>NC_090783.1:7457500-8755000 GCF_040054535.1 Antennarius striatus | reverse complement strand
ATCATAATATGTTTTTGTTCAAGCAAGAGCTAGATGAATAGTAAATTGTGTGCTGATTGTTTCTTGTGGCCTTAAACAGAAAATTAATGATGCTCTTCTTTGTGATACCTTTGAGTGTGCACACATATGTGTGTGTCTGTGATATGTATTTTTCAAACTAATCTCGCCACAGTGTGTTTATCTTCATGTTAATGGATTCCCAGTACAACTATCATAGAGAGCTTTGCTTTAGGTATGATTGTAACGTTGTATATTTCAGTATGTGCAGGATTTGCATCATAGAATAAGGATTTCAAAGGGACATACACTTACACTTTCTTTTCTCTAATAAAAAAATCAGTCAGTTATTGTTTGAGACAATACAATAAAATCTTGTACCCCATTCCACCTTTGCAAGTTATCTTGACACAGCCCTGTTCCTCCTCCTCCTCTGCCTCATCCTCATTATTATTCCCCTGTCAGTCAGGGTCTTTGTTAAAGTACACAAGTATTCCTTATTGACAAAAGAACCAATCACATCTGACACCAAAATTATCAGTCAACATTGCTGTTCTGTATTTGGTTTCTTGACAAGTTGTTTGAATAATCAGTCATACCAATTTCCAAGTCAGTCCCAGAAGTTTGCTTTTCATTTTTTGACATGATGTCACAGCATTAAAAAAGACAGTCAGTAGTTTGATTCTACTGTATTAAAATACAATAATACAATGACAGTTTGACAGGCTATAATGTGTTATTGAACATTATCAATACTAAACATCAATGAATTACAGAATTAAATAACAAGCCACAGAATAAAGCATACATTCAGTGCAGCATGATAAATTACAAAGTGGGGAATGCAGGAGAAACAACAAAGAATATCGTAGAAGAAAGGAGACAAACATTTGTTTTTCCATGCGAAGAGAAGAGGAAGTAGGGGCTCACGTGAAATTAAATTCCCAGCGAAAATTTGCTCAAGCTCTGCCATCAACCTACTGATATTTGCTTTTGTTTTTGATCTTCCTGTCTTTCAAATAAAACTCAAGACAGCAGTTTTTATTTAATGGTACAATCTTCTTGTTAGAAAGTTTTTGTCTGTGCATTAACAACACATTAGAAAGTGAGCAATGACACATGCAAATCAGACTCAGCTGAAAGCTAATGATCTTTTGTATAATGAGATTTCATCAGCTGAATTTTCCTGGATTCTCAGCTTTGTCAAGAAATTCGCATTGATTAAAACCTCTATCACCGCCAGGCAGAGACACTCCAGATGGGCTGCCCTGCTACAATGCAAACGTTCAATGAAGACACAACATGTTACACAGTTCATCGTGGTATTCTTTAAGGATAATGTGATTAGAAGTTAATTTAATCTCACTACCGACATCACTCCCTAAGCCTTCTTTCTTATTGTTTCATTGTATGACATTATACTAGTTTTGCATTCTAAACACTTACATTTGAAAATGATCTTTGATTCTTTAAACAACCTTATGCTGTGTATAAAACAATGTCACATCAAGGTCTCTTTAGTACCTGTTCCGGTGCTTTCAATCATATCACAAAATCTTTAACAGGAAAATAATTTGTATCCAAATTCTCATTTGGTGATTTGACTGCTTAGAGGAATTCTTGTCAGTGCTGAAAGTTATTCGCATCAAAGATCCAGAATAGAGATACTATTTGACATTTTGAGAGTGAATTCTGGCTCAACTCGTAAGCCAAAAAAGTTTCCAGGACTAAAAAGTCCTAAAATTTCTCAGAAAAACATTGATCCTGCACTTTGCTTGTCTGCCATTCACACTGACAATCTCTCTGAGAAGCGTTTACTGTTGCAGAAGAGTTTTATGTAAATGTCATTTCTCGGAGGCAAGACTAGAGGTTGTGCGTGTTTGTATGTATGCACAATTTTAAATAATTCCACGGCAAAATGGCCTATGAGTTTTCAAGATTCCAATAATTCATCTAGCCTCTGGCTTCTCATAAAGTTACTATGAGACTCACAACCTTCCCATTTTCTTTATCTTTAAAGTTTTTTCACTTCCAATTTTTTTCACAATTTCTGTCGATTAATCTTCTTCCCCTCTGTGTCTCACTCCATCTTTGTTTGCTCTGAGGAGAACAGGAAGTTGTCTTAAGGCTGTAAAATTGGTGTTTGGGTGTCTCTGTCAGCAGATTGAGAGCCACCCACTGGACCCACAATATCAGAACAAATCAGACTGAGATATGGGATTGTGCCTTTTGTATGTGTGTTTCTGTGTGCACAAACATATATACTTGTGTGTGTGCATTTTGTGTATTTCTTTTTAAAATGTACTATATCAGTTTGAGCTATAGCTCTGTGGATAATTGGTTTGGTGAAATAGTGCTGAGTGTCTATAGCTCTGGTGGCCTTCTTTTTCTTCCACTCTTTCCCTCTCAATCTCTCTCTCCTTCTCTCTCCTTCTATCTCTCTCTCTCTCTCTCTCTCTGTCTCTCTCTCTGTGTGTGTGTGTGTGTGTGTGTGTGTGTGTGTGTGTCTGTGTCTGTGTGTTTGTGTGTGTGCGTGCGTGCGTGTGTGTGTGTGCAGTGTTTTATAGATAAACCAATATCTGCGCTTCCAGCCTTTACTCTCTATTTCACAGAGAAGTGCTCCACATGAAGCACACAATAAATATTCTTCTCTTCTCTTCTCTTCTCTTCTCTTCTCTTCTCTTCTCTTCTCTTCTCTTCTCTTCTCTTCTCTTCTCTTCTCTTCTCTTCTCTTCTCTTCTCTTCTCTTCTCTTCTCTTCTCTTCTCTTCTCTTTTCTTCTCTTCTCTTTCAGTTTCATTCATTAGCTATTACACACTTAATTCAACACTGTATCCCTTGTTTAAAGCTTTTAAACATCTTATTTAAATTTAAATGAACTCACATTGCTCTCATGGTGGACACTTGAAGGCTATTATTTCAGCCAAGTTACGAAGTCTTTAGGATTACTATGATGTCACAATACTTACCAACTGCTGAAATAAATTTCTTGAAATACATTTCAGCAATACATTTTCTAAAAGCCTTAAACACAAATCCAAACTATATTTAAAAATTCCAGAGTTTTCTATCAAAACGAAACCGTCATGTGAAAAGCACTAATCCAATTTAAATAATACACACTGCAAGTAAAATTATATTTACCACCACAGAGCACTCAATAGATATTCTGTACAACAGCTGAATAAATTTAAGGACCATTCTCGGTCTTTGGCCTCTTCGTCATCCCCTTCCATCTTGTCCACCACCTCTGTTTTGTGTAAAAGATGACAATTGTGTTGGAATTGTGTTCACGATTTTGCAACAAAAGTGTATATCTTGTTAACTGTCTTAAGTAACCGCGAATGTGCTTAACATTTAGCACAAAATAGCAGATGAGTTTTGCAAATCATGTCTGAGTACGTGAACAATGGTTAAGTTTGGCAGAGTATTTGACCACTTTGAGTTTAGGTCACAAACAAATCAGATAATGGGGCTTAATATTTTAGTGATAGAGAAAAACTGGAAAGTATAAATCAATAAACTAGACCGCTGCTGTTGGATCTACTGTAGCTGCCAGTTAAATCTTGTTCAGCTACATACATGTAGCAGTTACTAGTAGAGATTAAGAGAGTTTGGGAAATTAAGTGTACATAATTACAAGTATGGAACTGCAGGCATAGTGTTGAGGTGTTCATGTTAGTTCCTTTGTGACCACTAATGTACAGTGTTTCTGTTTGGTAAAGGAAATTCTTTATTATCTCATCCCACTTCAGTAAACAGAAAAACACTAAAAAGACTCAGGTGGGAGGGAAAAAATGAAATTGAACAATATTGTGAAAGATTTTATATCACCAGTGCAAATCAATGTCCGACATTATACACCTGCATGAAAATGAGGTCTCTATGGCTGTGGTGAGGTAATCTGGGCTTGACAGCTCCTCCAGACTCTTGGCTACAGAACAGCAGTAAATGGTGTGCCGCAGGGGTTTTTTTTGTTTTGTTTTCTCTTTTTTTTTGTCCAATGATGGAATCAGAGCTGCACTGTGACAATACAAAAAAACCGTCCTCAATCATAACCTCACTGAGGTAAAAGCATTCTTTGAACTCCACTAGCCAGAGAAATTCTAAGAAAAGCAGTGAAGGATTTGTGATCATCACAAGCTTTTTGACTTGTCCCGAGGGAACATGATGGCACTCACAAACTCATCCAGTCTACGTTGACCTGAAAATAGCACATTTGCTGAAATTAGATATACTGTACATCACCGGGACTGTATTTTGTCTGAGTACATTATCAATTTTTAAACAAGTTAGTTGTTGATCACTGAGAACTAAAATGTTTGCTTTTTTCTAATATGTTCTATGAAGTTTTATTGGGAATGAATACTGAAATGCAGCCCTGGCTCAGCAAAGTGAAACAGATGAGGGTGGGATATGGTAATTACTAAATCCTTTCATGCACAAATTGTTAAGAATTGAGGGGGGTGTTTTGCTTCATGGTTATTTACCACTGATCAAATGTGAATATGTGCAGAAGAGCAGTGCTCGCCAAAACTAATTTAAAGGAAAAGAGTATAGTGAGAGCACTACTGTGGACATCATCCCATTTACCTTATTTTATACACTAAATAATTACTTAAATAAAAGATTTTTTTTTCTTAAAAATATATCACCTTTACTTAAATGCTTGTAAATGTAGTAGAAGGAAATGATGAGTATTTGATTACATGTGATCTGGTCAGCCTCATTTGCCGATGATATATTTAGCACTTAGCAGAAAAGTCACATGTTTGTGGAAAATTTGAAAAACCAGTGATGTGTCACCGAACATTAACAATGTCACAACACCTCTGAATGCAGCTGCAGTGACAGGAGCATTCGCACGTATGAATGTGGCACCTACTGAACAATGAATTTGTCATTACACACTAATCCTAAACAACAAATTAACAAGTTTCTGTAGAATTCTTGTCTGCCTTCTGTAGAGATTTTCAAGTACAGACCAACCTCTTGCGTTAGGTGGCATCATGACTTGCCAACAGTGTTTCACGCTTATTTTTGGACCTAGCAATTTGACTTTGTGTTTAACTTACAAGTAAGGTTTCAAAGTAAAGGATCCCTTTTCAAAATAAAGGATTAAAATTTTGTTAAGTAAAATGACAATACGTATATTTAATATTAAAAACCATTAGAAACATTAGAAACCATTAGAAATATTAGAAACGTGAACCATTTCAGAACCAAAGACTGGAGGAATGTGTTTTTTAAGCCGTGAAACGCACCAGTTAAGAAGTAGACACACAAACAGATTACCAGATACAGCTGGTGGTAGTTAACATCACTGCTGCCTTAATGTGTATTTTGCGCTTTATTTAAATGTTTTATTGCTCCCAATTTCCATTGCACATAAAATATTAAATAGTGTAATAATAGAGTTTTGTATTTTTAATTACTGATGATCAGATTTCCCGCACTTGGCTAATTAACTGTTTGTTTCTTTGCATCTGATTATACTAATGAATCTGAAGTTATTAACAAGTCCACTTTCCATTTGTCTGTGTGAGTGTGTAGGTTCTCCCTCGTCAGACTTGTGGCTTGTTTACTCACACTATCTACTATAAGGAATACCCTGGTGGACCTAAAGAACTGGACAAAAGCATCCGTGGAGGAGAGCTGTTTCTGACTGTGTTACTCAATCCAGTGAGTCAGACAAACTGTACACATTCACACAAACATAAGATCAAACACACACTCTTGCACATGTAAATGGACACAAGTGAGGAACAGGTAGGACTGTTCCATTTTGAGTCCTCCACCTTAAAGTGCCATCAGTTGACTTGCCTGCTTTCCCTTTAAAGGTATCTTTCTCTCTGTCTTGTTCATTATTTTCCATTTTCACTTTGTGTGTGTGTGTGTGTGTGTGCGTGTGCGTGCGTGCGCGTGTGCGTGCGTGCGTGTGCGTGCGTGTGAGAGAGGGTGTGTGTTTTTTTTAATGTGTGAGGTTATGTGTGTGTGTGTACACGTGTCAGTCTGTCTGTCTCATTTCTTGCGGGGGGGTTGCTTCTCGCAGTGAAGCTGTGTTCATCTCCCCACTTTAAATTAGGTCTCACCACAGGAGGGTGTATGTGTGTGTGTGGGGGTACGGTGGGTAAGGATGGGTTGCCCATATACACACAAACCTGCTCATCTTCCCACTCTCACTCACCCCTGCTGTGTATGTCAGCTAAACTCTATTCTGCTTTGAATTAAGGAACAGAATTAGGTTTCTGGTGGCAGTAAAGATCCTCATTCCCGCTCACATGCTCACAAGTACATGCAGGCGAGCAGCTAAGGGAATTTCCCTGGAATTATCCCAGACCTGTCTCTTTGATACAACACATGTGCACACACAAGCAAACACAACGTTCTATTCTATTCTATTCTATTCTATTTTATTCTATTCTATTCTATTCTATTCTATTCTATTCTATTCTATTCTATTCTATTATTTGATCTTTTCCCTGACATCTTTCTCTTTTATCTCTAATTTCTGTCAATGTGTCATTTTGTTTTTGCAATTTCATGCTGTTTTATTCATTCAGATGTTTTTCATCCATTCTGTCTTCTGTGTCAACATACGTCAGTAAAACTTATTTATCTACTCTGAACTGACAGGTGAAATAACAAAATGGGTTTGTATCCAGTTCTGAATAACTGTTTTCTTTTCTTCATATCCTTGCATCTAATTTGTATATGTAAAATAACGCTGGAGAAGAAGACTTTTATTAAATGCACTTTACATGTCTTCATGCACGGACAATGGTTTGATTAATTTCGGACACAGAACTAAGCGGTTGGTTTGAAATGAGAAAAAATAAAATTGTTTCATAAGTAAAGAAGGTAGAGTGATTTTGAAGAGAGTGCTTTTTGAGTGAAGTGAAGATTATCTTGGGTGCCTTTTTATATGAGGTTGAGAAGGAGACACATTGGATTCCAGAAACTTTCCAGGGGTGGATTGCAATTACAAACATGTTCAGGAGGAATGGAATTTAAATCTCAGACTTGTGTTAGTAAAATTTGCATTAGCTCTTCTCTCCCTCTGTAAGGCGTTTCCTCTACAAGTTATCACAAGTTGGTTGCAGTGTGCCCTTTGGTTCATAAAATCACATTTAAGAACTCCAAAAGGAGCTTCTTATATGATGACTAAGCACCTTCAGAACAAACTCCTACTCCTTGAGCTCATGGTACAAAACCATCCGATAAATTTCCCAAATGCTCCATGTACTTTTGAGTCAGTTTATAGCATAAGAGTGATTGCAGTTTGTCAGTAAATGATTACATGTATATAACAGGATTTGAATGTAGCTAACAAATGTTTTACTGTAATACTATTTATGAAATGAACAACAATTTTATACTGTTGCGAAAATCCTTTGATGCCTGCTTGATGCGAAGCTTTTTCACAGATCAGCATTGAACTATAGAGGTACCATGCAAGGCATGCTACCCCTATAGACGTTCCCTGCTCAACAGTGCACACATCAACAGTGCATTTTGCGTGCAGGAGCTGTGCATCAACCGATCTCTGCAGCACCATCTTTCATTATCACGCAGTCATGAATTTTCTCTCAATCCTATACCTTTAATCAAACTGGATTGACAAATTCAGCATGTTACTTGGATCTGGGTCAGTCTTCAATATTTGGTAGATACTATCGAGATCGCCTTTTGTTTTTGTCTGGCAAATATAGAAATTATTAATGAAGTTTAAAATATAAATCTTGTCATTTGTATAGGCCATCATTGGCAAGAAATCATCAAGTTCATTAATGTTTGTTTGTTCATTAAGTTTTTCATTTTCATTTTAATAGTATAATGCAAAAATAACATTTAACATTAATTATTTCATTCATCTTCTTGAACAGAGGGTTGTAAATATCTCGTTTTCACCCGGTTATCCAGCATATGGGTCAGCTGACTTCGGGGGAGAGAAGGGGTATGCACTGGATGAGAAGCCAGCTCTTCAGAGTCCATTTAACAATAATAAGTAAAAATATTTTTTACTCAGTTTTCATATCTGGCTTACAAAATGGAATTTCTCTAAAACACATAAAAAATGGTCGAAGCAGAAGAATCAGCAGCAGCAGCAGCAGCAGCAGCAGCAACAACAACAACAACAATAACAATAATAATAATCACCCGCAAGTTAGCTGGGTTCGGCTTCAGCAACCCCTGTGACCCACCAAAAGTGGGGGAGAAAATAAATGAATGAATAATAATAATAGTAATTTTTTTAACCTAAATTCACAAGGAACAGACAAGCTGAAGTTTTTTTCCAATTGTATGCTGGGCTTGGGAACTGTTTGTATGTGTGTGTGTGTGTGTGTGTGTGTGTCTGTGTGTGTGTGCGTGCGTGCGTGCGTGCGTGCGTGTGTGTAAAGGCCAGAGGACCTGACATGATTTCCCTCTCATCACCAGTGATGTCATCACAACGTGAGCTCACAAACCAAGAGGGAAGTCTCTTCACGCCCACTGCCCCTCTCTAACTCTCACATTTTCTCTTTGAAAGCCAGAAACACACAGGGGATAATTACATTTTTCCCTCTGTTTCCACAATCTTTTGTCCCTTTCTTATTGCCTCCATTTAATCATCAGTGTAATAAGAGATGAAACTGTCTTCTTGTTTTATCTATTAATGAGGAGACCTTTTAAACATAAAAGCATTTTAAGCACCAAATAAGAGCTGTCTGCAATTACGTAGTTCTTACACACTCACACGCACGCCTGCACATGCACGCACACACACACACATGCACACAGATATAATCCCTCTTGTATTTCCTTTTGCAGATTCAAAGGCTTTCTTGTGTGTGTTTGTTTACATTTTAAATGTGATCAATATTGTTCTGTGCCTCACTGTTTTAGGGCCCTTCGGGGTTTCTATTGTTGATGATCTGCACATTGGTAACATTGTCACTTCCCATTTAATGACATTAAATTACATTTTGACTGTGAGCGCACATGCATTTGTGTATGTGTGTGTGTGTGTGTGTGTGTGTGTGTGTGTGTGTGTGTGTGTGTGTGTGTGTGTGTGTGTGTGTGTGTGTGTGTGTGTGTGTGTGTGTGTGTGTGTGTGTATGCACGTGGATGGGTTTTGATACTATTTCATCAGTGTAGCTGCATCAAAAATCATTGAGCTTCCCGTCTTGCATAAGCTCGACCATCGATTGCACGACCTACACTCTGCAAACAGCCAATAGGGCACAAGTCATTCCCCAATAAATGGCCAGAGTGGTGGTGAGGCAGGAGATGTGTTGTGGAGCTCTGGGTGGGGTGGGGGGTGTAGAGGGATGAGATGAGGAGGGTGAGAAGGTGGCAGACAGATTGAGATTTAATTTTCAGGTCACGGCATCTTGTGTCACTTGAGAGTCCAGACACATACAGAGAGGAAACGATGTAATGGCACACAAACACTAAAAGACAAACACACACTAGTGTGTATGTTTGTGTGGCAGCATCCAAGCATCTGTGTATGTTTTCATAAATGTGTGTCTAGCTGACATAAGCAGAGCCGGAGACATATATCAGGGCTGGCATTTAGCGCTTAGCTCTGCCACTAAGCATATTAGCCAAACACCAAATATCAGCACAATCTGCCTCCCTCCCAGCTTGCTATTTTACGCAACCCCCTATTCCTCATGCTCTGTCTGCTGTCCAAGGCTCTGGTGGCCTTTTTGTCTCTCTCCATCTCCTTTTTTCTTTATTTCTTTTTACATTTTTGGTCCCATTTCCACTACTTTCTTCTTCTTTGCAGTCTTGTTGATTGTTGACTTTGGCAGCTCATCGACACAAACACAGGCTTTCCAATGCACAAATATACACACAAACACACACATTCAATCATACATAACCTTACTAAGCTTCAATCCAAACAGGAGGAGAAATTACAATGGGAGAGAAAAGTACTTTAAGGCAGTGAGATCAAAAAGGCCAGATGATCCCGACTGGAGCGATCAGAAAAACCATGAATTGAAATCATGTGCTGAATTGATGTGCAGCTTCAGTTATACACTGATAGAGATAGAGACAAAGACTTGGAATATGCAAGATGAAGAAAGACAGGAGAATGGGAGATAGGATGGTGAAGAAGAGAAAGAAAGAAGCCAAGAGGGGTGCAGCCTAGGTTTCTATTTAGTAGCAATAACAATTCAATCAGGGAGAAATATATGTGGAACTAAGTTGTCTGTAATGGGAAACAGGCTGGCAGCACAGGTAAGGAAAGAAGAAGCATCAGGATAGATAGATAGATAGATAGATAGATAGATAGATAGATAGATAGATAGATAGATAGATAGATAGATAGATAGATAGATAGATAGATAGATAGATAGATAGATAGATAGATAGATAGATAGATTGATAGAGAGAGAGGGATAGAGAGAGAGAGAGAGAGAGAGAGAGAGAGAGACAGACAGACAGACAGACAGACAGAAAAAATCCATGCTCAAAAAAACAACCAATTTCTTGGTGCTGCCATGTTCGTGGGGATTGGATCTTGTCATCAACTGAAATACATAACTAGTAGTTTTCATAATCTTTCCAGACATGACATTTGCGTGTGTATGTGTCTGTGTGTATGTGTGTGTGTGCGTGTTTGCTGTTGGTAAGCTTCTGAGTGTTCATACGAGCATGGATTTTGAAGAACATTGCTCCATGTTGGACTGACATGCCTCATCAGAGCATCTAGGTCAGCATGAGAGCCGAGCGAAGACGGGGAAAAGAAACATGGAGTGACATTTTTTAGCAAAAGAGAGTGTGTGTGAGGAAGACATTAAAATGATGACAGATGAGGGAGGAAATTATGTGATGTCGGAGCAACCAGTAGAAAAGACAAGGGGCAGGGATTCAAACAGGGAGGCTCTGGGGTCGGTTTTATTCTTTTCATATTTATATTTCAATCTCAGACGAGCTCCAAGTATGATTTAAGCCCAATTCTAGTCTTAAATTATTCACACGTTAAAAGATTCGCAAGGGACTCAGTGAATTACAATATTAAAAAAATGAAATGTACCATGTAGATGCAAAGAAACCAGTTATATGGTTCAGTTAATTGAATTCTAAGTCATAGCAACATCTTTGCCACATTGGTTGGAGTTTTACACTGTGTCTCTAAAGTAGCTTTTTTTAATTCACCCTGAACTGCCAAGGTTACTTTCTCTGTGATTCCCCATCTCTCTGTACTTCAATTTTTCTTTTTTCTGCAGTTCTCCGATTACAAACACCAATCATCTTCTTTTCCTCTTTGTTTAATTTTGCAGCCAGTGCTTAAGACCATAATGAATGCTACCCTGTTCAATAACAATCCTCTCTCTCTCCCTCACTCTCTCTCAATTTTGCGCTCACACACACACGCGCACGCACACGCGCACGCACACACGCACACACACACACACACACACACACACACACACACACACACACACACACACACACACACCAAAAACACTTGCAGAATACCACATCCATTAGAAATCACTTGATAATGAGTAGTTTATGTGTAGTCGGGGACAGGGCCAGTGGACCAGTAGCGAACCAGCCCCCTGAAGTAGCCATATCCTGTCACTCATATGTATGCATGTGTGTATGTGTATATGTATGTATGTATGTATGTATGTATGTATGTATGTATGTATGTATGTATGTATGTATGTATGTATGTATGTATGTATGTATGTATGTATGTATGTATGTATGTATGTATGTATTCATTCATTCATTCATTCACTCACTCACTCACTCACTCACTCACTCACTCACTCACTCACTCACTCACTCACTTACCATCCATCCATTCATTCATTCATTCATTCATTCATCAAACTTGTTTTGTGACTATAGTAAAGGAATGCTGTGTTTATGTCATGTGGGATTTCCTGCTAGTGTATGACTTTTGATGCAGCATGGCTGCTATTGAGAATCCCATTCATCAGAGGTGAGTACACATTATTACTGTATGTGACAAAGCACTACAGAGGCTGGAAAACAGTAATTTTTATGCGATTTCAACAGGAAAACTGAACAGGTTATGGAGATTCAATCCTCCACAAAAGCGTCAAAGGAAGCCACAATTCCCCAATTTAGTGTGTTGTAACCCCAGAAAGAGAATTATTGAATTTAAGATTGACAGTTATCCAAATTCTCTTCATAAGTTTTCATCATAGAGTAGAAGCTAAGCCCCCCTCCCCCAGCGTGCCACCTCCATGTATTTGTTTTTTTTCCCTTGGCCATATTTGTGATTTCATAGCTTCCAACTGGAGAGCGTGT
Source organism: Antennarius striatus (assembly GCF_040054535.1). Taxonomy (NCBI): domain Eukaryota; kingdom Metazoa; phylum Chordata; class Actinopteri; order Lophiiformes; family Antennariidae; genus Antennarius; species Antennarius striatus. The sequence continues at coordinate 8,742,719 of NC_090783.1, read as the reverse complement.
CATCACTCTGGCACTGCACTCTGGCACTGTCTTTGGCTGGTGCCCCAATTTCCTTTAGAAAATATTTTAATTCAATAATATCACATTTGTATTTTTTAACTTCATAGTGCTATTAAAAACAGCTATAAAGACCTACAATGGCAATTATTCAAGTAGGCTGTGGATATAGTAATGCCTGTCTCTGGGTGAAACATTTCACATCTGCTGATTTTTGATATTTTTAATCTACGATTAATTAAAACTCAGTAAATTTTTAAGCCAAATGAGAGAGGATCTTGGAAAACTACCTGCAATTTTAAACTCTCTGGACCTTTTTGGACATCTGGGCCACCAGTGCTTACAGTGCTGATAGTGCAAAAGACAAGATTATAAAAAATTCTTAAAATTCTTCCTGCTTAAACGGTTGAATATACTATAATACTATATTATAGTATATTCAACAGTTTACTTGTTTATTCGCTCATTCTGGGGGAAAGATGAACTGGTGTGGTCGTGTCATTTTAGTTGTTAAATGTATTATATGTGTTATAAATGTACCCCCTTTAAAATTCAATCAATATGAAAATGAAGAATTTTAATATCCTCAAATTTACTGGTTATACAATGTGTTTTTCAAGCTGTAGTAAAGTTTATAAAGAACATAAAGAACATAAATCACTTTTTGAGCACTTTGTCATCTTGAAAACAAGCACAAATCAATGCATAAGGCAGAGGTGGGAGACTGAAATATTTAATGAGGTCTCATTCATTTAGGAATGTCTGTATTCTACATTTATCAGTTCAAACTGCCTTTTGGTCTTTGGGGATTTTAAAATTTTTATTTTTATAATTTTGTTATCTTCTTAGTTTTCGTGAATATTATTTCAGTCGTTTTTTCTAATTGGACTGACAATTTGAAAATTATGTTACTCGTGCAAATACACACATTTCAATTATTGAATAAATTTTTCTGGAAAAACCTGTAAGTTAAAATTTTACACATTTCTAAATATAAGTGTTTGGCCTTTGTGTATTGAAGAAGGAAGTTGTGCCTTGGTGGTGAGTTCCATATATTTCTCAAACAGATTGATGTGAGGTAAGAAAGGCTGCGCGGTGCACTGTTGTTTTGTTTTGTTTGGCGTAAGTTCGTGCAAGTGGTTGTGCTGGCATAGAAAAAAGGCACGAAACTATCAGGAATTATACAAAGATGTAATCAAAAAATGACTGACATGTCTATCCTTGACCCTCTCTCTTCTCTTTCAGTTGTATTCTCTGTCATAAAAGTCAGATATGTTTGAACCACATCATTTGTGTTTCTCTTTCTCACTCCCATAGTTTCTCTCTCACAGTTACGCACTTTCCTCTTATAGTATTTTGGGGGCGATCAGTATTCTGAAGAGCTTTCCAGGTCAGCCGAACGCTGATACATCAAACCCTGACAATGTGTCGCTTTGTATCTGTGGCAACCTTCAGCGCTGAAGAGGAACACTGATAGTGTCCTGTCCCCAGGAATTTCACGCTTTGCGCTTGTTTGTTCAAGAGTTTCTACATTCATATGGATTTCCCCAAATGTACTGACACCCAATCCACACACGGTCGCAGACACACACAGACACAGACATGCTCACATCTTCCAAATAATTCATATCGTAATGGCTGATGTTACTGTTTCATCCAGACTCTTCACATTTCCAAGCTCCCTCCAGTCACAAAAGAAGCAAGAGTCAGTGTGTGTTAGTGTGTGTGTGTGTTGCAGCTACCCGAGCTTGTCTCTTTGATCAGCCTGTAAAAGCACTGAGGCTTGGACAGATAGCTTGGACCAACACACGATTGCTCCTTCCTTCCCTTTGAGCCTCTCCCTCTCCCTCACACACATTAGCTGCCATGAACACACCTAAAACACACTCCAAACACTTCCTCTTGCATAGCTGCATCTCTCCCATCACCCCCTGGCTATGAGGAGCATTGTGCTGCCACCTTTATCTGTCTGAAGCGGTGATTATATCTGTTTCGGTTTCACTTTTCAGACTTGAGACTGTATTTTGGAGAAAGTTAACCTGTAATCCTGCATAGAAAAGTTTACTTTGGGAAATCATAGCAAATAATTATAACCAACAGACAGCTGCTTCATCAAAGACTTTAAAATCCTCACATATGGAAAAAACTATATACTGTATATAGATACCTCTGAATTGTTTCTATTTCCCCCCCCTAGATCAGCATATTCATGACCCACCTATCAAACTATGGCAACGACCGTCTGGGTCTTTATACATTCGTTCATTTGGCCTCCTTCCTTCGTTCGTGGACAAACCTGAAACTTCATACACTCCCACCACTGCAGCTTGCACACAAGTACTTCCAACTCTTTCCCGAACAAAGAAACCCACTCTGGCAGGTGCGTATGTGTGGGTACTTGCTAGGAAGAAAAGGCTTTTGTGTCTCTGCATTTGTCTTTATATTTTTCCTGAGCTTTTCTTTGCTGAGATTCTTATTGTGAAGACCCAAAAATATTTAGGAATAAAACAGACTGTTTGAGATGTATGATGTAAATTTGAGTCATTTTTTGTTTTGTACTTTACAAATTATGTTGATTTAGTTGGAGTAGATTTTCCAGATTGATAGTTTTGTCTTAATAGTCTGCCAAAGAAGACAAGATGCAATATTTATTACCGAGTATTGAACATGATTTAGTATAACAATTATATTTTCTCGTGATTCATGAATTTCTTCTGTCTAGACAATGAAATCCTAAGTTAAGTAGTTTTTATTTGAAAATGTGTATGTGTGCTTGTTTGATTTTGAGATGTCTATAAGCTCATGGGATATTTTCTGTACATTTTTTGCACATTTTTTGAATACATAACAACAATAACTTCATTGTGTCATTCAATTGATCCTATGCACTGGTTTCACGGGTACTGTGCTATTTGAGGCAATATATCTTTTATGTCTGCATCTGCAGAATCCATGTGATGACAAACGGCACAAGGACATTTGGTCTAAAGAAAAAACCTGCGACAGGTTACCCAAGTTCATGGTCATAGGACCACAGAAAACAGGTGAGCTACATACACTCTGACAAGTAACAAAGAGACTGTGTGCTTAGGTGTCTAATTGTTCAACATCAGAGCCCATTTATTTAGTGCTACTTACTCCTTTGGTCTATTCAGGAGAAGAACAAAGAGGAAGCTTTTACCTCCTGTATTACACCTGCATAGACGCATTTGCTTTCAATACATCGACGTACTTGTATGTTTTCAAAGAAGTGTGGTAAAAAAAAAAAAGAATGTAGTTGCTAGCCTGTGATTAATTGTGATTATTTTTAAATGTTACAATTAGAATATACTTATTTGGAGTTTTGTGGTGCTATTCTAAAAATAGTTCATAGACATTTGCATGCACTATGGGAAAGAGTGCTACGCTTTACAAACCTAACTTCAGTTTTATCTAAATTTCTAATTTATTTAAATTGGCTTTTTTAAAATGAAGTGCTATTCAACTCACCTCTGTAATCTGTGATGGAATTCTTACAGGAATTCAAGGTCAGACACGGCCATTTAATTAAAATGTGTTAAACAAACAAACATTTTAAGAATTTCTGCCTAATAATGAATATTAACGATAGCTCAGGTCAAATGATTTTTATTCTTCTGGATGTTCTTCGTGTGATATCAGGAATTCTAATTGCTGTTGTTTAGTGTTGGAACAAAGGTGATAGTTTTTTGCTACTGAGAGGAGCACTGACTTATAGCACCAGAATCCCCTGTCAAATGCTTAAAAAAAAAAGAAAAATTGAGGCGACAGAGGGTGCGGCTGGATCCTCAGTGCTGATTGGCATCAAACGGTTTTGAATCATTTAATGAAGAGGCCTGTGATCTTTGTAGACACACTAACACACATCGTATTCTCAGCAAGATATAAATCTTGTGGAGGGAAATATCATCCAATATGGATCAGTAAATGACAGTTTTTGCAAATACTGATGCCCCCCTGCACACACACGCACACGCACACGCACACGCACACACACACACACACACACACACACGTAACTCTCCATTGAACTGAATTAATGAGCCCGTTATGAATTATGCCCTTTCTTGCAGGAACGACAGCCCTTTATCTCTTCCTTCTCATGCATCCCTCCATCTCTAGTAACTTCCCCAGTCCAAAGACTTATGAGGAGGTCCAGTTCTTCAACACCAATAACTACCACAAAGGAATCGACTGGTGACAAAACATTTTCCTTAATTTTATTGTCTCTCTATTTTTTTTTGTCAGCCAAACTTTAGGTGAAATACAATTTTATAAACTTTTGCATGAAGTTAAGAGACTGTGGGGTGTCTTTCAGAGATCAATGACACGGAAAGCAGTAAAATTGTTTCAACGGCATCTTGAAAGTGATCTTTTCAGCCTGTAAACATGAGCCAACAGACATATGGCTCCCTAAATTGACCCATAAACAAGTTACTTATAGCTGACAGAGACACAGCTGGTACAATCTCCAAAGTCATCCAAAAAACGTCTTCATGAAGCGGTGATCAAATGATATCATCAAGTTTATTTCAGGCTCATTGTTGATGCATAGATTGTGACTGTAACTTAGTGACTTTGCAACTGACTTTGAAAAAGGTGTAAAAAATGTAATAGTTTACACTGTGGGTGGCAGTTTTTTTTAACACTGCTGATTGTTTGAGGTGTCATGAGTGTGTATGGTTATATTTATATTTCTTCTCAATGTTCCGTGTTTCTGTTGCCTCAGGTACATGGAGTTTTTTCCTGTGCCTTCTAATGTTACAACAGACTTCCTCTTTGAGAAGAGTGCTAACTACTTCCCCTCAGAGGAGTCCCCACGGCGAGCTGCTGCCCTGCTGCCTAAGGCCAAGATCATCACCCTTCTCATTAACCCCTCTGACAGAGCCTATAGCTGGTATCAAGTAAGCACAAACACACACAATATATTATATTGCCCATGCACTATTTTTAACTTAGTTTTGACACATGACATTTTCATCGCTATTGATTTTAATCGAGTTCTTTATCCAACCACGTGTGTGTGCAATCTGCTTTGTCGCTGTGAGTATAGAGACAATGAGTCAGATTTCACTATATGTCTCGATTTGGGAAATGTCATGAGATCCTGAAATCTGCTGCTTAAGTGGATTGAATTAATGAGACATTAATGCCAACATCGTGCCAGGTCATCTATTATGTCATTGTTTTTCCAGCATCAGAGAGCTCATGAGGACCATGCAGCTCTGCAGTTCACATTTTATGATGTCATCAGTGCGAGACCAGGAGCACCAGCAGAACTTCGCTCCCTCCAGAGCCGCTGTCTCATCCCCGGGCTCTACTCCACACATCTTGAGAGGTGGCTCACTTACTACCCCGCTAACCAGGTAGGCACGGGTGCAGAATAATGAACTGTTAAGTAGAGTATTGCCAAATACTTTTACACAAAGCCCTGCATCTGTTTTGTCAGGTGAGGTCACTATTATAGATTTCATTCAGACAACTCAGAATTTTGAAATCCTTAGTGTTGAAGCCTAAGCTTCAGCTTATCACTTCATGCAGAGATGTTTACATAGATATATTGGTAAGTCATGAGCATGTTTCTAGAACGCCTTTAACCAGAGCCTACAGATGGAAGCTGGGTCTGAAAGTACAAATTCATGCTGGGGCAGGAGCAGCATTGACAGATCGGGGAGATCAGAAATTGTTTCAGCTCATGGGAGTGTGTTTGATGTGTGTTACAACTGAGGAGATTGAGGCACATCATGTGCACGTCATTGCCGTGGATACTTGCTGTTCACAGCGGTGCAGCAATTGTTGTTATACACACACACAGACACACATACACACACGCACGCGCACACACACACACACACACACACACACATACACACACTCACAGGTACATACACACTCTCTGCCTTTTTGAAATGTCATCATTTTTGTATTTAAACTGGAGATATATTCAATAACACTTTACACAAGTGGATCAGGCTTCATTAATAGAGCTGCTTTATTTTTACCCACCAGCCTCAATAATAGCTCTAATGCACAATTCAGTTTTTATTACCTACTGCTACTGACTGAATGTACTTTTGTGTAGGTAATGATCATAGATGGCCATCAGCTGAGAACTGATCCTGCAGCAGTGATGGATGAAGTGCAAAAGTTCCTGGGAGTCACTCCTCACTTCAACTATTCCCAAGCCCTTACGTGAGCTACTATTCTGTCTTTAATCTGTTTGATGCCTGATGTCCTTAGTTATTAGGCGCCTTTTACCTGGTGTGTGCTGTTGGTATAAATTATGGTACAGATTTCAGCAGTAGTAAGACTCTAAATACAAATGTGTGTGAAGCCTGACATCTACTGGTGAGCAGGAGAACATCCATCTATCCATTCGTTTTCTGTACCCGCTTTTGTCTGCTGTTGTGGGACGCAGGGAGCTGCAGCCTATGCTAGCCGACTCGGGGTGTGAGGCAGGGGACACTCCGGGCACAACGCCAGTGCACCATGGAGCCACACGCAGACTCAAACACTCACACCTATGGGCAATTTCATAGTGGGCAATTCACATGAAGCACATGTTTTTGGAGGTGGGAGGAAGCCGGGGAACCTGGAGAGATAAATATAAATATGCCAGATAAATATTGTTACTTTTAGTCTTGTATCAAATGTCTTCACTAGTTTTCATATTTGGATGACATTTAATTGACTAAATATTTGGGCATTTTATGTAGTTTAAGTTTGAGAAAAATCTGAGATGGTTTGGCTCCAAATGGCTGAATTGCCAACTCACCTGATGTCAGAGGAACACAGCAGGTAGACCTGTATCCAGGTCAGAGGACCGAAGTTATGTCATAACTATTGAGGGGGGTTTTCTGGCCTTGCTGAGCCACAGAGTATCTCACCAGTTTTTGGGTTCTTGGAAGGCAGTGTACTGGACCACAAGAGGCCAGAATTCTATCTCAGTTAGCAGAGAACAAGGACAAAACTACTGCACACACCATCCATCCATTCATCCATTTTATTGTAAAAAGCGGCATAGACAAGATGACTTTGCAGGCGGGGAGCCACATGAAAGACAAATAACCATGAGTGCACAGATTCACACCTACGGTCAATTTAGAACTTATCAAGTCACCTAAGCTGCAAAGACTCAAGAACGTTTCTGCTGTGAGGCTACAGAGCTACCCACGTCCCCACCATGCTTTCACATACACCATCCAATGAATTAAATATTTAGTTTGTAGGCACAGAAAATAATATTTTGTCATTGTGAGGATAACTATACATAACAGACAGAAAGTTTTGATCTTATAATCTCTATTTTGGTCTCTTATGTTTTCATCAGCAACATTGAATCTCAGTTGGCCACATGTAGACCTTCATGTTGATGTCATCTCATCATTTTCTTATTTTTGCTGTTTTTGTTTATTGTTTACAAAAATAAAAGGCTCAAAAAGACACAATCAGTTGTACCTCCCATGTCTTCACATATCATTGTGTGTAACTTGTTGGAAAGGATGCCCTAAATATTTTTTGCATGGCAAAAAAAAAGTTGTAATCCAGTAATTGTCTTTATTCTCTTGGTGCTCTGCTTAATTCCTTCTCTTTTTATATATCATGCATGTGAGTTCACTTGGAATTGTAAGGTGTTCATTATATTCTTATATTCTTAAGCAGTGCTCATCAAAGTGGAATTGGCCTGAGAGCCCTCAAATATCCATAGAATTTGTAGCTTAGACTGAAAAGTGTTTGTCTTGGATCACGAGCCTACATGCATACAAATAATTTGCAAAGAGATGTATTTTGACAGAATAATAAGGAAGCTGTGTGTGTGTGTAGGTGTGTGTGTGTGTGTGTGTGCGTGCGTGCGTGCGTGCGTGCGTGCGTGCGTCCGTGCGTGTGTGTGTGTGTGTCAGTTCGTGCAAGTGCAACTTTTGGATGACGACTGAGCAACACAAAAGCCTAATCTTTTCTTTCTCCTCATTCTTTTGACATGGCAGCAGACTGACAGATCCTCAACACTGTGCCATATTTATTTAATCCCCCTCTCCTTTCTTCCTCCTGTCTTGTCAGAGAAAAACTGAGGGAGAACCGCTCATTTTTTATCTTTTATGCACCCACTGATGCATGCAGATGAAGAATAATATTTGCATTTTTCAGTCACACCCACATTAGAGCCCATACTCTGATTTCCAACTAGCACTTAAAATATTACTTTTACCCTTTTCTTTGGATGTATTTTGCATGACTCTCCTGCAAAAGTAATACATGCATACACAGATATGTGCACAGAAACAATCTAAATATACAGATATGTGAATCTATAAATCTGAAACCACATAGTCTATTTAAGATGGTCCTCCATACATAGGGTCCAGTAGACTCTGGTCTGTTCTAATAATAGAAGCAGGATCTTTTTTGTGTGTGCTTCTGTGTGTTTCTGAAATTTTCAGTTATAGATATTTCTCTTTGCAAGTTATGTTTACTCTGTCTTCCCTTTTCCATCACAAAGCAGTAATAACCATCTGATTAGAAGATGAGTTTGTTTCATAAAATGTTGTATTGGATAGAGTCTCACTCAAGATGAGAAACATCGCATTAAAGATTATTCACATGCAATTTAGAATGAATGTATAAAGCATTAAATATTCACATAGAAGTAACGATATCTGGGGAGTTTGTGGTTACCCACCAGGGCTCTTGAAAATTTACTTCTGTACTCACATTGACTCAGCTGTATTCAAAAGTTTCTACACAAGATGAACTAAAACCATAAAATAAAATGATCCCATTTGTATTTAGATTATAAAAGAATCAGAATTGAAAGAATAGTCTACTATTGGTTTAATATCGCACTAACTACCAGTAATTCAGTAATCATGACCAGCGGATTATGGAATCAACAAGCCAGTCGTGGCTACCTGTTGTCTGTATTGAAAAAGAAATAGAGTGCAAGAAATACACAAGTGACAAGGAGATGGATGGTGATAAAAGAAGATAGTGTGAGAGTCGGAGACAGGCAGAGGGTGTGTTCACTGAGTTTATATGTGATGTGTGAGTTAGGTGGCTCTGCATGTTGTTTTGAACTGTTACTTCATGAAAGACGAAGCAATTCAGAGCATAACTCAATTTACTGCTCATTCGATTTCGAGAATTAAGATGTATAATCCTTCTCTCCTCTATCTACATCTCTCTGTTTCCGTTCACAGGTTTGACCCTCAGAAGGGTTTCTGGTGCCAGCTCCTCGAGGGAGGCAAAACTAAATGTCTGGGAAAGAGCAAAGGGAGAAAGTACCCCCCAATGGAGCCAGAGGTGAACTACTGCAATTGAAAGAAATTTAAATTACATAATTTTATATATATATGTGTGTGTGTGTGTGTGTGTGTGTGTGTGTGTGTGTGTGTGTGTGTGTGTGTGTGTGTGTGTGTGTGTGTGCAAGTGCGACTTTTGGATGACAACTAAGTAACACAAAAATCTAATCTTTCCTTTCTCCTTGTCATTCTTTTGAGACGGATACACACACACACACACACACACACACACACACACACACACACACACACACACACACACACACACACACACACACACACACACACATACACACACACAAATATAAAAGCTCACTTGAAAAATTGTCACGCTGTCACCAACTCCACCCACTACCTGTCAATCATGGCGTCCAATCAATCACTGCGCATCTGCCAGAAGGAATCACGTGAACAATATTGCGTAAGGCCTCTACTACGTTAGGAGAAAAAATAACTGTACATGGAGTTCCCAGTTAACATAACTTTAGAGTGTTAACTGTACCAACAATGTTCATGCTTTTGAGCAGAGAGTCCAAACAGCAGGAACGACACAGAAAACGGCAACGAATTCTGAGTGAAACTAGCTGGTTAGCACCAACAGCCTGTCCAGCTATGGTTTCCGTTTGGAATGGGCCTATTGATGTAGTACCCAATTGCTCCTCGGGTATCTGACAAAAGTGCTGTTTAAGTAACTACATACAGTTCTGTTCATGTAGTCTGCTAACAGAACTAACACTTCTCTAAAATTTCTTATCCAGTTGCTTTTTTGACAGGTGTCTTTTCCTCTAAGTTTAGCTCCTTTCCCAATCTGACGATTAGTTAGCTTTCTTTCACCAGTTAGCCTGCTAACATTCATCTACGGCTGGATGGATGGATATATAATGCATTCTACATTACATGTTGAATGAATGTTAGAATGAGAGACAAATAAAGAAGAAAAGCAGCTTCCTGAGCGACAGTGACAGCCCACAGTTTCCTCCATCACTGTGGTAAAATTTCCCACAGGACTCCGCATTGAGGTAGAAGCTGTCAGACAATCAGATCCAGCCAGAAAGTTACAACCTAATTATTATGACTCGAAAGTGACATAAAGCCCTGGAGGGAGTGAATGGGCAGGGGGTGTGGGGCATGGCAAGGGTTTAATGTTTAGGTAGAAAGGTTGAAGTAGAAAATCGAACCCATAAATCTTTGTCATGACAACGGATTCCACAGAGGAGAGACAAGACCTGCAGATAAGGAATCAGACATTGGTACTTTCATAAAAAACACACATAGATTAAATTTGACTTCCCACATGTTTCCACGTACAGTAGTGGTTGAAACCGTGTGTCACCAGCAATTAATATTTATTTGAGTTTACACCTGGGAGCAGAAGCAGAGGCCAGATAAGGAGGGAGGATTTGGTAGGGAACACCAGGGAGCAGAGACAGGAGAGGTGGTGATAGGGGATGCACACAGGAGGGAGGCAGATAAAGGATATCATGCATCCTTCATGTGATTTGTCCCCCTCTCTCATCTCTCTTTTCTTACATCTGTTCATGGCCCTGAAGTCCTTTTGAGGAGAAATAGGATAATCTAAAGATGGTGGTATCATTAATCTCCCTCAACTTCTTGTTGTCCCTCTTCTCCCTTGATGAAATACAAAGAAAAATATAGGAAACTTTCCATTTTATATTCTTTCCAGCCCTTCCTCTTCTCACTTCTCTTGCCTTATCCTCACTTATGCCTCTGTCTCCCCTATCTACTACTTATTGGAAACTGCCTCAGTAACTTGTTTTCCTTTACTATTTGTTTTATTTCCTCACTCTATTTCTTCTATTCCCCTCGTTCTCTCTTCAGGCTCATGCATATCTCTCCAGGTACTACAGGGAAAACAACGTGGAGCTGTCGAAGCTGCTGCATCGCCTCGGGCAGCCGCTTCCCTCATGGCTAAGACAGGAGCTTCAGAAGGTCAGCAGAATTAAACTTTGTGACACTCATTTCACTAGCTTATGAATGCAAGTCAAAAAGTCCTAGTAAAAGCAGATCGGTAGACGGGGGAAAAAATCATAGAGCCTCAGAGTATTTCTTGGCAAGATAGCATTTTGGTACAATTAAAAAATTTAAAACGTTATTTATTAAGCACTTGATGCTGAGCTAGTTTCACAAAGCAAATATGTTGTAAATTTATACCATGTAGGAATAAAATAGCTTCTAATAGATATTTTTTACAGCTTGGCCTCAGTGATTGAGACAAAGACAGAGACCTCACATGATCTAAGGTTATTTTGTGTATTTGAAACAAGACAGTGTAATGTAATGTATGAATATGCTAAATGTAGGTCATTGGTTGAATTTACGTTGTGTAACACAAAAGAAAATCAAATGAAATGGGTGATGATGGTGAGCGGATAACAGGTGCAAGACACTTGAGTGGGTTGCTCTACCAGTCTTATCTTCAGACGACCCCATAACATAAAACAACAGAAGGAGAGACTGTCACAACAACTGCCTTAATTCTGACAAACGGCTCAAGAAAGTCTATCTATTTACCATAAGTCAACAGTCCTTACATGTTTCTCCATTCTGATTGGTGCACAGACATACTGCTTCATCAAAATTGTTGAAGGACTTTGAAACAATGAAACAATGTCTTTAGGGTTTTAAACCCTAAATTATAACAAAGCCACAAACAAAGGCAATTATGTCAAATTATGAGTATGCAACATAAAATACAAAGCAAACACCACTAACATTGACCAGTGAATTGAAAAAAACATCTTCTGAAGGTCAACCTTGAAGTCAGCCGCACAAGGCTTAGTAGTATTAGTTACTGACACCTGTCTCACCTTGATCACAGCAGAGAGATTTGTTTGTGCTGTTCGTGACCGTTCATGAATCAGAGGAGCCACCTGACAAGCCCTCACATTTTTTTCCTGCCCATTCACAGGAATCACAAATGTTTTCTGCTAATTTTTTTGTCAGAATTAAAGTTTATTTTCCCTTCTCCCCTTCCTCTTGTTTGTGTCTCCATCTCCATTCCCTCTGTCTCTTCACCTCTTGCTGAAGGTTAGATAACCTTTGCATCAATGAAGCGAGGCCAAAGGTCAATAGGCTGACGACCAGGAAGTGTCACGCAACACTCTCTGTGGCCTTTAAGTGAACTCTGAGACAAGGACGGGGTTCCCTAGTTTCTCCAGGAGCTTTGACACACTTGTAGGGGAGCAAAGAGTCACAGAAACTTTGGAAAATTAACTCTTGAAGGAATAAATGAACAGAGAAGTGACAGTGTCAGATAACTCTGAATGAGGTTGGACTACAAGGATGAACCAAAAAAGAGCCAGAAAAAAGGTGGACAACAAGAACAAAGCCTGAACACAGTGAACAGTAAACACTTGTGGATCTGCAATGACTTTGATGGTTATTACTATTATTTTGTTTTATTTTCAACTTTGTTTTATGATGCAAGAACAGCGCTGGTCAGCTGTACATTGAATTCAGACAACTTTACTTAATTTCTGTTTGATCGAAAGGCAAAATACACCCAGTGTGTTGTCTTTTTTTTTTTTTTTTTTTTTTTTTTTACAATGAAAGGAAATAAGCAGGGAGGAAATAGATTCTCATTGTTTAGTGAGATATTTTTACTTAGAGATGTGTTAGCCTTGTTCACCCATAGAGATGCCACTTGGGGCTTTTGCCACTATGAAGTGAAAATGACTCACTGAAACTAGATGCTTATTATTTTTCTGTGAAAGGCTGTGCAGAAGAACACTGTGTCCATTCAGCTGAACATCAGCACCAAAGGTTTCAGTGCTGAGGACTGAAGATGGGTTCATTTGTTGGGAGGAGAACTGACCAAGATGAGCCTAACAGAAATGATGTTCAATTCCAAGACCCTTTAAGTACAGTAGATACAATCACAGATAATTACTGTTTCGTAAGTGTCTCATTTATGTCTCAAGTTTCTTTTCCCTTTTTCCTTTTTCAGTACATGTTGAATGCAAATGACCTTAAATGTCAATCACAGAAACCAAAATTAAAGAAATGCATAAGCAGGAGATGTTTTTTATTTTTATTTTTTATGACCGGAAAAAGAAATTAACTATTTCATTCATGCCAATAATTTTATTTATAGCAGATGAACAAAGAATGCAACATCATGGCATGATACAAAATGTAACCGATGCCACACAAACTTGATACAATAGTGAAACACAGATAACATGTCATTTGCATGTCACTCAGGATTATTAATGAATACAAAGATTATGTCTGTAAAGATAATCTTTCAGAATACAGAAAATATACACAACTAGATGAAGGATTACAATTTCGACAACTGGATGACGGATGACTTCAAACACTTGACATGGATATTTCAGACTCATGAAGATACAAGTTAGCTCCAGAAAATCTTCTTGACACAAGAGTAGATGTTCCTGTTAACTGACAATGTATTAGAAAAGAATCAGTATGGCTTGCAGAGCAAAGCAGCATATGTTCCCATCTCCACATGGCTCCTGTTGACACAAGATGTCAATCATAATATGGAGGTGCTGGTTTTGATGGGCTGCAGACAAAGTTTCCAGGTGAAATTAGATTGTATTAGTCCATCTGCAGCTGATCCTTATTTTTATTCTAATTATCTCTGGTAATAAAATATAGGGCAATACAAATAAACCTAGAATTTGATGGAGGGATTGACATTACCAAAGTAATAGGATTTGACATGTAGCCATGACGTTTGTCAGATTTATGCCATTAGAGTTTAAACACCACAGGTTAAACAGGTTGAAAAGATCCGGCTGGAAGACTACACTGAAAGAAAAATCAATTATAACACCCATTATCAGTAAGGCAGGAATAACGGGAGATCACCTTTGTTGACAGTAGTTCCATCCCTGCAGAAGCCTGTTGTGTTTGTGAGGAGCCAGAGCTGACTGTAAACGCATGGAAAGATTTCAGGTATTCTGGTTATGATTCACTTACAGCAGGGTTCAATCTTCAGTGCAACGTGCACAGGAATAGGTAAAAGTGAGACTACCTTGTAGGTTCCTAGCATGCATAAACTTGGACAAGAACACATCACACATAAAAAACATATTGGATTTTATATTAAAGCTGTAATATCTATAATGGTGGTGGTGGGGCATAAATTAAACAGATGGGCTCACAAATGAAGGAGTAAATGTGTGATGGATGCAGTTGTTGAGAAAGGCGTTTAGTTTAATTTGTGATTGGGATATGAAAAGGAGAATTCATTCTAAGCCTATGCAAAACAGACTTAGGGTACATTTATGCTTCTGCATCATACCTTCACAAACAATGAAACTCACCTTTTTCTTTCAGAGATTAAGGTCTATTTGACAAAGGGACTGTGGAAAAAGGAAGCAGTCAAGTGCTGATTCCGTAGATTGAATTGGTCTAGTAACAAATGGTTAGGATGTACTTTATAACAACAAATTGGACATGCGTCGCTCCGGTTTAATCATCCTCTTTAGATCTTTCCCAACTGGTTCCAAGTGTTTATGAAATCAGCTCTTGTAATAACTCTCACAGAACTTTTGTAACCGTTTTAAAAAGGATAACTCAATGTTTGATTTGACTTTTTTTTTCCACATGAAATGAGCTCCAGAGTTTTGTAATGTAAAATAATCACCATAGGAGGGTGTTGTCAAAAAAATCATTCTAGCTCACAGCCATTCACAGGAGTTCATGCACTCAATTTAGCAGATGTAAAAACGATAAAAATGATGATGGATTTGCAGGTTTACTCCCACAAACATTCTCCCTGCAGCATGTTTCGCCTTCTGGGCTCATTAGTTAAATGCATTTTATGTGTCTGTGTTCATGAATTAAAATCAACCCATCTGCTCAGAACATAATTCAATTTTGATTAAGAACCGTTGTGTAACTTTACTGCGCTTCATCAAAAGTCTATGGATGTGATAAAGGAGAGGAGAGAGATACAAAGGCAGTAATTTATGATGACATTTCACTTTAACAACACGTCACATAAATGACTCATGAATTTCATATTTCCAAATGAAGTGAAAGCAGTGCCACGGCACAAATCACATTAGTCACCACTTCCAGAGCCAGGCAATTAATTTAATTCATTTTGTGATGCCTCATCTGACGCACTGTCTTGGGTTGCTGTATTTCAGTAGATAATAATCTCAGTTGGTTTCATTATGTTATTGGGAGGTAGGCAAACACAAATCATACAAGAATAGGCTATTTGGAAATTGAGGTTTCCCTTTTCACAAGAGATGCAGCTGCAGTTGAAATATCTACCTATACATTGTTGCAAGACAAATGCTGTGCTAGATTAACCAGAAGATGGCGCTATTGTATTTATGAAGAAGTGCAATTGACGTTTGAATAGGAAAATAAAATATGTAGAAAAATAAAAGTTCTGTTATAAGTAGCAAAAAGCAAAAAGAGTGGAAACTCAAAAATCAAATCACTGCATTAATTATATTTTTTGAAGCACAGAAGAATCAAAAGAATAATGCAAGAATTTTAGAATTTTTTTTATTTCTGTTGTTAAGGTACCATTCAGCCTCTAAAGGTGACAGTTGGTCCCAGTTCTAAAAAAAAGCCCATGCCTGCCATGTAAATAAAACAATTAATAAAATGGATGTAATTCACACACTGTGTGTAAATGTGTGTGCATACACATTGTCTGACATTGTTTTGATCTCTATTATAGTGTGTAGTCAGGTGCAAAACCTGAAAAGGTTTGCAGGTTTTCACTTTTCAGATATGCAGTAGTAACAGAACACGTAATAAAAGGTGCAACAATCACTTAGAATCTATGTCCATTAACACTTTTTTTTTTACATGAACAGATTATTGGGAACAAAATTACACTTTTTTTTTTAAACCAAAAATACCTTTATGAAGAAATGCTACAGTACAACATAAGGCATAATCAGTAAAAAACAAAGATCAGTTTGTCTTCTCTGGTGATGCTGTTTGTATGTGCGTGTTCAGGTCTGTTTGCGTGTGCGTGTGTGTGTATGTGTGTGTAACAGATTATAAAAACCTTGACACTAAACTGTTCAACTAGAACAAAGAACACAAATTAACAAAGTGTGCTTCAATTAAAAAGTACTAGTCCCTTCCTTTGACTTCAAATGTCAAGCAGCACTGAGACAGAAAAAATATTGTTTCCACATAAATTCACAAAAGCCTGAGTAAGTACTAAGACCTGATACTGTATGTGCTTTTAATACTGTTGAACAAAGACCCCAGTGGAGGTGCATAACAACAAAATTGAAATGACATAGTCCACTTTGGTAAATGTCAATACGACTAGATTGTTTCACACTGTAGCAGAGAATAACATGCATTAAGTATCTAAAGTGGGAATTCTGATGCAATGTCTGCAAAATTCACAACATGCAAATTTCAAAATCAGTCCATTATTAATTTCTTATGCATGACATTTGCAAGCTTACTGTTTGTATGGTGGTCCTTTTAAAATTAATATTATAAATTACAATGCAACAAAAACAGGCCCAGAGCATACTATTTCAAAGATTAACAAGACGTTATAGTGTGGCATGAAATGCCAAAGAAGAGAACAAAAACAATCAAATTTTAGATTTCATACATTTTAACTTTGGAGACTTGTGAGGATATTAAATTGTTAAATAAGTGCTATAGACTTAGATGAAACACATGCCGTACTCCTGAAAATTCAATTGTCCTTGTCCTCTCATTTGAAAGTCAGGCTTTAACTAAGTCACTGGATAATCAGATCATAGCATTATGACATGAATGATTCTTTGTTGTGTCAGTTGTCACCTGAGCAATCAAGTAAGTCTCTGAGAGTCTCTGATGGAGAGGTCAGATGTTCCAGTTCAACAGTCACCTATCATCGCCTTTTCTCTTTTCTGTCATCACGTCCAATTACTTTGTGTATCCAAGAGCTGAAGGCAGATACTTTGGTATAGACACCAGGTGACTGCTGAGTCCGGCAGGCATGGCCCCAGGATGTTACCCCATAAACCACCCAACCCCCTCCTAAGCGCTGACACACTAATGGCCCTCCACTATCTCCACGGCAACTGTCCACACGCCTCTCCGGTTGGACGCTGCCTGCGCACAGCATTCGACTTGTGAATGCACCATGGAAATGCTGCTGGCAGTGACGACGAGGAAGTATGGAGAGCGGCGCCTGCTGTAGGGTCTTAGAGTATGACCGGCCTGAGGAAGAAACAAAGCAAACAAGTGGAGTGTATGTGCCAGCATCTTTGCATTTTGCCATTGAAGGTCAGGGACTGATTAGCTGCCTGCCAGAATATTTTTTTCTGCCAAAAATATTTTTTCTTTGCAGTCTTACAGTCATTTAAAACTTTAAGCCTGTTAGCACAATGGCAAAATGTTGCTCCAATGCTTTGATAACCTAGCCTTTTCATGTTTGGTGTAATAGAAAATGTCTGACCCTGACTTTCGGAACAGTTCATTCATGGTCCTTCGTGCAAAAATGTAACTCGTCTGACCTTTTGGCATTTATGTGCTCATTACACATTACACTACTTTGTATTCAGTGTGTCCAGCAATGAGCTGGCATCTTATCCAGGCTGTATCCCACCTTTCGAGCGTAGCTGGCTGGAACAGGCTTATCCATTGGGTGTTTTTAGTATGTTCATTTTCTGTTTGTTTTACCTTGCCAGTGGGCAACAAAATCCCTCTGATTTGATGTGCTCATTACATTCTGTCCAGCGGATCTCTGTTTTCTGTCATTCAATGATTGTTCCACTTTTTGTCTACAGCTCGGGAGGTTGTAGAAATAATTTAGCTTTCTCTTCCACACAAAATGTCTCTTTTTTTTTTTTTCAACACTATTGGCAAGGGGCTTCTTCTATGTGTGTGCGTGTGCATGTTGGTGTGTATGTATTTCACAGTAAGCAAGTTAAAAAAAAATCATTGTATAAAGTTGCTCACCTTAATTCAAATTGCCTTCAGAGCATCACACACTGCTCATCACTTCTGTGTTAGCATAAGACTCATGTAGACCCAACATCATAACTAGCACTGTTAAAAAAGAGTCACACTAGCTTCTCAAAATGAAGCACATGCTTTTGCGAAAGTGTGTGTGACCTTCATTACTCCTTTGTGACTAAGTGTGATTAACGACATCCGCATGTAACTTAAAGATTGCTAATAAAGATCACTAATAGATGTGTGGTAATGCTCACACTAAAGCATAGGGACAGAGAGAATGAAGTCAAGCAAGTTACCCCCAGTTAATATTTTGAATCACAAGTTATTTAGAACTCTGCAGCAATAAAAAGAGAGCTCTAAGTCATTAGTTTGGAATGTCGACAGTAAATGAAAGAAGAAAGCCTTAAATGTTTCAGTGGTCACAGCACACACAAAGTTTTCAAGGAAAAGCACACATTTATACTGTTTTTTAACACTATGCTTCACATGGACTTAACAGGCCTCCCTATATACAGTGCTACTGGTGTTTGAACTTCTGACTGAAATATGATGGAGTCTTTCTCTTTGCATACAAACATCTCACCTGTGTCTCCCCAGCCAGTGATGTGACAGTTACCAGCTTGTTTGAGCACTCTCTCTTTTTTCGTGGGCAGACAGGCAGGAAGAACCTGACGGCTGAATGTTACACACTCTTCCGGCACCTGGCCCACTGCCCCCGGTGACAGTCGAACCAAAGCCAAATCATAATCATTGCTATCGTAGTGGTAGCTTGGGTGGGGAATGATCCTATCAACGGCATACTCCTCTTCATACTCCTCTGGGACGAGGGAGTGGTAGTCGCCCACTCTAACTTTATACTGCTTGGTGCTGTTTCCATACCTGCAGACAGGAAGGAAGGGTAAAAGGAGTGTTAGGGAAAGAGGATGTATTTGTGTGTGTGTGTGTGTGTGTGTGTGTGTGTGTGTGTGTGTGTGTGTGTGTGTGTGTGTGTGTGTGTGTGTGTGTGTGTGTGTGTGTGTGTGTGTGTGTGTGTGTGTGTGTGCGTCTATGTTTGTGTGTGAGTGAGTGTGTAAGAGAGAGATATTCCAGTGGTGATATATAAACCATGAGCTGCAAAATTGTAAGTCCTGGCAGAGGTTACCTCAGCAGCAGGTCATCTAAAGCTATTTTAAACCATGCACACACAATAACAAACCAGTCACTGGTTGCTGGTGAACAGAGGAGGACCTGTATGATTTACATGTTTTCTAAATGTCAAAGGCTTTATCATATTATCCTCCCAGCCTAAATATTTAAATGTGTTAATCCAAAGCCTTAGGAATGATAGCTTCATGCAGTGGCATCATGGTTTTCTGGTGTCGGGAAGACCTAGAAAAATCTAACTCGTCTCACCTTTTGGCAGATTTTCTGGTCACCTTCAATAATCAATATGAAAAACATTTAGTTAATTCTTCACTTATTAAAAATAATATACTACCAAAATTAAAAAACAAAATAAAAAACAAATTACAGTACACACTTCTATCCTTCTCAGTTCACTTTAAACATTGCTAGATGTGGGATGCATTCTTCTTGGACTACTCCAGTGGATAAAAAATAAATAAAAATATTAAAGCAAGAAATATTTCAGGTAAGGTCTGTCTTTTTTTGCTTTCATATTTTCCATTTACTTTCATGGAGATGTTTTGGTTTGTTTGAAATATGTGGTGAGGTGAAGAAGAGTGAAGATGGGAGAAAGGTAAACAAGGGACAAAGATAGGATCAAAGGAGGGGAGGGAGGGAGGAGAAGAGGCATGAAAGAAGGGGGCCTTTTGACTGAGCCAGGTCTCTGTGTCCAGTTACATGTGGTAGAGTATTACCGGAAAGATCTCCTGAAATACCTCAACATTTTTGGCCCGAAGCAACAGCTATGTACAATGCATACCCACAGGCATGTATACACACACCTAACACCCACGCACGCACACACACACACACACACACACACACACACACACACACACACACACACACACACACACACACACACACACACACACACACACACACGACACAGAAACACACTCTGACAGGCACAGATGTCTGGAGCTAGAATGACACA
This sequence comes from Antennarius striatus, assembly GCF_040054535.1. NCBI lineage: Eukaryota > Metazoa > Chordata > Actinopteri > Lophiiformes > Antennariidae > Antennarius > Antennarius striatus. The sequence goes on along the minus strand of NC_090783.1, from coordinate 8,722,370 downwards.
CACGGTGGTAGATGACTGGGCTTGATTCTGCCTAGAAGTTGGAATAGTAAAATTGGGTGACATGGAAGTGACAATTTTCATGGTGTTTTTGTTGCTTAAAAGCAGTCTGTGTGTGTGTGTGTGTGTGTGTGTGTGTGTGTGTGTGTGTGTGTGTGTGTGTGTGTGTGTGTGTGTGTGTGTGTGTGTGTGTGTGTGTGTGTGTGTGTGTGTGTGTGTGTGTGTGTGTGTCTATGTTTGTTGCCATTTAAGAAAGGTGATGCCATTAAGTCGGAAGCCCCTATCTGGGTCTGCATGCTGTGGCTTGCATGCAGCAGGTTGCTATTCAGAGCCGTCACCGTGCACAGAGCTCACAGTCTGGGCCACTGAATGCTGCCACTTAATGTCTGATCTTTCTTGTCTGCTTGCAATAACCAGAATAGCAAAAATACTTTGTGCAGATAAAACTAGCTTTGCCTGTCTTTGGATTTCTAAACTATGTGGTATTTAGCTTTTACATGTGGTTAGCATTGTGGTGAGGGATTTTTTGTTTGTTTGTTTGTGCAGAGTCTGCATGTTCTCCTCATGTCTGAGAGGGTTCCTTTTGTGTCCTGCAGCTTCTTCCCACCACCTACAACATTTAGCATGCAGTAGGTGTGAATGAGAATGGGACTGCTCATTTGTTTTTCTTTGTGTGGCCCTGAAATGAACTAGCAACTTGTCCAGGATGTTTCCAGGATGTATTGCCCTAACCTAGTAATTATTATAAACTGTTTTTGTGCAATTGTGTGCCAATTTTTAGCTGTCACCATGTGTCATCAATCTCCCTCCTGATGAATTCCACAAGCTACAATCAATCATTAAAGCCATTTAGGAAAAGCTGTGGATGTAGCTGACTTACATGTAGCGTATTACACATTGTTTCACTTGTGTTAAGCCATTATTATCTATATCTGTAAAACATAGCTATGTGATACCCCAGGAACAGAAATGTTTGCCTCCGTTATTATGGCTGATATAGGGCAGTGGTCCCCAAACCCCAGGGTGTGGACGGATACCGGTCCTTAAGTCAATTGGTACCGGGCTGCACAGAAAGAATACATAACTTACATTATTTCTGTTTTATTTATTATTTGATTTTGAACAATGTTTTGTTTTGGATTACTACCAGATGTTCTTTGCCCCATCTGTCTATTACTAACTCTTCACATGGCTTCACATGGCCTCAGTCACATGGCTGCCTTCATAAAAGGGCCACTCTGGCTAGTAACACAAAATACATTACCATTACATTAAAACTTCCAAATGAGCAAAACGAACAAAAAAACGGTGCATTGTTACGGGGATAATGCTAATAAAGTTGCATACACTTGGGATTCACGTTTATTACTGTATTTAGAAAAAAATATTTTTGTGCTGCTTGTACTATTTTATTTTATTGTATTTATCCACCACACCTTAAAGGCTCATCGTTGAAAATATTGTCTGACGTTAAACCAGTCCATGATGCAAAAAAGGTTGGAACTACAGTACTGATATAGAGATACAGTTTTATATGACTTATCATTATTAATCAAAACACAGCACAATTTAGATATGAATTAATAATTTAACTTGCTGTCAACTAATCACACAATTGGCCTTAATCAGTCCTAGAGTCCTGTTTGCTACATCCCGAGGGGACTTTGTGTGCAGTACAGCCCAACTGTGTGAACCCTTTAAAATTAGAGGTTGGAAGAAAAGTCCAATTGGAGTAGAGGAGTAGAGGTTCCTAACTGTAGTAAAAGTGGAATTGTCAAAGACCTGGCAATGGCTCGAGAAATAATAGCGGAAAGAATTCAGTCAATGATTTCTTCTTCTTTGTCATGTGGGATTCATAGTGGTGGAGCTGCTGGAGCCTGTAAAGAAGTCCTATGTTCCAACTGACCTCAAAACTTAGAACTAACACTTGTATATTGGTACAAATATAAAATACGGATTTTGGGGTTAGGGCTCTCAAATCACTCAACTTCCTCAGCTTTGTTTCTATGCAACTTTTCCTTGTTCAGTTCTTTTTCCTGCGTGAGTCTTTCCACTGCCATCTCTGTTCCATGCATTAGGACGTAATGCTTTCATACATAAAATCCATCACCTGATGATTAGGTGATGGATTTGATGTTGGTGGTGCCATGTGAGGGCCCACAGACCAGATGTTGGAATGAGGTTAAGATGAAGCAGCTTTGACTGACTGCCAGCTGCACCACAGCCAAACCACCACTCATTACAGCTCACATTTTCAAGGTTTCCGTGTGTCTCTCAGACTCAAACTCACAAAATAAGTTGTGTGGCTTGGTTGTGACTCAAACAAGTAAAGGTAAATTTATGCACAGGCACACCAGTTCCAAAAGTAAAAGTAATCTTAAAACTGCTAAATGTCTAAACATAAAATGTACACGATAAATGTTGTGAAGTAGATGTGACTATAGACAAGTCAGAAAAACAGCTTTGAAACTGGCGATCATTCTACACAGAGTGCATATTATTCATTCAATTTATTTATACTAAAATATTTTTATTGTGCATTTTAGCATTTTCTCTGCTTGTTTTTCATATGTAATGTGAATCATCAATGTGTAGACTCGCAACCAATCACTGTCTTGCTCAGCACACAATACCTGCCCTTTTTCAGTAAAGACTAGAATTGGGACTGTGGGAAAAGTAGGTGGGTATGTACCCCTGACAACACCAGGTGTGGACACAGACACAAAGAAATGCAGACAGAGAAGAACAAGAATGAAGACATGTATCCACTGAAAGGGCAGTGAATAGAAAAGAGAAGAATTGTTATTATTTCCTGGCTTGCTATGAGTCAAATATTCCTTCATTGCACACGTTGGGCGGCTGCACTGTAGGTAACTTGTATCATAGGAAGGTTGTGGTACTGGTCCAATTTGTCTGAAAAGACTAATATCTCAATGAAATCTTATTTAGGTATCTATTTTACTTAAACTGCATCTGTTTGATTTTTGGGGGTTTTATGAATTGTAGAGTTCTCCATTTCAGTGTGTTTTAAGCAATGACCCAAGATTCTTTTTCATTTTTGTGTGAAGGAGGTGTTTTGTTTTCTTTCTCCTCAAATTTACAGCATTTTTTTCTATCAACCAGGATTCTATGCAGGAACAGTTGTATGGGACCACTGAGAAAATTGATCATAATCATTGTAATTGCAACAAGTGTGTGTGTGTGTGTGTGTGTGTGTGTGTGTGTGTGTGTGTGTGTGTGTGTGTGTGTGTGTGTGTGTGTGTGTGTGTGTGTGTGTGTGTGTGTGTGTGTGTGTGTGTGTGTGTGACCTCTTAAAGCAGTGTGCAGAGGTGAGGACCCAACAGGTGTCTATGAGAGTCGCCCCACACACCAACCTCCCGTCTCCTCGAGACCCTCGTAAACGTATTGCAGCCTGCCATGGCCAGCCACCCCTGTGGACATGTAACACACAGGGAAGAACAAACATGCACATACACAATTATAAAAGTGCACAAATAACTTAAAGTACACACAATCAGGAAAACCACATTCTATTTAAATTATGTAAAAAAAGAAGAAAAAAGAAAAGAAGAAACAATTAAACAAAGACAAGTCTACAGGTGAAATATTTAAATCATAGGAACCAAGTTTTTTTTTTTAATAAAGGTAAAATGTGTCATATTAGAACATTAAAATAAGACAACATGGTGCAACAGGGGAAGCTCTGGCCTGCAAATCATATTTTTCAGATTGTCAATTTAGTCTTAATGGTTAAATATATGATCAGAATCAGAATGATATTCGAAACATTACCACGGTTATTACTATCTTAGTGTCTCTGTCCTCCTAATGTCTGTTTTTGAAACTAAGACTCTTGTTCCTGTTGTAGCTAAACAGTTGAGTGAGAAACAGCCCATGAGTGTTATGTAATCTGTTATGGATACAGTTTCATATATAGTATTTCATGACTAGTTTGACAGTTTGATCAAAGTTTGGTGATTTGTGTTCTGAGGCAAAAAACGAGCACAAAATAAACAAACAATAATGGCGTCACGCTGCCAAATGCAACAAACATCGCAGGATTTCAATGAAAAAATATGCACTGACTGACATTCACACAGCTCAACTTTTTTTTCTTTTCAACTTTAATCAGTGAACACTGTGCACATTTGTTTTGGCCTGACATTCTGGCACTGCAGTGAAATATCTCCAGGGAGCAGATTTCACATATTTGTTTTACCCAAATTTGACTTCATTTGATTATTTACAACGCACTAAACATTTACATAACTGCTAGAAGACTTTGTTTACATGCAGCAATCCAAAGTGCAAACGAGCAGGTTTCAACTAACCACACACACACACACACACACAAATTAAACATAGGATAAAAACAGATAATTTTGTCTCACATTCACCATTTATCAACATACAATGGGGTTGTATACTAACAAGAGAGGTGTTGTGTTTCCTAGTGTCTCTCTTTCACACACACACACACACACACACACACACACACACACACACACACACACACACACACACACACACACACACACACCATAGGGTTTTCTTGTGTCCCATTCAGAGAGATTTTCTGTGTCAGCCATTCCTGCCTCTCTCAGTTTAAAGTAAATCACCCAAGACAACACACTTAAATTAAACGCTGGCATCCATACACACTTTCATATTTCCACTTTCCCACATATAAATTACCTACATGTTTGGAAGTATAAACAGCATGATATTTCTTTGCCTGTTACAGATTTTCTGTGTTTTCCCTAAGACCCTTTGTTTAAAATGAGTAGAATCCTCTTTCCTCTTTAAGTCTCTGGCCGGCATTCTCTGTGCTTTCATTAATCCCTCATGTCCACTTCCAGTTTACCTCAGAGAGTTTTCTCCTCCTATGATTCGGCGTTGGCGAGTGTGCTTGAGCCGCAGACCGCAAATTGCGTTGACAGCATCTGACAAAGACAAAAGAGGGACCATTAGGTGTGTATATGTGAGTATGTGTGTGTGTGTGTGTGTGTGTGTGTGTGTGTGTGTGTGTGTGTGTGTGTGTGTGCGTGCGTGCGTGTGTGTGTGTGTGACTTAGATGTTGCTTTTGTGATATGTGAAATGATCTAAAAAAAAAAAAATTCTAAAATTCATCTTTTACCACTATATGTGAACCTGAAATAGAAGAATTTCAACAAAGGAGAGATTATTATTGTAGCCTGGGCAACTGTGATATGAAAATCTACAAACATTAGTATTTTCCAGAGGATGTAAGTCATCATTCTGGAGACTAAACACCCTCCTGCTCAGGTTTGACTCTCCTTACCGTGTGCTCGTGAGAAATGGAAGTAATAGAACATATGCAGGTAATGGATAGCACTGTGAGTCTGACCTGATGTGTGACAGACAGGGTGAAGTAATGATGCTGCTCTCTACACCTCACCATCTGGAGATATATTATATATTATATACACACACACACACACACACACACACACACACACACACACACACACACACACACACACACACACACACACACACACTGAGGTCTTTCCTGCTTTCATTAATCTCACATTTCAGTAGCCATTGGTTTTGCAGCAGTTTTTCTGCATATTTGATCCGAAAGAAATGTTTGTCAAACACATTACAGTCTCATGTATTTTAAGCACCCAATGCAGATGCTTGTTATAAATAACATGCGTCATTAAAAAAAGCTAACCTTTAACCTCTTTGTTTTTGGGTTGCCATTCACCATAGTCACAGATGACCCCTGCGTCCTCACTGTGGCGACAGTTGTGTATGCCGGGTGCCTGTTTGATGCAGTCTGCTATTGAACGCTCCTCACCGCTGCACTTCACATTGTCCACGTGGATTGGCCCCGTCCCTTCCCCAAAGTATGCCATCACACGGGCCTTCGACACCCCACTGGAGTGCAGAATATACATGCATTTCAAAAAGGCTTTTACAGTAAAAGATAAATTATCAACAATGTGTAATAACAATAAATTCAAGAGTAATGAAATAGAATAGCACATAATTAACATTCCGTGACCTGCGTTAGCGGATTAAGCGGGTTGGAAGATGAATGATGAATGAATGAATAATTAACACTTGGTTGAGGAAAACCAGGTAAATACACATAAATCTTAAAAGATTTTCCTTGACTGAAATAGTATTAAATACTTCACACTTTTAGGGCAAACACATTAAATGTCCAGTGATCCTTAATTTTAAGCTAAGCTCTAGGGACATCCTGTGAACACTGGTTTGCCAACCTGAGAGACAGCAGTTAGCTGTATGGGCACTATAATTCAAAACTGCACTAAGGGACTTCAATTTGAGCCTGGAACGTAATAGGATCTTTTATTACATTATAAACTCCACTGGCAGACATTGGAGAAAACATTGGAGAAATGTGCTGTCTGCTATTTGTTTTTGTTAGAAGCCAGACTGCTGCATTGCGAATTACTTTCAGCTACAACTCCTGTCAGAATAGGAAATGTCTGCTCTGTGTCATGGGCTAATGAGATTGTGAGTTCAGACTTTGTCCCCGCCAGAATTAATGATATACTTTTTTACTGAGTTATGACACGTCAATTTGTTTTACATAAAAAAAAATTACTTTTTAAAGTCATGGGGTATTTTTTCCAAATAACTTGATGATGTTACAAACAGAAAAGTGAATGTTAAGAGTTCCCTGTGTGTGTGTGTGTGTGTGTGTGTGTGTGTGTGTGTGTGTGTGTGTGTGTGTGTGTGTGTGTGTGTGTGTGTGTGTGTGTGTGTGTGTGTGCGTGTGTGCGTGTGTGTGCGTGCGTATGCGTGCGCATATAAGGTATAGAGGTGGTGATGATGTGCTTGTATAGATCATGCTTGGACATTCTCTGGCTGTGACACAATCCAGGTCAATAGACTTGCAACCTGATAACAGCACTATTTGTGTCATGATGTCACTTGGACTTGAAATAGAAAACAGGTAATACAAAGAGGTCTAGTACATTAAGGTTTTGTGCTCGTGTGTGTGTGTGTGTGTGTGTGTGTGTGTGTGTGTGTGTGTGTGTGTGTGTGTGTGTGTGTGTGTGTGTGTGTGTGTGTGTGTGTGTGTGTGTGTGTGTGTGTGTGTGTGTGTGTGTGTGTGTGTGTGTGTGTGTGTGTGTGTGTGTGTGTGTGTGTAGTGTGTATGCAGGTTGTAACAGCGATTTTTATTACAGCTGATGGATAGCTGACTGATATGATGTCATGTCACCTCCCTGGGGTTTGATGGGGGCAGGTCAAATATCACCACACATCTGAAGGGATTCTCATGTCTGTTATGGAGACATCTAGCATTATGACTCCACCTCAATTGGTCCCCATGAGTAGCACTTAGCAAGCAGAACAAGACCCTCCAAGTCACTTGATGAAAAGTCAGAGGCTGACATAAAGCTTACTTGGATTTTTTGCTTTGGTTACATAAAGCAACACAACATAGTTCAAAATTAAGCACAATCTACTTTGTACTGAACCTGCTTTAGTTGGGGTGGAATGCCAAGTTTGATGTTGTATATTGTATAGCAACCATTCTTATTCTTATGTCGTTTGACAAATGGCTTCCCCCCCCCCATTTTTGTTTGTTTAAAAAACATTATGCACAGGTGTGATTTTTAAATCATAACTTCAAGGGTTTTTTTTTGAGAAATTATGGAAAATACATTCATAATCCAAATAGCCTTATGCTGCCTTATAACTTGGGGCTTTTATTACATTTCTTCCAAAAGCAAAATAATGGCCATAGAAAAAGTAAGCCCTGTGGTCATACAATCCTTATTGTTCCCTCATTTTAGATTTAAAGTGTGTGTGTGTGTGTGTGTGTGTGTGTGTGTGTGTGTGTGTGTGTGTGTGTGTGTGTGTGTGTGTGTGTGTGTGTGTGTGTGTGTGTGTGTGTGTGTGTGTGTGTGTGCGCTTGTGTGTGAGTGTGTATGTTGTCTAGATTTACAGTATGTATGTCCTCATCCACTGACCTTTGGACAAACTGCTAACTTGGAATAATTTGTGTGAACCTGTGTTTGGTTGTGGATACATTTCCTTTTAGCATCCCTGAAGCAGTCCTGAATCTTCTGCTGTGTGCAGTATGTAATGACCTTTCCCCACACCCTTTCCAAAGCAACGTGGTGATACATGGCGTTTACACATCTTCATCATGGTTCATCTCGCTCCCTTGTGCTTATGCTATCCAGATGTGGCTTTCATCAACACACTGATGTGTCACAGAGGACTGGGGGGCTGAGGTATGAGCACTGAGGAGTGATGTGAGGAAATGAGGGCAGTTTGTTTCTCTAAAGATTTCCCTTGCCTTTATATTGTCATTGTTTTGATAAACAGAACTGTGTCGCAGAGGGATAATGAGATAATGGGGCACAGAGAGGATGAAATGAGGTGCTTTGCTTTGCCTCAACATATCCGTTACTGTGACTGGGTCATTTGCACAACTGGTCTGCCCTTTAATTGGATGTTTATCTTGGCACTGTGAAAAGGGCACATCTAAACCCCTAATAAAAGCAGCTGGCAAGACACCAGAGGCTCAAAAGGAACACTCTAAATCTTACTTTTAAAAGACTAATTAATAAAACAACACACTTTTTAAATAATCTGAAGCAACACAGGCTGAGATTTTTTTCCATTGTGTGTTAGCTTATTATTGGAGGCAGGTGTGATGAGGTACAAACTAAGAACAGACAGGGGTTGAGAGACAGACACAGAAAGTGGAAGCAGGAGTCAGACAGACAGCAAACCAGCAAAGAGGTGATTGATTTAGAAAAGAAATGACAGCCCTGATTCACTTCACAGGAAATCTCATTATAGTTGGGAGTAACTACTTCCAGTAGTATTCTGAGGCATTCTTCCACGTGTACTCTATTGAACTGTGGTGCTGGTTGTTTTCCATCATGTCACAGAGACTCACAAGGTCATCAGAAAGACTTCTCCAAACACGCATACACTCACGTACCTGTATCCTAACTGTCGGCACACAACTTCAGCATCACGATCACTCCATCCATCATCACACACCGTGCCCCACTGTCCTGACAGATAGAGCTCTACTCGACCTTCCCTTTGGCTTTCCCCTCCAACAAGTCTTACTGGCACACCTGAAAAACACAAAAAATACAATTGAGACCAACTAAACTCAGACACTACATACACACCAATGTGTGTGCTGATGTTCCACATAAAGGAGGTAGCTTCTGTTTTCATGTGTGCGACCACTTGTGTATCCAGGAGGGAAATTGTCTGGCTCCCTTTACCATGTGAGGATCATTAATTTTAATTTACTCTCCACTAATGGTGCTGATCAAATGCATGAAATCATCAGACACACACACACACACACACACACACACACACACACACACACACACACACACACACACACACACACACACACACACACACACACACACACACACACACACACACACACACACACACCTCACTCAAGAGGAAACCAATGTATTTTCCATGTGTGGATCAGATTGCACCATTCCCACATGTTAAGAATTTTAAGCTATAGTATATACCAGTATTATTGGTATAGCTTTATATATGGTCACAGTCATTTAAAAAAAAAAGACATTAACTGTTGAAAGTTTAGCCTGAAACAAATGCAGGAATATGGAGATGACTAATTAAGGGTGGGACTATTTACTTCGTAGATGCGGTTGGTTGTTAATGAAATGCTCATCTGTGTTCCCTAACTCAAACATGCAGGCCCTACATTTTTCCCCTCACACACACATTACATGCATAAGCACTGCAGGCCTTAAAGTCAAAACAGAGGGTGGTGTGGTGAGCTGGGGTGGGAGGCTTCAAAGCACTGTCTGGCTTATGGTGCTTTATCTCATTTTCCAAAATCAACATAAACCAATCTGCCTGTGGTATGTCAAGGGGGGAGGAGGGATTTATGTACTCATATAAACACCAAGACAAACACACAAATGCCGTGTGGTACTAACATAATCCTTAGTGGCCGTTTGTGGGGTGAGACTGTGTCCTCATCCTCCTGCCAAATACCATAAGCTACCTAAACCCAACTGATTTTCACTTATGTTATTAAAACATGATGGATCTTTTCGGCTCTTTTGAGTTGCATTCAACTCCACGACGAATGGCAGAGAATCAAACAGTTCTAAAGAGTATGGGGTGAAATCTGAGCCGCTGCTGGTTTATACAGCTCTGCCCTTACACATATTTATTACTGCCTGTAGGCTGCAGATATCATCTTAATTAATAGTCCCGCCATTCAACCACTCCAACCACTTTCATCAAGTAGGAACACAACGGAATCCTCCTGGGTCTTCCTGTGGAGAACTGTCTTGTCCTTAAAGTGATGTGTTAATTTCTGTCTTTTGTCTGGATGGAAAGAAAAATAGTTGCCACTGCACTAATAACCATTATGAGATCCTAAATGAATAAATCAAATACATTATCCCCTTGGTACATGATAATTATGATGCTACAATTAGGAACAGCGAAACACTTTAGGCAAAGGTTTGCAGCAGGTCCATTTAATTCTGATGACTTTACAAGCAGCACAGTTATTAGGGCAGGACAATCCAGCTAGCAGCTGTACCTATTAGAGACTAGTATCATCCTCATCTGTCTCCTGCAGAATGTTGGCTTTCTTCCTATAAGTAATGTGAGATCCTATTAAGCGCAGTTGGCAGAATTCTTTAAAGCATTTCCATTACCTGGGTTTATGTGGTCACTTCAACATTTGGTTTCCTGTTCTTTGCTACCTACAAACTGTGTTTTTAATCATAATTTCTTCTAAATATATTATTATTATTATTATTAGTAGTAGTAGTAGTAGTAGTAGTAGTAGTAGTAGTAGTAGTAGTAGTAGTATTATGAGAAAAATAAAAATACTCATGTCTGAAGGGTAATATTTTACTAAAATAATTATCAAACCACATAAACAACAAAGACAGACAAAAAGCCTCTTTGGATCTGGATCGTACAGCAAAATTCTTCGAATCACTCTTATCCTGCAATGGTAATGAAAACAAAAAAACATGAGCAAAACATTACTTTGTCGGTAGAGGAAATAAGAGAAATATTCTAGAGCAGGAACCCAAGATGATAGCAGATTTGATGAGAGGAGGAGAAGAAGAATTTGGACAGACTGATATAATTTTTTTTGTCCATTAAAATTGATTTCAACTGGTAGTAAACCTGATGCACCCTAGAATTTCAAGAGGACAAATCACACATGTAATCAACATTTTTAAAGTAACATTGAGCCTCCTGTGCCAACCAGAAGCCATGGCTGACAGGGGAAGTCCACAGGCTCCTGAGGGCACCGAACGCGGCCTTCAGAGCTGGGGACAAGGTGGGCCTAAGGACAGCTAGGGCAAACCTGTCACGAGGCATCAGAGTGGCCGAGACACAGTACTCCAGGAGGACCACCACCCACTTCAGCGACAGCAGAGAAATCAGGAAACTTTGGCGGGGGATTCAGTCCATTACGGACTACAAGACCCTTCCACAGTCCTGCGACAGCTCCACCACTCTGCTGAATCAGCTGAATGACTTTGCGCGCTTTGAGGCAGACAACAGCATCCTGGCACAGAAGACTCCACCCGCTTCTGGCGACCAGGCGTTGACGCTTTCTCCAGACAGCGTGAGGCAGGTCCTCAGAAGGACCAACGCACGGAAAGCCCCAGGTCCTGACAACATTCCTGGTCGTATCCTGAGAGACTGTGCTGATGAGCTCACAGATGTCTTCACAGACATATTCAACATCTCCCTGAGCCAGGCTGTTGTCCCCACCTGCCTCAAAGCCACCACCAGCATCCCAGTCCTGAAGAAGTCGCCCCCATCCGGCTTCAATGACTACCGCCCGGTTGCACTCACTCCCATCCTCATAAAGTGCTTCGAGCGGCTGGTCATGCACCACATCAAATCTGCCCTCCCTTCAACCCTGGACCCTTTGGAGTTTGCTTACCGGTCCACCGCTCGACCGATGATGCCATCTCCACTGCCCTACACTCAACCCTCACCCAACTGGTGACCAAAGACTCATACGCCAGAATGCTGTTCATCGACTTCAGCTCAGCATTCAACACAATCATCCCCCAGCAGCTCATCCACAAACTGGACCAGCTTGGACTCAACACCTCCATATGCAACTGGCTGCTGGACTTCCTGACAGGGCGACCACAGGCAGTTCGATTCAGTAACAACGCCTCCAGCACCATCACGCAGAACACAGGAGCCCACCAAGGATGTGTACTGAGCCCCCTCCTCTTCACTCTGCTGACCCACAACTGAACATCAACTTCTAGCTCCAACCTCTTCATAAAGTTTGCAGACGACACGACTGTAGTGGGTCTCATCAACAACAACGGTGAGACAGCCTACAGAAATGAGGTCGTCCTCCTGGCTATGTGGTGCAAGGACAACAATCTTCATCTGAATGTGGAGAAGACGAAGGAGATTGTTGTGGACTTCAGGAGAACACGCACCCAGCATGCTCCACTAACCATCGACGGTGCTGCAGTGGAGAGGTTCAGCAGCACCAAGTTCCTAGGTGTGCGCATCTCAGAGGACCTGTCCTGGGGCTCCAACACCACATCACTTGCCAGAAAAGTCCAACAGCAACTCTACTTCCTCCACAAACTGAGGAGAGCAAGAGTCCCACCCCCCATTCATGCTCATCTTCTACAGAGGCACCATCAAGAGCATCCTGACCAGTTGCATCACTGTGTGGTACGGTGCCTGCACTGTTTCCTGCTGCAAGACCCTGCAGTGCATCATGATAGCAGCTGAAAAGATCACTGGTGTCTCTGTCCCTTCCCTCACTGACATTATAACACCCACCTCACCTGCAAAGCCATCAGCATTGCAGGTGATCCCACCCACCCCTCTCACAGCCTTTTCAGCCTGCTGCTATCAGGTAGGAGACTGCAGAGTCTGCGGGCCAGAACCAGCAGGCTCAGGCTTCTTTCACTAGGCGGTCAGGAGGCTCAACTCCCTCCCTGCTCTTCCCCCTGCCACAACCTTGAACTCTACTCTCACCCTGCCCTCACCCTCCCCCCAGCACCTGACTAACTATCTCCATGTCCCCCGTCAACTGAGGGACTGCGCACACGTCACTTCCCCTACGAGATTAAAGAGTATATAGAGATGTTTACCATCCCTTTGTGTTTCGTCACATACTTTGTGCTGTACTGCCTGTGTTGTCCTGCCTGTGGTGTCATGCCTGTGTTGTCCTACCTGTGTTGTACTGCCTGTGTTGTACTGCCTGTGTTGTCCTACCTGTGTTGTATTGCCTGTGTTGTACTGCCTGTGTTGTACTGCCTGTGTTGTACTGCCTGTGTTGTACTGTCTGTATTGTAATGCCTGTTTACCATGGGTTAGAGGGGACTGAAATTTCATCTGTGCTGTATGTTGTGCATATATGGTACACTTGACAATAAAGCTGACTTTGACTTTGACATGTATGGTTTCGGTGTATATATTACAGTAAAATAAGATCTCTTACTATTTGGAAGACTCTCTTCATTGTGCTCAGGGCTGCATGCAATGTTAACATCTTCATGGTGTGTGCAGTCATGACGGAACCACTCCCTCCTGTTGCACAGCAACAAACTAGGCTCCTTCCCTGTGCAGCTGACATCATCCAAAAGAATGGGGCCTGATCCCAACCCAAAGTCCTGGATGGGAGTGATGTTGGGTCCATCAGAAAGAAGAGTTTCACCTAATCTACAACGAAAAATAGTACACAGATATTTGTTTTGCAAAGGAATCAGTCATGAGAATGTGTATTTGCAGGTCTGTATGCATTACAATACCTGTAATTAAGTTGTCGGCACACCACCTGAGTATTTAAATTTGTCCAGCCATCATCACACACTGTACCCCACTGACCACGGTAAAAGACTTCTAAACGTCCTTCATAGCTGGCCTCACCCCCAACCAATCTAACAGTACCATCTGGAGAGATTGAAAAAAAGACCGAGAATCAATCAATGTCCTCTCTGAATAGTAAATATGAAAATATTTCTTTACTGCCTTTCATGGCACAACAAAATCTGAATTTGAATGTTTTCATGGACTTGAAATTCTGACAGAACATATGAGGAAAGAGTGGCCCCTGTTCTTTGTCTTGGTCTTACAGATTATACAGATCATTTTATCATCACAAATACACCGATGCTGCATTCACTAACCACATCACAGACTATGAAATAGTAAAAAGGACTTAAATAATGACATAACTAAGGCAAACATGACCATTATGAAGAGTTTACCCATTGTGTAAAAGGCTTTAATGTGATTTCCAAATGTAATCCCTTTTAATACAGCATATAGGAGGATTGCAGAAAACAAGAACCCCATTCAGCTATCCTTATACAGTGGGAAGAACAAGTATTTGATACAATGCCGATTTTGCAGGTTTTCCCACTGATAAAGCATGTAAAAGTCTGCAAATTTTTCATAGGTACACTTCAACTGTGAGAGCGGAATCTAAAATAAAAATTCAGAAAATCACATTGTATAGCTGTTAACATAATTGATTTGCATTTTTTGCATGACATAAGTATTTGATCACCTACCAAATAGTCAGAATTCTGGCTCTCACAGACCTCTCACAGTTTTTCTTTCAGAAGCCCTCCTGTACGCCATTCATTACCTGTATTAACTGCACCTGTTTGAACTTATATAAAAGACACCTGTCCACACACTTAATCAAACAAACACCAATCTCTCAAAACAATGGCCAAGACCAGAGAGCTGTGTAAGAACATCAGGGATAAAGTTGTAGACCTGCAAAAGGCTGGGATGCGCTCCAGAACAATATGCAAGCAGCTTGGTGAAATGCACTAACTGTTGGTGCAATTATTAGAAAATGGATGAAGTTCAACATGATGGTCAGACTCCCTCGATCTGGGTCTCCATGCATGATCTCACCTTGTGGGGCATCAATGATCATGAGGAAGGTGAGGAATCATCCCAGACCTGGTTAATGAAATGAAGAGAGCTGGGACCAAAGTCTCAATTAAAAAAACATTTTAAACACTATGCCATCATGGATTAAAATGCTGCAGCACGCACAAGGTACCCTTGCTCAAGCCATCATGTCTGACGAGACAAAAATGTACTTTTTTCTCTAAACTCCACTCGCTATGTTTGTTGTAAGAAGAAGGATGAGTACAACCCCAAGAACACCATCCCAATCATGAAGCATGGAGGTGGAAACATCATTCTTTAGGAATTCTTTTCTGCAAAGGGGACAGGACAACTCTGACATATTGAGGGTAAGATGGATGGAGCCATGTATCTGAAGATCTTGGCCAACAACCTCCTTCCCTCAGTAAGAGCACTGAAGATGGCTTGTAGCTGGGTCTTCCAACTCGACAACGACCCGACACACACAGCCAGGGCAATTAAGGAGGGGCTCCATTAGAAACATCTCCAGGTCCTGGAGCGGCCTGGAGACAGTCTCCAGATCTAAACCCAACAGAAAATCTTTGGAAGGAGCTGAAGGTTTATAATGCCCAGCAAACACCCTGAAATCTGACGGAGAACTGTGTGGCGGAATTTCAATTCTTTCTGAATGAAATGTTAAGTTCTGTTTGTCTGATGTATCAAACACTTATGTCATGCAATAAAATGCAGATTAATTGCTTAAAAATCATGCAATATTATTTTTTTTGTTTGTTTTGTTTTCTCCACAGTTGAAGTGTACCTATGATAAAAATTTAGAATACTGCATGCTTTGTAAGTTGGAAAACCTGAAAAATCCGCAGTGTATCAAGTACTTGTTCACTCCACTGTATGTGAGATCTGTATTTAAAACATTCTCCCTCCACACAGAGGTCGTGAGACGTACCAGATCCACACACAACCTTTCCCACATTGCTTGATCAGACTGAGTAATGGCTGCCCTCCTTATTACAATGACTGGTCACCAAGCACTCTCCAAAAAGCTCCCTTTACTGCCTCGATGGCTATAGATTTTTATTTCCTCTGAAGCCAATTTGCTACACCTTTTTCAGGGAAGAAAATCCACAGCACCACAAAATAGGGGTCATACAAGCACATCTCCCAGGACCATAAAGGGATTCCAGAAGAACTCCTACATCTTTATATATGCATGGCTATTTGCTTTGTGGTTCAAACGAAAATTAGAAGCAGAACTCAAACAGCAAAATAATTGTAAAAGGTGTATTTACAAATTTATCTTGTTAATTTTATGAAATACTGTACTCTAAGTCTTCGTACTAATTGTATGAATCTGAGTGCTTGTTAGTCACTGCATATGTCCTGCTTGCATATGTAAGTACCAGTCTGTGACAAAAGGGAAATGCTAATACAGATGCAGGCATTGCTTTACCTGTTAGAGGGTTACAGGACACTCCTGCATCCTCAGAGTGCAGACAGTTGTGTTCCCCCCAGGCACCTTTTGGACACTGCTCCAGAGTGAGCTCATTGCCCGTGCAACATACCTCATCCAGCCACACGCGGTTTGAACCTTTGCCAAAATGTGCCTCACCCCAAGCTTTTGCTACACCACTACAAATAAAAGAGATGGTAAATAAATGGAATAAAAATATTGCATTTAAGATTTATCTGTGAGCTATGGCTACAATACTCATCTGTGCATATATATATAAACATGACAACACCAACATACAGTATGTGGCGTATGAAAAAAAAAGCTCGCAGAAACATTTTCAGTGTAGGGTTACTAAATATGCATATCTCTGTGGTACAAGAATTCCATGCAGGAACAATGAGCCTGATTCAATGCCTGACCCCAGATGTTCATTACTGCTCATCCTCACACTTCATCCGAATGAAAAGAATAATTCTCATATTTTTGGAGACAGTGGAAAAGACAGACAGTTGGACACCCACATTAATTCATCTCAGCTTCCTACTTTCTGTGAAACTTTTTCCTCACGTGCTTGAACTATCGATGTATTTCTATGAACCTAAATACTAGCTGGAATTTAGTGAGAATGAACTTTAATGACTTTGTGAGGGTGTGTGTGTGTTTAGATGACCATTCACCTCAGCCCCAGCTGTCGACACACAACTTCCGCATCACTGTCATCCCATTGATCATCGCATATAGAGCCCCATTGCCCTGCATGGAAGATCTCGACTGTACCCTCTGTCCGAGATTGACCACCCACAAGGCGTATTGGGATCTCCACTGCTGCTGAAAAAGGCACAAAAATAACTACACAAGAACTTAAGAAACCTGTAATAAAATGCATAAGATTTGTAGTGCTTTTCTAGAGTCACCACATATTTTCCTGTTCATCCATTACAGACCTATAATTATCCATGAATAGGACCCACCTTTTTGTTGTGTGCAAGTGACGGCTGCAGCCATAGAACATTCCTCTCCATTCCAGGTAGTCTTAGGACACAGAAGCAGGTCTGGTTCCTCTCCCCGGCAATGAATCGCCTTCCAATGGAGCTTGGCTATGCCTGGACCAATCAAGGGAACTGCTCGTGCATGACCTGTGGTCCTGGAAGGAAATAAGTAAGCAAGGAGGTTCCAATAAAAAAAACATAGTTTCAATCAAATGTAAACATTTCAAGAGAAATGAAACCTAATTACATCCTTTTTCTATATCATGTGATACCCTTAAATCCTTAAATTGAGCTAAGATGTCGTGCTCACAGAGCAAAAATGAAAAGCAACCACTTTAAACTAGCAGCAGGAATCATGAGCCACCCATATGTTCATCATATGCCATACCAGGGTCATAGTGGTCAGTGGTTTAACACCCACTATCAATAACTGGCCATACGGAAGTCATCACCAACGATATGAGCTGACATGTGGCTGACATTTGCTCCCTTTCCTTTTTGCTGTGGGCTTTCATTGCATCCTGTGTGAATATGAACACATGGGCATGTGTTCAAGTCAGCATGCCTACCATGCTGGTTTTAGTGTCAACATGTGTGGAGAGCACACAGAATGTTTCTGTTCTTCAGAGACGGCACCCCAGCTTATGACTGAAGTGGATACGTATCGGCCTATAGCATCCCTCAGGAGGCTATGTGAGACCATAAGAGTCGTATGTGAGACCATAAGACTCAAACATGTCTCTGTGTGAGACGAAGGGAGACAGAGACAAAGAAAGAGCTGGTAACAAGGTAAATAACTAAGCTCTTAAGGCATTTAAACACCTCTAGGGAATGGGGGGTTGGAATGCAAGGGTCACATAAGAAAAGTACAAAGACAGAGAAGTGAGAGCACATGCATGGGTAAGACTTCTGAAGGCAAATGCACGTATGAGGAAAGTGGTATTTGGGCTTGCACCTGTGTCCACATGTGTATGTTAGAGGAAAACAGAACTGTAGAAAATAGTGTGTGTCTGAGCACCACAGGTGCATGCATGCTGTCTCACCCTTTGCCCAGTTGTCTGCAAACTACTGCAGCATCTTCATCTCCCCACTCATCACTGCAGACAGACCCCCACGTTCCTCCCAAATAGACCTCCACCCTGCCATCCAGCTTGGAGCGCCCTCCTTGCAGCCGCACAGAACCTGGGACAGATAGAGGTAGCGAGAAAATAAGATGTAGAATACAGCACATACCAAATGGGGGTTAACAGATGGAACAAAGGAAGCCAACATAAATGTTTCAAACCCTGTCACTATTTGTAAAAGTATGGGCTGTTAAAAAACCCCATAATGAAGCAGATCAGTGAGGGTTTAAAGAAATGATGAGGAGTGTCTGGTTTGATTACGATGACAGGAGAGCATGTATTTGAGAGCACAAGAGTGGGTTAGTGAATCTGTCAACATCAAAAACAGCTGAATGTACAATCTTTTATTTCACATGACATCCCATTTCATGCATGATTCATCGTGTAGTTAAACCAAAGAAACAATGAAACTCTGTTAAAAACATAATAAATTGGTTATTTTGCCGCACGTTTTGCAATATTCCGCGATGCACTGGCGTCGTGCCCGGAGTGTCCCCCGCCCCACGCCCTATGCCGCCGAGATTTGCTCCGGCTCCCCGTGACCCGCTGCGGCGGATACAGCGGTGGTAATCTGAAGATGACAGACTGACTGACTGACTGTTGCAATATTGTACACTGTAAAGTTTAGATAGTAGTAGTGTGTCAGATAGAAATGAAGGATTTTGTCAGTAAATTGCATTTTGTCTGTAAATTCCCTGGCTTCTTTTTACATCTTTAAAATATTTGAGTTATATGTAAAATAGGTAGAATCCAAGTGGTGCACAGGTGAGTATCTGCCTCCCACTGAACAAATCTGAATTCAGATTTGTAAGAACATCAAGTGATGATATAATTTGTAGTTATTCTGGATTATAATTTTTACAGCCGCTCCAGTTAAAATATTTTAGAACTACATCAAATTTTCTAACAAACCACCAAACTCTAAGACTAAAGCTACTAGTTTTTCATTGTGTTGCAAATGTTGATCACGCATCAGTGGGTCTTATTTTTTCCAAGGATCTTTTTTTTTTTTTTTTTTTAAGAGATGTAACGCAGTGTTTAGTTTAAGAGCGCATGGAAGTTCAAACCTCTGGATTAGAATAATAATAATTCACTGTCATCCTTGACAAAGTCAAGCCGACCAAGAATTTCTGTTTGTCATACAGAAATGAAATACAAGTTTGCATCAAACAGCTCAAATATGCTTTGACTCTCCATCTGCCGCCCGTCACACCTAGGACTCTGAAGCTGTTCGGTGTTCAGCGTGCGCTTCCTGACTCGAACATACTGCGCTTGGGGCTAGAAAATTAACACTTCGCACGCTTCCGTAAAAACCACTGCATGTTACTAAACTCCTTTTATCAGTATGAACTAATATGAATTCATCATCTACAATGTGACTAGGAATGGCTCACTGAGTCTACTATTCTTTGGTTCATTTGCAGGTTTTGGTTACTTTACTAACTGCGCTTTCGTCATATTTCTATGGATTTTAGATCCTTCTCGTTCGCGCGTCTGCGGGCCTGCGCGTTTACCTTGTTTACAGTCACAATACCCCCAATCCACCCTGCCTCTGTGGTTCCTGAAAAAGCACCAGGGTCGGATCCTGCCGTCCGGATTGCGGCAGTGATTGTGATCTCCAACTCCTTTTCCCGGGTAGCGCTCCTTGAAGCCCTTCACTTCGGTCCAGTTCATGCACCGGGTGCCGGACTCGGTGACGTCTATCGCTCCGCGGTAGAAACCGTCTTTCCCACGGCTCTGGATGCAGTCGGTGAACGGCAGGATGAATGACGGAACGCTGCCCGAATAACAGAACACGCGATTTGCAGCCAGAAGCGCAAAAGAAAGAGCAAGAAATGCTAATTTGTTCATTTTAGGTCCCTAATTTTAGGCAGCTGAAGACGGTGGCTCATCAACGGAGGAGATGATGTTCAGTCACCTTCATCGCCCAACCGTGGAACGAGAGTGAGAACACAGAAAGGAAAAACCACGTAGATCAATGAAATTTGGATTTGCGTGGGCAAATGGTTTGGGAACACCCCAAAGAAAATTGACAACACATCTCAAGCCTAATTGTCCAGATTTAATCGTAAATTGTACTTTTGGAATTACAATGTTGGTGGGATATTTCTTGAACATTTGAAGGGGGCAGAAGGGGACCAATCCAGTAAAGTTGATGTGACAATCCTTTCAACAGCGCGCTATATAAAATCCCAAAGTGGTTTTCAATTAAGGTCTTATTTTACGAAACACCTGACGGGTGGTCCTCCAGAGTTATTTCACGTATGATTTCTGGTGTTCATGTCCTATTGGGTCCTCGAACACTAACCCACACTACTTTCAACGTTGTTGTTATACCTCATAATTTAGATCAACAGATAGAATTTTCTGAGCAATTAAAACGATTATTTACTATTGCCTCACATGGGAATTCTGAACATGACATTCATGAGTCACATCAGTGACAACAATAATGAAATGATAGTGCGTGAGAGCAAAGAAAATACTTGCGTCAAGCTACACAATGCCATAAACGCAACAAAATTAATTAACAAACAAAATTATATATATGTATATATATATATATATATATATATATATATATATATATATATATATATATATATATATATATATATATATACGCGCTAAAATAAAGATGAAAAGAAACACAATTTGGAATCATTCCAGCGCCACAAAAGCACACATGCAATTTCCTCGGCAGGCTCGTGGATTGCTTGAGGGATGGCTTTTAGATTTTTTCTTAAATATCATCAGCGAGACATGATATTCTTGTTCATTTTTAGGCCATAACCAACTGGACACAAGGTGCATCACCTGGTTTCTTATGGATGTTTCCGGGAACTAAAAATCAGAAGATAATATCGTTATTTCTTTATGTCAAATAATGAAAAACTAAGTTATTAATGCTCTGACTCTACCCGTTTAAGAGGTGAGCATAAGAAGGAGGGCTGCAGAGTAAACCTAGATCTAACCAAAAGGCAGCAAGGAAAGTACAACTGGACTA
This sequence comes from Antennarius striatus, assembly GCF_040054535.1. Taxonomy (NCBI): domain Eukaryota; kingdom Metazoa; phylum Chordata; class Actinopteri; order Lophiiformes; family Antennariidae; genus Antennarius; species Antennarius striatus. The sequence goes on along the minus strand of NC_090783.1, from coordinate 8,700,896 downwards.
GTGGAAGTACAGATCTGTCACTTCGCTCTTGGCTTTGGTTAACAAATGAGTCGCAGAGTACAGTATTAACAGAGGATTGGATGACAAACGTCCCTTCTGTGATGTCATCAAACAGCGCCAGTTCAATCGGTAGAACATGGACGTTTAATTCTAGACCAGCGTAGACCAAAACTCGTCCCGGTAGGCGGAGACACACGACAATAAGTAATCGTTGAATTCACCACTTGACTCGCTGCAAGTCGGCAATGAAGACCATTGTGGATATAATATCCACATCAATTTACTAAAATAAGACACAACAACTAAGCTGTCGTTCCCAGATTTCGCAAAGACGTAATTTTATCGGCCAGTGTAGCACATTAGATTGGAGTGAGTGTGCTGGTGTTGATATCGAGTACACCCCATTATGATTCGTTCTAGCGGCAGTGAGCTACCGCTGTAGGGACGCTGGCTAGGGAAAACCACATACAGTTCAAATGTTACACCTTATCATACTTAATATTACAGTGTGAAATTTACAGCAAGGCAATGAACAGTCGACTACAAGAGATCCGTCAGCGACAAAAACTTAGACGACAGCTTTTAGCCCAACAGGCAAGTGAACAGTGAATACCTATTGTTAGCTGTTAGCTAATTTGACGATGGTAACTGTTTTGCTAGCCATGTGTTCAACTACATCTCTCGTTAAAAACCGTGTATGCCAATGTGTAATAGCTTAGCTGAACGTTTTCATTTAAGTTACGTTTGTTGCCCTCGAGTGGATTCGAGACGCACATAACTTAAGCTAACTGTAGCTTAAGCTCATTACAGATGAAACATTCTACAAAGTAAATCTTCAGGAAATTTAAAAATGGAAATGCTTACTAGAATAGATTTGCAGTCATTATTAAAAAATGCCTAACATTACTATTAACAGAACATGGTACTACTTTATTGTAAGAGGGAGGTTTTGTAACGTGAAACATGGATGTAGCTGAACTTACTCCCCTGTGGAAGTAAAACTACTAATGGGAGGAGGATAGGATTAGTGTTGGTCACTAAAATAAATTCTTAAAAGCCGAGGTTTCTTTAAACGAGGATAATAAGAAGCAACGTGAGGACAGGAGAAAACAACACTACAGCTGCAGAAACAACAGAAGAAAGCTCTTTTTAGAAGGGAATGTCAAGTTTTACTGAAATAATTATTAGCTTGAGTTTATAAATAGTTATCACGAAAGTAATAATCTGTGTCAAAAGGTTTGTTCTTTTTATAATTTACATAAGAATACAAACCCATAATGAAAACTGTGAAAATTGTATTAATTTGGAAGCTTTCGGTTTTTTTGATCATTGTTTATTGAACTGTTTGTGATTTATTATTCATGAAATGAATGGTGGTTTAATATGTTACATCTATATTCATGTTCTTTAAATTCCTCCTCAAAGCTTTCTATTGTGTTGTTTTTATGTAACAAGTTCTATTTATTTATTTTTTATATTTTCTTTGCATCAGTTAAATGTGAAGTAATTTTACATTTGAAGCACTTTGTAACTTTGTTGTGCAAAGGTGCAATAATAATAATAAAAGTTTCGCAGTCCGTACAGGAATGTTTTGTGGATTTTCATTGACTATTTAAAAAAACTAAAAAAAAATTAAAAGTAAAAGAGTGAATATTTTTTGTATAGATTATAGTGATTTGGCAAATACGGTTACATCTTAGTAGCAGCAGCTTTACAGAACAGGTTTAACTCTCCATGGGAAAGGGCTCCAATCAGTGTAGTGAAAGATATAACACAATGCCAAACAATATACAATATAATATATGCAATATACAAAAAAGATGTCCTTCCACAAGTGAAGGAGTTTAAGTATCTTGGGGTCCTGTTCACGAGTGAGGGAACAATGGAGCGTGAGATTGGACGGAGAATTGGGGCAGCAGGAGTGGTATTGCAGTCGCTTTACCGCACTGTTGTCACAAAGAGGGAGCTAGGCCGAGAGGCAAAGCTCTCCATCTACCATTCAATCTTCGTTCCTACCCTCACCTATGGTCATGAACGAAAGAACGAGATCGCGGATACAAGCGGCTGAAATGGGCTTTCTTAGGCGGATAGCTGGTGTCTCCCTTATAGAGATAAGGTGAGAAACACTGCTGTTCGCGAGGGGCTCAGAGTAGAGCAGCTGCTCCTTCGCGTTGAAAGGAGTCAGTTAAGGTGGTTTGGGTATCTGGTGCGGATGCCTCCGGGGCGCCTCCCTAGGGAGGTGTTTCTGGCATGTCCAGCTGGGAGAAGACCTCGGGGCAGACCCAGGACCAGGTGGAGGGATTATATCTCAACACTGGCCTGGGAACGCCTTGTAATCCCCCAGTCAGAGCTGGTGGATGTGGCAGGGGAAAGGGAAGTTTGGGGCTCCCTGTTGAAGCTGCTGCCCCCGCGACCCGACTACGGATAAGCGGTGGAAGATGGATGGATGGATGGACAAAAAAGATGTTGTTCAAAGTGACATAACAGAATTATACAAACAAGGAGACAAAATGGATAAACATTTAATGACATACAGAATATGCATTTTGGAAGATAAGTAAATAACCATGTTTTTCCTTCTTGTACTGCAGTTGGGAGCAGAAAGCGCTGACAGCATTGGAGCTGTGCTTAACAGCAAAGATGAACTCAAAGAGATTGAGGAGACTCGAGAAACATGCAGGTAAGAGAGAATTCAATTATAAGGTGTAAATAATTGTAAGCTTTTGAAAGCAAATAAATGAGGGAACTTACTGTAAACAATAGCATGACTCCTTTGGAACAGAGGGACTGCTTGTTATTTATGAGGAAAAAAAGATAAAGATTAAATGAATATTGTGTCACCAGCAGCATGGGAAGTGGCTTTGTTGGTTGTGAGTTGACCCTCTGTGATTAGTTTGACAAACTATTGCTCCAGTGTGATGTGTACCAAACCATTCACTGATGCTCGTAGTTCATTTACCTGCAACATGGAGCACAGCTGGCTTATAATATGGATAGTTAAAACAGCTTCAGTGTATCACAGAGTGTTTTGAAAGCAAACGTAATAGTCCTCTTCCTGATTGAGATAACTAATGACAGAGAGGTCAGATGCCGAGTGTTGTTGACATGCTCTGCAGTTTCTGCTGCATCATCCCAGGGCTTTCAAGCTTATTAGAAATGCTGCATCTACATCACAAATTAAAGTATTAAAATTAGGGTTTTGTGCTTCAGAGAGATTATGAATCTGCTTGCTGTTTTGTAGGTCATCATTCGATAATTCAGTTGCACCATCCAAAAGGAAGGCTCAAGCAGAGGGAGAGGACACAGAGGAAGATGTAGAAGAGCAGAAGGTAAGTGTATTATTAGTCTGTGAGGGCTAAAGTAGCCTGCAACGTATTGTAGTGATAACTGTTTATACAACAGTTACAAGCACATATTACTTTGATTTGCTGCATAAAAACACAACTGATAAATCAAAGTAGATAAGAACACACGTTCAGGACAAGCTTTTCAGTGTGTATATATGGAAGTATTATGAAAGATCGCAGAGGGTGAACAGATGGAATCAGTTCAGGAAGATTTCCCAAAGGACACAATTAATCTGTTTGGCGTTGTCTGGGTAATGTACTCGTATCAGGGCTTTATTTTGACTGAATTGACTAATAAGCTGTTTCATAATCAGATTCTTGTCAGCTGTATCTGCCATTCACACATTTCATCACAACATACATTATGTAAAGATTTTATTTATTGGCATAAATTAGAACATTGTGTTTTTGTGTGTATTAGGATGAGGTGGAGGTGCAGCAGCCAGATGAAAGCAACCCCTATGAAGAGGTGTACAAAGACTCAAGTACTTTCCTTAAGGTTAGAAAAATATTTTTGTTAAAAGTGGTACCTGTACTTACGAAATTAATTGGTTCCGGAAGAAATTACGTTAGTAGAAAATTACGTAAGTACTGTAGAGACGCGTTTTCCATGCAAATCAATAATCCGTCCCAAACCGCAAAAAATTCTGACATAAATGTTTTATAAAGCATAAAAATGCATCAAAACATGTAACAAATACATGTTACGATTAGATTATTGCACAATAAATTAGAGTTGTGCATAACGTAAAGAATAATAATGATGGTCATTTACCTTTTAACTGCTGTCCTCATTGTTTTTTGCCCTCTTTGGTTCATGCGCTCCTATGTCATGACGCCGAACAACAGAGTGAATTCCAGTCCTCCTTTTGAACTTCTCCACCCCTCCACCCACGCAATGTCTTAAACTCCTTAAACGTCCTTATGTTTTAATAACGTGGCGATTACAGATGCATTTCGGCCATATTCTTTGGCGAGATCAACCAAACGCATCCCCTTCTCATTCTCTTTTATTATCTCTTGTTTTGTTTGTATGGACAAAAAAAATATTTTCTTTGTCTTTTCTTTTACTCTTTTCTCCATCACTTTCTTGGGGTCCATAGTGAATACGTATTCAAAAAGTTATTATATTTGCGCAAAACTATCAGACTACGTCACTGGTCGAGTGCCGAGACACTCCGTAAGCACCAATATAGCTCCACAGAGGTCGAGTGGCATCCCTCTTAGCCAATGGGATACCAAGAAGATACGTAATAGGTAATAGCCAATGGCAGAGCAGCTATGAGAATGTTGCGTTCAGGAGCCTGTGGGAGATTCGAGTATCAGCTGATACTATGTTTTTATATTACGTAAGTCTAAATATATTTCATAAGTAGAGACATTCGTAACTAGAGGTATCATTATATACCTCTTTTTATCCTTTTTATCTCTACCTTGTATCACTAACTCTTTTTGCCTTCCATCAAACAATGACAATGTTTTCTAATTAATTAGAAATCAAAATCAATTCATTACTGACCTATTGGAGTTTGTTTTTTTTAATGTATCATGTTTAGTACAGTAAGGCACTTGTGCTTGGCAAAGAAAAAGTGACAGTGACGACAATTATTTTTCTAGTTTCAAAGGTTCTTGCAAGACTCTTGTTAATGTTTTAATCCGTTTATGGAATTCTCTTCTTCAACATGGTAATAACCTTTAATGAACAAGAGAAACATTATTTTACAGACATGTCTTCAGCAAGTCCACAGTTTTTTCATGAATCCATCACTGTCTCTATTACCAGAATGAAGGGAGGGAGTGTCATTATTTAGTATCAAATTGCAATTATTTTTCTGGTCATCTGATATTATTTCTCATTTTTAGGGCACCCAGAGTTTGAATCCTCACAATGACTACTGTCAGCACTTTGTTGACACGGGACACAGACCACAGAATTTCATTAGAGATGTTGGTGAGCGGGCGTGTGTGTGAGTGTGTGAGTGTGCGTGCGTGTGTGTGTGTGTGTGTGTGTGTGCCAATGTGTAGTCATGGTCTGATGGCCTATACTATCTCCTATTGTTCAGGCTTAGCTGACCGATTTGAAGAATACCCTAAACTTCGAGAACTGATAAGACTGAAGGACGAGCTCATCTCCACCACCAACACCCCTCCCATGTATGTTAAATGTTTTAACAGATGGTATTCAAGCAATCAAGTCAATGTCAATTCTTCCTTTATTTATATGCTGCTTTACTCAGTGAAAGCATCTTGAAACAGGTAGACACCAGTCATTTTGATCTGGCAAACTGCTTTGAAAGGTTTTGGTCCTGTTAATGGGGTGTCTTTCTGTGTTTAGGTACCTCCAAGCTGACCCAGAGCACTTTGACTTGCAGGATCTGAAGTGCAAATTTGATGTAATCCTGCTTGAGCCTCCCTTAGAGGAATATTACAGAGAATCAGGCATCAGCCACACTGAACGTTTCTGGACCTGGGATGATGTATGTATGCATATTGTGATGGTTTGTGCGTCTACAGTATGTAAATAAATGCACACAAGAGTCCAAAGTGGAGTACTTATAAAATAAGTATTTGGCACGTTTGATATTTTGTAGACTTTGGAATGCAAAGAAATAGATTTGTGATATTGACCCTCCCCAGTAGGTGGCGACAAAGATCCAGAATGGTTCTCAGCCATCCACTTCTCTGATTATAGGATCATCTTGGATCTTCTCCAAGTTTAAATGATTTCTATTCATCCCAGTGAGATGCTGATGACATCACGTGCACTCACTCCTCTCTTCCTTCTCTTTGTAGATCATGAAACTGGAAATTGAGGAGATATCAGCTCTACGTTCCTTTGTGTTTCTGTGGTGTGGCTCTGGTGAAGGCCTGGATTTGGGCAGAATGGTAACATGATTCCCTCATTCAGTCAGTAGCATACATTAAATTACTGGCAGACTCTATGTATCTGGGACATAAATGTTTATCTTCTGGTGGTTTTTTGAGTTTTTTCGTTTGTATCTGAGATGTTATAAAAGTTTTTTTGTTTTGTTTTTTACTGCGCTAGTGATATGTCTAGACAGAAGTGTTAGGTTTTTGAAAAATCTGTTCAACCTTTTCTGTCACATTGCTCTATCAAAGTTAGCAGATTAAACTGAAATTAACCTTGTAAAGTAGTAGATCATGTGAAACTATCTACAGCAGTTAACAAGAAAAGGACACTTGTCTGATCATTATTCAAGGACATAATTCGGGAAGAAAATGGAATTGTTTTTACTTTATTTCACATTCATGCAGAAGCTGACTTGGTGACACAAATGTAAGGTTCACACCTTAAAAGGGTCAATATTGCGTGGGTCTTTTCTAACTTCATTTCTGCATTATTGTACAGAACAAGCTTATTGGTTCTTGTGATATTCAGCTTCAAGTGATTCTTGCTGTACCATGTGATGAAGCTCTGGACTCTTGAGTTTGATCCCTTATAATGTGTGTGATTCAATTTAAATTGTTAAGACATACATTAATATAGTCATAAATTGACATATATGTAATTTATGGATATGTTTGTCACTTGACAAAGTATTTAGGTCCAATGCTGTAATTCTAGTATACTGTTGACATAGAAATAGAAAGCCTTTATTGTCACTATACATGGTATAATGAGATTCGAGCAACTCCTCGCAGTACAATAATGTAACAGTAGAAAGAGTAAAAATAAATACATACTAGACTATTCAATTTTCATAATCCATTGCACAGAAATGCCCTTGTTCATTCATAGCAAACTGTCAGACAGAGTGCCTTCTTTATTACATTGCCTTCTTCTTCTTTTCCTTTCGACTTTTCCCTTCAGGGGTCGCCACAGCAAATCAATTGCCTCCATCTAACCCTAACCCTGTCTTTTGCAATCTCTTCTCTCACACCAACTACCTTCATGTCCTCTTTCACTACATCCATAAACCTCCTCTTTGGTCTTCCTCTAGGCCTCCTGCCTGGCAGTTCAAAACTCAGCCTCCTTCTACCAATATATTCACTATCTCTCCTCTGGACATGTCCAAATCTTCTCAGTCTGGCCTCTCTGACTTTATCTCCAAGACCTCTAACATGTGCTATCCCTCTGATGTACTCATTCCTGATCCTATCCTTCCTGGTCACTCCTAAAGAGAACCTCAGCATCTTCATCTCTGCTACCTCCAGCTCTGTCTCCTGTCTTTTTCTGAGTTACACTGTCTCTAGACCAAACAACATCGCCGGTCTCACCACAGTTTTGTACACCTTGTTACATTGCTATGTACTACTGTTTTTATTTGTTATAGTGAAAACTGGCCCACAATGTTTTGTGAAGATTATAAACTTGAATATTTTTGTCAGTATATGCATACAAGGTTCAGTACCAAGTACCAAGTGACAAAGTAGCAATAAAAATATAATTTTAATATCATATAATTTAATGTAATAGAATGCAGTATAATAACTGCATAAGAAACACTGAAGTATCAAATGTTAAAAGGGGTCATGAAAGTTAAGAAAATATTTCTCGATAATCAAGCCACAGCATAGATACTGCACTTTTCAGTGGTTTGTAGCTATGTTTTTCAGTAACAATGGCTTTTGTAGTTTACTTAATATTATTTATGTAAATCCATGTGAATACCTTATTAATTTATCAATCTTCTAATATTGATTAAAAATTAATGTCAGCATTGGCAGCTCCCAACTCATGTTTGCCCTCATAACACCATTTCAGTGTTTGAGGAAATGGGGCTTCAGGCGTTGTGAAGATATCTGTTGGATCAAGACCAACAAGAACAACCCAGGCAAGACCAAGGCACTGGACCCAAAAGCAGTATTTCAGAGGACCAAGGTACACACACACACACACACACACACACACACACACACACACACACACACACACACACACACACACACACAAACACACACACACACACACACACACACACACACACACACACACCTTGCCTTCACATCTGACCATACATCTAAAATGTATCCAGTTAATGTTGTTTATGTGGATGTTTACACTTTCGCTCCAGGAACACTGCCTAATGGGAATCAAAGGAACAGTGCGTCGGAGCACAGATGGTGATTTCATCCATGCCAATGTTGACATTGACTTGATCATCACTGAAGAGCCTGAGATGGGAAACGTGGAAAAACCTGTGGAGATCTTTCACATCATAGAACACTTCTGTTTGGGCCGCCGGCGGTTGCACCTGTTTGGACGAGACTCAACAATCAGACCAGGTGAGACAGAAGACTCTCAGCCCCTCCTTAAAAAATACAAGTTATAAAAACATTGTGTTTGTTTGCTTTTGGGTTCTCGGCTTAGCTCTCTATGTTGGATCATTTGTTTTCTACATCCTTATTGTTGCTTTTTCGTTGTCTCACCAGGCTGGCTGACAGTGGGTCCTACCTTGACCAACAGTAACTTCAATGCAGAGACCTATGCCTCACATTTTTCTTTGCCCAGCTCCCATCTATCCGGCTGCACGGAGGAAATAGAGAGGCTAAGGCCTAAATCTCCCCCTGCTAAGCTGAAGTCAGATCGTGGTGGTGGAGCACCCAGAGGGGGACGTGGTGGGCCAAATGCAGGAAGAGGTGGCGACAGAGGCCGAGAGAGAAACCGACCAAATTTTCGTGGTGACAGAGGAGGATTCAGAGGGAGGGGAGGGCCACATCGGGGCTTTCCACCCCGCTAAAGCAAAAAGCTCATTGCAACCAGACAGATGCGTGGAATCCTTTCTTGCAAACACAAACAATCAGAAATAAAACAAACAAAAGAAATAAAATAAAATCAGCTTTATAGATTCCCTGTTGGGGAAATGTTATAAAAGTAATCTTTAATCTTTTTTATCCACCTTGGTATGAGTCATTTTGTTATCCCTGTAATCACATGTAGTGTATATGTGAACAGGCCCGTCACGCACATACTTACACAAGAGGTCTGTAAGCATAAAGATGAGGGGTAGAGTGCCGGGCAGCTCTGTCATGGTGTGCCCTTCTCCCTCCCATGAGCATCTTATAAAGGGGATGGTGTCTTGCTCAGAGGCACCTTGGCAGTGCCCAGGAGGTGAACTGGCACTATTCCACTGTCAGTTCACACATTGGCCTTGAACCAGCCATCCTCCAGTCCCCAGCCCAAGGCCTTGTGAACTGAGTTACCTGCCGTCCCAAACATATATGTTATGTTTAAGTATAATCAGTCATTTTGAGACATTTAATTTTTGTTTTTTATATTTTACTTGCTGTTAAATACAGTTGTCTTAATAACTCCTGTAATAAAGTTCTATGCTTGTGTAATTATGATGCAAAAGCAGTAAGTTTGTTCCCCAGTATAGTAGTTGTTTCAGGTTGTTATGACACTGTTAATAACACTAACATACCATTTGTATTGTCTTTTTTCAACATAGTGGCAGATTTAATTACAGGTACATTACAGCCATTGATCTTGTGACCAAAGTATGTGACGTTTGTTTGCTCAGAATGAGAAACTGCTCAGTGAAAGCTGATTGATTGTCGTTTTTTGTTCATGTTGTCACTTGGTGCAGTTGAGAATGTTGGGAATGCCCCTGAGGCAGAGTAAATGGGGGGGGGGGTGATTTTTGAATAAAGGACATCCAGTAACAATAAATGACCGAGTACCATCTACTGTGTCCACTTGGTTACACTAGAGAAGAGGGATCTAGAAGAGGAGTGGGGAAAAATTGTGACAAAAGTCTGAACTGAAAAGAATTTTGCGTAAATAGGGAATAGGAATGACCCAGTCCATGTCCACGGTATTTATTCACATTTGTGTATACACAAATAATGCAATATCTCTTTTCCTGTGCTCTACTGTATTGTACAGCATTTACTATGTTTTCAAAGAAAATACTATGTACCTATAGACGGAATCAAAATCTAAAGGGCTTACTGTAAACGCAGGATACACAAAGCAGTCAATGTCAACACTGAGGTGGAACAAAACAGATTAATTATTGTGTTGATTGCTGTGATCATTATGTGTCAACCAGTGACATAACTTTTTCATTTCTTTTTCATGAGAATGGCTAATTTTCTCACAATAACTATTGCTTGGAGAAAGAATGAAGGGTCTTACCAGCTTAAGTACACATGCACCTTAGCTCTAGTATGACATGAAACAAATGTAAATTGCGCTTACAGATTAGAGAGGCGAGGACTTCAAAATTGCTGCAACAGAATAATGAAACATTTCACCATTGATTCCTCTGTCTTGTGATAATATTCCCCTATTTATCTACGTACATATTCACACAGTCATTATGAATATAAAGTCAAATTATGCATGCATCACATGCTATATATTGGGAAATGTAAAATGACCCTTTTTATAATCATCCCAACCCACGTTCTTCAAAATTCTATTTAATTGTTCAGTATTTGAGTCAGCATACTGTATAACACTCCTGCACCCATCGTCTGTTGCTTTGCACAGTGACAATCATTCACACACAGCCCACGGTATTCGTCAGAAAGCTTAACATACAGAACTAATTTTAGAACCCGTCTCCATGGTGGATTAGCAGTAACCTTATCGCCATATAGTTTTGAGCATTGTCCTGCCCACTGTGACGTACTGATGTTAAGATGACAACAGGACAAAACCTCAGACAAACAGCTTTGTGCACTGCTGACGTGTTTTCATCTGTATGTGATGACAGACAATGAGGCATTTTGTCTAAAATAAACCTCCAGAAATCACACAGGTACAAAGCATGGGTGTCATTGCAACAGCAACAGACTGAAAAATGTGCAGGTGATGAAACTTTTTGTTGAGTTTGGAGCTTGTTTTCTTGTCATTGTGCAGGTGAACTAAAATAGAATGACTGATGAACATTTCATAACTCAAATGAAGTGTTTCATTTTTAAGTGAGCGATGAGTTAATTCCTATTTTTGCTTATGAAGGACTGAGGCTTTGAAAGATGCCCGTTTCATTCCACTATATTATCCGTTGTCACCAATCAACCATATCATGAGCAAAGTGTATTTATTTGTACAATTTTGAATACACATATGCCCAGTCCATTGATCAGTGACGATGATATAATGTTCTGATATTGAGAATCTTTATAAATTGAATTCACATAATGAGTAAAGTTCTGTACTATTGCTGTATTAGATAAAAAAGCATTAACGGTCCCATATTATACTTTGAAACAATCTCACACAGCTGTCACAGCTACTTTATGCTGCGTCCTAAGCGCAAGTTGTTGGGGGACAGTGTCTTGCTAAAGTGCACCTCGGAAGTGCTCCAGAGGTGAAACGGCTCCTCTCCAACTGCCAGATCACACTCTGAAGGTTTTAGTCCAAGTTGTTCTTGAACTGGCCACCCTCTGTTCCCCAGCCCAAGGCTTAGTGGACTGAGCTACTGCCATCTTCGTATGGCCATACAATTTTTTAAATTTATTTTTTACATTTATTTGTATAAAGCATTTATTTATTTTAAACAATACACCCCAAAACAAAAGTAAGACAATAGCAATAATGAAAACACAGCCATCCCATGAGGCAGTCAACAAATAATTATATTACGCAGTATTGATAAATGGCTACACAGTAGCGCAGTGGGTAGCGCTATTGTCATACAGCAAGACAGCTCCTGGTACGAGTCCCGCTCTGTGCGGAGTTTGCGTGTTGTTCCCGTGTTTACGTGGGTTCTCACCGGGTTCTTCTGGCTTCCTCCCACCTCCAAAAACATGCGCTTCAGGCGTGCGTGTGCTTGCGTGTTTGTCTGTCTACATGTGGCTCCGTGGTTCACTGGTGAGACACCCGGAGTGTACCCTGCCTCACGACCCCAATCTGCTGGGATAGGCTGCAGCACCCCCATGACCTGCGACGGTGGTCTAAGTGGGTATTGAAAATGAATGAATGACTATTGACAAATTTCTGAAAGAAGTAGTTTTGTGTCCCTTTTCTGTAGGCAATTTTGTTAGCTGGTGCTGTTGTTACTTAGGACCCACAATCCAGGTCGTCACTCCAGCCTGTGTGGTCCTTCGCATAAACAGAGAGTTTCCTGAGGGTGAAGACCACTATGCTGGATCTGAGTCTCACTTCAGATTTGACTACTGATTGATCAAAACAAGACTTAATTAATAAAAGAAGACAAACGTTGGAGTTTGAAGATCTGCTTTGAACTTCAGATCGGAAAATAACCCGCCATTTTCAAACTGAGTGGTACACTCGTACTTACTTTGACCAGTTTTTATTGTCAGGCTACTCTAGAGCAACCCCCTCTCCCCGGATCGGCTATCCTATGTCCATCACTCCTGTCAATCACTTCCCTCCTTATGTCACAACGTGCACTGATATGAAACTAATCATTTTTATAGAGTCTTGCACAATTTTCTTGAACGAATTTTCCAGGATTCTAGGAGTTGTTAGGGTTAGGGAAGAAGATTACATTCTGTATACGTAGAGACGTGAAAAAAATGTGTTTCTCATAAGACCCTTGCTCATATCAACTGCTGGAGAGAGCTACTATTTCCTGTCTAACCAAACAAAACAGCAAGCATATTGGTTCCTTATTGCGTGACAAATGGAATCCATTCTTGTCTGCACAACTTCTGAGGTTACAAAACAAAAAATAGTGAAGTTCTTAAAAGGGTTACTTGAACCATACAACTGACATTGGAATGCCAGACAGTCCCTGAAGCTGCAAAGGTCTCCTGGTGACCCAAACTTCTTTGTGTCTTTAAAATGTTGGCAAACCAGATTCAGCGTTTCCCACATTTCATGAAGCTGCCATACAATGAGCAGGTGTGTCTCGTCTCTGGGCACGTCCTATCTCTTCCTCTTTTAAAATGGTGTCCTTGAGCATTGTCTCTGATCATAGTTTAGTTTGCTACTTCTTAAAGTTGTTGATGCAATTCCATGTTTGCTCATCAAAAAAGAGAGATTGTCTCACAATGTTCTCTTTGAGGTTTTTATGTTTGTCCTGATTTTGCACATGACATAAATTGTAACCAACCCACATTTTTAATGCCTTGTGAGACCCTGATTGACACATTTCAGTGTACAGTAATCCCTTGTTTTTCGCGGGGGTTATGTTCCAAAAAGAACCCGTGATAGGCAACATCCGTGAAGTAGAAAACTTTTTTTAAAATTTATAATTATTATACAATTAAATACTCTATGTACATTGAAAAGAAAGAACGAACCATTTTAAAGGCTCAAACATTTGTTTCACAAATAAAAGTACTTTAGAAACATTTTTTCAACAAATAACTTCTGTACTGTACTGTCAAATAATACTTTTAATCATCAATGTGAACAGAAGGCTTCAAATTGCGGAGAGTAATTGGATTATACGGGAGAAAATTTAAATGATTATGAAAAAAATACAAAGTACAGTCGGACAAATAGTGACTCAGGTGTATTTCACTGCTCTTCAGACTGAGTCGCTGCATCCTGACTCTGCTCTGCAGTGTTTTCTTCTTTTGAAACCCGTGGTGCAGGTGTGTTTGTTTGGGAGAAGAACATAGTGATAGGCAGTTGTTGTCACTCTTTTTTCTTCTTTACAAAAAGGTCCTTATACACCAACATGCTACCATCGATTATGTTGGAGAACTGTTACGTACAACTGTAATGTTTTTTTTTCCTGCAGTAATTAATCCACAGAGCTAATGCAGACTCCATCCTTACCATGGTCTTGTTGCGGACAGTTGCAACCCTTTTTGCATCCTTGTTAAAACTTATTGCCGCTGTCGTCCTTATGTTTTTTCTTCCTTCTTTATGGAACGAACGGAAGATTCATTAATTCCGTAATGCCGACCTATAGCCGCATAGCTTTTACCTTCCCTTAGCATGTCCAGAAGTTTAACTATATCTGCGATAGATAGCATCTTCCGCTGCCTTTTGGGTCCTGCCGGAGGTGCTTTTGTCGGTCCAGAGAATTTTGTCGACATTATGGGTTTTAGAGAAACTCGAAATCGCAAGAGAGTTTGCACGTACGTAATGTAAATTTGGCAAGCTGTTTTATGTACGTGTACATATTAAACTTCAACGTTATTGACGCACAGGTGGAGAAGAAGCGGAGTGACTTTTTAGCCAGTCAGAATGCAGAACACAATGCACGATGCAAATCCGTGAAGTAGCGAAACCGTGAAAAGTAAACCGCGTTATAGCAAGGGATCACTGTATAGGATGTTTTATTCTTACTCTACATCTAATTTTTGCTTTCTAAATTTTGTAATGCTACATATTGTTGTTTTAAAATATAATAAACTTAAGATATCATTTGTTGGCAAACAACACCATTTTGACAATGCTATCAAACAATATTTTGTTAGATAGCATTTTTGACATACTGTATTTATGCTCTAGGTTGTATCTGGGACAAAGGCTAATATCTAAAAGTGGACAAGGGTATGAACGTCTGTCAAAATTCAATGTTTGAACTTGCTGAAAACATTTAATGTCGTAATTGGTTGACAACATATTGTAATGAAAGAGATGTTTGTTGATTGTGATGGATGGGAATTTCACAAGCCTATTGGCTTCTGCCCGTCAGCCCTGTATTTTTCAGATGTTGTTGTTGATGTTGTTAATGTGATTAAGGTGTGAAGTCTGTTATATTAACATATCCATAAATAAATAAAAATAATGCACCAGTATTGTGATAAGATTCTCAGGGTCCTCCGGTTGTCCACCCACCTTGAAAAACATGCAGCTTGGGTGAATTGGTTGGTTCCAAATTGTCCACACATATGCTCTGAGCATATGTGTGAATGGTTTTACGTCTTTTGTGTAGTTCTGCCTCATGTCCGTAAAGCCACTGGGATAGGCCCCAGCAACCCCATGACCCACGTAGGTGGTTTGGAAAATGAAAGAATGAATAAATTATACAAAGTAACTCTTGGTACCATAACTCATGGTGGTTTCATGCATCAGATATGTGCTAAATGTGCAACATCCCAAATTAGGAAAGTGAGATAATATAAATTTATCCAATATTCACCTTGTATAATTTGTTCATTTTGAATGAGAGAAAAAAAATTCTTCAAGCTTTTTTCTAGTTGAATTTTTTTCACACAGAAGTAACTGAGCCAACCCTGTATTCTCCAAAATTTATATATGACAAATTTACAACAACAAATATGCAAATCAGAGAAAGATAATCACTTTCTGATTTATCTTTAGGGACATTTTACTGATAAAATCCTAGCATTTATCCATGCTGGATCTTTGAACTGGATGCCAATGAAAATATTGTGACATGAATGAGAGCATACATTTTGTATATACATTCTCATTTAATGTATGCATAAACATACACATATTGTATCCTGAAAAGCAACTTGCAATAGCTTGAAAATATGATGATTACATCATATTTGTATGTAAAGTATGTATTTCAGATGAACATGACACTTATTTTACGACATGATTACATGTCATGTTCATCTGAAATACATAGCATTAGCATTCCTGTGAAGAACAATGTACTGTTGCATCACACTTTCCATTTAGTTGATGCTTGTGGTTGTGTAACATCTGAATACCACATCAGTAGGAGGTGCTTGCATATATTATGCCCCCTTGTCAACTTTACATCGGAATGTTCGGAAAGTGTGTGTGTGTGCGTGTGTGCGTGCGTGCGTGCGTGTGTATGTGTGTGTGTGTGTGAGTGAGTGTGTGTTAGAGGGGGGTGTCATTTTGCATCACAACATTTTCTGTAGTTAGTTGTTAAAAATTGTGCTTGTGGTTGTGTAATGTCGGGAGCCCATAAATCAGAAAGAGATGCTTACTCTGAAAGTGCAGCCTGTGTAAAACAATGACTCTATTAAAATATTTAATAATAAATATACATATAATACTCTACATTATTCTGTGTTCTTCCTGACTCAACTCTGGCTTTTGGATGAAACAGTTCTGTATGGATGAAACAAATGTGTTAATTAATTTTACATTCATTAAAACATATTGTTGGCACATGATGACTGTGTTATCACTTTTCAAGTACGTATACAACAGGAAAAGTTTAGCTATGATAACAGAGGAGATATACATGATGGTATGTAATGCATAGCAAAGACGCTTTCATCATTCACACTGCATTGTATTTCCATCTGTCAACCAAACCAATCACCCTTAAACCTACTTTGTGCCCTTTGAATAGAAATGATGGACACAAAACAAGACCAACAAGATATGTCAAATGGTTGAAAAAGCAAAGACCTCTCTGGTCTTATAAAACCTTTACTCTGAATATGAGCTTTGACTTCCAATTTTTGGCTCAAGAAGGCAGGGTGGACGATACTTTTGTAGATTGGCCAATTTACCCATTGACTGCCGTGAATAGAACATCACTACTGCACACTTGGACTTTGGGCTCCATTTAGGTAAGATAATTATGTACAATTACAATTAGAACGAAATTAGAAACAAAATTAAAACATTGTTGTGAACCGATTTGCTGTAATCTGAATTTGTTTAAAGGTTTCCCAATAAACCCCATATTTTACAGGTGATTTTAATTTAGATTTATTTTTTTCATACAACCTTCCTTTTCTCAGCTTAAATATGAAAAAGGTATTAAAAATATTAATGACAATTCCAAAAATCAATGATTTTTTTTTCATTATATGTATTCTTTTATTTCACTTCTCAGTTTTTCACTGAAAGCACTAGCTTTGATCTATGGTCTTACTCACACTGGCTTTCTCCCTCGTCTTTCTATCTTATCCGGCTCGTGAGTGTACAAAAGTTGAAATTTGATCTTGGCCTAGTTTTCTCAAGGTCAAGGTCATCATCTCATTTTCATCCCCTTTGCCACCCGAGTAATGTGCTTTTTGTTTCATCTTTCTATCTGCAATGGTCGCGAAGATATTTGGTGGACATACAAACGGACAAACGGGCGGACGAACGGACGGACAGACGGATGAACGGACAAATACACAGACACTGACAATTACAATACATCACTGCTTTTGAGCGGGATGTAGAAAACACAACTGTAAAACTAGAAGAAGAGCAATGAATATTTTTCTGAAGGCTATAACAGCTGAATAGATGTTATACAATTTGATGGATTGCAGTTCCATGTATATGGGGGTATGTCCCCTGAATAGTAGGTAAATAACTACTGTTGTGTTTAAGATGTAAGAATTTCAAATATACATACATGTATACAAATTCACAATGTTCATAATAAAAGTAATCTCAGATACATGTAGGTTACGTTATGACTGTTAATTTAAACCGAATGTACCAAATAAAATGAAGACTGACTGTATTTTTAGAGTAACATTAATGAGAATATGTGGTGTACATGTTGTGTTTCGTTGATATTTTATACAGTAAGAAGGCACAAAGGAGGATGGAATCTCTCATATTACTTCTCCTATTAGCAGGTAGGTGTGGTTCAAGGTTGGGTGTGGAGTGGTTCAATTCACATTGTGTGTGAGAGAGAGAGAGAGAGAGAGAGAGAGAGAGAGAGAGAGAGAGAGAGAGAGAGAGAGAGAGAGAGAGAGAGAGAGAGAGAGAGAGAGAGAGAGAGAGAGAGAGAGAGAGAGAGAGAGAGAGAGAGAGAGAGAGAGAGAGAGAGAGAGAGAGAGAGAGAGAGAGAGAGAGAGAGAGAGAGAGAGAGAGAGAGAGAGAGAGAGAGAGAGAGAGAGAGAGAGAGAGAGAGAGAGAGAGAGAGAGAGATGATTAATCTAACTACTATATTTCCTTGTGTACAGGACAAGTGGGAACAATGTTGGCTAAAACCACTGACCAAACAACAGGTGATGAAATGAATTACTGTACAACAATATGGCTAAGATAGTGTGTGCTGTATTAAATAAACTATGTTACATGATTACATGGTGCAATAGGGAAGACTTTATCTATCCATGTAGCAAGTAGCCTTTTATACCTTGTATTGTAATTACGGTATGTAGCAAATAGCCTTTATTACCCTATATAGTAATTATGGTATGTTTAGATGAAGTAATACTGTAGAATTCCCCCAAATAAAGTGTGTAATAGTTTAGTGATAGTAAATAGTAATAGTAGTCATCATGAACCAATGAATATATTTTATACTATTAATACTATTGATACATAGTGATTCATACCACTTTCATTATTGAAAATGATCATAGGAACAACATTGATGTACAATGTTTTTCCTTGTAGTACATTGTATTTAGACTGCAGAAGAATTAATTAGTATTTTATACATATAAAAACATATGTACACTTAATTAGAACATACTTGATCCTTACATTGTAGTGTATTTTCCACATCATGGATCAGATTTGAGGTTTTTTACATTGAAGTAGGAGACACATGATGAGGGACAATATAAACATAGGTAAATCAAAGAAACAACATAAAAACGTTTTCTTTTTATAACTCTGTTTAATTTAAATATGTTTGAAATAGTTATTGTTGCACCATACACAAATCAATGGAATAAATATAGCAATAAGACTGATTGTATGTTAGTAAAACATTTAAAGTTTTGACATTGTACTTTTTGTTTTGTCTTCAACATTTTCATTTTCAGTAGACACAGCTCAATCAACACAATCATCATCACTTGCTCTGACATCACCATCAGCCATCCCAACTGCATCAGTCACCATGATTTCATCGCTTGTCAACCCAGGCTTACCATCAGCCACCATGACATCATCAGCAGTCAATCTCCCGTCACAATCATCATCATCATCATCATCATCATCATCATCATCATCATCAACATCATCATCATCATCTTCATTATCATCCACCATGACATCACTATCAATAAACTCAACCTCACCACCACCCAGCAAGACCTTACCACCAGTCAATGTGCCATCATCATCATTCCCTATGACATCAATACCAGGATACCCAACCTCACCATCCCTCACCATGACTTCATCATCAATCAACCTGCTGCCATCGTCATCCACCATGACATCACCATCAATCAACACAACCTCATCCCTATTTACCATGAACTCATCACCAGTCAACCCATCCTCATCATCACTCACCATGTCATCATCAACAGTTCATCCAACCTCATCATCCCTCACCATGACCTCACTTTCAGGTAATCCATCATCATTACCATCATCATCATTGTCATCATCAGCATCATCATCATCCACCCTGACATCCATCAACTCAACCTCACCACCACTCACATTCATTTCATCACCAGGCAATTTGCTGCCATCATCACCCACCATGACCTCAGCACCAGTCAACCCAACCTCTTCTTCACTCACCTCAACCTCACCTTCAGGTAACCCATCATCATCGTACCTCACCATGACCTCATCACTAATCAACCTGCTGCAATCATCATCCACCATGACATCACCATCAATCAACACAACCTCATCCCTATTTACCATGATCTCATCATCAGTCAACCCATCATCACTCACCATGGCGTCATCAACAATTAATCCAACCTCATCATCCCTCACCATGACCTCAGCGCCGGTCAACCCAACCTCTTCTTCACTCACCTCAACCTTACTGACTGCTAACCGAACCCAATCAACACTCACCATGACTTCATCACAAGTCAACCCAACCTCACCATCAGTCACCATGACCTCATCACCAGTCAGTCTTCTGCCATCATCATCCACCATGACATCACCATCAATCAACACAACCTCATTGCTACTCACCATGTTCTCATCATCAGTCAACCCATCCCCATTATCACTCACCATGGCATCATCAACAGTAAATCCAGCCTCACCATCCCTCACCATGACCTCAGCGCCAGTCAACCCAACAACCTCTTCAATCACCTCAACCTCCCCATCAGTTAACCCAACCGCATTGCCACTCACCATGACCTCAGCACCTGGCATCCCAACCTCCTCTTCACTCACCTCAACATCACCTTCAGGTAACTCATCATCAGCATACCTTACCATGACCTCATCACCAATCAACCTGCTGCCATCATCATCCACCATGACATCACCATTAATCAACCCAACCTCATCATCCCTCACCATGACTTCAGCGCCAGTCAGTTCAATCTCTTCTTCACTCACCTCATCACCATCATCATCATCCCTCACCATGACTTCATCATCAATCAACCTGCTGCCATCATCATCCACCATGACATCACCATCAATCAACACAACCTCATCCCTATTTACCATGATCTCATCACCAGTCAACCCATCCTCATCATTACTCACCATGGCCTCATCAACAGTTAATCCAACCTCATCATCCCTCACCATGACCTCAGCTCCAGTCAACCCAACCTCCTCTTCACTCACCTCAACCTCCCCATCCGTTAACCCAACCGCATTGCCACTCACCATGACTTCAGCGCCAGTCAATCCAACTTCTTCTTCACTCACTTCAACCTCACCTTCAGGTAAACCATCATCATCATCCCTCACCATGACTTCATCATCAATCGACCTGCTGCCATCATCATCCACCATGACATCACCATCAATCAACACAACCTCATCCCTATTTACCATGATCTCATCACCAGTCAACCCATCCTCATCATCACTCATCATGGCGTCATCAACAATTAATCCTACCTCATCATCCCTCACCATGACATCTGCGCCAGTCAACCCAACATCCTCTTCACTCACCTCAACCTCCCCATCAGTTAACCCAACTGCATTGCCACTCACAATGACTTCAGCGCCAGTCAACCCAACCTCATCTTCACTCACCTCAACCTCACCTTCAGGTAACCCATCCTCATCATCACTCACCATGACATCACAATCAATCAACACAACCTCATCCCTATTTACCATGATCTCATCACCATCAGTTAACCCAACCGCATTGCCACTCACCATGACCTCAGCACCAGTCAACCCATCCTCATCATCACTCACCATGGCCTCATCAACAGTTAATCCATCCTCATCATCCCTCACCATGACCTCAGCGCCAGTAAACCCAACATCCTCTTCACTCACCTCAACCTCCCCATCAGTTAACCCAACTGCATTGCCAATTACCATGACCTCAGCACCAGTCAACCCAACCTCTTCTTCACTTACTTCAACCTCACCTTCAGGTAAACCATCATCATCATCATCATCCCTCACCATGACTTCATCATCAATCGACCTGCTGCCATCATCATCCACCGTGACATCACCATCAATCAACACAACCTCATCCCTATTTACCATGATCTCATCACCAATCAACCCATCCTCTTCATCACTCACCATGGCGTCATCAACATTTAATCCTACCTCATCATCCCTCACCATGACATCTGCGCCAGTCAACCCAACATCCTCTTCAATCACCTCAACCTCCCCATCAGTTAACCCAACTGCATTGCCACTCACAATGACTTCAGCGCCAGTCAACCCAACCTCATCTTCACTCACCTCAACCTCACCTTCAGGTAACCCATCCTCATCATCACTTACCATGACATCACCATCAATCAACACAACCTCATCCCTATCTACCATGATCTCATCACCATCAGTTAATCCAACCACATTGCCACTCAACATGGCCTCATCAACAGTTAATCCATCCTCATCATCCCTCACAATGACCTCAGCGCCAGTCAGTCCTACTTCCTCTTCACTCACCTCAACCTCACCATCAGTTAACCCAACCGCATTGCCACTCACCATGACATCAGCACCAGTCAATCCAAACTCTTCTACACACACCTCAACCTCACCTTCAGGTAACCCATCATCATCATCATCCCTTACCATGACTTCATTATCAATCAACCTGCTGCCATCATCATCCACCATGACATCACCATCAATCAACACGACCTCATCCCAATTTACCATGATCTCATCACCAGTCAACCCATCCTCATCATCACTCACCATGGCGTCATCAACAGTTAATCCAACCTCATCATCCCTCACCATGACCTCAGCGCCAGTCAGTCTTACCTCCTCTTCACTCACCTCAACCTCACCATCAGTTAACCCAACTGCATTGTCAATCACAATGACTTCAGCGCCAGTCAACCCAACCTCATCTTCACTCACCTCAACCTCACCTTCAGTTAACCCATCCTCATCATCACTTACCATGACATCACCATCAATCAACACAACCTCATCCCTATCTACCATGATCTCATCACCATCAGTTAATCCAACCACATTGCCACTCAACATGGCCTCATCAACAGTTAATCCATCCTCATCATCCCTCACCATGACCTCAGCGCCAGTCAGTCCTACTTCCTCTTCACTCACCTCAACCTCACCATCAGTTAACCCAACCGCATTACCAATCACCATGACCTCAGCACCAGTCAACCCATCCTCATCATCACTCACCATGGCCTCATCAACAGTTAATCCATCCTCATCATCCCTCACCATGACCTCAGCGCCAGTAAACCCAACATCTTCTTCACTCACCTCAACCTCACCATCAGTTAACCCAACTGCATTGCCAATCACCATGACCTCAGCACCAGTCAACCCAACCTCTTCTTCACTTACTTCAACCTCACCTTCAGGTAAACCATCATCATCATCATCATCATCCCTCACCATGACTTCATCATCAATCGACCTGCTGCTATCATCATCCACCATGACATCACCATCAATCAACACAACCTCATCCCTATTTACCATGATCTCATCACCAATCAACCCATCCTCTTCATCACTCACCATGGCGTCATCAACATTTAATCCTGCCTCATCATCCCTCACCATGACCTCATTGCCAGTCAACCCAACATCCTCTTCACTCACTTCAACCTCTCCATCAGTTAACCCAACTGCATTGCCACTCACAATGACTTCAGCGCCAGTCAACCCAACCTCATCTTCACTCACCTCAACCTCACCTTCAGGTAACCCATCCTCATCATCCCTTACCATGACTTCATTATCAATCAACCTGCTGCCATCATCATCCACCATGACATCACCATCAATCAACACGACCTCATCCCAATTTACCATGATCTCATCACCAGTCAACCCATCCTCATCATCACTCACCATGGCGTCATCAACAGTTAATCCAACCTCATCATCCCTCACCATGACCTCAGCGCCAGTCAGTCTTACCTCCTCTTCACTCACCTCAACCTCACCATCAGTTAACCCAACTGCATTGCCAATCACAATGACTTCAGCGCCAGTCAACCCAACCTCATCTTCACTCACCTCAACCTCACCTTCAGTTAACCCATCCTCATCATCACTTACCATGACATCACCATCAATCAACACAACCTCATCCCTATCTACCATGATCTCATCACCATCAGTTAATCCAACCACATTGCCACTCAACATGGCCTCATCAACAGTTAATCCATCCTCATCATCCCTCACCATGACCTCAGCGCCAGTCAGTCCTACTTCCTCTTCACTCACCTCAACCTCACCATCAGTTAACCCAACCGCATTGCCACTCACCATGACATCAGCACCAGTCAATCCAAACTCTTCTACACACACCTCAACCTCACCTTCAGGTAACCCATCATCATCATCATCCCTTACCATGACTTCATTATCAATCAACCTGCTGCCATCATCATCCACCATGACATCACCATCAATCAACACGACCTCATCCCAATTTACCATGATCTCATCACCAGTCAACCCATCCTCATCATCACTCACCATGGCGTCATCAACAGTTAATCCAACCTCATCATCCCTCACCATGACATCTGTGCCAGTCAACCCAACATCCTCTTCAATCACCTCAACCTCCCCATCAGTTAACCCAACTGCATTGCCACTCACAATAACTTCAGCGCCAGTCAACCCAACCTCATCTTCACTCACCTCAACCTCACCTTCAGGTAACCCATCCTCATCATCACTTACCATGACATCACCATTAATCAACACAACCTCATCCCTATCTACCATGATCTCATCACCATCAGTTAATCCAACCACATTGCCACTCAACATGGCCTCATCAACAGTTAATCCATCCTCATCATCCCTCACCATGACCTCAGCGCCAGTCAGTCCTACTTCCTCTTCACTCACCTCAACCTCACCATCAGTTAACCCAACCGCATTACCAATCACCATGACCTCAGCACCAGTCAACCCATCCTCATCATCACTCACCATGGTATCATCAACAGTTAATCCATCCTCATCATCCCTCACCATGACCTCAGCGCCAGTAAACCCAACATCTTCTTCACTCACCTCAACCTCACCATCAGTTAACCCAACTGCATTGCCAATCACCATGACCTCAGCACCAGTCAACCCAACCTCTTCTTCACTTACTTTAACCTCACCTTCAGGTAAACCATCATCATCATCATCATCCCTCACCATGACTTCATCATCAATCGACCTGCTGCCATCATCATCCACCATGACATCACCATCAATCAACACAACCTCATCCCTATTTACCATGATCTCATCACCAATCAACCCATCCTCTTCATCACTCACCATGGCGTCATCAACATTTAATCTTACCTCATCATCCCTCACCATGACCTCAGTGCCAGTCAACCCAACATCCTCTTCACTCACTTCAACCTCTCCATCAGTTAACCCAACTGCATTGCCACTCACAATGACTTCAGCGCCAGTCAACCCAACCTCATCTTCACTCACCTCAACCTCACCTTCAGGTAACCCATCCTCATCATCACTTACCATGACATCACCATCAATCAACACAACCTCATCCCTATCTACCATGATCTCATCACCATCAGTTAATCCAACCACATTGCCACTCAACATGGCCTCATCAACAGTTAATCCATCATCATCATCCCTCACAATGACCTCAGCGCCAGTCAGTCCTACTTCCTCTTCACTCACCTCAACCTCACCGTCAGTTAACCCAACCGCATTGCCACTCACCATGACATCAGCACCAGTCAATCCAAACTCTTCTACACACACCTCAACCTCACCTTCAGGTAACCCATCATCATCATCATCCCTTACCATGACTTCATTATCAATCAACCTGCTGCCATCATCATCCACCATGACATCACCATCAATCAACACGACCTCATCCCAATTTACCATGATCTCATCACCAGTCAACCCATCCTCATCATCACTCACCATGGCGTCATCAACAGTTAATCCAACCTCATCATCCCTCACCATGACCTCAGCGCCAGTCAGTCTTACCTCCTCTTCACTCACCTCAACCTCACCATCAGTTAACCCAACTGCATTGCCACTCACAATGACTTCAGCGCCAGTCAACCCAACCTCATCTTCACTCACCTCAACCTCACCTTCAGGTAACCCATCCTCATCATCACTTACCATGACATCACCATCAATCAACACAACCTCATCCCTATTTACCATGATCACATCACCATCAGTTAATCCAACCCCATTACCACTCACCATGACCTCATCACCAATCAACCCAGCCTCATCATCACTCACCATGACTTCATCACAAGTCAACCCAACCTCGCCATCATTCTCCATGACCTCATCACCAGACAATCTGCTGCCATCATCATCCACCATGACATTACCATCAATCAACACAACCTCATCGTTATTCACCACAATGTCATCGTCAGTCAACCAATCTTCATCATCTCTCACCATAGCATCAACAGTTAATCCAGCCACATTGCCACTCAACATGGCCTCATCAACAGTTAATCCATCCTCATCATCCCTCACAATGACCTCAGCGCCAGTCAGTCCTACTTCCTCTTCACTCACCTCAACCTCACCGTCAGTTAACCCAACCGCATTACCACTCACCATGACATCAGCACCAGTCAATCCAAACTCTTCTACACACACCTCAACCTCACCTTCAGGTAACCCATCATCATCATCATCCCTTACCATGACTTCATTATCAATCAACCTGCTGCCATCATCATCCACCATGACATCACCATCAATCAACACGACCTCATCCCAATTTACCATGATCTCATCACCAGTCAACCCATCCTCATCATCACTCACCATGGCGTCATCAACAGTCAATCTTCTGCCATTATCATCCACCATGATATCACCATCAATCAACACAACCTCATCACTGTTCACCACGATTTCATCATCAGTCAACCCATCCTCATCATCAGTCACCACGGCATCATCAACAGTAAATCCAGCCTCACCATCCCTCACCATGATTTCATTGCCAGTCAGTTCAACCTCCTCTTCACTTACCTCAACCTCACCTTCAGGTAACCCATCATCATCATCCCTTACCATGACTCCATCATCAATCAACTTGCTGCCATCATCATCCACCATGACATCACCATCAATCAACCCAACCCCATCACCACTCACCATGACCTCATTGCCCGTCAGTTCAACCTCCTATGCACTCACCATGACTTCATCACAAGTCAACCCAACCTCACCATCATTCACCAATACCCCATCACCAGTCAATCTGCTGCCATCATCATCCACCACGGCATCATCAACAATAAATCCAGCATCATCATCCCTCACCATGATCTCATTACCAGTCAGTTCAACCTCCTCTTCACTTACCTCTACCTCACCATCAGTTAACCCAACTCTGTCATCGCTCACCGCGACCTCATTGCCAGTCAGTTCAACGTCCTCTCCACTCACCACGTCTTCATCACCAGTCAACCCAACCTCCTTCTCACTCACCACTTCATCATCAGACAAAACAACCCTGCAATCAATCAACACATCCTTGCCACCTACCATTAACACAATGTCTTTGCCAGGTAATGCAAACTGTCCCAAAATCCAACTTTCCTTTAGAAATCCTGGTGAAGTACATATTTAGCTCAATATATTTTCTCTAGAATGAAATGTGACATGTGTCATTCCAAAAGTATTTGAAAACTAATAACTATTTAATTCATTTCTAGGTACGGCAAGCTCTCCGTCTGTAATTGAAACATCAGCATCACCAAGGGTCACGACTATTGTTACATCCACTACAACCACAACAGCTGCACCATCCACAGAGCCTAAAATAAACTTGGGATTTAAGTTGCAGCAACTGTTTACAGAACAACTTACAAACAAGTCGTCACCAGAGTTCCAGAAACTAAGTGACACAGTAACCACAGAAGTAGGTTCTTATTAATCATCTTGCATTTTTAAAACATGTTTCATATATTAATAATCATATAATAAGCAATACCTTTTAGATAATAGACAAACTCTAAAATATATTAAAACCTTAAATCTTGCGGCAAAGCAATATCAAAATAGCACTTTAATATAACACAAATTCTTATATAGGTGTAAATCTTCTTTTAACAAACTTTTTTTGTTTGTTTTTGAAACATTATGTTAAACATATGTTAAATTAGTTTCCTTTAAAATACGGACAAGTACATATATATGTGGTAATAACTTCAATGCAGAAGTTTGGGAATGGGACAGACTTCCAGAATATCCCAATAGGAATGGTAGAATATGTGATTACATGGAATCTAAATGGGTTAAATATCATGTAATCACCAATGACAATAAATTAATCAACATGTCACAAAAAGGAAGTATAGACAAAACATCTAAGAAAAAGATAAGATTGGTATTCTTTACTTTCATTAAATGTGATCCTTGTGTTGTTAATTCCTGTAATTCATTTTTTTGAATTCATCCACAGCTCAATCAGGTATACACAGCAAAGTTTGGAAGTCTTTTCAATCGATCTATTGTCAACAATTTCAGGTATGTAATATATTATGTAATATAATTATGTTTATGTAATAGCTTTGCTGTGCTATTGATTTCGAAATTAGAGTGTTTATATCCATGTGTATACTGGCATTTCTATCTCATTTGTAAAGTGTTTATCTACTAGACTAGTTTAAGCCATTTGATGATACATTCCTTTGTGAAAAAAATTGTTTTACAGGCAAGGATCCATTGTGGCAGATGTTGACCTGGTATTTAATAACCAGAATTTACTGCCAAGTGCCAGTGAAACGGTTGAAACTTTGGTGGAAGCCTCTTCCAGCTCAAACTTCTCCCTGAATGTCAACACATCATCTATTTCTGCAACGAGTAATCTAAGTTCTAATATTTCCTGCATTTTATTGCAAAGTTATACTCTATATTTACATTGACAAAAGCAATTTGTGTGTGAATTGTGATATTAAATCATAACATTTCAGTTGTTGAGACATCAACTGAAGCCCCAGCCACAGTTTCACCTTCAATCTCCGTGTCAGGTAAAAACAAAACAAAAATTTTGTTTTGCAGATTTTGTTTTATTTCTTCTCAAATTCTCAATATGGGGTAAATTACTATGATTGATTTTTTTTTTTAATTTAGAGAACATTCTGACTTGAAACCCCATGGCACAATGAAGTTAGCCCCCTTTAAATGTAGAAATACTTTATATTTTAAATTAAAAAGCACAATAAATCCACCATTTACATTTAATGAGCTTATTAGTGTTATTTTTCAAGGTTATGCCACGTCAGCAACTATCATGATAACCTCCACAAATGTCAACCCAACTTCACCAGCAGCTGACACATCCTCACAATCTCCTGTCACTACATCACATTTGCCAGGTAAGGCAAATTGTCACCAAAATTAAAATATCCTTATATAAAGCCCTTGAAATATAATCACTTTTGACCAAATAATTTTCTCTATTCCATCCAGATAATGGAACTTCTCCGTCAGTCCAAGTGACCTCCACACCTGTCAACCCAACCTCACAGGAAATCGATACATCCTCACTACTTCCTGTCACCATAACATCTTTGCCTTGTAATGAAAACGATCCAAAAATGCTGTCTTTTCATTTGTCCCTTCATTTTTGTTTGTGTATTGCCATATTAATTTGACTATAAATTAAATTCACTTTTTATTAACTTACTTTGTCTTCTCTGTTAAGATGATGGCACTTCTCCATCAGTCCAAATGACCTCTATAGCTTTCAACCCAACCTCACCAGCAGCTGACACATCCTCACCACTCCTTGTCATCACATCACCTTCCCCAGGTAATGAAAATTGTCACAAAATCAAACTACCTTAATACTTTTATTTAAAAAAACGATTTCCTCAATAGTCACTGAACTGCAATCACATTTCACCAAATCACTTCCTCTTCTTCATCAAGATAATGTCAATTCTCCATCGGTCCAAATGACCTCCACACCTGTCAATCCAACCTCACCAGCAGCGGACACAGTCTCACCACTTCCTATCACCACATCACCATTGCCAGGTATTGTAAACCATCCAAAAACCAAAATACAGTGCGCCCTCGTTCCTCGCGGTTAATGCGTTTCCAGGAACCACACGTGATTAATGAATTCCACGATAGAGTGACAAATTATTTATCTCATTATTTACGGTAGTTTATCTATCTGCATTACCTTTTCACACACTCTTATCAACTGTTTAAAGTACTTTTGTGTCTCATGTAAGTCTGAGACTCACGGAACGGAGCGCACTTCCAGATGCTGCCAGCCAACAGAATATACGTACGGTATCACGTGACTGCCTACCAAAAATCCGTGATGAGGTGAAGTCGCGGACGTTGATGCGCAAATGCACAAGGGCGCACTGTATCCCTTCAGTTTTCTTTTAGTATTGGCATGCTCATTAGTCTATGAATTCAAATAACAAAAATTTTAATTAAAAAAAATTAAGAATTGAACTTTTCATGAAGTGACTTTTTCTTCTCCATTAAGATGATGGGACTTCTCCATCAGTCCAAGTGACCTCTACACCTGTTAACCCAACCTCAACAGCAGCTGACACAGCTTCACCACTTCCTGTCACCACATCACCTTTGCCAGGTAACGCAAAGTGTTACAAAATCATTTTATTTTTTATTAAAATGGTGATCTCATCAAAAGTCACTGAATTACAATCACTTTTCACCAGATCACTTTCTCTTCTTCATTAAGATATTGGTACTTCTCCATCAATCCAAATGACCTCTACAGCTGTTAACCCAACCTCATCAGCAGCTGACACAGCCTCACCACTTCCTGTCACCACATCACCATTGACAGGTATTACAAACCATTCAAAAATCTATATATCTCTTCATTTTTGTTTATGTATTGACCTATTCATTAGTCTATGAAATAAATTCACTTTCAAGAAAGTTACTTTCTCTTCTCCATTAAGATGATGGGACTTCTCCATCAGTCCAAATGACCTCTACACCTGTTAACCCAACCTCAACAGCAGCTGACACAGCTTCACCACTTCCTGTCACCACATCACCTTTGCCAGGTAATGCAAACTGTCACAAAAATCAAACTTTCCTTATATATTTTTATTGGTCATGATCTCATCAATAGTCACTGAACTCCAATCATTTTAACCCAATCACTTTGTCTTCTCAATTAAGATATCGGCACTTCCCCATCAGTCCAAATGACCTCCACACCTATCGACCCAACCTCACCAAGAACTGACACAGCCTCACCACGTCCTGTCACCACATCACCATTGCCAGGTATGGCAAACCATCCAAAAATCAAAATATCCCTTCATTTTTTCACTGCAAATTTCCACACTGTTGGAGAAATAAAGATTATCTCTTGTTCTTCTTATTCTTCTTATTTTTGTTTATGTACTGGCCTATTCATTAGTGTATGAATTAAATTCATTCTTCGTGAAGTTACTTTCTGTTTTCCATTAAGATGATGGGACTTCTCCATCAGTCCAAAAGACCTCTACAACTGTCAACCCAACCTCACCAGCAGCTCATACATCCTCACCACTTCCTGTCACGACATCACCTTTACTAGGTAATGCAAACCGTCAAAGAATCAAACAATCCTTATATTTTAATAAAAATTATGATTTCCTCAATAGTAACTGAAATTCAATCACTTTTCAACCACTTTCTTTTCTCGATTAAGACATTAGCACTTCCCCATCAGTCCAAATTACCTCCACATCTATTGACCCAACCTCACCTGCAGCAGCTGACACAGCCTCACCACTTCCTGTCACCACATCACCATTGCCAGGTATTTCAAACCATCCAAAAATCAAAATATCCCTTCATTTTTGTTTATGTATTGGCCTATTCATTAGTCCTTGAATTAAATTCACTATCATGAAGTTAATTTCTCCTCTCCATTAAGATGATGTCACTTCTCCATCAGTTCAAATAACCTCCACCGGTATTAACCCAACATCACCAGCAGCTGACACAGCATCACCATTTCCTGTCACCACATCACCATTCCCAGGTAATGCTAACTGTCACATTGACTATTGATTTTAATTACAGCCATGACAACTTCAAAACAGTAAATAAATACTCCTAGAAATTGATTTTTAGGAGCTTTAAGATATGATTAACATATTGTGTACATATTAACATATAGTGTACATGTATCAACAATTTACAATTTACAATTAATAGCTAAAACTACAAACTACAAACTATAAATTACACTGGTCACCCAGATTTTGAGCGCGACTTTCTGTGTGTGGTCGACTGGGAGGATTGCTGATTGTGCAGCCTGACGGCCCTGGACAGGATAGGCCTGCGATAGCGTTCCTTCATGTATTTTGGGTGAAGCAATCTATCGCTGAAGGAGCTCTACAGTGATCGTAATGTGCCCTGCAGGGGGTGGGAGTCGTTCTTCAACATTGATGACAGCTTGTCTGTCATCCTTCTCTCACCCACCACCTCCACTGAGTCCAGGGGGCACCATAGGACAGAGCCGGCCTTCCTAATCAGCCTGTCCAGTCTCCTGCTGTCGGCTGCAATGATGCTGCCCCCCCATTATAAAAAATAGCAGAGGCCACCACGGTGTCATGGAAGGTCTTCAGGAGTGGCCCTTGCACTACAAACTACCTCGGTCTCCTGAACAGATAGAGTCTGCTCTGACCCTTTTTATAGAGAGCATTTGTATTGGTAGTCCAGTCCAGTTTATTGCAACCTGGCAGAATGCTCACCTGCGGAAATCCACCACCAGTTTGTTGGTTTTCCTTGTGTTGATCAGGAGGCCGTTCCGACGGCACCAGTCCACAAATTCCTGGGTCAGTTCTCTGTACTCCCTGTTCTCCCCATCAGTGATGAGGCAGACAATCGCAAAGTCTCGCAAAGAACTTCTGCTGGTGACAAGTGGGGGAGTTGTAAAAGAAGTGTGCAGTGAAGAGGGTTAAGAGGAACGGAACCAGGACCGTGACCGTGTTCGACACACAGTCCTGGGTCCTCCCAAACTGTTGGCGGTTGGTTAAATAGTCCAACATACAGTCAATGAGGTGATGTTTCAACACGATGTTGTCCAGCTTGTCCCTCAGCAGTGCAGTCACAGTAAATTGTGTTTAAAACACTGGAGAAATAAAAAAACACGATCCTCTCAGTACTCACAGGCTTCTCCAGGTGAGAGAGGGCTCGTTGTTGGAGGAAGATGACGGCATCATCCACCCCAATGGCAGGCTGGTAAGCAAGCTGGAGCGGGTCACCAGGGGGCAGATATGGCAAAGGACCAGATGCTCCAGGGTCTTCATCAGGTGGTATGTTAATGCCATCGGCCTGTTAAGATCCTTAGAGTGCGGACTCTTGGGCACAGGAACCACACAGGATATTTTCCATAGCTGTGGAACCCTCCTCAGCTTCAGACTCAGGTTGAACATGTGTCCAACAATCCCACACAGCTGGACGGCGGAGCTGGTTTCTCATCTGGGATTCAGTGAGGGACAGGGTGGAGCAAGGGGACTGTGTGCTAGGGGGTGTGGGTGAGGGGGTGGTTGAAGAGGTGGAGTGTGGCTGTAACATGACGTGTGCAGTGGGGGGTGGCTGTGATCTGATTGTTGTAGAGGGGGAGGGGATGCAGTGGTGTTGGGGGGGTGGGCCTGCAGTGTGGAGGGCTGGGCTGGGGGAGGGGTGAATGCTCGACAGGGTTTGTTGAAGAACTCATTCAGGTTATTTATCCACTTTTGGTCCCCAGTGACCTGGTGGTAAGGTCCTTTATGGCCTGAGATGGTCTTCAGGCTCTCTTGAGGCCTTTCCAGACCCCGCTGACATTGTTCTGCTGCACCTGGTCCTCCATGTTCCTCCTGTAGATGGTCTTACCCTCTCTGATCTTACTCCTCAGCTCCCTCTGTACAGCTTTCAGCTCATCATTGTGTGATAAAATGTATTCCTCCCTGGTGTTGGCTAACACAGGTCCAGTATTTTACTGTCTCTGGTGAAACAAGTCATATACTGGGTGAAGGTGGGCAGAGTGGGGGATGGAGAGGTGTGATTAAAGTCCCCAGAGATGAGGATGAGGGCTTGTGGGTGCTGGGTCTGCAGCCTGCTTGTTAAAGAGTGGAGGACATCGCAGGCTGCATCCATGTCGGCAGAGGTGGGGGACATACGCAGCTATCGTGATAGCGTGCGAGAATTCCCGCGGCAGATAATATGGCCCCACACTGACCGCTAATAGCTCAATGTCCCGGCAGCAGTGCTGCTCCTTAATAGTGATGTGCCCAGGGTTTTCACCATTTGTTGTTCACAAACACTGCCATACCTACTCCTTTCCTCTTACTGCTCTCCCTCATCCTGTCTGCCCATACAAGATTGAAGCCATCCAGTGTAGCGGTCATGTCTCCATGAAGACCATGATGCTGCACTCACGGAAGTCCCTGCGATGCTGGGTCAATGCCGCTATCTCATCCATCTTGTTAGGCAGAGATCGTATGTTCCCCATGATGATGGACAGGAGGATGGGTCTGAATTTCCTCCTCCGGGCCCCTTGAGCAGCTCCGGCACGTTTCCCCCGCTTCCTCCTCCACAACTCGCGGGGGATGTCGGGTTTCTCTTGGGGCAGCACGGCTGTGTTATGGAGTGCCAACAGCTGATCCCTACTGTAAACAATAGGGCCCTGGCTGCGTACGGGGTCCACAAACACAGTCGTGACCAATGTAAGAAACAACATGAAGACCAGCACAAGAACAGCGACCTTGGTCTCCATGGCACCCTACTTAGTTACTTAAAATAAATGAAAAAAAGGAATAACAAAAACACTGTATTCTAACAGATAAAAAAGAAAAACAAAGACCGGTGGTGGGAGAGCTGCCATAATCAGTCGCCACTAGTGCAGCGCCATCATAGAAATGGCGCTGCACTAGATACAGTGAAGGCAATCAACACACCATGCCTTGCTCCAAAGTCAGATTTATTCCCAATAACTGTTTAATTGATTTGTAGTTTCTGCAAGCTCTCCAACTGTTATGGAAACATCGACACCACTAGTAATTTCAACTACTGGTGCAACTTCAAGAATGACGACTGCACTTCCTGAAAGGCCCAAATTCATGTTGGGATTTAAATTGCAGCAAACCTTTACTGCACAACTTGCCAACAACTCCTCGCCAGAGTTCAAGGAACTAAGAGACACCGTTACTACAGCAGTAAGTGCTTATGTATCATACTGCTTTTTCCACAATCAAATTACAAACAACACAACTTAAGTTTAGATGACAGAATGTCAAAATTCTTTGTTTTCTTGAAATTGTTTGGAGGTTTAGGGAATGACTTGTAAAAGAAAGTGTGGTAAAGTAAATAAATAAATAACAAATTTCAAAAATTAAATTATATTCAAATACCATCCTTTAAAATAAAAATACTTCAAAACAGAAGACGCATTGCACATGATGTTTAAAATGGATGTAATTCATAACATTAAGAGAGTTGACTTTTTAAAAAATATTATCTTAACTGTGAACAATAGAAAAACAAGGCCTTCTCAAACATTATTGCTGTTATACATATTTATTTAAAATGTCAAATGTAATATTAATGTAAAGTAATATCAATTTATACTTCTAAACATGCATTTCATTCATAGCTCGACGCTGTCTATTCACAAAAATTTGGAGATGAATTTAATCAAACTGTCATCAATGGATTCAGGTATGAAACATGAATCTCTTTCCATTAAAAAATGTATTTATTATTTAGTTTATCATATATTGACTTTTTGTTAGATATTATTGATAACAGAGCGGGATTTTATATTTTGTCTTCATTTGTCTACAACCATAAGACTATATTATTTGTATAGGATGACTATATTCAATTTTTTCTCTCAAATTATTGTTATAATGTTTCTGCTCTTTTTGTTTGTTTTTTGTTTGTGTCTTTTTACAGTCAAGGATCAGTTGTAGTAGATGCTGAGTTGATATTCAACAATATTACATCACTGCCAAATGATAGTTCTGTGGTCGACACCTTGAAGACAGCTGCCACCAGCTCAAATTTTTCCCTTAGTGTCAACACATCATCTATTACTGCTACCAGTGAGTCATTTCCAAGTAACAGTTTTTTCAAAATAGTATTTGTATGCATGCACTTACTAGGTGATCTGAAAACAAATATTTGATGATTGTTATTTTCAGCTGTGTCATCTACTGAAGCCCCAGCCACAGCTGCACCTTTAACTGTGAATGCAACTCTCTTACCAGGTATTACTAAACAGCAATCAGTTCATTATATTTTAATTCTGACTTATTTAATGCATCCAGTAATCATTCTGATGGCCAGAATGTAAATGTAAAGTAATTGCCTCAAGGATATTGATCAGTTGTGACATTTAATGTTTTTAACCAACTAAATCTACACAATTCCCACAGCCAACATGACCGCTCCACCAGCCAACACAACCTCACCTCCTGTCAACATGACCTCCTCACCATCCAACACAACCTCACCTCTTGTGAACATGACTTCATCACCAGTCAACACAACCTCACCTCCTGTCAACATGACCTCCTCACCATCCAACACAACCTCACCTCTTGTTAACATGACTTCATCACCAGTCAACACAACCTCACCTCCTGTCAACATGACCTCATCACCAGCCAACACAACCTCACCTCCTGTCAACATGACTTCTTCACCAGTCAACACAACCTCACCATTGATCAACATGACTTCTTCACCATCTAACACAACCTCACCATTGGCCAACATGACCTCTTCACCAGACAACACAACCTCACCTCCTGTCAACATGACCTCTTCACCAGGCAACACAACCTCCTCACCTCTTGTCAACATGACCTCTTCAACAGTCAACACAACCCCCACACCTCTTGTCAACATGACCTCTTCAACAGTCAACACAACCTCCTCACCTCTTGTCAACATGACCACTTCACCAGTCAACACAACCTCACCACCTGTCAACATGACCTCTCCGGTCAGCACAACCTCATTACCAGTCAATATGACCTCATCAACGGTTAACACAACCTCCTCAGTCAATGTAACCACGGTTCAGTCAATCTCCACCACGTCACCTCAAGGTAAAGCAGTGTCTCTCACTCTCACAACATCACTAAATATTATGCATTTTTAAAAACTAGTAATTTGTATAATTTGATTTCATTCAATATTTGATATGCCCCTAGGTAATGCAACCTCTCCATCAATAAATGGAACGTCACCGCAAATTGTTACGACAAACATTCTGACTACATCTACAGCTGGCCAATCAACCGATTCAAAGCTCATGTTAGGATTTAGGTTGATGCAAACATTTACACCTGAACTTGCAAACACATCATCTCAGGAGTTCAAGGATTTAGCAAGCCAGATAAAAGCAACAGTAAGTACTCTGAAACTTTTCATGATTCTTTGTAATCTCATTAAATTTCTCATGTTTTTAATGTCATTATACCTCCACTGAGAGAGAATGATATCAGAGAATGCCAACATCTGCAAAGGCAGACATTTCTCGTAATGTCCTTGTACCTGACAGCAACGGAAACATTATAATTTGATCTGCGCAAAATGACCCCTTGAATCATTACAAATTTAAATTATTACTGTAGTTTGATAGTTATTCAAGCAAATCAACATTTCTCTAATAATGGTGTTCCTCAAGAGCTAGCTCCAAGAAAACAATAATATCAGATATGGAACATTTTCTATCATAGAATGTTTACAATTAATAAAGTGCTGCCATATGTTACCAAATTTGTTATTTTTTGGCAACATTCAGGTTTAATATATATGTGTGTGTATAT
Source organism: Antennarius striatus (assembly GCF_040054535.1). Lineage (NCBI taxonomy): Eukaryota > Metazoa > Chordata > Actinopteri > Lophiiformes > Antennariidae > Antennarius > Antennarius striatus. The sequence continues at coordinate 8,663,604 of NC_090783.1, read as the reverse complement.
ATATATATATATATATATATATATATATATATATATATATATATATATATATTCAGATGTGGTGTGGTGATCGTAATACTTTGATGTCTATCAGTCATTTCTATATATTTGACATTGAAATTTCTATTTCATTTCTATAGCTTGATGATGTCTACAGCATGAAGTTTGGAAGCCTTTTCCTTCGCTCTGTGATCAACTCTTTTAGGTACATTTCTTTGCCCTCTATATATAACATTCGAATTTTTTTTAAATTTCCACTGAAACTCCAACAGTTGATCAACATCTTCTATTACCCCCCCCCCCAAAAACAAACAAAACAAAAACAAAAAACCATACATTTCTCAGTTCTAAAGCAATGGAACATTTGTCATTTACTGATACATTTGTTGTACAGATTTAACAGGAATGTTGTTGATGTGTCATTCCAGATGGGTCTCTTATAATTACTTTGTTATAAATTAAATGCCATAAAAATTTGCAGTACAGTGCCTCCTCGCTCTTTGCGATTAATGTGTTCCAGGAATCACACTCAATTAATGAATTCCGTAATAGAGCGACAAACTTATCTTATTATTCACGGTAATTTAAACGTCAATGAGCCTCCCAATGCTGATATTAAACCACCTCCTATCTGTATTACCTTTTCCCACACTCTTATCGACTGTTTGAAGCACTTTTGTGTCTCACATAAGTCCGAGACTCACAGAACCGAGCGCACTTCCGGATGCCATCAGCCAATAGAATGTGCGTACGGTATCATGCGACTGCTTACCAAAAATCCACAATGAGGTGAAGTTGCAAGCTTTGATGCGTGAATGCGCGAGGGTGAACTGTATAAATATTTTTGCAGTATCTGATAAACTGATAATGGACAATGATAATTAAAAATAGCAATCTTTTTTTTTAGTCAAGGTTCCATTGTGGTTGATTCTGAGCTGATATTCAATAATGTGAGTTCAGTGCCAGAAACCAGCACTGTAGTGAATGCTCTGGTGGAGGCTGCATCCAACAACTCCAACTTCTCTCTTCCATTGAATGTGTCAAGTGTTGTTGCAACAAGTAAGTGTTATTTGTCTGTTTTGCATTTTTTGTTGTTTGTTTTTTTTTTCATCCATATTTGGAGTTACAATTGTCATTGAAATCCTATGCAATGCCATAAAAATGACAATTTTGCCTTTACAGCGATTGGCGCATCAACAGCAGCTCCCAATGCTACAACCGCAGCTCTGAATGCTACAACTGCAGCTCCTAATGCTACACTCACAGCTCTGAATGCTACAACTGCAGCTCCTAATGCTACACTCGCAGCTCTGAATGCTACAACTGCAGCTCCTAATGCGACACTCACAGCTCTGAATGTTACAACTGCAACACCAAACGCAGCTAACGCTTCAACTGCTGCTCCAACGGCTACATCTTCCACCACTGCATCAACAGATCCTCCTTCGTCTACTGAGGGCACACTTGGCCTTGAATTTAGTCTCGACCAAACATTTACATCAGACCTCTCCAACCCATCCTCAACGGCATTTCAGACTTTATCAACAACAGTGATCACAGAGGTAAGATATCTGCAACAGAGTACAGTATTTTCCGCACTATAAGGCGCACTGGACTGTGAGGCGCACCTTCAATGAATGGTCTATTTTAAACCTTTTTCATATATAAGGCACCCTGGATTATAAGGTGCATCTGATTATAAGGTACACCTTCAATGAATAGCTATTTCAAAAAACGTTTCACAAATAAGCCCCACTCGATTATAAGGTGCACTGTCGGTTTTTGAGAAAATTAAAGTATTTTAGGTGTGCCTTATAGTGCGGAAAATACAGTACTTCTAATCCTACTGCAATGAAATTGGGCTTTAAAGTAATATTTTGTTGGTACAGAAGGATATAGAGGTTCAATCAGCATCATCAGTGTAGATAATGAATGGAACTTTTTCTATTAATTTCTAAACCAGAAAATACATTAAATAAGGCATTGGCCGAAGAATTCGGTTAAAGACCAACTTCAACAGGGAATCACCTGTGGAAGAATCTCGCAAGAGCTTTGTGCATTATATAACTCATGTTAAATATACACCATCTATATACTGTATTAATAATTTCATATCACGAATTTCCCTCATTCACATATTGATTGCAGCACTAGATTGATCAGTTCTCTTTTGTTTGTTTTCTGCCTACAAATGACCAGTACATAGTGTGATTAAACCTGTAAGATTAAATGCACTTTCCTCAAACTCCACTCTCTTGCAGAGAAGTTCTGCATTTTGTAGTGTATTGTTTCTCTATGCTTTTTAAAACTTTTTAAAAAATTCTTATTTTGTAAATAATAGTAAAGTTGTTTTTCAGATAAACACAGTGTCGCGCACTGTATTTGGATCATCTTTCCTCCGCTCCCTCTTAAATGGATTCACGTATGATATAATTTTCACTCTAAATTACAATCTAAATTTAAAATCTAAATTGTATTAAATATTTAGCATTTAGTTGTTGATATTTTCTTTTTCTGTTTTGTATTTTCTTTGTGTCATTGGTCACTTCAGGAGTGGATCAGTAGTTGTCAACATGACCCTCGTGTTCCAAGATAAAAATTCTGTTCCGTCAGAAAGCAATGCAACGTCAGCATTAAGCAGTGAACTTACAAGCAACTCATCTTCCCTGAATGTTATACCAGGCAGTGTTTCCACACGTAAGTTAATGGAGGTTGAAGTATAAGTCTAATGAATAGTATCATGCTTGTTGAAATATCCTATAAATGTTAGTAAAGCTATCCTATAAACGGATAATTCTTCATCTTAATGCTGTATTTTGTTGCAAGTGCTCCCCATTTGGAATATTTAACTGATACAACTATTATTTCTATCATTTCAGAATCAACTTCAACGTCAAGCAGTGCTCCTCAGATTATGATGGGTTCATTGGGATTCTTTTCAGTAATGCTGCTGGCTGTTGCACAGATTCTGATCAACATATAGGTTCTTAAGGCAGAAACACGGGCTTTGCTATGTACTTTTACTTTGCTATCAAGTGTGGAAACAGGAATATACCAGCGAACATAAAGAGAAATAAGTCTAGATTTGTCATGTGGTAAAAATATTATGTTTTCAATAACATATCAACTTCTTCAGTATTTTTAAATTTTAAACAGGTTGTACTTTGAATCAGTTTCATTTAAATTCATTAAGAATGTTAAAATGTCATTTAATGTTTCTTTTATAAATTGATTTTTATATGCTCATTAACATCCCAAAAACGTTGGAGGATAATTTATAAAATATTTATTTTTGATTCAAAGCTTTGTACAATCATGCAGGACAAATGATATCCAATGGCTCTCGTCGATGCAAATACGAATGAGGTACGAAGTGTGCAGTACATTAATGTGTTATGGTGGCACGATGCTGATGCTGGAGACCTTTTTTTTTAAGTCTGAGGTCAAACATTAATGTTTGATATTTTGAAGAAAAAAACTATGAAGACAATCTGTTCTGAACAATATCTATATTGCATTAACTAGGTTAGTTCAACAACACAATGAAATATAACTAGTACAGGTGAAATTTTTTTCAGAATGTCGTACAGATATTGATTTTAATCAGTTTTAAAACTGCTAATTCTCGCTGTATCTTACTCAGACAAGTGAAAATAAAAATATGCATCTTCCTATTCCTGTTTTTGAAAGTCTTTCAAAGAGAGTGAAAACACACTGTCCCTAATGGATATGCTCAATAACTTTTATGTGATAACTGAATTGAGCCCCTGAAACCATTCCGTCATTATTTACAGTATAATGCACAGCTGAACACAGTGAACTTGTAATTATGGCCTGTTTCATTCAATAAGTTATTTTGAAACTGCCTTTTTGCTTCTTTATGTGTGACTCCATTATCAAAGTAATCTTTGAAAAAGGCTCTAGAGCCTTTGCATGAGATACAATGAACAAGAAGGTTCAACAAATTGAGACATAAAGAGAAAACAAATAAAGATAAACATTTATTTAAAAAGATGTTTAGATATACAATTTCGTCCACCAGATCCTTTTTTCCAACTTGAAAAATTTTGAAGAGTGCACTGTTTTTCATCGACAGTGTTTCTGAAAAAAATGACTGCATTCTTCCTGATCTGTTAAAATAAACATTTATGAATGAGAATGGGCCACTGAAGGAACTTCTCAAGAAGCAATGGATCCAAATCATCTAACCCCTGGCCCTTCCACATTTGTCTCCTATTACTCAACCGCCCTGGGCCTTACTCAAGGCTTCTGCTGGAACTCAGACTGCATTGGGAACTTAATACCGGTATACCTTTTGCTATAGCATCTGTGCCGATAAATCTGCGTATGATGTCAACAGTTATCCATGATAAATACAGCCTTCATAAAAAATGTGACGTGTAGATAGCAGACAGTGACAGCTCAGCAAGACACCATGCATCATATAAAATCCTAACTAACCCTTGCTATTCTCATTGTGTTTTAACTGTGTTCACTTGTCAGCAGCAGGCTGCTGTTTGAAAAATAGATGTTGAATGAAGTTGTCATTTCCAAATAATTAAATAAGTGTATTTTAATTACTATGAATTAAATAATGCATAAGTGGAAAATGTGGTTGTATGTCTTATTTATATTTTAAGTTTCAAATATCACACCACATTTAGATGTTGTCAAACATGATCCAGATTGCAGTGATAGGAAGTTCCTGTAAGGCACATGCAATAGCAAAGACATACCAGAAGAGAGCTGCATTGCTCTAAGTATCATTCAAATTACAATTCCAAACTAGAATGTGTGTGTGTGTGTGTGCGCGCGTGCGTGTGTGCGTGCATGTGTGTGCGTGTATGCATGCATGCGTGCATTAGTAGTAGGACTGTCTTTTTTTCTGATAATGATATTTATGTAGACCATTTCAGTAGTTTGTCAGTCTACATTAATCAAGTACTATGACAAAATCATTGCTTCTTACAGTGAAACTCGTAATTTTTAGCCTTATAATGCTGGTGTTAATTTTTCAAAAGTTTTCATCAGGTGTGCAAAGCAAAGATTATAATGAAATGAAAGCTTGATAATAATAATTCATTCATTAATGCAATTATATGAAGTTATATATGCAATGTTTTCATGGACTGAAACAATTAAAACCCTTACCATAACACTAACATTAAAATGCTGTTAATATATAACACAAATTAAACAGAGTAACTTTAAACAGTCAAATTAATGATGTCAGATAAAACATGGAAAGGGATTCCCTAGCAAATGATAGCCTTTTGCACATCTACACCTCATTCTCTTTTGTCTTAGTAATGGGATCTAAAATGTCTGTTGAGAAAGTCGTAACACCGGCGACAGTAAAGCTACGTATAAATTGTCATTCATAACCTCTGTATCATTTCTTTAAAATTACTACTATGACTTCAACTTTAAGCTGGAGCTTGTGGGGGAGGTTGAGAGATACGGTCTAGATACAGTTGTGCTTATCTCCACCCACAACTTTGGCTCTGGAACCCATCCCCTTGAGAGGGGCTTACTCTTCAGCACTCTGGTGTTGCCCAGGGTAAGAGGCAGGTTACTGGGGCGGGCTTGCTTATAGCTCCACAGCTCAGCTGCCACATGTAGGATTTTACCACTGTGAATGAGGATGTCCCTGCTCCTTCTGGTCAGGGACAGGTGTCACAGTGTTGTTTCAGCCTACGGCCCAAAAGGCAGTCGGAAATTCCTGAGCTTCTTGGAGTCCCTGTGAGGGATAGTAAATGGTGCTCCAACTGGGGACTCGATTGTTCTTCTTGACTTCAAGAAGAACAATGAGACTTCAACGCTCATGTGGGCATTGACAGTGACAGTGATCAGCCTTCCCAATCTGAACACCAGTGGTGACCTGTTAATGGACGTCTGTGCTAGTCACAGATTGTCCCTAACACCTTGTTCCAGCAGGTATGTCCATAAGTTCACATGGCACAAAGACACCCTTAGCCAGAGGTCAATAATAGACTTTGCTGTTGTATAGTCAGATATCTGACCGTGTGTCCTGGACACTCAAGTGAAGGATTGAACGTAAAGATTGACAGATGGATCAGGGCAGCTTCTGCCATGATGCAGTCATTGTATAGGTCTGTCATGATGAAAAAAGAGCTGAGTTGAGAGTTGAAGCTCACAATTTACCGGTCAATCTATGTTCCTACTCTCACCTATGGTGATGAGCTCTGGCTCATGGCCGGAATGACAACATCTCATACACAAGAGGTTGAAATAAGCCTCCTCCGTAGAGTGGCTGGACACACCTTAGCGATAAGATGAAGAGCCCAGTCACTAGGGAGGAACTTGGAGTAAAGCCACTGCTCCTCCATATCGAACGGTGCCAACTGAAGCGGCTCAGGCATCTTTCTTGGATGCTTCTTGGATGCTTGCCTGGGGAGGTGTTCTGGGCATGTCCTACTAGGAGGAGGCCTCAGGTATAATCTAGGACATACTGGAGAGGCTATGTTTCTCGGCTGGCCTGGGAACGCCTAGGGATCCACCCAGACGAGCTAGATGAGGTGTCTGGGAGAGGGAAGTATTAGCAGCCATGCTTAGATTGTTGCCTTAGATTGTTGTGACCGATGAGTGGTTGAGACTGGATGGATGGATGAACGGTACATACAAAGCCAAAAAATAAAACCACTGTTCACTCTTACAGTGGTTTTTTTTTTCTTAAAAACACAGATGTCTGTTCAACACACTTGCATATGAATGACATTGAGAAATAAAACAGTACTTACGTATAGAACCAGTGTGGCTTTTATTATTTCCTTCATTTAAAATCCCCCATGCTTAATTAATACACATCCACCACACTTGAGATACTTCTGTCACTGGCTGAAGCACAAGATATTCAGTCTTTGCAGGATTGGCTGTGCTCAACTCCACTCTGAAATTACAGGGACGCTGACAGGTGTCAATGTGTGTGTATAATGGTAAAAGTTGTATCCAGTTAAAATGTTGTCCATAATAACATGCCCATCTTTTATTGAATGTAATGGAAGTGCATATTCAAGCAGCTATCTGCTATTAAGGTTGATGCAATTGTATTTATATAACGCCAAATCATAACAGAAGTCATCTCATGGAACATTACATATAGAGCTGAGAGAGAGAGAGAGAGAGAGAGACAGAAAGAGAGAAAGAGAGTTGAGTTTTAACATCAAGTTTATTCATAAAAGTCAAAGAATAAAATAATCATGTTGACACAAAATTCAAAAGAGATTCACTTAAAGAAAATTTTCAATAGTACTGTGCGATTTCTGAACAAAGAAACATCTAACCTTTTAAACCTTTTATCAAACTTAAAAAACAGACAAAATTAAGAAAAAAAACAATTATCCGTTCGCCACAATCGTCTCTTCTGCAATCAGAGAGAGAGAGAGAGAGAGAGAGAGAGAGAGAGAGAGAGAGAGAGAGAGAGAGAGAAGAGAGAGAGAGACGTAAAAATATTGAGAGGGGAAGAAAGAGGGAAATAGGAGCGGGCACGGATGCATACCCATCGTCACCCACTTCAGAGACAGCAGAGACACCAGGAACCTCTGGCGGGGGAATCAGTCCATTACGGACTACAAGATCCTTCCGCAGCCCGGCAACAGCTCCACCACTCTGCTGAACCAGCTGAATGACTTCTTTGCACGCTTTGAGGCAGACAACAGCATCCTGGCACAGAAGAGTCCACACCCTCCTGGCGACCAGGCGTTGACGCTTTCTCCGGACAGCGTGAGGCAAGTCCTGAGAAGGACCAACGCCCGAAAAGCCCCAGGTCCTGACAACATTCCTGGTCGTATCCTGAGACACTGTGCTGATAAGCTCACAGGTGTCTTCACAGACATCCTCAACATCTCCCCGAGCCAGGCTGTTGTCCCCACCTGCCTCAAAGCCACCACCATCATCCCAGTCCCGAAGAAGTCACACCCATCTGGCTTCAATGACTACCGCCCGGTTGCACTCACTCCCATCCTCATGAAGTGCTTCGAGCGGCTAGTCATGCACCACATCAAATCTGCCCTCCCTTCGACCCTGGACCCTTTTCAGTTTGCTTACCGGCCCAACCGCTCGACTGATGACGCCATCTCCACTGCCCTACATTCAACCCTCACCCACCTGGAGACCAAAGACTTGTACACCAGAATGCTGTTCATCGACTTCAGCTCAGCATTCAACACAATCATCCCCCAGCAGCTCATCCACAAACTGGACCAGCTCGGACTCAACACCTCCATACACAACTGGCTGCTGGACTTCCTGACAGGGGGCCCATTTCACAAAGCCAGTTTAGTGGAAAACCTGGGTACGTTAAACATGAATTTAGGGTTAACATACCCTGAGGTAAACCTGTGGTTATGGGTTGCTTTACCCTGAACTTGTAAACCCAGGGATTTCGATTTCGATTTTCAGTTTGACAGACAACTCGAAAAAAAGCCATCATCAATGGAGCCCCGAGTCGACGATTCACCATGACGACAGACGAGACGCGCACTGCAACGCTTTACAGCAGTCGGAGTACAGACTTCAATTTATGAATATGAAGACTTTGAGGATATTTTCAGAAGAAAGAGAACAGTGTTGCAGCTGAAAAGAAGAGAGAGATGTTGTGGGAGTGAATTGCTGCTCAAGTTGATGCGTAAGTTTAAACGTAGTCCCTTGCACTCACGGTAAAAATTTGTAGGTAAACGGCTTCAATAATAGTTTATTAATTTATTTTATTTAGGTGTGATCCAGTCAGGGGAGCAGCGCACGTTATCAGCTAAGAATGGAGTACAAAAACATTGTTCACACAGGTCAGACTTCTGCATCATCTCATTGGGGATCCTCCTTATCCTCATTCTGTTTGATATTGTACAGTAAATATTAATGGGACGTTTGACTTTTCAATTGTTTTATCGCCAACATAACGCTCTTTTCATGCACATAAATGCGCTCTCATCTACTATATATCAGGTTCTGTTCAATAAGGAAATATATTTAAACGTTTTATTGTTGTGTAAATAAAACAGTAAATCGACATATGCACGTTACAAAAACAGTTGTGAAGGATATTCACACCATTGCGTACACCTATATTATATAAGAACTGAAATCAAGAGCTGACATGTAGCTCATTTAATAATAGCCAATACTGCTTTAGTGCTTACATCAGTGGCTGTGGCATTGTACTGCTTATAAACGCTTTAAGGTATTCCAAGTTTTATTTTCTGTTTTAGTCAAATGATACACATCAGAGTTAATAATTGATAAAAACAAAAAGAAATTGACAAGAAATAGAAGAATACAAAGGTGGTCTAATATTTTATGTTACTAATTGTTCTCTTCCCATTGCTTCACATTCTGGTGGAATACACAGTGTGACATTTATCCTCTACTGAAGTATTAACAAATTATCATCCTTTTTTAACACAGAATGGATGGACAGTAGCAGAAGAGTCCCAACTGCACAGAATATCGCAGTGATATAGACGCTCAGTGACCACCAGGTATTCATTCTGTGGAATTCATATGCAACTACAGTATGTTTTAATGTCCTACTCATGTATTCCTATTAATCTGCTGAAGTAGTTTATAGAATTTACTTTCTAAAAAGTACAGAAAATAGAAATGGTTTACTAGGACCTCCAGATTAGGAGAAAAGATCTGGACATAGAAATACTGGAGCACAAGTTAGAGGTGGGTAATGGTCACAGGTGAATCATGTTAACTATTAGAATGTTAAGTATGTTAAGTAATGTTAAGTAACTTTGTATTTGTCAGAAATAAAGATGACCACAGGAAATGTGTATTGTATGTTTTTATTGCCGCTGTGATGGTGGTAATGGTGACTCTGAAATGATTCTGGCAGATGTTGACTGTCACTGCTCTGCCATCCTGGATAGCAGAATCATCCTGAGGTGTTGTAGACTCTCCTGTAATGTATAGTGTATTCATTAGAGTGGATTACACAATGAAGAAAAGTGAATTATTGTGCAAATCTTTACGTTACTGACCACGTTACAGTAAGCTGCTCAGGTAAGACCATATATCCTAGAGTCAGGAACAGGCCCAGACCTCCACATCAGAAATGTAGTCTGCAGCATCACATGATCTGGACAGATGTTTGTCTATAATGCAGTCTTGAACATGTTGAAACAATGTTCAGTCTACAAGTACCTTGATGGGAATGTGGTACCATCTGTTCAGCCACTTACATTGGGAAATCCTAAAATAAATTAAAGTTAATAATCCAATTTTGAGGTTGGAGCACAATGTCATTAAGAGAATATCATTTGAAATTCATTATCAGATTTCTACATCATTCACCTGCAATCCTGTGGAACTCCTCCTTGATGATTCTGTTGGGTTTATCTCCGGGGAAATAGAAAAACTTGGGTAAAAGTTTCAAGGAGAGGCACACTGAGCATCTCTTACATTGTATGGAAAAACTACCGTTTGCAAATAAAAAATAAAAAAAACGACCGGACCACGACTTACACACAGCAATGCTACAGATGTGAGGATTGATCAGGTCGTGGATGTGTGTGATGGATGGACGTGAATCAGTACCGATCATAAAGAGAACTGGCTGGGCTATGACTGGATATCTGAACGCGATACAAAAAAAAATTAAAATCTCTATGAATTAATGCGTAAACTCCATCAAGGGGCTCCTCGTCAAACGACATGCCCTGTTCGCCTCTAAAATACGGAGTTATTTATAAGAACCTTACTTCGGTCAAACTCTCTGTCCGACAGAACCAGGAAATGAAGCCACGTGAGTGGCAGTGAAAGGGGGGCGGAGTCAGAGGAAACCCTGGGTTTGTGGAATAAAACCTGCTCCCGACCTGGTTATGTTCAGAGAGTTAGTTAAGTTACCTCCCTTTGTGAAAATGAAAGCCCTGGTTTTCCCTGATTTCACGGTTAACTCACTCTGGTTTTCCACTAAACCTGCTTTTTGAATGGGCCCCATGTCACGAAGCAGGGCTAACGAACCCCGAGTACAACCTGTGGTTCTGGGTTGCTTTACCCTGGACTTGGAAACCCAGGTTTATCGGTTTCACAAATGCTTCTCGGGGTTAGTTTTTGTAACCCAAGGTAAGTTGACCCGCGGTTTAACAGGCGCGACGCCACTTTAAAAAGCCATCATTAATGGAGCCTAGATTCGACGATTCACCATGACGACGGACCAGACGCGCTCCATGTTACTTTACGCAGTTGAAGTACAGATTGTAATCTACTGTACGTGTATGAAGACTTTGAGGACATATTGCGAAAAGAGGAACAGCGTTGTAGCTGTAAAGAAGAGAGAGATGACTTGAAACCGCTGCTCAGGTCGATGCGTACGTCTAAACATAGTCCGTTGTACTCAAGGTAAAATTACGAAGGCAAACGGCTTGAATAATAGTTTATTAAATTATTTTATTAGATGCAATCCAGTGGGAGAGAAGCGCACATGTCAACAGCTGAGAACGAATTTTAAAAACATCGTTCACACAGGTCAGACTTATGCATCATCTTGTTAGGGATCCTCCTCTTCCTCATTATAACATAATGACATTGTACAGTAAATAATAAGTGGAGGTTCGGCTTTTCAATTGTTTTATCGCCAACAGAATGCTCTTGTCACACTAATAAATGCGCTCTCATCTTTGGGCATTCCATTAATTCTCTGTGTCTTTTAGTCAAATTATACATAATTGATGAAAAGAAAAATAAATTAACTGGAAATTGAAGAAAAGAAAGGTGGTAAAATATTTTCTGTTACCGATTATTCCTATTGCTTAACGTTCTGGTGGAATACAGAGTGACATTTAGCCTCCACTGAAGGATCAACACGTACTCATCCTTTTTTAACAGAGCAAGCTCGACAGTCCGGCACATCCAATGTACAAATAGACACCCAGTGAAAACCAGCGGTTCATTCTGTGGAATTCATATGAAACTGTAGGTTTTGATGTCCTCCTCATGTATTTCCCACTATTTGTTAAAGAAATTTATCGAATTCACTTTCTATGAAATACAGACATCGGATAAAAAAAATGTTTCTTTGGACTTCCAGATTAGGAGGGCAGATTTGAACATACACATAGTGGAGCACAAGTTAGAGGTGGGTGTTGTTCACAAGTGAATCATGTTGAATATTAGAATGTTCACCACAGAACTGATCTAAAAAATAATTTTGTATTTGCAAGTAAGAAAGATGACCAAATGAAATGTATATTGTATGTTTCTATTGCCTGCTGTGGTGATTGTGAGTTAGAAAGACTCTGAAATGATTCTGGCAGATGGAGTCACTGCTCTGCCACCCTGGATAACTAGCAGGTGGACGGGGTCATTATTGGGGTGTTCAGTTTGTGGGGTAGGGTGTTGTTCTCCTCTGATAGTGGCAATACTATTAAGAACAGAACTGCATCACAGGTCCTCTCAGGAATCATCCAGAGGTGTCATAGACACTGGAAACGGCCTTTCAGCAGGTCTATGGTCATCTCCACCCGGGCTCTCGTCCTGCAGTGAAACCATTTGAAGTTCTGTTGGAGGCCTGGGTTAGTAAGGGGTCAGCAGCCTCGGTTGGCATGGGTAACCCCTGTCCCCCAGAAAACACCCATCAGACTCTGTGATATGTAACCGGGATGAATGTTACTATGGTAATATTTAATGGTTATTTTGTTTATTATTGATATTTTGTTATTAATATATCAAAGAACGTTAGGTTCCACACTAGTGTGGAACTTCTTGTCAAGTGGTGTATGACACATTCACGCATTCACCTGTGGGGTTGCCGGTGGGTAATGATGTCACCCGCAATAAAAAGCCAGTGAGAAGACGGCGATTTTTGGGTGTGTGTATCCGCAAGAGAGGGAGAGGTCCGGAAGCGCCGAGAGCAGCTGACATTGGATTTACCTGATTAGCCACAGGCTAACGGAAAAGAAATACGTGGAGGAGTTATACGAACTATAACTACACACCCACATACACCCACACACACACGCACATTTGCCAACGGACAGGTTACGGCTTGGATCTTGTCACGGGATTATTTTGGACAATTAGTGTGTGTTGATAAATATTGTGTGTGGTTTTATCATGATGCATCTGAAATGTGCACTTTACTTTAGGTAGTTTATTTTATTCCTTCTGCAGACTATAAATATTGGGGTTCACTGTATATACTGTATATATATTTCACAAATTAATACAACATACTATTGCACTTACAGTACTGTGTTTGTGTGGTTCATTGCACCACTACCTCCATGAGCTGAATCGGTCTTCTGATTGGCTAGTCCAAACGCTAATATCTTAAAATAATGTAGCCGGGACACTTGCTACAGATGGAAAGTAGATTCATTAGAGTGCATTAAACAATGGAGACAAGAGAATTATTGTACTAATCTTTAGTTACCGCATTACAGTCTGTTGCTCAGGTGAGACTCATCACACACCCGTGAGTCAGGAACCGCTCTTTGAAATGTCTGCTGATGTGATTAGGCACTATACAAATAAAGGTGGAAAATGTAGTTTGCAGCATCACATATGATCTGGACAGATGTTAATTTATCTATGATGCAGTCTTTAACATGTTGAAACAGTAGTCAGTCTACTTGCACCTGCATATATTTGCTGTGAATGGACTTCCTCTTGACATCATTACCTTCATTATGTGAGGGAGCCTTGAGGGGAATATGGGTACCATCTATGGCAGAAAATTACATTGGAACATCCTAAAAGAAATTAATGTCATTAAGCCAAGTCTGAGGTTGCAGCACAATATTAAGAGAACATACTTTCAAATACATTTATCAGATTTCTACATCATTCACCTGCAGTCCTGTGGAGCTCCTTGATGATTCTGATGGTTTTCTCTCTGGGGAAATCAAAAACTGGGGTGAAAGTTTAAAGGTGAGGCGCACTGAGCATCTCCTACATTATATGGAAAAACTACCGTTTGCAAATAAAAAATAAAAAAAACGACCGGACCACGACTTACACACAGCAATGCTACAGATGTGAGGATTGAAAATTACCATTTCCAAATAACAAATGAAACACTGAACGGAGCGCTACACGCAGCGCTGCTGCAGACGTGAGGATGGATCAGGACGAGTGTGTGTGTGTGTGTGTGTGTGTGTGTGTGTGTGTGTGTGTGTGTGTGTGTGTTCGATCGGGAAGTGAACCGGTATCGATCATAAAGAGAACTGTCTGGATATGACGACATCTGAACGCGAAACAAAAATGTTTAATTCTCTGTATTGAATTAATGCGGAAACTCCATGAAAGGGCTCCATGTCGCCATGCCAGGGTTACAGCTCTAACTCTGGGTTAAGTTACCTCCCTTTGTGAAACCGAAAACTTTCAGGGTTAACTTACCCTGGGTTTCCCCTGAACCTGCTTCGTGACACAGCCCCTCCTCCCGACCAGAGGGCTGTACCATAAAGCTTAGTGAACCTCGCCGGGCTTCCTCTTACTTATCGGGCTTCACTTACCGAGACATCCGCCCTCCGGATTGTCGGTACCATAAAGCTGGCTATCAACTCACTGATTCAATTCAGGTATGTCCACTCTAGATCTGTGCGCGCTCACATAAAAAGGGCAGAGGTTGCTGCATGCGACCAATCGTAAACACGCAACAAACCTGCCCGAGCCGCATATTTCACAACGGAGAAGCAAAAAATAATAAAGTTAATTATTACGAGCAATACAAATCAATAATCCAGGCAAAAAGCAACATAGTTGCAGCTGCCAAACAACGTAAGGATTGCTGGCAAAAAATCGCCGACTGTGTCAATGCGGACGTTAGTGCCATTATAATATTACTTCCCCACTATGACTGCACTTGTATATCTGACTACGGTAACATTTGTGTGTTCTATAAATGTATGTGTGTACGTCATTTTTCGTTATGGCATGTGATTGTAGCCCCCGCGACTTTATGAATTGCTGTACATACTGTGTTCTTCCCGAGGTTTTTGGCATCACCAACAGAATACATAAAAGTACCTATGAATGAATGAATCAATCCATGATTTACTTAAAAAAATAATTGATTAATGGTATTTTATCTGTGGCTTGCTTGTAACCCATCCAACGAGGGATTTAAGGACATCATAATAATTACAAACATCACTAAGAAATATATTAATGGTGGCAAAAAACTTCAGTGCAATGCACACTGTCTGCGGGACTGTCAGCGCGTGGTTGTGGTGCGTTACATTATTGATGTAAGGCTTCAGCAGCTGACAAATGTAATTTAACCCCTCTCCCCAAAACCTGTACCTTTCGTACAGTGATTGTTCAGGCAATTCGAACGGATTACAGCGGTCTCTAAATATTCTCTCGCGCCTGAGCGCTCTTCGCACAAGCTGTGCACAAAGATCCACCGCATTTAAATGAAATACTGTGCAACAGAACAAGTCATGTGAGTTATGTCAGTCTTGAAAAAACAAGACTTTTTCAACCCTTCTACCACTCCCTAGCTGAGTTTAGATTTTAAACTCCATTCTGTTGACTCAAGAATCTCTTCTTTTCCTTTCGGCTCTTCCCTTCAGGTGTCGCCACAGTGAATCAATTGCCTCCATCTAACCCCATCTTCTGCACCCTCTTCTCTCACACCAACTATCTTCATATCTTCTTTCACTACATCCATAATCCTCCTCTTTGGTCTTCCTCTACGCCTCCAGCCTGGCAGTTCAAAACTCAGCATCTGTACCTCTGCCTGTACACTCTTCTTCACCTCTTTTCCACACTCTCCGTTGCTGTGGACTGTTGAGCCTAAGTACTTAAAATCCTCCACCTTCTTGATCTCTTCTCCCTGTAACCTCACTCTTCCACTTGGGTCCCTCTCATTCACACACATGTACTCTGTCTTACTGTGGCTAACCTTCATTCCTCTCCTTTCCAGGACAAACCTCCACGTCTCTAGCTTCTCCTCCACCGGTTCTCTGCTCTCACTGCAGATCACAATTTCATCTGCAAACATCATAGTCCATGGAGATTCCTGTCTAACCTCGTCTGTCAGCCTGTCCATCACCATAGCGAACAAGAAGGGGCTCAGAGCTGATCCCTGATTCAGTCCCACCTCCACCTTGAACTCCTCTGTCACACCTACAGCACACCTCACCACTGTTTTACAGTCCTCATACATGTCCTGCACCGCTCTAACATACTTCTCTGCCACTCCAGACTTCTTCATACAATACCACAGTTCCTCTCTGGGCACACTGTCATAAATTTCTCCAGATCTACAAAAACACAATGCAGCTCCGTTTGGCCTTCTCTGTACTTCTCTATCAACATCCTCAAAGCAAATACTGTATCTGTAGTACTCTTTTTTTGCAGGAAACCATACTGCTGCTCACAAATCCTCACTTCTGCCCTTAGTCTAGCTTCAACTACTCTTTCCCATAACTTCATTGCATGGCTCATCAGCTTTATTCCCCTGTAGTTGCCACAACTCTGCACATCTCCCTTGTTCTTAAAAATGGGCACCAGCAAACTTCTCCTCCATTCCACAAGCATTTTCTCACTATATAAGATCCTGTTGAACAACCTAGTCAGAAACTCTACTGCCACCTCTCCTAGACACTTCCAAACCTTCACAGGTATATCATTAGGACTGACTGTCTTTCCACTCTTCATCCTCTTCAATGCCCTCCTCACTTCATACTGACTATCTTTGCTACTTCCTGGTCCACAACAGCCACCTCTTCTAGTCTTTCTTCTCTCTCATTTTCCACGCTCATCAACTCTTCAAAGTACCCTTTCCATCTTCCCATCACACTACTGGAACCTGTCAATAGACTTCCATCCCTATCCTTAATCACCCTAACCTGCTGCACGTCCTTCCCATCTCTGTCTCTCTGTCTTCCCAACCTGTATAGACCCGTCACTCCCTCCTTACCATCCAACCTAGTATACAAGTCATCATAAGCCCCTTCTATGGCCTTTGTTACCTCTACTTTCACCTTACACTGCATCTCCCTGTACTTCTGTCTACTCTCCTCGGTCCTCTCAGTGTCCCACTTCTTCTTAGCTAACCTCTTTCTCTGTATACACTCCTGTACCTCCTCATTCCACCACCAAGTCTCCTTATCTACTTTCCTTCCAAATGACACACCAAGTACTCTCCTACCTGTCGCCCTGATCACATTAGCTGTAGTTGTCCAGTCATCTGGAAGCACCTCCTGACTATCCAGAGCCTGTCTTAACTTCTTCATAAAAGTCATGCAACACTCTTCATTTTTCATGTTCCACCATTTCGTCAACTGCTCTGTCTTTTACCTCTTCATCTTCCTCACCACCAGAGCCATCCTATACACCACCATCCTATGCTGTTTGGCTACACTCTCACCTACCACTACTTTGCAGTCACTGCTCTCCTTCAGATTGCACTGTTTACACAAGATGTAGTCTACCTGTGTGCTCCTACCTCCACTCTTATAGGTCACCCTATGTTCCTGCCTCTTGTGGAAGAAAGCATTCATTATAGCCTTTTTACCTTCAGGACATTCCTAACAATCTCCTCCTTTAAGATAACTCCTACTCCATTTCTCTTCCTACCTACACCATGATAGAAGAACTTGAACCCTGCTCCTAAACTTCTAGCCTTGCTACCTTTCCACCTGGTCTCCTGGACACACAGTATGTCTACCATCCTTCTCTGCATCATGTCAACCAACTCTCTCCCTTTTCCTGTCATAGTTCCAACATTCAATGTTCCTACTCTCAGTCCTATACTCTTGGCGTTCCTCTTCTCTCTCTTCGTACGGACAAACTCTCCTCCTCTCCTTCTTCAACCAACAGTGGTCCAATTTCCACCGGCACTCTGTAGGTTGACAGCACAGATAGCGGTCGTTGTTAACACGGTCCTTGACCGATCAGGTGTGGAAGTCATAGGTTTGATTCGCATGTTTAATTTGCATGTTTTACGTCGGATGCCCTTCCTGACACAACCCTCTGTATTTATCCGGGCGTGGGACCGGCACAATAAGACACTGGCTTGTGCCCTCTTGTGGCTACATTTGTTGAGTCAAGAATCTAAGCTGGCTAATACATTTGTATCTTGGACCATTCATTCTATATTACCTATTGCGCACTGCAGGATAAAAACACATCATTGATAGTTTTCTCTACAATTGTTTACTGTAAATAAATATCTGGATTTGAATTATATGGAAAACATCAAAAAATTACTTTGTAAAGTACATATGAAATTTGTTAGTCATGGACATTCCGGAGTATTAATTAAGGATGAATGCAAAAAAAATAAAAGAATCTGTAAAGCCCACACATTACACATGACCATATGATAGGTGACACTTCTGAGCCTACGTAATCTTAAGAGCATCATTAATTGAAAATCCCCCATGCTTAATTAAAACTCATCAGCCATGCTTGAGCTGTATGTGTCTCTGAATGAGGCCCAAGGCATTCAATCTTAGCAGGTTTGGCTGTGCTCTCATATACTCTGAAACCCTTGAAAGTGATGCTGAGAGGTGTTGTTTCAGGGGGTATGTAATGAAAGAAGTTCCACTCAAGTTTCAATGCATCTTTCATTAAATACACTTAAAGGTCCCATATTATAAAAAATAGGGATAAAGTCCTAAAAGGTAGCACATCTAAAAAAATTAATCAAGGGAGGACAAAGTACTCACATTTCCACTTTTTTTTTAAATTTTGGCACACACCAAAAATGAATGCTTACGTGTTTCGGCTATGAGCCTTCATCAGAGCATTCAAATCACATAAATTTAACTCACTTTTTAGGGTAGGGATCGGGAGGTAACCAACAGCTGAGACAATCAACAAGCTCCAATTAGATTACAAACAATTTGAGGCATAGATTAACAAGATGCATTCAATACATAGTGCCAGAATATTATAGACAGTTTTAACCCAAAAAACATTTTAAGCTATAATCATCATTTAGTCCATTTGGTGTCTGAGTATTGAGTCTATATATCCACTGCATTTGTTTTTGTGCCAGTTTTTTTAGGATACCCCCCCCCTCTGGTAGACATTTTAATTTTCCCACCCCTGTGAATTTTAATGAAGAAGATGATCCATGTTTCGTTCAGCATAATGTTTCGCAATTGCATAGTCCATGTTTCCTGTGTGAATTGCAGTTTTGTGCTCAGATATTCTTTGTTTTAGTGGTCGCTTGGTTTGTCTGACATACGCCAGACCACAGGGACATAATAACATGTAGATGACATGTGTTGATTTGCAGTTAATGAATTCACGGATGAGAATCTTCCGTCCAGTATGGGGATGGTTGAATGATTTCTTATCTGATGTGTTGTTGCAACAGGCACAGTTACCACATCTGTACATACCAGTGCTTTTCAGCCATGTGGTCTTTTTTGGAACCACATTCTTGTACATGACAGCATCTTTGATTGTGGGTGGTATTCTGAATGTAACAAGGGGTGGGGATTTGCAGAGGTTCTTTAAAGATGGCTCTGCTTCTAACACATGTCAGTGTCTATTGAGTATCTTTTTGATTTCTGATGCACAGTGGTTGTATTCAGTAGAGAAAACAGCCCGACTTGGAATTTTTGTTTTTGGTGCATTAGACAGAAGGTCAGGGCGGGGGGTGTTCTTGGCACGTTGGATAGCTTTCTGGATAGAATTAGAAGAATAGCCTCTGTCCTTAAATCGAGTACTCATAGTAGCTTGTTTTGAGTCAAAATCATCAGGGTTGGAGCAATTGCGTTTGAGCCTCAGAAATTGACCTACTGGGATGTTTTCTTTTAAGTGAACATGATGATTACTTGTAGCATGCAAAATTAAATTTCGTTCAATATCTTTTTTCTGAAAATCGATTTTTTAATCATGCCAGTTTCATCCTTGTATATGGTTAGATCCAGATAGTTGATTTTGTCTATACTTTGTTCACAAGTGAATTTCAGGAAACTTGAGTTGTTGAGTCAAGATACAAACTCCATTAATTTGGACTGTATATATTCCCAAAATAACAGAATGTCATCAATGTATCTTTTATATAACTTTATCTTTGAATAAAAGGGCTTATTATTAGGGTCATGTATCACTTCTTCTCATTTTCCTACAACCAGTCCAGACACAGAAGGCGCTGTTGCTGTCCCCATTGCAGTCCTGGCTTGTTGGAGGTACCATTTGGATCCATATTGCATATAATTGCAACTCAGAACAAGATGCAACAGTTCCAATAGGAACTCATTTGGGGGGTTTACTGTCATTTCTCTTTTGGACAAGTAATAGGCAGCTGCATTTAAAGCATCTTCATGAGGAATACACCCATATAAATTTTTAACATCAAGAGAAACCAATATTGTGTTCTTATTCACAGTGCAATTGCTCAGACAGTTCAGTACATCTTTTGTGTCTCCAAGGTAGGCGGGCAGATCCTTCAAAAAGTCTTTCAAAAAGAAATCAACATATTTTGATTAGGGTTCGGTGAGAACAATTGGTCTGGGGGGGGGGGGTTTGTGGGGTGCTTATGGATTTTTGGGAGGCTGTAAATGATTGGAGTGATAGGATACTGATTGGTCAGAAAGTCATGTTCTTTTTTTGTGATCCAATTTGATTCCAAAGCAACACTTATCAATTTCAGATTTGTATTCATTCAGAGGATTTCTCACAAGTCTCCTGTACGTAGGGCTGTTCAGGTTTTCAAGAATTTTCTGATGATAGTATTCAGTATCCAAGATAACAACAGCACCTCCTTTGTCAGCAGAATCAATTGTTATTTCTGGATTTTTCTCCAACTCCTCTAGTGCATGGTGCTCCTCATATTTTAAGTTTGAAGACTTGGGGCCTTCATCTTTCTTTAGCATTTCATCAAGGTCATGTTCCACAAGTTTGTTAAATGTTACAATTACAGGACTTAGTTGAGGGGCAAAATGATGACTTTGGATGAAAAGGAGTGTGTTTTTTTGGAACATCCACAGTCTCCTCATTTGATATCTGTTCAGTAGAGTATGGTGTACTTCTTTGGTGGGGAGAAAAGTAATGCTCCAAATGTAGTTGTCTCATGAACTTATATGTGTCCACCTTTAAGTTGAAAGCATTGACTTTGTTGGTCACTGCAAATGAGAGGTCTTTGCTTAGGACTGAGGTTTGAGAGGGGGTGAGGGGGACTTTGGACAGATTTACTACTGGTGATTAAGTTGTCTTGGGGACCTCCTGGGCCGCCCCCTTTCCACGTTTGCCCCGCCTCTTTTTCCTCTTCTACGTTGCTGTGGGCGGGGTTTGTCCAAAAAAGTCACTCCTTGGCTGATTGGGAGATCCTCACTCTCACTCTGTGTGCTTGACTTGCCAGTGTCAGAAGAGTAATCAACATAACGGGGACCACCTGGCCATATTATACTCTTTTTAATCAATTTCACACAGCTGTCGGACATCCAGCTACATTGCGTTCAAAATGTTTTGCTCCAAACAGATCCATGGACCTGAATTTCAGCTGTCTAAAAGTCGCTCAAATCAGCTCTTCTGAGAACAGCCTGTTAGTGGCTCATTAAATATCAATGAGCAGCATTTGCCAACACCTGTTACATGCCCCTCTTACGGAGAAGATGTGGCTATTTGTAACATTAGCTAATGTTTACCGTGGATGTTCATATCTCCTGGAGATATGAACATTCAACTTATGAACATTCGTAGATACTGACTGATGTCTAAATGTTTGATAAATGCAGTGGCAGGGCCGTGCCTTTCATACTTGGGCCTTCAGTGGCGTTCTACTTAGTCAAACTTGCATAAATACATCCCTTAATACTGTAAGCAGTTGCCAGCACTGGCAATAATTTAGCATTCGAGGACAGAGATGTTTATAATTTCTCACAAATGGGACAAAAACCGTAACTTCTGAAGAGGCGTCAGCCCTACTCCTTTTATTGTCACTCGCACAGAAGAACCCCGCGGACGCGCCCTTTAATGACGTCACACAACTATGTCACAGAACAAAACCGAATATGCTATTTACAACTGAAATGACCATCATTTATGACACCAAAGCTGGATAAACAAAATACAGGAATACACTAACACACTAATAGAGGCTGCATCACCTTTACTGTGTATAAAACGGGCTATATTCTAGCAGTGACAGAGCAATATAATGAAAAAAGTTTTATTTAAAAAAAAAAAAAGGTTATATACTGATTTGATCCCCGAAGGGAAATTAATCAAGCGCAATCTAGTTAGTGAATTTCAAACACATGCATACATGCTAGTTTGTACAGGCCCCTGTAGCACATGCACACACACACACACAAGGGCACCTTTAGGCATGCA
Organism: Antennarius striatus; assembly: GCF_040054535.1. Taxonomy (NCBI): domain Eukaryota; kingdom Metazoa; phylum Chordata; class Actinopteri; order Lophiiformes; family Antennariidae; genus Antennarius; species Antennarius striatus. The sequence continues at coordinate 8,641,338 of NC_090783.1, read as the reverse complement.
GGGGGAGGTAGAGTGGCAGGCAGCCCCTTTGTGGAGCACCCCAAATGGACAACTTGCAAAGGGGGCCTTGCTCAAGGGCATCTCGCTCAAGGGCGCCCCGGTAGTGCTCCGGAGGTGAACTGACACCTCCCACTGTCAACTCACACTCCAGGTGCTATTTTTGGGTGGGAGCGGAGATTGAACCGCTAATCTTAGGAACAATCAAGTTTATCAATCAAGTTTTATTTATATAACGCTTAATCATGGCAACAGGCATTTCAAAGCGCTTTAACAGACACAAAAACCCAACTGAACCCTCCAGAGCAAGCATAAGCGACAGTGGCAGGGAAAAACTCCCTCGATGAGGAAGAAACTCCGAGCAGGACCCAGAATTTTTTGGGCGGCCACCGCCTTGACCGGTTGGGTGGAAGGAAATAAAAGGAAGATAAGAATAGGGTAAGAGAAAGAGAGACAGAGAGAGAGAGTGGCAGATAGGCCAGATAGAGTCAGTGTCAATATGGTTATAGTTAGATGATTGGGGTTGTTGTCTTCAATACATGTTTCGCATTGGTAAATTCAAGGCACAATTACAGCTGCATGGATGACTGTATGGCGGCATGGAGGAAGAAAGGAAGCAGGAAACAGCCGATGGATAGAGGAGGGTTGATAGATGGGGGTGATACTAGTGGACTTGGAGGTGCAGGTCCACATTGGACAACCCGCTCTACCGCCCGCTTTACCACTGAGCCACTACCGCCCTAATGTCTCTTTTAAATATAAGAAATTAAAGAAATAAATTGCTTATACTCACCAAAACAGCTGTTCAAATGACTTATTTAAACACAAAATCCATTCTTTCTTTCCTCAAGAACACTTCAGTGACTTGCTTGTACAGTTTATCCGTGCATTTAATTCCAGCAACAAATCCAGCAACAGGTTAACTCGTGCAGGGATCAGAAGACCTTGTCTCACAAGAGCTTCTCTTCAAATGTGCCTCTGCATAGCATCTGCATAGCCCCGCCTTCTCTGAATAATTATCCAATCTGAGGACACGCACATATCAGGTGATCGTGAGGCCAGCTAGAAGGCCACGGAAGGCCAACTCATGATCTGATATCTGTCTATTAACTATATGTCTTGGTTCACTCAGTGCAAGGGGGCCTGCAAAGTAGATTCTGAAGGCCCTGGGCAGATTTCATTCAACCTGGCAACACAAGATAGCCGAATTCTGATTGGATAAACTCTCTAACCTAAAAAAAGCACATTGACTCAGTGTTGGTCATCCTATCTTACTTATGTTTGGTATGACATCAAAGACACACCAGGTGCAAACAAACACACACACACACACACACACACAAGCAGGCTCCACATAAACAGATTGAAGTGACGCTAACTAGTCAGCTAAATACAAGCTGACCTCATCATACTCATAAGTAACTCTAAATAAGATAAAACCTATTGTGAGGGTCAGTCTCAAGGCAAAGACACTTTTGTACTAACCCTCATTCCTAATGTGGTAACTGGGGAGTCTGGCTACCTCCCTTTGAGTCCGACAACGCCACCTCCTGAGACTGGGCAGGAGGACCCACAAAACTTTTCCAAGTGTGGCGTGGCTGACATAATATCTTCCCCGCTGAGGGACAATTGATAAGAGGAAGGTATATATAGCTGTATTCAAAATTTATTGCTGCCCCTCAGACAAAGCATAAAAACAGTTAAAGACCTTTCCCTTTTAACATTGTTGTAAAAGGCTGGTGGATTCTCCTCGGTCTAGGAAAGCTGGTGAGCTGGTGAGACAAAGGTAAAAACACAGGCCCAATACCAACACAAGCATGCAATTGTAAAACTCCACACTTAAAATCTAATAAAAACTATAAAATATCACACCGTGTTAAAATTGTTAAAAGTACACACCGAGGTCGTGTCTCACCAGTACAATCCCCCTATAAGGTACAGGCATCAGCGTAGGTCCGGCCTTGTACAACGAGTATCCTACGTCAAAGACACAGTTAGAGAGGAGAACCACCAGCACCCCTTAAAAAAAGATAAAATTCAGGAGGGTAACACAGAAAAAGAAATTAAAAGTACAAATTTTCCTATAAAACAGTGGCTGGCCTGGTCCTTTTTGGTCTCCTCAGCTGTCCCACCGCATATTTGGACAGGAAAAATTGTGGTTCACGTTCTGTCCATACAGCCTGGCAGTTCAGGTCTCAATGAAGTAAGTCATTGAGAGGTCTCATTGCTGAAATCAGTGTCCTCCAAGCAATGACAATTATCCTGCAGACAAGTGAGTGCAGCTCCCACAACCAGCGAACCGAAAACCTCAAGGAGAGTCATCCTACTGTCAAACATTTATCACCTCCTAAATAGACCCAAAACATGTGACCTGGCCGTTGAGTGGATGTGATGCAGCTGTGTTGTATGCCTGCCTGTGTAGGTTCCCACACTAAATTCCTAAACTAAACTAAGTGAATTTTTTTACACACAAACAACATAACAATGTTGCAGGCAACATAACCAGCACGTTGTCATTAAAAATTAAACACAACCACGGTCTCTTCTGTTCTTGTTTGGCTACGATGGAATATTAGCAATAATCTTGATTTGTACAATCAAAAACTGAGCAACTTGCTTCAGGACCATTGCACTAGATTGTGGGCTGTGCAGTTGATACAGGACTCATTTTGTTTTCCAGATTCTAGGAGTTATTAAGGTTAAGGAGCACCATTATATATGCAGAGTCCAGAAAGAAAGGCTTCTTCACAATATTAATACAGGCAAACCTCGGTTTCCAACCGCAATTCCTTACGGAAGGCTGTTCAAATACCGATTTGTTCGAATTCCAAATACATTTCTCCCATTACAAACAATGTAAATGGTCTTAATCCGTTCCAAGATGCAAGAAAACTACCTTTTTTCAACATAATATGTTATTTCATAATGTCATTTATATATCAAATTGTATTGTAATGAAACATATCAAAGAAATGTAAAAGAAAGAAGCAAACACAAGAAAGAAAAAAACCCCCCGACGTAATCAGGTTAGCGTAAGGTACGAGTTACCGTCGTCTTTTGGACAGATGTTTACGGTACCATAACTTACACCATGGGCAATGGAATGCAAATTAAGTGAAAAATTATTGAATACAGCAAACTAAAATAAAAAGCACATTACCGTCACATTTTCTCTCGACTTTTCTCGACTTTTCTCGCCTTTTCTCGTGCTGGGCAGTGATAAATAATAATAATAATAATAATAATAATAATAATAATAATAATGGATTATATTTATATAGCCCTTTTCCGGACACTCAAAGACACTTTACATTGGATCCATTATTCATACACTCCTCATTCATACATGGTGATGGTAGACTACGTGTGTAGCCACGGCTGCCCTGGGGCAGACTGACGGAGGCGTGGCTGCCAATCTGCGCCTAAGGCCCCTCCGACCACCAGCGGAACAGTCACACACATTCACGCACCAGTGAGTGCCCCACTGGAGGCAAGGAGGGTAAAGTGTCTTGCCCAAGGACACAACAATAAATGACTCGGCGGGAGCGGGAATCGAACCGCCGATCTTAAAGCATTGGATGACCAGCGATACCACTGGGCCACGTTCGCCCCAAAAAGGCGTTCGTTTTGCGTTCGACTTCCAAATTTTGCTCAACTTCTAAGAGTTCCTTTATTGTTTTACATTATAATATCATTATTTTATCAAAACAAGAATCAGGTATTCCTTGGACAGGCAAAACATGTGTTCCCACAAACAGTGTGCGAAATAAGCATCCAATAGGGAACCATACCTAAGTTTTCATTCACATACAAGTTGTACTAAAATGTGCAAGTTTGGAAATGCCCCAAGAAAATAACAAGGTAAAACGTTTAGGTGTTCCAAACCGACCTAACTAAAAAATAAAAAATGAATCAAAAAAGAAAAATACATGATTATAACTTTTTGGCACCCAAATTTGGCAAAGACTTTTGCTGTTGAATATACAGTAATTTACAATACATTCAAGCTGAAATGTTCCTGTCTGTCACTCACCAACTCAGGGACTCAGCCACAGCACCTAGCCAATTCATTTTAATTCATCCTAATGAGGGACGAATATCTCTGACAAAACAATAATCCCATAGGTGGTTTGAAAGCAAATGTCATGCAATTCTCAAAGTCAGTAAGACACATCCGGGTTGACTCTAAATCTACTGTATGTACAAGAATTTTATCTGGCTTGTACAACATATTCAGCCTGAATATTAAAAATAGACTAAACAGTTTATTTAAGAAGGCCAAGGATTTACAGTATTGTAATTTGTTATGTTATTTTCAGATTACTTTCAAGTCATATATAATGTCCTGTCCTGTAAAGCTGGCAATAATATGACATCTCATGCAAATTACGGAAAGAATCAGTGTAGATTTTCAGATTGATGTACAGATACTGGTCTGCCCTTTTCCCACTAACCACTAGTAAGTGTCTTCTTGTTGCAGAAAATTAAATTGAGTTGGTAGGAGACCTGGTAGCAGCCTGAATTTTGTTACTGTGATTACTGTTGCATGTGTTCATTACGCCCTTCTTCCCATCCCTCTCATCTCTGACTAAAACTAGGACTGACAGACTTGCAACTCGGGAGAGGTATGAGGACAGAGGATCATCTCTCTTCTGTAAGGTAAGTGTCATTGGCTTACATGGCTTTCTGAAAGTGCCTGATGTAAACTAGCACAAAAAGCTAGTTTAAAAAAAAACAACGGAATTCTAAATAACTTGTTTTAAATGCCAATATATGTGTAAATTAGCTAATACACATTATGCAGACTCAAAAATGACGATACTAAAATCCAACTTTTACCTGTAGTTTAATAGTCTCGAAGGAGAAAAAAAAATCTTTGTATTTCATTTTACAATTAAATGTGATACTTTTATTTAGTTGTTTCTTTATTGGAAAATATGTAGCCAACATCAATGACTAAACTAACAAACTACCACAACATGTAAACATATGGAATAGTATTTATTTTATTACCAGGAATTTGGCCAAATAATATAAATATGATCACTACTCATTCATACACTATAAACTATTTTTTTTATTATATTTCAGGTTTATGTTGTTTAACTTGGTGAGTCTTTTCATTTTGCCATCAGTGCAATCCCTGGAGTGTTCATTAAATTGTATTCCAAGTCAGCTGGAACATCTGCTCCGATGCTACTCCGATCCTTAGGGTCATATTTGTACTACTGTAGTGTGTAGAGCATGAATTAATTTGAGTACTGTTTAATAAATATGTAATTGGTCCCTCAGGGGCAGTGAAATCTGATAGAACACTAATGTCCTGAACTAATGTTCTAATAAAATGCCATTTAATTTTATGACAAACAACAACATTCTGCAATTCCAATACCAAATCACTTCTTTTAGAGAATGTGCCTGAATTGAGAAATGTGCTCCTAAGGTCCTGATGAGGCATTTTGTGTCCCCTCCCCCTTCAGGCTGCTCAATCTATTATGTGACATTTCATCTTTCTCATTTTTGTTTCTAATGTTTTTGTTGTTTTTGTCCTAGTTTAGGAGACACAAACAAAAAGTGACCAAACATCAATCTGGTCTTGACATAAAGATAGATATTTATTAAAAAAACATCTGGCTTTTCTTTTTTTGGAGGCGCCGCATGGTGGCCCAGTAGATAGCGCTGCTGCTGCACAGCAAGGTGGTTCCTGGTTTGAGTCCCGCTCTGTGCAGAGTTTGTATACTGGGTTCTCTCGCTTCCTACGACCTCCAAAAACATGTGCTTCGGGTGAATTGGCCGACTTCAAATTGCCTGTAGATGTGAGTGTAGGTGTGCGCACTTGTTTGTCTCGATGTGGCTCTGTGGTGCACTGACGTGGCCTGGAGGGTCCCCTGCTTTTTGCCCTCAGTCGGCTGGGATAGGCTCCTGCATCTGTGACCAGCATTAATGAATGAATCTGGCTTTTTTTTTTTTTACCTTTCATAAAGTAAAAAAAAAATCTAGCTGCACCAGAGCAAGGGCTTCTCAGGGCAGTTGTCTCTCACATTTCCATTTTGTATTTCATTGAAATTTGATACTGTAGTTAGTTTTGTCTTGAAAAACCAGACAACTTATAAAATGAAAACAACAGCTTGTGTCAGCTTCATGACTTACATTTGTATCCTGTGTGTTTTGACAGGTTTAATTGGACCATGGATAACAACCAATTGGAATTTTTTGGAAATGTTAACGCATCACTTCAAACTGAATCCTGTACAACACAGAGGACTCAGGGCTCTCGTATTTTTCTATACATTCTCTTCTCTGTTGGTGTTGCCTGCACAGTGACAGGCAATATACTGGTTGTCTTGTCCATTGCTCATTTCAAGCAGTTACAGTCACCTACCAACTCCTTTGTCATGTCCCTGGCAGTGGCTGACTGCCTTGTTGGTCTGTTAGTAATGCCTTATAGTCTGATTCGAACTGTAGAGGGATGCTGGTACTTTGGTCTTGTCTTCTGTCGGCTTCACTTCAGCCTAGATGTCATGCTCTGCACTGCATCCATCTTCCATCTCAGTTGCATTGCCTTTGACCGCTACTATGCGGTCTGCAACCCATTGGTTTACTCTTTAAAAATGTCCCACCGACGGGTAGCACTCCTTATTGTTGTATGTTGGGCTGTTCCCATTGTAATTTCGTTTGGCCCAATAATGCTAGATCTTCACATTGCTGGTGTGAACATCTTGCTCCCTAAAGATGTATGTGTGTTCTTGGTCAATCGCATTTATGCCGTTATGGCTTCCTTGGTTGCCTTTTATTTACCAATGGCTTTTATGCTAGTAGCCTACTGGAATATCTTCAAAGCTGCTAAACGACAGGCAAAGCAGATCAGTGCTATTGAAAGTCAGATGTCTGCTGGAATAGCCAAAGACTCGAGCAAGAAGCAAAGACACCGAAATAGTATCAAGAAAGAAAGAAAGGCAGCAAAAACTTTGGGAATCATTATGGGAGTTTTCCTGGTCTTCTGGATGCCTTTCTTTACCATCAACATTGTGGATCCGTTCATTGAATACAGCACAGAGGCTGTCGTATGGGATATATTTTTGTGGCTAGGCTACATAAACTCAACTCTAAATCCCTTCCTGTATGCTTTTTTTAACCGCTCATTCCGACATGCATTCCTCATGTTCTTGGGCTGTAGAGTATGTTTGCCTAGGTTCTCCGCTGGGATGGAGCTGTCACAAACAAGAAATAAGGCAAATGAGAGTACAGATCAACCATAAAATATAGACAGTATCTATATGTGTGTCTGTGTGTATTATATATATATATATATATATATATATATATATATATATATATATATATATATATATATATACATATATATACATATATATATACATATATATATATATATATATATATATATATATATATATATGTCAGCATACAAGCATCAATAAAAAAGTAGAAGAAGCAGATGAAGATTTTTTTTTTAAAATTTTGTGACAAAAAGAAAACATCTGCTCTTATTTTGGAGTGTGACTACATGAATGTGTTACACTGGCCTTTGAGGAAAAGTCCACCACTGGAGAAAGTATACAGTACATAAAGGTTTTGACCAGAAATTATTGTGCACTACAAAAATAATTTCGCAGATTGACAAAACAGTTTTACCCCATATTATCTTATACGTACAGCATACAGATGACTCTGAAGGAAATTTGAAAGAAAATCCCTCAAATTTGTCCATGTGTATCCACATGCACATTTTGCTACATATCAAACTGTAAAGTCAATATGAACAGATTCCTAGAAAGGTAATTAAGAGTTTTCAAATGGATCAAAGAGGGCAACAGAACAAAGGGGGCTGGAAATGATTTGTTTTATTTAAATCAAAATACAAGTTTGGAGTGGGGTAAAAGTATTAATAATCCTATGATAACTTATGGGAATGAACACAAATCAAACCACTTAGCAATGGAAGAAGACTTGAAGAGGTGACACCAAAGGGAACATAAAGGCTGGATAACACAATTGAAACAAACAGATCTTGAAATTCAAGGTAAAAAAACAATTTAAGATTTGTAAATGTTCTTCTGTTTTTAGGACTTTGATGCATTTTCAGTTCAGACCAGTATGGTTGTAGGTCTGACCTAGTTGAATGACAGTTTGATACAAAAATGTAGTATATACTGTATTTGAAAGCTGTTCAAATTGATGTTGAGTAATTGGTATTATTGGTTGTTTCTTTAATACATAAATAACTATTCCATCACCCATACGTTTTTCTTCTTTTTAAGGATGACAATCAGGTTTGCTCTGGTCTTCATGTGGCCACAGGACAATGAAAACACCCTGACAAACTCTACAGAGGATATTAAAGGTGTACAAGTTTGAAGGTGAGTATCTATGTTGTCAAATAAAATTAAATGGAATCAAAGTGACACCGCTTTGTAAGTGCAGGACAAACAGGTTACAGCTTTGGCCGTAAAATAAATAACAGAATACTTTTAAAACATGAAAGTGTAATTATTTTTATTCTCTTTCAAACACACACAAAAATAGAAATATTGGAATCATAAAATGACTAGTAAACAGATTAAAGCACATAATATCATGTTACTGTACAATAAACAAGAATAAAAACATTGAATATTGTATTATTAGCCCACAGTAGCCCCCGTGACCTGCAATGCAAAATAAACAGCTAAAGACGATATACCGACTTAACAGACAGTGATGTTTTTTCTGTACTTTAGGTCTGTCTGCCACAAATATTGGAATCGTAAAATTGCTAGTAAACTTTAAAAGCACACAATATCACATTAGTGTACAATAAATACAAATAAAACACATTCTATTGTATTATTAGCCCAAAGCAGTGACATTCATGGCTGGTGAAGCACTGATGTTAAAGTCAGTTTTACAAATTTACAAACCAAACAGAGTTTGGTTTGTATTCTTTGATTGTTCCGGGCCTCACATTGTTGTGTAAGGAACCCCGCTGCTTTATTCACCAGGACCAAACTCAGGCCCCGTCCACAAGATGACGGATTTTTTGAAGACGCAACTTTTCTGTTGCGTTACACCTTCCATCCACACGACAACGCAGATATCCGGAACGAAAACGCAACTTTTTAAAACGCTGGCCAAGGTGGATTTTTTTTAAAACAGTGGGTCTGCGTTGTTGTGTGGATGGCCTATCCACGAATTTTTTAAAACGCTGACGTCTTGCCGGCGACGAAAACCGCTGTGACATCATATTTATCGACCCGTGTGTTGTGACAACAAAACACGGAGGATTCCTATTGGATAAAATTTGACTCAATACTGCCACCACATGGTTTGGCATGCTTACAGCCATCTTCGAAAACGCACTGGTGCGTTTATGTGTGGACAGAGATTTTTAAAAAAATGCTGTCGTGTGGATGCGAATTCTTTTCGGCCACAACAAAAAGTTGTGTTTTTTAAAAAAATCCATCATCGTGTGGACGGGGCCTCACAAAGCTGTCTTCTGCCTGAATGGCCAGACCGTAACGTTGAAGCGGCCTTCGTATTTGTGTTTTGTCCCACACACACACACGGAGCTGTCACGGCTTTATTGGACACAGCGATTTGTTTTCTTGTGATGGCAAAGAGAAAAAAGAAAACAATATTATGATATTATTGTTTTATTGTGGAATAACCACGGAATAACCTGCTAGTAATAGTATAACTATACAGGTGGACCCATCAAGAAATATTTTCATAGACCTAAGTTGAAGAGAGATCAATGCCTCACTGCATTGAACTGTGACTTTGTCCAAAGCCATGGCCACTGTAGTGTATGGGAATCCATAATGAGGTTTAAATATACAAACCACCAATTGTTAGAAGACTTGAGTTACAGCAAAGCTATCCAAGGTAAAATCAGGTTTAGAATACAGTACATAAGCTCAAGCTACATAGCTCATTCCCAAAGTGATTTTCCACAAAAATAGTTGAACAAGTGAACTAAACTACTGAACAAAAGTAAAAGATAACATTGTGCGTTAAATTTAAGGAGTGTCTCTTTTATATAGAATAGTATAGCAATTTATTAACTCAGTCATTGCACTATGCTATCTCAAACTAGATTTTGATTTTGAACTGCATGTCTTTTACGCTGACTGTCTTCAATACGCCAGTCTCCTAGCGCCTCGTGCTGGTCCTACTGTGTAAGCACAGGATGGAGTCAACTGGATTTTTTTTTGTACTGTTGAAAATCATTGTGACTCATGACATTTTAAACAAAACAAGCAAACAGGCCTCTTCAAACATGCATAGTGTCCTATTGTTTAAGCCTTTTATGTCCACAGTACATAACTGTTTATTGATATACCTTCTCAAACTTAAAGTTGACTTAGTTTCTCTGCTAACTTTGAAAAATAAAAAAATAGGAAGTAATTGAAGTTAATTTGTCTTGACGGTGCTTGGGTACTTTCTCAGCCTGTCTCCTGCTCATTGTCTTTCTCCCAGAATGCAGTTTAACAGCTGAAAATTGAGAATGAAGACTAAAGTCACTAAAAGCAGATACATTATTCTGATATTGTTACTGTCTCTTGTAACTTGCAAAAAGATATTCACTGCCCTGAATAAATAGCAGTGTGAATACCTCCATTCACATATGATTTTCTTATTGCCTGAGAGACAAATTATTATTTTTTGTCTCTTTCTCTCTCTCTTTGTCTCTCATATATATGTCTCTCATATATATATATATATATATATATATATATATATATATATATATATATATATATATATATATACATACATACACACACTGTATATATACTATATATATATATATACTGTATATATACTGTATATATATATACTGTATATATACTGTATATATATATATAAGTTTTGTTTTTTTTCCATTTTAGTAAAATTAGTGTGGTGCAGAAATGAGTACACCCCACAACAAACACAACTACATCCAATACAGTTAGTACTTTGTATGGCCTCCATTACTTGCAATGACAGCCCCAAGTCTCCTTGGCATGGAGCGCACAAGTTGACAACATTTGGCCACATCAATCTTTCTCTATTCTTCAAGGATGACCTCTTTTAGAGCCTTGATGTTGGATGGAGAGTGATGCTCAACCTGCCTCTTCAATATTCCCCAAAGATGCTCTATAGGGTTCAGATCAGGTGACATACTTGGCCATGGAATCAGTCTTACCCTGTTCTTCTTCAGAAAGTCAGCAGTGGCCTTAGATGTGTGTTTTGGGGCATTGTCATGTTGAAAACTGGCCCGACGACCAACGGCCCGAAGTGATGGACGCATCCTAGCCTTCAGTATAGAGCAGTACATGATGCCATCAATGAAATACAGTTCCCCAAATCCTGCAGCACTCATGCAACCCCACATAAGAACACTACCCCCTCCATGTTTCACAGTGGGCACCATGCACTTTTCCTTGTACTCCTCACTTTTGCGACGCCAGACCGTTTTGAAGCCATCAGTTCCCAAAAGATAGATTTTGGTCTCATCACTCCAGAGTATGGAGTCCCAGTAGCCTTCATCCTTTTCAGCATGGGCCCTGGCAAACTCCAGGCGGGCTTTTTTATGACTTGGCTTTAGGAGAGGCTTCCTTCAGGGACGACACCCATGCATGCCATTCTGCTGCACTGTATGGTGTATTGTGTGACATCATACAGTCACTCCAATTTCAGCCTCTACCTCCTTAGCCAACTATCGTGCACTTGCATGCCAATTTTCCTCAACTTTTCTCATTACAACACGCCCCTGCCTGGGTGTTAATTTTCTTGGCCGGCCTGTACATTTCCATCTCTCTTGAATCTTTGGATCACTTTTGAGACCATGTTCTTACTAATAAGTAAGGCTTTACTGATCTTCTTGTAGCCCTCACCTCTCTTGTGTAAAGCAATAGTGTAATCCGCTTTCTCAGATCCAGAGACATTTCCTTGCCATGTGCTGCCATTGCTGACACACAGGAAATGGGAAAGGGCGGTTTGCTTCAGGTAACAGCCTTTTGTAGCCAACTTGCCTAATGAACACAGTGTAATGAGTATCTAGACTCACATGTAGTTCATTGTTTATTCAGGTCCACATTGGGAGCCTAAAAGGTTGCTTTACTCAGAGACCTTCAATGGGGTGTACTCATTATTGCTGCGCACTGTATATATGTGTGTGTGTGTGTGTGTACATATATATATATATATATATATATATATATATATATATATATATATATATATATTATATATATATACAATAAATGTCCCTCTCACCCTTGTGGGGTGGTATCTGTGTGTCATCCTCAAGCTCGGGTCCTCTACCAGAGGCCTGGGAGTCTGAGTGTTCTGCGCAGTATCTTAGCTGTTCCTCGGACTGCGCTCTTCTGGACTGAGGCTTCAGATGTTGTTCCAGGAATCTGCTGGAGCCACTCTTCCAGTTAGGGGGTCACTGCCCCAAGTGCTCCTACTACCACGGGGACCGCATTAGCCTTGATCTTCCATATATGTTCATATACTTCTCAATCTTTTCGTGTTTTTCTTCCTGATGTTGCTGTCAGCTGGAATCGCCACATCTATCACCACTGGTCTCTTCTACTCTTTGTCCACCACCACTATGTTTGGTTGGTTAGCCAGCAGGTGTTTGTCAGTCTTGAAGCTGTTCCACAGGATCTTAACCTTGTCATTCTCAACTTTTGGTGGTATGTCCCATTTCGATTTGGGTACATCTAGTCCATACTGGGTACAGATGTTCCTGTACACTATCACAGCTACTTGGTTTTGCCTCTCCATGTATGCTGAGCTGGCGAGCATCTTATACCCTGCTACCACATGCTGGACTGTCTCTGGGCCTTCTTTACATAGCCTGCACTTTGGGTCAGATCTACTGTGGTAGATATTGGCCTCTATTGCTCTGGTACTTAAGGCCTGTTCTTGTGCTGCCATGATCAGTGCCTCTGTGCTATCTGTCAGTCCAGTTTTATCCATTCATTGATAGGTCTTCTTGATATCAGTCACTTCCTCTATCTGACAGTGGTACATGCCGTGTAGGGGCTTGTCCCTCCATGTTGTCTCCTCCTCCTCCTCGTCCTCCTCAGGTTTCTGCTGTATAAGGCATTCACTGAGCAGTTCATCCGTTGGGGCCATCTTCCTGATGTACTCTTGGATTTTTGATTTTTCATCCTGGACAGTGGCCCTGATGCTCACTAGTCCTCGGCCTCCCTCTTTCCGCTTAGTGTACAGCCTCAGGGTGCTGGACTTGGGGTGAAACCCTCCATGCATTGGGGAGGAGCTTTCTTATCTTGATGTCTGTGGCTTCTATCTCCTCCTTTGGCCAGCTTATGATCCCAGCGGGGTATCTGATGACAAGCAGTGCATACATGTTGATGGCTCGGACCTTGTTCTTGCCATTCAACTGACTTCTCAGGACTTGCCTTACTCTCTGGAAGTATTTGGCTGTGAATGACTTCCTTGCAGCCTCCTCGTGGTTGCCATTAGCCTGTGGGATTCCAAGGTATTTGTAGCTGTCCTTGATGTCTTCTATCCTGCCCCTGGTAGGTTGACCCCTTCACTTCTGATCATCTTGCCTCTTCTTGATACCATCCGGCCACATTTGTCTAATCCGAATGACATCCCTATGTCGTCGCTGTAGAACCTGGTGGTGTGGGTCAGTGAGCCAATTTCTCGCTCATTCCTGGCATACAGCTTGATGTCATCCATGTAGAGGAGATGGCTGATTGTTGTCCCGCTTCGGAATCGGTATCCGTAGCCACTCTTTGTGATGATGTGACTGAGGGGGTTCAGGCCTATGCAGAACAGCAGTGGTGATAGTGCATCCCCTTGGTATATGCCGCACTTGATGTTAACTTGGGCAATTGGCTTGGAGTTAGTCTCCAGGGTTGTCTTCCACTTCCCCATTGAGTTCTTGATGAAGGCTCTTAGTGTCCTGTTGATCTTGTACAGTTCCAGACATTCCAGTATCCACGTGTGTGGCATTGAGTCATAGGCTTTCTGGTAGTCAATCCAGGCGGAGCACAAGTTGGTCTGCCTATTCTTACAGTCTCTGTGTACTGCTCTGTCCACCAGTAGCTGGTGCTTGGCTCCCCTGATGTTACTACCAACTCCTTTCTGTGCCCCGCTCATATATTGATCCATGTGCCTACTCCTCTTAGCCGCCATGATGCCTGACAGGAGCTTCCACGTTGTACTGAGACAGCTTATTGGCCGGTAGTTGGATGGGGTAGATTCCCTCTGTGGGTCTTTCATGATCAGGACTGTCCTGCCTTCAGTCAACCATTCTGGGTGCGTCCCATCCCTTAGCAGCTGGTTCATCTGTGCTGCTAGACGCTCGTGGAGTGCTGTCAGCTTCTTTAGCCAACTCTTCATCTTTGACACTCTTTCTTGGATGTCTGCCACTGAGATGGTTACTGGTTCTTGTTCTGGGAGGCAGCTGTGGTCAGGTCAGTCCTCAGGTCCACTAGCCACTGGGCATCGGTGTTGTGTGATGCTTCTCTTTCCCATATGCCCTTCCAGTATTTCTCTACCTCAGCTGTTGGTGGGTCTGGCCGGATGCTATTTCCCTGCCACTGAGAGTACACCTTTGCTGGTTGAGTGGAGAAGGTCTTGTTTATTCTCTTGGCCTCAATCTCCTTGGTGTATCGCTTCAGTCGGGTAGCCAGAGCCGTTAGTCTCTGTTTGTTTGTTTTGCCCTGTGTTGATCTTATATCCCAGCATCTCGAGGATTACTGTTGCTGTACTGTGGATCAGCTGCTATATATATATATATATATATATATATATATATATTACAGTGCGCCCTCATGCATTCACGCATCTACGCTTGCAACTGCACCTCATTGCGGATTTATATTGTTTTAAATACTGTACATACTGTATATACATATATATATATATATATATATATATATGTGTGTGTGTGTGTGTGTATACAGTAAATTTATAGATACCTGTATATACTCACACACACACACACACATACACACACACACACACACACACACACACACACACACACACACACACACACACACACACACACACACACACTACCAAAGTCCTAAAATGTAATTTTTGTGGTGTGAGTGACAGAATTAAGATTTTTTTCACACTTCGGAAGTAAAAAACCAGGCTGAAAACTGGAAACAATATATTTTATTCAGCACATTCAACAAATGAACCAAAAAGTTCTAATTTATATTTAAAAAAAATCCACATTTCTAGTCCATAAGATGTTTGTTTTTCATGATGATTACTTTTCAAGATCCATCCATTGATTTTTTATGAAAATGTCACAAATCCTCGTAATTTTGAAGTAAATATCAAAATATACAATGAACATCAGGGATTCACATCATGATTAGCCTACACTAGCACTTAATGGATCAATTCTTGATCCGATCCCAACCCTTCCAAACAAAATTATGAAATCTGAAGCGTAACTTTTCAATTAATTTTCCACTCAACCAGTCAAATGGGTGAAATAATGACCAAATTAGAATAGGATTTTGGGCACATAAGTAAAATCAAACAGTCCTATTCCTGTTTTTGATTAAAAAAAATAAAACATGTGAAGTGGTCTGACAACATAAATTATTTATCATAAAGCCTACCAAGTCATAAATATTAGACAATTTTAACATAATGCTTTTATTACAATGTACATCCATTCATTCATGATGCTGCTGTACAGATATCTTTTAAATTACATTTACAAAGCCTATATTTTGGCGAGAATTCAGCAGACTTGGGATGTTATCTGGCTTTTTACCACACCTAATACATTCATATGAACTAAATAAAGTTGTTTATATGTCTTAATTTATTTAATATTTCCTGAGAAATTATAGAAAGTGCCCCCCCCCCCCAATTCCTGCATTTCAAAAGATAAGTCGCCAAAAAAAAAACAACTACCAAATATTTAATGGGTTTTATCAAGATCCCTGAAAGAAAGTTTTATGCAAGTCCAATGAGCTGTTTTTGAAATGAAAAGGAGAAACTTATCCTATCTTGCAATATCAAATTAAAAAAACCCCCAAACAATTACTGGCTCTATCTCTTTATACCAATCCGTACAGAAATTTAATTTAATAGGCTCTTTCCTGACCTATTGATATAACTGTCTGAAATGTGTTTATCAGCTTCTAGTATAGCATAAGTTAATATGTGTAAAATTGCAACAACAAATGCAAACAATGCTCATCTCTGTTAGTATGAGAAACCAATAATTCTGAAAGTGAAATGCACACATAACAACAAGACCCAGGCTTTTATCACTGAGGTTAGAAAAGTTATTTAGATCAATAACACTGTTTCCCGTTTGTTTCTCCTTTCCTGTTTGTTTCTCCTTTGACAAAAAGTGTGTTTTTTAAGATTAAAACAAAAACGGTAACAACTAGCTACCTAGCATTTTTTAAAAGTATATTGCTTTGCATATTATTGTGTATTTGTCTGTCATTTATATATAGATTTTGATTGTTTATTCCATTCACTTATGTAACCAGTGCTTGTCCTGACCTGATATCAACTTCTAGCATGCGTTTGTCGAATAAGTCTTGCAATCTTTTATGAAGTGGCCAACGATTTGTATCTGTTTCCATGGCTGTCGTTGTCTTTATTGATATTTCCTTTATCATGAATTGGTTCTTGTTATGATTACAAAGAAGAAGAAAAAAAGCAAAGCTGACTTTAACTCTCTCCCTTTTAAGACAAATGTAATTTCATCATGGCCTAAGGATAATCACAGAAGTAATGGAATTCTCTCTATTTTTCTCTGTCTCTCTTTGCCTCCCTGTTTCTCCACGTTACCTGCAGCTAAAGCCTCATGCATACTTTGAAGTGAATTTTCAAAATATGTTTTTATTTGTATGTGCTTGTCAATCCACCTATTCATACTACGCTGTTCACCTTGTGTATAACTGATGCAGATATTAATTTACTTCCATACATCTGATTTGGAATTTTCCCAGAATTTTTTTTTTTTGCAGGAAATACCAGAAAGACTGAGATCAGCTGCTGAGGTTCATTTTAATCGCAGTGCCTTGGCTCAATGTGATTTCTATTTTTTCATATATTGCATGTCATCTTGCAGAAATAATAATAAAAAACTACGACAAAGCAAAAATAAATTCATGACTCGAACAGTAATAATAAATACTTTGCAGCACTTTCATTCTAAGCTTGTCTGTCATCTTCACAATACATTGTCAGGAACGCACGAAAAAGGACAAATAATTCATTCTAACATTATTTTTGATTAAATCCCGACATTGTGGCAGCAATGAAAAAACTGCACCTATGATGAATATTGATCTGTAGGACCTTCATAATACTGTATTTAGTACAGTTGTATTTTTTTCAATCACTTAAGTATCAAACAAAGCATAAATTGTTCGCTGACATAGAGTCCAAGAAAAGTTAGGCTACTTTAATTATTCTCAAATAGTTTGTTAACACAAAAATTTATTTCATCATGGTTGGTCCAATATGATCTCTTGAAAAATAACTAATGAGATTCTGATGTCTGCTTAAATGTCAGTCTCTTTCAGATCATAGCAGTCTGCCAGATCATAAAACTGATAACTGCTCTGCTCACAGTTGTAAATCCCCGCAGATATTGTTTCCACTGTATCAGTCCGGCCTACAGAAGAAGACAAAGTGGTACTCTTCCCTGTCCCTCCTTTGATTTTATTTGACAAATTGTTTACTGTCTCTTTGAGATGAAAGGAGGACTTCTGCAGGCGTGGAAACAGACTCCATCTCTTGAAACTGAGTGATCGCCCCTTTTCCTTTGGTAACAAAGAGGACTCATGGACAGCGTAACCAGGATGATAGTCTCCTCTCTGATCCCTCTTCATTCCCTTGACAGCTGTCCGCCACCTCTGGTCATAGAAGCGTCGCAAGATCCTCTTTCTCTTGTGGCACTGGCACCGAAGGACCCGGGTGAATGCTCGCTTGAACTCTTTGCTGGAGCAGGGGTAGATCATGGGGTTGATGCAGCTGTTGAAGTAGCCCAGCCAAAAGACCACCTTGAACACTGTTTCTGATGGCTTCAAGGCCGGGAAGAAGGAACCTACAGAGCAAAGTGGACAATTTGAGGGACAGCACAAAATACAAAAGTATATCTTCCCTACCTGCCACTCTGTCTCTGTCTCTTTCTCTCCCTCTCTTGCTTTCCCTTGCCTTATTCCTATCTGCATTGTATTTCTTTTCTACCCAACCGGTCAAAGCGGGTGGCTGCCCTCCAGAGTGGGGTCCTGCCTGGAGTTTCTTCCTCATGACGGAGTCTTTCCCCTACCCTCTCACTTATGCCTGCTCTGGAGGGTCCTGTTGGGTTTCTTTTCGAAATGTCTGTAGATATGATTATGTGCTTTACAAATAGAAGTTGATTGTTTTTTTGATTTCCAAATCTCAGAAATTTTAACAATATCAACTTTGATATAAAGGGTAAATGTCAGTTTGTCTGTTTGATAGATTACAACTTTAAATTTCTTGTTTACAAATTGTTTGATTGAAGGTTGTGATCAGTTAATCCATTTCTAGCTGGTGTGTCAGCAGTGGAACACTGCAGCACTGCCGCACTTGTAGTATTTAACCCACACATCACCAACAATGCATGGTGGGTACGTGCCAGCTGAATCATTCAGTCTTGCAGCATGGGGATGTTTATCATCCCTTTGAAAGCAGGACACGCACAACATTTTTTTTAACCTTCTTACCTTTTCTTGTTATATTTTCTCCATTACACAATTACATATAATGAAAATTCACTTTCTGTTTGTGTGCTCATCCTTTTATCAATTCAAGCTAAACTTCTTTGGTACGACATTTACATTTACATGCTGTTTTTCATGGGATATTGACTTTTACTCATTGCTCCTGTCTCTCAATGCTTGCGCAGTCTTGAGTCTGGACACAGAGGCAACGCATCACCAGGCAAATATAATTTCTCCAATCTCTCGACAAGTAGTACACTTCAGGTTTTAATTCTGATAATACAATGTTGTATGTGATAAATACATACTAAATTGCCTGTGCCTTATTTTCATGGTTTTTTTCATCCACAGCTAAAAAAATCAACATTGTTTTGTGGCATAAGCTAAACAAATGCTTTGTATCAAAAGAGTTGTCTCTGACTTCTTCTTTCACTCTTTCTACCTTACAATACCAGTTCAGACTCATCTGAAGGTTATGGATTAAAGTTAATAAAGTGATCAAAGTGATATCCTCTATTGATTCTTCTCACTGTAATGACATCCCTTTAAAAGCAGGAAGCAAGTGATTCACCTTGCTGATGCGTACTCCCACGATACAAAAGATAGCAGCTTTGTTAGATTTACCGTATTTATTTATTTGCTTTATTGCATTTGAGAGAAATCCTTTTTAATCCTGATCTCTCTGATTGTCATTCTAATCTTTGCTGTTTCCATTTGCTGTATACCTGGTATCATTTATACAATCAAGGAACAAATCAATGCTTTGAATACACGGAAGTCTGTCACAGCGTCTGGTGACCTGCTCATTGTCTCAGACTAGTTTGTGACTGCAGACAGATTACTGATCAGTCCCTGATTTGAACAGTATAGGAAACGGTCCTCATCTCTTGTCAATAAAGGTCAACAATTTATGCAAGGATTTAAACTTAATATACAACCACTAAAGACCAAGCAGTGAGCCATCGCTGTGCATGAAAAGTGATCAATATAGACAATTTACATCTGCCATAGTTCTGCTTGTATTTGTCAAGGTGCTACAAGAGATCCTTATCTTCAAAAGCTGGGCACTTACGGTGTCTGCAAATACGCAGCAGGAAAAATGATTCTAAGCAGACTGAACCGTCTGTAAACCATGGAGGATCATATTAATTATGATAAATTAACTCGTCACAAGGTGCAACGGTGTGGCTCACTTTCAGATTTTCCGCTGTACTTGGACAGTAATGGAGGTCTGGCCCAGAGAAATAGAGCTTTAGATGCACAGGACCTACACTCTCAAGTCACATCCATTCATTACGATCTTTTTTTGTGGCATTAGCATAACTAAAAACAAATTCAGGATGTTGTCTCTTCCAACATATACTTTTCTCTTATGATCACTAATTCTGTTGTTGCATATTTACTACAAAAATTATAATGAATAAGAGTCGAACGTCTTCATGTTGATGTGGATCATGTCACAGGGTGTGTTTAGCAACACAGGTGCTTAATGTATGTGCGCTCCTCAGCAAAAGGTTATCCATTAATAATCAATGATGTGCCACAATCTGTCTCCAAGTAAGAGAAACAGGGCTGAGACTGCAGGTTGGGACAGATCCACACAAGAGAACCCCCCCAGACAAACACACACACACACATGCACACACAAACACACACACGCACACACTCCTCCTCCTATGTGGATGGATCTATAAAACAGCGGTGTAACACTTCACTGGTGCCTATGGGGGTATTACATATTAAACTGCTTCCTCTGGGGAGACTACAGTATACAGTACTATCAAATTGTGTGGAAACATGTTGGAAAGAATTTTGAAAAAAGAGTTTCAAGCTTTGAATCCCCCACCCACCCACCCAAATAGCTGAATTTGCTCAGCTTTAACAATTAAATTAAAGCTATTGAGACACTAGAGCAGTGGTTCTTAACCTGAGTTTGATCGAACCCTAGGGGTTCGGTGAGTTGGTCTCAGGGGTTACGCGGAAATGGAGGTCAAGGAAAAACACCCGACACGATGTATCAAGTGTTTTTGCTGAACTTACACGAATCACTCTGTACGTTTGGCACATCTTGTCAATTTGTGATGACACACCCCCCTTAGCCATCAGTGGCTGCAGGTGATCATGGTACATCGATTAGCCTACCTGTGCTACATGGGATTTTGCGCACTCAGTAATCGATTTATGCCTGTCATGACGGTACGTCATCTGATTGCTTTCTTAATATTTTAATTCATAGTAACTATGTTGAGCAAAAAAAGAAAGTGGTCGGACGAATATGTGCAACATGAATTTACATGTACTGTGTAACGGAACGTGATGGGAGTCAACATTCTGCATGATTTGCAATGTCAAGTTGAGCAACTCTAGTCTCGCACTGGCAAAAATAAAGGAACACTTCCTTAAAGCTGCATGGAAAACAAAAGAAACAGACTTTGCTGTGAAAATGACATAAGAGCAGCACTTGCCAAGGTGACGCCACGCATAGCTGAATTAGTCTCTCAATAAAAACAGCAGAAGTCACACTGATTTGCAGGTAGATCAGTTCATGTGAGTTCATGCACTGTCTTGGTTTTGTTCTTTGAAAAAGGTGACATTAATGCACAATTCATAAAATACACCAGTTAAACATATACTTACATCTTAAATTTGAAAAAAACCCCAAAACAAAACATTTTTTACTAAAGAAGGGTTCGGTGAGTGAGCATATGAAACCGGCAGGGCTCAGTACCTCCAACAAGGTTAAGAACTACTGCACTAGAGGGACTAGATGATGAGGGCATTCTCAATCATCTCACATTTCATCAAATGAATTGAATTACCCTGTGAACAAGGAATTATAAATTCAAAGCTTTTCATCAGACTCGTTTCTCTAAAATTATTCTTCCAAATGTCGTTATTGTGTTCTCCTTTTTTTCCCAACTTTACCTTAGTGCCTTATAGACAACAATCTACTTTTCAGATGCCGATCTCTCAATGGCAATTTCAAAGAACATGATAAATAATAAATAAGATCAAATAATAATATTCACTGTGATTAGATGATACTTGACCCAAGAATATTGTTTGAAATCAACGCCAATGTGTATAATACATGATTATACATCTGTTAAGGTTTCGGGAGGTGTTGTAATCAGTCAAACTGCCACCTCCCAGCAAGAAGGTTCAGAGTTTGAATCCAACTTTGCGCTGGTTTGCATATCTTCCCTGGGTCTCAATGGGTTAGGGTACTCAAGCTTTCCCTCACAGTGATTAATAGCACTCTATGTACTAGTAGTATAGGTGAACTGGTGACTCCTGAGATGAACTGCTGACTTGACCAGATTGGCTGTCTCCCCTGTGCACACCCCACCCCCAAGTCCACTGTAGCCCCATACAGATTATGTAGTTAGTGGAAATGGATGGGAGGGGGGGGGGTTGTGATGGTATTGATCCTTTATATTTTACTGATCTGTGCTGAAAATGCTCTGTGTCTTTAAACTCATTCCTGTCTTG
The DNA here is from genome assembly GCF_040054535.1 of Antennarius striatus. Lineage (NCBI taxonomy): Eukaryota > Metazoa > Chordata > Actinopteri > Lophiiformes > Antennariidae > Antennarius > Antennarius striatus. Next base: position 8,619,130 of record NC_090783.1, on the reverse strand, counting down.
ACTGATCATCATCCTCGAGAACCGAATGAGAATCTACTGACAGACTGACCTTTTCTCTCCCATTGAGTGATTAGCAAAATCAATCAATTTTACACTTTTTGTGTCTGTCTGTCTGTCTGTCTGTCTGTCTGTCTCTCTCTCTCTCTCCTTCTTTCTGTATCTATCTCTTACCCCCACACCCCACCCAGACACCCACCCACCCTTTTAACTCTAATCAATTCAGTACATACATGACATTGTAGTGCACATTTTTCCATAATGACTTTTACCATCAATTATGTGAAAATTAATGATGCCACCATCACTGTGTGTGTGTGTGTGTGTGTGTGTGTGTGTGTGTGTGTATCTGCTGGAAATACACACTTATCTTAATAACTTAACATGCATGCTGCATTTGTTAATGTTATTTATGTTGGAGCATTAAGACTTACATTGATCAACTCCATTGAAGGGCTTTTCAGCATATGTGATTATAGATTAGTCCCTCATACTGAATCCTATATCTCAGCTTGTCTGGACAGTTTCTGAGCTTTACAAAAAATGTGCAATTTTTTTTTTTTTAGGTAGTAATTAATGCCTTAATTCATCGGTTACCTGTCCCTGTTACAAATGTGCAGTGTCTTTCTAGCTTTTTATATTACAAGGTAGACATCACATGTCTAATGATTGCAAGATGTCAGGACCATTTACTTTTGGAGCGATCATTACTGAAGAATGTTAGTCGGTTTTGACTGATATTGCAATAAATGTCAGACGTGCAATAAATTTAAAGATGTTCTTTTAAAGAGGTGTGTCTATGAAAATAGACCCCCCCCCCTCCTCCTCCAAAAGAATAGAATAGTAAGAATAAAACAATGATCGTATTGCAGGTATGTGCTTTTCAGACACATTTTCTTTAACACCATGTTTAGACGTAATTCATTCCTAGCATTTTCCAACGTCCAGTAAAATCTTGCGTGTTTCCTTTCAAATCTAAATCTGACTGTAGTGTTTTTTGTTTTTTTTTATTGTTTTTGTTTTTCTTAATGTTGTTAAAGTTTTCTTCAAACTGTTTATTTGCACATGACCTGGCCTGCAGCTAGTATTAATGCATATTGTGGTGGTTTATTGGATCCCCCCCCCCTGTAGGTACATACGTAGAGCTCTCACATCCCCACAACTTTGTTCAATATGTGCGACACTGGAGCGTAAAGTCAGAAAACATACCCATCGGCAAAAAGAAGAAAAACGGCATCCAACACACGATGAACATCCCCACCACGATGGCAAGAGTTTTTGCTGCCTTTTTCTCCCTGGAGAATTTCATCAGCCGAACTGAGAGAGAACTTCGAAAAGGGTGGTTTTTGCTGCTTTTGGAGCTGGCCGGACGCGCGTCCTCTAGGACGCTCCGACAGTGAATCCGGAGCACCACTTCCATTGATTTGTCTCTTTCTCGTTTGACTCCGGCTTCTAGGCTTTTGGTAGTCCTGCGGGCCACCACGTAGACCCGAAAATACATGAAGAGTATGACCATGAGCGGGAGGTAGAACGAGAAGAGCGAGGAGAAGAGCGCGTAACCGGGTTCCTCGGTGATACTGCATATGCTGTCGTCAACTGGCTGCGGTTCCTTCCATCCAAGGAGCGGTCCAACAGAAATCACCGTGGAGAACACCCAAACTAGAATTAAAATAGCTACGGCTTTTCTCTCTGTCATAATACTTGGGTATTTCAGGCAGTATTTAACACCTATATATCGATCTATGGAGATTACACAAAGGCTGAGGATGGACGCGGTGCAGCAGAGCACATCCACCGCAGCCCAGATGTTGCAGAAAACCCGGCCAAACACCCAGCATCCCAGAACCTCCAGAGATGCGGAGAAAGGCAGCACGATAATGCTCAGCAGCAGGTCCGCCATAGCTAAGTTTACTATGAAGAAATTTGTTACAGTCTGTAAATGTTTATTGCATACCACAGAAAGGATAACCAAAATGTTCCCAACAATTGCCACCAAAATAAAAACGGAAAGAACGATTCCGACCCCGACCACTTGTGAGTCCAATGTAAAGTTCGTGCAAGCCGTGATGCTGTCGTTTGGAAATATTGGGTCCAAAACAGATCCATTGAAAGCTTCAGCAAAATAGATCCCATGGTTACTTTCGTTCCGCAACCTAGAGTCTGTCATTTTGACACGCCATAAAGACAACTTTGGAGCAGTATTTTACGAAAAGCAGCGTGTGTGAAATTGTTCTCAGTCGTTCAGTGTTTTTCCAGCACACAATCCAGCGCTGTCAAAATTTAAGGCATCTCCAGCCATAGTTGAAAGGCAGTAACAAATAGATCCAGAATGCAAGAATAACCGTTCTCACTAAAATAAAAACATTAGGGTCTCTTATTTTAGAGACTGCAATAGGATAAATAAATATTAAAAATGTTTAACTCCCTTCTCACTTATTTATTCTAGTGGTGGTTTTCTACTGCATCCCTTCTAAATGATCAGTGAGTCAGAGCTGTTAGAGCAGTTCTGAAACTACAGCTCCTCCCACGTACACGTCTGTGGAGTCTCCACAAGGGAGCGTCACTTTAATGTAGGTCGAAAGTATGACTCTAATTGAAAGAAGTCTGACATAAAAAAAACCCCGAACCTCCAAACTAACCTCCCTTACATCCTACAGAGATAAAAAAGAAAAAAAATAGCATCACAAAATCTGAACAGCCTCAGGCATTAAAAAAAAAAAAAAATCCAGCACTGACTGCTGAAGTGCCTTCAGGCAAAGTTGCAAAGTTTCCAGTGATGCTGCAGCTGCCCACCCCAGGCCTTGTGTGCATAGATAAAACAGGACAGGCCTGTGCAAACCACCAGGGAGCCCAAGGCAGAGCAAAGGTCAAGAGGCAGAACAGCCAAGCAAGACCTCCACAGGACAAAATCAGTCCAGGTTACAAAACTTTACTGTTGTCAGGAACAGCACAGTATTTTAGTAAAGGGCTCAGATGGTATCCATATTTAAGATCATTTAACAACATGGTGAAAACCTATGAGGCTATTCTTGGTACTTAACTTACACTCAAGGCTACAGTTCTAACAAGGATTATACAACAGAAAACTATTGGGTAGATAGCCTGGATAGATGAAAAATTGAGATGTTACTTAGAAAGTAACTCCAAATAATGATAAATTTATTATATCTTTTTAATCAATCCACATATCTTCAAAACATTTTCTGCAAAATCTGTGCAAACTGGTGAAGAATAATGTGGAGAATAAACTGTAGTTGTTATATGGTGTACTCCATTATGCTAAATCACTGAGCAGTACCTCCCTGAGCATTTTTTGTAATCAGCTTCAAGAGCACCTAGCTGGTTCCAAATGTGCATCAACACATTACGGTAAAGTCATATCACACATCCAGCAGCAAAAGTGACCTGCAGTTAATGTGTCACAGTGCCCTGATTGCATCCGTCGTGTTTCCACTGGTCTCTGGTAAAATACTGTCTTTCGAAAATGCATCCTTGTGTACTCAAACCAGAAAAACACAATCACACAGTATTTGTAATATTTTGAGAAAGATTTTTTTTTTTTTAATGCCAAACATTGTTACTGCTACTGTGTTCTTAATTAGTAGCAGTCTACGAAATTTGTTGACTTCAAGTGATATCAGCAAAAAAACTAAGAAAAAACAAACAGCTGGAATCTGTCAGGGCTAGACTGGCAAGGGTGACAAAAAAGCACAACAGAGTAGCGGGCAAGTAAAGTCTTAGAACAGGTTTAATAATACAGGTAGGGGTCAGGTACCGGGTAATCAGCCCAACAAACCAAACGACAGACCAACAGGCAGAGTCCAAAAACCAGACGAGGTCATACACAGGAGGCAATCCAAAACCAGGCAGACAAATCCGAAGAGGGGTCGACGAAAGGCAGGGTCCAGGAAACAGGAATAAGAATAACAGGCAGTAATCAAAGGCTGGAGAGTCAGGGCAAACATTTAACAATCTGGCAGAGAGCAGAAGCCTGAGCTGACTTTTGAAGGGTGGCGACATATTGGGGAATGGCTGCAGCCTGCAGGTGTGTGGAGGAAGGCAGGTGCAGGGAATGAACTGATTGTAGATGAGGCAGGATCTGGAATGATATGACATGTTAGGAAAAGAAAACAAAGACAAGGAAAGCTTAATTGTCCGTAGACATGACAGAATCAGAGGTAATGTTAATAATGTTATATCCAACAGGAAATGTAAGGGCTCATTTATTCTCTGTCTATATACCAAAGTTGATTTGTCTATATCAAGTGTTATAGCAATGAACTGATATGGATCTAATATGGCAATGGCAGAGGAGGTTGTGATAATGGATTAAGTAAAGACAAAGCAGAAAATGTGTAGATTATGAACTGGCAGCTGCATCCAAATGGAGAGTTTTTCATATATTTACTCCAATAAATTCATTGCACAGTGGCACTATGGGTAGCACTGTTGCCTCACAGCAACAAACTCCTTGGTTTCCACCTGGGGCATTTATGTGAGGAGATTGCATGTTCTCCCAGAGTCAGTGTGGGTTTTCTCCAGCTTCTTTGTTTTCCTCCCTCCTCCAAAAAAAATGCAATTTAGGTGAATTAGCCACCCTAAATTTGTCTTTGGTGTGAATGTGTGCTTGGGTTTTTATTTACAGTGTGTCTGGTTCTGCAATGAACTGCTGACTTTTCCAGGGTTTACTCTGCCGCTTGCCCAATGTCAGCTGGGATAGGCTCAAGGAAACCCTCGTCTTCAAGAAGACGAATGAATGCCTGAAACTCAGTTTAATGGATTTTTCTTTTTTTGTTGTTTCCTGTCACATTTGTTGTGCCTTGACTGAGTTGTAGCTACACTCTTGTTGATGGATATAATGCTCTAACAATGCACTAATTCAAAATGTAATAATACAGTACAGTACTGATTATATATTATGACTTAAGTACACCAAAGCAGTAGATCCAAAATTCAATAATTTTGGTATCATTACCATCAGTACTAAATAGTATGCATTACTAAGACTTGTGTCCAATTATATTCTGGGCCAAGACTGACCATGCACCAGATAGTCTAATTTGATTGAAAAGCACATAAGATACTGGTATATAAGCAAACTCAGTCTACTATGGACTCAGTGCTTTAGCTGCAGGCATCCCCATTTCTGATTCTAGTCACTTTGAGTCTGTTCTGCTGTCAGAATGCGTTCTCATTATTAGATTTATGAAAAATGCCCCGCACTATTCCTGCCCACCTGCTCCTCTTTATGAGACGAGAGGTATGAGGCTGCAGTCATGCAGAGCCAGCTTTAAACCATACCATACAGGACTTATATTTTGATGGGCGAGAGCCTACCAAGAAGATACTTCCTGCTTGAACTCCTGATTCATTACCTCATCTACTGACATACTGACTCACCTTGTAGAAACATTTCTCTGGCCATTTAGGAACAAGAAAAACAGATTGCTAATATTGATGATATATCACATATTTTAACTTCAAATGGTAAGATAAATATTTAAGATCTAATGCCCTGTAGGTTCACCACAACAATCTACACTGACATATTGTGACATTGTTTTCACAATGTCATTTCTTGTAATGTATATATCAAAATAGTAATTAGAGCTGGTTGAAATTCTGCTTTTAATGAGTGTCACATTCGTATTGCACCATTACTTGTCTGGCCCCTTTCATTTAAAGTCCTCCCATGTTTTGAGGCCATGTCCTAGAATAAACCAGACAATACATCTGAGCATTTATCTTACTTGCTGCAGACCACATATATGAAATCATTACTCCCTCGTCAAGGTTTGTAGAAAATCACTTCTATGCCATGGCTAATTTCTAAAAATCAGATGGAAACACCTGAGATCTAAGATCTCCATTGAGGCTGAACAATGATGATGATAAATTCTTGAGACTGCAGGTGGTTATTAAATATGAAAGATTGATTGAAGCGTGATCTCCTTCTGGAATAAAAAGTACAACACCTATAATCTAATATTTATACACACACAGAAAAATAAAAGTTAACGTGAGCACACCCCATAGATATTGTGGAGTTTAATATCTGATGTTTGACAGCCAAATAACATTGTGGTCTTTGAGTTTTTTCTTTTGATATGTGTGTGTAATCCTTCTGCCCACCGGAGTACCTCAGACTTACTTTGACGCTCTGTAGAATCACTCGTATATACTCAGCCTATCTTAAAAATGGCTCAATGGTAACACAGGGCTTTCATGGTCTGCAGGGATTAATTCCCATTTGATGTGTTTGGAAGTATGCTCCCCATCATTTATTATTTGTCATGCCATGTTGCATGGCAAATAATAAATGATGCTCTGCTGTATTGCTGTGGCAATTAGCAACACACTGTAGTTCTGCTACATTACGTGACATTTTTTATATTGTCCAAATTCACGTTTGGTGGTGAAAGGTAAAAGAAATAGACAAATAATCCTTGTAATATATTTTTATTATGGAGAAAAGAAACAGACCATGCGTCAGTGAGTTATAGTAAGAGATGGAGTAGACATCTGTTGCTTCGTCAGATTTTAGCACCCATAGTTTCTGTTGCTAAAACATTTGCACACCACACACGCACCTTTTTTTTTCACTTTCTTTCCCGTCAGACTCTCAGTATTGTAATCTACTCACGACTTTGTCTGTGAGCTATCTTATCAGTTCTTGGCAGAGTGCTGGGATTTCAGTCAGCCTCGAGTCATGTTGTGGTTTCCCATCACATCATAGATGATTGCTCAAAGGTTTGTCTGAGGAGGAACTTGTGGTGCATCTTGGCTTGTGACAGTGTTCACCAAGGAAGATAAACATATGTGTTCAGAAACATAGACATATAATACCTATTCACAAATGTTATATTTTTAAAAAATGAATTAGACACCCACACACACTTTTTTGTTGTTATTTTGCTGTGGATTCTGGAAGCAGAAGGATTTCTAGGACATAATGAAGCACCTCTTTGCTGTAAATGGAAATTCAAGGTCAAACAATAATCGGTTGATTTCTGCCACAGTTCAACAGCAGCATCAGATGCCTCTAACCCTCTTTGCATTCATAAGAGTTGATTTCACTTTGAATGTGCTCTAAAGTGTGCTCTTATCAGATTGAGTAAATGGAAAATAGTTGAAACACATTTATCACTTAACCCATCCTTAATTAATACTGCCACAAAAAGTACCTCTACCTCTAAATCGGTCAACAAAAAAGCATCACCAGGGGCTCATAATTACCACCTTTTAGCAAAAGATTTGAGTCCTCTCGGGTTTTGTGTGTAACATTTTAACAACATTTAAAATTTTAATCCTCGCAGACTGTGCATATTTATTTGAATAATGAAGACAATACAACATCTTGATTAATCGCAAATGTGATTTATCCATTTGTAGAGTCGTTTTTAATTTCTGTGACAACTGTAAACTAATCAAATTATTTCCATTACGCAAAATCCATGCTGCTGTCACTGATTCCATAAAGTAATGAAGCTATGAAGTACTGTATGTCACGAAGTTCATGGTTCTTGCATTACAACAACAGAAAATTGTGTAAAATAAGGTCATTTTGTTTGGTATCTTTGAGGTCTGGAGGTTACAGAGCCACCAGGCCTGAGATAGACCAGAAAAGGACTGCCAGCTTACACAGCAGGGGTTCATGCAAATAACTTGAACTCATTGAAATCATGATTCAACTATTAGCAATGATCTATTATGTCTCAAGTCCTTGCAGAGTCCCACTGCAGATATTTAAGGACAGATTTACGAGAATGCAGTAATTTTTGACTTAACATATGAAATGTCTAAATATAGGATGCTTTGGCTTTTCGCAGATACACAAAATCAATTGAATGACTCAGAATCTGCATTACCTCATTAACATATTGATGGCAGAGCATAACCCTAAGCCCTCCCATCCAAAATGCATATTTCAATCTCCCAGATCAGAATTATGATGCTTAGATGGATGTAGTGAAAGAGGACATGAAGGTAGTTGGTGTGAGAGGATGCAGAAGACAGGGTTAGATGGAGGCAACTGATTCACTGTGGTGACCCCTGAAGGGCAAAGCCGAAAGGAGAAGACGACAGGGTTGAAGAAGGGTTTTAACAATCACGAGTTTTCATTAATAATTTGTTTACTTACACTCAATTTATTTTCACTAATTACTATTTTTGCAAATATGTATATGTTCTTTTTCTGTTTTTTGTAAATATTTATGTGTAACTATATATGTTTAGATAATATATACAGTGTCAGTCAGTCAGTCATTTTCTAACCCGCTTAATCCGCGGGAGAGGTCGCGGGGGAGCTGGTGCCTATCCCGGCAGTCTCAGGGCGTGAGGCGGGGGACACTCCGGGCATGACGCTAGTGTACCGCGGAGCCACATAGAGACAAACAACCATTCACACACACAAACCATTCAGGAATGCTTTCTCATTGCAGGAAAGTTAATTTTCTCAGGTTGATAGGAAGTCTCCTACCAACTCAAATCTGTCATCTCAGAGGCTAAGGAAAGGTTGCAGCGCTTACTACTTTAATAGTGTGTATTAACACACATACTGCATGTCAATCATTTTTTTATTACTGAATTCATTCATTCATTCATTCATTTTCCAAATCCGCTTAATCCGCTAACGCAGGTCGCGGGGTAGCCAGTGCCTATCCTGGCAGTCTCAGGGCGTGAGGCGGGGGACACTCCGGGCACGACGCCAGTGTACCGCGGAGCCACATAGAAACAAACAAATCATTCACTCACTCACTCACTCCTACGGGCAATTTGGGACCGGCCAATCAACCTGAAGCGCATGCTTTTGGAGGTGGGAGGAAGCCAGAGAACCCGGAGAGAACCCACGCAGACACTGGGAGAGCATACAAACTCCGCAGAGCGAGACTCAAACCCGGGCCCGGCAGCGCTAACCACTGCGCCACCATGCCGCCCTATATTCAGTGTATATACTGTGTGTATATACCTGTATATATATATATATATATATATATATATATATATATATATAATGTATATATATGTATATATAATTAGTATACACACATATGAGCACGTGTTTGAATTAAATTCAATGTTGGTAGCATATACAGGGTGTTCCAAAAGACATATACACCCTTTAACTGCTGACAATGGGGTTTATGGGGTTTTTGCGGATCAAATGTATTGAAGTCAATGCTGGTCAGACTAAACTTCGAAGAAAGTTAAGTCTGGAAAGCTTTTTAGAAGGAGCTGATGAAACTGTTCAAAGTGTCAATAAGTTTTCCAGAAGACCATGGTCATTGACATGGTTTTCCAGAAGGAAGGAGGAAATTGGAAATATTTCAGAGAAGTCAAAGAAAATCCGTGCGGCAAGATTGTCGTGAGGAGACATGTGATCAAAAAACAGTAAAATTATGTTTGTAAATGCTTTTACATTTTGAAAATTATACAATTATAATAAATGCCTAAATTACAATTATTTAAACATTTTGTGGGACACCCTGTATAGATCATACAAATTCCTGCTGAGACTTCAAATGTGATCTTTTCAAATAATGGTGACATGGAGTAATGTCAATAAGAAACAACATAAAACTCAACAAAGAAGAAATGTGATGCCAGGCACCTAAATTAGACTTCCCTGTAGCTGCTCCTGAAGTTTTTGTTTTTTTTAAATCAATAGCTGACACTGGAATTGACTAACAATTTTTGTCAGTGAAGTCCGATGGGGCTAACACTGATGAGGCTGGTCAGGAGTTCAGAGAAATAGCCAGGAGCAAAGACATGCAAAAATATGAGGAAAGAAAAACATTTTAAACATAGTTTCATTCAGTTTGAGGCTGAGTTGCTTCCGGTAGCTCAGCTTAAGGGGTTAGAAGGTGGTCTTACCATTTGGCACTAAATATTTATCACTATCATTGTTTATTCACATCAAGTGAAAATCCCATAAAGATGTAATTTAAGGAAATCTATAACTAAGATCTGTGCCGCTATAAGTCTGTCACACTTACATATAAAGAAACCATGATGTAAATATTATTGCAACAAATGTGAATTTACTGTAACTAAAATGCCCATGGCACACTTTTTTATGTACATGTTTGTTCTATTGGCCTCAGCCTGACACCATCTAAAATCTCACTTCATTATGACCAACCAAAAGGTTTACAGAAGCAACTTTCCTGAGATCAGCTCTGTGAGACTCGAAAACACAAGGACCTTGCTGTGCCTCTCTCACGCTACATGCACTTTGTGTGTCTGTTGTCTGAAGACATGAAATGTTTGTTTTCCTAATAATGTGTTTGAAAAATTTATTTGTTTGCAGATGAGGGGCTGGAGGGGCTACCAACGCATTGCGGAACCACACAAAAGACTAACAACCACTCACGCCTAAGGACAATTTGGAAACGACCAATCCACATGAAGTGCTTGTTTTTTGGAGATGGGAGAAAACTAGGGATCCCATAGGAAACCGATTAAGACATGGGGAGAATAATCTCCACACAGAAAGGATACAAACCTGGAACCTTCATGCTGTGAGATTACAGAAACAAATCAGCAATTGATAAATAAGGATACTGCTGTATAATTTGTCCTAATTAAAAACAGGAATGTCACATACTCAACCTTGAATGCTTCTTTCTTGAATGGTTTTTATGTTTGTGAAATCTTACAGAGCAAAGAATCCTTTTAAAGCTGAACTTTCTAAATTTACTTTGTTTGAATGTTTATTATGATAAGTGGTCCCAGTGGTCATAATGAAAGTCCAGGACTTATGGTTTGTTTACAATGAATGATAGACGTGGATTTTAGGACAATATGAAAACCAAGCAAGCTTTGGTTTCCCACTGATGAAAATGATTTGTCCTAAATTTCCAAGTTTGGGATAAATAAAGTATATTTATCTATGATCATAATAATACTGTAATTTCTACAGTGTTGGTTGTTATTGACACTTATCTACCACATATTCACCACTACAAGTTATTTGGACAGCATTTACTTATTTGGGTGAAGGGTTTACTAATAGAGGTTGTGTTATGAAGCATATATTGTGGTTGCAGCAAGTCTGTAATCAACATCGATGTCCATTACAGAACTGTATTAGTGTAATGGATATAGGTGTAATTTTTGCATTAGCAGTCACCTTGAGTTCAAAAACAAATAATATGTTCCATTTTCATTAATTTTCATGTACTTCATTTTCCTAGCAGGCAGGATGATCAAATTCAGACTTTAGCAATGTTTTTATATTGCAAGTGTTTGTTTTTTATATATAAATATGCTCATTGTTGAGCTATATGAATGAAGAAATAGTCAAATGATTACTTTATACAATAATATAATGCTACAGAAATCTACAGTACTTCTTATATGCCAAAGGAAAGTGTACATATCCAAGAGAGTATACGCTGTAAAAGTGGTGGTGAAAAATGAAAAAAAAAATGTACACATGTAGAGCTGATACTGTAGCTGTGACAGCTGAGAAGATTCTAGACATGTGTGCAGTATTTTTATACTGAAAAAGTAGCGGTGTGAAAGTCAGCACCGCAAAGAGAATTGTGTTTGAAAGCAGTATTTTACATTACTATTTATTTTATTATTATTGAAATTTTTGTTGTTGTTGTTGTTGCTATAATTACTATTATCTTCTTCTTTTCCTTTCGGCTTTTCCCTTCAGGGGTCGCCACAGCGAATCAATTGCCTCCATCTAGCCTTGCCTTCTGCATCCTCTTCTCTCACACCAACTATCTTCATATCCTCTTTCATTACATCCATAAACAACCTCCTTGGTCTTCCTCTAGGCCTCCTGCCTGGCAGTTCAAAACTCAGCATCCTTCTACCAATATATTCACTATCTCTCCTCTGGACATGTCCAAACCTTCTCAATCTGGCCTCTCTGACTTTATCTCCAAAACCTCTAACCTGTGCTGTCCCTCTGATGTACTCATTCCTGATCCTATCCTTCCTGGTCACTCCCAGAGAGAACCTCAGCATCTTCATCTCTGCTACCTCCAGCTCTGTCTCCTGTCTTTTCCTCAGTGACACTGTCTCTAGACCAAACTACATCGCTGGTCTCACCACAGTTTTGTACACCTTTCCTTTCATTAGCTGAAACTCTTCTATCACACATCACACCTGACACTTTTCTCCACCCATACCATCCCGCCTGTACACGCTTCTTCACCTTTTTTCCACACTCTCCATTGCTCTGGACTGTTGACCCTAAGTACTTAAAATCCTTCACCTTCTTGATCTCTTTTCCCTGTAACCTCACTCTTCCACTTGGGTCCCTCTCATTCACACACATGTACTCTGTCTTACTGCGGCTAACCGTCATTCTTCTCCTTTCCAGGACAAACCTCCACCTCTCTAGCTTCTCCTCCACCTGTTCCCTGCTCTCACTGCAGATCACAATTTCATCTGCAAACATCATAGTCCATGGAGATTCCTGTCTAACCTTGTCTGTCAGCCTGTCCATCACCATAGCAAACAAGAAGGGACTCAGAGCTGATCCCTGATGCAGTCCCACCTCCACCTTGAACTCCTCTGTCACACCTACAGCACACCTCACCACTGTCTTACAGTCCTCATACATTCCCTGCACCATTCTAACATACTTCTCAGTCAGTCCAGACTTCCTCATACAATACCACAGTTCCTCTCTGGGTACCCTGTCATAAGCTTTTTCCAGATCTACAAAAACACAATGCAGCTCCGTTTGTCCTTCTCTGTACTTCTCTATCAACATCCTCAAAGCAAATACAGCATCTCTTTTTTGGCATGAAACCATACTCTTGCTCACAAATGCTCACTTCTGCCCTTAGTCTAGCTTCAACTACTCTTTCCCATAACTTCATTGTATGGCTCATCAGCTTTAGTTCTCTGTAGCTGCCACAACTCTGCACATCTCCCTTGTTCTTAAAACAAGGGATCTTCTCACTATCTAAGATCCTGTTGAACAACCCAGTCAGAAACCCTACTGCCACCTCTCCTAGACACTTCCAAACCTCTACAGGTATATCATCAGGACCGACTGCCTTTCCACTCTTCATCCTCTTCAATACCCTCCTCACTTCATCCTGACTAATCTTTGCTACTTTCCGGTCCACAACAGTCACCTCTTCTAGTCTTTGTTCTCTCTCATTTTCCACGTTCATCAACTCTTCAAAATACTCTTTCCATCTTCCCATCACACTATTGGCACCTGTCAATAGACTGACATCCCTATCCTTTATCACCCTAACCTCCTGCACATCCTTCCCATCTCTGTCTGTCTGTCTTGCCAACCTGTATAGATCAGTCTCTCCCTCCTTACTGTCCAACCTAGCATACAAGTCATCATAAGCCCTTGTTTTGCCTTTGCTACCTCTACCTTCACCTTACGCTGCATCTCCCTGTACACCTGTCGACTCTACTCAGTCCTCTCAGTGTCCCACTTTTTCTTAGCTAACCTCTTTCTCTTTATACACTCCTGTACCTCCTCATTCCACCACCAAGTCTCCATATCTACTTTCCTTCCAGATGACACACCAAGTACTCTCCTACCTGTCTCCCTGATCACATTAGCTGTTGTTGCACAGTCATCTGGAAGTACCTCCTGACCACCCAGAGCCTGTCTTAACTCCTTCCTAAAAGTCATGCAACAGTCTTCCTTTTTCAGCTTCCGCCATTTCATCCTCTGCTCTGTCTTTGTCCTCTTCATCTTCCTCACCACCAGAGTCATCCTACACACCACTATCCTATGCTGTTTGGCTACACTCTCACCTACCACTATTTTACAGTCACTGATCTCCTTCAGGTTATACCGTCTACACAAGATGTAGTCTACCTGTGTGCTCCTACCCCCACTCTTATAGGTCCCCCTATGTCCCTGCCTCTTGTGGAAGAAAGTATTCACTATAGCCATTTCCATGCTTTTTGCAAAGTCAACCACCATCTGTCCTTCTGCGTTCCATTCCTGGATACCAAACCTGCCCGTCTCCTCTTCTTCACCTCTGTTTCCTGTACCAACATGTCCATTGAAGTCTGCACCAATGACAACTCTCTCACTTCTAGGTATGCTCTGCATCACTTCATCAAAGTCCAACCAGAATTTCTCCTTCTCTTCCAGCTCACATCCTGGATGTGGAGCATACCCACTAACAATATTGAACATCACGCTTTCAATTTCTAGCTTCAGACTCATCTCTCTATCTGACAATCTTTTTACCTCCAGGACATTCCTAACAAACTCCTCCTACTCCATTTCTCCTCCTATCTCCACCATGATAGAACAGTCCCTGTGCATTGAGCCGACCAGACGAGTCAGTTTTTTTCCAACGCTGGCGGTCTTGTGCCATTTGCTCTGCATCCTCAACAACGACTCCCTGTTGTCGGAGGTCGCCCGCAATGATGTCAAGCCATCGGTTGCGGGGCTTGCCTCGAGGTCGTTTCCAGCCTGCAGTCTCAGGGTCAAACTGAAGAATGGCTCTTGTTGGGTGATCAGGGGGAAGGCGGAGGACATGACCAAACCAGCGGGTATGACGTTGCGCCGCCTGGCAAGAAGCTCTGGGCTGGCACGTGCTCTAAGCACTTTGTTGGAAACCCACTGGGGCCACCTGATGTTTTCGATGGTTCTGAGAGCCCTGCTATCAAAAACATCTATACTGGCAGCCAGGGTCCTATTTAAGGGCCAAGTTTCTGAGCCATAGTGCAGGATGGAGAGGAAGGCAGAGTTGTAAATTCACAGCTTCATCTTGCGGGAGATGGTCTGGTGCCGCCAGAGAAGCTTCCAAAGAGACTGCAGAGCTGATGCTGCTAGAGCTCTTCTACGGAGAATCTCTGGTTTAAGGCCCCCATTGTCCATCACTATGGACCCCAGATGCATAAAGCTCTTGACAGCCTCCACAGTGTCATCACCTAGCTGCAGGGGAGGTGGATCCGGTCCGTCACCAACATCTCCATCTCCAGCAGCACCGGGGCGAAGGTGTTTCCGGACATTCCATGATGCGACACGGGTCCTACGATGAAGGTTGATCCGTATTCATTGGTTGGGGGCAGGCTGGGGTCAGTTATCGTGTTGGTCAGTCCGGCTTCTTTTTCTGGTCAGTTTCGTAACAAAGGGTTTCTCCTGGGTGGGTTGTCAGCCCTCCGCAGAATAGTCGGCTGGTGGGGCTGCCACCTCACAGCGTACCGACACGCTGGGATCTTTGTTTGTCTGGAACCTACCCTGGAGACCGACCCGCCATGGGTGACCCTACCAGGAGCAAACTCGCGACAGTATCGCTCTCCAGGGTCACTGGAACGCATCATCATCATCATCATCATCATCATCATCATCATCATCATCATCATCGTCGTCATCATGATAATTAAATGTATTTAAACATATAAAGACCACAGCGATGAAGGTTTGTCACCATGCTATTGGATACAAATGGCCATGTATACCAGGTATGAGTGATAAGATTGTTTGAAAAATGTTACGGAATTTTCACCCTGGCTGACCTTTTGATTAAGCATTATAACAGCAAAAATTTAATTGTAAAACTAACCCCTTCACTTCATTCACACTGACTAAATTGATATACTGTAATGGTGGAGTGAACTAGCAGCAGGTAGCGCAGCTAGTTAGCAGGGGCTGTGAAATTATTATCTCAGTGCCATAGAGGGGTCCTTCCCCATGGCTGCATTTTAGATGAGAGCTGTACACACAGCCCTGGATGGATGGATGGATGGATGGATGGATGGATGGATGGAAAGCTCTATTTTACAGGAAATCATGATTTTGTCACGTCAGTTTCACTGATGATTTTTAAGCATTAAAACAAAAGAATTCAACAAGAATGAAAAATGTAGGATTTTTGAGCAAATGTCAGAGATTGAAGTCACCTTGTAATCATGCAATATAACAAGGACATAGAGAGAGAGAGAGAGAGAGAGAGAGAGAGAGAGAGAGAGAGAGAGAGAGAGAGAGAGAGAGAGAGAGAGAGAGAGAGAGATTTTTGTTTTTTTAAATTACATTTACTCATGATGGCCAAATTACAAGATAATCACATTGACACAATATTTTTGTGGAGAGAGATGGTGAAAGTATTCACATTGTTTATACTGCATGGTTGACTAAAATAGAGGTAAATTTAAGCCTGAGGACAAACAGAACCTAAACATTCCAATTCCATCCATTTAAATAGGTTTATTGAAATGTTTGAGTACATATGAGTAAATAAGCACAGAGTCAGGCCTTAAACCAAGAAAATACTGCACTCTATAGCCACATATTTTCCATTTCCAGTAGTACATACTGGGGAGAATAGCTGCAGATTTAACTCTTGACTATGATAAAGAAATGTCATACCTAGTTTGAATTAATTTGTATGTACATCCCTTTAACCATGCAAAAAATATATACCAAGGCAGCAGAAACATTTTGTCTCTTAACTGGATGAACCTGTTGTCCATATTATAATGACAATAACCAGCAAATCCAAAGACAATTCAGTGGCTTATCCACTTGACTTCCATAATCCACGACATGAAATTGCGAAGATCTAACAAGAAGTTTTAAAATGCCATTGTAATTTCTACATATTACCTGTATGGAAACAATTCATTGCAAAACGTTGGGCCTCCTTGTTCATGGCTTGAAATTAAGCAAGGCTTAGACTGTTTGAGCTTTAGAGACCTGTATGTGTAAGAATTTGGCCTGATAAGCCCCCCCCAAAAAAGAACAATGAAAGGGAGAATGGGAGAAGGAATTTCCCATGCGGCAACATTACACCTGAGTTATAAATTACTCAGTCTGCTCTCGTTGGGTGAGAGAAACTGTAATCCCTGAAAGACATCTTGTTTTTTCTTCCTCTTTTTCCCCAATCATAGTTCCCTGACCACCACGCCTGTGCTCCTCAGCTGAGAGTACATCCCATGAGCATGGAGCGTTCACTATAGCATGACTAGAAATGCTCTAGTCTACGCTCCAGTTCAGCTACACTGGTATCGCAGCCAGCCACACTGCATTTAAAGAGCTACCTAACAACGCTGCTCTCATACTTTATTTATTCCTTGCGGGATAAATAAAGCATACTTCTTCTTCTAAGGTATATCACTGACTAGCTGCCATCTAATCGCAACAACACCACATGCCGTCAAGACCAGCAGCGCAGAGGACCGAGTTGGAAAAATGATAGAAGAATCCTCTTACCAACTACCTCAGAGCATTAAGCTGAGCAGAGTAGAAAGTGATGTTACTGCTGGGCTGACTGTTGAGCTGTGTAGCAATCATTACTGTGAGTTGTCAATGTTAAAAACACATCAGTCATTGCACAAAATTGCTTAGATCCCTTTCTTTCTTCCTTGCCAGTTAGTTTAGTCTGACACGAATTATGATATGTGATCATTGTCATTCAAAACTTACATAAATATTGAAATCTCATTGAGATTTGTCTTCACTGGAAACATGGATCAATACTACCAGATCAATACCTTGCACCTGACAAATGGAAGAATCTGCTGAAACTTTTTAAACTAGACTAGCTTATCTGTTTTAATGAATGAAAATTATTTTTCTATTGACATAGAGTTGTGTTTTATTTCATGATTGTTTTTTGAAATCTTCCTCAATACACGTAACATGGTAATTCTGAATTGTTTTACCTGAATTGTTTTACCTGGATTATTTCACCTGTATTATAAAAGACAGCTCATTCTCAAGGGCCTTCCCTTTTTAAATAAAAGTAACGATCCAATAATGTGAAGCAATTACACTGTCACTATGATTACAGACAGACTGCTATTGAAGAAGAAAACTAAATACAAGGTTAGGACAGCAGCTTTTCAATGGCAAAAAAGATTAGCCAGCACAAAGCAGGGGACATTTATTTACTTTGTGTCACGCTAGTTTGACACATTGAGTTGTTTCAGAGGAGTTAACACAGATTTAACTTTGGATAATCCTATAAAGGCACACATTGCCATTGCAATACAGAAAAAAGATGCTGTTGATGTGTGTACCCACAGTGTATGCTTACAAAACAAATAGATTATAATCATGTTCAAAGATTCATATTTGAGGGAGTAGGATGTGATGTTGCCAAATAAGTTCACAATGTAAGACCATGTCAAGAGAGTGCTTCTCTTATCAGCCTCCAAAAACATATAAATGTGTCCAAGGCATGCCATCATATCTACAATAACAATAATAATGTTTCAAAGCTTTACACAATACTAGTGGTTTCTGTTTGGCACCTCTGAGACTATACAACCAATTTCTGACATATCAAGGGCACATTCGATAATGTTAACAGGCATAACAATCAGGGCCTTCTGCTATGTGGTGCTGCAACCACTAAATAAAGCCATTGGTTTTGCACGAATCACAGAATAAAATGAAACAAACAAATTTTGATAATATACACAGCCAGAAACTAATAAAATAAAAACAAGGACTGTGGTAAACTGCAACGTCACTATGTGTCAGTTTCTGTAACAATTCTCCCCTGGATTAAATATCAGTTTTCTTTAATTTTTATAAATAAAAGTTGATTGATTGAGTTGATAGTTTTCAATATGGAATTTAATTAAATAATACAGAACAAATATATCAAAATTGTTGACTGAGGTCAAACCATTGAAAAGTAAGGTTAGAGTACAACAAAGAAATTAGCTGAATAAATTGCCCTCATTTATACTTTGATTTCAGTATAACTGTAAAAAAAATAGGGTTTTTGTATTTCTTTTCCTTTCAACCTACATGCAACATAAAATTCCTAATATAAACTGTGCATATCACGGGACAGCAATACAGCCCAATAATCATCAGCCCAAGAAACCATTTTCTTTGCTTGCTATTAAGCAAGACAACCTTTTTTTAAATATAGGTTTTAAAGTAGGAGGGCAGGGGACATTTCTACACAAGCAACAAGTAATTCTTCCACATTTAGAGAAGAAGGCACTGTGATTACAAGAACAACAAATGCTGATCAGTCAGTAATTAGCGATTAGGACAGACATCAGACATGCAACATCTGCTGCTTTAGAAACGCTGATGATAACTGACAGTTGGTGTGAAGCTGAGTGACTGAGTAAATGGATGTTTTGTACAGGCTGGAAGAAAATATTTAAATATCTACAGAAAAGAATGTCTGTGGTTTTGAGACCTTAAGTTCAAATTTACATTTTCCACCAGCCCAGATTGACTGTCCAGTTGCAGCGATTTTACTGGGGTCAATTAGCAAGCAACCAAACTGCTTAATGTCCCCATTTCCTGTGAAGGAAACACATTGTTCCACAGATCTGAAAGACAAATAAAAGCACAAACCACATGGTTTAAGGGATTATGTGTTAAAGACAAACTCAAATCAAATGCCATCATTACAGCGGGTCTGTTTGATTTGGTCTAAGCAACATGCCTAATCAAAAAGAAATCAGAATAAAACACTTCCAGACAGTCACATATTCCCTTGAAACTGTATGGATATTGCCTTTGTTTGGTTATATATAAAACCGCATTTTTCATCAAGATTATTTGACTAAATTCACATTTTCAAGAAACTTCATTAAAAGAATAGTCCCCATTAATAAAATATGACTAAATGTTAACAGTGTAAAACAAGGTTCAAAGTTGGAAACTTTTGTTAGATTTAAAAGAACATAATAAAGCTAATGAAACTGATGATAATTGACAGCAAGAATTGGGTTCTTTTTAAAAAAAAAGAAAAAAAAAGAAAAGCTTTCTAACTTTCATATGTTGTCTTTGTAATTCTGCCTTTAGCTAAAATGTTATTTACTTGGATAACCCATCACAATTTACACCTCAACTCTTTTATTTCTTACTATAAAATATTTAGCAGAAAATAAAAAGCAAAAAGGGCATCTGTTGGCCACTTTTTTGACATTGGGGTTTTTATAAGATATTCATTACAATGAAAGAAAATAATTCTCAGCGTAATGCTAAACTTCATTAACAGACTGATACAAAAAACATGATGCTCTGTGATATTGTTGACTATAAAAGCAGTTAAGAGCAGCATTTTATTGTGTTCTTTTATTTATTTCTTCATTAATTTTTCTTTACTATAAATGAGAAACACAGAGATTACCATAATTCATACTCTTTTACATATTTTATTTTATCCATGATATGAGATCCAATTTTGTATTTTCCTTTTTTTTTGTTATGTTTAACTTGTATGCTGATACTTTTTAAAATCATATTAAATCATTTTTGGTAGTGAGATGATTTGAGTGATGGTGTTATTGACACTGCTTCTCTGGCAGAGGTGCTGACGATTGATTGGGCAGGCATTTTCTGGTAATAACGCAGTTTGTTTTTTGTTGTTATTTTTGCTACTATTAAGACAAACAAGAAGAATTCCCCACATGGGAAAGCTCTCTTTTTATTCCTGCTAACAGTTTGCTTTCATGTTCCATGTAGCTGTTTTGTTAATTTCAATAATAAACACACCAATTAGCCACCCTAACCTCAGCCTGCAGAGGAAGAACACAGTCCTTGTGGTTACTGGATTCTGGCCTCAGAGTGTTCATGCAGCTCAGTTCACACAACCTCGCTTTTCTGTAGAAGAATTCTTGTTCTTGTTTCTCTTCCGTTCACGGCTGTTTATGGTGGCAGACTAGAGCTGTTATCTATGTTTGCATCTGTTTGGCATTTTGCACTCAACATTCAATTTGGAAACCTCAACCAAGAGACTGAGTAATTTTCCAAATGCCACAAAGAGTTGGAAGGTACATTAATTATCAGCTTTGTTAAATTTCATCCGTCTATGACAATATCCTTACATTACCGCCAAACAGAACAGGGTATAGGCAGAAATATTTTGATGGACGAGTGCCATTTCCATGTAAATCAAGGTTGCTTCATTACAGACCTGTAACCCATATTATAATTTTAAAAAATACAAGTTTTAGGTTGCATGTGCAGAGGAACTGATCCAATTTGATTTGCCTCCTGTGTTGTGAAAAGGACTTAGCAATGCGGCATCATACCTTTCTAAGTACTGTACAAATACTGTATTTATCTTTGTATACATGTTCATGCTTTTTCTATGTGGTGTCATTCTTAAATGGTAAAGACATATCAGTTAAACAGTTACTAAATATAGGACTGGTCACTCATTGAAATTCTGCATGGCACAGGTCCACCTTTAAAGAGAGGCAAAGAAGAGAAATGCAGCCATCAAGACTCTACTTCATATCTGCATCCCAAATGGTAATGACACAGCACTTTGTATAATTAGTTGTCCTCAGTCAGGGAGATGCAGCCAAAATAAAAGAAGCAATAAATGTTCAATTTTCTTTGTTCTCTTGTTAAATACTTAGATGCTATTTCTCTAACAATGAAATGAAATAAGGTGGTTGAGTTGTTATATGGCCTGAATTGTGATTGCATATTTTGCCAAAGAGCAAGAGGAGACTGCAGGACTATGTGAGATAGAAGAGGCAAGTTTGCTCAAAGTGGCGGTAATAAATACTCAAATCTACAAATCTATGAAACTGTCTTTTCATAAAACCCTGGAGCTTTCTCACATGGAGACTTTCTTTGACAACATGAGGAACAGGAGAAATTGAAAATTAATTTTGGCTTCCAGAAAGGATTGATGGAAAGAGAAAAGAGATGAAAATATTTTAGTGACATGTTCCTTATCAGTTCTATTTTTTCATTTGCTATGTCATGGAAGTGGGCAAGGCAAAAGCAGCACTATGTGTTTTTGTCATTTTAGACAACTATATTTTGTTTGTGCCCAATACAAACAAATCTTAACATTGCATTTCATTTTTGTGGTTCTGTTTCAGATTCATAAACACTATTCATGTCATACTCTTAAGAAAGAATATTTTTCAACAAATATAAATGGAGTCTCATATCTGTTACGGTTGTATAGAGGTTTTTTATAATATCTTACATACCATCTTGTCTGCTGAGAACAAGGCATAGTCTGTTCTGAGGAATTCATAATGTTCATAATATTATCATAATTGACAGGCAGGGTTCTGCAGGTTCTAGTTCAGGATACTGTACTGGGTAAGGCAATGTCTCACCTGTCTCTAAAAGTAGGCTAAACAGTTGACTTTATCCACATCTGTCACAAAACAGAATGGTAATCAATTGCAAATCAATCGAGAGGTTTGTTCATGCAGTCTGGCGGGCAAAGTGGAGTCCAAGTACAGGTAAGGTTCAGCGATAGGCAGGCAGACAGATACAGACAGACAGGTTCCAAGAGATAATCAAAATCCAACAAGCAGAAGACCTAATCAAAAACAGGCAGGATCAAAAACCAGGGAAATACATAAATTTTAAATTCTTTAACTCACTTTGCAGTCAGTTAATAGGCAGTACATACTATGGCAATCTGACAAACTGAACTGAACAATAAGATAGTTAGGAAGGCAAGCTCTGCGGCCTGACCCATCAGACAGGGCTGTGAGGACGATGGTATCAATATCCCAACTGGCAGCGCAAATTAGGCACTGTGGAAGTAGGATAGTGCTGGCAGGAACAGGATCTGACTCTGGGAGCTGACAAGTCACGGTATTCTGTTTACCGTTCTTAGAACCTAGTTGGTAAAATAGACAAGTCAAAGCAGGAGAAAAAACACAGACCAACAAGATTGCCTAGGGTTTAAGCGTTTAGAGAAGCAGAGATACAGTACTTTATGCTCTTATGATCGGGACATTTAGTGAGACCAAATGACATGACTAGAAAAACAAAAAACTACAGTGCAGAAGAGGATCCTGACAACATCCACAGCAATTGTCCAGGTCATGTCCCTCCACATTGATGTTTGATTATATTTCTGCCCACAGATAAATTTAAATTGCAAGTTATGTTTATTACATAGCTTTAAGGCTTTCAACTGACTTCTTAAAACATGATGTTTCTGCAGACTGTCATGTTGTCCTGCTGTGAATCCATTGACTCTACTGACTCACCCAAAGCTTCAGAATGAGTGTAGGTTGATTCAAATCCTCTGCTCCAATGTTTTAAAATGCCCTTCAGATGTTGCCATTATCCAACCACAACTGAAACTCTGGAGTTTCACTTGGCCCATGATTTGTAGCCTCAGTGTGTGTGTTTTCAAGTAATGGAGCATTTCTCTTTTAGATACACTTTCAAAACAACTAATCTCTCTTAACAAACATTTTAGCTTGCAATTCGAACAGTGGCACCAAAGTGTACTGTACGGTCATTCAGTGGAAATCTTTTGTCCCAAGGTCTATCTGTTGTTGCAGGTCAAGTTAAATTATGTAAGTGAAGTTAACAATTTACATTCCATGAACCTCTTTGCTTCAGGGGCATGTCAGAATATATTTCTACCTCACATCCATACTAATGAAGACACATCAAAAAAAAAAAAAAAAAACCACAATAATTTTCTAATAAGATACTACACTGCCATAATATCACAGCCCACAATATATGTATGATTTATGTGGTTTGGGGGAGCGCATTATTAGTAGTTATATATTATAGTTATACTGTATATCATTATACTCAAGATGTACTTCATGATGCTGAAAAGCATACAAAGCACACCTATGACTATGGAAGCCGACTTCAACCTAAACTTCTGCATCATCACAATTTTTCCTAAAGAAAGCCTTGCTATTAGCATTTTCTGTTGACAGTAAAACTTTCGGGAAAAACTGATATCAGCTTCATCTTTCATGCACAATTTGAAGGATTCCATTAAATTTACTCTCTTGTGTTTTGTCAATAGAATACAGCATTCTGCATTGTGCTACAGCAAAAGAACTGAGTTTATGTTCCATTATCACAAACATCCGCAGCCTTGTTTCTTTTTCAATACATTGGCTAATTGTAGTATATGTAACTGAGGTGAAATCTTGTGTTTTTCTCGTGGATTCCAGTATCAATAGTCTGCAAAAAAGTTAAAAATGAAGATACCACCATTATCTATTTACAGTTTAATCTAGAGAAATAACCGACATAAAATGTTCACCCCCCTCCCCCCATTTCCAACAGGTCAACACTCACCAGGGTCTTTTATCTCACAATTTAATTCATACATTTGTCATACTGTCAGACTGTGCCCTTTATTAGGACAGTTTCTGGGACCTTGCCTGTGTGGGTCACATGTGAGGGAATTGTGATGTGCTGCCAGCTGTGAATTTAGTGAAATTAAGATTAGTTCAGTTAATGATGCCTCCTTGTGTCCTTACAGATGCGATATAAGTGGTAACAATGGATCTTCTAAGGCATAAATAATTTGTCTGAGGTTGGTATCAGTTTAAAACTTATCTGTTGAATTTAATTAAATCTCTCTAGACTTGGAAATTCTATGCATAATTCACATAGAGTCATGTAATGAAAAAGTTGTGCACCTAAAAATAAAATTGTAATGAATGTGCACATAATATAATATAATATAATGCTAGATAAGAACAATGGCAGAGTATCCATATTGCTATTACGTCAAGAATGCAGCAGAACATCCGCCATATGTCTAAACACACAAGCCAGTGAGGCAGTTCAAATAGTCCAGAGATAGTTTGTACTACATGTAAAGCATGGAATTGAGCCTGTATGTGCTTAATGTAGTCACAGCAGGAGAACTGACATTCGCTGTTTCTGCTCTTCTTTTCCTTCATGACTCAACCCTCTGTATTTATCCGGGCTTGGGACCGGCACAATAAGACACCGGGATGAGTCCTCTTTTGGCTACATTTTTCTTTTCCTTCAGGCAAAGAGAAAAAAATAAAATAAACAGTTTTCTTCATGTCTGAGCTAAGATAGTTTTAAACTGTTATCTTTCAGATCTCTTTCATCTGGATATCGTTGCTCCCTCACTTTTGGTGTGTGTACAGAGCTGAGATGCTGATCTGTTATTCTGAATTCTTTTCAAAACCTTAGCTCTTTTATGTGGTGTGGTTTCTTATTAACAACTGTAATTTGGGTTACAATTTAGAGTATGAACAATAAGCCAAAAAAAAATTGAAATACATATTATTAAAGCAGTAGGGCATACAGTACAGTAGCTTGGGTATGTTATCAAGGTTTATTTTATGAGTCCCCAAAATCTCTCTGTTGGGGAGTGATTCTTGAATCTTAAACCTCCTTAACCAGACCCTACAGGGCAGGCAGACAATGCATGCAGAGCAGTAACAGAGACCTACAGACTAGGAGATTGCATGTTGTTGCTGACTAAACAGTCCTCCAAATTGGGAAGATGTATTTGAAAAGGAGTGAAGAGGATACTATGTCAGTGTTGTGTGTATGTAGTGTAGCTCAACATGTCTCCAGTGATCCTGCAGGTGAAGAATTGCTGTGGGATATCTTGATTATGTTGATTAGATGAATGCTTTTATTTATTTTCTTAGTTGTTTTTTTTTTATTATTCAATATACTTTAGTAATCCCTGAAGGGGAAATTAAGAGCACACTCTAGTTAGTCAAATAAAATCCAATCACATGCATATGTTAGTATGTTAGTATTTTATGAAAAAACAAACAAGGAAAAAATGGCTGTGACCTCCAGGACTGGGAGGTGGTATGAGCACTGTGACTGACCATCATTCTGTTCCACTCCAAAGATCTAAGAGTGATTAAGACCTTGGCTGCCCTCTGCTCCTGCTGTGGGAAAATTCCTTGGATGTCATTAAGGGAAGCTTCTTTCTGCACAAATAGTGAGGAATCTCAACTATCTTTAGGTTTTAGCCTCCAAGCTGCAGGGCTAAGAAAGCATTTCCAAACCGTATGTTTGTGATAGAGCACACTGGTTAAACTGTGCTCTATATCACCACATTTCATAAAGCAAATTACACTCATTTAACTGCTCAAGTTTAAAAGTGAAAATACAATCCTGACAATCCTCGTTGTTTCAGACAACACAAGCCGTTATAGAAAGAACACACATACATTTCTTGATTCTACAACCAACATTGTTTGCAAGCACTTAACTTATCTTGCTGTAAGCACATGCTAATGTGTTAAATGCTGCTAATGCTCAAACTGGTAGTATTGACCTCTCTTAATGTTGGAGTTCACACTCCATTCATTTCAATGGCTGTGTTGTCAAGTTGCATTTTCTTTCTGTCGATATAAATAAATCTTGCCTCATTTGTCCCTCTTCATGAGATTCAGCCTTACTATTTATCTTCATTGGGAACATCGTTAGCACTATTCTTGCTAGGTGTAGCTCTTTCAAATCTTGCCTCCTTTTCATGAGTGTACAAGGATGCATTTTCTTTTAGTCTCCCTGAAGATTTGGCTTTTAGTGTCGTATGTGCTGTACTGTTTTTTTGTACACTTTGACAAGAACAGGGCAGGGTTGGGTTAGAATTAGACATTTAATGAATCTTTTTAAATTAATACATTAATGTTATGAATTGATCAGTTAAAATTGCCCATATGTGTGAGTGTGTGTGAGTGGTAGTTTTTTGTCTTTCATATGGCCCCGCAGTGCACTTGCTTCATGCCTGTATTGTCCACTAATCAGCAAGTCAACTCGGTTAGGCTCCTGCAACCCCCGCGACCCGTCACAGGTGGAACAAGCAGTAGACAAGGATGCATGAATGAATGGACATTAATGTTACACTACCTTGATAGTGTTATTATTTCTAAATACTGGAGTAAAAACGTTACTTTCGCTGTTAGTCTTTTAATAAGAGGTGACAGATGGATACAAAATTGGATACAATTGTGCTTTCAGCTTTGTTTCAATTGTTTTATGACTCAGCTCTGCAATTACAAAATGTCTGTTAGCCTCCGTCACTTTTTTTTTTTTAGCACATTCACCACATCTGTAGCTCATGGTCTGCATCCAAATGTTTGTGTAGGTTCTGGCTTTGTGATGCCAACTTAGATCTTGAAATTAATTAGTAAAAGCTTTATAACACAATTAGTAATTAAGGCAGTTTGTGAGAACGGAATTCGCTAATAGTTAACATAGAGCAGACCATTACTCCGTGTCTGATTACAGCACATTACCATGGTAACTGAATCATGTTGTGGTCTGATCCTACCTAGATCATTTGTCCTGTAGATGAGGCAACATTTGACATATTGGTAGGTTGTTGTGGGTTATAGGCTATTTATACCAGGAGAAAGGAGTAGAATAATGTCAAGGCAGAACAGTCACATCAAACAAAACAAGATGGTAATTATCATGCCAATTATCAAATAATTGATTCCCAGAATAACACCTGCTAGATGACACTGGATTAGATATTTGCAAAGAACATCTTAATTTATGAATTAATCAGACCACCACGGTCCATCCTGTGCACAAAACATTAACTGCATTCCTGAAATCTTTGTTTTGTCCTGCAGGACAAAACAGTCCACCAACAGTCTAGATGAGTACACGGACACTGTGACGTCCTACATCACCTTCTGTGAGGACAGCGTCATCCCAACACGCACCAGGGTTAGCTACAACAACGACAAACCCTGGTTCACAGCCACACTCAGAAGGCTCAGGTCAGAGAAGGAGGCTGAATTCAGGAGTGGGGATAGAGACAGATACAAGGAGGCCAAGTACAGATTTGGTAAGGAAGTGAAAAGAGCCAAATCTGCATATGGTAAGAGAATGGAAGAACAATTCTCAGCCAACGACTCTGCCTCTGTCTGGAGAGGGCTCAAGGCTATCACCAATTACAAGCCTAGAGCCCCCCACTCTGTCAACAACCTATGTCTGGCCAACAGCCTTAATGACTATTACTGTCGTTTTGAAAGACTATGGGACAGACCTGACGCCCCCATCACTACCAACGACCATCCACCGGCCAGCAGCCCCATATCCTCCCCCACTGTCTCATCTGGTCTTTCACAGCCCCACACTTGAGCGCCACCCCCCCTCCCCACACCTCTCCTTATCAAAGAAACAGAGGTGAGGACTCTCTTCCAACGACTCAACCACAGCAAGGCTGCAGACCCAGACTCCGTCTCTCCCTCTACCTTGAAGCATTGCACCAACCAGCTGGCTCCAGTGTTCACTCACATCACTGAACGTGCCTGACCCAATGTGCAGGTGGATTACAGACTTCCTGACAGACAGATGGCAGTTCGTGAGGCTGGGGAAGCATGTCTCCAACACCCGGACTATCAGCACTGGATCCCCTCAAGACTGTGTTCTTTCCCCTCTGCTCTTCTCCCTGTACACCAACTGCTGCACATCTGGTCACCAGTCTGTCAAACTCCTGAAGTTTGATGATGACACCACCCTCATCGGCCTCATCTCTGAAGGGGATGAGTCGGCCTACAAAATTGAGCTGGAGAGCCTGGTATCATGGTGCAGTAGGAACAACCTGGAGCTCAACGCTCTCAAAACAGTGGAGATAGTAGACTACAGGAAAGACCCTCCTGCCCCCCCCCCCCATCATCATCTGTGACACTCCAGTGACCCCTGTAGAGTCCTTCCGCTTCCTGGGCACCACCATCACCCGGGAGCTCAAGTGGGAGCAGAACATCGGCTCCCTCACCAAGAAGGCTCAACAGAGGATGTATTTCTTGCAGCAGCTGAAAAAGTTTCACCTCCCTGCGAAGATGCTGGTGAACTTCTACACTGCCACCATTCAGTCAATTCTCACATCCTCCATGTCAGTGTGGTTTGCTGCAGCCACTGCCAGGGACAAAGCCAAGCTGCAGCATGTCAACCGTGTCTGCGGAGAAGCTGATCGGTTGCAGCCTGCCAAACCTCCAGGAACTGTTTGACACAAGAACCCACAGAGATGCAGCCAGGATTACTGCTGACCCCTCTTACCCTGGCCACAACCAGCTGACTTTTTTATCTCTAATTTTTTGGGAGTGTTTTTTTCTAAGAACCTCTTGAGACCACCTGAGAATATGAGAACTCAGCTTCATAGAGAACTTCAGCAGGACAATGGAATTATTTCAACCTAATGTAAACAGTGTTTTCACGTCTATGTCCAGCTTTAACAAATATTTGCTAAAATATCCTGCATCAGTACTGCTTTTACATTTCATTTGCATGTGTGGTAACAGTTTGGTTACATTTTTAGTTTATATGCTTATATACTATATAAGCATGAATGCAGAATAAATGTATAGCACCCTCTCTAACACAGCCGAGCAAAACATTCTTTACATTGTGTGAAATATTCACTTTTCTTTGAACCTATTAAATCTCAGCCAATTTGGGGGGAAATCATAAAGTAATAATTTAAATCTTCTAGTTCATACTGGGGCAAGATTTTCAATTCTGGTATGAAAGGCACATAACACTCTCAACTCTATTTTTATTATAATAATATTATATTGCACTGCAACATTAGACATGATTTTTTTTAAAGGCTCAAAATCAACGCAGTGAAATACCGACAAATTTTCTTATGCTTGGACAAAAATTACACTGTGCCATCCCCATAAAATGTTAAAATGTATCACATGTGAAAGTCTGATCTAGTTTTAAAAGTCATATTCCACCCAAAATGGTTAAACCTATACTGCAAGGCTCACAGAAAATGTATTTTCGGTGTCAAAAAAAAGTCTCAAACTTAATGTTATCCCTCCAAGCAGAAATCTGTTTTGTTTTGTTTTTTTGTTTTTTTTGGGGGGGGGGGGGTTGTTCATTAATCCATAATTCTGGCATCGATTGATGTTGAATGGTTTTTCAACTGTTCCATGTAATACTTGACGTGTCCAAAATTGGTGTAGAGCAGGGGTATTCAATTAAAAGTCACGGAGGTCCAGTTATAAAAATGTCCGCTTAGTAACAGGTCCGAACCCAAGTACAGTTTGTGTCTTAATCCACCTTTATTCGTCCACACAATGGGGAAATTATGTTTTCCACTCCAGTTTTTCTTTTGTACATCCATATATATATATATATATATATATATATATATATATATATATATATATATATATATATATATATATATATCAGAAGTAAAAAAGAAGACTAATTTATTTGCCTTACAGGGAAGGCAGAATACACACACACAACATCGTATACAGGCCCCTGAACACAACACACACTAGGGGCCTGTAGGCATGCAGTTAATGAAGAGTACAAGAGAGGTGGAGGGACAGGTCGCAACTTTGGGGGTGCGCCCCAATGAGCAGCTTGTGGGGGGGACAGCGCCTTGCTCAAGGGCGCCTCGGCAGTGGCTGGGTAGGTGAGCTGACACCTCCCACTGTCAGCTCACACTCCGAAGATGTCTGGCTGGAGCGGGAATCGAACCACCAATGGCTGGGCGCTGTCTGGTTCCAAGATGTCCGCTCTACCGCTGAGCCATAGCCGGTCCCTATGTCCACATTATCATTTATTATGAATTTTCAATGCAGGATAGGTTTAACTGAGTGCACAGCTAGCTCTTTTACCTCACCATAAATAAAAGTAGACCCAGGCAAATAAATTTCAAGCTTTTATATTAAATTGAAGAACACACAAACCTCAGAATAAAAAAGAGCTGAATAATCCTTTTTCTCGTAAATTAAAGACATCCCAGACTAAAGAACTGAAGGCCTAAACTTCAAGTAAAAAAACATCTTCAGAAAGCATGAATAAAAACTGGCTCTTTCAGGGGAAAAATGCAAACAGAACTTTCTTCATGAGAAAAAGAGGCATTTGGCCTGCCAGTAATTTACTTGTACACAAGGTGCGCCTGTGCACACCTTGTGTACAGTGGGCTATGGCACTTTCTAGGTGTGCTAACAGAGCAGGTAAACAAATGCTCTGATTGGCTGAACTGAGTGGCGCTATTACCAAATTAACTGGAGGAGCAGCGCCCGACGTCTGTAGCTGTGACTGTCAGTAAAAATGCGCCAAGAAAATATTTTCTCGTGAATTACTCATGGAGCGGTCACGGGTCCGGTCAGAACCATCATGCGGTCCAGATCCGGACCCGCGTCCACCTGGTGTAGAGACTCCCACTATTAAAATGATTCTGTATTGATCTCTGGTATAATAACAACTCTTGTCCATCTTTTTTGCTCATATTTCACCAACTCTTCTGCACTTATGCTTACCATTGTTTTCATCTGCTCTGGAGAAAGCTCCTTTATTTTGATGAAGATCCTGGAGTTGTTTGTCTAGGTGTTGTCGATCAGCCCATTCTTCTTCAGTTGTTGAGCTTTTTTAGCTATATGTGGATGTTCGCAGGAACGAGGCAAGAGTACAGTTGAGTTCAGTGTATTTATTTACAAGCGTATCTCAACCACCAAAATTGTTCCTTTAAATACCCGCTTCCCCTATCACACCCTTTAACCCTGTGACATTACACCTCCCTTGTGCCTGCCTGGTGTGAGACAACTGTCCCAAGTGTCCACTACGCAGCCCCCCCCGAACATCTAGAACAGGCCAACCACCGAAAAAGTGTCAGCCCCGCATGGTTGGCCTGATAATCCGTCCCCAACGGTTACACGTAACAGCGGGCAGGGGCCGTGCAGGGATCGGGGGCCGCTCCTCTGGCCGGCGGGCTGGCTTAAAGGCACAACTTGAGACAAGAGCAGAAGTTTTACATGGAGCTGATGAAGCAAGGGGCAGCCGGCCACTGCGCGGGGGCTGAGCCACCATGACCGGTTCCTCTGACAATACATAAGCAGCCTTAAGGCGGTCCACAGAAACCCGCTCTGAACGTCCCCCCACTTCTACTGCGAAGGACTTCGGCCCTGTCACCCTGAAGGGCCCATCATAAGGAGGCCGGAGCGGAGAATGGTGAGCATCATGCCGGATGAAAACGTATTCCGCAGAGAGAAGGTCCTTCGGCATGTGCGATCTGGGGAGACAGTGCTGAACAGGCACAGGGACACAAATGCCGTCAGCATTAGGGGGCACGGGCCGGGGAACCACTGCTGGCCCAGGGGCCGAAGCCTCCATCAGGAACTCCCCAGGGACCCTCAGCAGCTGGCCCTAGACCAGCTCCGCTGATGAAGACTGCAGGTCCTCTTTTGGAGAGGAATGCAGGCCGAGCAAGACCCATGGCAGATGATCGATCCAATTAGTGTCTGTGAATGTGGCTCGGAGCGCTGCCTTCATGGACCGGTGAAAGCGCTCGCACAGTCCATTGACCTGTGGGTTGTACGCCGTGGTGCGATGGAGCTTCACGCCCCAGCTCCCTGCTACTGCTGTCCAGAGCTCAGAGGTAAACTGTGGCCCCTGGTTGGATGTCAGGTCGGAGGGTGTTCCAAACCTGGCCACCCAGGCAAAAATGAACGCCCTGGCAACCTCCACTGTTGCGGTGGAAGACAGGGGCACCACCTGGTGGTCCTGTCTACCATGGTGAGGAGGTGAGTAAAACCCCCAGATTAGGGAAGCGGACACACCAGGTTGACATGGTCAAACCATTTTTGTGGGATGACAAACGCTTCCAGAGGTGCTTCAGTGTGTTTGTGCACCTTGGCACAGTGCCAGGGCACACAGGCAGCAGCCCATCCCTGGACATCCTTCCGGAGGCCTGGCCAGATGAACCTTGCCCCCACCAGCTTTACCGAAGCTTTAACGCCCAGGTGTGAAAGGGCATGCATGGAGTCAAAAAAGCTGTGGCGCCAGCTGGAGGGGACCAAGGGGCGGGGCTGCCCTAGGGAAACATCACAGAGAAGCGTGGCCCCGCAGCCCTGAAAAGCCACATCCTCCAGGCGCAGCCCAGTCTTGGCCAACCTCAACGCATGGATCTCCCCGTTTGTGAGCTGGTCAGTGGCCATGGCAGAGTAGTCCACCCCCAAATGCACAGAGGTGACTTGTGCTCTGGAGAGGCAGTCAGCAACCAGGTTATCCTTCCCTGCCACATGGCGAATGTCATTTTTAAATTCCGAAATGGCAGAGAAGTGGCGCTGCTGCCTCGCAGACCACGGCTCAGTAGTCTTGTCCTTGGCCATGGTACAGGTGAGAGGCTTGTGGTCCACAAAGGCGGTGAACTCGCGGCCCTCCAGCAGGAACCTGAAGTGACGTGTAGCCAGGAAAAGAGCCAGCAGCTCCCTGTCTAATGTACTGTACCGCCGCTCACTGTCCCTCAGCGTCCGGCTGAAGAAGTCCAGGGGCTGCCATGCGCCTCTCACTCACTGCTTGCAGACTGCCCCGACTGCAGAATCTGAGGCATCTGTCGTCAGGGCCACAGGGGCAGCAGTTGATGGGTGTGCCAGCAGGGCAGCATTGGTGAGTGCAGTCTTGGTGTCCTCAAAAGCCTGCACCCTGTGCAGCGACCAGTCCACAGGTGCACTGGCCTTTTGACCCTTCAGCACCTCGTACAGTGGGCACATGAGGTGAGCTGCCCTGGGAATGAACCGGCTGTAAAAGTTCACCATGCTGAGGAACTCCTGCAGGGCCCTAACAGTCCGGGATTGAGGAAAGGCAGAGACAGCCTCAACCTTGGCGGGCAGGGGGACGGCTCCCAGGGGCGAGACACGGTGTCCCATGAAGTCAATAGCAGTCTGGCCAAACTGACACTTGGCCGGGTTCACAATCAGTCCATGTTCACTTAACCGAGCAAACAGCAAACGAAGATGTGACAGGTGCTCGTCTACAGAAGCACTGGCCACCAGGATGTCATCTAGGTAAACGAAAATAAATGGCGTCTCACGGGACGGAGTCCATCATCCTTTCAAAAGTCTGCGCTGCCCCTTTAAGGCCGAACGGCATCCGCAAAAACTCGAATAATCCAAACGGAGTGATGACAGCAGTTTTAGGAATGTCCTGCAGGTGGACTGGCACCTGATGGTAACCCCGCACCAAATCCACCTTCAAAAAGATTACTGCCCCTGCCGGGCGCGCACAGAAATCCTGGATGTGTGGGATGGGGTACCTATCCGGGGTGGTGGCATTATTGAGGCGCCGGATAGCGAGGATATTGGCGAGGGCGAGCTGCGTGGAGCTCCCCAGCTTACAGGGGTAGGTGGCAAATGAAACAGCGTCAATCAAGTGGCGATTCGCTATGTCCACTAGCAGTCTGTGTGCGCACAAGAAATCCGCACTCAGTATGAGTACCGAGACAGAAGCCACAATAAACTCCTACCCGAACCGTCGTCCATTAAAAGACACTCACAAACCTTGAGCAGAAGGTGTGAATGGGTGTCCTGTTTGCCGCATTGAGCGGAGGTCCGACACCTCCAGCCAGTGCATCCGCAGCTGACACTGGTATGAAGCTCAGCTGAGCGCCTGAGTCCACCAGTAGGTGACGCCCAGATAACTCGTTCTCCACGAAAAGCAGCCGTTCCGCTGTGCCAGTGCCCACAGCTGCTACTGAGCACCGTCCCTGGCGTTTCCCTGGTTGCAGAAGGAGCAGGGCGGACACAGCATCTTGCCTTGGCTCCAAAATGGCTATGATAAAAACAGAGGTCCTGATTGCCCGTCCGGCACACCACCACCGCGGCCACGGCTGGCCCCTCCTCTGGCGGGGGCTGCAGCTGTCCCAGGAACACAGCGTGCACGTGAGAGCAACGGGGCACCAACAGAATCCTGTCAGCCTCCTCTGCCAACCCTCGGTAATCCTTTGTGTGCGTGAGAGGCGATGTGGCGAGAGCTGTGTGCACCGGCGGTGGAAGCTGGCGGAGGAACAGCTGGATAAAGAGGAATGAAGTATCACCGGATCCCATCAGCGCCACCATGTTCTCCATCAGCTCCGTGGGCTTTACGTTCCCCAAGCCGTTGAGTGACAGCAGCCGCTCCGCACGCTCGGCGTCGGATAGCTGGAACACCTGCAGCAACATGGCCTTCAGCGCGCCGTACTTCCCGGTCAGCGGCGGGCCTCTCAGCAGCCCCATGACGCAGCGGGTGGTGGAGGAGTGCAGAGCGGAGACCACATGGAAATACCTGGTCTCATCGGCAGTGATCCCATGGAGGTGAAACTGTGCCTCAATATGTTGGAACCAGGGATCCGGGTCGTGCTGCCAAAATTCCGGCAGTTTAACTGTAGCCGCAAAAATCGCGGGAGAAGAGGCAGGAACCTGCGCCAAACTACCTGGCTGGGTGTCTTAACTTGCATCCATGATCTCGTCGGGGTCACCAATGTGGAGGTTCGCAGGAACGAGGCAAGGGTACGGGTGAGTATCTCAACCACCAACACAATTCTTTTAAATACCCGCTTCCCCTATCACACCCTTTAACCCTGTGACTTCACACCTCCCTTGTGCCTGCCTGGTGTGAGACAGCTCTCCCAAGTGTCCACTACAATATCAGCATTTCTTTTTAGTGAGATTCTCATTAATGTAAACATTTTTTTCCTTTCAGTTTGAAACCCTGTTTCAGAAGAGCAATTTTGTGTTTATGATTCTGTAATTTTATCAGCACTGCAGGTGATCTCCTACCTCCAGATGGTAATGGATAACATGTCTCAATCTGGTCCGGATCTATAGTTATCTCCAGATCTCTCAGTTGAAAACTCACTTGTTGCTCCACAGTCTCGACATCAGTGCTTTGCTGAGCTCCATCTCCCCTGGCCACAGCAAGTGCATAATTCCTCGACTTGAGTTTAATGCCAGTGATGATCACATCATTTATATGAATGCTTTGTTCAAAATCATCCATTCTTTGTGGTGCCTGTTCTAAGACAACAATACTTCGGTCTTTTTCATCTATGTCTTTCCGCATTTTCTTCAGTTCGTCCTTCATTTCTTCCATGGCATCTAGCACCGGTTTTTGCTTTTCTTCCAACTTATTATCACTGTCACTCCTAACTTATCAAAGTAGCTCTTTAACTTTTACACAGAAGAGACCATCTGGTCTAGAGTATCCTTCATATTTTTGTTCCCATCCGATTTTCCTCTTCCTCTTGTCATTTTGTGGAGAGTCAGTGAGAGTCAGTATGAGTATGAGATAGCTTTGAACTAAACATGTGGTTGGGCTCACCTTTAGTAATAAGGTGGATACCCAGACATCCGGAGGGAATTCATGCTCGCTCACATCGAGTGGAGTTTATGTTCCATTCCATTAAACATGAATGTGTGACAAACATGTTGTTGCTTCCTATCCAAACGATCTGATTGGCTGAACTGAGTGGCGCTATTACCACATTAACTGGAGGAGCAGTGCCCACCGTCTGTAGCCGCGGCCGTCAGTAAAAATGCGCCAAGAAAATCCATTCTCGTGAATTTATCATGGAGTGGTCACGGGTCCGGTCAGAACCACTGACGATTGAAAATGAGAATAATAAAATACAGTATCAATAAAAGATAGCAACACTAGTAAAGCACGGTATAGTTGAGGTGTTTCAGGCACCAGGTTAGGTTGCCCTCTGGGCACTCCTTCCTTTGGATGTTTTCTGAGCTCATCCAACTGAGTGGAACCTCAGGGGTAAACCCAAAAGTAGCTGGAGGGATTACTTAGCTCATCTAGGCTGGGAATGTCTCCTGATTCCCAGAAGGAGGAAGCATTTAAATACCCTGCTTAGGCTGCTTTCGCCATGACACTAACCTTGATCAGTGGAAAAAAACGGATGGAATGACAATTAAATTTACTTCAAGCACATTTCAACTGACCCAGTTCTCACTTTTATCTAAACCAGGAGTTTCACGCATTAAATTATATTTTCACTTGTCCATCCCAAGTGGAAATTCATTTAACTTGAGGCCAAAACACTCTTTCACTTACAAACTCCAGAAAGTAATCCATCATTTGACAAGATCAAAAATATATATAATTTATATTTTCTATTTTTGTTCAAAAAAATCAGACCTTTAGAGCTTAAATCTTTTGAGTGATGGAGAGCAATCTCAGTCAATTCAGTTTGTCATTTTTCTTTGATGAATTTGTCCGTCACCATGGACAGTAGCTGTGTGTGGTAACTGTGAAGCAGATTTATCACTTCGACCTCCAGCACATTCTTCCTTCACCATAGTTTAGCAGTTCTGTGTGGTGCAAGATGGTTATGAATGTGTGAATTATTCAACATGCTGTCTGTTCATAGAGGGATTGAGGAGCTCTCCTTGGGTGTATTTTCTATTCAGCTCCATATCTTCAGTGCAAAGTAGCACTCACTAAATTGTAGGATTCTTAATCTTGCTGCTTTGTAATAGCATCCCTTACTGATTGACACTGCATGTTCTTATTTGTTTTTAATGGTTGGTGGAGGTACTTTTATGTTTATTCATGTGTATTATAAAAGGATAAGCCTCTTTAGATTAATTCATATTGCTTTCAAGGGGGGTAGTCCAAAGAAACATCTACAACAA
Source organism: Antennarius striatus (assembly GCF_040054535.1). Classification (NCBI taxonomy): domain Eukaryota; kingdom Metazoa; phylum Chordata; class Actinopteri; order Lophiiformes; family Antennariidae; genus Antennarius; species Antennarius striatus. Next base: position 8,582,065 of record NC_090783.1, on the reverse strand, counting down.
ACAATAAACATAACAAAACCAACTAATACAGTCACATACAAAAGCTCCCACAGGCTTAGTTACACCCGCCCATTCATTCTCCAGGAGTGACAATAGGCATATACTGTATATGTACAGTATATATACAAAACATATATATGTGTGCATGTGTGTGTGTTATATAAATAAACACATACCAATACAACAATACTAATATCATTACATACACCCACCAATATTCTCCTGAATGTTAAGACTGTTAAGATGAAGATGAGCAAAAGGAACAATCTAATTTAGTGGAAGGTTGTTTGAGAAAACTGTTGGAAAACTGAAAATGTTCATTTTCCGTGCTTTTTCTACATTCATATTTAGTTCACACTGACACTTTGGTCCTCTGCAGTCTGGGCTCAGGAGAATGATAGAGCCCAGAAAACAATACACCAAGTCTTTGTTAGTTTAAAAGTTTGAAGTAACCAGCTAACATCCATCAGATTAATGTTTCATAAAGATGTAAATAAGCAATCATGTCTATATGATGCTAATAGCTGCAGATGTGTAATTCAAAGTTAATTCTTAACATCTGGAGAAGATCAAATGGATCATTCCAAAACATTTTCCGCTCAGCTTCTGATGAGAGGCTCTGCTCCCCATGGCTGAAATCAAATCAGTGATTAGTGTGACAACGAAGACAAAGTATGTACTTCTAACTGGTGCATCTGGTTATAAATCAGCCATTTCACTCCAAATGTTAAAATGAAAGAATCATCTGTTCTCGACTGTTTATAAACTAAATATTTCGAACAGTGGAGAAACACTGCCTGACACAGTGGTAGCTGGAATGTCTTTATCCAAATATAGAGTTGAATTTGCCTTAGCTGCATGTTTTAGTGAAACTTATATTATTGCAACAATTATTAGATTTTGATTAGCTGTGGATGAATTGTAAGGAAACAAAGTAGCTTTATTTTTATAGGTGCATCAGGACATTCTAATGGGCTAGACAACATTTTATTGCACTTTTTTACAAAGATGACTTACTTTGCAGATCTCTCAATCTTCTCTAAGATTTGAAAAACCTCTACAAACTATGAGAAAGTCATTTTAGTCTTTACTGCTGCTATCCTTACAATCTGTTACACTGATCAGCCTCTCAACAAATATACTTCTGCTGTTTACAGACATGAGTTATATAGATAGATAGATAGATAGATAGATAGATAGATAGATAGATAGATAGATAGATAGATAGATAGATAGATAGATAGATAGATACTTTATTAATCCCGGATAAAATTGCATAAAATTGCATAAAACTGAATGCAACCTGAATGTAAACAGAGCTATGTTTCATTGTGAATGTCTGGTTAGAGGTTGACATCCAAAGTGCCTGGACCCAAATGATGATGGGGTTTAGGGGTTAGAGAGCTGGAGGTGACAGGCAGGAAGATGGAGCAGTCCCGAGGTAGATGTGAAAGCTGTGAATGGGATGTAATAACAGTGTCAGATAAGTAGACTCATTAAAGAAGAATGGAAAGGAAAAGCTTTTTGCTGTTGCTTCTCATCTGAGCTGAAACGCATGACTTCTTGTAGGTACATTTTCTTGTAACTACCTGTATACAATGCCATACGGACATTCCTTGCATGTCTCAATCATCTAACTATGGTGCAACAATGTCATAGGACGGTTGGAATTAGTTCTTTAAAAAAAGGTTAAAAAAAAAAACTGAACTCATTGGGCAGCTATAAGGCTGGCATTTGCAGACACAAAACCATCCTTACATTGACTCTCAACTTCTAGCACGTTGACATGACTGTAGCTGCAGTTACATTACTTAATTCATGTGTGGCACCACTATGCAAGAGCAAGAGAACAAGCAAATACTGTTCTAAGTTTTTGCTTAAACCTCACCATCAACTTCTGGATGCGAGCCATTGACTCAATGGTCTGTTCTTTGTGAGTTGTCATTCACCTCAAACACTTGCTTCTTCTCAAGTAAATGTAGTGCTTTATTCACTTAAGCAGTAATGACTTCTGCACATAATCCAGAATATGGTCAGAAGGAAATATGCATTTTACATCCAGAATGATTGGGGAAACTATTTTATATTTCATAGTCTTTCTTGTTGAGTCAAGAATGTGTGATTTGGCCTGTTTCTTGAAGTTTTTTTTGAAATTTTACAGTTTTTCTGCTTTTTTGCTTCACAGTTGTTTTGTGAGATTCTTCAATATAAAGCAACATTTTTGTACAGATTGGATGTGTGTTTTGTGTGCTTGCCAGGTGACTGCTTTCTTCTGTGGTATGTGGACGTTTGGCGTCATAAACAACAGCCTTATGAGTTCAACGAAGTAGGTTATAGTGAAATAATCTCTTCATACTGATGTTGTGCTGAATAAAATGATACTAAGCTTGGTTATGTTTAACATATTTTATGTGGTATACAGATAAAAAAACAAAGGCACCAAAAAATGGCCAAAATAGGCTCAGGACTCTGAGGGCTTTAAAGCCAAACTGTCAACCTTGTCATTGGGAGACATGATTCAGAACTGAACTCAAGGGATGACCAAAGTCATGAGGAGTCAGACAATTACTTCCTGCCTGACCTTCATGGTAATCCAGGGAATAATTGTTGAGTCAAGAACAAATGAACCAAGTGGACTGACTGGAATTATCAGTCTTGGAGCCATGGCTCCTGCATGGCTAATAAAAAGTGATTGATTAAGAAAGTCAGTTGTGTAAGATTTTTAGCTGTGAGCTGAGTTTTTTTGTGTGTGTTTGTAAAACTGCATAGGTAATGGCACTGACTATAGTAACAAGCTAGCTATTTAAACGTAAAATAAAACATAAAACATGACTTTCTTAGGGATGTGGATACACATCTACAATACGTCTTCGCCTCCTTGCTGCAAGTATAAATCCCCAAACCATTTGCAGAGATCTATTATAATTGAATAGAGATTACTTCTTGAACTGCCTTATTCATTTTAAGCAGAGATTACAAAGAGAGTCATTCTGGAGCCTCCTCGTCATACCTTTCAGCAATCCTTCTTAATTCAAGCTACAGAGAATCAAATTCATGTTCATCAAGTCACAATGAACTTGAACATGTTACCAATGCAGGAATACATTAGTGTACATTACATCTTAGTAATTTAATTGTGGACTTAAGAATATGATCAGCATCTCTGGAAAGAGCTATGTAGGGGAACCTTGGATGAAAGACAAATCGTTGTGGGTCTGTTTTCAGTTGACTTTTTGACAGTCCTGTATATCAGCCAATAACATTATGTACCTGGACTTTTTATTAATTAAAACCATGACTGATATCTTTGTGCTAGCCCTCCACTTACAGCCTTCAGTATGATACTGTAGGCTGTTGGTGGCTTACAGTATTCCAAATGATTTCACTCTACAGTATATTCACCCCACATGTCAAGGTGTCTTTTGTATTCTCTATTCTGGCTCAACAAAATTTTCAAAAGTATGCTCATATTTTTCACCCATGATAGCAGGTGAGGCACTTTGGGTGTAGACTTCTTACTAAGGAGATAGCATACTGAAAAGCAATGTCATCCCAAATTACTTTTAACCAACCAGATGCATTTACAAGTTTGAAACAATGCCACAAGTAGACATTTATTGCATAAGGCACCTTCCTCCAACCTTCCAGCTGCAAAATTATGTAATTGATATTCAAATTCAGGAAGCAATGAACAACTCTTTAACTTTCATAATACAATGAATAAAACGATGACTGACACGTATTCAAACTGACAATTGTGGTTTCCTTAACTGCAAGTACTCAGTTTTTGAAGTCCACAAGAGTAGTGTCTGTAATTCACAAGAGCTTCCTCAATTAGCAGTTTGTTACAGCTCAGGGTCCACGTCTGTGAATGATGCTGATCAGCAATTAGCAGTGATGCAGAAAAGAGTGATTATTGCAGTTGCTGCTGACCTTCTTCCTCTAATAAACACACATACAGGCCAAAAACAGGCAGGATGCTGTGAGCCACCAAAAGAGCATACAAACAAGGAGGCAGTTGAAACAAAGGGGAAAGGAAATGAAATCAATGATGAAAAGATACATGTTCAAAGCAGGCAATATGAAAAGGGAACGTCATTTGAGTTGAGGACTTTGACAAATACAATAACAAGGAACAAATCTCATTTTGTTCATTGATTATTATCCGAATGCACAGGTTCCCTTGAATGAAGAAACAGTGCATTTATATATTGTAATAATTGAGGAGAATGAGATTTGCAAGAGGATTATGCTCTTTCACATGTTTTTAACATTGCCTGACCTTGTATCATTGTTTTCTTGTAATTTAAGAGCAAAGATTTCGAGTTGCTTACTTTGGCTTGTATGAATTTTGTTCTTGTTTGTCCTACTTATCTCGATTTTAGGAAATAGTTGTAATATCTGGGGGGGGGGGGGGATGCCATGAAGCTTGAATGCATCACTGTGCAATGAGGTAGAGATTGTGAGTTGAGGGTGAGGCGAACGGAGGGAGGATGGGGTCTCAGGGTGACTCATACCAAATGACTGTGTGCCATAGCTATGTAATGATGAAGATCATACACGCTTGCCTGTGTGTGTGTGTGTGTGTGTGTGTGTGTGTGTGTGTGTGTGTGTGTGTGTGTGTGTGTGTGTGTGTGTGTGTGTGTGTGTGTGCGTGCGTGTGTGCATGTAGGAAGGGTTGATCTTAAAGAGCAAGAGGAGCTAGTTGGCATTTTTTACCAGTAGTTTTCACAGTTCATGTTGCATCATGTAGTTTATGAGATCTGACATTAAGATGGCTGAAATTAAAATGATCTGACATTAAATCCAAGCTCATGGTCATGAGCTTGGATTTATACTTGCCAAACTGCATCTATGTTTATTTTACAGTTTGTTACAGTCTTCTTGTTCTGACATGGGATATAGAATATTCAGAGGGAGAAACCAGTTGAATACCTCAGAGAAAATTAGTCTTTGTGATTTCCACCAGCTGATCCCTCCCCTCCCATTAGACTGTTGACCAATTGTAGTAACTATGGCAACTACCATGGGGATATAGTTTATGAATCCAAACTACATTGTTAAGGTTCATTAGCATGATCTATGCTGGTGAAGAGGTATGGGTGGTGGCCAGTGGTCCTGTAGAGCCTTACATTGCTACAGCTCAGAGTTGTAGAGATGTATTTGCTAAAACATGTAATTTTTTGAATAATCCGGTCAAATCTTTTTTTTTCAAGTCTGAAATTCATTTACCCTGTCCACATATTTATGTTTCTATTTTGAAACTGAGGTCAGTACATAAAAATAAGGCAATGCAGTAATAAATTATAGTTATACAAAATCTACAAAAAGGATTTCAGCAACATTTTCACAACTGTTCCTACAGGTAATCACTATAATCCAGCAGTTGTTGTTATCATTATCATTTATGAATATCTCAGGAAAGCTGCATGCATGGCATTTACTCTTTTTTACTAAGATGGAAACTTGTTTCAATGATTGTAATTACATTCCTGTAATTCAACATTGAACTCACAAGCATGTTGGAGGCTTTAAAGAGCATCATATGAATGATGCGGTGTAGGAAACAGCTGAGCCAACAAAAATCTCAATTTACCTGTTGACCTAAGTACCAACCCTTCAATTATTCAGTCATTTTTATTTGGTCTAGGAAGTAACCAAAAGATTGAATTTTTGAAAAGGGACCAATTAGTGAGGCACTGTGGAGACTGAGTTTAAAGCTGAAAATGTGGGTTTTGAATTTTTGAAAAAATAAAGACAAGAAATAAGTGAAGCATTTTTTTATTTGCAGTGTAATGGACTAAAGCAACTTATTTCTTTAGAATAAAAGTAAGTACAGTATTAATAGATTATTGTGTGAACCTGAGGCACGTTTCTGTATCATTGCTTCATGATGGATGAGTTGACAAGTTACGGTTGCATAACAGCAAAATAAGCCAAAACTGCAAAAAGCATGTTTGCATGAACTTACATAACTAACGATTTCATATCATTTGGCAGGGACTGGGAATCTTAAAGAGGCAATCTATTTATGTCCTCCTATTTCAGTTCTCTGAGAGAAATGTGCCGCATTACTTGTCAAAGTTCTAGACAAACCCCTAACGAAAGGACATCATCATGCCCACTTGAAAGGTGAATGTGTAATATAATTCCCTGTAACACTGGCAGGAAGACAGCAGTGTGCGATCCCCTCTGATAAATTAAGTGTGGGGGGATGTCTGCCTTGTTGGCCACTGCATGCTGAATAGGTAAAGAAAAAGTGGAAAATTGCAGTTATTCAGAATCAGACTGAAACTTTTTGTTACCATTTGTTCTGTTAAAACCTGATGAGAGCTTTCTTTCTTTCTGACCAGTTTGAATTCATGAAATGTAAATGTTTACAGCAGGCAAAAAATTATTTGTGCTCAAAAAATAATACTGATTCATAACACAGAGACTGAATCAGGTACTAAATGAGACAGAAAATGGAGAAGCTGAACACAACAAATGACAAAGCTTCTTGTTGTGAATTCATTGAATAAGATGTGCGCTGAACATTCAAGCATGAAGCCCAAAGCCTCTCAAAATGCCCGTCCCTCAAACTGACTTTCACAATGCACTGTCCACTGTCTGAAAAGTGCAACCTTCACTCATGCTTAAAACAGATTGTCATTAAAGTAAGAGTTTTAAAGATGACGTAAGCGCAGTAAGTCATCCACCCTTGGAAAGTAAGTCATTCACTGATTGTGAACCTGCACTTCTTTGAGTCACATTTGAGTATTCTTCAAAAGCATTGTTTTTCATTTAATTCCTGTTTTCATTGGTTTGTGTTTGTTTCTTTCTTTCAGAAGACATATACAGTATATGGTTTTGTTCTTTGTTCCTTGTCAACTCATTTGGGTGTTCTCCCCACTCAGTGGCTTATGTGCTGTCTTAGTCTCAATACAAAGCCTGTGGGAGTCAGGAATTTCAGGGGCTTGTGGGAACTAATCTTTAGGGATGCATTCTCTTCCCTTTGAGTCATGATTCATCTCAAACTAGAGCCATCCCCACTGTCCTGAATTGAGATTTTATGAGGAATGCAGTCTGCAATTTGGTGGAATAATGGTTGTCATGTCGATATAGGGCAAATTTTTTTAAAGATCATTGAGTCATCTAAACCAACAAAACCAAGTCTCATCTAAGTGTAAGTATTAAAAAAAAAAGAAAAGTATCTAAGCCTGTATTTCTCATGTGAACTACTTTGCAGATCCTGTGTGTTATATACAGTAGATGGCACGAATATGCTGCTGTGTCAATTTAAAATTTTCATAGTCTTGGCTAGTAAGAACTGTAACAATGACTAAGAGAGCTACCACCCTACCGTGTTGGGGGAGTTTGAGTGCCCGAATGATCCCAGGAGCTATGTTGCTAGGGGCTTTATGCTCCTGCTAGGGTCTCCCTTGGCAAACAGGCTCTGGGTGACGGGCCAGATGAAGAGCAGTACAAAAACCCCTATGATGAAAGAAAAATCAAGGACCGTGACGTTACCCGGTATGGTGCAACCGGGACCCCACCCTGGAGCCAGGGGTTGGGGCTCATATGCGAGCGCTTGGTGGCCGGGCCTCTGCGCACGGGGACGAGTTGGGCCCAACCTCCGGTGGACTCACCACCCGCAGAGGAAACCGTAGGGGACGGGTGCAGTGTGGATTGGGTGGCAGTCGTCAGCATGGGGCTCGATGACCCAATCCCCAGACAAGGAGTCTAACTCTAGGGACATGGAATGTCACCTTAGGTTGAGAGGTATTGACTAAATATAGTCGGGCTCACCTCCACCCACAGCTTGGGCTCTGGAACCCATACCCTTGAGAGGGGCGGACTCTCCACTTTTCTGGTGTTGCCCAAGGTGAGAGGCGGCGGGCTGGTGTGGGCTTGCTTGTTGCCCCACAGCTCACCCGTCATATGTTGGAGTTCACCCCGGTGAATGAGAGGGTCGTGTCCCTGCGCCTTCGGGTTGAGGACAGGTGTCTCACTGTCGTTTCGGCCTATGGGCCAAATGACAGTGCGGAATACCCGGCCTTCTTGGAGTCCCTGGGAGGAGTACTGAATAGGGATGCCGTCAAGCTCAAGAAGGAGTCCTATCAAATCTTGTTGAATTGTAGGACTCCGGAGGCAGCTGACAGTACAGGTACGTCAGGGATACTGCAGCTCGAGTAGTCGCGGAGGCAAAAACTCGGGTCTGGGAAGTGTTCGGGGAGGCCATGGAGGAAGACTATCGGTCAGCCTTGAAGAAATTCTGGCAAACCATTCGGCGCCTCAGGAGGAGAAAGTGGTGCACAGCCAACACTGTTTACAGTAGAGGCGGAGAGCGGCTGACCTCGACTTAGGATATTGTCGGGCAGTGGAAAGAATACTTCGAGGATCTCCTCAATCCTGCCGCCATGTCTTACACAGAGGAAGCAGAGGCTGAGGTCTCAGAGGTGGACTCGTCCATCATCCAAGCTGAAGTCTCTGAGGTGGTTGCCAAACTCCTTGTTGGCAAAGCACCGGGGGTGGATGAGATTCGCCCTGAGTACCTCAAGTCTCTGGATTTGCAGGCACTGTTTTGGTTGACACGTCTCTGTAACATCGCATGGGAGTCGGGGACAGTACCTCTGGATTGGCAGAGGTACTGTCAAAAAAAAAGGGTGTGTTCCAACTATAGGGGGATCACACTCCTCAGCCTCCCAGGGAAAGTCTATTCCAGGGTACTGGAGAGGAGGATTAGACCTTTAGTTGAACCGCGGATTCAGGAGGAACAATGTGATTTTCATCCCGGTCGTGGAACACTGGACCAGCTCTATACTCTCCATCGAGTGCTCGAGGGTTCATGGGAGTTTACCCAACCAGTCCACATGTGTTTTATGGATCTTTAGAAGGCATTCGATCGTGTCCCTCGTGATATATTATGGGGTCCGGGGCCCTTTGCTGAGGGCTGTCCGGTCTAACCCTGACCGAAGCCCTGACCAAAGCCAGAGCTTGGTTCGCATTGGCAGCAGTAAGTCAGACCTGTTCCAGGTGCATGTTGGGCTCCGCCAGGGCTGCCCTCTATCACCTGTTCTGTTCAAATCTTTATGGACAGAATGTCTAGGCGCAGCCAGGATCCGGACGGATTCCAGTTTAGGGACAAAGGATTTTTTCTGTTCTTTTTGCAGACAATGTTGCCCTGTTGACCTCTTCAGACCTTGCACTTCATGCACTGGGATGGTTTGCAGCCGAGTGTGACGCGAGTGGGATAAGGATTAGCACTTCTAAATCCGAGGCCATGGTTCTCGACCGGAAAAGGGTGGTGTGGCCTCTTCTGGTCGGTGGAGAGTCCTTGCCTCAAGTGGAGGAGTTTAAGTATCTTGGGGTCTTGTTCACGAGTGAGGGAAGGATGGAACGTGAGACTGACAGACAAATCGGTGCAGCTTTTGCAGTGATGCAGTCGCTGTATAGGTCTGTCATGGTGAAGAAGGAGCTGAGTCGCAAGACGAAGCTCTCGATTTACCGGTCAATCTACGTTCCTACTCTCACCTATGGTCATGAGCATTGGGTCATGACCAAAATGACAAGATCCCGGATACAAGCGGCTGAAATGAGTTTCCTCCGTAAAATGGCTGGGCGCACCCTTAGAGATAGCGTGAGGAGCTCAGTCACCAGGGAGGAGCTTGGAGTAGAGCTGCAACTCCTCCGCCTCGAGAGGAGCCAGCTGAGGTGGCTCGGGCATCTGTTCAGAATACCTTCTGGACGCCTCCCTGGGGAGGTGTTCCAGGCATGTCTTACAGAGAGGAGACCTTGAGGAAGACCTAGGATATGCTGGAGGGACTATGTCTCTCGGCTGGCTTGGGAACGCCTCTGGCTCCCCCTGGAGGAGCTGGAGGATGTGTCTGGGGAAAGGGAAGTATGGGCATCCCTGCTGAGACTGTTGCCCTCGCAACCTGGCCCCGGATAAGTGGTAGATGATGGATGGTTGGATGAACAATCACCAACCGAATGACCTCAAATTAGTCAGCGTTCAGTTGATGACTAAGTTTAAGACTCCTAAAATCCTTTGTCAAATAACTGGACCTAAAAAGTTATTAGCATCAGATATTCACCAGATATTCAAACTCAGCCTGTGGCTGAGGAGGGTCCTGTCCTTGTGGAAAACCTCCTGCATTGTCTCTGTGCCTAAAAGAAGATGCCACACTTCTAAAGCGACTGGTACTGGAGCTCATGTATCCCCAGATGCAGGGCGTGATGGACCCTTTCCAGTTCACCTACCAGCCTCAAGTTGGAGTTGATTATGCCATCCTCTACCTTTTCCTCCGTGCGCTGACCTGCATGGATGTCAGGAGTTGTGCTGTCATGGTGCTCTTCTTCAACTTCTCAAGTGACTTCAACACCATCCAGCCCTGACTCCTACAGGAGAAACTGGTTTCTGTGGATGTGGACTCCAATTTATGAGCCGAATTACCAACTACATCACAGACAGACCCCAGCATGTTTCTATGGGGAACTGCTTGTCATCAGTGGTGACCAGCAGCACGGTGACTCCACAGGACACTGTGCTCTCTCCACTTCTCTTCACCCTCTACACAAAGGATTTCTACTACAACTGAGATACATGCCACATGTAGAAATTTTCAGATTACACCGCAATTGCGGTATGTATCAAGAAGAGTAAGGTGGGGGGAGTACAGGAGAGTGGTGACAGACTTTGTGAAGAGGGTATCATCGAAATGATCTCCGGCTGAACATCTCCAAGACTATGGAGATGGTGCTGGACTTCCGGCCGGCAGAACCTCTTCACAGTTGGTGGTCATTGAGGGCAGGGAGGTGGGGGTGGTAGGAACTTACAATACCTCCTGCCCATCGCCCACTCCCAGCAGCGGATCTCCTTCAGCAGAAGACTGCTGTTACCAAGATGCTCCACAGAGAAACTGAGGTCCTCCTTATCTAGGTCAGCGACCAGTGGATGATCAGGGAGGTAGAGAAGGGCAAGGATGCACTGTGGGGGTCCTAGGTGTATGTGTCAAAAGACTTTATCTGTAATGGATGCTGATAATGATGGATGTGCCTTGCCCACCATGTCGGCCCTCAGTTCACAGTTTACTGTACATTCTGCTTCTGCTGCTTTTCTTTGTACTTCTGTGCTGAGATTTAAATTGTATTTCTGCTTAATGTTGACTCGAAAGTGCAATTTTATTTGTTGTGTCTTTCTTTGGTCTGTTGTTATTGTACTGTTATATGTATTCATTGTGAACAGACGATGTGCGGAATTTCCCTTGTGGTTAACTACCATTCTACCTAACTATCTCTCTCTCTCTCTATCTCTCTCTCTAAAGTCGTTGCTACAGAGGCCCTGGCAAGACTTATCATTCAGAAACTTGTAATTCTGGAGGTAGAGGTTCAAAAAATCCAGTTAAGGTTGGACAATGTGGAAATTAAACTAGTTGTCATAGCTGTTATATTTATTTGCTCCAGATGTCATGGGTCTCTATAATAAAAGATGAAAGGTACATTTTTTTTTACATGGGTAATCATTATCATTTTTCATGGCTCCAGGAAAAAGAAAAAAGCACATGTGTTGCCTCCAGAAATCTCATTGTACAGGGAGATGAAATAAGTCGGAAAAACAGTGGGAGGTATAATTTATTTTCCTCAGGGTGGAAGAAATTCAAAATGTATTCTGCTTCTTCTCAAGAAGCATTTTCATTTTCATTTGCATGCAATATAAATGTATTCATTATGAAGGTGATGGCTTTTAAGTGTAGTGATTCAAGGAGGAAAGCTTAACATTTTCAACTTATGTAAACCATCATAGATGAGCACACTTTCTGATGAAAGTAACAAATGGAAAAGGATGTCATCCAGCAGACAAACACAAGAGCCAGTGATTTTTATTTGTCTTTCAAAGTTCATTTATATTTATTTATATAATATACTTACAACTCTGATACCTGCAGGAGGGAAAACATGCCCTTAATTTTGTAGGATTACAGTAAATCAGTACCTTTGGTAGATGTCCTAGAATAATGAAAGTTGAATCAGAGTCTTTGAGAGGTCAATTGCACTCATTAATGACTGTATTATGCACAGCTGGTATGAAAAAGTCTACGCTAATTTGGTCACATCATTTTTCTTGAAAGCATTTTGATCAAGGTCTGTGATAGATTGAATCTTTGAGGTCTATCAAAAGTTTTGAGTTCTGTTTAACAACATGGGATTTCTAATTTTGACTAGCCATGTAATTTAGTGTTGAGTATTTGTGGTAAATTATGAGCTGAACAAATCTAGAATGACCTTTATTGTTGATTTGTAAAGTTAAGACCGAGTATTATTACAATAACAAAGATTAGTTTAGGCTTAGTCATGAACTTCGAACAAACTTTTCAATATATTCAAATGACATTACACAGATTTCTAGCAAGTTCAAAATTTTGTTCGTGAGTTCTTTTCATCCAAACCTTTCTTATTTCAAACTTTATGATCAAAAATGCAACAACAGTATCCACTGCACCAACTTCCGCTCCTCCAAGACGAAACTCTAAAGTAATAATAATAATATGGTTACACTCACACATATTAATTTCAGTGAAACTATTATCTTTTGGTTTATCAATGAAACTTGTGTGAAAATGGGAAGCCTATTAAGTATAACCAAATTACTAACACATGATGTATTTCACAATATGTTCCTATAATTCTTTCCAGTAAATTGACCTCTGCTTTAGTATAAGGCTGGATGGAAAAAAAGAATAATAGTGGGATGATGGGATTGTTAAAATGCCAGTCTGTTACAAAGAAATATTAATTGTATGACACAGTTAATAGGAAACAAGACAAACACATTTATTGTATTTATTAAAGATATATTTCACAATGTAACTAGAAAAGTCCTGGAATTAATACAGTATGTGTAATCCTTTGGTGATATTTCAATATACTCTGGGCTTGCGCTAGCCATTCGCCACATCGCCATAGGCGTGTAAATTCCAGATTGACTACAAAGTTTTTAGCTTGTATAGCCACAGTGGCATTCTTATTTTAAGGAAAAAAAGGCTGAAACTTACAACTTTTTTGGACTCGCGAAAATCCCTGAGCGATAACAAACTTTCTCTTTCACTCGTCCAATGAAAAACAAAAAGATTCTATTTTTACAAGCTAAACCCAACAAGGAGATCGATCGAAAGAAAATGAGAATAAAGTGTTTTATAGTAGAGTTTGTCTTAAAATTTTAATTGAACAACAAATGGTGAATGCTGAGAGGGGGTAGGAGTGGTGACAGACTGATCAGAAGGTAAATGAAAGATATTATCAATACTTTTTGTAGTCTTAGACTTTTGATCCCTATGACCGGCAGGAATAACCAGCGATGCATATAAATGTGTATTCACCTCGCTTGCTATTTTTCATGCCTTTTTAAATTTAAAAATCACGTTATCAAATTTAAAAAAACAAACAAACCTGAACTATGGCATACCAATGGTGTTGGTGGTGGTCAAAGTTAAAATGTCTTCTAGTCTAAGTGAAACTTACAAGTAAACATTGAGTACTATTTTGTATGACTGTATCTTCACATAGTGAATGAAAGTTTTTAATTGTTGAATCTCACATTTATACCTGCATGAAGTAGGATAGAAATAAAGATAGTTAAGCGTGAACTGTTGACTTTAGTGTATTTTTGTAGGTAAACTGAACAGAACATTTTGCCCTCAGAATGCACCAGAATGCAGGAAAACAACCCCATTTTCTAAAAAAATTTCCGGACACCCCCTGTGGAGGGTATCCCCCCACATCCCCCCGCGACAAGCGTTGGTCATCCGTGCACTGCGCCCCTATCTTGGACACCGTGTGGCTTTTTGTGGCTTTCTCAATTCTTTTACAAGGAGCCACAGTGGCTTTGTCGTACTAGCTCCTAGTGCAAGCCCAGATACTTACTGTTTTAGAAAAAGTTTTGTGTATTCCTACATTATTTGACAGATAGAATTTGAGTCAGTATGCATTTTGTGTGGTATTGTAATGTGTGTCTGTATTGTGAAGGGGAGGTTCAAAATGTGTCTCATGCACTGAAGCTGTAGTTTTTGCTGGATTTCCTGTCTGTCATAGAAAGATGTCACAGTGGCAAATGATTCAATTATTAAAATTATTAAGTTTCTATTAAATTTAATTTATATCCCACATGCTTAAAAAACATGTATTTAAGAGTTTTTAAAGTTCTAAAGTTCTAGCTTAGCTTACATGCTGATGCTGACACTTGGTATGCAGGCATCTTGTAACAAAACAGGAGTACCCTTAACACTCTCATAATGGAACATTCAGTGTAAACACACCCTCTCATCTTATTTTAACTGTTTTTATACTTGTTATCAATAAAGCAGTAATTGTCTATGGTTATGTGAACTGTTTATATCTGCTACTATAATTACCACACAAACAGCACAAATCAGGCCAAACCCCAAATGATGCTCTGTGACAGTACTGATTATCTCTATCATCAATTTATAGAAACTAAATTTTTTTTTTCATGTTCACAAGGCCCAATCAGCAGTTGATTACAGTCAGGATTATTAGTTTGGTTTTAATCGTTGACTGTTGACAATTCATTTTGAAAGTCAGCCTATAATGTTTTATGTTTTAAATTAGGAATTTGTAGATACCCCATTTCACATAAAGCAAGACCTCATTCAGGACACCAAGGATTCAAGTTACAGTGTTGATTGTAGCTAAAGAGATCAGGTAATTCACGAATCAGAAGCCCTTTGGTGCAACACTCATCTATGAATGATTAAAAAGAGACATTTGTACTATATCCCACCTGATAAAAAGGGTAACCCATAGCATCTTGGCCTTTGTCAACAATGTAAAACTGGGTGCTTGAGAAGCTGACCATGACAACAATTGCAAAGGTCTTGGAGGATTTGTGGACTGTAAAAGTAACATAACAAAGTCAATTTACAAAAAGCTATTGTTGTCTTTGTTTTGTTTTTTATTTGTTAAACCCAAAAGGTGTCCACACTTTTACAGTCATGTCATGGACTGAAACCGCTGAGAGCACACAGTAATCAATGGAGCAACACCAGAAAAAAAATCAAGATTGAGGATTGGCAATAATTTGGCCATCTCATGTGTCTGTGTTATTTCCACACAAAAAACTTTATGTACAGTATATCCAGCACACTCAAAGTTATCGTAGTTAAAAAGGAAAATGACACAAACAGTTGTGATGTGAACACTAAAATGTGAAATATCATTTCCAGTCTGGCATTAATTGCATTGTACTTACAGGGCCAATTAAAGATGCTGTTTTCAATTTCAGCTTGCAGAAAAGCATCAGTAGATACTGAAAAATACACAGACACTCAGCATCCTCATACCTAAATGGTGGAATAGAGACATCTGTCAGTGACTCAAAACATTGAGAGTCACTTTTGGCACCTTTAAAGAATAAACCAGGATGAATTGGACGAAAACCTTGTCACATAAGTACCGAGACGAGCCATATCGTTGCTCACACCCTCAACCCAAGGGTCATGAGATGTATCAGACCAAACCGACCTTTAACTAAGAATAAAATATACTCAAATGTAATAATATAATCATTAAAGTCAGAATCTGTTTTCATGTTTCAATCATGTTTTCAAATTTGTTACAGACTGACTTAAGCTTCATTTGTACTAATGTACTCATCCCTGCGGCAACAGCATGGGCCTTGAAACTGTCAGCGGTACACAAATATCCTGAAAAATAATTTCGTTTTTTTACTTTTCAATTGTTACGACCCTTGGCTCTGGACAGTCAATGGAACGCATCATAAAACCAGATTGAAGATGTTTTAAAATACAGTTATTTATTAATACAATGTAGTTTAAATTGACTAATAAATGAAACAAGGTGTAACCAAACTAAGACGGACCGATGGGTGCTGCTAAAAACAAAGACGAAATCTAACACGAGGAGACTCACAAGAGAGCTAATACTTTAAGACTAAATAGAAATAAACAAAGTAGACAAACTCAAACTCCGAACAGTTACTCTGTCGATTTACTAAAAAGAAAAAAAGAATAAATACATCCCTAAGCCTAGTGTGTTCTGACATAAATCACCTACTTGTAACCATAGCATTGTCAGTTTATAAAAACTTATCCCTCGCCCGTCTCTTAATATAAACCCTATTCAAGTAAGTGCCTCAGTAACACAGGATCAAAGAAGTCACACAAAATTGAGATGCACCTCCTCTGGACATGTTCAAACCATCTCAGTCTGGTCTCTCTGACTTTATCTCCAAAACCTCTAACATGTGCTGTCCCTCTGATGTACTCATTCCTGATCCTATCCATCCTGGTCACTCCCAGAGAGAACCTCAGCATCTTCATCTCTGCTACCTCTAGCTCTGTCTCCTGTCTTTTCCTCAGTGACGCTGTCTCTAGACCAAACAACATCGCTGGTCTCACCACAGTTTGGTATGCCTTTCCTTTCAGTTTAGCTGAAACTCTTCTATCACACATCACACCTGACACTTTCCTCCACCCGTTCCATACACGCTTCTTCACTTCTTTTCTCCCCTCTCCATTGCTTTCACTTTTCAATCTGTTGACTATATTAATTCATATGATCAGAAATGTCATTGGCTGAAAGTAGGATTTTAGTGACGCCATCTTACAAAAAACGAATTGCTGTGTTCATTACATTCTCTCTGAGTATTAACACAGAAGTTGTAAGAGGATAAAAGTCCCACCTTTCCAATTTGCATGCATTGTGTCTACAGACGTTTACAAAAATTAAAATGCATAACTGACTTTGCAATCAGCTTGTCATTTAAAACAAGGTTTGTTGATAACCGGTAATGATCAATTATAAATGCAAAGTGTGTTGTTTTAAATGGCAGCAATGATTATTAATTCATGATCTGAACAGTTAGTGGAATAAACAACTTGAGCAGTAAAATAATTCTTTGGATAACAGCTGGATAGTTGTTTTGACCCACTTATAACTCCCACAACATTGACCCATTCAGTCTGAAAACAGTCTGTCAAAATAAATTAATGAATGAAACACAGTAGATAGAGGGAATGGTTCTTCAATGTCACCTGTCTGTAAAGAACTGAGGTCAGACGGCTTGGTGCAGTGGGCTTTAAAACTATCTTGAGAACACTAAAGGAAAGAGGACTGATTAGCATCCCAACAGGCCATAACCAAGAATCACTACGGCAACAAAAATCTGTTGATAGCAAGCACTCTGATTTCTCATCCCGTATGTGATTCACTGTCACTGCATGTGGTTTGACAAGTCTCTCTTCTCTGTTAAACGTTTTCCTTCTGAAGGCAATCAATGAAAGTTGATTGTATTTTGAGTAGTTTTGAATAAAACGTATATATTTGTCTTCTGATGTGAAGAATCACAGTTACCCAGCCTTTTGTCTTGACATTTTAAGATTTTGCAATCATCAGTGGCAGGTCCTCTTAATTATAAAAGGGCTGAAATTAAATTGATCTTTGCAATCTTCGGAAAACAGTCAGTGAAACATTTGTCTCTTGTGTCTGTACCTTGTGTGTTTGCCTCCAGTTTAAAGAAATCCATCAAACCCTAATCAGAACATCTCTGCACCCTTATTTTTAGACTCCTTTTTTGTCTTTCTTGAAAATATATTTTTAGGATGACAGAACTTGTTGTATAGATTATAGTGACTGAGCACCAGTAATGATAGATGGATGATTCATCAAAAGAATATTTAGTCAGCCTCAGCTGGTGATACTTGACATTAAGGGGTGTAGTGATATTTGTGAAACTGCATTAAAGTACAAAACTGAAAAACCATGGTTACACAGCTGGCCCATCTAAAAATAGCACAGCAGCCTGAAGAGAATTGATCATTATCAGATTTTGTTTTAACGCTGTATTTTAGCACCACCGTATGAAAATTCAGTTGCAGACCGTTACTTTCCAGGCCAGCCTTCTTTTTTATTGCCTCAATTCAAGGCTGGAGGAATAAGCTTGAGGGGTTTTTTAACATGTAAAAATAACAGCTCCACAAGCTGCTGCACTGCAAAAAAATAAGAGTGGAAGCCAGACATCTCCACATGCTATTGTACTGTCAGCACAAGTATTCATAGCATCAAATATAGTTGCTGCAGTGAGTCTTCATCGGGTTGTTTTCCGCAAAAATTTACATATTTGTATCTAATTGTATACTGTGACCAACATTTTTATACAATTATTTTACAGGAAAATCAATTTGCCTACTGACTCATTTCTGTTTATTGTCACAAAGCCATGTGATACACATGTTGTTGCATCACTGTTTAGAACAAAGGTTAAAAAACAACAACAGGAATGACAAACTCTTGTTTTCCTCTTTACTGATTTGATTTTGAGCCAACATAATGTTTTCAATCCTTCCTAGAAACTTCTCATTCTCCAAAAAAATAATAAGGTGGAAATGAAATTGATGTGGAGCTCTTTTCAAATTGCTATTTTCTAGAAGATGCACAACTTCAATATGCACTCAGCTAAAAATAAAAGACTTTAGAAAGATGAACCATAATGAAAGTAGATGTCAATTACATTGTGTTCACTGAAAAAAAACATGGAAATTTTTTATGGAAAGCGCTCAAATGGAAGGGTCAATGTTGCCAAGGAGATTGATATTTTTTGGAGTGTGCATCCACTGTTGAAAATATTTTATGATACTGTGGTGGCCTCTGTGAGTTTTGGCCAACATGTCAGCCATCAAGTACAACACCTCCCACTCCCTGCATGAAACTGGGGGCTTTAAGCAGCTCCCCTGTGACAGATTTATACATCTGAAGTATAAGGACGACCACTGCTGCAAGTCCTTTATCTCAGCTCCATCAGGTTGTATAATGCTACATTATATTCCACATTCTATCACATATTTCTTTTAAGTCTGTATTTTTTCTGTGCCCCAAATATTGAGCTGATGTAACAGAGAACTTCCCTGATTGCAGTATCAATAAAGTTAAATAAAAAGATAATTTTTCTGGTCTCGTCTCATCTCATCTCGTTTGATTTTACTTTATCTTATCCTGTCTTATCCTCATGATGACCATGGCATAAGGCAAAGCTGAGGTGTACATGTGTGTGCCTATGTTCTACTTCTACTAAACACACACAAGGGTGTTTCCAGTCACCCCAAATTAACAGACTTCTGTTGGGTTGAACTGTGCTGGGAATTTTTTTATGTCCATTTGTGGTGATTCTAACTTCCTAACTTAGGTGTTGCATTATGTATTGGGACAAGTGTGTCTCAAATATTGGTGCACTTTTTTTTTTTAATCCAGTCAAAATTACATACAAGACTCACAATCAGTGATTAGTGACAGAAACATTTGATGAGAATGTGAAGGCTTAACACTGTTGTGATGACCATAACAGATTGAAGTTTTATCAGAGTTAGTTATACTAGTAACTACTTGATAATTACTAACTTCAGTGACATCAACAAGTGAAACTGATTTAATTTAATGAGCTAAAGCTTTTTTTTCACATATTAATGCAATTTTTACAAATATGTACTAGAAGAAGTAAATTGAGGTCATTTTTCTCAGATGATTATAAGGTAAAGTAGAAAGGTAACGATCATTGTACAATGCATGAATACAATTTGAGTGAAACAGGTTGTTCTTCCTATTAAAAGGCCATTATGAATGCAGCATATTACTCAATTTTTTTCTGAGATTAGGAAAGTATGTGTCTATCTATCATCTATCTATCATAATATGGTTAAAGTTTTTCTACCCCAGCAGATGCACCAAAACACAGGCAAGATTTAAATGTTTGTGTTCAGCTGGATCTGTGTCTGTTCTGGGTCGTGATGAGAAATACACTGAGGGATGCAGGTTGCTGTAAATCAGAGCGCAGGGTTGAGATATAAATAAAGCTTAAGTGGACAAGCAGCATATAAATCTAATGACTTTATTTCTAGCTCCTGTTAAAGAAAACACAGACTTGTATTGTTAAACTGAAAGAACAAGAAAAAAATAACTTGTCAATTAAAATTACAAGGATATAATGCTGGGCTTGCGCTAGCCATTCGCCACTTTGCCATAGGTAAAGTAAATTCCAGATTGACTACAAGGTTTTTAGACTGTGTAGCCACAGTGGCGTTCTCATTTTTACGGAAAAAAGGCTAAAACTTATTTTGCACGCTATTTCCAGTAGTGAGCGGCGCTTGCTATTTCCGTTAGGCTTTTTCCGCTAGCGAGCGGTGCTAGCGCCACTATTTCCTTTAGCGGACAGCGCTAGCACCACTACTTCCGCCAACGGAATTTAGCCGAAGCATGCCGACGGAAATAGCCGAAGTGACCCGAACGCTCCCGATCATCAAATATGCACTCGGGTCATGACCTCCTTTCGTCCAATGAAAAACAAAAATATTGTTTTTTTACAAACTGAACCCGTGAATTGGTGTAAGACAAGGCGAGGACGATCGATCAAAAGAATCCAGTGTTTTCTAGTAGAGTTTGTGTTAAAGTCCTCATTAATAAACAAACGGTGAATGCTGAGAGGGGGGAGGAGTGGTGACAGACCGATCAGAAGGTAAATGAAAGATATTATCAATACTTGTTTGTAGTCTTAGACTTTTGTTCCCTATGACCGGCGATGCATGTAAATATGTATTCACCTCGCTTGCTATTTTTCATGCCTTTTTAAATTGAAATGAAAAATCATGTTATTGAATTAAAAAACAAAACAAAACTATGGCATACCAATGGTGTTGGTGGTGGTCAAAGTTGAAATGTCTTTAGTCTAAGTAAAACTTACAAGTAAACATTGAGTAATATTTTGTATGACTGTATCTTCACATAGTGAATGGAAGTTTTCAATTGTTGAATATCACATTCATATCTGCATAAAGTAGGACAGAAATAAAGATAGTTCAGCTTGAACTGTTGACTTTAGTGTGTTTTTGTAGGTAAACTGAACAGAAGATTTTGTCCTCAGAATGCAGAAAAACAACCTTATTTTCAAAACAAAATTCCCAGGGGAGGCCCCCCGGACCCCCCACACCCCCCGCGACGAGCGTTGGTCGTCCGCCCGTGCGCCTCTGTCTTGGACACAGAGTGTGGCTTTTTGTGGCTTGCTCAATTCTTTTACACTGAGCCACAGTGGCTTAGTCATACTAGCTGCTAGTGCAAGCCCAGGAATGTGAATGTTAAATCTGATTCTGATTGCTTAACACGCCTAATTTGAATGTGCATATTGACTATTTCTCAGGGGAGTTCATACAATAATAGCATCATTCTTATTCTGTCTCCATTTGTGTAAGGTCAAGTTCACAGACAGACTCCTCATGACCGGAGTCTTGCTATTTTTTAATAATATTGTCACCAACAAATTTTCAAGTTATTCCTTTTGTTTAAACAATTTTATCTGCTGTTCATTGATGATGATGATGATGATTATATTCTGAAATGTCTTGTACTTATTTCACTGTAAATTGTAGTAGCGCTAAAAGTAAGCTATTGCAGATTGATCTTATTTAAATAAAGCTGTTAGTTCTGTCAATTCATCCACGTCTATTTACCATGACAAACCTATGTTATCATCTCACTGCTGTCTTTTTGCACGCGGATCTCTTTTTTCCTTTACTTATTACATACTACTGTTTTGCATGTCTTCCACCTCCCTTGACAACCCTGTCCTCACAGATTCATCAAATTCATCATTAATCATCTTCACCAGCCACCGTCACTACCGTCTGGTCAGCAAGGGAGGATATATATCTTGCTGCTGTTCTGGATAGATGACATTTGATCTCTGTCTCTCCGAAGATATTAAGCATCTTAGACTTTCTGACAAGTAGTCATCATCATATATTTTTCAATGAAAGAAGTAATTTTATTTACATCAGTCACTGAACTTTCTTGAATAGAATTGTAAATTAGTTATAGTAAAAAAAAGCAAGCGGAATTATCCCTCATGTCTGGATGAAACAAAACTCATCAGTGAACAGTTAATTGAGTTAAGAACCAACTGGGCATGTTCATGTTTACTTAAGTGAGTATTATTCCATAAACACTGCCAGCATGATTATAACCTCAAGCACCCCCAATCTCCTATTTGCCATGTCTGTCACTGTGGCTGCACCTCCCATCAGTGCTGCTGCCTGACAACAAACACATCACTCCCAGTGCACTCGAAATCCAGATCTAAATAACACCAGCGTTAAAAAGATGCATATGACATCACACCAGACATAATTCACTTTGCTGAAACCAACTGAATGACAGAATCTGCTACTGAGTGACAGCATTACTGCTCAGCATGAAAGCCTAGAAGACACAAAAAACACATTTTTGATGGGAAACAGCTCTTCTGTGGTAGGCTCTACCAACAGAACAGTCTGTTGGAAACCAACAAAAAATAATCAAACAGATTTCTGCAATTCATAGAAACAACCAGACACTGAAACTTTTTTTTGCTGTTGAAAATTTGTTAATTTATCGATGAAGTTCCCTCAAGTAAATTTAGGTTCTCTGCATTTGACCCCTTCCTGAAAGAGCAATGGGCAGCCATTATAGGTTCTGAGGGGCAAGTTGGGTTTAGGTGTCTTGCTCAAGGATACACTGGTATATAAACTGGGGAACACAAGCTCCAACAACGACAAATACGCTCTTACTTACTTCCTAAGCAACAACCACCCCACATTGTGTATTTCCCCATCATGAAAAGTGGATACATATAAATTTCAAAAAAATCCTAGCCACTTGTTAATAATCATGGAGTACTTGTGATAAATGTTGTCAGTTCATATGCTCCATAATATAAAAAGGGGGGCGTTTCCAAACTTGAACTGGGTTGACGTGTCTGCTCATTTAGATACAAGATGCATTTTATGGTATTTCTGCGGCGAAATGTCTTAAAAAAAACTTGATCTTTATTGTCATTTCACTGAGTTGTTTACTGACATTATCTCAAGTGTTTCTGACAATGTTAAAATACAGAAAAAAAACATTTTGGGATTTAAAGTAATAGTGCATTTATTTTAGTGATCTGCCTTTACAACTTCTGGGTCACAGTCAGACAAGAATGATAGTCAATGAACAGGATAATGTAAATTTAACTACAACCCATATGAGATATCTTGTCTTTGAATGTTAAACCTTTTTCTCCCACACATTTTCATTGCCAATGCCGATTGTGTGTTTTGTTGAGAGACTTCTGGTGTCAGAAAAAATATGCAGACCATTCAAGCTGAACATCCAATACTTTTCCCAAGAACTACTTTTGTGTATAGAAGCTTTAATTTGTTTACAAGTCATTATCATGAGCTACACTGACGGTGGATGGCTAACAACAACTATGTGTCAGACTTTCACTGAATTCGTAATAATATACACTAATAATGTAATGGATTTATTTGACCATATCAGGAATGCTTTCTCATTGCAGGAAAGTTCATTTTCTCAGGTTGATAGGAAGTCTCCTACCAACTCAAAACTGTCATCTCAGAGGCTAATGAAAGGTTGCAGCGCTTACTACTTTACTACACATATACTGCATGTCAATCTTTTTTATTATTATTACTGAAAGTACAATGTAATGTTTTTTAGCAATTGTAATAATTATAGATAAATAATAATTTTAGATAATTTTAATAATTATAGACAAATAGAATTATATAAAATGTAGAGACCATAGAACACAGTATAGTATGATTCTATGCATGTGGTAGCATCAGCAGCCTGTCTGCCACCAAGATTGCTTAAAAGGTTCACACTGGCTCACTAAATGACATATACTGTTGCAGGCTATTTATGGTGAAGACCTTCTCCTCAGAACATTACTCAAACAGGTTTGGCTCTATCCTTACTGAAAAATGGAGAACATATCAAACATCCAGTCTCATTTGGCAAATCCATAATAACAGCTAAGTCGCTGAGAAATGCAATATACTGTGATTTCAGGACAGAGTCCATATCGAGATTAAACAGTGAGCACTTTATTTTACAGACCACTATCACTGACATACCAAAAAGAAAAATATTTATTAACAATGTTAATGCCAAGAACTTTTCCTGTGCAATCACCTGCAATGGTCAAGACCATCATAAAAAGGCACAAGATCACATGCTTCTCTTACTCTATGTGCTGATTTAACTTCCCTCATTTCAAAGGTTACAGCTACAAATAATGATATATAATGGACATACATCAGCTGGTTTGTGCTGTAAACAAGGAAAATATGTCTTGACTCATTTTTAGTCATGTGAATTACTGCCATGTAGGTAAGCATTCATTAAGTCTTTTTCACATTGACAATTAGGTGGGGAAAAAAGTAACAACTAAAGCTAAAAGAAAAGTGATTAAAACTTTGGGCTTTGCTTTACTAAATTAGTCTGTTAACAAGGAAATGTGATCTACATATTTCTTAATAAGTTTCAGTACATATCAAAAATAACTTACCCAAAGTGAATTTAAAACTAGGTGAAGAATTAATCATGTGGGGGGGGGGTAGATGACATGGAGAAAAAAGGTGGAAATGGGTTGGAAATCAGATGCAAGTGACAACATGGGGCATTTATCACATTACATGTTGGGGCTGTTGCAGTGGTTGATGTCAGTGGAGATGTGAGAGATTGTTTTCCCTTAATCTCAGCATGGAGACAAGCTAGTATAGTGTATAGAAACTCAATCTGTCAGTGTCAGGAAAAAGCCCGAATGATGTCAACATCCATCACGTTTTCTCTTTAAGAACCTCGGGAAAGCCATGGTAGTATGTACACTGTAGGTAGTCATGGAGCTTAGAAACACTAATAACATAAATTCCAAACCACAAGTATTGGCATATCAGCAAATGGATACAGATTACCCCAGACTGTTTTGACATACGCCATCGTTGGAATTAAATGTTGAGCCTAATAACCCTGTGATGTACTGTCGTGAACAGCTGAACTCCCTGCCTGCTATGTTAATCATACAGCTATACTGATTGTTGCTGAAGGCACCCTCGACGTCAAACTCCCAATCTCAGACTTAAACAACCAGACTTTTGTCATAATGGAACATTAATTAACCAATTAAATATGTCTTTTACATTTTTTTCTTACATTTTCAGTCATCAATCAATCAAGTTTTATTTATATAGCGCTTAATCATGGCAACAGACACACGTTGAAACACATGTTGACATGAGTTTAACAGGCACATGCTCAACAGTGAAATCTTCCTTATCAGTTTTAATGAGACCATTCCAGTCGAGCAAAGATAAACATAACCCAACATAACCTAAAAAAAAACAAAACATAAAAATAGGAGGAGGGGGTGGCACATGTAGATTTTGATTTTAACGTTGTTTACTTTTTAGCATTGTTTCACTGTACAGGTGTATGTTAGTTTTCTGTGGCCTTTTAGGCATCAAGATGGAGGAGAAACTAATTTGTGATTTACTTTTCACATCTAAAACCAGCCTCTGTAGTGTTTGTATTTTATAAGTAAATCGGACTCTGTGGTGAAAATATGTTGGAGTGTTTTTATGTCCCATAACCTTGTAGCATCACTCCCACACCAAATCACAGTGTAAAATGCCTTCTGGCCATGTGCATCAATTTATTTATTGTAGATTTTGTGTCTGTTTTTTTACAGAAAACAGAAAACATTGACTTTTACAATATGCAATTATTGAAAAGGCCATTCAGAAAAATGTTTTTCTAAAAAAGGGTTTTCCAAACAGAAAGAGATTTACATGCCAAAACATAATACCTTGGTGCATTAGTACAGCACACAATCACCTTGACTGAATATAATCAGGCAAAGTAGAATAATGCTGTTGGGAATTCTGACAAATCTTCTGTTTTGACACGTCATTTCCCTCTGGGCCTGAGTGACGACTCAGTAATACCGATGAGAGATATAGGGTCTGGTAGGTGACTGATGCTACAGTCACACTCCAGATTCATTGCTGAAAATATTGCCGATTTGGGTGTGTGCCGATGCTCAATGATTCACACATAGGTGTCTAAATTTAGAACAAAAGGCTCATAAAGAAAAATTCTATATTTTACGATTCACACATACATTAAGAGATTATGTCATCCAAAATCACAAAAAACATGTTTTTTTTTCCATGTATTACAATGGGCAGGCAATTCCATCCAATGTTCTTGAGATACTTCAGTGTGGACTTCTGTGGGGGACTACTAGACACATCAAACTGCATTATTCTGGAATGACATAACTTTTATGTTTTGAATACTGTATGTGAAATCTTCCCTTGGGTCATAAGGTTTCACCCAGTCTTCTTTCCGAAGCTGATCATAGTCCGTTGATAACATTTCTGCGCCTAATTACATATACACACCCAGCAATTAATTCATATTTCCCTAACTGCACATCCTTTGTTCAAAGGGAGGGATGCACCAGTGTTTTCCAGCAGATTTTGAAAAAGAAAGACAAGAAAAACATTTGCATACGGGCATGAAAACGTGGACTAAATGTTCACTACTCTGTGTATCTCTTCTGCCCCCTGGTGATCCAATAATTTCGACCTATTTCATTGAAACTATAGTTATGTACACTTCAGTGACACAGCAAAAGCATTTAAACAAGCAAGTAAACAAACAAAAACATAACTGTGTGATTCATAACTTATATTCAGAAAAACTGACTGAAAGGTTGTGGGAGGTTGTAGTTCAAACCGAGGTTATATTTTAGCAACAACAACAATTACACCATACCACTTGGCACATACATGAATTAATATTGTGTTCGTTACACTAACAGAACACATTACATTTACTATCAGTGTGCGTGTGTGTGTGTGTGTGTGTGTGTGTGTGTGTGTGTGTGTGTGTGTGTGTGTGTGTGTGTGTGTGTGTCTGTGTCTGTGTCTGTGCTTCTAAAAGTGTAGATTATTTAGAAGTGACTGGTCTTCACTTTTTACGAGATATATGCAATTTCCTCCGGGATTATTAAAGTATCTATCTATCTATCTATCTATCTATCTATCTATCTATCTATCTATCTATCTATCTATCTATCTATCTATCTATCTATCTATCTATCTATCTATCTATCTATCTATCTATCTATCTATCTATCTATCTATCTATCTATCTACTGTACTTATCTGTTCGCGTATGTTCCCAAGTAATGTTTAAGACATAACTAATCCTAGCCTGCCACCTACTGGCAATACTGCGTACTGCTACCACAAGACAGCTTTGACAGCAACTCTTCTTCTGCTCTCTCTGTTAAACTGACACAAAACAAAACAAAAAAATATTCAATAGGGACAAATAAGTAATTTAGGCGCACTGTGATTCACATAAGTACTGATTTTTAATTTGATTTTTAATTTTTTTTAAAAAGAATTCAGTAAGGGCATATACGGTAAGTAATTTTGAGTCACATCAGAATTGATTATTAGTATGAATGTGAAGTGACGCAATTGAAGAGAGGTTTAAAAAGTCCACTGGGGCTTGGGCTGGGGACCGCTGGGTGACCCATGTGGACAAACACTGGCAGTGGGAGGTGCCAGTTCGCCTCCTGAGCACTGCCAATGTGTCCTTCAACCAAGCAACGTCTCCTTACAAGTTGCTCACTGGGGTCCCCCTGAAGGAGCTGCCCGCTGTTCTACCTCTCTGCATGCCTACAGGCCTCTTATGTGTGTATGTGTGCGTGTGTGTGTGTGTGTGTTTTGGGCCTGTACCTCATAACTATTCACGTGTGATGTACCAACTACAGGGGAAAAATTATTTCTCCTACAGAGGATGAATAAAGGATTTGATTATTCATTCATTCTTTCATATGACGTCTACCGCTTGTCTCGCTTATGGCGGGTCACAGGGGTTGCTGGAGCCTAAGCCTGTTGACTTTCGGGCGAGAGGCAGGGGACACTCCAAGCACAACACCCGTACACTGCAGAGCCACATGAAAGACGAGCAACCATTCACACACACACACTCACATATACCTGTGGGCAATGGACTGATTGGTTCACCTCAGGCACATGTTTTTGCAGGAGAGGGAAGCCAGAGAATCCAGAACGAACCCACGCAGACACAGGGAGTATACACGAACTAAGAGCGGGACACAAACCCAGAACCAACTTGCTGTGAGGCAAAAAGTTTTCTCTCCATATTAGACAATGAAATTCTCAACGCCATCTAATTTACAGGTAGTTTTTTTCTACTATAGAACCACCCTTCCCACAGCAATTCACAAAAATCTGGGATGCAGGTTATGTGTGCTTCTGCAAAGAGGCAGGGATGACAGATGTCCCTGTTGCCAACTCTATTCTTAAATGAAATTACTTCTTTGTTGACTGTTTCTTGCTAAACCCTTCTGCTGAATTACTCCACAACTCATCAAGTTGTTGTTTTTTTTATTTATTTTTTTGCAATGAACAGAAAGAATGAAAACAAAGCCATTATCTCATGATGTCGAGGAAAAGGAGGGGAAACATCCTTTACTCTCTTTCCCTGAGTACTTCCTTGTTATACAGTACAGTATGTCCACCAAGATACATGAAAATCGTTCTTGTAGTTTTTTTGTCTAATCCTTCTGAAAAAACAAACAAACAAACAAACAAACAGACAAACATAAGCATTATCCCTCACAAAAAGTGCGTATTTGTATGAAACAAATCTCCCTATTAAATCATGCAGTATTTTATGTTTTTTTTAATATAAACAATGTAATGGTCATCTTAGCATGGATTTGAAGATGCACACACATAACCTATTTTTTATTCTTAGTTTCTCGGCCACTTTTTATTAATAACAGAGTTATTGTTAATGCCGTGAACTGGGTGTTAATCATAGAGCAACCAGGAGATTTTTGGCACTAACTCTGATAGTAAACTTGATGTGCTGCTTTATCGTGTCCTGCAATCCCTCTGAGGTAGTAGACATATACCTTTAAACTCAGGGAGGTGTTAAATCTGTCCTTGGACTGATTTTACTTGTGTTCAAATAAAAAAGATAATCAATGACAATGTTGCCCTTTCACATATCAATTCTGTTCCTATTGTCAAGGGATTCAACAAAGAAATGTTAACCATTTGTATTTGATGTCCTATCAGTCATGAGTTAATTTTTCCAATCATTTTGTAAAACCAAAAGTAGAATTATGTCCTTGTCAGTTTATGTGCACACTACTGTATAACACACATACGACAGACCGACAGAATATGCGTATGTGTATAGCTCAGAAATATGATTTTACAACAATAACAATGATCACGTACAGTACTATTCCAACATAAACATACTAAGAGAACTGTTGGATTTACTTGTAAAAGTGTTCCCTTTGATTTTTATAAAATCTCAATTTTACTTAAGGAAAACCACAAAAAGTAGAAAATTGTATTTTGCTGTGGGATGCTAAAGACAAGATTATGCATGTTTTCAAATACAAAAGAATATATATATATATGCACAAAAATAAATAAGGGGCATGGTTTATTATATCCCGATTCAAAATAGGATGTTGCAGTCTGTGACTGCCTTGG
Organism: Antennarius striatus; assembly: GCF_040054535.1. Classification (NCBI taxonomy): domain Eukaryota; kingdom Metazoa; phylum Chordata; class Actinopteri; order Lophiiformes; family Antennariidae; genus Antennarius; species Antennarius striatus. The sequence continues at coordinate 8,552,627 of NC_090783.1, read as the reverse complement.
TTCTAGTTACATTCTGCTTCAAAGCGGTGATGTATTGTAATTGTTAGTGTTTGTCCGTCCGTCTGTCTGTCCGTTTGTCTGTTAGTCCACCAAATATCTTCGCAACCATTGCAGGTAGAACGATGAAACAAAAAGCACATTATTCAGGTGGCAGAGGGGATGAATAATCATGAACTTGAGAGAATGAGGTCAAGGTCAAATTTTAACTTTTGTACACTCAGGAACTGGATAAGATAGAAAGACGAGGGAGAGTGTCAGTGTGAGTAAGACCGTAGATCAAAGCTACTGCTTTCATCTAACTATCCACTAGATTTCGTCTATGGTCAGAGCTACCCCTTTGACCTACCCTGAAAGGTCAATGCTATGCACTAGTCAGGTACTACTTTCAGGCGGCATGTCACAGTCTGTGACTGCCTTGTTATGTAGATGTATTCCTGTCCTCAACAAAATCAGCTCATTGCGCAGTACAGAATCAAACCAATCAAACAAATCAAACAAACCTCCCAATCAGCTCACAGTGTTACTACACTTCACTACCTATTTCCTTTTATGTTATTTTGGCAGTCAAAGTGGCTGACTTGTGAGTAGAAACTCTGTATAAACAGTTTATTTTGCTATGAAATGAACATAGAAAGAAATACACTTTATTCATCCCCTTGGGGAAATTGTTTTTTCACTCATGCTGTTAGTATATAGTGAAACATGCATACATGTGTATACAGGTCCCTTGAAACAAACACAAACTCACACGAGGGGGCCCGTAGGCATGCGGTATATACAAATGGGAAGCAGAGGGACGGGCAGCTCTTTCTTGTTGAACCCCGAATGAGCAGCTTTGTAAGGGGGCGGTGCCGTGCTCAAGGGCACCTTGGCAGTGCTCAGGAGGTGAACTGACACCTCCTCTTACCAGCTCACACTCCAAATGTGCTAACCTACTTGGGTCTTGAACCGTTGACTTCCGGTCTCTAGTCCAAAACTTAGTGGACTGCGTTACTACCGACCGTACACATGTCAAACTGTTCCAGAAAAGCAAACTTCACTGGTAACATTTTTTAGCTTCCACAGCAACCTGTTGTCAAGCAATTATGTGAGAAAGCATTCCTGTGTCTGTGTACATCTTTCTCTAACTTACATAGGTGAAAGCGTCACCATGACAACATAAAATTCTGGCACTTCTATCTGCATAGAGCATATGCTATTGATCCACAACTTACATGAGTTTGGGCACATTATGGGAATATGAATATACCATACGTATCTTGACAGTTCCTGTCACCGAAGATTCAAGAGTCTGAAGAGAGTAATACAGGAAGATTCAACTGCATCCTGCGTTTATGCTGGGTGATGTGAGGGAGTTACAAGGGGTGACTGCTGTATCTTGTTTGCTGTCGGCCTCACGCACACACAGGAAGATAAACAAGTCCCCGAACACACTGATGAGCGAACCACAATAAAAACCTTAAAATACACTGAATGATATTTCAATAAAAAGACACAATATACCAATTAATCAAATGAAATCAATAAAACAAGAACAAATGCAGTCAGAGACTGCAACATCCTGCGACACCCCTGAATTCAAAATGTTACCCTAATGTACTTGCTTAGGTCAAAGATCAAAGCTAGTGCTCTGACCTACTTTCATAGATCAAAGCAGTAGCTTTGATTTATGGTCTTAGGCATACTGGCCTTCTCCCTTGTCTACCTTATCCGGTTCCTGAGTGTACAAAAGTTTAAATTTGACCTTGACCTAGTTTTCTCAAGGTCAAGGTCATCATCTCATCTTCATTCCCTTTGCCGCACGAGTAATGTGCTTTTTGTTTAATCTTTCTATCTGCAACTGTTGCAAAGGTATTTGGTGGACTAACGGACGGACGAACTGACTAACGGACAAACACACAAACGCTGATAATTACAATACATCACCGCTTTTAAGAGGTATGTTATTTACATTGCTGTGAAATACCCAAGCTATTGTTTCATTTCTTTTGTTGTTTGAAAGGTTATTGTTTAGTTTTGGAGTTTTTTGTCCCTTTTTTTCTCTACAGTTTTTGGATCAGGTATTTCAACATTTTTGCAGGCACAAAAGACTGTTTGTGCAAACACTTTTATATATACCAAAATTAAAACTTTCATAACATTGGTTCAGATAAAATGAACCGAGGATTCGGCAACAATCAAGAACATGTCTGAGTTTCTAATTCTGATCTTAGTGCTTTTTTCCAAAACAATGCTAATTCATTCCCACCTGTCACTCTTTCTTCACCATTTGTTTTATATGATTACAGGCATTTTCTGGCATTATCAGAGAAGTATGTAAGGAACTGCTACATACAATGGATCTTCTTGCTGGAGAGTGGAAAAGGCTTTGACATTTTTTCAAAAAATCTTATTCTTTGTCTTGGTCAATACAGTCATTTTGAGGAAGATGTTTGGCAAATTACCCATCCATCCATCCATCCATCCATCCATTCATCCATCCATTCATCCATCCATCTTAACTTGCTTATCCAGAACCGGGTCATAAAGACAACTACCTGCGCAGGGATGCCCATACTTCCCTCTCCTAAGACACCTAATCTAGCTCTTCCAGGGGAATCCCGAGGCATTTCCAGGCCAGTTGAGAGTCATAGTCTCTCCAGCATGTCTGAGGTTTTTCCATGAGGCCCTGGTAGGACATGCCCGGAACATTTCCCCAGGGAAGCATCCGAAACAGATGCCTGAGTCACTTCAGCTGTCTCGGCTTGATATGGAGGAGTAGCGGCTCTACTCCAAGTTTCTCCCTGGTGACTGTGCTCCTCACCCTATATCTAAGGTTTGCCCAGCCGATTTAGCAAGGATACTTATCTTAACCATTTTGTATCTGAGGTGTTGTCTTTTCTATCATGACCAAAAGCTCTGAACCATACAGTAGGTGAGCATAGTGACTTCAAACTGCATCTGCTTACACAAACAAAGATAGCACACCACAGTTCCTTGTCTAACACATAATATTATAAGCACAAAAGGACACAGCACACACAGCACATTGATAATTGATACACGTTGAGCCAAGTCATGTTAACGGTTAACTCACCCCTTAAGGCGAGTTGCATGATGTTACATCCTCCATTAATTTTTTTCATATCTTCACTGGGGTTTTTTGAACTGCTCTTAGCTGGCCCATCAATAGCCCCCCTCCCCCAACACAAACACACACACACACACACACACACACACACACACATACACACACACACATACACACACACACACACACACACGATAAGGTGGCAGTTCAAAGGGATATACCCATAAAATGCATTTATATTTGCGCTGGAATATAGCAGCTACAAACTTCATGGTGGGATATGATAGACATGTGATAAGCCAAGAAGGCAGACAGAAAATAGTAGCCTTGTGTAAAAACAATGCATGAGCATTGACATTGATTCATTCCTTTACGTAACAATAAATGATGAATACAATAAAGTTCATCTTTCCTGTAGTAGACATAGATTTACACTGAAAATTGATACTGATTAGAGGTTTGTTGTGGTAATCAAGCCTTTGTTGTCTGTCTGTAGAAGTTGGCTGCAGTTGTAGAAGGCTATATCAGATGGAACATTCAATTCACTCTCAGCCAACATGTGAAGCAGGCACCAGGTGTCCACCAGAAAAGCTAGTTAAAAAGAAGCAAGTGAATTCAAGTTGAGGATGCAAGGAGGACAGATGTTTTCTTCCTTCTCCCTTTGCAATAGTGAAAACTTGCTGTAATTGCAGCTTTGTCTGTATTTTATGTATCCTGCAGAGGAGCCTACATTGAGTGCAAAAGTGTGCACCAGGTAATTGGTTGTAAATCTTTAAGAAGATTTAATTGTACCCAACAACTTCAGGTCCCCATCTATAAAATTACTTTTCAGACATGACAGCAATAATAGGTTTCCAAAAGAAAATGCTTTTTTGCTCTCCAGAATGTTCAGGAATCTGAGTAACTAACTGTAATTCTGCCATTTGTAGCTACCTTTCTCAACTTTGATGACTCTGGGGTGCTGCCTTGTCTGGTTTTGTCAGTGATAAAGTGATGACCATATTGTACGGTTTGCATATTTTATTGGACTACACCTTTCAATTTCATAAAATATATTATGTTCATTTTGTGGAAAAGGTTTTCATGTTTCTCTTGTACATTCATTCAAATTGCAGAATACTTTGCCCAGTTTGAGTTTGTGACCTTTCACTTACATGAGAATGGAAGAGGTTATAAGACCAGATACTTCTGGCGCAGGAGCCATTGGTAGAGAACAGGAAAGATCATATTGAACAAAAAAAATACATTACTTTGGACAGGCCCCAGGATGTGCTTGCCCATGGCAAGCTGGGATAGGCTAGAGCAATACTCATTCCCCACAAAGCTGAAAAGAGACAATTACGGCCATCTGGTCCTCAATAAAATGGATGGACTTTGGACAGACATTGGATCTCAGTGGGTAAAGAGTACTCAGTTTCAGGGTTCATGGTTGCAATTTTTCTGCTAGTCATTACAACACTTTTGTGGAAGATTGCTCAACACTGTGGACCAGGATTTGTGCATCTGTCTCTCAGTCATATCTGTCAGAATAGATCAATTGGTATGTCCCGGTCAGTATTCCTCTTACATTAAGTCGCATTGCTCTCTCTCAATAGCTACTTATTTGTACAAACATGCAAAACACGGATACGGACTATGCCTGTTTAACATACATTTGAGACTGTGGGGAGTCAAGATTGTGCATAGTTACAAAAGGTGCCATGACTGAAAAAGGCTTTAGAAATGCTTGTCTCAGCAGTACAAGATTTAGGTCAAAATGTACTTCTCAGCATTTTCTTCCTTTGTTCAGCAAGTCTCTTGTTGATGCATGATTTTGTAGCTCGTCTGTTGTGTTTTCTGTAAACAAATGATTCATGCATATGAGGATCTGTCAAACATAATTCCTTTCTACATATTTTATTATCAAACTCATTTTTCTTTTTTGTAGAGATAAATTGAGGAAATCAAATAAATTAGTTCAGTACTGTTGCATTACAATGAAGATATTTAGTATCATCATACCCCAACCCCCACTGCAAGAAAATACACATCACATGAACAGGAGAAACAAATGACTCGGTATGGATAACTAGACAAGGGCTTAATCCAGAGAGAATTACACCTGTTCTGGGATCTGCAGAACAGTTAAACCAAAACTAGATGTGCTCAGTTATAGTTCAGTGTTTGAGCTTAAAAATAAAACGTTATACCTGTTACGCCCGATACCACTAATTTTCCTTGTAGCCCTGGTTATATTCTCAACTAGAGGCAGTGGAACTCATACTGAACCATATCTCACAACTAGCCAAAGATTTGGGGACAGTTTTGCATACTTGGGGTGAAAATGTATTGTGTCATTCCATGCTATACAGAAAAAACCTCCCTCTAGCTGGCCTTCCTCTAGCTGGCTATTTTGGGGGTATGTTTGTTTGGGAGTATATAACAAAATTCAATCTTCTGATAAAGGATTCATTTTCCTGACATCATTTGAAATCTGTGTGAAAGAGTCATAAGGCTAGATGCATTTGGCAACACCTCAAGCAGTGTATTTTTTGGATCCACATTTTACTAATTTATGTTCAACAAGTTTTAAAGGTTTTTTGTTGTAATCTGCATTTTATTGATTGTGATGGTTTATTTTGTACATGCAACACAGGAGTAGTGTAAGACAGAAAATTAACATTCATTAGACAAATTGCAAAACCTGCTCTTTGTTTCTTTGTTGTATTCTGTTAGCTTATGCGCGCGCGCGTGTGTGTGTGTGTGTGTTTGTGTGTGTGTGTTTGTGTGTGTGTGTGTGTGTGTGTGTGTGTGTGTGTGTGTGTGTGAAGAAGAAGAAGATTTCATTGATTTTTACAAAAACACTTTCATTACACTCAAACATTTACAATTTTACATTATATGAAAAGTTCTAAAGTGCTTCAGAAATACTAAAAAACCATATATTAAAATAAATACGATTCAAAAATCAGTGCATAGAATCAGGAAATTTGCTAAGTTGATCATCAACTAAAGTGCATAAGACATTTTTGTGGCACCAGATGTTCCTAAAGTTATTCAGGTCTTATGTCATTTTATAAAAACCAAATTCTAGTTGTAAGCGACATCTGATGTTACAACAAAAAACAGTAGCTGCTTCTTGAATGGTATTGGTTTCAATTTTCCTCTTTCTGGTCACATAAATTGCGAGTTTTGCTTCTCCAGAAATAAAATTTAAAAGCTGCCCCTTTTTTTGATTCAATTTCTTGTACGCAGCACCATAAATAAATTTTCTGATATTACAATTTTCAACGAACAGATTAAAAACATTTGTTAAAAGATTAAAGACCACTGCAAGTCTCTTACACTCACTAAAAGCATGAAAGAATGTCTCACAAAGGGGACAGAAGGGACACTGGCTTGACACAGCAGGATAAGTTTTCCTTCTATTTTTTCGATGATGCCCTCCCAGTTCTTCCTGGTTCTTGTCTCATTTCTAAGGTCCACACCAAGAAATTTGAGACCATCAGTCATCCAGTTTTTAGGAAGAACCGGGAGGTTGTCATGCCATTGTCCAACAGCAAGGGCTTCACTTTTGCTCCAGTTTACTTTTGCCGCAGTTGAATACATTTGTTAAAACCATTAAAACATCAACATCCCTCTGGTTTTTGATAAGAACAAAAACATCATCAGCATAGGCAGATAAAATAATGCTCTTTAAAACCAGGAAAAATCAAACCGTCAATGGTTTTGCGGATTCTACAGAGGAGAGGTTCTAGGGAGAGTGCATAGAGCATCCAAGACAGAGCCTAAGAGAAGTAAAATCAGCTTTTCTAAGTTTATAAGTTCTCCAAAAATGACTTAAAACCTCTCTAAAGCCTCTGTCTAAAGCTTAAACTGAATTAAAATGCCATTATGCACTCCTAGGTAATATATTTCTTATCACAACGTGACATAAAACCAAAGAATGATCAGTAAAAACAGCTTGCATTATATTACAGTCCCTAAAACATTAAAATGGTGTTTAAAACAGTAAAAATGATCCAGCCTGGCTAAAGACACCCTATCGTCTGTCAGGTGGGACCAAGTATACTGTCGGCAATCTGGATGCATCCACCACAGCAATTCAGTCTAGCCTGTATTTTTTCTAGAAAGCTCTTCCTCTCTGCACCGTTTGTTTGAGCATAAATATTCATAAAGAACAGAGTACGGTGCTCAAAATGTGCCTTTACTAAAAGACACCTCCCCTTTACGACTTGCTCAACCTCCAGAGATGTTGGGTTAAAAGTTCTAGAGAACAGGAAGCCCATTCCACCACTCAGCGTGGTGTTATGGCTCAGGACCACCTGTCCTTCCCACTCCTCACCCAGTCCACTTCATTGCTGTCATCGCTGTGGGTTTCTTGTAAAAATAGAACATCAATAGTTTTCCTTCTTGCTGTGTCAAAAACCAGTGCCCTTTTCCTTTCTTGGCTGGCTCTATTTACGTTTAATGTCCCAACTCTAAAAGAATCCATGATGAGGGAGAAGTTAAAAGTAAGAACCTTAAAATAAATAAATAGGAAATATAATAATACAGTCAGCCTCATCAAATTTGCTTTTTGAGTCGATATATCTCTAGGTCACTGAGTTCTGATGTGGCTCTGTTTTTAATAAGTTATTTGGCCGAATTTTTTAAAAAAAATTAATTTGTCAGGAAAAAACTGTGAGATTCAGACCTTTCATGCCTTTAGTTTGTTGTAAAAACAATTTAAACATTTTTTCCGGGTACCAAACATGCTGTTGACTGGCAGTGACTGGAGTGTGAGATAGCTCACTGCAATCAGACATACAATCCTCATTATCACTACTGTCTTGAACACGCGGTCCGACCTCAAGCCGACCAGCTTTACATCCGGCGGAAACAGTCTCTCTTACTGCGTCTCTCTCAGGAGGAGCGGTGGGGAAGTGGCGAGGTCAGCACGCGGTTAAATGGATTTAATTTAATTTAATTTTATACTGTTAATATTTTAATTTTTTTAGTATATGTACCGTTAATGCTACATGTGTCTGTTAGTATAGTGTATGTCTTGTGGTATGTCCTGTTATGTTTTTGTTTTTTCCTGGTGTTTGGCTGAGCAGTGGATATGTGCAATTTCCTCCGGGATATTAAAGTATCTATCTACCTACCTACCTACCTACCTACCTACCTACCTACCTACCTACCTACCTACCTACCCACCTACCCACCTACCCACCTACCTACCTACCTACCAGGAACAGGAATCCATTCAGACGCATGGTCGTCTGTCACAGCTTCAGCACCTGTCTGGTTTCCTGTCTCAACATTCTCGTTTTTATCACCAGTATCCCTCCTAACCTCACCCACTGCGCCTGTCACCACCCTAGACTCACCCAGTGTACCTTTCTCACCCAATTCACCTACCACCTCCATAATCTCACCCCATCCACTCACTACCTCTCCAATCTCACCCTGTTCACCTGTCAGCTCACCATTCTCACCCACCACAACCGTCACTCATCCAACTCACTGGACACCACTCCACTCTCACCCATCACTCCACTTACCCCTAACCTCACCTGCTCTCTCAGCTATCCTGCCACGATCCTCACTTGTCCCACCTTCACTCTCCCGCCTCACCTCGATTTTATCATTGGTTGACAGTCCTACCTGTACCTGACTGTCAGGCTCGCTCCTCGGAGCTCCGCGTATCTGATGCTTCGGCGCCATGGAGTCGGAACAGGATGCCTCGGAGCGGCAGTGGGAACCGCCGTCTCACTGGGCGGGTCCCGCGGAGCATCGCTGATGTGCCCCGGACAGGCGCTAACAATGTGTCCCTCCTCTCCACAGCCAAAACATTTAAGCCAAGAGGAGGTGGCGTAAATCGTGTAGTCATAATCCATCCATCCATCCATCTTCCTCCACTTATCCGGGGTCGGGTCGCGGGGGCAGCAGCTTAAGCAGGGAAGCCCAAACTTCCCTCTCCCTAGACACTTCGTCCACCTCCTCCGGGAGAATCCCAAGGCGATCCCAGGTCAGCTGGGGAACATAATCTCTCCAGCGTGTCCTGGGTCGTCCCCGGGGCCTCCTCCCAGTAGGACGTGCCCAGAACACCTCACCAGGGAGGAGTCCAGAAGGCATCCTAACCAGACGCCCGAGCCACCTCATCTGGCTCCTCTCGATGCGGAGGAGCAGCGGCTCGACTCTGAGTCCCTCCCGGATGACCGAACTTCTCACCCTATATCTAAGAGAGAGCCAGGACACCCTGCGGAGGAAACTCATTTCGGCCGCTTGTATCCGGGATCTCGTTCTTTCAGTCACGACCCACAGCTCATGACCATAGGTGAGGGCAGGAATGTAGATCGACTGGTAAATCGAGAGCTTTGCCTTTCGGCTCAGCTCCTTCTTCATCACGACGGACCGATACAGAGTCCGCATCGCTGCAGACGCTGCACCGATCCGCCTGTCGATCACCCTCACTCGTGAACGAGACCCCGAGATACTTGAACTCCTCCACTTGGGGCAGGATCTCATCCCCAACCTGGAGAGGGCACTCCACCCTTTTCTGACTGAGGACCATGGTCTCAGATTGGGAGGTGCTGATTTTCATCTCAAACGCTTCACACTCGGCTGCAAACCGCTCCAGTGAGTGTTGGAGATCACGGCTTGATGAAGCCAACAGTACCACGTCATCTGCAAAAAGCAGAGACGCAATACTGAGGCCACCAAACCGGACACCTGGTTTGGTGGCCTCAGTGCCTAGAAATTCTGTCCATAAAAGTTATGAACAGAATCGGTGACAAAGGGCAGCCTTGGCGGAGTCCAACCCTCACTGGAAATGAATCCGACTTACTGCCGGCAATGCGGACCAAACTCTGACATTGGTCGTGCAGGGACCGATCAGCACTTATCAAGGGGTTCGGTACCCCATACTCCCGAAGCACCCCCCCACAGAACCCCCCGAGGAACACGGTCGAACGCCTTCTCCAAGTCCACAAAACACATGTAGACTGGATGGGCGAACTCCCATGCCCCCTCAAGGACCCTGCGGAGGGTGTAGAGCTGGTCCACTGTTCCACGGTCAGGACGAAACCACACTGCTCCTCCTGAATCCGAGATTTGACTTCCCGACGGACCATTCTCCAGAACCCCTGAATAGACCTTGCCAGGGAGGCTGAGGAGTGTGATCCCCCTGTAGTTGGAACACACCCTCCTGTCCCCCTTCTTAAAAAGGGGGACCACAACCCCAGTCTGCCAATCCAGAGGCACTGTCCCCGACGTCCACGCGATGTTGCAGAGGCGTGTCAACCAGGACAGCCCCACAACATCCAGAGCCTTTAGGAACTCCGGGCGGATCTCATCCACCCCCGGGGCCCTGCCACCGAGGAGCTTTTTAACCACCTCGGTGACCTCAAACCCAGAGATAGGAGAGCTCGTCTCAGAGAACCCAGACTCTGCTTCCTCATGGGAAGGCGTGTCCCGGAATTGAGGAGGTCTTTGAAATATTCTCCCCACCGAGTCACAACTTCCTGAGTCAGCAGCGCCCCATCCCGACTATACACAGTGTTGATGCTGCACTGCTTCCCGCTCCTGAGACGTCTGATGGTGGACCAGAATCTCCTCGAAGCCATCTGGAAGTCGTCCTCCAAGGCGTCACCGAACTCCTCCCACGCCCGAGTTTTTGCCTCAGCAGCCACCAAAGCTGCATTCCGCTTGGCCAGCCGGTACCCATTGGCTTCCTCAGGAGTCCCACAGGCAAAAAAGGCCTCTTCTTCAGCTTGACGGCATCCCTTCCTGCCGATGTCCACCAGCGGGTTCTGGGGTTGCCCCCACGACAGGCACCGACCACCTTACGGCCACAGCTGCAGTCGGTCGCTTCGACAATGGAGGCGTGGAACATGCTCCACTCAGACTCAATGTCCCCTCCTCCCCTGGAACGTGGGTGATGTTCTGCCGGAGGTGGGAGTTGAAACTCCTTCTGACAGGAGATTCCGCCAGGTGTTCCCACCAGACCTTCACAATACGTTTGTGTCTTCCAGGTCGGACTGGCATCTTCCCCCACCATCAGCGCCAACACACCACCAGGGGGTGATCAGTTGACAGCTCCGCCCCTCTCTTCACCAGAGTGTCCAAGACATGCGGCCGCAAGTCCGATGACATGACCATAAAGTCGATCATCGAACTGCGGCCTAGGGTGTCCTGGTGCCAAGTGCACATATGGATACATTATGGACAGTCTGTGACGAGCACAGAAGTCCAATAACTGAACACCACTCGGGTTCTGATCAGGGGGGCCGTTCCTCCCAATCCCGCCCTTCCATGTCTCGCTGTCATTGCCCACGTGAGTGTTGAAGTCCCCCAGCAGAACGATGGAGTCCCCAGTGGGAGCGCTCTCCAGCACCCCCTCCAAAGACTCCAAAAAGGGTGGGTACTCTGAACTGCTGTTTGGTGCATAAGCACAAACAACAGTCAGGACCCGTCCCCCCACCCGAAGGCGAAGGGAAGCTACTCTCTCGTCCACCGGGGTGAACCCCAATGTACAGGCGCCAAGCCGGGGGGTTATGAGTATACCCACACCTGCTTGGTTTCTCTCACCATGGGTAACTACAGAGTGGAAGAGAGTCCAACCCCTCTCGAGAGGACTGGTACCAGAGCCCACGCTGTGTGTGGAAGTGAGCCTGACTATATCTAGTCGGAACTTCTCAACCTCACACACCAGCTCGGGCTCCTTCCCTGCCAGAGAGGTGACATTCCACGTCCCAAGAGCCAGCTTCTGTAGCCGGGGATCGGATCGCCAAGGTCCCCGCCTTCGGCCACCGCCCAGCTCACAGTGCACCCGACCCCTATGGCCCCTCCCACAGGTAGTGAGCCCATGGGAAGGGGAACCCATGTTGTCCTTTTGGGCTGGGCCCGACCGGGCCCCATGGGTGCAGGCCCGGCCACCAGGTGTTCACCTTCGAGCCCCACCTCCAGGCCTGGCTCCAGAGGGGGGCCCCGGTGACCCACGTCCGGGCAAGGGAAAACGTGTTCCATTGTTCGTACTCATCATTAGGGGTTTCTGAGCCGTCCTTTGTCTGGTCCCTCACCTAGGACCTGTTTGTCATGGGTGACCCTGCCAGGGGCACAAAGCCCCAGAAAACTCCTAGGATCATTGGGACACACAAACCCCTCCACCACGATACTCAAGGAGGGGTAATCATAGTCGTCTACTTTAACAACAAAGCTGTTGTGACACCATCACATTAATGAAGTGTTGAATGTATAGGACAATTACATGTTAAGTGAATACATATCAAAAGAGGGAAAAATGTGCAAGACATGTATGATATAATACATTTATGCTTGGTATGTATGTCACGTAAATTGCTAAACATTCCATTGTAATTAGCAATGATGGACTGATGGCCAGGGAAATAGTCGCACCTGACAGGGAGGCGTGAACCAGAGACGATATAACCGAGTCCCCCAGGTGAGACGAGTAGGGAGGAAGAAGGAAGTGGTCCAGTACCCGAGTAGAGAAACCTGTGATGATGATAAAATAACTGGATTCCGAAGCTAAAACTGGTCCTTACAGCGTGAGACGGAGGAAACGGTCCTGTTGGAGCAGTCAGCTCCGTGGATGTCCGAATCTTACCAGGCAGCGGGTGCCTCTCCCTCTCCGGTGAGACCGAACCTTTTTTGTTTTTTTAATAGTGACTTTTGTGAAAACCCCCTGTCCCGGCTGGGACCAGGGGTTTTCAGTTTTCCATTTTTGAGAATTATAAGGTTTTTTTGGATATTCGTTTCCCCCCCCTCTAACTGAACAATCCAGTGACGCTATCATCCTTCGCGTCTGAGTGTGGATGTTGGTGCGCGCAGCGTTGGATGCGTAAACTGGTTTTAAACAATTAACTTTGGAGGATTATGACTTTATTCTGGGAAAAGGGGAGTGATGTTTATGAAATTTGTTTTTTCTTGTTTCTATGTTGACAAATACACTGCGCCAGAGCGCGTAATGCAGGTGGTGTTTGTTTAGTATTATTTCTTACACATCCTTATTAAAAAAACTTGCTTTCATCCCACTAAAGAACCCCTTGTGCATATTAACAACGATAAGTTCAGGGTTGAGTAGTTACACGGTAATTAAATTCTTTTGCTTTGTTGTTCAGGATCATTGATACCTGTCGGCGGTGACACACGAGATGTTTCAGCTGCGGGGACTTGCACCCCGACAGGACTTTCGTAATTGGCGACACAACTTTTCTGTATCGAGAGAGTTCTCTAACTAGGAATTCATCACTGATGAAACAGGGGATGTTTGACAGTGTGATCCTAGACGCCGGCTGTGACAATGGCATAACCGGTACAAACAGTCCGTTCACAATTATCCCCTTTTCAGCAAGCAACTTCACCTGTTCCACCTTCTCCACAAACATTACAATTGCCCTGTTCATCGGGCCAGCAGACTTCAGCGCACTGCACCCGATAACATCCCCCACTGCAAGTGCCACCTCTTCCACGCTGCCTAGTGAAACCACTCTGATCCCGTGACTCCTTGTCAGCGATGTGAAGCCACCATACGCCATGACGGCATCTAAGTGGCCGCCAACCAGCCCACGCCTGGTCGGCAAAAACCACACAAAAAAAACTGACAATAAACGACACTAAACACTCAAGACAAACCCCTTTAACAATATACAAAGAATACAAACATAAAGACAAAACGTAACAATAGAAAAAAGCACTGAAACACACTCAGCAGTTTTCCACTCACTTCATTCACTCCTCCCACAAGAAGAAAAAAGAAGATCCACTTAATTAGATAGATAGATACTTTATTAATCCCGGAGGAAATTGCATATATCCACTGCTCAGGCATTACATAACAAATTATACTGGATAAACACCAGGAGAAAAGGAAACATTGACATCACAGGACATACCACAAGACATACATTACACTAACAGACAGGCACATGCAGCACTAACAGGACTTATATACTAAACTATAACTAAAATATAAACAGTATAAAATTTAAAAATATTACAGTATTAAAATATAAACAGTATAAAATAAAATCTAAACAGTATAAAATTGAATTAAAATATAAAACAGTATAAAAAAATAAATAAATAAATTATATATATATATACACAACAGTATAAAATAAAATAAAATTTAAATTAAATTAAATCCATATTCAAATTCAACCCCGTGCTGACCTCGCCACCTCCCCCCCGCTCCTCCTGAGAGAGTCATTGTACCCCCTGATGGCACGGGGCACGAAGGAGGACCTCAGCCTCTCTGTGGAGGCGCTGTGTGACAGCAGTCTGCCGCTGAAGGTGCTTCTCTGCTGGGAGAAGGTGGTGTGTAGGGGGTGGCTGGTGTTGTTCATGATGGCCCTGAATTTAGACATGGTCCTGCTCTCCAGAAGCATATCCACAGAGTCCAGGCTCAGCCCGACCACTGAGCCCGCTCTGCGGATGAGTCTGTTCAGACGCTCCATTTCTCTTTTCCTGGCCCCCCCACCCCAACACACAATGGCGTATGACAGCACACTGGAGACTACGGACTGATAGAACATGAAAAGGAGCTTAGGACAGATGTTGAAGGAGGCCAGCCTCCTTAGGAAGTACATCCTGCTCTGCCCCTTCTTGTACACACAGTTGGAGTTGAGTGACCAGTCCAGTCTGCTGTCTAGCTGCAGTCCCAGGTACTTATAGTTTTCTACCACCTCCACCTCACTGCCTTTGATGATCACCGGCTGTGGAGAGGGAGGTGCCCGCCGGAAATCCAGAACCATCTCCTTTGTCTTGGAGACGTTGAGCTGGAGCTGGTTCTGTTGGCACCACTCCACGAAGTCAGCCACCAATGCCCTGTACCTCCCCTCATCACCCTCCGGATACATGCCACTATCGCGGTGTCATCGGAGTACTTCTGTATGTGGCATGTATCCGAGTTGTGCTTGAAGTCTGATGTGTAGAGGGTGAAGAGAAAGGGGGATAGAACGATCCCCTGTGGCGCCCCCGTGCTGCTGGTCACCATAGATGACAAACAGTCCCCCATACGGACGTACTGGGGTCTGTCCGTTAGGTAGTCCGTAATCCAGCTCACGAGGTAGGGGTCCACAGCTATGGAGGTCAGTTTATCCTGCAGGAGCTGGGGCTGGATGGTGTTGAAGGCACTCGAAAAGTCGAAGAAGAGCACTCTGACGGCACAGCCCCCGGCGTCCAGGTAGGAGAGTGTGCGGTGGAGGAGGTACATGACAGCATCGTCAACCCCAACCTTGGCCTGATAGGCAAACTGGAGAGGGTCCATAGCACCCTGCACCTGTGGACGCATGAGCTCCAGGACCAGTCGCTCTAGGGTCTTCATTACGTGGGAGGTAAGAGCGACCGGTCGGTGGTCGTTGAGCTCAGTAGGGCGTCCTTTCTTGGGTACAGGGACAATGCAGGAGGTCTTCCACAGTGACGGGACCATCCCCAGCCGCAGACTGAGGTTGAACAATTGTTGCAGGGGGTCCCCTAGTTCCGAAGCACAGGCTCGGAGGAGTCTTGGGGAGACCTTATCTGGTCCAGCCGCCTTGTAGGGACGGAGCCTCCTCAGCGTTGTCGTCACCAGGTCTGCAGTGATGATGGTCTCGGTCATGGTGGGAGCAGGAGGTTGTGGCGAGGTTGGAAGTCCAGTGGTTGAGGTGGGGCCGTTGAGCTTCGCAGTTCTTGGAGTGGGCTCGGGAGAAGTGGCAGGGGTGGAAGGAGAGGAAGCACAGGAGGAGGGAGCATCAGTGGAGCGGTCTGTAGGGCCAGGAGAGGCCTGTAGGCCAGGAGAGGTCTGTAGGCCAGGAGAGGCCTGGGACGAGGAGCCGGGAGTGGTGGGGGAGCTGAACCGATTGAAAAAGCTGTTAAGTTCATTCGCTCGTTCAATATTTCCCTCCACAGTGCTGCGCCCTTTCCCGTGTCCGGTGATGGTTCTCATCCCATTCCAGACCTCCCGCACTTGGTTGCGCCCCAGCTGCTTCTCCAGCTTCCTCCTGTACGCCTCCTTGGCCTCCCTCAGGCAGAGTCTCACTTCCTTCTGGGCCTTCCTCATCTCCTCCTCGTTGTTGCTCCTGAACACCCGCTTCTTCCTGTTCAGGACAGCCTTGACTTCCTTTGTTACCCATGGTTTGTTGTTGGGGTAACACCTGATTGTCCTGACAGGGGCCACGGTGTCCACACAGAAGTTCATGTAGTCTGTAAAACACTGAGCTGCCCCCTCAATGTCTTCCCCATGTGAGCCCACAATAACATCCCAGTCGGTGGTCTGGAAGCAGTTCCTCAGCATCTCCTCTGCTTCCGGGGACCACCTCCTAACCTGTCGTGTTGTTGCTGGCAGCCGTTTCACCAGCGGGATGTAGGTGGGCTGTAGGTACACTAGGTTATGGTCTGATTTACCTAGTGGAGGGAGGGGGGTGGCGGTGTATGCCTCCTTAGCATTAGTGTAGAACAGATCGATGGTTCTGTTCTTCCGTGTGGGACAGTCTACACACTGGACCATTGTGGGGAGAGATGAGTCCAAGGTGACGTGGTTAAAGTCACCGGTGATGATGACGAGCGCCTCCGGGTGCCGGGTCCGAAGAGCAGAGGTGGTCCCACAGATGGTCTCTTGTGCCGTCTCTGGGTCCGCCCGTGGAGGGATGTAGATGGCGAGGACGATGACGTGTGAGGATTCACGCGCCAGGTAGTAGGGTCTGATGCTAACAGCTGTTAGCTCCAGATCGCGGTTACACAGTGTTGATTTCATCGTCACATGTCCCGGATGGCACCATCTATCGTTGGTGTAGATGATTAATCCACCTCCTTTCTTCTTACCGGCGGTGTTCGTGTCCCGGTCCGCTCGTACGGAGAAGCCGGTTAGTCGGACGTTAGCGTCTGGCACGTCGCCAGTTAGCCACATCTCTGAGAACACCAACAAGCTGGTCTCCCGGTAGCGATGATCAGTCCTGCACAGTGCCGTCAGTTCGTCCAACTTGTTGGGTAGAGAGTTCACGTTCCCCGTGATGACGGAGGGGACGGAGGGCTTGACTCTCCTCCGGTTAGCGGCTCTAGCCGTTAGTCTAGCCCTTTCAACTCGACCCGCTCGGCATCCGCGATATCTCCGTCGGAGCTCAGCGGGGATGAGATCGCGTGTTGCTGGGTCTCCTTTGACCCTCATTGACATCAACTCCTCCCTGGAGTACACTAGCATATCACTATACATTATCTAAATTTACGCTAGAAAAATACACGCAGAAACATAGAAAAAAACGCAAAATTATGCAAACAAACTCGCTCTGAGCAGAGGAAACTGCATCCTGCTCGCGCATGCGCAGTACGTATTTAATTAATCCCCTAACTGGGAAATTACTTTTTACACTCTACATTTACACATCTTTGTGTTAGATACAGAGTTTTGTACAGGCCCCTGAAACAGAACCACAACACGCAAGTGGCCTGCGAGCATGCAATTACTAAACACAACAGTACATGGGGAGGCAGACTGACGGGCAGTCACTTTGGGTGGCCCGAGTTGAGCACAGGAGGATGAACCCCAAAGTAGGGTTTCAGGTTCACCACATAAATAGTGTCCATTTTCTGCTTGTGGTCATTCCAGTGTATTTGATAATTGATGTGCCCAAATTTCTTCATGACAGATCAAACGTCAAAGGGACTTCATCCATATTTATGATGTCCTCTGGTCCGATGGAGTTTTCTTCTATCGATGTTTCAACAAATTTGTGGAAGTTTTCAATTTTTTCCTGATGGTCAGGGGGGAGTTGCTGACAGAGAGTGGTCTGTGCCCTGATGCATCAGATGGACAGGTTTTTATGTTTCATAAATCTGAAACACCATGACGGGCCAGCTTTGAAATCTTCAATATTCATTTTGCGTGCGATTGTTTTCGCTTGCAGTCTGATATGTACAGTGGATACACCACAGCCACATGCTCTCTGTGTGTTCACCCAGTCCTCCAGGACATTTTCAAGTTCAGGCCACCTGCTTTTAAGGCCTCTGAAAGCTTTTCGCATTTTTGGCATTACATGAGCTCTTCCCGCTGCTGCCTCCAACGTCTCACCATACATTCATTGATGCTAAGCTTGCGTGCAGCAGTGCGATTTCCTTCCTGTATAGCAAGCTCGATGGCCTTCAACTTAAAACTTGCATCATACAAACTTCTTCGTGTAGTTTCCATGTTGAAGGGGCGAGGATTTGAAATTAATTACCAGTTAGTAATTTTTTGTGCGTGTTCTATCTGCTAAAGAAAAGGTCGTGCGTGTTCTATATGTTAAAGAAAAAGTAGCGTCGGCTATTGTTCTTTGCATTTACGTTTCGTCTATTTTAATCTAATTCCGGTTAGAGCAACCCTATCGGTGGCAGAAAAAAACTACAGAATAGCCTCACCTTTGTATGAGCCGCATAGCTCAAAACCTAAGAAAAAAGTAGCGGCTTATAGTCGGGAACATTTGGTACATATTAAAGCTTATCTGGAAAAAAGTACAGATCCAAAATCTTTTTTGTAAATCCTAGTACAACAATCATTGTGTGTCATATTCTGCCTCTGATTCTGCATCGGTATGACCAAAACATTTCTTATTTTGACATTATTCATTCAGTGAAATGTTATTCACCTCTGAAGTAAGACTTACAACATCTGCATCTTCATTTGGGCATAAACAAATCCATAATCGGTAGTGATTTAGGTATGGTATGTGTTTTGTCAATAACTGTCAAAGTCAGTCTGGATGTGCTGTAGAATATTCAGAATTTAAGATTAAGATCTGTACATTTTATTACCAAAATGACATAAATGAATGCTTATCCACTGCAGTGTACTGATGGCATAGTTAGAGACAGCATTGGCTTTCTTCCTACTTTCCATCTACAAGGGAAATTAGCTGCATTTCCTGGTCAAAAGCCAGAGGAGTAATTACACCACCCCCACCCATCCACCCACTTACCCCCAAGGCCTTAATGGTACATCTTCTAAATGTACCAAGGAATGCATTTTATGTCTGAGAAGTAAAATCCTGAGCCTGAAATTTGCTTTTGCTGTGGTTTATTTGCAGTTGACATGTAGTGTGCTGTTGCATCTTCAAAATATCCAGGAAGTATGAATAATTGATATCTTTTTGTCTGTCACTGTTCCTTTTCTTCATTCATCATGCCCTGCAATCTCCCTAACTAATAACATTCATTCATTCATTTTCTGCCGCTTCATCCGCCGTGGCGGGTCACGGGGAGCTGGAGCCTATCTCAGCTGGCATAGGGCGTGAGGCGGGGGGACACTCCAGGTACGACGCCAGTGCACCGAGGAGCGACTAACTAATAACAGCCGTGATAAAATGAGATTTTCCATACTATTGTTGTCCACGTGTTTCTCTTCTAATTAAAAATTCAAATAATTTTCACACACAAATTACAGTACCACAAATTACAGGTCATCTTCAACAGATGTGCTTTTTCTCAAATCTTTGGTTGAATTTCTTTTCTGTTAAAGATAAATCACTACAGGCACATCACAGCTTTTCAATTAGCTGAAGTAGTCACAGTGTGAATTTTTCATACTAAAACAGATGTGTTTTATTTTCCCTTGCATCATTGCAAAGACATACAGTATATCATATCATTACAGTATGATATGACCAGGACCTGGACTCTGTGGAGACAGCTCTAGAGAGGAGGACTATGTCCAAGTTTAGATCGATCCTGGGTAACACCACCCACCCCCTGCACACCACCTTTGCCCAACAGTGGAGCTCCTTCAGTGGCAGACTGCTGTCACCAAGCTCCTCCACTGAGACTCAGGACCTCCATTGTGCCTCATGCCATCAGGGGGTACAACCATTCTCTCAGAAGGAGGGGGGCAAAGCTGAAGTCACAGAGTCATCAAGGTCGGCTGAGAGGGGATAGACTAGGGGGCCTGGGATGCACTGGGAATGCACTGTGGGATACTTTGTGGGTGTCCTTAGTGTCAGTCTACAGTTCGGTTCATCCACTTATTCTTATCTTATATCTTCTTATGCTCCTTCTATGTTTTATGCTTCTTTCAGGTTCTTATGCTTCCTTTTTATGTTGTGTTTTCTGTTGTTGTAATTATGTAATTATGTTAATTATGTAATTTTTGTAACGTCTTTTTGTCTGTCAGTCAATGGTCAGTGTGTTTATTTGTATGTGTTTGTGAGCAGATTTTACTCAGAATTTCCTTTGGGATTATTAAAGTGTCTGTCTGTCTGTCTGTCTGTCTGTCTGTCTGTCTGTCTGTCTGTCTGTCTTCAAAGCGGTGATGTATTGTGATTGTCAGTGTTTGTGTGTTTGTTTGTTCGTTCATTTGTTCGTCCGTCCGTCCGTTAGTATATCCACATCTGCAACCATTGCAGATAGAAAGATGAAACAAAAAGCACATCACTTGGGCAGAAAAGGGGATGACAATAAGATGATGAGCTTAACCTTGAGCAAAGTAGGTCAAGGTCAAAATTCAACGGTGGTACACTCAGGAACTGGGTAAGATAGAAAGACGAGGGAGAAGGCCAGTGTAAGACCATAGATCAAAGCTAGTGCTTTGATTAACGACAGTAGGGCAGAGCAATAGGTTTGATTTTTGACCCATGCAAGTAGGTCAGGGTAAAATTTTAAATTCAGGGGTGTCGCAGGATGTCGCAGTCTGTGACTGCATTGATTCTAGTTGACGTAGAAACCGTCCATACCTTTTATTAGACGGGTGGAAAGGGATGGGAAAGAAAAGTAAAATTACAATCCTATCCTAATGAACCATCGTTGAACATCCACATTTGACAACTATTCTGGCATTGAAACAGTACAGAAAATATATATTGCAAAAGTACAGGTAAATTTCCTTCAAATCAATTTTACATAGGCCCATCGTCAGCAGCCATGCAGTATCAGCAGTGAAGAAAGTTAATGGTGTTTCTTTACAATAAAAATTTCCCAACTAAAAATGCAAAGACCTGAGAACTCCAACTGTGAAGTGACTTCACACATTCTCCAATAGATTAAAGATTACACCACACCCAGTGATTTATTACAACTGGAAGTTGGCGAGAAAGTTCATTTCTTGTCATACATGAAATCATGAACAATCTTTAATTTTACTCTTTATCAGCAAAACAAAAACTATAAAAAATAATATATTGAGTGGGTGGCATAGTGGCGCAGTGGGTAGCGCTGTCTCAGCACAACAAGGCGAGTCCGATTTTGAGTCCCCCTTTGTTTGCATGTTCTCCATGTGTCTGCATAGGTTGTTTCCGGATTCCTCCCACCACAAAAACATGCGCTTCAGGTTAATTGGCCGTTCCAAATTGCCCGTAAGAGTGCGTGTTATACGTATGTCTCTGTGTAGCTCCACAGTGCACTGGCGTCGCGCCCAGAGTTTGCCCCGCCTCACGCCCTATGACAGCTAGGATAGGCTCCAGCTCCCTGTGACCCGCGCAAGCAGATGAACCGGTCAGATAATGAATAAATATTTTGCCTTGAACAAGAAGGGAATCATTTTTATCATCTGTCAAAGGGTAAGCCTATTTAAGAAAACCTGGAACAACCAATACACCATTAAGTATCTAAACTAGCAGATTCATAAAAGGTTCAATCCTTGAGAAATTTTTGTTGGCAAAGAATTAACTCATGAAACTGGTTGGCAGCTGTTTCCTCCTGGCCTACAAGGAACATTGACAACACTTTACTCACCACAAGCTGTCTCTGATGGTGGAGCGTAACCATTGCTTCTAGCATCTCTTTTCTGCCAAGAAATATAATTTCAAGTTGGTGACTGATGCTTAGAGTTATAACCCTCAGGGCATCCTTATTTAATCTTCTCATGTTAGAGTTACAAGGTATTATAATGGAGCAGGGTGATGTTTCAGGTATATTCATATGCAGCAGCATGATCACAAAAGATGAATGAGAAGGCAATCAAGAAAGCAGACCTTTGTAAATATTTTCTGTGTTTTCGTTTTTTCACAGCGCAGATCAAAAACTACATGTTGATGTTCAAAAATAACAAAGCACATTAGTAGCAAAGCTGCAAAATAATAAAGCAAGGTTCTGTGGTATGAAACAGACCTTTATTATCTTTACATCATCAACATGCTAGATCATATTTGTACACTTTATAATTTGCAAGGGAGGAAACTTCATTTCATTCACCACTTTATTGAAAGCCTGAATCATATAATCCATCTATCATTTTTCTTGGAGAAGAGACCATTGCAGTCATCTCATCTACAGCAGTTTATCTGCCTTGCGTGTCACAGCTCTGCTGGAGCCCATCCTGGCTGGCTACATAAGATGTTGGGTCATTATGGGGCGAATCAAATAACATTTTTAGAAAAAATAATGTTTTCAAGACAGTTGTTTGCATTGCCTGTGATAAGACCATACGATTTGTGCTGAGTTCCCTATATTATTCTGTCACATAGGCAAATTTATTGTTGATCTGCCATGATCATCAGTCTTCCCCACTACATTTTCCACAAGTATACAAGCATTTTCACACAGACATCTAACTCTGGAGGGACATGGTGAGTGGAACCCCTTGAAAATCATTGTGCAAATTAGGGTGCTCATTTAAATATAATCACTCTTCATCTTCTGCACTGTATATGAAAGGCAATCACTCACAGAACTATTCAGTGACCCTTTACGATATAATAAATGGTTGGATAATGAGAATGAAGACTCGATTGCAACTGCACATTCAAATGTAGTTTACAGTCTGCACATCGATTTCTTTAGTCATACATCATTATTATTGTTTTATAAATTCAAAGAAAATGAATTTACTGTAAGTGCTGTTTATCTTGTAATATAGCATGTTTCTAAAATAAATGACGAAAATATAGAAAACGCAGTGCTCTGAAAGCAACACTGAAAAGACAAACAGAAAAATAATACTGTGAAATGTTGTACAGTATTTGTGTGATTGGTGTTTACTGCTAATATAGTAAGCTTTTTTGTGACACTATTGCCTGCTGTTTAAAATTGACCTCATAACCTTGATGCTTGAGGACTTAATGGATAATGATACTCTCCTGAGAGTTAGAGATCACATGTAATCTTTAGGATGCCCTGATGACCTTTTAAACATACTGCTTTTGCTATTTTAATACAAAATGTGACACATTCTTTTAAATATTTTTTACCAGCAGTGGTAGTAATAATAATAATAATAATAATATAATCATAATAATAATAATTGCTTAAATTCCTGATGTTTTCAAAAGTCATCGTGACGTTTATGTTTTTCTATTTTATGTTACGTTATTGCCTCATTATTGTGGCGTTCGACTGTAGTCAAGCACCTTTTAGGGGAGCCCAGGTGCGTCGCGAATCTAAACTGTTCCCTGTGTGGTGTCTCTCTCTAACCGGAGCAACCGCGGTGGATGAGGTGGTTCCATCAAACTAAATACAGTCCCCCCCGAGCATATCTACAGCATTGGTCCTTCGAGTCGGATTCATTTCACCCACGGCGAGCCATGGACACACAGAGAACCACAATGGATGAATATAGAGGACAGGTAGGAGCAAGACCACAACAGCTTCCAGCATATTTGCAAAGCCATAAGATCTGCCTACCGCAGTCCCTCGTGCCTTGTTCTGCCCCTTCTGATGAAGATAGCGAGAATGCCAGCGCACTGTAGCTGTGGTCTCTCAGCCTGCAGACCGAGTCCTTTACTAAAGGTGACCAGCCACACACTGCGCTCGGGTGCCCTCCCTGTCTCTCCTTACCGTAAAAGTTAATGAGGCAACTCAATGGGAATTAGCATCACATGCTAGTAACCTGCCTGAGCAGTTAAATATGTTAGTTGGGCTCTCATCAGCACCCCCTCAGACCAGAGCTACCACAGTCAAAGTCCATCAGGATGTAAATATAACTCAAGTGGACTTGAATTCTCCGATGCAATGCCCATCTCCACAAAATGTCTTGAGCTCCCCCCCTGAATTATTCACCTGGGACAGTATTTCTAACAGACAGCGGTGCCCATTGACAGCAGCCATTATCCTTCAAGTCAAGCCTGTTTCCTCAGCCTCCAGGTGACATGCTGCAAACTCCACTAGTGCCTACAACAACAGTAGCTATACAGGCCCAAGTAACTTCACCAAATATGCCAGGTCAAAGGCAGGATATGTAATTAACTCAGTCCCTACCGCCAACATTAACAGAGTTAAGGCTTGGAGCAATTTCCATGCCACCATCCCCTACAGTTATGAGTATGGCTAAGGCTCCACTTAACATTCAGGCTATGCCAGCCATAGGATAAATGAGCCACCAACAGCTGACAGGACATCAGCCGTATTACCAGCCCAATCAGGTTGTGTCATCACCTGTAGAGAGCAGACATGGCAACACGTCATTAGCTGGACAAGCCCAATATCAATCTCAGCTAATGACACCTGCATTCTCAAGATATCAGTATGTGCCCGTGCAGCCTGCACCCCAAGCACAGACTAAACCAACCCTGTTTCCTGCATACCAGTTATCCACCGCAGCTGCTATCCAGCCAGTAAGCCAACACCTAGCAGGCATACCTCAGCAGTCAAATTACCAACCAGTGTACACTCCTGCTGGGTTCCAGCCGGCAGTGTGTCAAACCCCTCATGTCATCCCCACGCAGTCAGCGTACCAACTACCATCCTACCAGTTGAGCCATCAGCTGCAACAGGTGCACCAGCTTCAGCCTACTCCTTCAACCCAGCCAGCCTATCAGCTAGTGCTTCCAGCCCCTATCACCATATCAGATTGTACAGGTCCAGTACACCCCTCAGCCTCAATTTACACCGCCACAAGTGCCATATGCTCTCCAAACTCCTAGGCAACCAATCCCAGTACCTGAAATGCCAAAATGAATCCATGACAGTGAGAGAGTTCACTGACCTGAAGATGGCACTCGACCACTTACTAAACCCTCATATTGAACTCTCTGAACACTATTACTATCGAGTTCTCATTGAGCAATTGATCCTGGATGAAGCCCGGCTCATTGCCCAGTCCTGAAGACACTATGCACAGCCATACGCGGCAGCAATACAGGCCCTTCAGCGACAATATGGGCAGCCGCACCAGCTCGCACAAAGTAAGATCGCAGCAATCCTGAATGCTCTCGACCTCAAAGCAGGAGACTCCAAAGCCTTCCAGAGCTTCGCCCTCAGTATCGAACTGCTAGTGGGAATGCTGACATCGCTGGAGGGCCCTAATGGGATGGAAGTGATGTTGACTGGCCACGTTGATTGACTCCTTAGTAAACTCCCCAAACAGTTAAGAGATGGCTTCGTGGAGCACCTACAGGCTCATGGCCGCCTCAACACTAGCAACCTCAACCCATACAACCTTCGGGACCTCTCTGAGTGACTCAACGTCAAGGCAGAAGCTCAAAGACTGTCGGCGAAAATGGCTCAGCGCCATCGCATTGAAGGAGCGCAACCCGCCAAGCGAAACAAACAGGCTCCCATAGCAAAACCACGTAACCAATTCATCTCAGTGTACCACGGCTATGATAGTCCCAAGACTCACAACTGCGAGCCCACAGGGGAAATTCGGCCAGAGTTAAAGCAGCAGAAATCCAAACGGATGTGCCTCTTTTGTAAGAGTGATGAGCACTATCTATCACAATGTCCAAACATCGTCCAGTGTTGACTGGAGGAAGTCGAGAAGTGGGTAAGAGACGGGAAGCATTGTCGTAATTGTGGTCGCACCAACCACGCAAAACAGGCCTGCACCTTGAAGGAATCGTGCAGCGAATGCCAAGAGATTCACCTGAGAGTGCTCCATGTCCTCGGCAAGCCAGGTCCCCATGTCTACCTCATCACGCCAAAGGATCGAGCCTCCCTCACCAACTCTAAGCAAGGAGGAAATGTGTATCTCAAGGTGGAGCCAGTTATCATAAGCCATGAAAGCAAGTCACTAGAAACTTAAGCAATCCTTGACGACGGGGCTCAGCGCACAATAATTCTGCCAGCTGCTGCTTGACACTTGTGAATGGGCAATGTCAATTCCCTTTCTCTACAAATAGTTCACCAAGGCACAACAGAGCTCACTGGTGCATCAGTTGACTTCCACGTAGCCCCACTCACAAAGCCCTCAGAATGGCATCTGGATTAATTAAGGGTGCCTTCACAGCTGGTCAGCTAATCCTTTCAGAGCAATCATATCCTGTGACAGCGCTTCAACGACGTTACCGCCACCTCAGAGGTCTCCATCTACAGAACTTCAGTAAGGTGCAGCCACTGCTGCTAATCGGTACAGATTGCACACATCTGATCACAGCCCGTCAGATTTGGCATCAGAGGTGGACTAGCAGCCATTCACACAGCTCGGCATTTCAGGGCCCAGATGGTTTTGCCTCTCAAACTACCTCATGCTACTTCACAGTTCTCAGGCCAGGGCCCGACGATCTCTACCAAAACGTTGAACGTCTTTGGCAGCTTGACGTTCTTCCATTTCGAAGCGAACGGCAAGTAGTGAGATCCCGTTTGGACCAAGAAGCTGTGAACATCCTGAAAACACACACCAAGAAAGTGAAAGTCGGCAACATACTTCGATACGCCACTCCTTTGCTCCGTGTCAAAGGTGCTGAAATCAGGCGTCAATACTGGGTTCTCTATGGGAGGCAGGCCATCAAGCGTCATCAAACTACTTGTACTGAATGCAGGAAATGGAGAGGGAAGCCCGTCGTTCCACTGATGGCAGATCTACCTCCTGCCCGTCCACAACTTCTTAAGCCCCCGTTCTTCTCAACAGGTGTAGACTGCTTCCGACCATACACCATCAAGGTCGGACGCCGCACTGAGAAACGTTGGGGAATCATATTGAAATGTCTCACCACTCGCTCTGTCCATCTTGATCTGCTGAGAAGTCTTGATGCAGATGCCTTTCTCTTGGCCTTGAGATGTTTCATTGCCCGCAGAGGCACCCCTGCAGAGATTCTGTCTGACCATGGGACAAACTTCAGTGGTGCAGAGAGAGAACTAGAAGAAGCATTTGCTGCAATGGAGCCACAGATACAGGAAAATCTGGTCAATCAACGTATCACATTCAAGTTCAACCCACCAGCAGCACCCCACTTTGGCGGTGCATGGGGGTGTGAAGTACAGTCAGTCAAGAAAGCTCTTAAGGTTGTTATCGGCTCTCAATACCTCCAGGAAGAAGTCCTGTTAACAGTCTTAATTGAGCATTCTCAATGCTAAACCTCTTGGATACGTGTCTTCAGACGTTGCTGACACAGATCCTGTGACCCCAAACATGTTGTTGATGGGGCGGTGGGATGCCTCACTGCCACAGGTATCCTACGCTCCAGATCCCCTTACCAAGAGGAGGTGGCGTCACTGTTAAATTATGGTGGACCACTTCTGGGTGCAATTCCTCAGGAAGTACTTGGCAACGCTCCGAGTTCGCCAGACATGGCAACGATACAAAGGCAGTCTCCTCCAAAATACGGTCTTGACGATCGTAGATCCTCAGCTGCCACGTGCCCATTGGCCTATCGGGAAGATGGTCAAGTTGGACACCAGCGTCAATGGTTGCATCGGATCAGCTGAGGTTCGAGTGGGGGACAAGACGTACCTGAAACCAGTAGCATGCCTCATCCAGCTCCCAGCTGTCCCAGACGAGGATGCTGATTCTAATGACTGCTGAGCCAGTAACTATTGAAGACTGTTAAGGAATTTACTATCATGAAGTTTGTTTTTTTATTTTATGTTACGTTATTGCCTCGTTATTGTGACGTTCAATTGTAGTCAGGCACCTTTTAGGGGAGCCTAGGTGAGTCGCGGGGTCCTGTCAGAGAGGTCCAGCGCCGTTAACGCTGTTAATGGGAGTTGGCAAGAGTTAGCGATCGAAACGATATGTACGGAGGTCGTCTACCCATCTGAACCGAGTCGTTGAATGCAGTCGTTCTGTAATGCTGCTGAATGTTTAATTAAATTACAAATCTAAACTGTTGCCTATGTGGCGTCTCTCTCTAACCAGAGCAACCACGGTGGATGAGGTGGTTCCATCAAACTAAATACAGTCCCCCCCGAGCATATATACAACAACAATAACAACAACAACAACAACAACAATAATAATAATAATAAAACCTGCAATGCTTCCCTAAACGTAATGAGTTGGTGTTTTATTTGTAAAGGCATACAGACTGATCATGACCACAGCCATTCATAACTTGGGAATTTTAAAATAAAATACCTCAAGCCCAAGAGCCTCATGTAAGTAAATACCTCAAGGGATTATAAATAAATGGAAAAGTATCTTCTAGAAAGCATTATGGTGTAAAGTGATGATGAGGTGTGGGTGTGGGGGAAGGGACCAGTGGCACACTATGGTGAAATGTGAATAAGTGATTTTAACAAATAGGGCCTTATGGAAGCCTGAATCATGAACTGCCCTTATCACTTGGTAAAGTAAGTAAAGTTAAAATACAATTCCCTGCAGGCATGGAAACAGAAAGCAGGCTAAACCAAACAGAAACACATTCCAACATATGGTCATAGCAAATCAATTGAGATTAGTTTTGTCTTAAATGTAGTTCAAATGTAGCTGGTGATTGACAGGTGGATTTATTAAAGTGATTGTGCAGGCATTCCGGTGGACTGCCAAGATGAGGATGAAGTTGAGTCTGAAGGCAACATTTATGATTACAGTATATCAAGCTAACCAAGCCCTGGGCAATGAGGCATCAGAAAGTATTTACCTTTAAAGCTTGCTTGGAAACTCACCTGTAGGGCTATTGTGAGGAGCTAAGGTAACCTGAATGAGCTCATGGTTGAAGCACCTTTTCTATCTCCAGCATTCTGCATTCTATTTAAATTGGGACTGTGGGAATTCTGGTTTTGCCCAGTGTCTTCAGATGTGTCATTCTCTCAGATGATTGTTGTGCATTTCGTTTTTCAGAGTTACCTCATGTCATGGTCTTTCTGATATCAGTATTTCAAAAATTTAAAGAATTAAAAAACAAACAAAACATCCAATTCATCATTTTAAAGTTTTTATACATGATGCAACTGTTATCATTCTTTCTTATTTTAATATTTTATTTAAATTAATTCTAAAACTAACGGGAACCCATAGGAATTCCACGATAAAACAATATCACACTTCATACCAAACATATGAAAAGAATAAATGGCTACCTTGTTCTATGGAGCTAACACTATACTGCTAATGTGGAGAGCTCCAGCTAAACAATAGCCGACTGATGCTAGCTGAGCTTTTGCTGCAACACAATGAAGACACTGTGATGTCATGTATGCTAGCGTATATTCCTTCTTGATTACTTTACTACTTGAACAGTGATTTGTACATTTTATTAGAACAATAAAAGTTGAAGTTTTTGATGATGTAACTTTCCAGAGTTGGAAACATCCTGTTGTGAGCGTCAGACACCAGGAACCAAAACCAGTAGGACGTCCATTACGGTGCCGACGACATCCTGACCTCCATTGAGTCTGTAATCTGGTGGAGAGACTTTTCAAAATCATTTGTACAGAATGACATCAAAGTAGGGATTCACCTTGTCTTCATCGGAGGAGCATTAATGAACTCAATAGAGTCTGCAGCAGAAACAACTGGACGGTCTGATGATGTTTCATTGTTGTTTTGGCCATAGATTGGTTGTTGATTGTGTACATGAGCAAGGCTCGAAGGAAACCTAATAAACGTGCAAAGCCAAGCTTTGATTTCATCCTATTCAGTTGAGATTTGCCCATTTTTTGAGGACGGTACGACCGCATTTAGAAAAGTTTTCACACCCTGCTGTTCGCAAACGGACTTCGCAAACACAGTATTACAGTTTCCTTTTTGGCCTAACCAGTCATTGTATAAATGGACATATTTTTTGTATACCCCACATTCATTGGCTCTGGCTAAGTAGTACTTCTCTTTCTGAGACGCAATCCTTTCCTCTCTTTCAGTTGGAGTTTTCAGTTGGAGTTTCACTCCGTTGCCTTATTCCGTCTCACTCCTGCTGTTTGGACTCTCCACTCAAAAACATGAAGATTGTTGGAAAAATTATGACACTGTAAAATTATGTTAACTGGGAAGTCCATGTATAGTTATTTCTTCTCCTAACATAGATGCCTTACGACATATTGTTCAGGTGATTCCTTCTGGCAGATGTGCTGTGATTGGTTGGGCCCCTGATTGGTTGAGCACTTGACAGGTAGTGGGTGGAGTTGGTGACAGTGTGACACCGTGAGACTTTTCATATGAGCTTATTCAAATATATATGTGAAGATACTGTGATATCTATAACACTCAACCAGAGATCTTGCAGCTCACAGATATACCTTTTTAAAAATATCCAATCTTGGGTGTATTAATTATTTGAACGACTGCACTTCTGACTTCTCTTGTTTAAAAGCTTGGAGTGTAACATTTATTTTTGTGTTCCACAATGTAGCTTTAATTGTTATATATCTCCAGTCCACTCTATTAATCTTCCAATATTAATCTTTTTGTACATAAAACATTTCTAAAAATAATTGTTTAATTTCATTAACATCCATCCATTCATCCATTCTCTTCCGCGTATCCGGGGTTGGGTCGCGGGGGCAGCAGTTTAAGCAGGGAAGCCCAGACTTCTGTCTCCCTATAGCCACTTCGTCCAGCTCCTCCGGGAGAATCCCAAGGCGTTCCCAGGCCAGCCGGGAGACATAGTCTATCCAGCGTGTCCTTAACATATAATTAATTAATTAATTATATGTTATTAACATATAATTAATTAATTATATGTTAATAATTAATTAATTAATTATATGTTATTAACATATAATTAATTAATTATATGTTAAGGACACGCTGGATAGACTATGTCTCCCGGCTGGCCTGGGAACGCCTTGGGATTCTCCCGGAGGAGCTGGACGAAGTGGCTATAGGGAGAGGGAAGTCTGGGCTTCCCTGCTTAAACTGCTGCCCCCGCGACCCGACCCCGGTTACGCGGAAGAGAATGGATGGATGGATGGATGGATGTTAATGAAATTAAACAATTATTTTTAGAAATGTTTTCTGTTATTAACATATAATTGTTAAAATTATAGTCAAAGTATTAGTTCTGTTGTCACTATTACTACAGATGGAGTCTCAATGCCCCATCCCGGAATTAACCAAAGCCCAGATATTCTCCTGACGTGTTCCCTCGCGGGGCGCATCCTTTCTCATCACGCATGCGTCAAAAACGGAGCCTCTCCTGATTTGACACTCTGCACATGCCACTATATTGCAAGGCTCCTCCGGGAAGGCGCACCATCATTTGCACCTGCCTACTCCGCTGTTGTGGCTGGATTGCTAGGAGGGGCCATTATTTCGCAGCCAGACATAGGAGGAGGTATTTCCGAGACACCTACAGAAGCGTGTAGACTCAGCTTCAGCACCACATGATTGAGGAAAGCGTCCGGATTGAGTAGATTTTCACAGTTCACGAGGAAAGAAGGACACCATTTTTTGGGAATAGCAATTCTCAGTGAAACCAAGGCGTTGTACACAGTTTGTTGACTTGCAAGAGGCGTCATCCGTAACATTGAAAGGTTCGTAACGTTACTTTGCATTTTGAATGCTGTGGCTTGTCAGCTGGGTAACTGGGGCTAGCATCCTGGTAGCATCACATTTGCTGCACTGACTGACCCGCTACATTGCTAAGACTAGCAAAGGCGAGGTCCACCTTTTCATTCATCATTGTGTTGAAACTAGTTTGGAGGAATAGCTTAATGAATCCACGTACTTAACACTTCATTATACCACATTATGCCTCCGCAGTTTCTGTTTTTTGAGTTTATTCTTTTTCTTTCACGAGAAATGTGTGCTGCCGACTATGCTAGCGTTATATAGACCACATTCTGCGTGCTGCTATCCGGTGAGCACAGTGCTGAAAGGCGGCTCTGGCTGACTGACGGGAGGCTGTGGCAAAGAAAAGCTAGGCTACCAGGCTAGTGGAGCGGCTAAGCTAGCTGTACCAGCCAGTGACTCAAAATACCGGAGTCACATCTGCATAAACGGCTGTTTAGTCCTTAGGGGGGCTTCGTAGAAATTCTTGTTTCTCTTCTGTCGTAAAGACCGTCTAGCTTTTTGTCTTTATGTGTCTGCAGCACTATAAATATCTAACTCTAATTCTTACGCACGTCCGTCTAGATAAACTCACCGATCGCTTTCAGTCACGAGTATAAAAAAAACATATTTGCTCATTATTTTTAATACTTTATTGTGATTCCATTCAATTCCGGTCTTTAAGTAGCGAACTGCACACCCTTGCCGCGCATCCCACTCAGAGTGAAAGCGTTGCGTTTTGGTCAGGTCTCAGTTTTGAATGTACAGTAAGGGGACGTTCCTTCCTGTGGTAAACCGGTGAATGAAATCCTTCCGCCGCGTGTTGTCCTGCACCCTGCAGCTTACTGTTAGCTCGTTACAGTTTTGATTAAAATGCCATCTTTAACGGGATTTTCTATTTCTTGCAACTGCAAACTATAGTTGTAATTACATTACTTTTTTTTAAAAAGTCATGTATTGTTCAGATTTACATTTAACATTACATTGCAGTAGTATGACCCCTGCTTTTTTGACCCAGTGCAGTTTGACCCATTCCCTTTCTGTAACTGGATACCTGTATATGGAATCTCACAGGCCTCATTGGGGTCACATAGCGGCTGTATTTAGAATTGATTGGCAAGGAGGCATGCTGACAATCTGTCAGGGCTGTGTGGATCTACACCCCCGTATGTTTACTGTGCTACTATTTTGTTTTATTTACATCCGGAAGCATGAAAATAAAGCTGTTAATAGCCTCCGATTTGTGTTGCAATCGGTGTTCTATGGATTTTGATTTCACAAAAGGAGATAAAGAGGATGTACTTAACATTAAATATATTCTGAGTAGGATACTGTTTCATATAAGATATAGTTGACTTGATGTGTGACACAGTGGAATGCCTAAAGTGAGTTTATTTGTTCTCAAATATTATGTCCAGTATTGTCATAGTTTCCAAAAGCTTAATATGACATTACCGTCTTTTATTGACAGCAATGGTCTTTGAATTGACAGAATTTTGAAAAAGGCTGATTTTCTGTTATTTTGGTTTTTCTTGTTGCATGACATAAATCGGTTACTTAAGAAACACTGTCATCAACTTATCTGACAACTGTATGGTTGAATAATTATCTACTGATTGCAGCATCAGATAATTCTGTCCCGTGGTACAATCCCCATCATATTATGCAGCAGAAAAAAAATCAATATAATGAGCAGCAAAATTAGTATTTCACATATGGCTGATTAGGAACTCTTTTGTATTAATTGTTACTAAGTATTAACTTTAATAAAAGATGTTAGTTTCTTGTGAAATACATGCATATGTGCATCACTCTCTTTATAAGTAAAATGCGTTTTATATTACTCTTTATAAGTAAGTAAAATGCTCTTTTGTAAGTAAAATTTATTTTTTCATTTTACAGAAGAACACATCCATATCTTTGTTATTCTTTTATCCTATATGGTTAACAATTGTTAAGCATGTTTTTGTGGTGAAAAATTTTCTTCACCACTTTGTCTAGACAAACTTAAGAGCTTGGTTTGATTTTGGGAAATAAAAGAGTTGTGTGAATTGTATCTGTCTAGTATGAACACATTCTGCTTCACTATTTTACCTAGTATGTAGCCCATTTTGCTTATTTCCCATTCCTCATTTAACCATGCCAAATTGCAAGGTTTCACAGCCATCTGATTTTAGCCACCTGAATGCTTTGGCTCAATTACCGTATGCCATTTGTGGTAGAAAGCCTGTTTCTGTTATTGGCGATAAGAAAACAAAAAAACAAAAAACGTAATTCCGGGTCTGAATCAATGGTAGTCAGGAGTCATTGTGTTCTTGGTCTCCTGGGAGAGGAAGCAATATTGGCTGAACACCGTGCAACCCCTTGTTGTGCCGAAGCGGAGCTTTACGGTATCCATAGTAGCCCTGCTGCAGAATTGGAATGTCTCTGCTCCCAGGCTTTTTTCACTTCAGCTCTTGAACAACTGTTTGGTGCCATTTAAGAGTTGAGAGATGAACTATTAGAAACACAGAACAATCAATACTTCTGACATCAGCTTTTCCTCTAATAGCTACAAGCTAAATCTGCATTGTGGATTGGTACTGAATAGATAACAAACATACTTAGCAGGTATTTAGGAAAGTGTGTACTTTCTCATCTCTCTGGTAACATACTGTGTGTTACTGGTGAGTGGGGACACTTGAAACTCTTATTTACTCGACAGCATATGACGTTGGAACATATTCTTTTGACTTCATGAATTTGCAGCTGGTGTTTCCATAGCCAATAGCTTATGTGACACACTGGGGGGAAAAATAGGACTACAGTATTTTGTTTCAGGGGAAACAATAAAGTGGATGATCCTGCAATGCTTGAAAATGCAGCGTCAGCAGCAGCTTAGAATAAAGTTATTCTTGTCTATTTTTCTGCTTGAAACCAGACCCACAAACAGTTGGCACTGTCAAAGTTATAATGTTACTGATCAACTTTGTTGTCTTTGCAGCTATTTTACAAAATCAATTGATTCTTTCATGCCTCCATGATGGTGAAATCTGTGAATGGTGGGTTGAATAATATTAACCAAGAAACTGCTCAAAAAGCACTTCAAGGATGATTTTTTTAATTGTCATTTCTATTGAAGTGTTTGTCAACACTGGTTTACAGTTGTCTGAATATTTAATGAGAATTGACTTTCTTCAGCAGCTTCAATCTTATCTTAAGGTTGGAGCTCCATTTTTAGCAGATGTACAGGAAGCTGCTAACACAATCTGCAAAGACATACTTCTGTGTTTCGGGGAGATTCAAATATTGATAATCTGTTGTTCGGGTGAAAACACCATCTCTTACACTGCTCTGATCTTCCATACATACTGTTGTGTTGGTGTAAAATGATCCAGCCTGTAGCTATATAGCTCTTAAGTGTTACAAGATATTAACATATCTTGCTGTTCTCAAGCAAAGTGAAATACTGTATGTGATGTACTGGCAAATTTGGTAAGACCGGGTGAAGAGCTGACAAACCACCAGGAAAAGACAAAGACTTTTCTGCCAAACCTTCATTTATAAGTCATTTAAAAAACACAAAAACAAAAAACAAAAAACGGAAGGAAAGAAAAGTAATATGTATTCGTTTGAGACAAAATAAGAAATTACTTTGACAGGGGTTTGTTACAGCCTACCAGACATTGATTTTGATTGAATTGAGTTGATTCATATTGAGACATTTTAGTAAAAAAAAGTATAACTTGACTACTTCTTTTACTCATTGACAGCCATGCTGACTATAGTTCCTAATAACAATTCTTGCTCGCTTTATCTTTATGCATTATGTTTGGTTTTACCATTATGTGAAAGTTGAATGATTTGGATATGTTAAATTTACATGGGTTGTTTCAACCAATTTATTTATTTTTTACCAGACATTTACAACTAGCACAAGGTGGTGTTGATGGCAGTTGATCAATCTGGTGAAGACATAACTGTTAAATTACTTTCTTTCAGCCTCAGTAGTGCAGCGATAGAGCTCACCTTAAAAGAAAGAGGCATCTGGTGAATTTTGTAGATCCAGCATGTAAGCATCAATGTTGAGCACTGCAAACAATCAGTGCTATTCTCCCTTAACAATCACTTTCTCTAACTGTGACACATTGGATTAACTCACTGCTGGTAGCAGAATGTCCTCTCTCTGCTTTCTCTTTGTTTGAGCCTCAGTTGTGGGTCTTATTATTATTATTATTATTATTTTGATTCCATCAAAAACAAATACAAGCATAAATACTTTCAGGTGTCATTTATTCGTTCATCCCTCTCAATTTAACCATCTTTCTGTGACCTCGCTTGTCTTGCTCTATCCTCCCCCTCTATATGCTACATGTGGGACCAGTATTGGCCCCATGTATTGGCCTAGCTCCTCCCCCACACTGTCAGTGCTTTGTCTTGGTGCATTAAATTTCTATTGTTGGGTGAGTGCTTGTCTTCCACCCTCTTACTGAAAATCTATACACTGACCTGTGGTAATTCAAGGATTAGACTTTGGTCAAACAAAAGCTTGGAATCAGAGGCTTTGTGACATATTTTTTCAGGGCAATTTTTAAAACATCCATTTTCTTCCATTCAAATCAGGCCCTTAAGTCAACGATTGATCTTTCTTTAAAATACACCAGAACCTGGGGTGTTATATGCTTAGAATATGCCAGCTGCCTGGTAGTGTTCAGAGAAATGTCTGAATGTTTAAAGAAGACATTTTTCAGTGTTTTCTCCACTTTCTCAGAAATTGTCCAAATATGTTTACATAGTGTACTTCCTATAATGCGCTGTTATTTTCCTTAAAATAAGTGTCATCTAGTAATCTGTCTGAATCTCTTTGTGTATATACATATACTGTATGTATGTATGTATTTAATTATAAGAACAGTTCATTTTAACTCCTTCAAACTTGACGTGTTTTTCTGGATGCCGAGAGAGGAGCAGTGCTGAATTAGGTACACCTGGAATGTGTGAAATGCTCAATAGCAATACTTTTAGAACGCGCAAATGTAGATTTGCAAGGAATCAGTGGCTGAAACAAATTGACGTGATGCACCCAGTCAAAAACAGCACAGTCGTAGGTTTCAAGCAAAGTTCATGCAGCTAAAAATCCTCAACCTGGTCATTTAAAGTGACAGAAGAAAGTGATGCTCTGCAAGTCTTGTCTACTATTTGAACACATGGAACATGTTTCTGACAGAAGTAGTCATATCTAACTTGTGAGGAATCTCTGAACCAGCCATACCAGGGGCTAACCAAATGACCCACTTCAAACAGGATTTTCTTTAAAATGGGCCAATGCACGAGCAAATGTAAATTTAGTGATCTTTTCATTTATGGCACTGGATGTGAGTATGAAAGTTGTATCTGTTGCTTTATTTTGAATGGACGTCACTTTAATTGATCTGGTTTATTTATGTAACAACAGTGTTGCTTTAAATGATAAAACATGTCAAAACCGCTGCTGGTATTTGTGTTTTTCAACAAATTACTCTGAGTATAGTGAATCTCCATGGTCCTTCCTTCATAAGCATTCCTTAAGCTTGTTTCTGAAATGTAAGAAACCCTGTATTGTTCCTCATCTACAGTACATCCTTACTTGTTAGTCACCTCCTTTTTTATTTATTCATTTTGTTTATTATTATTTATTTATTTATCTTTGGAAATTATCTACACTTGCTATTTTCCCAAGAAGGAACCATATAACAGTCGGACGATATGTGAATGCAATATACTGTATGACAATCACATCGTGGTCCTCAAACATTATAGTTATTAAATACTTCTCAGTGTAGCTGTAGCAACTTGCTTATGCTCTTCATTTCTATGAAATTAATAATTGGGAAAACATTTGTGAAGTTCCTGTTATGGTCAAAAAGTAAACCTGAGCAGTTTGGCACGAATAAGTGATTGCGGATAATTCAGTTGTCCTTTCCACTTTTGACGCGTTATATTGACAAATACATTGCTGTGTAGTTGTTGGTAAAGATGATTTACCTTTAGTAGCCCTCCAGATGGGAATTTGAACAACACCTGCTCCAATCGTACATAGTCATGCAATTAAGAGATCATTTTGGGAATACATTTTGGGGTGGTGTGAGACATGTCTTAGCATTTGAAGCAACAAGCACGCAATACTTGGGAGTACCCAAGTGTTCACCATATGACTGCAACCCCAGCCAGTATCTGTCAGATATACACTCAGCTTCACTGTCTCATTTCTACCAATCACACTTAATGTGTCTCAGAGCCCTATTTTGTATTTTCAGTAGCTTGTCAAACTCACAGCTGAGTACATATAATCACAGCGTATAGACATGAGCTGAGTATACTGAGAGATACAGGTACATGCTGCATTAAAAATGTACAGTATACCTCTGTCAAAACTGAACAATTCTATGCACCTTTGTTAAGACTATCTGATCTGTACATCACCTCTCCACTAAGTTTTGAGGAAGATGTTTAATAATTTCTGCATAATTAGAGGAAGAAAAAAATCCATGATTCATCATTTGATCTCCATTTATTTCATTGGATTTGTTCTTTGTCCAGGTAAGTGCTTATTAAAACATAAAGGTGTTGGTGGAGGTTAACGAGCATCAGCCTAATAAATCTTCAGACAATTTCGTAGAGCTGCTGAAAATGCTGATGCACAATTTTGGACTGATGGAGGATATTTATTGATGCATTCCAGACAATTGAAGATATGCATTTTGAAAAGATGTGTTTTAATAATGTTTAACTTTTGCATGCTTGCATTTTGTTTTCAAAATTTTATCAAAAGGGTGCCTCAAGAATTTCAGGGGTTGTGCTCTACTTTGATCAGCCTATTTTGGCCGATGTGAGAACATAGTTCTGGAGAGGAGCGATATGACAGGTTGAGCCTTGACTTCTGCTTTTAGAGACTCCCCCACTGCTTCAAGCAAGTATGTGTATGTGCTTAACTGCACTGAATCTGGGTCAATGCAGTATCTGTGTGCATATTCGTTTTCCATAATGTCAAATGACAGGGATTGTAGTCACAAAGTTTGTTGCGTGGAAAAGGATCATTGCATTTTTTTCATTGTAAGCAGTTGGAATTGCAGACTTACTGTTAACAAATATGCAATTTTTGTTCAAAACTCTAAAAATCACCAGTATGTATGGTTTTAAATACTTTTCTTTTTATCCTCAAACAGTTGTGAGACAAATAATAATCAGCTTTACACAGACTAGGAGTCCAGTTGCCTCTTAGCATATTGTGTTTCAAAGCTTTAAAAGGCAATTGTCAAAACAAAAATTTGAATCTTCTAGTTTTCAAACTTGGAACTATGGTGGAATTAGTCTCTTCCAAAATGCATTTCTTTTGCAAATAATAATAATGCAAAAACACATCATAGCTTAAACTAGCTGTCTCCAATGCATATGCATTTGGACATAATTTACTACATTTTTGAACCATTAAATTACTTATTCTGCTCATACATTTGTTGTGTAATTATTTTGTTTATCTATAAATCTCCATTAGGATTTCATACATCATATAGTGTTATAGTTGTAGCACTTATTGTGACCTTATTTCTCTGCTGCCTGAATGCTTATCATGTATTAACCTCATTTGGTAGTACATTCGTGTGAATTAATCCGTATCAACTTGGAATCACGGAGGGATGAGTCTTGATTTCTGACGATTAAAGCAGAAGTGAAATAAAATTCAGTCTTTGCACGTGCATGCACGCACGCATGCAGGCACACACACACACACACACACACACACACACACACACACACACACACACACACACACACACACACACACACACACACACACACACACACGTTTGCAGAACTCTTGGTTGACCTGAGTACCTCCATTCGCAGTTTGAGAACTACCTTTGCAAACTTCCTCCCTGTGTGTCTTGCAATCACCAAAGTCTTATTCCATAGGGCCAAAGCAAACCTTGGAAGCTGCTCTGCTGCACTGACTGGCACAGATTCCTGCTTTGCCCTCCAGCCTCAGGGTCTCAGAACTGAGTGGATTAACTTTGTTTTTGATGGAAATGCCCATCGAAGAGTTGCCAAAAAATGGTTTCTGTGTGCTCACCACTTCACAGCTGCTCCCTTCATCTTGGTCAGTAAAATGCAGTACTAGCCAAGAAACAGTTTCTAAAAGATGAATCAATACCAACAACAGTTGTCATCAGAATTCAAAAGCACATCTGTTCTGCTTCCACTTGAACTGTACATGTACTCACAAAGATCAAGGTCTTGTTAATAATTTGAAACTTAGACAAACTTCAAACAGGATATGAGCAGGAGCTAACAGTACTAACACTTCACATTTGCCAGATGACAAACGTGCCAAAAACACTCAACATCCAATGGGATAACTTCATCCAAATGGTGAAGAATTATAAAATTGCTTATCTGTATTTATGCATTCATCATTTGCTTTCTGTGACATTTGAAAAGAAACAACCAACCTAAAAGTATTAATTAAAATGCAAAGTTCAATTGGTGTTCAAACAGTCCTCACAGATTCAGATAACATAAAAATATACAAAATCCACAACTGTTGTCTTTATTCATCATTCCATGATGAAAAATGAAGAGATAATAAACATAATGAAATAGTACATTAAATAAAATACACGTCAAAAGAAAAACAGATTTATCATTGACATACTATATTTGGGAGCAGCTAGATCTCTTCTTTCAGAGGGTTTTCCATGAGTTTATCCTATTGGTGGATGAGGTCTTCATCGTGAAAGGGATTCCTGAAGATTTGTAAATATTTTCATTCATTCTGGTCATGATATTCCTTGAAAGTTTAATCTGAAACAACTGAACTTCTGCTTGGGCTTGAAGATTTTATAAACTCTTATCAACTCTCATCAGCTGATGTTCTCATGTTCCTTTAGGGCTTCATCAGCCCTAAAGGAACATCTGAAAGTATCTGTAAAAACCTCACCAATCTCAGAACTGAGGAAGACTCCTGGGTGTGAGGTTTGAGAGGTAAAATGTCTTCAAACCTTAAATAAAAATCCAGTTGCTTCAGCTTCAGCCTTCAAGGCAATGTCTTCTTAGCATTTAAAACAACAAGCACGCAAACGGAGCCTTTAAAGCAGGATGACAAAGTTGTTATGGCGCTTGATCCTAGCGGAATTTTCGACATTGGCATGTCACAAACTTGACTTTGGGAATCGTTTTAACTTGCAATAAAAGTGTATATAATATGTCAACTTTTTAAGACCATCAGATGTGATGTAAGGTAAGAGGCACTGACTGATTTTGCACAGTGGTATACTGCAGATATATGACAGGCAGGTTCTAACCTACATTTAGATCTTGATCTCTGTCAAAATACTTGTCACAATCCTGCTGATGGACTAAGTCTTTTATGCTTAATGGAGGATACAGCTTTCCTGCATAAATCCTGTAAAGCATGCAGAATTGCTTTGGTTTCTGAATTGCACTATACAACTTAAGTTGCCTGAACTTGTCGTCGTGCCTTACTACTGGTTGTTGCTGAGGATGCTAAATTATATACTGTTAAACACTTCATGTTATTCTGAAGACAAACTCTCAAACCTATTGTGTATTTAGAAAAGCAGCAAGCTATCAGCTCTCTTAGCTTTTAGCTGTTTTATCCAAATACAACGTACAGCTGCTGCTCCCTTCCAAAAACTCTTCTTTCAGTACAATTTTTCATCTTTGGTTCCTTTTGCCATTTATCAGGTCTTTTCAGGTGTTTGTTAGAATAAAAAAAAAAGTTCTCCTATCTGGAAGTATGAAGGGATGACGTTCAAAAAATCCATTGAAATACAGTGGCATGAAGAGAAACAGTTTCACATTATCTGACCTGGCTCCTCTAATTGTGCATTATACCGGACAAATATATTCGCTCATAGCTGGCCCGTTAGTTTTTACTTCACAAAGTACATACTGTTTATTGTCACTAATCTGTATTTAATGGAAAATGATCTGAAAGCACTTCATGTAGTATAACATTGTTCTTTTTTCTGGTATTGCCAACTTTTAATACTGTGGAGTGGCTCTGTTTGACAGGTGCTGAGTCAATTCAGACAAACGCAGGTGTGCCTCAGCAAATAATCTGTCTTAACGGTCACTGCACAGTTCTTGTCTAAATGCATGCATTATTCTGTCATGGAAATTTGTAGTTATTCACCTTCAATACCAAAGCACAGAATGTGAATGGCAGAGCACCCCATAGGGATTTTAAGTTTATATTTTAATCATAGCAATTAATTTTGCAGTTCACAATACAGTACATCATGCATGTGCATTACATAACCCTTAACACAATTCTATGAACGGCAAAGGATATACCCTCAAATTCAAAAAAAAGGAAATGCTCATATGGATGATTGATATGAAATGCCGCTTCAAATAAGGCGCTGTCCCCCTTCCAAGTTGTTAGTTTGGACGTACCACAAAGGAGCTGCCCGCCACTCCCCCTTATGTGTGTTTGTGTGTCCAGGGCCTGTACACACACATATACTGTATGTGTGTGTGTGTGTGTGTGTGTGTGTGTGTGTGTGTGTGTGTGTATATATATATATATATATATATATATATATATATATATATATATATATATGTGTATATATATATATATATATATATATATATATATATATATATATATATATATATATATATATATATATATATATATATATATATATATATATGCATGATTTGAGTAACTAAAGTGTGCCACTAATTTTCCTTCGGGGATTAAAATAGGTATATAAAATTTAAAAAAATTGTAAAAAAAAAAGAAAGAAATAATTTTTTCAACATGTGACTAATGCGGGCATAAATGTTCAGCAGGCTTTTGAAAAGTCACATTTTTTCTTTTCAACATTGATGACAGGTAGAAAGAATTCCAGCTTGGGAAT
This sequence comes from Antennarius striatus, assembly GCF_040054535.1. Taxonomy (NCBI): domain Eukaryota; kingdom Metazoa; phylum Chordata; class Actinopteri; order Lophiiformes; family Antennariidae; genus Antennarius; species Antennarius striatus. The sequence continues at coordinate 8,510,143 of NC_090783.1, read as the reverse complement.
CACTGCTCCTAAGCAGAAATGTTCCTTGTGGGCTTGAAAAAAATGTCTTGGTTTGTCCCTTGGGATGTTTTAGTTTCAACCCAAGCTGTGAGTTCCCACAAGGTTGCACCTCTTGTTAGAAAGGTAACACTGGTCACAAACGACTCCCTTTTCTCTTGCTTCAGTGTTAAGGTTTCTATTACAGGAATTCATCTACACTTTATTCTGTGGTTTGTCAAAGAGTTGCATTGATGATTGCAATATATTGTGATTATTGTGAGAAATGGCAATATAAATATAAATATAAATATATAAATTGAAATATATCAGACAAATTCAAACAATAACAAACCAGAGGTGAACAGAATAGCTTGTTAATACTAAAATTAAGTGGAGAACTACCCATCTAGTTCCTTGTAGATGAGACGATGTCGTGTCGCTGAGGCAGGGGGAACACCAGAGCAAGCATACACAAACAACCACTCACGCACCCACTCAAACCTACAAACAATTTGGAGGGATCATTTCACCTATGGAAGCCAGAGCACTCTGAGAGAACCCACGCAGACACCGGGAGTACGTAAAAACTTCACAAAGAAAGGAATCCAACCCAGAACCGTCTTGCTGTGAGGCAACAGCGCTACCCACTGCACTTAACACAATAAAACAGTGAAACTAAAGAAAAATGTACCAGACCCAATGTACCCAATCATTTGGTGCGTTCTGTAAACATACTGAAGGGTTACCAAACCTGTAGACACACACACACACACACACACACACACACACACACACACACACACACACACACACACACACACACACACACACACACACACAGACACACACACACAGCCTGGTTAACACCTGGTCAATTAAGGTAATTACCTCCATTAGTAGTTGTCTCTGTTCCATGTCATCAGCATTATTTGCAGAGAAGTGTCGACACAAGCAGAATCTTAGATACAAATTATGTAATGGCTAAGAAAAAAACAAATGGTATTAAGAAGACCTGATATTAGGTAAAAATTAACTTAGTTACAGCAACTTGTAAGGGGACGGTGCTTTTTCAAGGGTATCTTGGCAGTGCTTAAGAGGTGAACTGGCACCTTTCCACTGCCAGTTTTGGTCAATGTGGGTCTTGAACCGGCCACCCTCTGGTCCCCGGCCCTAGACCCAGTGGACTAATCTATTCCCACTACAAAAGAAGCATGTGACATGACTACAGACTACATTATTGCTCCCACACTGTGGCAACCAATGAAAAACAAGCAATATTCAATCATGAGTGAATGGGTGTAAAATGTTTGTCCTGGTGATCTTAGCTATTGTGTAAACACGCCTCTTTTTCACGCTTCCGAGTCAAATTTTCTTGCCACCATCCACAGTTCAAATTTTGTTCTGGACATTTGTTTACAATCCTGCAAACGGAGAGTTATGGGGAGGTATATTATCTAAGCTACAGTAACTAAAACTGTGTGAATTTGAAGAAAAAAGTGTGTGAACCCAGCCATCAGCGGGAGTGGCTCAGTGTTAGACGGCGGAAAAGTCGTCCAGCGGGAGGTGTCAGCTCACCTCCGGAGCACTGCCGAGGTGCCCTTGAGCAAGGCGCCGCCTCCTTCACAAATTGCTTATGAGGGTGGCACCATGAAGGAGCTGCCTGCCACTCTACCTCCCTTTGCATGCCTACAGGCCCCCTTGTGTGTGTGTGTGTGCTACAGGGGCCTGTACTCACTAATATGTGTGCATGAGTGTGAACCATTAACTAGAGTGTGCTTTCTTAACTTCCCTTTGGGGATCAAATTAATATATAAACATAAATTAAAAAAAATGTGATGAGCAATACTACATATAGATTGTAAGAGATTGATGAAACAGACATTAATAAGACTGAATCAAAAAAATCAACTTAATGCAATTGCTGTAATGCTAGTGTTCCATTTATTGTATTAGGCCACGGTGGTCAGTGGTTTGAACCGCAGCACTAAGTGCAAGCAAGACAAATGCAAATATATCTTTTGATACTGTAGCATCATGAATGGCTGCTGAGCTCTGGAATGCAGAAGCTGCTGCAGCGCAGATTCTAAGGTTTTTTGACCGAACGGATCACGCTACACACATAAAAAATATTTTTTCTTCTATTTTTCATAATGATGAATAACATATATGTCGCTTAAAATTAACTTTACTTTTCCTTTAATAATTTCTTGCACTGCATTCAGGTCTGCTGCTGATAATGCATAGTGTATTATTGTCCTACAAAACAATATGCATACCCTGATACTTGGCCTTATCAATATCCAGCCATGTCCACATCAATAAATAAGTAAGCTAATGAGCTGATATTAATTAGTACAATTATCACAACAGAGGAAACCATGGGTCAGGCATCCATTTGGGGAATTCAATGGTGGATTTGCAAAGAAAAGCCAACTTAGCATTGAGTCCAAACTATTTCACATGAAATGGAAGGTGCATTTTGACAAGTCCCATTAACTGGTGAAGGTAGCATTTGTCATTTGTGCTTCGCCAGTAGTCACATGATCAGAGCAGCTTTAAATTACCAAAACAGAAAATTGGCCTCTATCAACTTCAGAGATTGCACATTTTGACCCAGCATAGCATGGCTCTTCACTGTCACTCTGGGCACTGCTGCTGACTGGTGAATTGTGGACTTTATTGTCTCTATAGTACACAGATGTCAATAAACATTTGCTGATTACTAAATGTATGTGCATTGCCCTGCAACGGCAGAGTGCCACACCTGTCTTGTGAAAAACCTGATTTTTTGTCTTAATTCAAAGTGTATGCTTGCAAGGACAGAATAGGTCTTTAGATGGCTTAAATTACTGCTAAAATATATGTATATATCTGGGGCTGCTTATCATCTCATTTCAAAGTTTCTGTTTTATGTGCATATTTTAGAAACTCTTCACACAGGTTGTTTACTGTTCACCAAATCCCATTTAAAACCAACTTTTTATACTATGGTCCCCATGATTCATGGCAGACTAGATTAATTTTAATTTGCTTGTCAAACATGGTGTTGAAGATAGAAAACTCCTCTTCAAGTGCATAGGCAACTTGCAAACCAACATGTCTAACAAGACTTTCATTAAAACGATCATTCTTTCAACAGACTAATATTTTTTAGCAAGTCACTTCTTATTTTATATAAAAAAAATCAGGTTTTATTGTTGATCATATTGGTGTCTTCCTAGCATTTGTGATAACTTCCTTGATCGTGATCTGACTAACACAAAATAATTAATCACCCAATTCATTCATTCATTCATTCATTCATTCATTCATTCATTCATTCCCTGATTTGCTTTTTTCTTTTTCATTTTTCATGGCTAACGGTCACCAAATTTGGAATATTAAAACAGTAGTGAACCAAATCTGACATCAAGGATGGTGAAGTTGTTGAAACTCTTCATCCAAAAGGTATATCTAGCAATGCTGGTTGACTCAAATTCAAGTTCAATGCAAAACAGTCAATTGGCAAGTGAGGACAACAGAGACTCCTCTTAATGTGGAGGCTGAACTCTACCAAAAAATGTTTTTTGATGTTTATTGGATGTCTTTTTAATATTTTCTTTCATATGCAGTTTCAATGAAATTGCTGTGAAGTACAAGAGTAAATGAAATAGCTTTAAGTCTACTCTAAGGTCACTGGAGTCCACATAAAAGGCTTGAGCTAATAGGGAAAAATGTATGCTCCAATAAGCAAAATGAATCATCAATCAATTGGCCTTAGTGCCCTTAGGCTAAAGCGATCAAGCATCCCTGATGGAAACAGACATTAATCCAATTATTTTAGTCAAAATTTACTCATTCCTGATTTTTTTAACTGAACTGCAAATTGTACCATTGTGTCAGAAGAGTGTACAGAGGAGCAAGCCTCTGAATTTAAAAATGGCTTTTTGTTTTTAATTTTTGTTTTTGTCCTAAAGGATGTATTGGGCAACTTGTGGTCATCTATACATGACAACTTTTTGCAAACACTGGGAAAGTAACAGAGAATTGAGTACTCACTTGTTATCACAATGATACATCTATGTTTTGACTTGCAAATAATGCTTAAAACCGAGATGAACCCACTGTAATAAATAAATAGAGGGAACTGTACCCTTGCATTTTATGGCAACAGCAGGCTGAAATGATTAATGAGCCTTGACAACTGAAGAGTTATTTAAGCCAACATACAAACAAGTAACCTAATTAACAACAAAAGCTACATTTTGGCCTGCATTTCTTGACATGCTCTGCAGACACAGTATCTACAATTGAATGATGAATTTACCAATGAGTGTGCTGCTTTCCAGCAATGAAAACAAAACAAAACTGGACAGCATTTGTTGAAACTAGCAGGACCTCCATCTGGGACAGTGAGTCATGTTCTTCTTTGTGTTAATTTTTTATACTTTAGAAAGCAGTGATATATTAACTTTGTGTCATAGCTATTTCACTTGGCATAGTGAACCACTTGCCTCATTGTAATACTTTCTAATGCTGTCAAGTCTTGTTGTTCCTTGTGTTAGTTCGCAATTGTCAAACATGTGACAAATCCAATGTTTATGTGTGTTTTTCACATTTCTAAAGGCAATCCCTAAAGTGAACTAAAGGGAATTTTTTTTCCCTTAAACTCAAACCTGGGCCAGAGGGAAGCAATCAAAAACAGATTTTCTAGAGGAAATAAAGACAATAATGTGAAATATTTACTTCACGTATTACAACTGACACATACTGTAAGTCTTCACTAATACTTTGCACTATGTTTGATGTTGGAATACTTTCATATTTATTAAGGTTGGGGTGTTAATGTTGAGTGTCTGCATAGAGGTATGACTGCTGTATGTGATGTGGATATGCTAGTCAGGGGACAAGAAGCTACTGTATTTTTCTGTAGGAACAGGGAGCCTGTACGAGCTTTCAAAATCACTAGTAGCAAATGTATAGTACCTTGGGAGAACCATGCTGTTTATTCCTGGTTATTCTTAAGCCCTAAATATCTTTTTATACCCTTAGTACACATGCAGACACTTAAGACAACCTACACTCATCAGTGTTGCTAATACGAGCATGACCAGCTGTGTGTCTGAGACAGCAACCAAAGTGGTGCAAGAACAGAAACACAAATTGTGTGTTAAAAGTTTGTTACCATAAAATATATCATTGAGGTATCATTGTGATTCATCCCTTGTTTTGTTAATCAGAACAACTGAGTATGCTAAATAATGACATTGCACATGACACCCTTTTCAACGTGACTGTCAGCTGTTCGTGTTTTCTCTGTGGGATAGCCTACTTTGTTTTCCTTCCTGTATATCATGGTCTTCAGAAACAAGTTTACAGCTTGTACAGATTGATTTTTTAATGTTGGTACACTGCAGTGAGTATAAGCAACAACATCATGCAGATCATCTGTGATGTAATTATATTGTTACGATGTGATTTCTATGTCTTGTTTTAAATTTGATCTCTTTTAGCTGAGCCTAGTAATAAAACTGGCATACACTAAAAGTCCTGGCATTTAATTGTGAACCCATTTCTGGCCACCTTTTCTAATATTGTTCAATGATTCTAACATACAGTTATAGTTCATAATTGACTTTGGTGAACAATTAATTCATTAATTAAGTAATTACAATTAAGCTTCAGCTTCTTTTAGGCTTAAAATGACATGTCATAGTCAGGAAGCATCAGGAAGCATCAGGATGGTAACTGGTCGAACTTTTGAACTACAATATAATAGTTAGGGCCATTTGTTAGAAAATAACAATATATACATCTTGGCATGGGAAACAAGAAGCCATCTCTGTCAAACTTGAACAGCCATCCCTTAAAGAGGAGGAGGCCTTTCCCATCTTCTGTCCCTCATATACAATGCAGTTTTGGTTTCCCTCCCCAGGAAGCTCAAATGCCATTTGCATGACTGTGGGGAGCAAGACAGACAACTATCACCGGAACAACTGCCAGGTGACTCTGATCTCTAAGGCCATGTCCACATGGTGCCAGATCTTTGAAAATGCAACTTTTTTCACCCATAGGTTAAACCTATTTCACTGGATTTCAACAATTATCTTTGTGATGAACGACACCCCCCCTTTTTATTTTTTCTTTCCCTCATCAGCACAGCAAGCATCATTCCATCCCTTACATTACATAAGTCATACATATAACTGACATTAGACAACATTTAATTCACCGGCACATGTACAGTCCTGAAATGTATGTTTCAAAAACATAAATTTCAGAAAGAAATTTTTGAAACATAAAGGCCAAAACACGAAAGGTCAAATAGTGTGGCCTTTCATCAAAAGGCCACACTATTTTGATGAAATTGGGATGATAAAACAATAAGGAGTGATTTCATACAGGTTGCCAGATTTTGTACTGTTCATCTTAATCCACTGCATACAGCATTCAGGACCTCTGGCCCAGATCTGTCATTCTTATTCACATTCGCTATTCCCTTCTGCCTCATTGGCATTGGCACTAGACTGTGCCAGTCCCAGCTGGCCCATTCTGAAATTGCTTACTGTAGAAACGCACTCCCACAGTAAAAAAACAAAAACTGCTACTCTCCATGCCAGCTGTTCGGTCCTCACATTTACCTAACATAACCTCACCAATATTAATTAATTTCTTTGTTTAGAAAAATTGTGTTCAAAATACATCCTGGTACTTGCTACTAATTTATTTATTTGTATGGTTACTTTTTACTGTGTTTTGTTGTGAGCAGTTACCAACAGAATTTCAAAACATGTTTGTTTGAAATATTAAAATATTGCACCACTAACAGAATGTTGGCTCTGTCTTGTGAGATTTGACTCCGCATTGTCCCTTCAAAAGCCTTCGGAAAGTGGATCTTGTAGAGGGGTACACCGAACATAACGACATAAGGAGCCAAAACAATATCATATGACATACATGAATCTGTCTCAAAATTTTTTATACTAAACTCTTCACTTCACTTAGGCCCTGTCCACACGATGACGGATTTTTTTGAAAACACAACTTTTTAAAAATGAATCGAAACGATTCGCGTCCACGCGACAGCGTTTTCAAAAAAATCTCCGTCCACACGTAAACACAGCAGTGCGTTTTCGAAGATGGCTATAAGCATGCCAAACCATGTGGTGGCAGTATTGAGTCAAATTTTATCCAATCCGTGTTTTGTTGTCACTTCCGTTAGAAATTAAAAGATGGCGCCGGGATCGTTTGTTTAGACAGAAAAGGAGGTAGTCAAGGGGGCATCACCGAAGTCCCGGCTCTGACTGAGCTGCTCTCAGACGGTACAGCAGACTGTAGGAGCACAGGTGATTACGTAGCAAAACATAAGGAACTCTCAACAATTCCATTAATGAAGTTTGACTGACTGACTGATCTCAGTAGTTCCTAACTATCTGGCATCGGAAATAACCCACTTTAAACTTAATTGGTCTTAAAAATGCCATTGTGCTGTCATTTGGAATCTAGTGACGGTCCATTCTATTAGTCTGTGGAAACACACGGAGAAACTGGCATAAAGGTGAATGAAAGACCCTCAAAGCTGAACTTCCAGCCCTTTCTGAAATTTCAAGAGCAGAGTCACTGACACAAAGATGTCTGGTGTGCTGCAATTGATTTACAAATGTAGTTGATAGCTCTGGGCGGCCGGCGGAGGGGCACATTCAGGCTTGTGTTTCTGTTTGCAGCGATGTGCTGTGAGATTCACGGCGGTGAGACACTGACGTTAAACAGTGTCACATTTGCCAGTAAATTAGCAGCCTGACATTAAAAACTAGTTAAAAAATTGTTTAGGACACACAGCAGCAAATAGCTGCACCTCACCTCCGACTGGACTACCGATCGATCGAAACAATATTTAATTAATAAACGAAGATGAACATCAGAGTTTAAATATCTGCTTCGAACTTCATATCAGGAAATAATCCGCTCTGTTTGCACTAACTGCACTCGTAATGAATTTAACCAGTTTTTAATGTCAAGTTTTTTAATATGCGTGTTGACTTCTTTCGAAGATGGCAAAGTGATCAAGTGATCAGGTTTCCTTGATGAGGCTCAGAATGGCTTATTGACATAACAATAGGGGCCATCCGAAGGTAGTCAGGAAGTCATGAATGCAATGATGACTGCCTGAGCAGTGCGGCTCTATCTAGTGGACGGATTGCGCAACAACAGCCGCTGCAGTTTATCAAATACATTTTGTTTATTTTTTATTGTGTGCGCCTTATAATCCGGTGCGCCTTATGTATGAAATAAATTATAAAACAGACAAACACATTATTGAGGGTGCACCTTATAGTCCAGTGTGCCTTATAGTGCGGAAAATACTGTATTTGTCTTGGACATGTGTAACCCAGGTGAAGAAACAATTCATTTGGCATTTGTAGTCGTCTCCTAGCGACCGTCGGGGCATCACATGACCCCACGCAGCCTATCGGTACCCATAACACGGCGTCCCAGGAAGTGAGTCGGGTGATGCGAGAGGGGCCGTGAGGAGACGGACAACGCCGAATTCTTAGTTTTGATTTCACTGTGACAACACTTGAAACGTTATTGATTTATTGCCTGAATGTCAATTTGTGAGAGCCAACTACAGTGTGACTACGTTCGTGAAATGGCGGAAGGTTTGGATGGCGAGCTAAGGAATTAAAAGAACTTGGAAAAAAATCCTTGTGAACTGAATTTTGCGGTCTGTCCCTTTTTTGACTACACTGACCGGTGATCGCATAACAGTAGACTGCCCCTCTATGTAAGGACGTAACAATTCCGCCAAGGACAGAAGCGAGGACTGGGACATGCGAAAATTCTCACGCCATTCCTCTGGGAGAACGACTTCCATCTCAAAGTTGTCCCACCAAATGGCATTGCGTTCCGGTCTGACTCAAAACTGGTGTCGGCGTCTTTGTCTTGAAACATGTCTTCGACGTGGAGCAGTGCTCCAACGGAAAACAGCCAACCTTCTTTTTTGCTCTCTTCGCTGCAGCAGCAGCAATTCTGCTTTGAGACACAAGATAGCTATAAATGTGTGCAAGAATGCTGCCATCAACAAGCTTCGTACATCCATTATGTTTTTACACACGGGCCCATAAATATGATGCCACAGCGGTTTTCGTTGTAGGCATGACGTCAGCGTTTTTAAAAGTTGCGGATACACCGTCCACACGACAACGCAGACCCAGCGTTTTTAAAAAAAATCCACCTCGGCCAGCATTTTTAAAAAGTTGCGTTTTCATTCCGGATATCTGCGTTGTCGTGTGGAAGGCGTAAACCCAACAAAAAAGTTGCATTTTTAAAAATCCGTCATCGTGTGGACTGGGCCTTACTGTCTTGCTGGAATATTCTAATACACAACACTATTATTTTTTACTGAACTACTATCAACACATGTGCACTCACTAACACCTATAGACAACAATATTTAGAAAATTAGTCTATTTAACCAATTTTATCAAAACATATTGTATGCAATATGACTTGTACTGTACATACCTTTACTTCTATAGTGGGAATGAAGAGTCCTGAAGGACAGCTGTGTACCAACAGTATGAGTGTCCACTGGGTCAATTTGGCACGCCACGTCCTTTGAAGCCGTAGGCTGAATGGATGCACAAGGAAAAGGGACACTAATTTCAGAACACCAATGTTCTGATTTTGGATAAGGCGGACAGACCTATGTGCGTTGTTGCTGTGACGCCGAACAAACAATCTAACACGTGCGCACACAATACGAAACAAAGCACAACTCCCTACTTAGCCTAGCATAAGTTGACTTTGCTGACAGATAATAGGAAAGAAAATATGAGACCAACTTCAGTGCGTTTTAGCTTTATACTGTAGGCCAGCACGCACACACGTGATCGGGCGTACACGCACACACACGCAATACTCAAATGCAATCAAAGGAGACCTCCCTACTTAGCCTAGCATAACATGACTTCATTCATCCTAACACACAACATGAAAAAAGATCAAATGTGAGCCCAAGTTATGTGCCTAGATACTGTAGGTCCAGCACACACACGTGTTGGAGCGTGCACGTAAACACGAAACAAAGCAGTACTACCTAAGTAGCCAAGTAGCACTTGATCACTCATGCTAACAGACAACTACAAAAAAGATAAATATGGTGAGACTTACCTGTGGCCAGGAGCAGTTCCTTGGTCCGGTATGGTTGGGAGTGAATCTTTAATGAGGATCAGTCTCAGGCAAAGCCACTTCTGTACTGACCCTCATTGCTAAAACAGGCTGGAGTGAAGTGGTTCCATACACAAACAAATGTGCAGGTGATGTAGCCGCACATTGCCATTAAAAAATGTAATGCAACCACGTTCTCTTCTGTTCTTCTTTGGATGGGATGAAAAATAAACACTGGTGTTGATTTTTACAATCAACAACTGAGAAACTTCATGTCTCCCTCTCACGGACGCCAGCAGACTGCTGCCTCACTTCTGACGCAAACAACTCCGTGTTGGGGATGGCCACGCTCTTGGGCATGTCAACCAATCCATATCGTCCAATATTCTGTCCAATAGCACAGAGTCTCTAGTCTGACGTCAAGAATGGCTATTCTAGCGCAATATGATCAATTTGAGTCGTTCAGAGCCATGACTTCCTAAAACCCCAAATATTTATTGAGGCAGTTAGCGTTTGTTTACCAGATTCTAGAAGTTGGTCGGGTTAGGGAGGACCACTATGTATACCTAGAGACCTGAAAAAGTGTGATTTTCATAATAGGGCCCCTTTAAGTGTGGAGTAATCCTTGAAAGATTTTGTCATTACTGATCCTTGACAGATTATTTCGTTATTGTAAAAGAAAGCATGAAACAAAGAGGGATGCTGTCTGTGGAATGCAGTAACTCTAATAAATTTAATATTTTGTATAATGGGACTAAACACTGTTTAAATGGAAATCTGTTGCTATTTTTTCACTGTACTTTCACTTTATAAAAAGGGTCTTACTACTATACATTCATCTCCTCAATATCCATCCATTTTCTGCCACTTCATCCGCCTCAGCGGGTCACGGGGAGCTGGAGCCTATCCCAGCTGGCATAGAGCGTGAGGCGGGGGACACTCCGGGTACGACGCCAGTGCACCGCGGAGCCACACTCAAAGACAGACAACCATGCACACACACACTCACTCCTATGGGCAATTTGGGACCGGCCAATCAACCTGAAGTTCGTGCTTTGGGAGGTGGGAGGAAGCCAGAGAACCTAATATGTATCAATCAATTCATTGCATCTGTCATCCACTGTTAGCATTTAAGACCTTTCACAGTGATTCTAGAATTTTGATATTTAATATTTTTATATTTTGTTACAGCCGGCTCATGGACCTTAACAAAACAAGGGAGATGTATGGCGGGTGGCTCCAAAAGTTAACAAAGTTTATTGAATACAGGCAAATTAACACCAATAAATTAACACAAATAGTAACATCGCACTAATCAGAAGTCCAGGGATCATCCAAGTCTTCAACCAAACCATCTGCTAGGGAAAAGTGATGCGCCCTGGTGAATTGGCAGGCGGGGTTGGATAACCTGGGAATACCAGTCAGGTGTTCCCAGTTACTTTATTGTGATGTTGCTCAGCTGTGGACCTGTAAAACTAAGCAGACAGATCTGGAAGGACGAAGGCCTGAGGTTGTGACAATTTGTCTTGAAATTTTGATTTTTTTATTTTGTGCGTACCATCATCAATATTCCACAATGTTCCTAAGCTGTTGTCAAGGAAAAGTGAGTTAGCATCTAGAAAAAAAAAAAGACGCAAAGGTTGGAAGTCTCGTGTGGTCACGATCCTTCAAATAATATATTTTATTTTGTATAAAATTGTGAATGGTTGCTTTCAGTGTTAACACCACCAGTCAGGCAACATCAACATCACCACAGCAATAAATAGTTTAATTATCAATCTACTTTTGTGTCCAACAGAGACCATGACGACTGCCACCTCCCCAATCCTGTTGAAATGGGATCCCAAGAGTCTTGAAATTCGTACCTTGACCGTGGAGAGACTTCTGGAGCCCCTGGTCACACAGGTATGACAGTTCCTTCTGTAATTCATTGGCAGCTGAAAAGTTGCCACCCCACTGAACTTTCAATAAAATCTGAAGCTGTGTATCAGCTGTTTTTTAGTGGATATATGTTCTTTGTATGAGGCAATCCAGTCCAATACTTTGTGATGTTCTTAAGGATTTTTATACAGTTATATTTGTAAGATGGTGGTATCAATTACAAGGCATTAATAAAAAGCAAAATGCTTGATATTGCTCTGTATGATAGACGAGTTATTTGTCTTTGGATATAGCTTTTCTTGATCATTATGAAGATGTTAAACTGATTTGAGTTGCTGCCAGGAACTTTGGCTCATCAACCTCTTTGTCTTCCATTCTGGACAGATGGTGGAATACAGATAGATAGATAGATACTTTAATAATCCCGGAGGAAATTGAACATATCCACTGCTCAGGCATTACATAATGAATAAATGAATAAATACTGGGTAAACACCAGGAAAAAAGAAACACAAGACATACCACAAGACATACAATACACTAACAGACACATGTAGCATTAACAGGACATATACTAAACTATAAAATATAAACAGTATAAAATTAAAATATAAAATTAAAATATAAACAGTATAACATTAAAATATAAACAGCATAAAATTAAATACAATACATTCAACCGCATGCTGACCTCACCACCCCCCACCCCCCACCGCTCCTCGTGAGAGAGCCTGAGAGACCTCAGCCTCTCTGTGGAGGCGCTGTTTGACAGCAGTCTGCCGCTGAAGGTACTCCTCTGCTGGGAGAAGGTGGTGTGCAGGGGGTGGCTGGTGTTGTTCATGATAGCCCTGACTTTGGACATGGTCCTGCTCTCCAGAAGCATCTCCACAGAGTGTAGGCTCAGCCCGACCACTGAGCCCACTCTGGGGATGAGTCTGTTAAGACTCATCCGCAGAGCTGATGGCCCTGCCACCCCAACACACAATGGCATATGACAGCACACTAGAAACTACGGACTGATAGAACATGAGAAGCAGCATAGGACAGATGTTAAAGGAGGCCAGCCTCCTCAGGAAGTACAGTATTTTCCGCACTATAAGGCGCACTGGACTATAAGGCACACCCTCAATAATTTGTTTGTTTTATAATTTATTTCATATATAAGGCGCACCGGATTATAAGACGCACACAATAAAAAATAAACAGAGCTACCCCCCCCCCCAGAGCTAACAATTACATTTGCAAATCAATTGCAGCACACCAGACACCTTTGTCTAGCAGTGACTCTGCTCTTGAAATTTCAGAAAAGGCTGGAAGCTCAGCTTTGAGGATTTTTCATTCACCTTTATGCCAGTTACTCCGTGTGTTTCCACAGACTAATAGAATGGACCGTCACTAGATTCCAAATGACAGCACAATGGCAATTTTAAGACCAATTAAGTTCGATGCCAGATAGTTAGGAAATACTGAGATCAGTCAGTCAGAGCAGGGACTTCGGTGATGCCCCTTGACTACCGTTGTTAGGAGGCGTGGGCACTAGTGCCTTGTGAGGGTGCTCCTCTGGTGGCAGAGTGCGGCATGACTGGCGGCCAGACTGCCGGCTTTTTTTCAGCGATCATGTTTTTAACAAATATTAATATATTACTGTAATCCATATATAAAACACACTGGATTATAAGGCGCACTACGGGTTTATGAGAAAATTTTAGGATTTTAGGTGTGCCTTACAGCAGTGGTCCCCAAGCCCCTGGCCGCAGACCGGTACCGGTCCGTGGGTCATTTGGTACCGGGCCGCTCGGAAAGAAGAATTTATTTACATTACTTTCGTTTTATTTATTTCGGAGTCTGAAAGACGTTAAATTTGAAAAGTGACGTCTGTGTGGAATGACCCACTGACAAATTCATGCATCTGTCCCGCTTGACGGGTCTCGGTCATGTGACAGGTTATCAACACACACACAATGAAGGGCCCATAAACGCACCAGTGTTCTGGATTAAAGTCAAGGCAGATTATCCTGAGATCGCCCAAAAAGTATCGAAAACCTTGCTTCCATTTCCAACCTCCTGTCCTTGTGAAGCGATTTTCTGCTGTGACCGAAAACCAAACCAAACCAAACTGCGGAGTAGACCGGACGTATGGTACACACTTCAGGTGTCATTGTCTCCCGTTACCCCTAGATCAGCAGTCCCCATCCACTAATTCTCATTATTGTAATTACTATTATTTGATTGACTTGTTCACCTTTCTATTGGAAATGATCAATATTTCTCCTGCGTTGAAAGCACTGATTGTAAGCCGCGAAATTTCAAAATAAACCTCATCAGTGCAGTCACTTGAATCGAGTTTTTAATGTAATTAATTCTTATAATTATTTCATTTACAGAGACAAAATAGAGATGTTGATTATCAATTTATGAAAAAAACTTTGTTTATTGTCTGTTGATGTCTACATTTTACATAAAACCACTGCGGACGATTTATTATTAGACTACAGCTGTCCTGGCATCATTAACGATTATTGAGCAAATGAAGGCCGGTCCGTGAAAATATTGTCTTAGATGAAACCGGTCTGTGGCGCAAAAGAGGTTGGGGACTGCTGCCTTATAGTGTGGAAAATACGGTACATCCTGCTCTGCCCCTTCTTGTACACACAGTCCGAGTTGAGTGACCAGTCCAGTTTGCTGTCTAGCCGCAGTCCCAGGTACTTATAGTTACCTACCTCCTCCACCTCACTGCCCTCGATGAACAGTGGTTGTGGAGAGGGAGGTGCCCGCCGGAAATCCAGCACCATCTCCTCCATCTTGGAGACGTTGAGATGGAGCTGGTTCTGCTGGCACCACTCTACAAAGTCAGCCACCAATGCCCTGTACTCCCCCTCATCACCCTCCCGGATACATGCCACAATCGCAGTGTCATCGTAGTACTTCTGTATGTGGCATGTATCTGAGTTGTGCTTGAAGTCCGATGTGTAGAGGATGAAGAGAATGGGGGGGAGCACGGTCCCCTGTGGCGCCTCCGTGCTGCTGGTCACCATAGAAGACAAACAGTCCCCCATACGGACATACTGGGGTCTGTCCGTTAGGTAGTCCGTAATCCAGCTCACGAGGTAGGGGTCCACAGCCATGGAGGTCAGTTTATCCTGCAGGAGCCGAGGCTGGATGGTGTTGAAGATGCTCGAAAAGTCAAAGAGGAGCACCCTGATGGCACAGCCCCTGGTGTCCAGGTAGGAGAGCACACGGTGGAGTAGGTACAAGACAGCGTCGTCAACCCCAACCTTGGCCTGATAGGCGAACTGGAAAGGGTCCATTGCTCCCTGCACCTGTGGATGCATGAGCTCCAGGACCAGTCGCTCTAGGGTCTTCATTACTTGGGAGGTAAGAGCGACCGGTCGGTGGTCGTTGAGCTCAGTAGGGCCTTTTCTTGGGTACAGGGACAATGCAGGAGGTCTTCCACAGTGACGGGACCCTCTCCAGCCGCAGACTAAGGTTGAACAATCGCTGCAGGGGGGTCGCCTAGTTCCGAAGCACAGGCTCGGAGGAGTCTTGGGTAGATCTTATCTGGTCCAGCCGCCTTATAGGGACGGGGTCTCCGCAGTGTTGTCATCACCAGGTCTGCAGTGATGATGGTCTCGGTTGTGGTGGGAGCAGGAGGTCGTGGCGAGGTTGGAAGTCCAGTGGTTGAGGTGGGGCCGCTGAGCTTCGCAGCTCCTGGAGTGGGCTCGGGAGAAGTGGCAGGGGCAGGGGTGGAAGGAGAAGTGGCAGGGATGAAAGGAGAAAAGCACAGGAGGAGGGAGCATCAGTGGAGCGGTCTGCAGGGCCGGGAGAGGCCTAGGACGAGGAGCCGAGAGTGGTGGGGGAGCTTAACCGATTGAAAAAGTTGTTTAGTTCATTCGCTCATTCACTATTCCCCTCTACAGTGCTGCGTCCTTTCCCGTGTCCGGTGATGGTTCTCATCCCATTCCAGACCTCCCGCACCTGGTTGCGCCCCAGCCGTTTCTCCAGCTTCCTCCCGTACACCTCCTTGGCCTCCCTCAGGCAGAGTCTCACTTCCTGCTGGGCCTTCCTTATCTCCTCCTCGTTCTTGCTCCTGAACGCTGCTTCTTCCTGTTCAGGACAGCCTTGACTTCCTTTGTTACCCAGGGTTTGTTGTTGAGGTAACACCTGACTGTCCTGACGGGGGCCACAGTGTCCACACAGAAGTTCATGTAATTTGTAAAACACTGAGCTACACCCTCAATATCCTCCCCATGTGAGCCCACGATGACATCCCAGTTGGTGGTCTGGAAGCAGTCCCTCAGCGTCTCCTCTGCTTCCAGAGACCACCTCCTGACCTGCCGTACTGTTGCTGGCAGCCGTTTCACCTGCGGAATGTAGGTGGGCTGTAGGTACACAAGTTATGATCTGATTTACCTAGTGGCGGGAGGGGGTGGCGGTGTATGCCTCCTTGGCATTAGTGTAGAACAGATTGATGGTTCTGTTCTTCCGGGTGGGGCAGTCTACACACTGGGCCATTGTAGGGAGAGATGAGTCCAGGGTGACGTGGTTAGTCACCGGTGATAATGACGAGTGCCTCTGGGTGCCATGTCCGAAGAGCAGAGGTGGTCGCACAGATGGTCTCTCGTGCAGTCTCAGGGTCCGCACATGGAGGGATGTAGACGGCAAAAATATTGCTTTGTTTGCTCTGATTTTCCATGACAAAGTTTCCAGCAGAGTTTGACATTATTTAGTTTTTTGTATAATTTTATTCAGCTCCTGAACTTGACCATCAAATCAATCTTGAGTCTTTTCTGTGTTGCTGGCACTTTCATGTGAACACAGGAGCATTTTTTGATTTATTTTTTGTCATTTGGACTCATTTAGGCTGAGCAACAAATTCTATGCAATTTTCCATTCTTTGATTTTAGTTGAAGTAAAAGGGAAGATTGAGGTGAACTGAAGTTCTCCTGAAGTCCACATGTCTTCAACATAGTGGTGACACGGGTATATGAAAATACCCTGAGGATAATGTCAAAGTCAGCAGATAATACTGAAAACTAAAAAATATTTTTGGTAGTTTTAGTTACCTCCACAATATACTCTGTGCACATGTTGGAAAAGTCCAGCATGTCTAAGTACTGGAGCATGATATCAGCCTTTCGTACAGGCTCTGCCAAGTTATTCTTCCTCTCCACTTCACTGATGGAAGAAACAGCATAATGTTCAGCTGACACGTGCTGGTGTTTTGATGTTGTCTGTATAAATTACTTATGAATTACTTAAACTCATGATATATTAAGCTTGTTGGTCTGATGTGTCAAAGGGCCTTCACAATGTTTCAATCATTTTAACTCATTCACTGACAGAAGCAAAAAGACTAGTGATTTATCCAGCGGTCATTTAATTTCAAATGATAATACTTCAGGAATGTTTTACTTCTGTAATCATGGTCTTAAAGCTGAACTGCCTTTTTTAGAAAGATTCAAATATTTCTGAAATTGGGCTGTGGTATTCCTTAAACACTCCATCTATTGGGTGATGTTTTGTGAGTTGGGTTAGGGTTAGTTGGGTTATGGTTGGGCAACTGGGAATAAACTTTCCTATATTACATCTAAACTGTACTTTGAAATCTGTTCTTGAAGATAGTTAAGGTGATAAAGAGGCTTTCTTAATTTCCCTTCGGGGATCAAACCAGTATATAAAATTTAAAAAAAAAAAAAATGTCCATACTTGATCAGAATTTAAAGTTAAAAGGTGTTTCCCAGTCATTTACTCAATCTAAAAAGCTGAAAGCACATTAAAATATGTCTCTTTAGAAGAAATCACAGTTGAGCGAATGCACTCATCTTGAAATAGCTAAGTTTGTACACATGTTTTTGAATAGACTCATTATTGTCATGGTAAAATAAACAAATCAGAGCAGATGTTGGGATTTTTCTACCTTCTGATTTATTGTGTGGGGGTCGTAAGCTTCAGTGATTGCTGGTCATCAAACATCACCATCTGCATCATTATCTAGGGCTATATAACATTATGGGTTTTTAGGCTTTAATTGGATTAGATAAAAAAAAAAATCCCATAGACCACTGTGAGGTTTTGCTTGGAAGAGTTAGTATATCCTGCTTGAAAGCGGTGATGTATTGTAATTGTCAGCGTTTGTGTGTTCATCCGTCCATCCATTTGCCCATTCGTTCTTTTTCTTTTCCTTTCGGCTTTTTCCCTTCATGGGTCGCCACAGCGAATCAATTGCCTCCATCTAGCCCTGTCCTTTGCATCCTCTTCTCTCACACCAATTACCTTCATGTCCTCCCTCATTATATCCATAAACCTCCTCTTTGGTCTTCCTCTAGGCCTCCTGCCTGGCAGTTCAAAACTCAGCATCCTTCTACCAATATATTCACTATCTCTCCTCTGGACATGTCCAAACCATCTCAGTCTGGCGTCTCTGACTTTATCTCCAAAACTTCTAACATGTGCTCTCCCTCTGATGTACTCATTCCTGATCCTATCCTTTCTGGTCACTCCCAAAGAGAACCTCAGCACCTTCATCTCTGCTACCTTCAGCTCTGTCTCCTGTCTTTTCCTCAGTGACACTGTCTCTAGACAAAACACCATCGCTGGTCTCACCACAATTTTGTACACCTTTCCTTTCATTTTACCTGAAACTCTTCTATCACACATCACACCTGACACTTTCCTCCCGTTCCATCCTGCCTGGACACGCTTCTTCACCTCTTTTCCAGACTCTCCATTGCTCTGGACTGTTGACCCTAAGTACTTAAAATCCTCCACCTTCTTGATCTCTTCTCCTTGTAACCTCACTCTTCCACTTGGGTCCCTCTCATTCACACACATGTACTCTGTCTTACTGCTGCTAACCTTCATTCCTCTCCTTTCCAGGACAAGCCTCCACCTCTCTAGCTTCTCCTCCACTGTTCCCTTCTCTCACTGCGGATCACAATGTCATCTGCAAACATCATAGTCCATGGAGATTCCTGTCTAACCTTGTCTGTCAGCCTGTCCATCCCAATTGCTGATGCAGTCCCACATCCACCTTGAACTCCTCTGTTAAATGTACAGCACACCTCACCACTGTCTTACAGTCTTCATACATGTCCTGCACTGATCTAACATACTTCTCTGCCACCCCAGACTTCCTTATACAATACCACAGTTCCTCTCTGGGCACCCTGTCACCCTTTCTACAGATCTACTACAACACAATGCAGCTCCCTCTGGCCTTCTCTGTCCTTCTCTATCAACATCCTCAAAGAAAATACTGCATCTGTAGTACCCTTTTTTTGTTGTTTCAAGAAACCATACTGCTGCTAACAAATGCTCACTTCTGCCCTCAGTCTAGCTTCAACTACTCTTTCCCATAACTTCATTGTATGGCTCATCAGCTTTATTCTTCTGTAGTTGCAACAACTCCACACATCTCCCTTGTTCTTGAAAATGGGCACCAGCACACTTCTCCTCCATCCCTCAAGTGTCTTCTCACTATCTAAGATCCTGTTCAACAACCCAGTCAGAAACTCAACTGCCACCTCTCCTAGAGCCTTCCATACCTCCATCAGGACCAAGTGCCTTTCCACTCTTCATCGTCTTCAATTCCCTCCTCACTTCATCCTGGTTAATCTTTTAAGCACCTCCTGACCACCCAGGGCCTGTCTTGACCCATTCCTAAAAATCATGCAACACTCTTCCTTTTTCAGCTTCCACCTTTTCATCTTCCTCACCACCAGAGTCATCCTACACACCATCATCCATATGCTGTATGACTACACTCTCACCTACCACTACTTTGCATTCACTGATCTCCTTCAGATTACACCATGTACACAAGATTTAATCTACCTGTGTACTCCCACCTCCACTCTTATAGGTGACCCTATGTTCCTGCCTCTTCTGGAAGAAAATATTCACTATAGCCATTTCCATCCTTTTTGCAAAGTCAACCACCATCTGTCCTTCTGCATTCCTCTCCTGGATACCAAACCTGCCCATCACCTCCTCATCACCTCTGTTTCCTGCACCAACATATCCATTGAAGTCTGCTCCAATGACAACTCTCTCACTTCTTGGTGAGAATGTCCAACTAGAGTTTCTCCTTCTCCTCCAGCTCACATCCTACCTGTGGAATATACCCATTACCAAAATTGAATACCACACCTTCTATTTCTAGCTTCAGACTCATCACTCTATCACTCTTTTTTACCTCCAGGACATTCCTAACAAACTCCTCCTTCAAGGTAACTCCTACTCCATTTCTTTTCCTATCTACACCATGAAAGAACATCTTGAACTCTGCTCCCAAACTTCTAGCCTTGCTACCTTTCCACCTGGTCTCCTGGACACACAGTATGTCTACCTTCCTTCTCTGCATCGTGTCAACCAACTCTCTACCTTTTCCTGTCATAGTTCGAACATTCAACCTCCCTACTCTCAGTCCTACACTCTTGGCGTTCCTCTTCTCTCTCTTCCTACGAACGCGCTTTCCTCCTCTCCTTCTTCGACCAGCAGTAGTTCAATATCCACCGGCACCCTGTAGGTGAACAGCACCAATGGCGGTCGTTGTTAACCCGGGCCTTGACCGACCCGGTAGGAAGTCATAGATTTGATTTGCATGTTTGATTTGGCAAAAGTTTTATGTTGAATGCCCTTCCTGACACAACCCTCTGTATTTATCCGGGCTTTGGACCGGCACAATAACACACTGGCTTGTGCCCTCTTGCGGCTACATTTGCTGTATTACAAACAAAAGTAAATATTGCAATAACAAAGGACATCTTTTAAAATTTGCTCTTTCTATGGGTTAACAGTGATTGCCAGTTGATTAACGCAGGAAATAAAATTTTAATTCATGTATCGTGAAAAAGGGCGACACGGTAGCGCAGTGGGTTGCGCTGTCAAACCACAGCAAGATGGTACAGGGTTGCATCTTCTGCCCATGTCTGCATTGGTTCCCTCTGGGTTCTCCGGCTTCCTCCCACCTCCACAAACATGCACTTCAGGTTAATTGGCCAGTCCCAGATTGCTGCTAGGTGTGAGCATGTGCACACATGTTTGCCTATGTGTTCATGTGGCTCTGCAGGGCACTGGCGTTGCGCCTGGAGTGCCCCCTGCCTCATGCCCGGAGTCCGCTGGGGAAGGCTCCAGAACTCTGCAAGCCGTGACAGCGAATGAAGCGGGTTTACAAGATGAATGAATGAATATAATGCTAAACTAATTATCATACTTCAATGATGCATACAGATTCTTAATTTTTGTTCAAAATCGTCAGCAGCCTTGTAAGAATAACATGTTTCTTACTTTGACCTTCAAAAAAAAACAAAAACAGATGCCTTTTTTTGTCAGACCAGCGTAGAGATGTATGTGAACATTTTGTTATTGTGATCGATGTGATTTTTGGCAATTGTCTCACCAAAAGATACGAACTGAGGCATTTTTTACAATTATAATTTGTAATAAATGGCTTGTGTCATTATTCACTATTCATCGGAATTTTACCTTCCTGAATTGATTGATATTGCAGTTAATTATGATTTATTAACTGCAATGCACAGTTAAATTAAGAACCTTTGAAAAAGATGATAGTGATGACCACAAACTGGAATTGAACACAATATCCAACAATGTTACCGATTCGTCTTTTGCAGTTCCCTTTTTCAACTGTTTCCAGGTATGGACAAAACGCTATGATTGCGTTTCTTGTCAATTAAGGTGATCCAGTGTTTTTTGAAGGGATATACAATCTTCTCAGGAGGATTGACAAAACAGGCTCAACCTGACATTCCTTGAGATAGAAGTCTCATTTATCATGGCCAAGCTTCTCTCATCCCTGCTGGAGTACAGGCCAGTCTGCAGATAATAATTTAGAAGAGCTTACTTTGTCACGCTGTGTGAAGGCAGCATGCTTCTGTTACAGTACACACTTTTATACTGCTAGCGAAAGCAATATTTTTTTTTGACTTTTTTAAGTATCCTTGAGAGGCAGATGAAAAAAAGCTTGACTAAGAAATTTATTGTCATTTACTGCTTCCTAAACTTTATGTATGTATATATTTATGTATGGTAACAAAACAACTTGGAACAGACACCAACTGGCTGGAAAGGGGTATAAATGATTAATTGTGACTGACTTAAAATTTAATGGTCACACATACAGTAGGACGGGATGATGCTTACTGAGCTTATGAGTGATGATGTCCACAGTAAAGCATATTGAAGGGTGATGATATTGACCCTCGATCAGAAGTTGTTGGCAAAGTTCTTATTACTCATTTCATAACAGTAAAGCTGATTTGATCAACACCTTAGGGAGACTCCTCTCCATGAAGGTAGTTGGTGTGAGAGAAGAGGATGCAGGAGACAGGGTTAGATGGAGACAATCGATTCGCTGTGGCAACCCCTGAAGGGAAAAAGCCGAAAGGAAAAGAAGAAGAAGATTTTCAATTCCCATGTCTAACAAACACTACAGCAATATGAAAATGACCAGTACTGTATTTTGTTGTGAATGCTTTGATTTAAATTGAAATGCCAAATTTTGCATATTGTCCAGATTATTGAAACGTTTGGATATACTAATGCTATAAATGTAGCCTAACAGAAGAGATTTTGAAGCACTTTGAAATCAAATATAAAATATGTAGTTACTAAGTTCAAATGAAGTGGATTTGCTGTATGATTTCACCACCCAAATTCTCTTGGATGGGATTCTGAGATGTAAGGTCAATGACTTGACATTCTGCCACCATGCAATGCATGGAAGAGCTTCCCTGCAGCGATGTCCTGTTTTCCAGACCAGGGAGATCAGATTATGTCCTTGTAATAACTTTTTCTATGCACACTTCTGGTTTCCTTCAGCGCTCAAGTGCAGCTCTATTCATATTCTCATTCCAATCATCTTGTAATACAATTATAGATCTTAATTACAGAGCTATTTCCGTGTGTATACACTTAATAGCTGTTTAACCACTATATGTGCGCAGTGTCATTTTCAAAACAACTCAAGTGAACAGTGGCTTTATAATAATTCCCTTAAACGAGAGTTGTTTTTGAATAAAAGTGAGAATACCAATTATAGTGAATTAATTCAAAACATAGTGCGCCATGTGTATTGCTGCTTGTCAAATTTTTACATCAATCATCAGTCTGTATTGAAGATTATTGTTAACAGTTTTTGCAAAAAACACTTTTGTATTTCTTTTTTGGTTATGATTGTAAGTGTTTTGTGTATATTGGTATATTGGACAGGCCACCACACACACACGCACATGCACACACACACACACATACTCACACTCACGGGGGTTTTGCATAAAGGAGGAAGATGATGATGGAAGCAAGGGGATTAAGGCTTCACGCTGCATTACTGTCATAATACATTAAGATAGTGGAAATGAAGGCTGTCTGGACCTTGAGTAGACATTTTTGGAGACAACAAGCGATGCCAAACTTTTCTTCTAAGTTTTCTTTGAAACTACAAAACACTAAATCAGAAATTTGGTAATTGTTTTGTCCTCTTTCTTGAATAAATGAATAATTTTAGGTTTTTCTTTTGTTAACAGCAGCATCTCAGTTTTTCTCAACAACAGCATATAATTTTGGTTCATGACCGTGGCTTGAAAATGTAGCACTGAAATATTAATGGAAAAAAGATCACTGTATTTTCAGATGTGACACCCTCCAACCTTTGTTCTCATTTCATTCTGTCTTGAATCTGAATAACTGCATTTTTTTTCAAGACTTTTAAACCCTTTTAGAGACAGTGCTGTTCAAAGTCAGCCAGAAAGCAAGGCATCTTGGCAGGCTACTTGTCAAACAACTTGCTATGATGCACGGGCCCATTTAATTTTCCAGTTTGGTTAAACTGTAATAACATTAAATTTCAAATTTGACATTAAACTTATTTGAGTTTAATGCGTTGCATATTTGTTTTTGTTTTTTTGTGTGTGTAAAATGTTACTTTAAAATTTTTTTCTACATTATTGCCTCAATTGAAAAAGAATTGACAAAAAATTGAAATCAACTTATTTTATTAATCATCATTTTCCATTTTCCAACCCGCTTAATCCGCTAACGCAGGTCGCGGGGAAGCCAGTGCCTATCCTGGCAGTCTCAGGGCGCGAGGCGGGTGACACTCCGGGCACGACGCCAGTGTACCGTGGAGCCACACAGAAACAAACAACCATTCACACACACACTCACTCCAATGGTCAATTTGGGACCGGCCAATCAACCTGAAGCGCATGCTTTTGGAGGTGGGAGGAAGCCGGAGAACCCGGAGAGAACCCACGCAGACACGGGGAGAGCATGCGAACTCCGCACAGAGCGGGACTCGAACCCGGGTCCGCCGTGTTGTGAGGCAGCAGCGCTAATCACTGCGCCACCGTGCCGCCCTATTTTATTAATATATTATTAAATTATTTGTCCACTCTAACACATTGGTAGTTAGTCGCACACATATACATGTATGTGGGTAGAAGCCCACACACACACACACCCACACACACGCACACACACACACACACACACACACACACACACACACACACACACACACACACACACACACACACACACACACACACACACACACACACACAAATATGGTTGGATTGTCGTGGAAGACATGAGAAATCATCAAAGTGAATGTGCTATATAAACTAAAATCTCACCTACCGGTACATATACTACCCCTAGCAAAAAGTATGGAATCACCAGTCTTGGACGAGCACTCACTCAGACATTTTATTATGTAGAACAAACATTGATAAAATGAATGAAAAAATAATGACGTTTTTCAAAAGTGCAACTCCTTGGCATTCAGGAACACTAAAATAAATTAAGAAAAAACATTGTGGTGGTCAGTAAATGTTTCTTTTATAGAGCAAGTGCAGGGAAATAAATATGGAATCACTCAATTCTGGGGGGAAAAATGTAATCACTCCACTTTGAGTAGAAAATAAGGACAAACCCAGTCAATTTCCTTTCCTTAATTGGGCACCTGCCTCAGATTAGATCTGCTTGTTAGTCAGCAGTTAAAAACAGTGCAGTTATCACACCTTGGAGGGCTGCTGGACCAAGCGAATTGGAAAGAATCATGGCTCCAACAAGAGAGATGTCTCTTGAGACCAAAGACAGGATTATCAAACTTCTTGAAGAAGGTAACTCTACACGTATGGTTGCCAAAGATGTGTGCTGTTTACAGTCAGCTGTATCGAAGAAGTCTCTTGGATGAGAGACGAAACGTCTTCAATAACTTTCTTAACGTCCAGTGGATCGACTCAACAGCTTTTGGATAACCATGACCTACACAAACATGTATCGAAGATCTGGACCAAGTTCAAACAGCATGGGAAGGTTGTTAAAGTCAAGCGTACTGGTAGACCAAGGAAGACATCTAAGCGTCAACACAAACAACAAAAGGCCATATGTTTTGAAAACAGAAAATGCACAACAGACAAATGAAGAAGAAATGGGAGGAAGCTGGAGTCAATGTATGTGACAGAACTGTTCAAAATAGATAGATAGATAGATAGATAGATAGATAGATATACTTTATTAATCCCTGAGGAAATTGCACCAAATAGTCTAAGGAAATGGGGTTTTCATACAGGAAAGCGAAAAGGAAACCATCATTGACGTTTAAACATAAAAAAACAAAAAAAAACAAGAGTGCAATGGGCTAAGGAGAGGCAATCATGGACTATGGATGACTGGATGAAGGTTATCTTCAGTGATGAGTCATGAATCTGCATTGGACAAGGTGATGATGCCGGAACTTTTGTTAGTTGCCGTTTCAGTGAGATTTACAAAGAGGACTGCCTAAAGAAAACATCAAAATCCCCCATTGTCCTTGATGACATGGGGCTGCATGTCAGGCAAAGGCACTGGGGAGATGGCTGTGGTTAAATCTTCAATAAATGCACAAGTTTACATTGACATTTTGGACATCTTTCTTATCAATCAATCAATCAATCAAGTTTTATTTATATAGCGCTTAATCATGACAGCAGACATTTCAAAGCGCTTTAACAGACAGAGAAACCCAACTGAACCCTCCAGAGCAAGCATAAGCGACAGTGGCGGGGAAAAACTCCCTCCATGAGGAAGAAACTCCGGGCAGGACCCAGACTCTTTTGGGCGGCCATCCGCCTCGACCGGTTGGGTGGAAAAGAAATCAAAGGAAGACAAGAACAGCATCAGAGAGAGAGAGACAGAGAGAGAGTGACAGATAGGCCAGATAGAGACAGTATCAATATGGTTAAGGTTGCTAAAGTCAAGGCACAATTACAGCTGTGTGGATGACTGTATGGCGGCATGGAGGAAGAAAGGAAGCAGGACCCCAGCCGATGGATAGTTGAGGGGTGGTACTGGTGGGCTTGGAGGATAAGGTGCACAGCACATGGAGAGATGGGGGTGATACTGGTGGGCTCGGAGGTGCAGGTCCACAGAGGAAGGTCCACGGCGGCAGGGCGGATGAGGGGTGGAAAAGTAAGATGACACCAAGGAAGACAGGCAGCAGGACCCCAGTCGATGGATAGGTGGGGAGATACTGGTGGATGGGAGGTGCAGGTCCACAGCAGATGGTCCACAGTGGATGGGCGGATGAGGGGTGGAACAGTATGGTGGCGCGGAGGAAAAAGGAAGCCGGACCCCAGCCGATAATTAGGTTAGGGGTGGTACTGGTGGGATGGAAAGAGCAGGTCCATAGCAGATGGGCGGATGAGGGGTGAACCTGAGAAAAACCTGGGAGAACATAGAGTACAGAGACTCCAGGGAAGAAGTTTAGTTAGTACGGTGTGATTGGAGACTTGAAGAGTGAGGTCAGAGAGGAGGAGGAGTAACAGAGATGGTTGGAGAGAAGGGAGAGGAGAGAGGAACTCAGTGAGTCTGGATGATGAGTCTCCAGCAGTGTAGGTCTATATGAATATAAACGTAGTAACCTAAGTTGCCATTAATTGTAAAATTTATGAAAAAGAAAAGTTTTAAGTCTAGTCTTAAATAGTGAGAGGGTGTCTGCCCCCCGAACTGAGGTAGGGAGGTGGTTCCACAATGGAGGGGCTTGATAGCAAAAGGCTCTAGCCCCCGTCCTACTTTTATAAATTCTAGGAACCACCAGTAGGCCAGTATGCTGAGAGCGTAATGCTCTAGATGGATTATAAGGAACTAAAAGGTAGGTCGGTGCCTGGCCACGAAGGGCTTTGTAAGTGAGGAGGAGTATTTTAAAATCTATCCTAGCTTTCACAGGAAGCCAGTGCAGAGAAGCCAGCACAGGAGAAATATGGTCCCTGGCACTGGTCCTGGTCAGAACACGGGCGGCAGCATTCTGAATTAGTTGAAGACTCTTCAGCGACTTTTTGGGGCAGCCTGAAAAAAGTGCGTTACAGTAATCTAGTCTGGAAGTGATGAAAGCGTGGATTAATTTCTCTGCATCACTCGGTTTTAAAATATGCCTGATTTTAGCAATGTTTCGGAGATGGAAAAAGGCCGTTCTAGAAACCTGCTTAATGTGTGTGTTAAACGAGAGATCCTGATCAAAGATGACACCTAGGTTCCTCGCAGTGGTTTTGGCCTCAAACGGGATGCGATCCAAGGTAATTACATCCCTGGGCACTACATCCCTAACAGTTTTTGGGCCGAGCACAACAACCTCAGTTTTATCAGAATTGAGATGCAAAAAGTTATTCGTCATCCAATCTTTAATCCCTTTGATACACGCCTGTAATTTGCATAACTGGCTGACTTCGTCAGGTTTAATCGAGAGATATAATTGCGTATCATCGGCATAACAATGGAAGTTGATGGAGTGTTTCCTTATCAAATTACCCAGAGGAAGCTTGTACAAGATAAACAGTATTGGACCAAGAACCGAGCCTTGAGGAACTCCATAACTAACTGTAGTTGACTGAGAGGAGTTGTTATTAACGTGAACAAACTGGGAACGGTCAGTTAAATAGGACTTAAACCACATCAGTGCTGATCCCTTAATACCAATTGTTTGGTCCAGACGTGCCAGAAGAATATTGTGGTCAATTGTGTCAAACGCCACACTGAGGTTCAAGAGAACCAGTATAGAAACAAGTCCTCTGTCTGAAGCGGTTAGAAGGTCGTTGCTAACCTTGACAAGTGCTGTTTCCGTACTATGATGTTCCCTGAAACCTGACTGGAAATTCTCGAATAAACTGTTGGATTTAAGGAAATCACATAACTGATTAGCGACTATTTTCTCCAAGATCTTAGATAAAAACGGGAGATTTGAGGTGGGTCGATAATTATTTAGAACAGTAGGGTCCAGGTTAGGTTTTTTGAGAAGTGGCTTAATTACCACTTCTTATCACTTCAATTGAAAAAAATGTTTGGGGATGATGAAATCCTTTTCCAAGATGACAATGCATCATGCCACAGAGCAAAAACTGTGAAAGCATTCTTTGGAGAAAGACACATCCAGTCAATGCCATGGCCTGCAAATAGCCCAGATCTCAACCCAATTGAAAACTTGTGGTGGAAATTAAAAAAAAAAAAAAAAAAAGGTCCACAGCAAGGCTCTGACCTACAAGGATGATCTGGCAACTGCAATCAAAGAGTTAGCACCAGATTGATGAAGAATACTGTTTGTCACTCATCAAGTCCATGACTCAGAGACTGCAAGCTGTCATAAAAGCCAGAGGTGGTGCAACTAAATACTGATGTGTTTTGATTGTTATTTCTTTGTCTGTTTTTCATGATTCCATATTTTTTTTCCTCAGAATTGAGTGATTCCATTTTTATTTACTTGCATTTGCTCTATAAAAGTAACATTTACTGACCAACACAATGTTTTTTCTTCATTTCTTTTAGGGTTTTTGAATGCCAAGGAGTTGCACTTTTGTAAAACTTCATTATTTTTTCATGCTTTTTATCTGAGTTCTACATAATAAAATGTCTGAGTGAGTGCTCATCCAAGACTGGTGATTCCATACTTTTTGCTAGGGGTAGTACCACATGTACTACATTAAGCTCTGGTTTAAGGGACCTGCAGATATGCAAGTGATGGGGAGGTAAAGCGGCAGGCAGCTTCTTCATGTTGCGCATGAATGAGCAGCTTATAAAGGGGACAGCAACGTGCTTAAGTGCGCCTCTCAGGAGGTGAAACTGGCACATCCCACTCTGATATGTCGGCCACCCTCCAGTCCCCAGCCCAAGACTTAGTGAACTGAGCTATTGCCGCCTGTATTGTTCCCCCTGTGTCACATTATGTTTTGATATTAGCTTCGTTCTCTGATGATAATCTGTTTTCCATGGTATCCTGAGCTTTGATAGACACAAAAGGCCAACAGATTTTTACATGCTTAAAATGTTTTTCCTCAAAGTGAATTGTTTATCCTAAATCGCTACAAACAAGAATGTTTTGTTGCATTTCTAATGGCAAGAAACCAAGTCAGCTCTTTGTACCTCCCTGCCACTGCCATCTGTCTATTTTACAATATTGATTAGTAGGCATTTAAAATTTAAGTTCATGTTTCTTTTACATAAGAATTTTTGGACTTTATTTTTTAACTTTCTGTAATTGTAAAATTTACCACAATTTTTAATTGTCCATAAAATGTTGTTCAAAGAAAGTAGCTGTGATGATCTGCATCTGCCATGTTCAGTTGTGCCTTATTCATACGTTCCTGACATTGTCTTTTGTTTATTGGTTTTGAGTCCATGTACTTCTCTGGAATTCTGTTACTGCCACATTCATGATTCGCTGCACCTGGTTTATTTCCCTTGTTTTGTTTGGTATTTTAGTCAATCAGTGTTTAGTTCTTCTCCATTGTTCACTTCTAGTTAATTAGTTAATCATCAGTTCCACCTGAACCTAGTTTAGCACCCTTGTCTGTCAATTTAAGGTTCTTCATTTCAGTTCAGCACTGTCGCAGTATAGTTTAGTATTTTTTCAGCAGAGAATCATGTATGCCAAACCGTTACTGTTACTCCTTTACTGCTTCAGTATGACCACGAGTTTTCCTTGCCTTGTCTGTGCTTTTCTGGATTTTGTCCTTTGCCTGTAGGACCACAATTTTTGTCTCTCGATGCCCCGTGAATGACCTTTGGCCTGTTTGCTGGATTACGGTTTTGCCTGCCTCCTTTGTACCGTCTTTTTCCTGTTCATCTGGTTTTGACCCCTACTTGGATTTGACTACGCACAGATTAAAGGTTTTTGATTAAGTGACACTTTGACTCTCGCGCCATGTTCCTTTGGAAACAGTAGCACTACTCGTGTGTATAAAGGACTTCCTTTTGCCAATCTTTTGACCAGATAGAGCAACCAAAAGTGTGGATATGCCTCACACGTCCTTCACGTTGTCATTGGCTATCTCAGTGCTCTGGGGTCAGAACTCAGTGTGATGAAGTATAATTTAGACTGCTGTTATTTGGCAATGTCAGCTTTTCAACAACAGGTAGGCAAAGACAATTGTCTCCTTTGGTTGTCTGCTTTTCTATTGTACTGTTAAAATACCCCATCAGTAATTCAAACAGAAGCCTCAAACCAAAAACCTTTTACCAATGAGTACAATAGAAATTACGTTCAACCAATAATCTGGATTCTATACTTTTGATAAGATATACCTTGAGATTAGAGATTCCATATGTTTTTCTCCAAATATCTAGAATGAATGATGCAGTGACATATGCTAGCTCACTTGTTTCTGTGGTAGTGGCAGCAGCAGTAGTGGGTGGAGCTGCATTCACTGCTGTGATCTCAGAAGGGACATTGTCAGTGATCCAAGAGACATTTTTCTGTACTTATGCACCGTCCAAGACACCCCTTCTGCTCCTCTGTGCAGGTGACTGACTTTTACTGGCTCCTGATCATATCGACAAATATGTCATGGATTGCAGCTGCAGTGGTATATAGAAGTGGTTTACTGTGATGGTGGCAGTAGGAATAGTGAGCACAGCTACCTTCATTTCTGCGATTGCAGAAGATAATTCATGTCAGGGAGCCTTGGGAGACATAGCCAAAGGCTTTTATAAGAATATGTGCTCATCCTTGCATTTCCTACACAATTAGCTTGTCTCCAGCAACAAAATAAAATTATTGTATTACATTAATTTAAATCTCAAGATTATTTACTTCAATTCTGAATACCTTCACAGATTAAATGTTTACATGGAGGCATTGCCTTTTCAGCTCAGCTTTTCGTGGAAGGAAAGTGACTGCCATTTGTGGTCACTTACCTCCCACAAAACAGAACTCTTTGAAAGAGTGACAGAAATGGAGACTTTTTCCAATATGCATTAATGGATGCTGCCTGTCTTGTGACTCAGAGCTCTGGCAGCTGCAGAAGAGAATTCAAGGCCAGAACTGTACATCTTGCAATAACTAGTTATTGGGTTACTAGGCCATTATTGTGTATGAGTATTGGGATACATGAATACTTTGTCCATAATTCTGTTTTTCAATTTATTCATAAACATTTGTAAAACACATAAATTCAAACTTATACTTTTGTAATGGACTATTTGAACTGATACGGCAGACATTTTGCAACAGAGCTTACGCTGTGATAATGAGGAACAGCTCTGATTGTGAAATAAAACTCATCTGTTTGGAATCTTCAAAGGACTCTGGGACTGGTACTGTGGGGCAGGATTGGCACAGATTTATTATAAATGTGACTGATTAGCCAAAAATATGTTTATTTCTCCAGCTATCCTCATGGATATTTGCTTTTAAATTAGTTTTCTGATTTCTTACATTCCTCAGGACAGCAATCATCCTTTCATATGACCTATAAATCAAGGTTATAGTTGCATTCTGTCAGATAAATTATTAAAAGGGATATATGTGATACTAATTGAACTCTTGAAGTAATGCAAATACTGGTACAGTATTGTCAACAGTACATTAGGCCTGGGCCTAAGCAAATAAGGAAAATAAATTATTTTGCAAATTTAACAAAATTATCTTTCATCACTGAAGCTCACAAGTAAGTCAATCAGATAACTTTAAAAATAATCAAGAAACTTGGAGATAATACAATTGTACCAGGGTATACTGAACAACAATTATGTGCACGGTTTTCTGCAAAATAACCAGTGGCAAGCTACCTCCGATTTACTGATGGAGCTCAAATTCCTTCCAGTCAACCAGAGATCAGCAACAGTTCCATACAACACACACAAAACACAGAACACAAACAATAAGACCTGGCAGAGCCTCTGGGGCCATTACAGAATTCAAATTTTAGGGAGCAGAGATTAACATCAAAATACGATTTTTTGTAAACCATGTCCAAGTTCTTGTCCTTTCTAATGACCTGCAAGATGGAATCATGCACAAAACTGCAAAGGTCAGTTGAATTTGAAATGGTTCACACGGGTTCACATGTTGACACAGATCACTCAGTAAGCTGGTTGTTACATACCTCATAGAATGTGCTCTCTTTCGGTCATTTTCTAAAGAAGGATAGGAGTAACTCATGAGATTAATGAATATTTTGGGTTAAGGAATTAGTTTGGTTGTAAGATGTTCTGCACGCAATGCATAGTTTTTCCAGAAATAAAGTTCCATTCAGAAATAAGGAGGTCATTATCATTAAACCAGGGGTAGATAAACTTTTTGACTTCCGGGCCACACAGACTTCAAAAATTTGACAAGTGGTACAGCTGAGGAGCAGAATGATAGAGTATGAAGTTGTACTAATGCTTAAAAGATAAGATATACCTTTATTCATTCCACACTGGGGAAATTTGCATGACTGCGGCAGCCGAGGATAGGGGGGGTTCATACATACATTAAAAAATATACATAAATATTAACATGTAACATGAAATATACGTATTAATTTATGGTACACATTAGCATAGTCTACATATCAACAATTTACAATATACAGCTACAACTACAAACTACAAATTACACTGGTCACCCGGATTTTGAGTGTGATATTTCTGTGTCTGAATCACACACAGAAAATCATATACTAATAAGCTGGGACTAGACCAGCCACCTTCAGACCTGACAAAACATTTTCAAGAAACTTTCTTTAAGTCCAGTGGATTGATTTAAACAGCTTTGAGTGGAACCTAATGTTTTACACAGTGCATTTCATTTAATTTGATTTTCAATATGGATATCAATATTCATTTATCTTCCAAACCACTTTTTTGTGGTAGTGGATCGCGGAGAGCTGGAGTTTATCCCAGTGGACTAAGGGCGTGAGGCGGCGAGACTCCGGGAACCGCGCCAGGTTCCGGGGGAGAGCCCCAGTGACCGGCTATGATAGTGTAGCAAAACATAAGGAACTTTCAACAATTCTATTAAAGTTTGACTGACTGACTGATCAGTATTTCCCAACCACTGTGGTGCCCACTTTAAACTTAATTGGTCTAAAAAATGCCATTGTGCTGTAATTGTGACGGTCCAGTCTATTAGTTTGTGGAAACACACGGAGAAACTGGCATAAAGGTGAATGAAAAACCCTGAAAGCTGAGCTTCCAGCCTTTTCTGAAATTTCAAGAGCAGAGTCACTGCTAGACAAAGGTACCTGTTGTGCTGCAATTGATTTGCAAATGTAGTTGATAGCTCTGGGCGGGCGGGTGAGGGGCACATTTCGGCTTGTGTATTCTGTCTGCAGCAACGTGCTGTGATATTCACAGCGGTGAGACACCGACGTTAAAGTCAGTTCTAGGAGTAAAACAGCGTCACATTTGCCAGTAAATCAGCAGCCTGACATTAAAAACTAGTTAAAAAATTGTTTAGGACACACAGCAGCAAATAGCTGTACCTCACCTCCGAATGGACTACCGATTGATCGAAACAATATTTAATTAATAAACGAAGACGAACGTTGGAGCTTAGGTATCTGCTTCGAGCTTCAGATCTGGAAATAATCCGCCCTGTTCAAACTGAGTGGTCCACTCATAATGAATTTAACTAGTTTTTAATGTCAGGTTTCTTAATATGGGCCTACGACTTCTGCCTATTGACTTCTTTCTAAGATGGCAAAGTGATCAAGTGATCAGGTTTCCTTGATGAGGCTCACAATGGCTTCATTAAAAGAACAATAAGGCCATTCACAGCTGACTGAATGTACTCACAGTCATGAATGCTCTAGCTAGTGGACGGATAGCGCAACTACAGCCACTATTTTTTTTAAATCTATTTTAATTTCTTTTATCATATGCACCTTATAATCTGGTGTGCCTTATATATGAAATAAATTATAAAATAAACAATTCATTAAAGGTGCGCCTTATAATCCAGTAGGCCTTATAGTGCAGAAAATACTGTAATGTCTTGAATTAATGTTTAAGTACACAAATGCATTGTGACCAAAATTCTGCTTATTTTCATTCGTTATAACTAATGTTATAACTAATGTTACCGGGAGGAGGCCCCAGGGACGACCCAGGACACGCTGAAGAGACTATGTCTCCCGGCTGGCCTGGGAACGCCTTGGGATTCTCCCGGAGGAGCTGGACGAAGTGGCTAGGGAGAGGGAAGTCAGGGCTTCCCTGCTTAAGCTGCTGCCCCTGCGACCCGACCCCGGATAAATGGAATAAGATGGATGGATGGATGGATGGATAACTAATGTTTACACTTTTCATGCCCTAGATGCTGGGTAGTTTTAAAGATATTGGCATCAAACATGCTACTTTCCTTTCTACTTCTCTTCTTTTTCAAAAATCTCCCTACTATTAAAAATGTCGAACTGACATCTGCATTTAGCATCTGATTTATTTTTTTAGATGTAAAATTATGCTGATAGAACATCAAGTTGTTCAGCACATCAAATATTTGATAAAGGTGGTTTTGTCTTACTTTTTGTCACCTGAAATTTGGTAAAATACATCTAAGCTGAAAACAAGTGTTCTGAATATCTCCAGAAAAGAACAGCATGTATAGTGAGATAGACACGACAGTTTGGTCACAATATTATTTTGGTACCCGAAACTCTCTCCTTTTATATTTTTATCGTGGAAATTCCTCGATAAAAAAATAATATCAGACTTCATACCAAACATTTGAAAACAAATGTATTGGTATTATAAACCAAGCGCATGCAACGTAGTCCAAAGTCAACTTGGTGACGTAATGACTCTGTGTTGGCAAATCATGGATTGCGCCGGGCAAGCATTGTGAAGCAGTAGATGAATGTTAGCAAGCTAACTTGAGAAAGAAAGCTAACTAATTGTGACATTGGGAAAGGAGCTAACGTTAAAGGAAAAGGCACCTGTCAAAAGAGCAAGTGGAAAAGCAATTTTAGAGAAGTGATAGGTCTGTTAGCTGACTACATGAACCGAACTGTACGTAGTTACTCAAAGACAGTTTTTGTCAGATGTCCAAGCAGCATTTTGGATACTGCATCGATTGTCCCATTCCAAACAGAAACCATAGCTGGACAGACTGTTGATGCTAACCAGCCAGTTTCACTCAGTATCTGTTGCTGTTTTCTGTGTAGTTCCCGCTGTTTGGACTCTGTGTTCAGTCAGTCAGTCATCTTCAGATTACCACCGCTATATCCGCCGCAGCGGGTCACGGGGAGCCGGAGCCTATCTCGGCGGCAGAGGGCATGAGGTGGGGGACACTCCGGGCACGACGCCAGTGCACCGCGGAGCCACACACAAAGACACACAACCATGCACACACACATTCATTCCTACGGGCAATTTGGAACGGCCAATCAACCTGAAGCATGCTTTTGGAGGTGGGAGGAAGCCGGACAACCGGGAGAGAACCCACGCAACACGGGGAGAGCATGCGAACTCCGCACAGAGCGGGACTCGAACCCGGGTCCGCTGTGTTTTGAGGCGGTAGCGCTAACCACTGTGCCACCGTGCAGCCCACTCTGTTCCAAAACATGAAAATTGTTGGAACAGGTTATGACACTGTAAAATTATGTAAACTGGGAAGTCCATGTATAGTTGTTTCTTCTAACATGGCAGATGCCTTAGGCCATATTGTTCACGTGATTCCTTCTGGCAGATGCACAGTGATTGGTTGGGTGCTCTGATTGGTTGGGCACTTGATTGACAGGTAGTGGGTCGAGTTGATGACACTGTGACAGCATGAGACTTTTCAATTGAGCTTATTCAAATATACTGTATATGTGGTGATTTCATATGCAGTGATGCAGGAATTTATTTTTGGCAGGCCTGAAGTGTTATTGCAGATGCAGGCCTGTAATGTTATTGCAGATGCGTGGCAGTGACATATCAACATGTAAGTATGTTTAGGTATTTATCTTTCAATCCAAATCCAACTCCTTGCATTTCATATTCTTCTTGTCTTGACAATACTGAATTTAATATTTAAACGGATTTGCAGTTAGCCAGGAACTAGCCACTCAGACGTGTGGTGTTGAAAACAGTGTATAAGATGTCCTTAAGAAATAATGTCACATTGTGTAAACTTATTTTTATATTTCCATTCTCACAGCGAGGTAACTGATTCAGTTCATTGAGCTTTTGCACACATTTTGTACATTGCACATTGGCATAAACAACCTTGTTGTAATTACTGTAAGAGGGCAACAAAAGCTAGAACATCCTAGAAGTTTTATATACGTATGGAGATGGATGCTTATGCATGGGAGTTGCAGAGGCTGATGGCAGACAATTAAATGGCGGTATCAAGCTACGGGGATTTACAACTGAGGAGAGAATCCATTGGCCATTGCTCTGGAATGGAAAGGCTGCATGGCATATAAAACTATTGATCCGCAATAAAATGTGAGGACAAGGCACAACAACTCTTCGGGCCTGAGAGAAAGGTTAGTGTCACACTGCCACCGTCACAGTATATATTAGTTATTAACAGTTTCCTACCTGAGCTGAGATGTTATCGGCAGGAATCCTTCTCTGATCAAACATTGCTTGATAATGTCGAATGAAAGTATGATGGCAAGTAGGATAAGTTGTTTTTGAACTTGACTACCAGTGTGGACGATGCCTCGGAGGTCTTTGAGCATGACCTCACGCCTTACTTGAGGAGCAGACTAGTTTGGTTGTGAGGATATTTTTTGGTGTGCAGTTCGTGCTTGTGTCATGACCTCACACTTGTTTTATTGCAGATTTGGGTCACATCACAGAAAGAAGATTCTAGGTTCGAATTATGTCTGTGCGGAGTTTGTATGTTCTCCATGCATCCATCCATCCAATAATTTTGCTTCCATTTGAAAATCAATCCCCATTCAAAAGGCTGTATGTGGGACCTAAACCTGATTCCTAAATCCATCCATCCATCCATCCACCCATTCATCCATCCATCCATCCATCCATCCATCCATCCATCCATCCATCCATCCATCCATCCATCCATCTCATGTGCCTGTAATCAGGCACATGAAACATAATTAGTTTCTCTTTTCAGCCTGACAAAATTTGTTATTGTAATTCTGTCATCATCAGGTAGAACCCAACCAGAGTGGAGTCTCTTTCTCTCTCTTTTTTAGGCAAATAATTAAATATTACTTCTGTTAACAGGAGTGTGCACAAGGACCACACACACACACACACACACACACACACACACACACACACACACACACACACACACACACACACACACACACACACACACACACACACACACACACACACACACACACACACACACACGGCAAAGCGTTTTATTTGTTTTATATCTTTTAACTCAGGATACACAACTAGCACTGTTAGTTCAAACTGTTGCTGACCCATTGACCCATCACAGACGTCATTATGTAGAAAATTTGTCTGCACTCTTTCAGCTCATTTTTTCCATCCTATCACTAAAATGCAGTTCCAATGACAGCATTCAAAGTCTACTTATTAGACTGTTTAATAGTAATGCTATTCTAATTAGATTGTGCTCAATGCCTGATATTTTTATTTCCTCAGCATGAGCAAAACATAATTAACTGAAGTAACAGTAACGAATCAAGTTAACAACAGTTAATTTATTTGTGCTCTGGCATGGTCTGAAGGAGCGATTGTGAGCTCTTGTAACATTATGGCAGTTTTTTAAAGCTATCCTCTGTATCTTGCGGTTTGTCATTCCACATCATTGGATGATGGAGTGAAACTCAAATACTTATGTGCTTCATAAAACATCCATGGCCATTGATTAGTTTTAAGCTCTAAATTCGTTTTACGGATCTTTAAAGAGTATTTGGAATAAAGACTGAGAAAACAAATGGTTGCGTGCATATAGTTCCACAGTGAACATCTATGGAGTGCTGATGCACCGCCTCAATGGGCTTGCATAGGGCCATTTTTGATAGTAAAGGGCAAGGCTGCCCTGACTACACAATACATTTTATTGTTTTTGTTAGGCATTTGAAATCCGTGGGCCCACATCATTTCTTCTTGCAAATTACTTTCTTTTTCCTTCTTTCCCGAGGTACCCATTTGAATATTCTGTCTTCAGTTATTTTTTTCTAGTTGTAGTATCAAAGAATTCTGAATTTGTAAATGCAGTGTGACTATGTATGTATCAGTCATTATTTGACTACACAGTGCTGTTCTAGGTCACTTGTCTGAGCTGGTTGGACTGCGTACTTCTCACAATGTTAACAGTGTGTGTTCCCATTCAGGGGTCAATTAAGGCAGTGGTCCCCAAACCCCGGGCTGCCGACCGGTACCGGTCCGTGGATCATTTGGTACCGGGCCGCACAGGAAAAAAAGATTTCATTACTGCCGTTTTATTTATTTTGGTTTTATTTTGAAAAGCGATGTCTGTGCGGAATGATGCACGGACAAATACATGTGTCTGTCCCGCTTGACAGGTCTCGGTCACGTGAGAGGTTACTAGCAGCTACCCCTAAATTAGGCACCCACAACCGCGCCGGTGTTCTGGATTAAAGTCAAGGAAAATTATCCTGAGATCGCCCAAAACGTATCGAAAACCCCGCTTCCATTTTCAACCTCCTGTCTTTTTTGAGCGGGATTTTCTGCAGTGACCATAAAGAAAACCAAACTGCGGAATAGACACTTCAGGTGTCATTGTCTCCTGATATTTTTCCGAAAAAAACTTCAATCACATTTAACATTTAGAACATTTAGAACATTTTACAATTTTTCATTAGATGAAATTTCAAAAACACTAAACACTCAAAAACATTAAACACCAAGAAACAAAGGGAAATACAATATAAAAATTAGTACATTATAACAGGAAGTTTGCAAAAGTGAGGTGGTCATCAACTAAAGACTGTTTCACGAAAGGGACAGAAGGGACACTGGCTGGACACTGCAGGGGTAAAGACAGAGATAAAAGCATTGGAACCGATGGCACCATGTAAAATCCTCCACTGGAGGTCGGCTGTTTTTTCCTGGAGGGGACGTTTGTACAGAAGTCTCCACTGTGGGTCAGGCCCATTTCCCGTCATCCTGTTGGCCCAGGTAGTGTGTGCTCTGTCACACAGGTTTTTCTTGTTGATCACTTTTACACATTGTTTGTACAGTATTTTTTTGTTGGCCGTGTGCAGGCTGATCTGTCGTTCATCTCCGAGGAGAGGACCCTCCAGTTCTGCAACACGGGGAACTGATGTGTACCTCAGGGAAAGGATCTTTGCTGTCTGGCACAGTCCCTGTACTATAGTCCAGGAGGAGGCTTCTCTCCTTCCCGGAGAGTCTTTGCCTCCACAGTTGTAGCACCCTCTGAGCCACCCTGGTTGACTGGATGTTCAGCAGGAAGCTCACAGCCTGGGCATCCGACAACGCAGGCCCGGCGTCATGGTCCTGGTTCTGCAAAGCGCTGCAGACAGCCCAGGTGTGGCTCCACTGGTGGTTCCTTCAGTAACCAGAACAGAGAGTCAGAGCTTTTTCCTGGGCTGCTTTTAAATAGGGCCCATGACTTAAAAACACCATGATAAAACGGAGGCAAACCATTTAACTTTAGAAACTTAAAGTCCATTAAAAACAGTGCAGCATCCAGGTCCAAGTTACTCACACGTTTGAATATGCAGCTGGCCACCTCTCTCCACGTCAGATCTGCTGGTACGGTCAGAAACCGCTGGATGAACTGTAATCTGAACGTGGCTGTTCTGCTAGCCAGGTGGATGAGGCCCTGTCCCCCCTCCTCTCTTGATAAAAACAACACTCCTTGAGGCACCCAATGCAGCCCATCCCAGAAAAAGTTAACAAGTTTGGTCTGGATTTGGGCTAGAAACCCTGATGGGGGTTCCATACAGGCCAAGCGGTGCCACAGCTGCGAGGCTACCAGATTGTTTATCACTAAAACTCGACCTCTGTACGACATTCTGGGGAGCAACCATTTCCATTTTTTAAGTTTCCCTTCTATTTTGTCAATGACGGCCTCCCAGTTCTTCCTGGTTGTTGTCTCATCTCCCAGGTACACACTGAGATATTTGAGACCATCAGTCTTCCAACACAAGTTTTGAGGAAGAACCGGGAGGTTGCCATGCCACTCGCCAACAGCAAGGGCTTCACTTTTGTTCCAATTTACTTTTGCAGCAGTTAAAACATTGAATGAGTTTGTCAAACCCACCAGAACATTAACATCCCTTTGATTTTTGATAAGAACAACAACATCATCAGCATAGGCAGATAAAAGAATGTTCTCTCTAACACCAGGTAAAATCAAACCATCGATGCTTTTGCGAATTTTACAGAGGAGGGGCTCCAGAGAGAGTGCATAGAGCATCCCAGACAGAAAGAAAGAAAGAAAGAAAGAGTGACAAAACACTGCAGACAGATGCATGGTTCCAAATGTCAAAACCCTCCATTGCAAATGGAAGTAGTTGCACACTCTTCAGGACACCCAAAAAAGAAAGTCACAGAACTGAACATTTTACTTATCCCGCTAAGAAAGCATTAGCTCTTCAACCAGTCATATTGATTTAGATGAGGAGTCTCATGGGGCATCAGAGCTGAAAACTCTACGGTTTCTATTTTCTGTTCCTGTTTTTATTCATGTTGCCAATTAGTTTGATGAGAAATAAAGATTAAACATTTTTATTTCTCAAACAATTACATGCCCAACATATCCATAAAATTAACTGTTGAAACGTCACAGTCAGGCCCTTCAGTATTTCACTGAATTTCAAAGGACAAAACATGCTCAATGTGAAACTCAGCAACAGCAGTCAAATATCCTCTTGGCAAACCAGGATTCTGGATTGTCATTATATAGTAATTGAACTGCAATTGGCGACTCCCACAACTGAAGATATTGCACCCGTTGTGTAAGCATACTATGCAGCTGCCTGGAGTAGTGGCTCTTTGATTGTGATTGCCTCATGTAAACTAGATGACTTCGCTTTGTTCATCCTTGTATTTTTGTATTATCCACCATTTCAAAATATAAGAATGGAGTAAATGTTAATTTCTAAGTGAAAAGGTCTTAAGTTATTAACAAGTTTTCAATTGATTTCAAAGCTCACATCGCTTTTTATTAAGTGATTATGACATTTTTGACTAGCCACTCATTCTGAAGATATTAAGCTGGACATCTTAATGAAAAAACAGTATTTCAATTTAAAAACAACAACAACAAAAAAAAAAACCCAGCACAGTTAAATCTGTATGAAGACTTATAAATTGGAGCAGCCTCAATTTGTGCTGTGAGGTTATTACAGGGATAATTAAATATACATCAAGCTTTTAAAGTCACAGTTGCGGAACAAGACGTCAATCAATCCCAGTGGAAGCTTTGTGATACATGCACTTGCTTTATCTGTCTGTGTTCCACATCCCAGCCTTGTGTTGATGAATAAATGAACATCTGAAGTGCAGATGAATCTTGCCAACCCATAAGTCAATATGTCCTCATCTTCTGTTGTGTGGAAGAATCACAAAGTTACATAATGTGGATGTGCGAGTTTTAAATGTTAGAAAAGATGGAAGCATTCATTTCTAAACAATGGACAATTGAATGTGCAATTTTTTTTTTCTGTCTTTAACATTGTAAATGTAAATGTCTTGTGTGATGTTGATGCATTTGTTACCTCTGCATTGTTTTTGTAAACTGCTACTTGTAGTCCAGAGTGGTTTGTTTTTTAGTTGTGTGCTGTGGATATACTGCATAATGGTATGGGTGGTAACAAAATAGATTTCATGATCCCCAATTACTGCTCTGCTTAATTGAAAAATGGCTAGATAATATAATACAAATTTAAATGACTGCTAACACTTTCCTTGTGTAACCTTATTACCACAGTGCATTAACTTTGAGCAGAAATCTTTCATTGTGTCTCGAGTAATCACTTCTAAAGAAAGAACTTTAAAACATAAACATATAACTCATCCAACCTAATTTAAGAGCAGCAATCTACGCTACTCTTTATTAAGCGGTTTTGTGCAAAATAATCAGCTCCTTCCTTCTCAGTACTCCTTGACAAGATACCCAGTATTTTACCTCATATTCAGTTAAAGGTAGAGTGTGTTGGATCCATGGGCAAATACAAACATATTGACATGGAATGTAATATTCATAATTATATTG
The DNA here is from genome assembly GCF_040054535.1 of Antennarius striatus. Taxonomy (NCBI): domain Eukaryota; kingdom Metazoa; phylum Chordata; class Actinopteri; order Lophiiformes; family Antennariidae; genus Antennarius; species Antennarius striatus. The sequence continues at coordinate 8,467,731 of NC_090783.1, read as the reverse complement.
TCAATACTACATTTTCACCCTAACACTAACATTCTAATTCATCTACCTTAGACTGACATAAATCAATGAAACAGTATAAATTTCCATTGTGTTTTAGATTGTTGTGTTTTTACAGTAGCCCAGAAGCAAATCAGTGACTCTAGTCTAGATAGAGCCTGTCACAGGATTTGCGTTCTTAGTTGCCTTGTGAGATATGGGAGTGAGAAATGAGGGGTGTTCAGTTACTTGCAGTCTGCAACCACATCAGAGATTCCATCAAGTTTCCACTTCAAATATGGTGACAGTACACATTGATCATATTTTAATATTCTGATACTTAATGTTTAATTGAAGATGGCTCTGGACTGAGCTTATCCATTGTGTCATGTTTGATGGCATGATGCTAACTGGTTACAACATGAAGTATTTTCTAGACAGTAGCTTGGGTTATTTGATCAATAACTATTACTAATACTGTAGCAAGAGGTAGTATGAGTGAGTTTTAACAAACTATCTTTATTTGTAATGACTTACCGATGAAACAAAGAAAGAAAGAAGAAAAAATCTAGAAGGTGATGAAGTTTTCTATTTACCCTCGTTGACAAATTATTATGCCAGTGTTACTTCAATTAATGCACAAGTCATTGCAATGTAATGATGAACATGCGTGGATGAGAATCTCATTATTAGATGATTTTGAATAATTCTTAATACATTAGAGTACTACTGCTTCTTTTAATGAACTTAAATTACAAGTGATTTCAGGTATAGCCTAAATAATAAGTGGTCTGCTTCTATTTGGGTTAAGTCAAATTGATTGTGCTTTTTTGTTTGCACACTAGGTGATGGATCTCTGCCTGCATGTGGCAGCTAGCTAATGAATGTGTCTGTGTGTGTAGCAGAGGTAGTTTGTGTACTTAGGTTCACATGTTCTTTTATGTGTAAATGTAATGATGAGGTATTGATTCCACAAACCTAGATTGATAGAAAAACATTGCTCTTATACCGACAGTGAGAGGACGTGATGAGAAGTTAGAAGTTAATTGATGGTTAAAATATTAGTTCAGATTTGTTGTTAGTTTAAAAACAAATTCTAAAAATAATCTCATTATCATTGATATACAGTAGTTTGGGGAAAAAAATGTAAAAAGTTATCATGTTTGTACATTAGCAGCACAATTTCTGGATCCATTATGAGCAATTGGAGTGATGTTTGTCCATAATGGTCGCAGACGGACAAGTTATGTCCAGTCAAGGTTTATCAGACACACAAACAGTTTTTTCGGAAACAATATTTGTCAGATCATGGTGGAGAAAACAACATTTCAGTCACACTCGGCATTACAGAAAGGACTCAAACCCGGAACCTTCTGGCTGTGAGGCGACAGCGCTACCCGCTGTGCCACCCTGAAAGCAGAACATCAGCAATAAAATCTAAATATCCATGTCCTGGAGGTACCAATGTGCATTACATGTGAAGCATTTTCAGATTGGGCTGGCAGCCGTCGTGGCCATTGCATTACTCCGTTGTGGAAAAAGGGAGTTGAGCTGGAAAGCGAAGCTCTGAATTTATTGGTCGATGTGCGCACACCCACAACAAGTGCTAGGTTGGGTTGAAAGTTTGTGAAAACAAGCATCGAAAATCAGCTTAACCTTCACAATTGGGTGAGTCGCAGTAGAGTCGATGCACCTTCAAGTTGAGAGGAACCAGCTGAGGTGGTTTGAGCATCTGATCAGGATGCCCCCTGGACACATCCCTTGGGAGTTGTCTTGCGCTTGTCGATTTTGGCTTGTCTCGTTTGGCTTACGAACACTTCTGCGTCCTTCCAGAGGAGCTGATGCAAATGGCTAGGGAGAGGAGTATCCAAGATTCTTTGCTAAAACTTTTCCCCCACGATCCGATTTCCCGGATAAGGGAATGATGTTGAAGATGATATATCTGTTAGAGTGTCAGTTTGAAAGTAATTTTCAAAATAGCCACATCTGTTTAGTAGCTGCATCAGTTTAAAACAGCAGTGTCAGTGTATTGCTAAAGTGAAACCGCCACACATATGGCTATCACAGGCGATATGGTGGCTGCTTTAATGACCATGCGGAAGAAGCTGACTCTTAGTCTTGATGTATAGTCGCAGAAGGCCTCGTAACATCCTCCAGATGTGAGGAGATCAAGCAGGTGATGGCATGAGTGTGGTTTGTCATTACACATGCAGATGACTTTCTTGAAGCAATTTGAGCTGATGTCACAACATTTCACGGTGATCTTCTGCACCCTGGAGAGGACTTACTGAAGAGCCTTTATACTCCATAAACTGCTGTGCAGCTGATATACCACATGCAGCTGCAGGAAGTTTAAATGTCATCTGTGTTACGGCAACATTAAGTCACCAGCATCTGTCGGGGCACAACAGTTTTCTTCAATGTCTTGAGTTCTGTTTCCTCATTTTAGGTTCCACACCAATACGTTTTGAGGTAATCGTTTCAGGTCCTCTCCGTGCAATAAAAGTTTTGTTTGAGATTTGAAAACTTTTGGAAGTTTTGCCCCATGACATAATTTAACATCTTTTTACTTTCTTGAATTATCTTGTCATGCAATTTGATTTTTGTTCTTTTTTTTTTTTTTTTACATTTTAAGGTTTGATTGGAGTTTTTTGAGAGTTTATCCTACTTTGATGTCATATTTTGACATTTGTGTTTGTGACCATATGTTTGGAATTACACATGCAGATGTCAGCAGTGTCAGTGTATTGCTAAAGTGAAGCGTCCACGCATGCTTTTTTCTCCTCCTCTCATGTATCCTCTCATCAGGTGCAGTCAGTTTCTAGGAGCTTGCTTTCTTCTTATTTCACCGCTAAAACTCAATATTAACTGGACTATGATCTGTTAAATCCATTATTTCTATATTACATTTCTCTGCTCCATGCCTGTCATTATACAGCAGAAAATAATCTTCCATCACTGCCGAGGTGAAAAATACTTGTAGACTTTGTTCATAGTATTAAACCCTCTTTACAGCTCAGACATCAATCCCATGAATTTTGAAAAGCGTCATTTTCTGTATTGCCCTAGAGGCTAGAGATGGATTTAGTTGTAGATTTAAGTCTCCTTTGCTTATCCGAATGCCTTGCACCTCAGATTTCATCAGATCAAAGATTTTCTGTAAAATGCCCAGTTAGAGCCCGGGGAGAGCATAAATATTAAGAAAGATCACCTCTACCTCTAGTCATGCTTTAACCAAAATGTGGCTAGCCTTGTATCCTTATCTCCAATTTAAAATTATTTTTTTAAATTTAATCCACCGTTCTCCTATGTCCCGACCGATGCGATGATGAAAATACTTTAAAACATTCTTCTTGAGCTCATTGTCTTTCTTTATGAGGTTAGTCTCCTGCAGCATTATTATGTCTACTCTGCCCTTCTTCATCTTATATAGAATATTTGAACTTTTGTGATCTTCATTCACGTTGCAAAATGAAATTATATTAACCTCTTCCCATCAGGCTTCTCCATATACATCCCATATGCTATAGAACAGTGCTGTGGCTCAACTTTTTTGAGCCACGGCACACTTTTTTTCATTGAAAAATTCACGAGGCATACCACAAACCAAAACTGATCCAAATGACGCTTTGTAGCCCGATATATACCACTTCCGGCTTTCAATGTGAGCAGACGTCTTTTCCTCTGTCTCTGGTTGTTGCTAACTTTGCTATCTCTCTCGAACTCGTACTGGATAAACACTCATTAACTCTCACTGACTCCTTCAAAATGCCAAAAGGAAAAGGGAAATCCGAGGAGTCTGAGAATAAACATGAGAATACAAATACGAAAGTAACTCTTGAACGGCTGGCCTCTGCGATGGATGAGCTACAGAGAACTGTGATGCTAAGGAGTGACTTCGAAAAGTTCAACAGGAAACTTGATAAGAGGCTGGAAGAAAAGCTGAAACCGTTAAATAACGGCATGCAAAAAGTGGAGGACGACATGGAAAAAATGCAGAAAGGAGCGGAGCAAGGGCAACAAAGAATAGAGGAATTCAAACAAGGCATTCGAATAAATGATGTGATCATCACCTGCATCAAACTTAAGCTGAGAAATTATGCTCATGCCGTGACATGAGGAGTGGAAACTGAACACAGCACTGATTTTGAGTTGGTGGAGCAACATTTGATTTCTCAACTGAGGAACCTGGAGATCAACATCGAGCCGGACCAGATTGAGACTTGTCACCCACTACCATCTGGAGGTAGGAGACCACCTGCAGTGCTGATGAAGTTCAACAATCGTAAACACAAGATTGCTCTTCTGAAACAAGGCTTCAAACTGAAAGGAAAAAAAAAAAGTCTAAATTAATGAGAATCTCACTAAAAAGAATGCTGATATTGCTAAAAAAGCTCGACAACTGAAAAAGAATGGGCTGATCGACAACACCTGGACCAACAACTGCAGGATCTTCATCAAAACAAAGGGGCTTTCTTCGGACCAGATGAAAACAATGATGATCAGGAGTGCAGAGGAGTTGGTGAAATACGAGCAATAAAGACGGACAAGAATTCTTACTGCACCAAAGATCAGTCACTTCAAGAGTCACTTCAATATTGGGAGCTCTACGATTTTGAACATGTCAAGTATTTCATGGAAAAGTCGAAAAAATCAACACCATTGATGTCAGAAACATGGACCAATGAACAAAAAAAAAAGAACAACAACAAAAGAAAACATGTATTCTTGATAACATGGGATAACATTAACTTTGAGACTTTAAAGAGCATGTTGATATCTTTTGACAATATAATATCATGTGAAACTGTTAAAATGTCTGCAATAAACTGGCTAATTATTGTATAAACACTTTCTGCTGAAAGAGGTCAATATGATCAGGTCAATGTTTAGTTTTGACTATCTATGATGTTAACAAACCTTGTGTTCCTAGGAAGAATTTAAACATGGCTATACTCTAGGGTAAAAGGCTAACATCTGGAAGTGGATAAGGATATGAACGTATGTCAAAATTCAATGTATGAGCTGGTTGAAAACTTTTGATATCTGAGTTTGTTGATTACATATTCTAATGAGAGAGATGTTTTATTGATGATTTAGGGGACGGAAATCTTACAAGCCAAGGGGTTCTACCCGTTAACCTTTTTTTTTTTTTTTGGATGTTGTTGATGATGTTTCAACACTGATGAAAGTGAAATATGTTGTAATAACATGTCTGGAAAGAAGAAAAATAAAAATAAACTGAATAAAAAATACTTTATAGTTTATATACAGTAATATAGTCTCTCAATTTATGTATACTCACTCAGTGTGAAACTCGGGCATGTGTAGAATCTATAATATAGGAGTCAGGCTTGAAAAGCTCACCTCACATAGATACTGTATGTCGTGGAAATGAAAGCAATATTACAATAGCTTCGTCTCCTTGGCAGTGGTCAATCAAAAATTGTCCAAAGGTAAATCAGCATAGCTTAGCTTTAAACCACGGTTTTGGTTCAGTTCAGCTTGTTCCACCTGCTTCTGCTAAATCAAGTCTTTTCCAACAACTGACGCTGAACTTGGGTCCCTAACCCAGTCACAGCATTCAGTCGAGGCTGAACAGAAATAAAATGTTATCTTATCCTCAGGAGGTTTCAAATGTTTACCTATTATCTCATACAAGGCAAAGTGTTGACATATTTCCATTACTTGGTGAGTGGGAACATGGCAAGGTCGTTATGTTCTACATGTTATTACCAGAGGTGCAATAGAATCCATTTATTTTATCTCTGCTGCTGGTAAGAAAGTTTTCATTACAGCCTTGTATTAATGTGCTCAGTTCATTCAGATTCTGAATGATGTCTGTCAGGTATGCCAGCCTTGTACACCAGCCATCACTTGCATGCAGTTTCGCAAAATCGGACCTCTCATTCGTCAGAAACACGTTGAGGTTTGTGTCCCAACCCGACCCGACTGCGAACCACTTGTGTAGTTTTTTCCACATACATCCTCCTTGTTGTTAGATATTCAGATGTGACTCCAATAACTTCTTTTCCTTTTGTTTAGCTCTAGAAATTCTTTGCAAAATAGGGAGTTTTCTCTGATGGTGCCTCCATCCACAAAATGCACATTAGCCAAGAGTTAAGCATGCCCACTAAAATCCGAGAACTTGTCAAGTTGCAATGCAAATTTCTCACTAATCTGTATCTTGTTGAAAACAACACTTTCGATGTCTTTGGACATGCCATAAGTCAACAATACGTCTGGTAATTGTGTTATCTGAGAGGGACTCTGGGTATTTATTTGACCTATTGAGGGTCGAGCATCTCAAACTTTTGTACACAGGTTGCATTCACGCCTCTGCCACCGTGTGAGACTTTCAAGTTTTGAATACAAGTTCGGCAAGCTCAGTTTTAAGGGTCTATCATTCACTTTCTTGGTGTTTTTTGCCATGTGCCTAATAAAGTAGTCTGCTTTCCTTTCATGAAACAACGGGTGTTTTGCTTGGAGATGGTGTTTAAGGTAGTTTGGGACTTTTGCACTGTCAGTTAGCTTATCTCCACTCAACAAACACGATAATTGAAAGTAACTCCAAAATAAGGATGGCTTTCACTTTATTCCCTCAAGTTTATCGTCTGTGCTTTTTTTTATCGCTATTCATATCCAGATTTCATCTGGGAAAAGAAGTTTGTCAAGAGCCCAGTTCGGGATTAGCATACTTCCTTTAAAAAACTCCCTGAAACAAATGTCAGGGAGCTCACTTTTACTGCTGCTGAAACTTAAGATATATTTGGCCAAGTTATTTATACCTTTTGATTTTGTGATGTCTTTCCAGAAACATTCTCATCTGAAACATCCTGTCTTTGTTTCAGCCATTGGACATTTGTAATGCATTAACCATAAAATTTCACCATACAAGAAGAAGGCTTTGAACCTCTGCTAAAGCTGGGTCTTTCTGTTAGGAGTTATTTTCATGTTGTGTTTTTTTTTTTTAATGTACATGTTGGATTCTGATGTCCTTGACAAAGGCTGACTTTGAGCTTCAAGTAGTTCTTGGGCATTTAGATCCAGATAAATCTGAATGTTTATTCCAGTAAGGCAGCATTTCTCAAATAGTGGGGCGCGCCCCCCTGTGACTACAGACCGGTGCGTTTACTGTGTTTAATAATGCTGGCAGTGGACAGCATGAAGCCTAGTAAATTGAGGCGTTACTTAAAGATATTTCACCCCGAGCATGCTGATAAACCACTGGAGTTTTTTCAACGAAAACATGCTTAATATTGCCAGCAATCATCCCGCTTTGTGAATGCTACTTCAGTAAACCAGGGAGCTCCGTTAGCATCATTACCAAACTGCTCAGTGTAAAAAACACTACACCATAGCAGAGGAGCTGAAACATTGAGAAGCTGAGAGTTCAGTATGATGCTTCTTTTTGTTTTGTAGGTTAAGGTGTTTTATTTATTGTGGTCCTCAGTTAAGGTTGCTGAAGTTAATTTGAATTTGTTATTATTTATTTATGTTATTTTATTTTTCAGTATCAAATGGGGCAATAAGTTGGTCAAGAATGTTTACAGTTTAAACAAGTTTTTTTTTTAATTTTAGGCAAATTGATCGACTTAAAATCTTTTCTGTTATAGACTAAAAAATAATGTTAATAAAATTATTTTTTTTATAAATTTAACAATATTTCTTTTTTGTTTACTTTAATGTTAATAAGGATAAAATACAGAGGTGTACTCATAACAATTATATAAACAATCACCAATATTATTTCTAGTTGCGGTGGAGAGTGGGGGGGTGCAAATTGTTTTCTTCTTGCTTGGGGAGCGTAACCGAAATAATTGAGAAGCGCTGCAGTAACGGCATGAAACATAACATTGACCCCTTAAATGGTCTTTTTCCTGTCAACAATTCAGATATTAGTGGTTTTTTGAATTGGTGTTTTTCAGCAAGATACAAGCCCAAAAAAGCAAAAACTTAGACAAATACATCAAGGGTTCATTTGGTATGAGTAATTATGAAAATTCCAGTTGGTCCTGTACAATGTAGCGAAAAAAAATGTCTTAGATCAAAGTACTTGTTGCTTGTGGGCTCATTTCAGTTATTCTCCTTGTGATGAGAATGACAGCCTGATCGAGAAGTTGTAATTTACATGTATTAGGGTGATTGCTTTCAGTGGGTTCTGTCTGAGATGAGGCAATGTGCCTGTCATGGCTGTGATAGCATTCAGAATTCATTAATAATCTCGTAGTTCTGGAAGCCCACATTAGGGATGACTGTCTTTACTAGCCTAAACATGAATACACTTAAATTAATGGAAAATGAATAAAGTAAGAACATTGATCCCTGTAAAACCAAGACAGCACTACAGTGGTTCGCATAACCCACAATCTGTATTCTGTCATCCTTTAACATTTTGTAATGTATTTTGGATAATTTTATATTGTTACTATCTTTTTTCCCAGGTGACAACCCTGGTGAACACCAGCAACAAAGGGCCATCTAGTAAGAAGAAGGGACGCTCCAAGAAGGCCCACGTCCTGGCAGTGTCTGTCGAGCAGGCTACTCAGAACTTTCTGGAAAAGGGTGAGCAGATTGCCAAAGACAGCCAAGATCTCAAGGAGGAGCTCATTGCTGCAGTGGAAGATGTCCGTAAGCAAGGTGAGATTATTGACTGTAAGACACGTTTTTATACTGAAATCTTGTTGGTTTTTTTAATCATAATATTGCTTATGTGATAGTAGGATAATGTTATTGTTTGTAAACGGCATCTTTGTGATAACTAATAACTATACCAATAAAAATACATTTACTTGTGAATTACATTGGATTTTCTTTACATTTTATAATAATAATAAATAAATAAAGAGAACAAAAGAAAGAAATCAACTTCATTAATCCCCCGTAGGGAAAATTACTTGTCCATTCTAGTACAGTGGTACCTCTACTTACGAAATGAATTGGTTCCGGAAGAAATTACGTAAGTAGAAATTTACGGAAGTAGAGACTCGTTTTCCATGCAAATGCCCTAATCTGTTCCAAACCCACAAAAAATCCGACATAAATGTTTTATGAAGCATAAAAATGCATCAAAAGATGTGACAAATACATGTTACGATTAGATTATTACACAATAAATGAGAGTTGTGCATAACGTTAAAAACAAAGAATAAAGAATAATAATGATGGTCATTTACCTTTTAACAGCCGTCCCCATTGTTTTTTGCCCTCTTTGGTTTATGCGCTCCTATCTCACAATGCCGAACAACAGTGAATTCCAGTCCTCCTTTTGAACTTCTCCAACCACCCACACAATGCCTTGAACTGCCTAAACTTCCTTTTGTTTTAATAACGTGTCGATTGTAGATTTTTGGCCATATTTTTCAGCTTGGAGCGTAACTGACGTTTAACTTTCACAGATATAAACAATTTGTGAAACATACAGTATATAGTACATGGTGACAACACATTCTTTGGAAGAACTTTAATGAGGAAGTCTGCAAAACAATTTGTTATAAAAATTTCATATCGATCAAAGTATCAGTTGGTCTCAATGACAAAATCATGTCAGATCTTTACACAAGCCCTACAGCCTGTAGAAGCCTGTAGGGTGGCACGGCTAATTCAATAAACATAACAGATCACTAACCTTAGTTTTGAGCTTCGCTGCGACATGCTGCTCCATGAATGTAATACATTTTATTGTGGAGCTCCTTAACTTGTGAACATACACAATTAAATCTTCTACCTTCTGTTACCTAACTCTTTGGAAATTTAAAAAGAAGGAAGAAAAAGAAGTATTAATCCCTGGATGGGGAAATTCTTCTTTTCATTCTACAGATTTTTACCCACACTGGCTGGAACACACGCACTTACGCACGCATGCAACCACACTTGCACACAGACACACTCACAGGGGCCCGTACTGCATGCATTTAAGGGAGAATAAAAGTAGAGTGAGGGGCGGTCATATCGCGGCGGCTAAGGAGCAGCTTGTGGTGCCATGCTTAAGGGTAGTCTGCCAGTGCTCAAGAGTTGAATTGTCGCCTCTCCAGCTCACCAGTTTACAGTTAACACTGTGGTCCGCACTGCAATCCTGACAAAGTCATAAAGGGTAAGTGGAGCTTAGTATAGAGGTTATTTTTCCTAGCAGTTTTCCACGTCCTACACCATCAGCTTCACGTGGTTGTTCACTGGTAGTGTGGAGCAGCAACTTGGCAGCGCTTGCTTACAGGTTTCCTGAGGCGTGAAATAGACCGTAGTGTTTGCTACCACAGCTGACTTCAGAAGGACAGTTTCAATTTTCTACACTTGCTTGGCATGATAGACAAAACTGCTGAAAAGTTTAAAAAAAAAAAAAGTTTCTGGAGCTGTATCTTTAAGGTATATTTAAAGTACTGCAGTGTATGTTTTTGCATTTGTATTTGGATATGTGTTGATACCATTTCCTGTATAATTACACGGTGCTCTTTCTTTCTTTTCATGGCTAGGCTCAATTTATCTCTCCCAAAAGACCAACACTAGAATATGAAATGCAAGTTGATACTCCACTTCTACTAACATTTTACTACCACCCTGAAAATATAGGTCTGCTCGAAAGCTCTTCAACTTAGAAGCAGGCTGAAGAGCACTCTCTTCATTCTCTTTGTATTTCACTTTTACCTGGGCGAATATAAAATTACATGTCAAGCTTGTCAGGCAAAATTGTTTTATATGAATGAGTTATATCTGATTTTTTAAGCCCCAATTGGCATTGATGGTCAGGTTAGTATTATTGTGATTTGTAAATCAAAATATGTCATCGCATTCTTAATTATTACGTCTTGATTAAATTAAAGAGGCTGATTTCAGACCACAGAGTTCAGTGATCAAGTCCTTTGTACTGTCACTCTTTACCAGCTTACCACTGGGAGTCATGGAATTATGGCTCTTTGGTGTCATTAACAGATCTAACGAGTGTATTTTTAGTGCTAGTCTTACTCTCTCTCACTCTCTCTCTCTCACTGTTGTTTGCAGGTTTTTGAAGATTAAATGCATTGAAGTTATTGATCGTAGCCAGACTGCAATTCAAAGAAAGGAACTTCACTCTAAAATGCCACTGGAAGTATGAAAATGCAGTTTAAGTGCAAAGACAATTTAGGAGGGAGTCCCTTCCTCGCGACAAGCTTGCCGCACAGACTTTCTTGGATTTTCCTGAAACATTCGCGGGACTCTTTCTTCCTTTATTGATGTCCGTGGTCTTCTGGATAGCTTCTTGCGGAAGTTCTGAACAGTTTCATTAGCTTCAAACTTATCTCTAACTGGTGTGACAGTAACTCATGTCAGTGGTTCTTTTTGAAACACCGTCTTAAATTGTCTTTGCACTTGTACTGCATTTTTATACTTCCAGTAGCATTTAGTTTAATCTGGCTGCCATCGTGGACTTCAATGAATTTAATCTGCAAGAAAACCACAAAAAATTTAGTTATCAGCTACTGAAGGATACATAAATTTTTGTGACACCCTGAATGAGCCCTGAATTTCTGAAGTCCGACATATAATCGAGATTGACTTAACTTTATTATGTGTCATTTTTATGTTCTGTTATTGCTTCTGGTAAGTCTAAGGTAACAGTACTTCTGTAGAGTAGTAATGGCATTTAAATTACCTCAAATGGTGATTATAGATTGAACTTCACTGAGCGACCTAAAAGCAATGAACTTGCAATTTTCAGAAGCAATTGTGTTTGCGTGTTGAGGACTACCTGCATATACACACACACAAACACACACACACACACGTGCACACGCACAGGCACAGACACACACGCACGCACAGGCACGCACAGGCACACACACACACACACACACACACACACACACACACACACACACAGACACACACACACACACGGCAAATAGTTTTATTTGTTTTATATCTTTTAACTCAGGGTATACAACTAGCACTGTTAGTTTAAACTGTTGCTGACCCATTGGGATCACAGATGTCATTATGTAGAAAACAGCGTATTTTCTCACCAGAAGCTTGTTGCAAATTAGCATCAAAAAGACATTTCTAGTAGCAAATAAACACAGTGTTTTGGTTACAACAAACATGTATTAAAATGATCTGTAAAATTTGGTGTGCATTTATTCTAGATATGAAGGATTAATACTTGTCACTTTATCTTTGATATCTCAATAAACATTTCACTTTTTTTTCCACCCTTCTCTTGAAGGTGAGACGATGCGTATTGCTTCATCAGAATTTGCAGATGACCCGTGTTCCTCTGTGAAGCGTGGGACAATGGTGAGGGCTGCTCGTGCCCTGCTCTCTGCTGTCACCCGCCTGCTCATCCTTGCTGACATGGCTGACGTCATGAGGCTGCTGTCCCACCTTAAAATTGTGAGTTTGTGTTGTGTTTGAGTTTCATTGTGAAATGAACAAAGAACACGCCGGCTCTTAGAACATTAGTTCAACAATGTGTTTTCCGGTTCATATAACCCTGTGGGTTTGTAGTGTTATGAAGCCATGTCAACCTTACATAAACTGTGCAGACATTAGCATATACAGTAGATGGGGTATGGGGCAGTGTTCTGGCAACACTTATGTAATTTTACTGTACTGATAATATATTTTGATGCTCTGATGTGATGAAAAATAGAATACACATCCTTCTCACTGTCATTTAAGATTAACAACACAGGCTAATTATTTCTTTAATATAAAAATGGTACAAACCTTCAACATGTAAAGTTGAACGTAATTTAGAATTAACAATTGATATGATCTGACACAAACTTGCACAGATGTACATATTAATTCCCTCACTTCTCACTTACTTACTGTCCTTATTCCAGTTTGCTTCATTTTTTTGAGGCCAATGCAGGGGTTTAACTCAAGCCAACCTTAAAACAGTCCAATTACATTTTTACTCAAAACAGTTTTACACAAAAGAGAACAAAAAATTGCAGGCCACATCTCACAAAACACATTATGATTCTTAATCATTATTTATTGTTTTACTCCAAGTTTTGCTGCAACATTTATAGTTAAATTATTATTACAGAAATAGATTTGATGAGAGACTGTAATTACATTATGCAGATCAATACATGTCTGTTTCAGGTGCAAGTTTTAAAGAAACCCCAGCATTTCTCTTTCTGTGTGTGTGTGTGTGTGTGTGTGTGTGTGTGTGTGTGTGTGTGTGTGTGTGTGTGTGTGTGTGTGTGTGTGTGCGTGCGCACATGTCTGCGTGCGTACATGCGTCTGTGTGCTTATAATACAGGTGGAGGAGGCTCTTGAGGGAGTAAAGAATGCAACCAATGAGCAAGACCTGGCCAATCGCTTCAAGGAGTTTGGAAAAGAAATGGTGAAGCTTAATTATGTGGCAGCCCGGAGACAGCAGGCAAGGGAGCCCTCACTCTTCTGCTCACCTCTTATCAGAGAGAAAGTAAACCACTTATCACTCATGTTACATTTAGCCATAGGGAGTCAGCATGAAAGAGGAAGCTGCACAAATCTGCCTGTCTCTGTGGTTTATAAACTACTGAATTAGATCTGCTGTGGCTCAGACTCAAACCAAGATTTAACCTCTAATCTACGAGGAGAGTATGCTGAAAAACATGCGACTGATGCAGTACATGATGTCGTTGGTGTCGGATTGTGAAAAAAGCATCCATCACAAAATGCAATTTCCTACTTGCATCACAGACATTGTGTCTTCAGGGCTAGCTTTGATAATGAGACACACTGCCATTAAAAAGTAATTAAGTAAGAATGCATTTACATAAGATATATTTTTTTGTAAAGGGAATTTAGTTAATTTAGTATGCTATTAAGCTATGTTCAAGACGTTATTTAGCTAATGACTCACTCTCATTTTTCAGATGCGCTTGAATGAGATATTTAAACATTAAGACATTACGAGTGTCTTTCTTCATATAAATTGATGCATTTTATTAATTAGTGACAGTTGATACGATGCACTCGAACATTTTAGCAAATAAGTAATCATACTAGTTATTACTTATGTGATCACTTTCTTTCTTGAAATGTGCAGGAAATAGGATTTTAATGTTTTTTTATTGCATTTAAAAAAGATATACACCTTTTTTATTTTTATTTTTTTTATTTTATATACTCAATTGATCCCTGAAGGGAAATTAATGGCACATTATAGTGTTAGTAACATGCATGTATTAATGTGTACAGGCCCTGAACACACACACAAGGGGCTTGTACGCATGCAGGGGGAGGTAGACTGGCAGGCAGCTCCTGCTTGGTATGCCCAAATGAGCAACTTGTAAGGTGGGACAGTGCCTTGCTCAAGTGCGCCTCGGCAGCGCTCCAGAGGTTAGCTGACACCTCTCACTGTCAGCTCACACTATGGGTGTTTTTGGGCGAGAGCAGGAGTTGATCTTGGAACATTTGACGACCCGCTTTAAAGTCCACTCTACTACTGAGCCACTGCTGCCCCATGCGGTAGAGAACACATTAAATTAATTTTTAAACACGTCCTTCACTGTGCCAAAAAATGTGTAGAAAGTGTTTTCCATGACTGTACTCTTTCAGCACTGAGCTGAAATCCCTTCAGCTCTGTGGGTTGCTGATCTGCTGACACTGCTCAATGTTTGCGTCGTTGGAACAATACCAATTCAAAAAATGGAACATGATATTTTATTTGGACAGGAAATATCTTAAAGTGGAATCAGTTTGTTCCCTATTAATGAACTAATAATGCCATTAAAATCCCATTTATAGGGTTCTGCTCTTCAAGCTGATATTCTGAGAACTTCGCGGTTTGCCATTAATGTCATTGTGTGTGATGTTCCTTTTCTGTTTCTTCTTTTCTGTGGATTATTCACAATAAATGGCCATTAGAACTCAATTGAGAACCTTTATCACTCTCAGGAACTGAAAGATCCCCAGTGTCGAGATGAGATGGCAGCTGCACGTGGGGCTCTTAAGAAAAATGCCACCATGCTATACACGGCATCACAGGCCTTCCTGCGTCACCCGGATGTGGCAGCCACACGTGCAAACAGAGACTACGTGTTCAAGCAGGTTCAAGAGGCCATAGGGGGCATATCCAGTGCTGCTCAGGCCACCTCACCCACTGATGAGAAGCACGGCCATGCTGGCATTGGGGAACTGGCTGCAGCCCTCAATGAATTTGATGTAAGTCACATTCTTTTGTTATTTGAGGTATCGCTCTTCGTATCCGAAAGATTGGAAAGAAAATGCTCATGATTTATATAATTTCTTCCTTGCTAAATGTGCCACAGGTTTGGCCACACAGATAATAACCTAATACAGTGGTACCTCTACTTACGTGATTCATTGGTTCTGGAAGAAATTTCGTAAGTAGAAAGTAGAGAAGTAGAGACGCTTTTTCCATGCAAATGCCCTACTCCGTTCCAAGCCCCCCTAAATTCAGACAAAAATGTCTTATAAAGCATAGAAATGATTCAAAACATGTAACAAATACATGTTGCAATTAGATTATTACACAATAAATCAGAGTTGTGCTTAACGTAAAAAACAAATAAAAATGATGGTCATTTACCTTTTAACTGCTGTCCTCATTGTTTTTTGCCCTCTTTGGTTCATGTGCTTCTGCCTCACCATGCCAAACAAGAGTGAATTCCAGTCCTCCTTTTGAACTTATCCAACCACCCACACAATGCCTTAAACTCCTTAAACTTCCTTTTGTTTTTGTTTTGTAACGTGACAATTGTAGATGCATTACGGCCATATTCTTTGGCGAGATCAACCAAACGCATCCCTTTCTCATGCTTTTCTATTATCTCTTGCTTTGTTTGTATGAACAAAAAACCTCTTTTCTTCGTCTTTTCTTTTCCTCTTTTCTCCGTCACTTTCTTGGGGTCCATAGTGAATACTCTAAAAGTTAATATATTTACATAAAACTATCAGAACACCTCATGGGTCCAGGGCCGGATGCCAGGATGCTGGGTAATAGCCAGTGGCAGAGCAGGTATAAGAATGTTGCTTTCAGGAACTTTTGGGAGCTGCGAGTAGCAGCCCATACTGTATTTTTTATCTTTCGTAAATTGAAATTTCTTTCGTAACTAGAGGCAATATTTTCCTGTTGAGGCGTTTCGTAAGTAGAACATTTTGTACGTAGAGACATTCGTAATTAGAGGTACCACTGTAAACACGAATTTTCATAAAACACATTTATGTATTACTCAGGCCTGTCTCTTGCATTATGTGTCTTCTAATGTGTCTACATGTTGCTTAACAATGTATATACATTATGGGACTTATTTTGACAGTTTACTTACTTTATACAGACTTTATTTTTCTACCACGTCTCTACAATTTCCATAAATCCACTGACAGAGCCACTTTATGAACAAACCATAGTCGTCTTCACAAACACGGTTCTCTGCTACCATCTAGTGGTGATATTTGGACAGTGAAATATTATTTTGTTCTAAACTAGTTTTTTGACGTCACTGTAAGTCACTGATCTATTACATTTCTTCTTGCGTAGTTTTATTTTCAGTTTGTGGCATCCGTATGTATTTGCATAAGGACCTTAGACATTGTACAGATGCTGACAGAACAACTTGGTGCTATACATTTTCGTTTCCAGACATTGCAGCATACAGTCTAATTAGCTGCCTTTTTCTTCCTGATAATGTTCTTTCAGTTTTCAAAACACACACTGTCACCTTGTTCAATTTATTATCAGTAAATTAAACTGCAACTTTTCATTAGCTGCTCTGAAGTCTATTTCACGGAATTACCCACTGCATTCTGTCTGAGTTGTGCTCGCTTTACCAATCCCTACAGCCCTGAAAAATATGATACTAACTTGATGAGTATTTCATCTTTTTCTTTTTACAACCCCAGTATGACAGAATGATATTGGATCATTACAGAGCATGCCTACTGCGACTTAATATTTTACACTGTCCATTATCCTTACCTTTATTGGCTTAGTAGTTCAAAAAGTCTCCCCCTATTTGATGAGTGAGCTGAATATTTTATACAACCTCTCCAATCTTCATGTCTATGATACTTATGTGATTTTTTTTTAAAGTACTACACACTGCAACTACCTTTTTACTTCAGCGGGATCAGTCATCTATGTTTCACCTCAGTCTACATCAGGGGCCTCCAAACCTTTTCCTGTAAGGGCCACATAACTTTTTCCTTCTCTGATGGAGGGCCGGGGTCAGTTTGTAACAGAAAAACTGTGAAGATCGCAGGGGTGCATAATGCAAACATTTATTGTCTTCTAGAACCAAATATTAATAACCCTTTCTGGTTATCATGTCATTTGGGAGGGGGCATCGAAGTCAGTGAGATTGTCTGTCTTTAACATCACACTTCTGTAACTCGGCCAACTTAAACTGATAAAAAGGCTGGGCTTTATCAACGTTGGCCACAAAGGGGTTCTGGAAAAGGACTACTTTTATATTAGCATGTAGTTCATGGAATCGCACACAGAACCCCGCCTTCAGCATTTCCAGTGCCTCACACACCTTTCAGCTGGGAACGGGACCGCTGCATTCTCTGCAGAGAGGTTTTTGGTAGCAGGGAGATGGATGAAGTTACGCTTTTTCACATTGTCCAAAATCAGTGCTAGCTTCACCTAAAATGCTTTTATGTGGGAATACATGTCATAAATTTGTTTCCCCTCATAGCTGCAAGTTAAGGCTGTTAAGCATTTCTGTCACGTCTGTTAAAAATTCGAGGTGCCATTTCCATTCTGTATTGATTGGTTCTAGGACCGTTTTTGTTTTTTTTTTGTTTGTTTTTTTGGGGGGGCGGGGGGTATTTTTCTGGTACTGTTCAGGGGGCCGTGCCAAATGTGGTGGTGGGCTGCATCCGGAGTTTGGGGACCACTGGTCTACATCATCAACCCCAATACTGTCTGAGCGGGTGATTATTACCTTGTTACAAAGCATGAAACAATTGGTGTTCTCCCAAAATCAGGCAACAACTGTGCCTTACCTATTTCTGTGAAAGCTGTACAGGTGGTCCTCAATCTACAAACACAATTGGTTCCGAGAGGCTGTTTGTAAGCTGAATTGTTCGTAAGTCTTTATATATTAAATTTCAATCCATAATCGCCATTTGAGGTCATTTAAATGCCATTACTCTGAGACTAATGCCATTACTATTCCCTAAGACCTATCAGAAACAATTACAAGACATAAAAAGAAACACATAGACAAAATAAAATACAGTACTGTAGTACCATAATGTAACTTTTACATCTCTACCTCTTGCTGAATGAATTCTATCCATGAGAAACATAAACATTTAAACATATCATTCTTAGGTGCTCTTCTTTGGCCAGAAGTGTCTTTTCTTCTCTTTATTTTCAGTGTACTGTTGAAAACTACAACATTTTTGTTTTCTTATGAGAATAAAGCTGGGAGAGTAAGGTTGCTGGTTTGCAGAATGTGAATGACCCCTTTAGTTAATGTCTGGAAATTACATGTTCCATCTTTTTTTACTTAACACAAGTGTGGTGAGAAATAGTAGACCAGTAGGATGAAACAAAGATGCTGGCACTTTATGTAAATCACTGAAAGCAATCTAGTGCTACAGGCTTGGAGGCTGGGGGAATAACTAAACTGTTTTTTTCTGAAAATGCTATTTGATATTCTGCAGGTGGTTGTTACCTAAAGTCACCATATTGACCATGGTGTTACAGTATATAAAACGATGTGGCTTTTTAGGAAAAAAAATAGACCTGCTTAATTTGATTCAATTCAGTAGCCAGTAGAGTAGTTAAAGGACACAAATTGCCCTTTGCTTAACCCTTACTGCTTGATGCTTGTGCATATTTAATTTTTAATTTACTGCAGAGACACATGTTATTATCAGATCCTGTCTGAATAGTGATGAGTTGATACTGAGGTATTGCAGTTTCAAAATTGTGTGGGTGTCCATGGCCATATGTATTTTTTGCTTTGTGGTGGACCACAAGTACATGGTAGAATATGTGATTGTGGCTCTGCGATGAAGGGGTTAGGGTTAGAAGGGGTTAATCCCTTCTAACCTTAAACCCTTCTAACCCCTTTGAATCCCTTCTAACCCTAACCCCTTCTAATTCCTTCTAACCCTAACCCATTCTAAGGTTAGAAGGGGTTAGAAGTTGACCCATGTCTGTTACCCTGTCTTTTACCCCTGTCTGTTACCCTGTCTGCTGACCCCAGTCTGTTACCCTATTACCCCTGTCTGTTACCCCTGTCTGTTACCCCTGTCTGTTACCCCTCTCTGTTGACCCCTGTCTGTTAACCTGTCTGTTGACCCCAGTCTGTTACCCTGTCTATTACCCCTGTCTGTTACCCCTGTCTGTTACCCCTGTCTGTTACCCCTGTCTGTTGACCCCTGTCTGTTGACCCCTGTCTGTTGACCCCTGTCTGTTACCCTGTCTATTACCTTGCAGCCGAAGAGGGCACAAGCCAGTGTCTTATTGTGCCGGTCCCAAACAGATTCATACTGGATAAATACTGAGGGTTGTTTCAGGAAGAGCATCCGACATTAAACTTTTGCCAAACCAAACATGCAAATCAAACCTATGAATTCCATACCGGATCAGTCGAGGCCCGGGTTAACAACGACCGCCATGGGTGCTGTTCACCTACAGGGTGCCGGTGAAAATTGGACTACTGTTGGTCGAAGAAGGAAAGAAGGAACATTTGTTCGTAGAAAGAGAGAGAAGATGAACGCCAAGAGTATAGGACAGAGAGTAGGGACGTTGAATGTTGGGACTATGACAGGAAAAGGTAGAGATTTGGTTGACAAGACGCAGAGGAGGAAGATAGACATACTGTTTGTCCAAGGGGCCAGGTGGAAAGGTAGCGAGGCTAAAAGTTTAGGAGCAGGGTTCAAGTTGTTCTATCATGGTGTAGATAGGAAGAGAAATTGAGTAAGAGTTATCTTGAAGGAGGAGTTTTTTAGGAATATCCTGAAGGAAAAAAAGAGTGTCAGATAGAGTGATGAGTCTGAAACTAGAAATAGAAGGTGTGATGTTAAATGTTGTTAGTGGTTATGCTCCACAGGTAGGATGTGAGCTGGAGGAGAAGGACAAATTCTGGTTGGACTTTGATAAATTGATGCAGAGCATACCTAGAGGTGAGAAAGATGTAAATGATGCAGACTTCAATGGACATGTTGGTGCAGGAAACAGATGTGATGAGGAGGTGATGGGCAGGTTTGGTTTCCAGGAGAGGAATGCAGAAGGATAGATGGTAGTTGACTTTGGAAAAAGAATGGAAATGGCTATAGTGAATACTTTCTTCCAGAAGAGGCAAGAACATAGGGTGACCTATAAGAGTGGAGTAGGAGCACAGTTAGACTACATCTTGTGTAGATGATGTCATCTGAAGGAGATCAGTGATTGCAAAGTAGCGGTAGGTGAGAGTGTAGCCAAACAGCATAGGATGGTGGTGTGTAGGATGATGAAGATGAAGAGGACAAAGACAGAGCAGAGGACGAAATGGTGGAAGCTGAAAAAGGGAGAGTGTTGCATGACTTTTAGGAAGGAGTTAAGACAGGCTCTGGGTGGTCAGGAGGTACTTCCAGATGACTGGACAACTACAGCTAATGTGATCAGGGAGACAGGTAGGAGAGTACTCGGCGTGTCATCGGGAAGGAAAGTAGATAAGGAGACTTTGTGGTGTAATGAGGAGGTACAGGAGTGTATACAGAGAAAGAGGTTAGCTATGAAGAAGTGAGACACAGAGGACTGAGGAGAGTAGACAGGAGTACAGGGAGATCTAGCGTAAGGCGAAGTTGGAGATGGCAAAGGCCAACAAGGGGCTTATGATGACTTGTATGCTAGGTTAGATAGTACGGGGGGGGAGATACTGATCTATACAGATTGGCAAGACAGAGAGACAGAGATGGAAAGGATGTGCAGCCGGTTAGGGTGATTAAGGATCGGGATGGAAGTCTATTGACAGGTGCCAGTAGTGTGATGGGAAGATGGAAAGAGTACTTTGAAGAGTTTATGAACATGAAAATGAAGGAGAACAAAGACTAGAAGAGGTGGCTGTTGTGGACCAGGAAGTAGCAAAGATTGGTCAGGATGAAGTGAGGGGGTCACTGAAGACAATGAAGAGTGGAAAGGCAGTCGGTCCTGATGATATACCTTCGGAGGTGTGGACGTGTCTAGGAGAGGTGGCAGTAGAGTTTCTGACTGGGTTGTTCAACAGGATCTTAGATAGTGAGAAGATGTCTGAGGAATGGAGGAGAAGTGTGCTGGTGCCCATTTTTAAGAACAAGGGAGATGTGCAGAGTTGTGGTAACTACAGATGAATAAAGCTGATGAGCCATACAATGAAGTTATGGGAAAGATTAGTTGAAGCTAGACTAAGGGCAGAAGTGAGCATTTGTAAGCAGCAGTATGGTTTCATGCCAAAAAAGAGTACTGCTGATGCAGTATTTGCTTTGAGGATATTGATAAAGAAGTACAGAGAAGGCCAGATGGAGCTGCATTGTGTTTTCGTAGATCTGGAGAAAGCTATGACAGGGTGCCCAGAGAGGAACTGTGGTACTGTATGAGGAAGTCTGGAGTGGCAGAAAAAGTATTTTAGAGCGGTGCATCACATGTATGAGGACTGTAAGACAGTGGTGAGGTGTGCTGTAGGTGTGACACAGGAGTTCAAGGTGGAGGTGGGACTGCATCAGGGATCAGCTCTGAACCCCTTCTTGTTCGCTATGGTGACAGACAGGCTGCCAGATGAGGTTAGACAGGAATCTCCATGCACTATGATGCTTGCAGATGACATTGTGATCTGCAGTGAGAGCAGGGAACAGGTGGAGGAGAAGCTATAGAGGTGGAAGTTTGTCCTGGAAAGGAGAGGAATGAAGGTTAGCCACAGTAAGACAGAGTACATGTGTGTGAATGAGAGGGACCCAAATGGAAGAGTGAGGTTACAGGGAGAAGATATCAAGAAGGTGGAGGATTTTAAGTACGTACTTAGGGTCAACAGTCCAGAGCACTGGAGACTGTGGAAAACAGGTGAATAAGCGTGTACAGGCAGGATCGAACGGGTGGAGAAAAGTGTCAGGTGTGATGTGTGATAGAAGAGTTTCAGCTAAAATGAAAGTAAAGGTGTACAAAACTGTGGTGAGACCAGCAATGTTGTTTTGTCTAGACACAGTTTCACTGAAGAAAAGACAGGAGACAGAGTTGGAGGAAGCAGAGATAAAGATGCTGAGGTTCTCTTTGGGAGTGACCAGGATGGATAGGATCAGGAATGAGAACATCAGAGATACAGCACATGTTAGAGGTTTTGGAGATAAAGTCAGAGAGGCCAGACTGAGATGGTTTGGACATGTCCAAAGGAGAGATAGTGAATATATTGGTAGAAGGATGCTGGGTTTTGAAATGCCTGGCAGGAGGCCTAGAGGAAGACCAAAGAGGAGGTTTATGGATGCAGTGAAAGAGGACATGAAGGTAGTTGGTGTGAGAGAAGAGTATACAAAAGACAGGGTTACATGGAGCCAATTGATTCGCTGTAGCGACCCCTGAAGGGAAAAGCCGAAAGGAAAAGAAGATTGTGGCTCTGCGATGAACTGCTGACTTGTCCTGTGTGCTGACTTGTCCTGGATTTGGATAAGTGGCTGAAGACAAGACAATTGCAGATTGTGTCATCTTCAAGAAAATAATTGAATGCATGAATGAATGAATGAATGGATTAATAAGTAAATAGATAAATATGTGATTATAATGCATTCATATGCAGCTCAGATAATCTAAAATGTTTTTCTGTTCATTTGCACAAATATGTGAGCATCCGAATGCACACTTTCTGTAATGCCTTATTTCTCTGATTTCTGGAGAATCAGATGATTGTGTTTATCTGTTTGGGTGCTGCTCCCTGTTCTGGGCCAGCTTTGATCCGTTTTTCATTCTCCATGACTGGAGAATGGATAACGACTGTACTGTAAAAACAAAAACAAAAGAAAAAACTATGTTATTAATATAGTTCTCATGTCTTTTTTTAATTAATTGTCAGGCTTATGTATGATATTGCAGATGGCATCTTTGTGCACTGACTATTGGCTTTGACTCTTTTCTCTTGCTACTCTTTCTTATGGCCCATTTTTGTTCAGACTTTGATAATGCCATACATGCTTTGAATTCCTTATAATTAGCAATGCATTGTTCCAAGCAGGCGATATTGCACACAGCCGATAATATCACATTCATTGCAACCATAAGTAACTTGAGTCCCAAATTGCACTTGCAAAAATGGCTTTTGAGCCTCTTTGTCAATTGGAGTCCTTCATGATCATAGCAAAATACCATGTATGAGTTTCCTCATTGGATAGACTTAAGAAAAAAACATGGAGTACCTTTACCTCCTCTCTATCAATGCTAACAATTTGCAGTGGTTTCAAAAGAATCACAGCAACACATACAAAACAGTAAGAATATTGATTTCCTATGTCACTTCTTCTCCATCTTTAAAGCGAGGAAAACACTCCAAGGACTCCTAATATGTTTGATAGGAGAAGTTGGCTTGATTGTCACTAAAATAAAAATGGCAAGGGTGTGTGTCTGTGCCACAAAAGGTTAGACAAGATTTTTAAATGCAGGCACAGATGTGGGTGTATTGCTTGAACGAAAGGGCAACTAATTAATTAGACAAGAAAGAGGGGATGACCTCATCTGTACTTTTTTTTTCTTACTCTCAGAATTAGATGTCAATTCACTAGTTGAGGACACCAAGATTCGGAACCTGTTAAGTGAGAAATTTTTGGTTGGCATTAGTTGAGTACTGCTGATGACTGATGGAAAGTTAACATTTCACATAATTTGAAGTCACTTCAATTACTTCTAACATGGATGATTTTATGATCAATTTTTTGCAGCATGTAAATGTTTCGGTGTGATCAAATTAAAATCAAAGGCATTAATGCAATGCAATTCCACAGAGCACTGGTTTCTCTACTTGAATTTTGTCTTCATGAGATATACAAAAGCTGATGTAATAACCATTGTAATATTTGGTTTGGAATTGTATTCTCATTTAAACAGCAAAGTGTTATTGTGATACATAGGTGATGAACATTACAAAGATGAATCACTGTATGCAGTATGTCAAACAGGTATTACACAGTGTGAATAATAATTATTGTAATACGATCATGGCACATTTGACATTATTTGAATGCTTTTTAAACACTTATTTGATGAGTAAAATAGACATGCTGCTGTCGTTTGTGTTTTTATTATAAATCCTGCCAGTGTTAATTGGATAGCCTTGTCATCCAAACCTGGCTTAGACTGATTCACTTGTTGCAAAACAGTTGGCAATAAAGTGCTGAGCATAGCCCTCCTAAAATATATTTTAGCTTTGTGAACACAGTCAGGCTGAAGAGAGAATTTGAGGATGACCACCTTAAAATTTCTTATGCAGAAAAAAATGTGTTGTTTAAATAGAAGTTTTGTTTGGGGATCTGAACTCAGGGAGGACAGATGGAGTCCATACCCTACAGGCACATGGAATATGACATAGCATAGATTTTTAGGTCACAGTGGAAACAGTTCTATTAGATCAGACTAGACACATATGCTAGGCCACTGGGGCTATTATATATAAACAAAAAGATCAAGATATGAAATGATTTTACTTTGTCCCACATGCTTACACACGCTAGATGCTTGTGGATTTAAAAATAAAATCTCTAAAAAGAATTGTGAGCATTTATTTCTTTTACTACTCTTTCCTTCTTACCAAGTAACTGCTTTACACATTTCAATATGAAAAACCCATCTTTGTGTTTACATCGTTTTTCTCCTTTGACCCTCCATATGTTCTTGGTTAAGCCAACAGCAAGAATCATCTCATGAGGCCATTTGAAATTATGAATGTGTTGGCCTCTCCCACTGCCGCAATCAATTGAAGTGTTGACTGCAAGGCGGCTTTTGAACAGTGGCAATAAACACTTTTTATCAAGAAATACAAGATGTACAAGATGCAAGAAAGCCATGCCCAATTCAAGTGTGAGCTATTGTTTAATTCTTCTGCTACTGTTGTCAATTAGATGAGTCAAGGACAGAAGATAGGGATTGTATCTTTTAACATTATTGTGATTCATCAAAATGAATATCACATCCTCAGCCCTCCCCCTTCTCCTTCAACCAGTAAATTAATTTCCCTCTTTCTTAGCAGGGGTTTGCTGTAATATTGAATGGATTTGAGTGTTTGTGGTTATCTCTGAGACTGTGGTCACCCTGTATGTTGCCTTTTGTGTGGTACGCCTACTTTAATTGGTTTAACATGGTGGTCGAAGTTGTAGCTTTTCAAATACATAAGCCTCAGATCATTGCATACGGTTTGTTCATATCACCGTAACCAGCAGATGGCAGTGTTTAATTACTTTCCTCAGCCGTCTATTTTTCCCCTCTATTCTTTCCCCACCCTCTCCCTATCCTTTCCATTTTTATCCTTTTTTCCCGTAAGTCCTTAGAAACAGAGATTTTTCAGTCCCGCTTGTTCTCAGAGAAAAATCCTGTGTCACACTGTATGCTTTTGTAACATTAATGAGATAGAAACCACCTCCCGATACAGACATGTGATGCATCTAGATCATTGATTTGAGCTTTGTCAAAGAGAATTCTATATTCCAGTTTACAAGATACAGCCTTACCAATTTGACCCTTCAGCCCACATCACTGGGTGCTTGTACTTTCATTGACTCAGTCAGCAGACCTGCGCCATGACCTGCTGTCTCGTCACAGCTCTCCACCTGCAGCTGTATGACAGCAAAACACAGTAAGTGGTGTTTGGTTGACAAGCACAGGCACATTCAACAACACCTTTCATTCACATTTACTTCACACATACACTTGTAGATCATAGGTTTGAGTCTGCAGTAGAGAAAAAAAAAATTGGCTCAATTTACCATGTTATTTCTTTTAAATTTTACAATTTATATTTCAACAACAGTTTTCTCACTCCCTCCTATCTCTGTCATATTTTCTCCTTTTTCTAACCCTACTCCCTCTCTCCATTCCTTTATTCTCAATAGATCTTGAACAAACAGTTTTTTTTAAGCTAGTGTACTTAATTGTGAACTTTTACACTGTAGCACTAGAGTATTTTCATGGAAAAGTCTGAATATAATTTTTGCACATACCCTGTAGTCCCGTTGCACAAGCATATGCTGGTCCTTTCTCTGCATACATTACAGGCTAACTATAACTGGATTATGTTGCTAGCTCAGATAACGCTTGCAGCCAGTCCTTTGAATCTCACTTTGGAAAGGATTGCTTCCAAGTGTAAGTCAATTTCTGAATGCTACATTTGTCCATCTGTTCAGTGGCCACCAAGTGGCCATGTGTTCCGCAATTCACTAAGACATATGAATTACAGCTAATGTTGGTGTTTCAGTTCATATCATAGTTGCCAGACAAGTGGCAAGAGGCTAATATTGCTTTTTTTCCCTGTATTTCTGTTGCTTCATTTTCACATCAGGGTCCACATTTTGTGGTCACAACTCACCACATGTGAATAGAAATCTGTGTTGTCCAAGCATAATACTGTACTAACTGAAAGGGCTAGTATTGTGTTCCCTGTTACACAGGAGACAAAAAAATGTGCCTATTCATGCAATGTTACTGCATTATTCACGGGTATTTTGCACAGCACAGTTGTGTTCAAATGGTATTTACACTGGATTGATGTTACCAATGGAAACAGTAAGCTAGTTCAATGTAATGATGATGGACAGCAATAAAAATTATTTTGCTTTTCCTGTTTTCCTGTTTTGTTTACAGCTACAATTGACAAGCAAGCTATGCAGCACCACTTTTTTTTTCTTGCTTGGAGTTTGGTTTCCATTCTCCCCTTGCCACTAAAGTTGCCTTTATTCCTGTGGTAATTTAAGTAGCTTGCTTAATATATGGGATCTTAATTCAGAGAGTGTACTCACTGTGACCGCCCAGCGATGACCTTTTGGCATGCTCCTCTTTTGTATGAGATGCTGTTGAGCCCACCTCAGAGAAACATTGACTGCAGACCAAACCACTTCTAATGTATGGAGATGTATTCTTACCTGAATGATAGCCTTCTTGGCAATAGCTATATCAATCAATGGAACCCAGTACTTGCTGTTTCACTTCAAGCTCACTCTAATTTTTGTACTGGTTTCTTCTTCTTCACTTGCCCACGCATATATTTCCACAGACCCAACCTACAGTCTCGCTGTTTTCATTCACATCACCATTGCTTCCTTTGATTTTTTTACATCTTTAATTTGAATTGTGTTACTTTAACTATGCTTAGACCTGTTTATTGAATAGTCTTTGGTAAGTAACTGGATGACAGGAATTATTGCCTTTGCTGATATTTTACATGGAAGGTCAAGCATAAGCATGCACAGATGCACAATCATATTCCGATGTGAGAAGACTCCAATCATTAATAACACCATCGAACACAGTGCCAAGCGGCAGCGTTATTGACAAGAACCCTGTTGTATTCAATAAAACTCTACTCCCACTGTCATTTTCACCTTGGCTGAGCCACGTGTTAGCCCAGAGGTATGCCTTTAAATTACGATATTCCCTGTCTGCCGATTAAAACACTGTCTCATTTTCCTTGGACAGATGCACCTGTCAAGAGAAATATGAATAGGGAAACTAAACTGAGCTAATGGGACATGACCAGGGAGATAGGGAAGTATTGGTTTATTTGTTTGCCGTAAAGTAATTAGCCACTGCCTGCCCCATCTTGATGGCAATAAGGCGAGCTTTGGGGAAGGAGGCAGAAGGAGAGTGAAAGGGGTCATTGGTAAACATGATTCAGAGATCCATTCTAGTTATAGCCTTGGGGCTATTGAGATCAACCTTCTTGCGATTGTTTTTTTTTTTTTTTTATATTTTATTTATGAAACTCATTTTGGAACATTCAGGAATTACTTAGCCCTTTCCTATTTGTCTCCAGTTATAGATTCAATTCTGTGAGATTAGATTGAATAATATTTTGCCAAGGCACTTTGCCTGTATGAATTTGCATGCCTCAATAATGCCACCAATCTTCTGAAATTGCATGAGGACATATTTTATCATAATACAGATTGTTTACAATATTGATACATCGTCTAATGTTACTTAATTTTTGAAGTTGGCTTACAACTATTATTGAATTTGTGTACTTAAAGCAAATTCACTTTATTAATTAATTTATTTTTCTTAGCCCTTATTCTCATTTGGAAGGGAAAAAATGATTAACAGAACACTAAGAGAGTATTCTAACCATTTCCCCTATGTAAGACAGGCTCTTAAATTAAATGACAATAGCAACCAAGGTGACCTACCACAGTGCCTCTTCGGATGTTCCTCAGCATAAAACTCTTAGTAGTTGATTTCTATGTGTGTTCAGTAAATTGCTTTCTTTTTCTTGTTGTAAAGGTATCTTGCTTACCAGTTAAGGTCTTCTGTATGGAGTTCCTCACCTGCACCTGCCGGTTTGCCCACTCAACCTCAACACACACACACACACACACACACACACACACACACACACACACACACACACACACACACACACACACACACACACAC
Organism: Antennarius striatus; assembly: GCF_040054535.1. Taxonomy (NCBI): domain Eukaryota; kingdom Metazoa; phylum Chordata; class Actinopteri; order Lophiiformes; family Antennariidae; genus Antennarius; species Antennarius striatus. The sequence continues at coordinate 8,439,224 of NC_090783.1, read as the reverse complement.
ACACACACTCACACACACACACACACACACACACACACACACACACACACACACACACGGCTGGAATGTCCAGGAAGACATGAGAGATGATCAAAGTGAATATTCTATAAAAACTCAAGGTTCCCTTACAGTGTACATATACCGTGTGTATTACATTAAACATTGGTTTATAAAACTTTTAAACACACATGCAGAACTTGATAAAACTGATTAGTAGTAAGTGTCCAGCAGGAATGAAATTGCAGTATAAAAGGTAATATTTTTATAGACTGATATACCTGAGGCATTAGAAGGGGTGTACAGTCTCTCGGGGGGTTGGACAAGTCCTGTATGGCCTGAAAGAAGAATAGTGACATTGCTGCAAAAATTTGCACATTAAAGAAATTTCATTACAGAAGGTTACGGCAGAAATACTTCAAAGTTGGCTGATTAGGTTACCTAAAAGCCTTCTGTAAGCCAGTAGGTATAAAGTAAAGCTATTCATTGTCAATAAAATCAAATTTTTGATTGGGATGATAGATGATGGCAAAACTCTTACAATTTGCATTATTATGTGAAAAGACTGAAGGCAATTGTGGACTGAATAGATTTAAATTCATATGGAATGAAATCATGCTTTATGTACAATGTCACTGCTTTAACCAAAAAGTACAGAAATGTTTTTTCCCCCAATTGGGAAATATTATATCTCGCACAGAAAATATTGGTACGGCATTTTTAGCTATTTTTCCACATTGTTCAATACATAACTTAAAAATTGCTATTTGAGATCACATAAATCACATAAATACACATAAATATACAAACATCTTCATAAATACACCATCTCGTATTCCAAAAGGTGATACTATACAGTGATGGTATGTTTAAATCTAGTTTGTGGTTAATTAAACTGTTGTGGTTGGTTAAGTATGTTTCTCTTTCAGTTGTAGCCATGCTTCTGAAAACAGATAACATGGCCGCAATTTGCTTTACAAGGACTCGGAAAGATGAGAAGAAGTCTCATTAGAACTGAAATGATTTGTCTTTGTCCACTAAGTCTAGACTTTTTATTACCAACAAAATAAGAAGTTACTGTGTTATCTGTATTGCAATAACAGGCAGGTAGTTATTGGTTTTGGTAATGGCTGAAATAAATTCATATCATGCACCCAACTCCTCACTATGGATGAATGAAGCAGCCAAACAACTTGCTGACATCAAATAAGTGCCTACAATACTATGCTGCTAGTCATCAGCAGGACTCTGTTCACTTTTATTTTAAGCGTTTGCATTTTTTTTCTCCTTAACCTTAGTTTGTATGCTTTAGCGGCCTAGCTAGCATTTGTAGCAGAGGTAAAGTAAACCAAAAACTAGCCAAGTCTGAAAGATTGAATAGTGCAGCAGAAACCTTTTAATCTCTTGTACCTGTGCTTCTAATGCACATTTCAAAGAAACCAATAATGAAGAAGTCACAATTTGTAGATGATTATATCCTTGTGTAAGGAGTGTAAACTGTCTTTTTTAAATAATAATGTGTTGTAAGCAAATCACTGAAGGTTTGCATGCAGTGATCAGCCAGAGTGGGCCTCCCAAAGAACCTACCAAAAGCTGGTTATTCTCCTCTGGATACCTTGTAATTTTTAAATTAGTGCACATGTAAATCAGGATGCTCATCAGACTACAGCACAACTTCTATACATTAACTGCCATTAAACACAGCAGTTCCCATTACTAAGAAGTGAAGCAGAACTCATTAAACCCGTGTTTTGATAATGTCAGTGTTTCAGTTAGTTAGGTGTTGAATTTAAATAAATAAAATCAGATGATACCTCTACCCTAATTAGCATAGCTTTCATTGTCTACCCTTCTTCTGCAGTTATTTCATTCTCTTGCTTTCCTGGCATGATGTGTTCATCTTGTTAGTTCCATATCTTTTCTCTTTATCCTTTTTCCGGTCTTTTAAACCTTGTAATGGTGCCTGCTAAAGCACCCACAGTGTGTAGATCACCTTTGTGTGCAGTTCTTTCACTTTGAGTTTCAGTGGCAAAAGGAAATAAGTTCTGGCTGAAGATTTTGAGCTTTTTCTGAAGCTGCAGCATTTAAATTGAAGCAAAAAAATTATTCTCATTGGGAGACCTACCTGTACTCCATCCCTTTTACGTGTCCGCATCGAGGTGAACACTAAGCTGCACATTAACTAGTGTAAATCACATGAAAGCCAAACAGATGTTACACAAATGACTGACATTAAAGACTATGACATAATGTGCCTGTAGGAAAGTAGTGTATAATTTCACTGATCTAAAGTATTTCATGCTTTACATCCATATGAATAAAGAAGTGAGTGATATGGAAAATATTTGCAAGTTTACTGCCAGTCTTCTTTTATACCATGTATTCATCTCCTAATTCTATTAAATGCGAATTCAGTATCATGTCCCAGGTCACTCTGGCAAAGCAAAACAAATACAACCATTTTTCCTGAGCTGCTGCCTAAAGTTTATATTATTTCAATCTCCTTTTCACCTATCTGTAAGTTAATTTAATTTGAAGGAAATATATGTCTCCTAAATATATATATATTATTGAATCTTGAAAACATTGAGCTGTGTAAAATTGAGCCAAAGGCATATACTATCTTCATTTTATCGTCAATTTTGTTGTCCATGAGAAGAGGTCAAATATACTCTGGAGGTTTTTGAATATTTACATCAATTCATTTGAACATACAGTATGTTGTTCCTCATCCTTCCTAAATTGTGTATTATTTATATTCATGTAAAGTATAAATTCTTGTTCTTCTTGACATTTGTTGGTTTGGAACATCACAACCCCCTCAAAATATGAATGTATATCTGAAAAACTGCACAATGTATGTAAAATAGGAGAAGCTAGGATGGGATTTGTGGCGTGTCAAACGTAAGATTTGATGGGCTATTGAAGAATATGTAAATAAGATAAGTGAAAATGGGAGTCAATGAGACATAACATGATAGGATAGGTTAGGATGGGATAGAATAGGATAGGACAGGATAGCATAGGATAGAATAGGATAGGATAGGATAGGATAGGATGGGATTTGATAAGACAGGATTAAGCTATGAAACCTTATGTATGGCTGTTGTTTTAATAGAAATGTCCTCGACTTTGGAACAAAAGGTTCGGGTCAGGGATAGACCAAGAGGGGATGGGACAGGATTGGAAAGGTTTTGAAGAGAGAAGATAGGATGCAAAAAGGTAAGATAGAAATAGGTTCATAGGAGATAGGATGGTAGAAAATAGGATAGGGAAAAAGGACATCTGAAGAAGTTAGTATCAAGTAGCACTGAAAAAGGTGTTTGGATAGGAAAGGAAAAAAGGGATTCAATATTTGTGAAAAAAATAGGCTAGGTTTGAGTTTGACAGGGACATCAGAGTGGGACATCAAGAGGGGATATCAAGTGTGTCAAAGCCAATGGTGTAAAGTGCTGATCTTTTGATCTGATTTGGACAAAAGAGTGAATCGGGGTCTGGGTCATAATGAGTGACAGAGGCACTGTTAAGCAGAATGATTTGTATTGAATACTTTGCAGTGAGTGAGGTTTGGGGTTATCATTTTGGTAGACAAAAAAAAGTTAAAAAAGTGAAAGGCATCCATATGCAAAGAGGTTTGTATATCGTGTGTGTGTCTATATGTACTGTACATGTGTGTGTGTGTCTATATGTACTGTATATGTGTGTGTGTGTGTGTGTGTGTGTGTGTGTGTACTATATATATTTATTCAGTAATCTCTTGTTACTCATGGTTAATATGTTCCAAGACCACCTGCAAAAAATGAAATTCCGCAACAGCGATGAACTGTTTTATTATTTAAGGTAATTTAAACGTTTATGAATCCTCCCCATACTAATATTGGGGAGGCAGTGGCTCAGTGGCAGAGCGGGCGGTAGAGCGGGTCGTCCAATGTTCCAAGATCAGTGGCTCGATTCCTGCTCCTGCCCAAAAAAACAACTGGAGTGTGAGCTGACAGTGGGAGGTGTCAGCTCACCTCCAGAGCACTCCCAATGTGCCCTTGAGCAAGGCGCCGTCCCCCTTACAAGTTGGTCATTGTGGCGCCCGATGAATGAGCTGTCCACCACTCATTGGGGGGGGGAGCGGGAATCGAACTGCCAATATTAGAACATTGAACGACCCGCTCTACCACCCACTCTACTGCTGAGCCACTGCCGCCCCACAGGTTCCAGCAACCTGCAAAAAGCGGAAACAGGAGTTATGAAAATGAATGAGTGAATAAAATAAAACCGACACACACACGCATACACACACACACACACACACACACACACACACACACACACACACACACACACACACACACACACACACACACACACTGTCAGACTAGACAGAACAGTCATCAGTCAGCAAATCAACAGGAAAATAGCCTTCATCAAAAACTAAATTGGTTTAATGAAGATCCTGGAGGCCAACTTGAAGACAATGCCCAAGTTACCATCACATGCAGCATATACCAAGGGAATGTGATGTCAGTACTGGCCTTAACACTCCTAGCAAGATCATCATGAGCAGTGGCAACAATCAGACACCTGGTCTACATGGATGATATCAAGCTGTACACCAATAATGAGCTAGAAATCAACTCACTGATCATACCACTAGGACTGACAGAAATGACAATGAGGTGGTATCAAGGACATCAGCCACATATTTTGAGAGTGAAGCAAGTCCAGAAAATTCCTATATTAAGCAAATCACATATAATTCAAGTCATTAATAACTTATATATCACATTATTAGCAAAAAAGGATGGACATCTTGTCCAAAGACCTGTCTCAGAATTTGATACAGTTCCTGCAACCACAGAACATGAGACTCATGAAGTGCACACCTGTCAAAGGAAGAATCAAACAACAATTCCTAATTTGAGTCCCTCAGTACTGTTCAGTGTCATTTCCAGCCAGTGATTCCACAACAAATCAAAAAGCTTTCATCCTGCACATTTATACAATACCCAACAAATGCGGATAAAAACTTTTAGCCTGTGTTGGTCTCTCCTTCTCTGTATTGCTTTATCTGTGCTTACTCTTTTCCTTCTGGGTGGTTGGTTGTTTATGCAAACAAAAATATAAAGGTAATATCAAGATCTCAATTTAACCAACAACTTGCTCCTGACCCTATTTATGAATCAGTGCGGGTTGTTAGTCTCTCAATGCACATTTTGTAAATGCCTCTTTTTATCACCAATTTTCAAAAATGTACACTTTATATGATGGCTAAAGTTATAAATAATTTCTCAGCAACTGTAAATAATTACTTTACCTAATGTGTTAGTATTTGAAAATTCTAAGTTTGGCTTAGGAAATCAAAGCATGAATACAGTGCGCCCTAGCACATTCTCGCATCAACGCTCGTGACTTCACCTCATCGGAGATTTTTGGTAGACAGTCACATGACTCCGTACGAGGAGCCACTACCGCATTCTATTGGCCGACAGCATCCGGAAGTGTGTTCCGTTCCGTGAGTCTCCGACTTACGTGAGACACAAAAGTGCTTTAAACAGTCAATAAGAGTGTGGAAAAGGCAATACAGATAAAATGTGGTTTAATATCAGTATGGGGAGGGTCATAAACATTTAAATAACCGTAAATAATAAGATAGTTTGTCGCTCTATCGCGGAATTCGTTGTGGTTCGTGGAATGCATTAACCACGAGGGACGAGGGCGCACTGTAATTAGCTTTTAAAATAGAATAAGTAGCCTTATTTACAAGTGGATTTAAATACATTCCTCCTTACTATTACAGCTGTTTTATTTTGTGCTGTGAAAAATCTGTCACTGTTTCCTTTAAAGACATATTTTTGCTTTGTTAAGTGGACTCCCAGGTATGGTCCATGTGTAGAATATGTATAGGACAGAATGACTTCCAAAAAAATAATTGATTCCATCTACAGATTATCTGATGATCACATCAAATGAGATTAGTGGGGAAGATGGCAGGTGTGTTTTTGCTGATGACCTCACTGTGTCCTCTTTTAAGCAAGTGGGCACTGTTGCCAGTTGATCATGTGTATGTTGTGCCTTTCCTTGTTTGACAGCTGCATAATTCCAATATCTCTACTGATTGGCATTAGATGACCAATCTTTAAAGGCGACTGAACTGTATTCTGCTTTGTGGAGTCATCAACCCTCTGAAAATCTAACTGCAGTTTGCCTGTCACGAGTGTTGTCATCATATCCGGATTTGATTAATTACACAGTAATTACACAGCCAAGAACTATTTACACATATAGACTGCAAAATTGTTCTGATATTTTCAGATATCAAATCTTTTCAATCTGTGAGAAAATTATAAAATGAACATTTGATAACCATTTTATTAGATAGTGTTGAATACAAACATTTTACTAACAGGCAATACCAAAACAGAGTAAAATCCATTTGGCTTCAACCCATTGATAGAATCAGTGCATGTATGGTGGTGAAGCCAAATGAATTCCAGCCATTATCGCTATGCCACTAAGGAGCCATGAAACAGGTGGTGCTGTGGTGATAGAAGGGTGAAATGATAGTTTAATGGCAGCAAACAGGGCCAACTGGTGAGGTAATTAAATATCTTCCAGCCAGGATGATCACTGGTTGACGGACAGTCTCATAAACCAGTGAGTTTATTGTGATTAGGAAATTACAATGGTGATTGTTTGGCTGCCTTAACTTGCAATAAAAGCTTCGCTGGACATCCAGTTTTTTCACTTTGCCTTGCTGGGTCTAATGTCGAGGGAACTGTTAAGTATACTGGCACACTTGAAAGCAGATTTTCGTTTTTTTAAGTTAAGTGGAAAAAAGCTGCACTGACAAAACATGTATTTTTATAAAATCAAAATATTTGAGTAACTGTTGAAAACTCATTATTATAAATATGTCCAATATATTCATTCATTCATTGTCATGTACCGCCGCTGTATCACGGGGAGCTGGAGCCTATCCCAGCTGGCATAGGATGTGAGGCGGGGGACACTCCGGGCACGACGCCAGTGCACCGCGGAACCACATACAAAGACATACAAACACGCACACACACACACACTCACTGCTACGGGCAATTTGGGACCGGTCAATCAACCTGAAGCGCATGCTTTTGGAGGTGGGAGGAAGCCGGAGAACCCGGAAAGAACCCACACGGACACGGGGAGAGCATGCAAACTCTGCACAGAGCAGGACTCGAACCCGGACCCGCCGTGTTGTGAGGCAACAGCGCTAACCACTGCGCCACCGTGCCGCCCCTGTTCAATATATCACTATTGGAATTTTAAGGGTCAGGGTAAAAACTACGTCTCTATCTCGTCTGTTTTGCAAAGTTTTTTATAACTTAAACAGCCCGACCCAGCGCTCCCCTGCAGGTTATTGTGGGTTGACATTCACAGTCTGCTGCTGAAAAGACTGGGCACTGCTCCAACTGCCATTACCTGAGAAGGCAAGGAGCCTTGCTGCCCTTATTATGCTACTGTAGTGTATGATTTATGACTGTGTCTGCGTGCATCTGCTACATTAATAAACATGCAGTCACACGCTCATAATTTAACCTACATGATTTTGAATACAAGTTATATTACACCTTCAGTATCAGGAGCACCACTGCTGAGAATCATATTAGCTTTAGAGTCTGTCTTGGTGAGTGCCTTTTCAGGACCTGATGAGCTCCTCTTCTAATAGCATGGCTGTTCATCTGTTCTGAGACATGTGACCTTCAGCTGGCTTAAGTATGCACCTAAAGCAAAGAAAAAATAAACTTGGGATAAAAGAAAAACACTTTAATTTTACTGATTCATGACACTTTGTTTCAGAAGATGTGATAAAGGGATGTCGTTCCTTGTCTTTAGCCATGGCACTCACATGGCATATATGTCAAACCCAGTCAGTCAGTCAGTCATCTTCAGATTACCACAGCTATATCCGCCGCAGCGGGTCAAGGGGAGCCGGAGCCTATCTCGGCGGCATAGGGCGTGAGGCAGGGGACACTCCGGGCATGATGACAGTACAAAAAAAGAAAAGAAAAAAATGTCTTGGCATTGTAATGTCATTTTGTGTAAATTTATCAAAGCGTACAGGAAACAGGAATGCGGGGAGTCACTTATGACAAACCCATGTGGGAAAGAATTCTGCATATGATTAGATAGGCGGAGTGTTACCAAGGAGGGAATGTTGAAATCTCCAATGATTTAAATTTTTAACATTTTAATGTGTCTGGCATAAATTTAGAGAATATTGCCAAATGAGAACTAAATTTAAACTTATGTAAAAATGCTGATGATATTGAGAGTTACTTCTTGTCCATAATCAAGTTGTTCCTGTGAAGAATTGTGATATCTCCCCTCAGGTATACAGCACTCTACATGAGACAGATCATATTCAAACTTGACATCATTAAATCAGCAGGATACAAGTTCTGACAGTAATTAAAGTGTTCCAGCTACTTTGGGCTGCCTCACTTGTAAATATAAGTGGCACATTTTCTGTTGTAAACTATTCACTATAGTTTTCCTTATATATGTTTCTCTTTACAAATAAACAACAATCACTGCTTGCAATATTCACATACCATTATCTCTCAAACATGCTAAAGACATCAGGCAGCTGTGTTGAGATAATGTATTAACACAGTGCAGTAAAATCAATAAAACACATGCTCACTAATTTAGGAATACTTTGCTTTTACATTGATTTCCTGCTGGTTGACTGATGTCACTAATTCATGTGGGTATTCTTTCCATTGCTACAATTGGCCCCTCTTTCTAAATAATTCAAGAATGCTTTACTTTTTGATTTTTTAATGTGATATCTGGGGATATTTACCATTCAGAAAACATTTTGAGTCATTACATAAGAAAACATTTTCACTATACTATGTAGCTGTAACAAAAGTACAATACCATTCAACTTAATAATTCACATAGTTCCGTTAGGGCCACTGGAAACTAACAAGGGCAGGGGCATCTTGTCCAAAAGAAGAATATAATAGTTCATGTCCCTTAAATCTGCCGCATGGCATGCCAATGTAGCAATATGATCTTATATTTATTTGAGGTTCACTCACCTCGCTTAATGCAGTATAGGCACCACCTTATTTAAATTATTAAGTCAATTAATGATCATTTAACATCTAAACTCTTTGTTGATCTTATTTCTCATTAGACAAGGATTAAATAAAAAGTGATATAGTTAAAAAATATGGTGAAATTAAAATGAAACAGTTATAGGAATAATACTGTTATTCCCATAACTGATAGATATGTTTACTTGGGTAACTAGGTCTACAAGAGTACGGCAATGATGAAAGATAATATAATTAATAGGTTAAAAATAACAACAGACATTTACAAGGAAAATTATACTTTATTTAAACTTTATGTATCTATACTTTATACTTGTACAGAAGTACACTTTATAAATGTATATTTATACTTTATTTACAAGATGCTGCAATTTGGAAGAACAGCTACATCAACACAAAATTTAAGCAAAGATTCCCTTTTGACTGTTGGACAATAAAGAGTTATTTTGGGAAGCCACATTTTTTGACTGTATGGTCTACGTTGATGACAGAGGCTATGCATATGTATACCCCATATGATCATCTCTCCTGGGCATCTGATTGGCATCAGTGGTTCAGGAGTCTTTTACAATGACATTGTTTTGAGTCAATTTTAAGGATGCTAGTTCTCACAGAAACTCCTGAAAGTGCTGATTTGTGAAAAAGCTGGCTTAAAAGATAATACAAATAGTTTCATCCATTCATTCATTTTCTCCAACCACTTTATCTGCTGTGGCGAGGCGCTGGAGCCTATCCCAGCTGTCTTAGGGCGTAAGGCTGGTGAAAAAATGGGCGCGACACCATTGCGCCGCGGAGCCATACAGAGATACAAACAACCACACATACACACACAATTTGGGACTGGCCAGTTAACCTGAAACATATGTTTTTGGAGGTGGGAGGAAGCCAGAGAACCCGGAGGGAACCCACGTGGACACGGGGAGAACATCCAAATTCCCCACAGAGCGGTACACAAACTCTGAACCGCCTTGCTGTGCGGCAAAAGCGCTACCCACTGCGCCACCCAAAAAATATATTTTTTTGCTTAAAAAGTTTAACTTGTAAGATTAAATAGAAACTAGTGGCAAGAACAAAACATTTTGGGTGCGTGAACTTAAATTAAAGGATGAAATATTTGTGTCTTAGGTATTGATCTGATTTAGTTAGAATTCACGTGTATTTATGAGTACACTATCTCATAAATCCTACACAAACACTTAACAGTGATATAAGATAATATAGTAATATACACTCACCGGCCACTTTATCAGGTACACCATGCTAGTAACGTGTTGGACCCCCTTTTGCCTTCAGAACTGCCTCAATTCTTCGTGTTAGGGCTGCCTGAAGACTTTTGTGGACCCAAATTGCAGGAGACAGGCGGATACAAGTACAGAGAGTTTATTTACAAAAGAAAAACGCAGGAACACAAAAAACAGTCGCAAGTAGCCTGGTGGTGGCAGGAGGCTGGTGCTCCAGGAACAGGAGGCGATGAGGCACTGAACTGCAATTAACAAGAAAAAAGATAATACGTTCAGACGCTCACTGGGAACAAGAGGTACTCACAAGGATGCAGATTCTCTGGACTGCGCTACCGAATGAGACAGAATTATCTGGCACTGTAGTGACAGTCAGGACAAGCTTTATAGTGAGGTTGATGATTGTTGAGTGGAACCTGGTGTGCCTCATTGTCCACACCTCCTTCACTCACAAGCCTTGCAGGTCCTGGAAGGACAACAAAGGAAAACACAAAAACCGCCACAGAAAACCAAACCACAACAGTACTCCCCCATCTAATGGACGCCCCCTGGCGTCCTACCAGGCTTGTGTGGAAACAGCTCATAAAAATCAGACAACAACTTCGAGTCCAAAATCAAAGATTGCGATAACCAGGAGCGCTCCTCTGGGCCGTACCCCTCCCAGTCCACAAGATACTGGTAGCCCCTGCCGCTCCTATGAACATCCAAAATACTGTTAACCATGTATGCTTGGTGACCATCAATGAGACGGGGGGGTGGGGGGCATCAGCCGGAGGTTGTAGGGGACTGTCGACCACTGGCTTAAGCAGTGACACTTGGAACACGGGGTGAACCTTGAGAGCTGCGGGAAGCTTCAGTCGGATGGTACTGGGATTGATGATGCGCTCCACAGGGTAGGGACCAATGAACCTGGGGACCAATTTGCGCGAATCAGTCTGGAGAGGGAGATCCCGTGACGACAACCAGACTTGCTGACCAACCTTGTACTCCGGTGCAGGTGTACGATGACGGTCCGCAATCCGCCCGTTTCGGGCTGCCGTTCTCTCCAGAGCGGCCCTAGCTTCCTGCTAGACTCGGCGGGCTCGACGGAACTGGGCCTGGACCAAGGGAACTGCCACCTCTACCTCCTGGTTGGGGAATAGGTGAGGTTGAAAACCCTGGATCACCATAAAAGGTGAAATTCCTGTCGCAGAGCTGACCATGGAATTGTGAGAGTATTGCACCCATGGTAGGTGGGAGCACCAGGAGGCAGGGAGATGGGAATCCACACACCGTAAAGCCGATTCCAGGTCTTGGTTGGCCCGCTCCGTTTGACCATTCGACTGTGGGTGGTATCCTGAAGAGAGGCTGGTTGTGGTGCCCAAGGTGTGACAGAAAGCCTTCCATACCTGAGTGCTGAACTGGGGGCCTCTGTCCGACATAATGTCCTGAGGAATACCATGGAGGCGGAAAACATGCTGCACCAGTAAATTAGCCGTTTCCAGGGCTGATGGGAGCTTGGGGAGTGGAACAAAGTGAACTGCCTTGGAAAAAACGGTCTACTATGGTCAGTATTATGGTGTTACCCTCTGAAGGTGGGAGTCCAGTGACAAAGTCTAAATAGATAGATACTTTAATGATCCTAAGGGAAATTCAGGTGACATCTGCTCACAAGATACAATAAATACACATAAGTGACAGACAAAAATGGCACAGCCAAAAGACGTTGTATAAATATATACATTATTTACATACTGACATAATTATAACAACAGAAAACAGAAGAACCTAGAATAAAAAGAAGCATAGGGACATGAGAGAAGAAAGAAGCATTGGGTATAGATGATGTATGATCAGAAACAGAAACGCGTGGATGAACCGAGCTGTAAACTGACACCAAGGACCCCCAAAAAGTGTCCCACAGTGCATCCACAGTGCGTCCCAGGCCCCCCTCGTCTATCCCTTCTCAGCCGACCTTGATGACCCTGCGGCTTCGGCCCCCCTCCTTCTGAGAGAGTGGTTGTGCCCTCTGATGATACGAGGCACAAAGGAGGTCCTAAGTCTATCAATGGAGGAGCTTGGTGGCAGCAGTCTGCCACTGAAGGAGCTCCTCTGCTGGGCGAAGGTGGTGTGCAAGGGGTGGGTGGTGTTACCCAGGATCAATCTAAACCTGGACATAGTCCTCTCTAGAACAGTCTGTATAGAGTCCAGATCCTGACCGATCACAGAACCAGCCCTCCGGATGAGCCTGTCAAGTCTCTCTGTGTCCCGTTTCCTGGCACCACCACCCCAACACACAATGGCATAGGACAGCACACTGGACACAATGGACTGGTAAAACAGTCTGAGCAAATTAGAGCTGATATTGAAGGAGGCCAGCCTCCTCAAGAAGTACATCCTACTCTGAGCCTTCTTATATACACAGTCCAGGTTGTGTGACCAGTCCAGTCTAGTGTCCAGCTGCAGCCCCAGGTACTTATAAGTTCCCACTACCTCCACTTCCTTACCCCAATGACTAATGGCTGTGGGGAGGGTGGTGCCCGCCGGAAATCCAGCACCTTCTCCTTGGTTTTGGAGATGTTTAGCTGAAGCTCATTCCGCTGACACCACCCCACAAAGTCCGTCACCACTCTCCTGTACTCCCTCTCATCACCCTCCCGGATACATGCCACGGTCAGAAAATATGGCATAATCAGCATAGAGATCTGGGTGATAGCTAGAGACTGCTAAGGGCTGAGCAGAAGCCTGTCCCAAGAGTAAACTCATCACAAAAGCTACCTTAGAAGCATGTGTGGCATAAGTCGCAGGTCGTTCACTGAACACTAGCGAACACTGGTAAAGAAACTGAGCACATGTCCCTAAATTTCCATCATACCTGGCTGGGATGGGAATGTATGGTTCTCAAGGCTGTGGGCAGGGGCCGCTGGGTGCCAGTGTTGGTGGAGCGGGTTGCTGGATGGAATTCCCAGAGGAGGAGAGCTGGTCCGCAACTGCTTCCAAGCATCCTCCAATCTCAGTGACTCTGATCATGAGCTTTTTCATGTGGTCAGCAATCTTCTTTAACATTGTGTCATGGCTGCCTACCATGGCACCTTGGCTGGCGAGCACTTGTCTCAAATGCTCTGTCTCTGCTGGGTCCATATTTGGCCAGATAATTCTGTTAGGGCTGCCCGAAGACTGTTGTGGACCCAAATTGCAGGAGACAGGCGGATAAAAGTGCAGAGAGTTTATTTACAAAAGAAAAAAGCAGGAACACAAAAAACAGTCGTAAGTAGCCTGGTGGTGGCAGGAGGCTGGTGCTCCAGGAACAGGAGGCGATGAGGCACTGAACTGCAATTAACAAGAAAAAAAAGAATACGTTCAGACGCTCACTGGGAACAAGAGGTATTCACAAGGATGCAGATTCTCTGGACTGCGCTACCGAATGAGACAGAATTAGCTGGCACTGTAGTGACAGTCAGGACAAGCTTTATAGTGAGGTTGATGATTGTTGAGTGGAACCTGGTGTGCCTCATTGTCCACACCTCCTTCACTCACAAGCCTTGCAGGTCCTGGGAGGAGAAAAAAGGAAAACACAAAAACCGCCACAGAAATTAAACCACAATACTCACACTCTTCAATGAGAACAAAACAGACATTTGTGGTTGTACTGATAACAGATGATATAGAGAATCTTAAAGGGTCTCTTTGTTCTTTTGCTTAGACTTGTGTGCAAATGTATTTGTATGCTGGTCTTGTTGGCATATTTATTGCATGGTGAGATCATTTATCTCATCCTGGCACAGGGGAAGATTCTTTAGTTTTTGTTTTAATCGAACAATGGGATGTCCCCACTATAGCAATGAACATTCTAGAGGAGACTGCTACTTACAACCTTTTTCGAAATTTCACAATTTTTGTGTGTATCTCATAACTGTTTTCTTCAGTTTGCTTATTTTAATATTACATTTCTAGGCATATTTGGAGGTGCATTCTAGGTCATGTAATGGTGATAAATTGTTGTTACGAACTGTATGGGGAAAGGGAAGCAACATTAAATTATCCAGATGGATTAAGGGTAAATTATTTTGATAAACACCATAAATGTTAGAATTGCTTAAAAGAGATAAATACTAAATAAAGAAAAAACAAGCCATAAGGAGATGGCCAACAAAATAACAACAGAGGACTCACTATAAGTTACAAATGCCCAACAGCCGCTAAATCAAAAGAAAAAGGAAACAAAAGACTCTCTACCATTACTATTAGAAACCTGTACAGAAAACAGAACCAATGCACCAAACCTTCTGCACAGAGAAGGATCACACTCATAATCTTTCTATAAAGTCTCCTGATCTTAAAACAACCGTTTGAGAGGCAAGTTGCCATACATTGACAAGCTACCCAATATCTGATGAGTTGTTATGGCTTTGAAGCAGACGGGATGGCTGGCATTGGCCAGGCAGAAAGCTAACACCCCAATCCAGTGAGTTGGCTTCAGTAAAGGAGGCATGGTCGGGAGTTAAGGCAATCACAACAATCAGTTGAGCAGACCACAGCGGGGAGGGCTTGGTTAGGAGTCCAGGTGATTCATCAATCAGAGCCAAGCAATCAAGCACACCTGGCCAGAGGAAGCATGGGCAGGTAGAGATTTTAGAGATGAACCGGAAAACAATACAGCAGAGCTGCAACTGTAACATTGTACTGATTTATGCTCATCAGCTCAGTTTTTCCAGGAATGAGGGCCCATATGTCTTTGGACACAATTCTTGTACACTTAATATTTTAAACAACTGAAATTCCTACAAGTTGTAATGTCGTTTCTTATTGCCAATCACCACTGGACCAATTTTGCTGTCTATCAGTGCAAGCAATACAGCAGTATGTAGATTCAGTTTCGTCTTTTGTTGCAATTTTGTGTACAGCTGTCAACCCTTTATCATGAACAAAATTAAAATAAATTCAGTTTATGCTTTAAAGACAATAAATTCACGTGTAATGCTAAGGATTTGAGCCAGGCACTGCACTCCTTGTCTTTTTCAATTTTTTTTTGTACTGTATAACAAGAGGAAAGGCCAATTAAATTATATCACGTGTGTAAGGTAATATCATAAAGAGTAGTAAAAAAACAGTTTCCTTTACCATTGATGCAGTGCATGGACACCGACGGACATCATTGCATTTATCAATGACTCATTTTTTGCATCAAAGTATTTGATGTTACTTTGTCTTTTGTATTGTAACACTGTTCAGTAGATCCTCTAGTCATGCAAGAATCATATATATTTAGGTCTCTTTGCTCAGATATCACACTGTTTTTGCATATAAAAGATTCAGTACTACCCATTTCAGCATCCTTTATAATCTAAATACATGGTAAAGACTCCTTAAAATATTTAGTGTGCTTCAGGAGGTCTTCCAGGTGAATGAATGGATGAAAAATACATTTCATAAACAAATGCTCTATTTCAAAACGTTTTAATGCAACACTAAGCGCAGAAAATGGGTTATCTAGTTCAAACAGTATAGTGTAGAACTCTTAAAGGTTAGTAGTTTGTTAACAAACTGAAAATTACCAACATAATCACTAACTGTATGGTAGAAATATTTGCTCTTTTTTTCCTGCTCCATCAAGCAGAACTTTTAATTTCATACAGTGATGAGATGGCATAAAGAGGTTTTTTAGGTGTGCCAGCATTTAAAGTTGGTCCACAGATTATTCATTCCACCTAAAACATCCATCCATCTTCTGCCGCTTTATCCGCCGCAGTGGGTCACGGGGAGCTGGAGCCTATCCCAGCTGGCATAGGGCACGAAGTGGGGGACACTCCGGGCACGACGCCGGTGAACTGCGGAGCCAAACACAAAGACAAACAATCATGCACACACACACTCACTCCTACAGGCAATTTGGGACAGGCCAGTTAACCTGAAGCGCATGTTTTTGGAGGTGGGAGGAAGCTGGAGAACCCGGGAAGAACCCACACGGACAAGGGGAGAACATGCAAACTCCACACAGCGGGACTCAAACCCAGACCCACCGTGTTGTGTGGCGACAGCGCTACCCACTGTGCCACCATGCTGCCCCCACTTAGAGCAACGTTTCTCAAATAGTGGGGCGCATACCTCTGGGTGGTGTGGTGCGATGCCAGATGGGGTGCGTGTGACCTTGAGCAACATCCTTTTTTTTGCCGTTCTAGAATAAAGTGTAGTAGCACATCCACTACAGTAGGTAGCAGCGGCGCTCTCATTGTCAGAGTGTGCGCAGGGATTTGTAGCTCTATGGTGCATGTTTAGGCAATTTTTAGTGCAATAAACAAACCCTCAAGAGACAACATGAAATATTTTTAACAGGGATGAAAAAAATGGTGAGACAAAGATAATAAGACAAGTGCAAATCACCTGAAAGCTAAGATGAGGACACGTCGGTATTGCTGGGCTTCACTGTGACTACAAACCGGTGTGTTTATTGTGTCTAATAATGCTGGCAGCGGACAGCATGCAGCCTAATAAATTAAGGCGTCACTTAAAGATATTTCACCCCAAGCATGCTGATAAACCGCTGGAGTTTTTTCAACGAAAATGGGCCGAATATTGCCAGAAAGCATCCCGCTTTCGCAATACTTCTTCAGTAAACCAGGGAGCTCTGTTAGCATCATTAATGTGGCGTACCAAACTGCTCAGTGCAAAGAACCCCACCATAGCAGAGGAGCTGAAACATTGAGCAGGAGCTGAGAGTTCCGAATCATGCTTCTTTTTGTTTTGTGGTTTTCGTTGTTTATTTATTGTGCTCCTCAGTTAATGTTGCTGAAATGAATTTGCATTTGTTATTATTTATAGATTTTATTTTATTTTTTAGTATCAAATGATGCAATAAGTTGGTCAAAAATGTTTACATTTTAAACATTTTTTTTAAATTTTTTTTTTATTTCAGGGATATTGATCCACTTAAAATCTTTTCTGATATAGACTAAAAAATAATGCTAATAAAATTACCTTTTAACAACTTTAACTATTTCTTTTTTCTTTTCTTTAATTTCAATAAGGATACAATGCAGAGGTGTACTTATTTGCAAAATCAACCACTTTCTTATTATCTGATAGAGGATTTAAATGACAGATCTACTTTACACTTCATTTACCATGCCCACAGAAATGGGCGTCTTCAAGCTGTATCCTTCCACTGTCTGACAGTAGAAGCCCATGTTCTAACCCTAAGTCTCTTCATTAGGTCAATCAATCAGTGAGTGGGTTTTGACTTAGTCTGCTCCTGGGCCAATGTGGGCAGAGCTTTGTCAAACAGTGTGATTGTCACTACCAAAGAGCACGTAAACCCTGCAATAGGACCACCAGAGGCTATTAAGTTGTACGCTCAAGACTTTGTTGAATGTCCCCTTTGGATAAAATAGTTGTCAAGAAATATTGGAAAGGCCTGGAAGATTTTTTTGGACAAAGGCTGTTATGACATGCACCCCGTCCAGTGGTTATCTCCCCATGGTGGGGTCAAACTAATAACCCTATCCTGTGTGGGGCAACCAAGGTTTCCTGGGCCCTGATGTACTGTCAAAATCAAAATTCACATTGAATTGCAGTAGTAGACTTGAGGAAAAAACGAGCAAACAAGCAAAGAACAAACAAATAAACACACAAAATAAAAGTAACTTATTAGCCAGTCGGTTAAATCTGTTTACAATGCTTTTCATAATAGAAATTAAGGCATTCAAGCATTCATTATAGTGAGTGAAATTTATACCGTTAATTGGTATAGGTAAAAAAAAACCAATACAATTTTTCCCCAACAAATTTTGACTGCAGAATTATTCTTGAAAAGAACACAGAATTTTCATTTGTCCGTAGCTCTTTTTTGAAAGTCAATGATCTCTGTGGACTTGCATAAGGCAGGGTAAGAAGAAAATATGCAGTAAAATAATGCAGCGTTTGTTAGAAAACATGAATGATTGATGTATAATGAACAAGAAGATAGAGAAAAAATGAATTGAAAGTTGCCTTTTTCTATATGAAACTAAAACTGTAGCATTACTCTCTGTGTCCAGTTGTTACAGTGACATGTGATTAACGAACACAGGGTGGTTTGTTCCTTTATGGCCGACCACACTGTAAATAATTCAGGTTCAGATAAATTACATACATTTTACAAAATAATAAACTATACACTGTGAATGTCATTTACAATAGCAGTCACTTTTGTTAGTTTCTTGGAGGATGATTGCAGCTATGTCTAACTACTGTATGTTGGAAACCTCTAATCCTTTGTCAACCCAGCGTTTCCTTTTCCGTCTCCTGTCTGCCTGTTCTCAACACACAGTGTTAATTACAACCTGATGTTCTGTGAAGAATAACATGTGGCTGGCGTCAGAGTTGTGCTCAGTATCTCTTGATACTATTTTCTTGTTTTCATTCTTCTTGAGACCCCAAGAAGGTTGAGCTTTGTAGTTCTGTTGTCTTTGTTAATGCTCTGATTTCTGTTGCTGATGTCAACTTACATAGCCACATTCCACAGAAAGGGAAGAGATGAAAATGGGAGTGTTTTATTGTCATTGCAAAGATGAATCACATCAGTGGAACTCCTTATCTGCCCAAAAACACGCTTTAACAGTCATTCTTAACAGTTGAAAACATACAAGCTGCTCTCAGTGTATAGTTATTGATATACAGTATTAATGGGACACCTACCATGAACCAAACAGCTTACTTTGTCACATCCATGTGTTAAACCTGTTTTAAACCTGTGGAAATATGGGTGAAAACAAGCACATGAGGGAAAAAAAGACAAAATAAGAAGAGGTGCTACACAATATTAGCAAGGATATTTATTTAAAAATAACATTTTAAACTGTGAAATTCTTGAATTTTCCAATGTTTGGGAATTAATTTGTCTGGAGGCCCACTAAAAAATTTAGATTTTTGAAATTATTCTGTTCCTGCTGCATAACACTTAAATATTGAATGTAACATCAAGGTGGAAATGAATGAGTGGAATCAAATGTCTGTGTGTCAAAAATTGAACTGCATTATGGGTTACATGAAGGTTACACATTTCACAGGGCTTGTTTTTTTCTGTTTTTGTTGATGTTTTTGTGATATCTATTAGGCAAGCACAGGAAAATTGATACTATGTAAGCAATGTTGTGAATTTATTGTAGGCCTGTGGTTAGCAAAGTTATGAATGCAAGACAAAACTGTGACTGTGTATTCTTCATCCTTCCTCATCACTTTTTCAATGTTTTTATGTATTATACGTAGCACAGAACTCTCAAAATTCCACATCATTTTTTTTTTAAACTGCAAAACGTTGTGCCATTGCTTTTTCCTGTCAGCTGAAGGTGAAAAGTAGGTTATGCTTGGTGCTTGCACTCTCTTACCTTACATATTATTGTGCATCATTTGACAAGCTGTTACACTGCCCCAGGATTAGCCTGGCTGAGAAGACAGCATACTTACAAAACTCAGAATGGGTGGATAGATGATAGCTGGATAGATACTGCGTTTTTTGTTTATTTGCACCTTATATGAGAATGAAGTCTAATGTAATTTGAGCTAAGCACTGCACCCATAGGCACATTTATTTGATTGGATTTCTTGAACCTTAGAAAGCAAAGAAACAGATTAATTTTTTGTTCCCTGTGAGTAGATAACAAATGGTGATGACATATAAATGAATACACATGTTGTTTATCTGCTGTTTCGGTCTTAGTTACTGATTCTTGGGTTTTTCTCTTTCTGAATTGAACTTTAAAAATGGCCTTATTACTGCAATATTGACAGTAGTTGCAAAGAAACTATGTAAAGTGACATACAATAAAGCATTGCTTATCAATTATCTGTTAAGCCCCCTACGAAGAGGAAAACATTTTGCCATCCCCACTCTCCTCTACAACTGTAAATGGTATTTCTGTAATTGTTAAACTTGTTCTTGAATTTATCACCAGCACAACTCTGTATGAAATTTTATCTTCATTAATATTAAGGAAAACTAAAAACAATACAAAAAAACAAATATATATCACTTAATACAAAATAATAATTTTAATAACTTTGTGTTTTAGTCTGAACCAGAAAAGATTTAGAGAGCATCAATTTGCCTTACATTCAACAAAATTAAATCTTTAAATATAAATCTGTACATATAAACATGTTAAACCATCTACATGAGCTAGTTGATCATGAAAAATAATCTTAAACTAAACTATTGAGTAATAATAAATAAAACTGATCAGCACCATTACCTCAGGAGTGCAACACTTTGACCTACAAAATCAAAATGAATAAATTGCAATGATTGTATTTTTTTTTCATCTAATGATGAAGTTAATAGCCAGAATGAGCATAATTTGCACTGCCCAACTTTTCAAAGCGAGTTTGAATCATGATACTGCTACTCTCAGCTCATACACAGTGTTTACCAGGTCAACAGCAGAGAAGCTTTACCTTATTTCACACCGTAGTCACAGTGAAGCCAAACCCTACACAATGCCCCATCATATTTCCTTGTCTTAGCTTTGTGGAGCATGGTTTGTGTCATATTCTCTATCTGCGTCTCTCTCCGCCGTTCCCTTTTTTAATACCTGTTAATTTTTTTTTTCATTATGTTCATCATGTTCACAGTACTTCATATTTCTCACTTGTGTATATGTGTGTGTATGGGTGTGTGCATGCGTGTGCGTGGTACAGTCCTTGTGCACAATATATTTATTGACATACTACTTGTAAACATGAAAGCAGTATTGCCACCTACTGTAACAGATGTGCAAACACTTTATTTTAGAATGGCAAGACAGTGGTCTTGAGAAGCTTGTTCCCCAGGGTAACACATACATCCCTTGGGTCAAATACCAGGGGGACCCACCCGACCATTTGTAAATCACTGCATTAGAGCGGTGCTTCTCAATTATTTTCGGCTATGCCCCCCCTAGCAAGAAGAAGACAATTCGCGCCCCCCCACTCTCTGCCGCAACTAGAAAAAAATGTTTATTGTCTATAAAATTGTTATATGTACACCTCTGCATTGTATCCTTATTAACGTTAAAGGGGGAAAAAAAAGAAAAAAATAATTACATTTACAAAAAGCCCTCAAGCCCTATGCCAGCTGGGATAGGCTCCAGCTCCCTGTGACCCTCTACGGCGGATACAGCGGCAGAAAACGGATGGATAATTTATTAACATCATTTTTTAGTCTACAACAGAAAAGATTTTAAGAGGATTAATGTACCTGAAAAAAAAAAAAAGCTTTGCTTAAACTGTAAACATTTTTTACCAGATAAAATCAATAAATAAGAACAAATTGAAGTTCACTTCAGCAACATTAACTGAGGAGCAGAATAAGTAAAGCACCTTAACTTACAAAACAAAAAGAAGCATGATTCTGAACTCTCAACTTCTCAGTGTTTCAGCTCCTCTGCTATGGTGGGGTTTTTTTTGCACTGACCGGTTTGGTATGCCACTTTAATGATGCTAACAGAACTTGGTTGACTGAAGTAGCGTTGACAAACCGGGATGATTTCTGGCAATATTCGGCCCATTTTTGTTGAAAAAACTCCAGCGGTTTATCAGCATGCTCGGTGTGATATATCTTTAAGTGATGCCTTAATTCATTAGGCTTCATGCTGTCCACTGCCAGCCGATTTGTAGTCACAGTGAAGCCCAGCGCTACAGACGCTCCTTCGTAGTTCCTCGTCTTAGCTTTCGGGTGATTTACGTTTGTCCCGTTATCTATGTCTTGGCATTCTTTTTATCCTTGTTAAAAAAATTTCATTTTGTCTCTTGAGGGTTTGTTTACTGCACTAAATGCCGCCTAACCCTGCACCATAGAGCTACAAATCCCTCGGCACACTTTGACAAAGAGAGCTCCACTGCTACCTACTGTGGTTGATGAGCGATTACACTATATTCTAAAACGGCAAAAAAAAAAGCATGTTGCCCAAGGTCACACATCGCACCATGCCCCCCCAGGGGGGTTGCGCCCCACTATTTGAGAAATGCTGCATTAGGATAAGAACCATTTTCTCAACATATTTTGTGAAATATCTGTGAAATATCATTATTATGCCTCACACTATCAATGTTTACAACCCACTTCAAAGCGGTGATGTATTGTAATTGTCAGTGTTACTGTGTTCGTCCGTTCGTTCTTTCGTTCGTTAGTTTGTCCACTAAATATCTTCGCAACTGTTGCAGGTATAAAGATGAAACAAAAAGCAGATTACTCAGGTGGCAAAGGGGACAAACATGAGATGATGACCTTGAGAAAACTAAGTCAAGTTCAAATTTTGACTTTTGTTCACTCAGGAACCGGATAAGATAGAAAGACGAGGAAGAAGGCTAGTGTGAGTAAGACCATAGATCAACGCTGGTGCTTTGATCTACCTATGCACTAGCTTTGATCTATGGTCAAAGCTAGTGCATAGCTTTGACCCACCCTGAAAGATCAAAGCTATGCACTAGACAGGTACTACTTTCAAGCGGGATGTTGTGGTCTGTGACTGCCTTGTTAATACATGCTATTAATACTGCTTTCCACTACCATCAGCTTTTTAGTTTTCCTAACCTGTCATTATGAGTGATGCTTCAGAATGATAGCTATGTAATGTTTGCATGGTAATTCAGATATCACCAGCACTGTCCAGTGCTTTGTTTCCATTTCACAAATTTGTGGTAATGCTCTCTTGCAGAACATCCTGTAAGTAGCACCAAATGCATTTGCTATCACCGGTTAAAAGCTAAAAATGGCATCTTGCAGCTGGGTGGTTGTTAAAAGCACTCAGCTTTTCGCGAGTCTATACAGCATTGTCAAACAACTCACGAGGTTCATGAAGCATCAGAGACTGCTGCTTTCTGTTGATAAAGCCAGAGATTCAGATGAATAGATATATTGCACTGCATGTAAAATCCAACATGCCACAAATGAATGCATCCATGTTGTAATTTAAATGTTACCTGAATGAATCACACATACACTATTTGAATTTGTTTTTCCATTATTGCTTCAAATATCTCCAGTTGAAGCTTCATTGTGTTTGACATTATGTGTATATTTAGTTTATTTGAAAGGGGACAATACAATTTCATAAAACACAAGATTACACATGGTTAAAAACGCCAGAATTATCCAGAAGGCTAGTTTTCATCTGTAGTCTCCTGGCCATGATATAAAAAATATGTAAAATAATCTACAAGAGAAAAACATCGTTGGACACTTGGTAGGACACCAATACAACAAATAATGTATAGATAACTAACTATTAAGAGAGCACAGAGCACAATATCCCCACTTATATATTTGAATGAGCTCATTTGAAAACCTCAAGCTGTCACACTTTTTAAGTCCACCCAGTACCTATCAATCAAGCGTCCAACCAATCACGGCACATCTGCCAGAAGGAATCACGTGAACAAGAGCTCCTGAGAGCATCTTGGAATTAAATAAACAGCTGTCACCACAAAAAATATTTTCTGTTTAATGTCCATTGACATATAATGCAGTTTTGGCCAGCATCTACCCGGAAGTTCGGGCCGCTAGCCGAGTTAGCTCCGGTCTTCACATTTGCCCATGTCTATCACTCACGGAGTCATTTTGGCTTTGTCAAACATAGCGGTTGATCACAGCATTTGATCACAACATCAAAACATCGCAACAGGCTTGTCTTTTAGTGTTGGCAGCTATAAGTGTTGATAAACCACATTTTCAAGTTTTTTGTGAAGACCTTGTATGTTATAAGAAGTTAAATCTTCCTCAGGTAATGAGGTTTGTGTGGTCCCCTCATTGTAAGACATTAACTTTGTACTCTTGGTTTCCCTGCTAGTAATGAAAGTTGATTTATTTTCTATGTTTGTTTTTGCAAAGCAGTTTCATCCAGTGATATGATTTGCATACATCTTCATAAATGTGTAAATAAATATTTGTGAATTGTCTTTTTTTTTCATTTTTTTGACTTCATTAATTCATATGCACTCCTGAGATAGATAATCATATTTGTAACCATATGGGGTGGAAAATTTGTGTTTGTGTGTGTGTGGGGAGGGGTTACCTGTATATATATATAATTATTTCCATGTTGTCCTTGAAGGGATTTATTCCAATACTAGCTATTTTACAGCCAGTAGTCCAACATGTTCCCAAACCATGACCTGTGATTTTAGTTTAAATTTCTATCAAAAATTTGTACATTCTTCCCATGTGATGCAGGCACTTAAAATGACTTATTTGTAAAGAAATACACTGACTTTGAAGTCAAACAGTTTCACTTGCAGACTGATAAATTTAGGGATTCTGACATGATTTTTACATCCCGCTTCAAAGAAGTGATGTATTGTAATTGTCAATGTTTGTATGTTCGTCCGTTCGTTCATCTGTTATATCTTCACAACCGTTGTAGATAGAAAGATGAAACAAAACACATTACTCGGGTGGCAAAGGGGATGAAAATGAGATGATGAATTTGACCTTGAGTTCAATGTTAAATTTCAATTTTTGTAAACTCAGCAACCGGATAAGATAAGGCAGTGTGAGTAAGACCATAGATCAAAGCTAGTGCTTAGATCAATTGCAGTAAGTCAGAGCAGTAGCTTTGATCTTTGACCTGTGCTATTAGGTCAGGGTACCATTTTGAATTCAGGGATGTTGCGGGATGTTGCAGTCTGTGACTGCCTTTGTTGTAGTTTCAATTGATAATGTGGGCATTGATCTGTTTGAAGCAATGCATTTCTGGAGGAAAGCAATTGTGTCTTGTACCGCAAAATACACAGAAACCACTTAACCTCATGATGGCATGCTAGCATGGTGTACCTTTTTTGGTTAGGGCACCTTTTGGTCATAAAGCATCCCAGATGGGCCTGTATTGCTTCTGACCTTCTACATGTCTTGTTGCCCAACAGAACAAGATAATCTTGGACCCTTTGACATTCAGTGAGGCTCACTTTAGGCCCTCTCTGGAGGAACGCTTGGAGAGCATCATCAGTGGTGCTGCACTAATGGCTGACTCTTCGTGCACACGTGATGACCGTCGTGAACGCATCGTGGCAGAGTGCAATGCTGTTCGACAGGCCCTCCAAGATTTGCTGAGCGAATACATGAACAATGTAAGTGTTTCTTTGTTTTATAACTCATTGCTGCTGTATGCATTTCAGCCATGGACTACTTTGAACATACACATACTGTCACACATACCATGAAAACAGACACACATCATTTCTCCTTTAAAGGGACAGTGAAGTCAAAATGAACCAGGTCAGTATTTGAAGTATAAAGTAAGTAAACAAAAGCCTTTGAGGCATTTTTACTTTTTTATTACCAATATGAACTTAGAAAAATCAAATTTATCATAAGTTATGGAGCGCGCCATGACAGCGGAAGTAACACAATTGTTGACATCGGGGTGAATCCATATCAATGCAGATAACGGAACCTCCTTAAGGGATCAATAAAGTTCTACTCTAATGCTCGGGACAAGGTAATGAGCCGATATTTTCACTATTATTTATCAGGATATTGCCTAAAATCATATCATCGTCATCGGATACTAAGGACGAGTTCCCTGTGAACCCAGCTGGGGGTGTAATTATCCCGCATAATTGTCACCCGATGTATGCGGAGGATGAGTGTTTGAACATCTAGCGGCTCATCCCAGGTGTCTTCATCTGAATCACATTCTGACAGAGATATCCAACTAGTTATAATGGCCTGTTTTGGTTTACTGTGTGTATAGAAAAGTTAATCGCGCTACCGATGCTAACGCACTAGCCCGTCAAAGGGATTTTCCATATTATTGAGCTAACCGCTATTTGTTTTATTGTTGGATTTTGTGGAGTTAATAACAACTCTAGTTTATATTAAACTGTCTTGTATTTACGAATGTATAAGAATCAGGGCCTTACATGCTGTTTTTGTATGTTTATTTTCAGTTTCACAGTAAAATGACCTATCACTTTTGATATTTACTTTTCGTGAGTGCCATAATCGCACGATAATCTGGTCATAAAAATATTTAGACAATATCTCGAGTAGCTCCAAATATTAATTATCCACAGAACCTTGAGAATTCTGAATAAATATTATGGGTTGTCCGAAAATGATCTTACTTTCAAATCTCTTTGGAAATCCTCCGAGATAAAGTGCTCATGACAGATCCTTGGATCTTTGGCCATTTTGACCCTGTTTATTCGTGCTCTCTATTTCCTTCCTAGCTTCCCAGAAGGTATTCTAAACAAAGATAGGTCCTTGTCTTTGTGTTTTCAGCCTTTTGTGTTGGCACAAGCGTTTACCTCGCAGGTAACCATGATTTTTATTAGGTTTATCACTTTTTTATTAGGTGATTGCAATGTGTTCTATGGCTGCCAAGCTAAGTATGTCGCCAATGACGTATGATGCCCATGTGACCACTGGATGCGGAAGCTGCTGCATCGCAGATTTTTAGGTTTTCTGACCAAAGGGATGATGCTAGACATATAAAAAAATATATATATTATATTTTTCATAATGATGAATAACATATATGTCACTTAAAAATTAGTTTACTGTCCCTTTAACCATTCCTAATTGTGTCGATATCTTTCCCTATTAAAACACTCGGTGTATATTTAATCTTCTTGTTCAAATCTTGAATTCTCGTCTTTATTCACTTTGTTCCACTCACAGTACTTTTCACTTGCAGTCAAATATCATGCATTACAATGAAACCAAAAGCCTATTCATTCGTCTCAGCTGCACGCCAAAAAGCAATGTCTTTCATTTGATATATGAGGCTCTATTTCAATGGGCAGTATTGCTAGCCACGTTTCAACTGCCCAGAAATATCGTCACCTTGAATGCTCTTTCCTGATTGCTTGGGTCTTCTATCTTTGAGTAGTGTAATAAGTGTGAAGGCAAGAGCACAAGACAGTAAAGTGTTGGTAAAAGCCAGCTAGACACACATTAAATGTCCCAGGACCCCTAGGCAGATGCATAGTGAACCCACAAACTGGGTGTACTCAGGTAGAGCAATGCAAATGTGTAATTATTCTTCGCAAATTTATAAAGCCACACGTATGCCTAAGTGTGCTTCATAAATCACTGTGGAAACAGGCATATACACACAATTGAGCAATGCACTTCCTTTCCATAGCTCTATAATATATAGAATGGACTAAAACAGGGTGAAGCATAAAATCCATACTTGCGTCCACTATAGAACTCATTTGACTCAATGAGAAGAAAGGTAATGGGGAGAATGTGCTATTTTATTGACTTTGTTGCAAAAGTTCGTTTCTTCAACAGGTTTCATTATACGTGATAGTATGCACAATATTATAAGTCACCACATGTACCTGTATAACAGTTATAGTAGAAATGACTCAGTCACAATTTTACACCTGAAAGAAAACCAATGATTACTATTTTAGATGTATGGAAATGATCACTTGGATATTACTGTGCCAATGGTTAAAGAGGTAAATAAATGTACATAGCAGGTAACATAACACATTTTGGTCAATGGTACGTTACTACTCCAAAATTACTTATTAGAATTTTATGAAGCAAGGCAAGTGTGGTGTTATGTCAAAGAAAAAAAAGAAAAAAAACTTGAGTGAATATGTTGTATGCAGTTAGTTAGGTGACATATTTCTGGACTTTAAGGCTTTGCAGTGGCATAACATTGTCTTACAAAAAATATATGTCTCACTTTGTGTCCACCTGATGTAACCCACAGCTATTGAAAGTGTATGCAAGAGTTTCAGAAATGTACATCTCAAATTCTTCCTTTTTACATACTAGTTCCTGTGTGGTAAAAGCTATATGCCTGTTTTTCCTCTTTCACATGCAATAACAATACTTGTGTGTGTCACTGTTAGGTAATAAACATTTATTAAAGGGCAGATCACAGGCCTTTTGCTTCATAGAATATTAGAATGCTTCCATTTCTACATGTTGTAAGTTCAAACCTCCTTGAGCTAGGCTTTTCTCAATGAGATAAACCATTTTGCAATGCTGTGATTGGCACATCTTCTGAAAAGTCTCACAGAAACACTGAATAACCACCAGACACATCTCATTATTATTCTCCTTTAACAAACCCCTTTGTGTATAGTGAGTCATGAGTTGTGTGGGCTCTGTCTCCAGAAGCGGAAGTAGGAGCTGCACTTAAATACATTGTCATTGGTCTTTCGATTCACTTATTTATGCTACACTTTTGTCATTCTACCAGAGCCCAAGTATTTTTGAACAAGTTTTAAAACAGTTTTAAATCCTATAAATGTTATATATCCTTCTGTTTTTCACAGAGATGAATATTGAAGAGTCATTAAAAAGACACAAGAAAAAAAAGGTTGTTCCCCTACTCACCATTTGTCATTACATTTTTGACGATAGCCCAATATCTGTTAAATCACATTCATAATAACTTCTGACATATGTTGGTACTCCTGGATATCCTGGCGCAGCTGCTTCAGTCATGGGAGACAGTTAGGACACTCGTTAAATAACCAGCTCTTTATTGAGAAATGTCATCACTGTCCAATCTTGATTTTATTAATTGATGGAAAAGAAAATGATTTAATTACAATTAAAATACAAAATTGACAAAATATTTGAACAACAATGCATATTTTAATGGAAAAAAAAAAGAAACTCTACCCCCTAATAATTAAGGTTTCCCCCTTTGGCTGAAATAACTTCACTGAGATGCTTTTGTAGCCATCTACTACTCTCTGACATCAATCTAAAGAAAGTTTTCCCCAACCCTCAGTGAAGAATTGATTACGCTGTGCAATGTTTGAGGATTTTCTTGCATGTGCAGCACATTTCAAGTCACCCCACAGCATCTCAGTGGCCATTCAGGACTCTCCACTTCTTAGTTTTATACCCGTTTTTTGTAGATTTGCTGGTATGCTTTGGTTCATTGTCGTTGTCTAGTTCCGATTCTCTTCTAAACAGTTTTTCAGATGGTGGGATGGCTGAGGTCAAATTCTTTTGAGAGGTTTTTAAATCCCTTATCAGACTTGTAATCAGCCACAATCTTCTTTCTGAGCTTATCAAACATCTCTTTGGATCTCACTATAGTGCTCACTTTCACATCAAAATTCAGGGACACACCAAAGTACAGTAAATGTTTAAGGTTTAATGGGGTAGGGTACCTTCAAATTGCTGGGTAGATGGATAGATGTGTGCTTTATTAATCCTGGAGGAAATTGCACAATGTTCGATGTTCTGATCATGTGGACCCAATGTGATGTGTCTGATTTTACCCATTTTAAGTGAGAAAATATGTTTGGGTGCCATTGCTTTTTTCCCCATGAAAAAAAAAAGATAGGACATTGATATACAAACATTTCTTAATAAAGGGCTAATTATCTCATAGGGTGTCTTAACCTTCACACACCCACACACACACACACACGCATACACTATGAGCTATCCTCTATGAAAGAGATCTCACTTAAGACAAGCTGTATATTGTATGCTTATTAAATTGGATCTTCGCAGGCTCACTCACATTAATACAATAATTCTTGGAATTATGTCACCAATAGTGACAAATATATGCAATGATAAAATATATACTTTTTTTTTTACAAAGCTAGGTCTAAATGAAACTCACTTTGACATCCATTCCTTCTTGTCCAAGGCTCTCGTGGAAACAGTAAACAGTAACATTAAGATACAGTTAATATGGCAACATTTCAGTCTCCCTAAACAGAGCAATACATCACTGAAGAGGCAGAGGATATAACTTTCACAGCGAGGCAGTTAAACTGACCTGACTTCGTAGATAACCTGACCTAATAGGTCTTGACTGTTGTTGAGTTATTGCTTCGTTGAAAATGACCATATCGTACCCATGTGTTGTGCTTTTTATACATATTGGATATTGTAGCCTGAAGGACTATAGCCTTCAGTGAAGTAAAAGACACTTTTAGAAGAGAGAATTTTTTATGTATCCCTTGGTGATTCTTTTCACAGATTTAGGCCTGAACACACACACACACACACACACACACACACACACACACACACACACACACACACACACACACACACACACACACACACACACACACACACACACACAATGGAGAAGGTGGAGTGGTGAAATGAAGGGTCAGTAGTAAGATGGTCAGTGCCTTGCTCAAGGCTTACCTTGACAGTGCCCAGGAGGTGAACTGGCAACTCTAGAACCACCTGTTCACACTGTCCTGGTTTGAACTGGCTACTGTCCGATCAAGCTACAGTGCCTTGCGGAAGTATTGCCCCACCCCCCCACCCCAAGAACTTTTTGACATTTTGCCACATTTCAGGCCTCAAACTTGAAAGATAACAAACTGAAAATATTTTTCATGAATCAACAACATGTGAGACACAATCGTGAAGAGGAACCAAATGTATTCAACATGTTATAATGTGTTTACAAATAAAGAACTGAAAAGTAGGATGTATAGAAGTATTGGCCCCCTGTTCTCTCAGCTCAGCTAAAAGACTCCAGAAGTTCTCTGATGACTTCTGAATGATCCAACGTTGACCTAAATGACAACAAAAATGTGTGTCATTTGGTCTCACATTTGCACATCTGTTTTTTATTTGTAAACACAATATAAAATGTTGAATAAATTTGGTTCCACTTCACGGTTGTGTCTCACATGTTGTTGATTCTTGAAAAAAATATTTTCAGTTTGTTATCTTTAAGTTTGAAGCCTGAAATGTGGCAAAATGTCAAAAAAGTTTTTGTGGGGCCCATACTTTCGCAAGGCACTGTATGTCCCTGCAGACTGAAAAAGTGTTGCCTCTTGCAGTGGTTCTTGGTTCTACATGACACTCAAGGGAGCTCTTTTTAAAATAAAGTCAATGTTGAAACATTAGATAAATGCCAATAATTAACCCAACCTTGTTGATGTATTTTCAAAATGTTTTAATTATTTTTCATTGGCTGTTCTGCATGTGTGCCATGCTTAAACTGAGTATGTATGGATCGATGTAGCATATATCACTTAAGGCTGCTGATAAATTGGCAAGCTGGTGGTATATTGATTGCTCCATGATCAGTTCTCCTGCTCGAAAAATTGCTCTCTACAATACAATGTAATGTCAATTTATAATTGCTGTTGCGTTGCTGCTGCTGATGTATTCTGCTAACAGTAGAGAACTTTTAGAGTATGACCCTTATTAAATCATATCTTACTTGTTTAAGAATGTTGATATTATTTTGATTTTTAGAACATGAAAGTCCTTTAGTTTACATTGCTAGACACAGTATTTTGCCTTATTTTGTTACCGGATATTTTGCATATCCGGTAGAAAACACAAGGAGTGTGTTGTTACAGCTATCATCGTTAAAAACGTTATGATTCTGTCTTGGTGATACAAACTGTTTACTACAAATTGTTTACTCAGTGTTTGAAGTTGGGGGTTGTTTAATTTTGTTAGTTTTTTCATTTGCGTGCTCAGTATTGAAACAACTAAAGTCACATGTTCCTAAATGCTCAGATGCCCTTTTTCCTCCTCTTAACTCAAGGTAACTGCTAAATTAATTTTGGCTCGGTTCATTGGGCCCACAAGTTGTATTTTAGTGTTGCAGCTGGGAGAGGGCTGCCCCTGGCTATCTTAGGAAAGTGAATCACAAAAACACAAAGAATAAAAGTATTCACTTTTGTACTCAGCATTCCTAATTTTAAGGTAAGTTAACAACTGATACTGATAAGAAAGCATTTGACCAGAAGTCTCCACTTTCATACTAATAATCCATACTTTTTAATGCTACAAAGATTATAGGTATTGTTTTTTTTGTTTTGTTTTTTTTTGGTTACTTAAGCACATTCCTGGCACATTTCTATTAATGGAATTTAGTCAAAAACGTTGAGACCAAGGATTCCCCAGCTAACGGTTGCTCCTGGCTGTACAGTAGTATTTCTTTTCAGCAAAATTTGCAAACAGTTTAAATATCTTCTTGGTCTTGTTTCTTCTTCCTTTCATTTTCAGTTCCATCCCAATCCTCACCCCTTTTCCTAACACACAATTTTTTTTATAGGAAGCTTGAACCACAGCACAAGGTTAATCAATGTGGTAGCTGGCAATAAATTAGGTTCAAGTGACAGGAGAATGTCCATACCTGTCTCAGCTGCTGGTGATCTGTGATTGGTGACAGCAGGCTCGGCTCCCTGGATGGTGCTGAATCATCAGGAGCAGCTGATTTAGTTACGGCAGCTGAGACAGGGCCAATCTATCAATTGATCTGGGGAATAATGCATTACCAGCTTCGGTCAAGGGAGCCTGGGCAGAATAAAGCCATGGCCAGAAACCATGGCGGGTGAACGGGGGCAACTCGGCACTCCTGTGAGCAGTACAGAGAAGGATTTAAGGAGTGTGATGGCAAGCACGCTGATCTCACTGTTAGTTGGAATTGGCACATAAAATTAAGCAGTGGTTTTGAAGTACGATGATCATTAGGGAGAGACTGATGGCCTTCTTGCTCGCATGGCTCCTCTGGGAGTTGCCATGAAGAATCTTTAATCAACAATTTGGCTGACTGATAATATTCTGTAAAATGTGTGTTTCTAAGTGCTTGTGGGCCCATATCAGATCATATACTATCCTTTAACTGCTGTTGTCTTACAAATGAAAATGAGTATTATGATGAAAAAAATGTGATAAATGGCTTGAAAATTACCTAACATTGAGAATTGACAGGTCTAGGGGAGCTCCTAAGCAAAGTTCCATTCAAAAGTGTATTAAAAAACCCCAATAGAAAACAAATGAAAAACAACAACAACAACAACAACAACAACAACAATGTGCAATTCAGACACACTGTATGGGTCTGCATTGAATAGTCTGTCAAAAAACATGTCTAAGACTCAAACACAGAGATGCAGATAGTTTTGTTTTGGACATTTTCAGTTGAGACAATGCATTTGTATTGACACCTAATGAATGGAGCCCCATGGCTATGTGAAACATCTTTTCTAATTCAAGACCTTCTTGTCTTTGATGAAATGGGTTAATCTTGCAGGATCAGAACCAGAAATTTCTCCCATTGTCTCATACAGACTGAAGAATATGTAAAAAGCCCATGACAAGACACTGTATTCCATTGCAAAAGTGTGGGCCATCAATTTTGATGACCCGTCGATAGGTTGTGTCAAAGGAGACTTGTTACTGTGCCGTGTCTAGTTCCAATCTGTCAAACCAAAATCATATCATTTCATTATTAAATAACCAAAGGTAAAAAAAGAAACTTGGAAACTGATAAAGACCACTAGGATATATTAACATGTTTGTCTTCAGAATAAATTGTAAAATTATATTTGTCAACTGAAAAATTATGTGCAAACTTTTTAAATTTGGATGTTAATTAATGAATTATTTATTTTTGAGTTTGGGTTTAGGCTGTTCAGCTTATGATTTAGTGTAAAGTATATTAAAAAAATTAAAATATATTATTTTACAGTATTTTATACACTGTTTTGATCCCCGAAGGGAAATTAAGAATGCACACTCTAGCTAATGACTCAAACGCATGCATATATATATATATATATATATATATAAGTGTGTACAGGCCCCTGTGGCACACACACACATACACAAGGGGGCCTGTAGGCATGCAAGGGAGGTAGAGTGGCAGGCAGCTCTATCTTGGTGCGCCTTAAATGAGCAATTTGTAAAGGGGACGGCACCTTGCTCAAGGGCGCCTCGGCAGTGCTCCAGAGGTGAGCTGACACCTCCCACTGTCAGCTCACCTCTGTGTATTTTTTTTTTTTGGGGGGCGGGAGCGGGAACCGAACCGCCGATCTTGAAATCATAGGACGACCCCCGCTCTACCGCCTGCTTTACCACTGAGCCACTGCCGCCCCTTGCTTAAATAATGATCTAACAGTATCGTAATATATTTACCATTTTGCTGTAATGTATCATCGCAATAGTATTAGTGCATAACAGTGGTCATTAACTGGCAGCTAGTGGACCACATCTGTTAGTTTGCCATTCAGCCCACAGAATATTAATTCAGAAAATATGCTTATTTAATTTTATTTTTCAAGTGGCAGTGGGCCAGACAGTCCCCAGAAGTGATCGTCAATTAGCTTTCCAATCTTGCCAATGAGCTAAAAATAGTCACATAGTCACAATTTAATTCAAATTACAATTATAGTGCAGTTCATAGATTATCCGTCAATGCAATCTTATTATTCTTCAAATCCATTGTCTCTACTCCATGGAGACAGTTTCTAACTGCCCAGCCTACTGGTGGGATTACAGAGGGGGGTTTGATGTTTGAGAATCTGAGAACATACGGTAGAACATTTGGATTGATTATTGTTCGATCAGCTGTTCTATTGAGTTTCAAACTAGAGACTGTGTAGTTTCCAAAGTTTATCTTTGTGAAGATTAGGCCAGATAAAGCAGGATGAAATCACTGTTAGTTGATTTGAGAATCTTGTACTGAGTGCTGTTTCGTTCGTTGCTGAGAATCTCAATGTTTTTGGCTTCCTTAAGTATTTGACTTTTGTCACTTCACAAGTTTGAGATAACCATTGAAATATATATTCTACATGGGATGGGGTGTGTGTGTGTGTGTGTGTGTGTGTGTGTGTGTGTGTGTGTGTGTGTGTGTGTGTGTGTGTCCATGTGCGTGCGTGTGTGCGGTTTTCATATTTGTTTTCTGTGAGGAACCAAAAAACACCCAGGGCTGTAATGGTGGCCTGACAGTATCAGAGTGCACACTTCTCCCTTGCCTGCAGTGTTTTTGTGCTCCCCCTCTCTTTCTTTTTCTTGCTGTTTGCTTAATCGTTTGTAATTCCTGTCTCTTTTCCTCTTGCTCGTTCCTTTTCTCTCTCTTTTTTGTATGTTGTGCAGTGTCAATGAGGTGGTTGGGGACACAAGTGTGAAATGAATGCAAGTAAAACAGAATAAAATTACCATAAGTAATTTATATTCCCCATCCGTGTGAACAGAATTCTAGAGGTGGCTTTAATATTCAAAGAGAAGTAGACAATTTTGCTACAACAATAAAAAAAAAAATTAAAAAAATGACACAAGTTATGTGGGTCCTGTTTAATGCTAGACCAATGAAATCATCTTTTAAAGACCAGTAATGTAATTTGCACCCTTCCTTTTTTATTCATTCTTTTGTTTTCCATTTACCCTCCCAATGTGGTCCCTCCATCGTCAGCAGTTACACCCTGTGTTCCAGGCCCAGCAATAAATCACTGGTTCCCTTAAGGATCTAGCACCCTCCCTCCCATCTGTCAACACCTAATGCCCACCACGACAAGCTCAAATCCACTGTGTATCAGCACCACTCGCTTTGAACAATTTAACTTTCTCAGCCATTGAAGGCTAGCTCAAGCACGCACCCCCTGAGGGGGATTGACCAGGAGGCCCAAGGTACAAACTGTTAGTCCATTTTAGGCCCCCTGGAGAGTCTGAGAAGACTCCTTTATTCCCACCACTTTAGCCTGAGAGCAATTCTGAAGTCAGAACTGACGAAGCCTCTTGAATGAGAGGCGAAAACTCCAGTGGATTGATTTGAACAGCTTTGGATAACCATGACCTGGATAACTCTGAACCTACACAGACATGATAACCGGCCGTAATACCTACCACAACCATCTTAAGATAAGAAATGACAATGACAGAAACAAGATCCACAAGTAATATCTGAATATCTTCCTGTTTTAAAGACATCTATCCAATTCTTATTCATTTTTATAATGATGTGTTTATAATGAAAAAAAAAAAAAAGTGGGGCGACAGTGGCTCAGTGGTAGAGCAAGCGATAGAGTGGGTCGTCCAATGTTCCAGAACCAGCAGTTCTATTCCAGCTCCTACCCTAAAACACCCAGTGTGAGCTGACAGTGGGAGGTGTCAGCTCACCTCTGGAGCACTGCCGAGGTACCCTGGAGCAAGTCACAGTCCCCCCTTACAAGTTGCTTATTTGGGCGCACCAAGCAGGAGCTGCCTGCCACTCTAACTTTCTCTGAATGCGTACAAGCCCCATGTGTGTGTTTAGTGTGCCTCTAATTTCCCTTCAGGAATCAATTGAGTGTGTATATATATATATATATATATATATATATATATATATATATATATATATATATATATATATATATAAACTTGGCTTCCTGTTTTGAACAGACATAAGAATGAATTTACATGAATTACCGGTTTGACGAGTAGTGTACATAAGAGAGCTTGTGAAGCAAGCAAAGCAGAAGTTGAACAGAATGTGAGTTTAGAGTATTTTATTTGCCCTGAAAGTGGTTGCAGCTTGTGCCAATGTAGCTCAGCTCCATCTTCTTTTCATGTCTTGCATTCAACTTGAAATCTGATGTTTTGGGATCACATTGAAAATGTGATTTTTATTTTATTCTGTTTTAACTAGCGGGATCCTGTGGAAATTCCATGATAAAACAATAATATCAGACTGCATCCCAAACATATGGAAAGATTGAATAGCTACCTTGTTTTATGGACCTAACGCTAAACTGCTGACATGGAGAGCTCCAGCTAAATAATAGCTGACTGATGCTAGTGTAGCGTCTCTCTAGAGTATTTAGTCTATTAGCAAGAGGTGGCTAACCTGTGTTCTTTATGTAATATGGGTTTCTATAGTATATTTGTTAGGCTTCTCTTAATTGTAACTCTTAATTTAAACTTTAACTTAATTTAAACTTAACTTGATACCTCGATCAATAAATACAACTGTTTTTTGAAAATAAGAATATTTACTTAAGGTAGAAATCAAACACTTCCATATCATAAACAACCAAAATTCACAGTTCAATATTCAGTACGGAAACACATTAAAAAAATAAGGGCCCAATATAATAAAACAAAATAGCCGGCATTAAAGGTAGTTCAATTCAACTTAAATGCAGTCGCAGGCCCAAACGACTCTCGTGTGTGGTGTAGCCTCAAACCAATGGCTGCTTTACCTTTCAGGTAAAATAATAATAAACAAAAAGAGGTACCTTCATTGTAACTGGATTCTCAGGTGCAGGGGAAGCGATGGTGGCAGGTGTAGGGGAAGCTATGGCGGCAGGTGTGGTGAAGGCGATAGTGGCAGTTGCGGTGAAGGCGATGGTGGCAGGTGTCACCAGGTCCTTCCACACAGACTTTGCTCATCAAGGTTGCTAGTTGCTAGCTCATTCACAAAGTCTGTGTGTCCGTATCTGTTGCTATGCCAGCAACTATGGTCACTGGTTTCTGTTTCGGCATCAAGTAATCCACTCACACTGATGGAAACTATTGTCCATGTTTTTATCAGGATGTGATATAGTCATTCCCCAAAACTCAAAAAAAAGAATATAAACATGAATACATAGAACATCAACACATATTTCAACATAAGTAGAGTAGCTAACACATGAACATACCATTTCTCTTCACAAAAACAATTAACATTTTTAACTTTAAATAATATATCTATATTTATTAATATTTTAACCTTTTAAACTTAAATATTATTATATTTAAATGTATTAACTGATATTTATTATTTAACTTATTATTCAACTTAATAAGTTATTAATTGAAATGAAAACATTTTAACAGGGTTACCCTAGCCAAGCTTTTGCTGCAACACAACGTGAGACACTGTGATGTCATGTATGCTAGCGCATATTCCTTCTAGATTACTTTACTACTTAACTGCCTGAACAGTGATTTGTAAATTTTATTAGAACAATAAAAGTTGAAGTTTCTGATGATGTAATTTTCCAGAGTTGGAAACTTCCTGTTGCGAGCGTTAGACACCAGGAACCAAAACCAGCAGTACGTCCATTACGGTGCCGAAGCCATCCTGACCTCCATTGAGTCTGTAATCTGGTGGAGAGACTTTTCCAAAAATCATCCTTACAGAATGAGATCACAGTAGGGATTCAGCTCGTCTTCATCGGAGGAGCATTAATAAACTCAACAGAGTCTGCAGCAGAAACTCACGTGGATGGTCTGATGATTTTTTTGTTGTTGTTTTGGCCATATATTGGTTGTTGATTGCATACATGAGCAAGGCTGGAAGGAAACTTCATAAACGTGCATGAGCAAGGCTGGAAGGAAACTTCATAAACGTGCAAAGCGAAGCTTTGATTTCATCCTTTTCAGTTGAGTTTTGTCCATTTTTTTTGATGATGGTACGACAGCATTTAGAGAGGTTTTCAACCCCTGCTGTTCACAAATGGACAGACGTTGAAAATATAAGAGTTTCCTTTTTGGCTGAAGCCGTCATTGTGTAAACGGACATACTTTTTGTATACCCCATATTCATTGGCTCTGGCTAAGTATTGCTTCTTTTTTGTGACACAATCCTTTCTTCTCTTTCAGTTGGAGTTTCACTCAGAATTTGTTGCCTTTTTCTGTCTCGTTCCTGCTGTTTGGACTCTGCTAAAAAAACATGAAAATTGTTGGAACAGTTATGACACTGTAAAATTGTGTTAACTGGGAAGTCCGTATATAGTTATTTCTTCTCCTAACATAGCGAATGCCTTATGTCATATTTTTCACGTGATTCTTTCTGGCAGATGCGCCGTGATTGGTTGGGTGCCGTGGAGTTGGTGACAGTGTGACAGCGTGAGACTATTAAGTGACCTAATTCGAATATATAGGTGGGGAGAGTTGATGAATTTGTAACATATAACAACACTGTAAAATTATTCTAAATGTCCCTTTCACTACTTCACAATAGAATCCTCGTTGTAGATCACGAATGAAAGGCTGTTAACGGGCTGTGGAAAGTGTTCACTTTTCATGTGTCTCATCAACAACTGAAAACATAATTTAACTTATCACACTGCTCACACTGCAGAGGCTTTTTGCCTGATTTTGGGGTGCATGTTATTACTGGATGGTCCACACACTAATCTCAGTAGTATTGTGGACTGAATGTCATTATTGAGGATGTCAGTGATGTAGTGCTCTCTAATGCAATTTCTGTTAACTCTTGCATTTTATGATTTCCAATACAGCAAATTTGCTTTTGATGAAACAATGATGTGCTTCTTATCTGCCTTTTTCAGTCAAAATGAACCAAGTACTAGTTCTGGGCTGGTTCAACAAGTGAACATTTTCACAGCACTAGAACCACACTATTATGTCCTACAACCAATGTGTTGTGTAAAACACCATGTTTGTTCTGAAAACGTCCTCCATTTTCTTGTGCAAATAAGTGCACAACTGTGGTTGTGAAAGAAATTTTTTTTTTCTGTTAAGTAGTTGTTTTTGTTGTAATATATTTACTGTGATTTAAGTTGTTTAAATTTAAATTTTACATCTTTGGATATAGCGGTGGTAATCTGAAGATGACAGATGACTGCCCGGGTTGCTGACATCTTTGGTTTAAGATGTCATCAACCCAAACTCGCCCTTTAATTTACCACAATGACAATTTACCAACTGGAGAGACATTTTTGCCTACACATGGATACAGACCCACTTTTTGAGCTGACCACAGAAACACTTGTGAAACATTGGGCCAGCAATACATGCTATTGAATAATACCAAGTCAGTATATAATGACTTTAAGGTCACCCAGTGAGGCACTCAGGAGACCCTTGGCCTTAACAGAGGGGCTGTTAGGCTGAGCAAAAGGGCACTTAGGTTGTGACAAGAGTGACTTCTGAGCAGACCCTAAGGGACATTCTGAGGTGAACTGAGAGCAACTCAAGATCAAGTGTTCTACCCCCCCCCCCCCCCCACACACAAACTTTTAGAAACAGATCCACCACTTAACTTCCTCTGCCAAATTTCTTGAGTCCCTCTGAAAATTTGGCAAGATTTTTCAGGGTCAGTACACAATCAAAACTAATTCAGAACTATAATAATAGTTAATATCTGACAGAGAATGTACATGTAAAAGTGCTACATGTCTGCTAAGGTTGGCTGAAAACACTTGAGGTCATCTGGATGAAATCATGAAGTGTAATAATATCTGGCTTCCATTAAATCTTGTTTGTATCACACATACTTATATCATTGGGTTACCTAAAGTCTAGCAACTGATTTGTGTAAAACTAATCTAATAAGAACAAGCCCCAAGAAAGGTTTTGTCTGTGTGCTTCCCAGTTGTGCAATCTGTTAAACCATTGAGAGAATGTTGCATGCCATGCTCTTAGTGTCAGTTGCCCTTTGCTGTGTGGCTGGAGAAGAAACAGAATCCTCTTTAGGCAGCAGCAAACAAGCATCAAATGGTTGTCTGAGCGGCCTTATGTCATTGTCTCCGCTTGAGGTGATCGGGTAAATTACACTTTGATTTGGTTTTTGGGCTAAGTAATATTATGAGATGAGATAGAATTATCCAGAAACATATTAATGCAATAAAAAGCTCTCAGATATGGCAGCTCAATTTCATTAGAAAGCTGCCAACCTTCATGCTCTCTTTTCCCCTCCCTCACCATACCACTTCCCCTCAAGGGTTTGCTTCTTTGAGCAGTGCTAACATGATTGACATTGATAGCTGGATCAAACTATAGAATCAGCCTTAATATTATAAAGTGAGCGGACATGGAAGCAAAGACCTTGGCTCTAACTGTATTAGTCACTACATATGTTAGAGTTATGGATGTAGTGAGCTAAATGCATTGGGAAATCAAGCATTCAAGCAAGAAAAAGCTTTTTTCTGTGAATGTGTAACCTTTGTGCTTCAGAACAGAACACTTTCTCTGTATGTGTGATGACAAATGCATGCATATGTAAGCAAATATAGACTGAATCATATACAGTATGTGTAGGTTATCAGTTTCTTGAAAGTCCAGTCAATTGATTTAAACAGCTTTGCATAGAGTGAATAATTTTGTGTAGTTAGACTTTTTTCCACCCACAAGTCTTTTTGTGTAGCATGACAGACACTTCATTTTTGTGTGCGTAAGATGAGGCCTGGACTTGTGCCTTTTTCTGTTAAAGAATGTCGATTAGCTATAGAGGACTTCCAAAAGTAGAGCAATGGAATTATGCATTACTTTCCAATAACTAGCCTATTTCACAAATGCTGCCAAATGTTTTGGTACAAGTGAGCACAACTGAAGAAATAGTGCCATTCTTCCCATTGTTATTTGTTCTGCCTCACATTTTGTGTTGATGGTAACCCTCTTTATTTAGAAAAGAAATAAAATCCTTGTTTGGACCATCTCAAGACCTTGACTTGTCCATATTTTACTATTTTTATTATTTTTAATGTATTTGTTTTTGAACTATATTTAAGTATTTCTTTTTAATTTTTTTAAATTTTTTTTAATTTTATATACTGGTTTGATCCCCGAAGGGAAATTAAGACAGCACACTCTAGCTACTGATTACAAACGCATGCATACATATTTGTGAGTACAGGCCCCTGTATCACACACACACACACACAAAGGGGCCTGTAGGCATGCAGGGGAGGTAGAGTGGCAGGCAGCTCCTTCTTGGTGCGCCTCAAGTGAGCAATTTGTAAAGGGGACGGCACCTTGCTCAAGGGTGCCTCGGCAGTGCTCCGGAGATGAGCTGACACCTCCCACTGTTAGCTCACCTCCGGGTATTTTTGGGGGGGCGGGAGCGGGAATCGAACC
This sequence comes from Antennarius striatus, assembly GCF_040054535.1. Classification (NCBI taxonomy): domain Eukaryota; kingdom Metazoa; phylum Chordata; class Actinopteri; order Lophiiformes; family Antennariidae; genus Antennarius; species Antennarius striatus. The sequence goes on along the minus strand of NC_090783.1, from coordinate 8,397,411 downwards.
GCCGATCTTAAATCATAGGACGACCCGCTCTACCGCCCGCTTTACCACTGAGCCACTGCCGCCCTTTTTTTTTTTTTTTTTTTTTTTAATTTTAATTTTAATTTCTGGTTTAATATTAGTATCCCCATACTGATATTAAACCACCCTCTATTTGTATTACCTTTTCCCACACTCTTATCGACTGTTTAAAGCACTTGTATGTCTCCCGTAAGTCCAAGACTCACGGAACCGAACACACATTCGGATGCCGTCAGCCAATAGAATGCGCATACGGTATCACGTGACTGCCTACCAAAAATCCATGATGAGGTGAAATCGCGAGCTTTGATGTGCGAATGGGCGAGGGTGCACTGTATACATTAAGGGTAGATAGACAGAGGATAGATGTCAATGTTGCAAAAGTATTTGCTTTTGTATTCTTGTCTCTTTACTTCAACAGGGTTTGCTCTTAACAGGACCAGTGTAAGCCGGAAGCCCTAGTTGTTAGCACCTAATCATTACTGTTCTGACCACAACAATACTGATCGATTACATTGGACTCAACAATGTGCTGTCTAATTTACTGAATGAAGGGAAATGAATGAATGAAAGAAGAAAAAACAAACAAGAAAACATGTCTCTAAGTGACTATAGGTAAAAACATATATCATATTAGCTTGGATTTGAGACGGATGTATTATAAAATATATGACCTATGTCAAACTGTAAATCCAGAGAAAAGAATGTAGTACAATGATTTTAAGGCTGCCTCTGTTTTTTTGTTTGTTTGTTTGTTTGCTTTTTGTTGTTGTTTTTTTGTTGTTGTTTTTTTTTGTTTTTTTTTCTCCACAAGATGTCCTATATTCACAGCACTAGGCCTTCTTTGAAGCATGTTGTTTACTATATATGGCAAACTGATGGTGTTTCTTTATGGTGAAGTGCCCTACTTCTGCACAAGCAGATGGTTGCTGAACAAGATATAATCATCATGGTTGACTTTGTACAACATGCATATGTTATGTACATTTGGTTAATATCCTTTTTTGTAAGAGCAGGTCTTATGAACACACTTAGAATGCACAAACTGAAAAAATGGATATGTGTAATATTCAAGATACGTTACCAAAGTGACAAAGTGGAGCATGCATGCATATTCATCTTTAAAAAAAGGTAAGCAGTTGCAAGCATGCTTTGGTTTGATTATTCAATTGTTACCATTTGGAGGGTAACAAGTTGTATGTTGTGAATTTTATAAGCACACATAAATACTGCAAACTAAACCTGTAACAAATGAGACCCAGTTTTACTTTTAAGGCTTTCTTTGGCATATCCACATTACATATCCACATCTCATTACTGTCTGTACTTAATAATGGGTTTCTTTGGTGGTTTTCAAATAATGAAGGTGAATGGAGAACTTTTGATTATGAGAAGCTGCTAAGCAGGCACTGGTAATGTCAGTCAGTCATCTTCAGATTACCACCGCTATATCCGCCGCAGCAGGTCACAGGGAGCCGGAGCCTATCTCGGTGGCATAGGGCGTGAGGCGGGGGACACTCCGGGCACGACGCCAGTGCACCGCGGAGCCACACACAAAGACATACAACCATGCACACACACATTCATTTCTACGGGCAATTTGGAACGGCCAATCAACCTGGAGCGCATGCTTTTGGAGGTGGGAGGAAGCCGGAGAACCCGGAGAGAACCCACGCAGACACGGGGAGAGCATGCGAACTCCACACAGAATGGGACTCGAACCCGGGTCCACCGTGTTGTGAGGCAGCAGCGCTAACCAGCATTGGTAATGTGAAAAAGTATTTTAATTCATAAGTAATTTATTAAAAGCAACAGGAATCACAGGAATCATTGTAGCTTTTAGACTTGCTGAGACTGTATATGTTTGAGAAGGTGGGAGGGCTCTCTAGAGAATCCATTTGCAGTAGCAATCGGACAGAACATCATCTACCTGTTATATTACTGCATAGAGTGGATTGATTACCTATGATCAGATCAAAATAAGGGACCGTAAAAAATAAATTTAAAAAAAAGTTATAAAATGACTAACCTTGTGTAAAACAAATACAATGACTAACTGGTAGCAGCAATGAACAAAGTCTTCCTGTTGATTCGATTAACCCCCACTGTTCTTAGTAAATGCAAAGTAAATCAGAAAGGCTTTTATAACAGAAAATTAACTCATTTCTGTGTCCATAATTTCTTAGAAATAGAAATGCTAGCACTTTTTAGGTTTTCAAATAGAGTAATAAACCTAACAAAAATCAATAACACATTATGAAATAGCAAGCAAGAACCAAGTGTCTATAGAGTACATGATTTAACAGAACAACAAGCTATTTCTTAAAAGGTCAGTAAGCTTTAAAGTGCACAAATAGCACTGCCTTGGGGAATAAAGATGCCATGTAAAAGCATTTTAAACCTTTTCCTTAACTAAGTAATCACTTTATTGGTGACCTAAATTTGTAGTGTTTGTGTTTATCAATGGGTGCAATGAGATTTGAATCTGTTGTATTGTAACAATGCAATAACAGACAGACAAGAATGAAGTATGCCATATTTTCTGTTTGACAAAAAAAAAAAAAAAATAGGATTCAAATTATTTCACTTACTCTGAATTAACTTCTAATTTTCTAATCACATTGGGGTTCTGAAAAAATTATCCTCAAGCATTTTAATTCCAGCATGCACAGAGCATTATTATTGCAGAAACTTTGATGAAATTAAAAAAAAAAGATTAGAAACAAATTGGTTTGAAGTTATTAAAAATATGACATTAATAACCATCGTTATTTTTTATCTACATAAACGGATTAAGAGGGTTAAGAAAATGACTGACTTTCAAATAAAAAGACACATTGTCCATTATTTAATTCTGATATGAGACCTAAGTACTTCTACCAGAAAGCACAAACTTAATACTAGTGTGGAAATGCAAAGTTGCAATGTAATGCTTGATTTTCAATAAATGGCTTAACCATTTAATGCTTAAAGGTTGACTTTATCTAGATTCTTCAGGTACCACCAAAATTGCAGTTCATGATACTGAGATTGTTTTTTCATTAAACATGTTTGCAGTTTTCAGAGGTTTTTATTATGAGACATCAACTCTATTGTACTTTAATGTTTTGTCAGTGAAATAATGCCCTGTTTCTCCATCTGTTGTTGCTTTTAACTGTAGGAAAGCAACATTTATAAGATCCGTTATTGGCTATTACTCAGGGCATGCCTTAGACAGAAGTTGGAAATGGAAATAAATCAAAAGTCAAAGATTTTCACTGATTTATATTTTTCTTGAGTCCAATAGGAACACTCTGTAAAGCTGTAACTGTTTCAACTTGGGCTTAGTTTCAATTAAATTTAATGTCTGAGAGTAAATTGTAGAGGATAGGTGTTATTAGATTTCCAAGGTTTGTAGGAGTTTTCCCAGTTTGCATGAGTATAGTGTTGCTTCAGTATGCTGTGTTTCAAGTGCATTCTTCTCCCTAGTGAATAACTGAAATTGTGATGACCTAATTTGCATGAGAGGATTTGTGAATTGGGGCCAGCGCTAGAGTCTTCAGCCTATGTTAATCTTTTTGTGTGCAGTAATTCTGTCCTTAGTTGATTTTGACCCTTGACTTTACCTTATTTTTATTATTTTTCTCATTATTTCAACTATAACTCAACAAGGCACACAATCAAAACTGAGAGAAAACAATATGCCAAAGCACAATCAACATACCCTATTTTGACTATGATCTTGTGCTGATTTTAAAAAAAATGTCACAGCTACTGATATCTTAACTTTACTCCAATCACACAGACACAGCTGCAAGCTTGAGCTTTATAGTTCTCTGCCTTCAGACTGTTCACTATTAACAGTCTGAAGGGGGTTCCTTCATACTGGGAGCAGTGTTGAGTTTACTGGTGGGGTTGCTTTTCTTGAGTCTCATCAACCAGGCCAGCTGAGGGGTTCTTTCCTTCTATGCGGGGATACAAGTGTCTTTTGGAATCGGGGGACCTGGGTGTTAGTCCCCCTGATGGCAGGGCCTGTGGTTCCTCCCAGTGTGGACATCCCTGCTTCCATTTCCTAGATCATCAGTGCCATGCCATGTCTATGTATTGTGTGTGACTGTGTGTGTTTGCATGTGTGTATGTGTGTCTTGCATGGAGTGGGGGGAGGGAGGGGTTCATCTTTGATATTATTTATAATTGTGTTCATTGTTTTTAAATCTGTAAAAAAACTTTTGTGTTTCATTTTATATGAAAAATTCTCTAGAAATAAAGTTAATTTGTTTTGATATGAACCATCCCGGCTTGATGATTTGCATGAAACATTTATTTAGAAAACCATGGATGCTCAAATAAGACACACATAGAAACAAGTTTAATTTAAATTTTAAGCATTCCGTTTGGAATTTGGAAAATTCAGTTTATTTTTTTTTTCTTGTTTTTTTTTTTCTGCATGAATATCTATGATGAACAAACCATATTGAAAAAAATTATCTTAAGCTCACCTGAGTTTAATTCAACCAAAGTCATTAAATAAAGCAACAGAAATAAATGCAGATGGTACCTAAAATACACTAAGAATAGAGCTGAGCAGCTAAGGACGAAAGACAGGGGAGAAGAAACCAATTAGAAAACACAGATTAACTGACAGCTGAAAGAGAGAAGTCACACAGCCTGAATTGACAGGAGACTAATCAAGGAGAGGTGAAACTAATTGGGGCAATCACAAATGCAGGGAGAAAGAAAGGCATACAGTATGTATCATGAAAACAGGAGAACTAGCAAACAAACCCCAAACCATGACAAACCTGTACTCTATAGCTGAGCAAAAAAATGCTGTAGTTGGGTGTTACTTTGATATGCTATCTATGTAAACTCACACAATGAATATGCATTAAGATACTCCACCCGCACATATTCTCCATTTCTTTTCTTCCACTTTTGTGAGCAACTTCTCTACCATTGAGCTTTGCCGTAGTGCTGCGACATAACTAAGTGTAATCATGTGCAATCAACATAAATGGAGCATGTGAAAATTCACAGTACTAAGTATGTGAAATTCAGCCTGAGGATGTGTATTGTTAGTAGTGAAACTGGAGCTGTCACATAGTTTAACCTTACATGAGCCTTGGCTTGCAGCACATTGAAAACCAAGTAGCAGTCTGAGGCACAGCTCAGACTGGCAGTGAGCTTGATCCTAAGTAGGACAACAGAACTCTCCAGGCTGGTGTTGAAAATGAAACAATCCCTTAAGGAATTACACAATTTGCGATCATGATTTTATTCCAATCCTACTAATACAAATATTGTATGGTTTTGCAGTTACTTCTTAAGTTCTTAAAAATGTATTTACTTCAGTGTTCAACAACTGCTGCATAGAAGAATTTGTCATTTTTAATTGCCGATGACAGAGTAGACTAAAATTTATAAGCAATTCAGTTTCAAGATTAAATAAATGAATAAATAATGTGCGACGTATACATGAGTTTTAAGGATGTTGCGTTTCATAAAGTTTGAGTAATGTACATTCATATTTAACATGTTATGCAATGTTACGTTTTGACTATACGTCCTTTTTGAAATCTGTATTTAAAAAAAAGAACCTGCAAAAAGTATTTTAATTAAAACCATTTTCATTTTCCCTATCTTAGTGCTTCATCCATCCATCCATTTTCTGCCGCTTTATCTGCCGCAGCGGGTCACTGGGAGCTGGAGCCAATCCCAGCTGGTATAGGGCAAGAGGGCGGGGTACACTCCGGGCAGGACGCCAGTGTCCCGGGGAGCCACACACAAAGACAGACAACCACGCACACACACACTTACTCCTACAGGCAATTTGGGACTGGCCAATTAACCTAAAGTGCGTGTTTTTTCGAGGTGGGAGGAAGGGGAAGAACCCAGAGAGAACCCACGCAGACTCGGGGAGAACATGCAAACTCTGCACAGAGCGGGACTCGAATCCGGACCCGCCGTGTTGTGCGGCAGCAGCGCTACCAACTGCACCACCATGGTGCCCTGTTAGTGCTTCAATAAGTGGATATTTTTTTTACTGCTTTCTAAGAGTTATTTTTGCAAAAGTTTTCTACCATAAGAGTATTCCCCTCACACTCATTCCGCCATGGATTCTCTTGTATGTTCAAGTAAAGAAGCTCTGATATGGCCTGTGTTTCTGTCTGTCATCCCTGATGATGAAGTAAACTGTTCTCTCTATAAATCACCTATGACAAACAATATAACACACATGGTCAGGGCGAGCCATTTCACAAATCCACAGTTTATAGGAGCCCGGTTATATATAGCGCATTCATGTGTGTGTGTGTGTGTGTGTGTGTGTGTGTGTGTGTGTGTGTTTGTGTGTGTGTGTGTGTGTGTGTGTGTGTGTGTGTGTGTGTGTGTGTGTGTGTGTGTGTGTGTGTGTGTGTGTGTGTGTATATGAGTGTGTGTCTTAATATTTTTTCAACACAGTTTTTCACTCGCAGCCAATTTTCTGAACAAGCATAATCCTTTAAAGTGTCATATAAATGAAACTCTCTTTCTTACTTTAAATGTCAGATAATTTGCCCTTTGTCTGCACTGATACTTCAAGGACATGATTCTCTGCTTTGCACTTCCAGAAAATTCAAATTTTCCTGTACTCCAGTCACAGGCCCCGTCCACACGGTGCCAGCACTTTTTGAAAACGCACCTTTTTGTACCCGGTATCGAAAACGATTCACGTCCACATGACAGCATTTTCAAAAAAATCTCTGTCCGCACATAAATGCATAAGTGCGTTGATCAACACATGTATAAGCAGAACAACTCTGAGAACGAGCGGAGAGAGGACCGGGATATATGGAAATTAACACTGTTCCTCCTGAAGGACAACCTTCATCACATATTTCTCTTAACCAGCAGGCAGCGCGTCCTGGTCCGACTCAGAACTGGCGTCGGCATCGAGGAACGTGAATGAATGAATGAATGAATGAATAAATACATATATAAACTTTATGACACATAAATAAAGAAACAAACGAACAAATATTTAAGTGCAAAACATGTTTACCAACGCATCTTCAACGTGGAGCTGTTATACGTCAGAAAATAGCCAGTTTTAGCTCCGATTGTACATGTAGGTACGGGGCACATGCATGACATCACAGCGGGTTTGGTCCCAGTGACATACCCCCCGGATAAAAAAGTTGCGGATACAGTGTCTACACGACAACGCAGACCCAGCATTTTCAAAAAGTTGCGTTTTCGTTCCGGATATCTGCATTGTCGTGCGGACAGAAGGCGTAAATGCAACAAAAAAGTTGCTTTTTCAAACAGTTCCGGCATCATGTGGATGGGGCCACAGTCAGTGTGACCGTCCAGAAGAGTGCTGGTTCCACAAACTTAAAATTGTATTATATATTTTAAGATGGTACCAAATAAAAGATGACATAACCTGGCATTGCAATCTTTTCCAATTTTCCAATGCTATATGTTACAAATATTCTACTACTTAGTCCTCATAGACAAGTTTTAAAATAAAATGTATTTGAATCTTCAAAAATAAAGGCTCATTATGACCTGGACTGACTTGACTGTAATTAAAACATATTAGCCAAGTGAAATTAAATGTTTTTAAAATACAAAATTTGTCATGAAACAAGTATCAAGACAAGCATTGTTTCAAAAATCTAAATTATAATACTTCATCAAGAAATATGGGAATTGCAGATCATGCATTGTGTGAATTTACTGGGCCTACAGTATTTTTTTCTATTTAAACATGCTGAGAGAGAGAGAGAGAGAGAGAGAGAGAGAGAGAGAGAGAGAGAGAGAGAGAGAGAGAGAGAGAGAGAGAGAGAGAGAGAGAGAGAGAGAGAGAGAGAGAGAGAGAGAGAGAGAGAGAGAGAGAGAGAGAGAGAGAGAGAGAGAGAGAGAGAGAGAGAGAGAGAGAGAGAGAGAGAGAGAGAGAGAGAGAGAGAGAGAGAGAGAGAGAGAGAGAGAGAGAGAGAGAGAGAGAGAGAGAGAGAGAGAGAGAGAGAGAGAGAGAGAGCAGTAGAAAAAGAGAGAGCATGCCGAGTATGGATTTAAGTACAGACGAGATACAAAAACTTAATGAGCTCTGTGTTACTCTATAATTCTCTGGTTTATCAGTTAAATATAACTACACAGCAGACCGGATTTCTGCTATCAGACAAAACAGACAGCTGAGTCAAATGAATGGGTTCAGTGTGAGTTAAATGGGGATTGCTCATATGTCTCCTTTATAAAAAGGCTGAATCCTCACTATGCTGCATTTTTATAAACTGTGATAACCTGTTCATGGGTCACCTCGCCAGCTCACATTCAGACATTGTCTCAGTGCCTCTCCCTCTTTTCAGACTGCTCAACATGTCGAAATGTTACTGAAAGAATCTCTGTTTAGGACCAAGCATAGAAGATACAGCTGGACAAGTTATTTTGCTGAGTATGTTCAGACTAGGCTGTAACATTTGAAGAACTGCTACAACTATTATTATTATTTACAAAATCTTTTTTATAAATCAGCTTGTAAAGGAAAACTTTATCATTAAAAATTGTTTTAAAAGTGTAATTTTCAAAGAGATAAAATATTACAACCCTGTAAATTATAAAAATTCACAGTGCAAAAGTGAAAGTGTGAAAACTGTGGGATTCATACCAACAGACATATCTATGTATCTTCATTCATTCATGTTGGCTTACATCTTATCAGGGGACACCATGGTCAAGTTGTCAGTTAATTGCGGAGCCACACACAAAAATGGCAAATGCTCTCATTCATCCCTACGGACAATGTACAGTGACCAATTCACCTAAGTTGCATGTTTTGGTGGTGGGAGGACCTCCTCCGAGAGAACCCAGAGAGAACCCACACAGACACAAGGAGAACAAGCAAACTGCATAGAAAAGCCCCAGATTGAATTGAACCAAGGACCTTCATGCTGTGAAACAACAGTGCTATCATGCTGCCCACATCTATGCATCTTATAAATGTCAAGTTATACAGGATGTGTTGAGCTAGAAAATGGTACTTATCTCCTAAAATGTAATGAAATACACAACTGACTATGCCTTCAAGCCCTTCTTTTCTTCGGGCTTTTTTCACAAACCTTTGTGAACAGTTTAAAATGAGACTTTTGGAGGGCAAATTATCTCTGCATTTTATTCAAAATGTACCTAAAAAGGGTCATAGCTAGGATGCAATAATTACAAAAATCCCACAAAAGCTCTCTTGGTTTGAATTGCATACAAATCCAGTTACCATACTTCATGCTGTTATCATCATCTACCACTCTTTTCCTCTGTCTCTGTCCCTCTCTCTCTGTCTCTCTCACTCCCTTTCTCTACCAATGCAGCAAGCTGTTTACATGATACGGACATGCCACCACTCTGGCAGATACAGTGGGACATAAATTGTTCTGCCCTGTAGGCTTGCAGCATCTGAGCTACATTGCTTATGGAGTAAATAGGATTAAGTGAACCGTATAGGGGGACAAGTTTGCTTTGTACATTTATTTACATATGATAGTCTCATACTTTACATGCAGACCTTTTATCTTGAACATTAAATGTACTTGTACATTTAAAGGGTAGCTCACAAAAGGTCTTGGCCTTTTTTTGTTTGTCTATATTACAGCAGAAAAGGGACATATTAAATGATCAAATTAATTTTCATTTCACGTAAATATCAATGGGATATTTTACGAGGAAGCCCAGGTTATTCAGTGGTTGCAGCCCTTAGATGTGAGCACTGGTCCTGGGTTTATGGATTTAAATATATTGGCACAAAGGTCAAGGTGTTTCAGAATGACTACTTAATAAAGCAGTATCCCTGTTATGGATTCCTACATTTAACACTGTAAAAATACAATGTCTTTTGTCTCATAAAGTGTAGAAAATGTAATATGGAAAATATCTAAACTGATTTTTAGAAATAAAACATGTTTTTGTGAAGACATTCCCACATGTTTAATACATTAGTATTTACAGATGGTAGCTATTACCAATAGAAATGCTTTTCATGTCATGCCATGACGTTTGATTTTCTTTGGTTTCACTGGTATGTAATTATCTAGACTGTATTGTAATGAAATATTCATAATTCTGCCAAAAAAAATGACTTACAGAGTTGTAATCAAACATGAGTGCATCATTTTTATCCACTTTAATTTATTTATTTTTATGCTTGAGCCCAGAGCTCACTGTTATATTTTGCTGTAATGGCCACTAGGTCTTGTCACTGAAAATAGATAAAAGTCTTGGGCAACCCAGAAAGCCTGCGGCCATCAAGGGGCATTGGTAAACAAGAAAAGCGACAAGGGAGCGAGAGAATGAGAGAAATAGGAGGCCAGTGGAGAGAGACAGGAAGAGGGAAGGGAAGTAGAACAAGGGGCAAAGGGAAATGGAATGACAGGGGGTTATGGAGAAGCCTCATCTCTTGTGACCCAGGGGTTGCATTGAGAGAAGAGATGTAATTAATGTCCCTTCTTTATAGAAAGCCTCAAGGCTGTAGAGATAGCCTGTTTCCAAACAAGACACAGCCACACATGTAGGTGTCATTGAAAGTGTTTTTGCTTATCTTTTTAATTACAATGCTTCATTAGCACTGTGAGGGAACAAATCCAGTCAATCACAAAGTGGATTATTTCAGTTTTTTTAAAGTAAAAATGTGATTGTTCCCTCAGGGGAAGAATACATATGTCCCATCCTCTGAATTGTTTAAAGCTTGCCCTGTTAAAAAGTATTTAACAATTGATGAAACACAAGGTTACCCTTTATGTACGGTAGCAACAATGAGAAAATGTGAATGATGGGAGAGTTTGATAGTTGTAAGTTTACTGCATTTTTCAGTAGGTCACGGAAGTTATTTTAATTATTTATTTGCTTTTTTTTTGTAGGGATTTTGCAACAACAAAGATGGCAGCTTTAGCTCCTTGCACACCAATGGAAATTTATTTTGCAGAAAAAAATTCAATTAATGACTTGCACAGCATTTTTGAAAAACAGCGAACACTGACTACAAAAATTGGGAGAATGCATTATCCACAAGGGATTAGAGAAGAGCAGAGATGTCAAGATTTGTAGATATAAGGCAATGAAGAATTAATCTTGTCGTTTTACTTGTGCCTAAATAAGTTAGATGTTTAAAATGTCAAAATGTCAAATATTTTAATCATTCACCTAAGGTTCCCTAATTCTATACAAGTTATAATTTGCAAAATATCCGATAATATTCTGGACCTAATTATGGATGACTTAAAATTAAATGATCTGTACGAGATCCTTAATTTGGAGATGCAGTGGAGATGCAAAGTGTTCACTTTAACATTGTCTCAGGGGTGACTTGAAAAGGTTCAACACACCTATTAGCTTCACCTTTACCTTTTTGGAAAAGGCACAGTTTCAGTTAAAAAGGTTTAGGTTATGCATGTATATACAGGCCCTGATCATTTTTGTTCTTCATTCTATTTTCAGCATGTAATGTTGAGGGGAAAACATAGCAAACATAGTGTGATTTGGCACTTCATGTCAAATGATTTTGTTGAAATCCAACCCAATCAGTAAGAAACCATGTTGACCACAAAACAAAAGCAATATGCAGTAGGGTTTAGCCAGGTACTCGTTTCAGACAAGTATTCGGTATGGATAACGCTTTTTTGATGAGTACGAGTATGATACGACTAAAACTTGTCAAAACTCGTGCTCGTATAATCCTCATAACTGTCACACACAGCACCCTAACTCCAGAGACTGCAGCCACAGCAGAGCTGCCTGTCCCTGTCCTACTCCCGCACACACACACAGACATTGACTGATCTCTTTGTACGTGGCTTTGCTGTAGCTCACGTTGCTATCCTTAGGTTTTCTTCACCTTGCCTCTATTTTGGTCTATTGGTGAACTTGTTTTTTGTTTTGTTTTGTAGCACGTATGCAGTGCATTGAACCAGACATAGCTGAAAACTGCTCATGCCACTTCGGTCATCGCCTTCACTCGAGTTGTTTTTTTTCTTTTTACCTGCTTGCTCTTGGATTGACACTTTCTCACTTCAGTTTAAATCAGTAATTTCTATACTAGATAGATAGATAGATAGATAGATAGATAGATAGATAGATACTTTAATAATCCTGGAGGAAATTGCACTGTATAGCGTGCACACACACACACACACACACACACACACACACACACACGGACACACGCGCACATAATCCGTCTCTCTTTCTCTCTCTCTCTCCCTCTCACACAGTCACTCAGTCACACACACATGCACAAACAGACACAAACACACGCACACACACTTTAATCTGGCCTCCCAGAATTCTGCAGCTACTTAAACTCCCATAGGCTGTGATTTTGACTGCTCGGACATTATTTATATATAATTTGGATTATCATTGAAAATATATAAGAATAAATTGGTGAAAGCGATAAAAACACATCAGGACATTAATTAAAACTATAATGATTGATTTTTTATTTATTTATTTAATTGACACAAAATAACTTATCTGCAATTTCACATCCAAACTCGACCTGTGAAATAAAAACAAATGTATCGCTTTACACCCTAAGACAAGCTGGGATAGGCTCTGGCTCATCACAACCAGCTCCAGCGGATGAAGCGGGTTGAGAAAATGAAAATAATGGATACAGACAATTTAGATTAGTGGTCCCCAACCGTTTTTGCGCCCCAGACCGGTTTTATCTAAGACAATATTTTCACGAACCGGCCTTCCATTTGCTCGATAATCATTAATGATGCCAGGACAGCTGTAGTCTAATAATAAATCATCCGCATTGGTTTTGTGTAAAATGCAGACATCATCAGACAACAAAGAAACTTTTTTTCATAAATTGGTAATCAAAATCTCTGTAAATGAAATAATTGTGAGAAATAATTATATTAAAAACTTGATTCAAGTGACGGCACTAATGAGGTTTATTTTGAAATATAGTGACTTACATTACATTGCATTCAACGTAGGAGAAATACTGATCATTTCCAATAAAATCGTGAACAAATCAATCAAATTATAATATTTATTACAATAATGAGATTTAATGGTAGGAAACAGCTGATCTGGGGTGACGGGAGACAATGACACTTGAAGTGTGTTCTGGACATCTGGTCTACTCCGCAGTTTGGTTTTCTTTATGGTCACTGCAGAAAATCCCGCTTCACAAAGACAGGTTGGAAATGGAAGCAGGGTTTTCGATCCTCTTTTGCGATCTCAGGATAATCTGCCTTGACTTTATTCCAGAACACTGGTGCAGTTGTGGGCTGGCAGGTAACCTGTCACTTGACCGAGACCTGTCAAGCGGGACAGATGCACGCATTCGTCTGTGCGTCATTCCGCACAGACGTCACTTTTCAAAATAAAACATCTTTAGTCTGGTAATCAATAAGGACAAGAAAGTCAAACTTTCTGTGCCGCCCTGTACCTAAGGTCCCTTGACCCGGTAGTTTGAGACCACTGACATAGACGGATGTAACAGAGAATCAGGTAATTTTTCAAAATAAAACATATTTCAGATTGGTAGAAGGATGCTGAGTTTTGAACTGCCAGGCAGGAGGCCTTGAGGAAGACCAAAGAGGAAGTTTATGGATGTAGTGAAAGAGGACATGAAGGTATTTGGTACGAGAAAGGACGATGCAGAAGACGGTTAGATGGAGGCAACCTATTTGCTGTGGCGACCCCTGAAGGGAAAAGCCGGAAGGAAAATAATAATAATAAGAAAACATATTTCAGATTCCGAAATAAATAAAATGGAAGTAATGTAAATTATTTTTTCTTTCTGTGCGGCCGGTGCCAAACAACCCACGGACTGGTACCGGTCCACAGCCCGGGGTTTGGGGACCACTGATTTAGATGGTTGAACAGATACAGATACAGATACAGATAGTGGTGTACTCGCTCATCCCTAATATGCAGTCATTAATACACCTACCACAAGGAAACATTGATCAATGGTGATAAATGATTATTTATCAGGGTAATAGCTTACGTGCACTTGAAAGTCCTATTGCTTATAAGGAAAAAGTAAAGTGACTCACCTTTTTCTCAGGTCTTCACATACGGTATATACCTTCAAATGTACTGAACATCATTATGTTGTACAACATACTGTACTTGTTGAGGCCATGGATACAGATATATGCATCTTGTTTCTGTTAAGAGATTCAATAAAGACATAAAATTGCAATTGATTTTGACATTCCAATGTATCACTATGCAATGTGACATTCATAATGCACATATAACTGAATGTGTACTTTACATTCTATAACAGTTTGAAAAACAAAAAACAACTACTGTTAAATTAATTGGATTAAGGGTATATAAATTTTTTGTAGGAGATGAATGCCATCAAAAAATGCTATGGTTTTATGAACAAAACAGAACAAAAAATAAGATTAAAAAAAATAACAGAAACAGCTGGATTAGTATCTTTCTGCAGATCAGACTTAATCCTCTGCATACTAAGTAATACATTAGGGCACACTTAATTTGTGTGGGTGTTGTTCCACACTCTGAAATATGCAGGATTAGTCCTTAATGGAACACTGACATGGGAAAAAGAGGAATTGTTTGTTGTACTCTTAGTATTTAAATTTTTTTTTAATGTCAATGCCGTATTATACAAACACCGGGGTGGTGGTGGTGGGGTATAAAAAATACAAAAAATATAAAAATACCAAAATACAATATTTTGCATTTTACAACAAGTTAATCTTACAATAAGCCATGGCCTAGAAAACATTCTCATGGATTTATCTCTTTCTTGACTCCTGTTACTTTGCATTCCTTCATTATGTGTTAGTATATTTTTCTCTTGTCAAGTCGTTGGAAGTGGCAGAGTCCACACAAATGCTGTTTTCTGGTCTTGTTACCACTACCATGTGTGGAAAAGCCATGTGTGGTATTTTTCAAAAACATAACTTCAGTCAACTTTTGTGTCCCTAATTGTGTGTGTGTGTGTAAAATCCTGAGTTTCTCATAGATTGTTTTGTCTGGCCAAATTAAAATCAGTTGACATTTTTTAATGTTTGTGTTTAATATTACACTGTTGAGAAAACTGATTTTATTAAATCCAGTTTAATTAATTAAATTCCAAATATTCTGACATTTTTCAGTTAATTCTATACTGTGCCTCCATCTTCTTTCCTCAGCAACATCAAAGCACATTAAATCGAGTACTGTGGTTCATGACTATTACTGGCCTGATCACATTGCAAAAGCTGAAGTTAGCAGGTATTCTAGTATTAAGAAACAGCACCTGGCATCCCAACCAATATGACTCCAAAGATAACTTCAAAATGTAACTTTCTCAGGAAATACAAAAGCTGTAAAGCTAAGCTGTATTGTTAAATACATGAGATGGGCAACTGATGTTGTGTTTCCACTCTTCTCCTTTTGGTTTTTCCCTTCAGGGGTCTCCACAGCAAATCAGTTGCCTCCATCTAACCTTGTCTTCTACTCATTCCTGATTCTACCCACCTTGGTCACTCCTAGAGAGAACCTCAGCATCTTCATCTCTGCTATCTCCAACTCTGTCTCCTGTCTTTTCCTCAGTGACAGTTTGTAGACCAAACAACATCGCTGGTCTCACTACAGTTTTGTACACCTTTCTTTTCATTTTGGCTGGAACTCTTCCATCACACATCAAACATGATACTTTTCTCCACCCGTTCCATCCTGCCTGTACACGCTTCTTCACCTCTTTTCCACACTCTCCATTGCTCTGGACTGTTGACCCTAAGTAGTTAAAATCATCCACCTTCTTGATCTTTTCTCACCGGAACCTCACCTAGGTCCTTCTCATTCACACACATGTACTCTTTCTTACTACGGCTAACCTTCATTCCTCTCCTTTCCAGGACAAACCTCCACCTCTCTAGCTTCTCTTCCACCTGTTCCCTGCTCTCACTCCATATCACAATGTCATCTGCAAACATCATAGTCCATGGAGATTCCTGTTTAACCTCATCTGTCAGCCTGTCCATAACCACAGCAAACAAGAAGGGGCTCAGAGCTGATCCTTGAACTCCTCTGTCACACGTTCAGCACACCTCACCACTGTCTTACAGTCCTAATACATGTCCTGCACCGCTCTAACATACTTCTCTGCCACTCCAGACTTCCACTTACGAATACCACAGTTCCTCTCCATACTGCTGCTCACAAACGCTCACTTCTCATCTCAACGCATCTTCTCACTATCTAAGATCCTGTTGAACAACCCAGTCAGAAACTCTACTGCCACGTCTCCTACACTTCCACACCTCCACAGGTATATCATCAGGACCGAGTGTCTTTCCACTCTACATCCTCTTCAATGGCCTCCTCACTTCATTCTGACTAATCTTTGCTACTTCCTGGTCCACAACAGCTACCTCTTCTAGTCTTTGTTGTCTCTCCTTTTCCTTGTTCATCAACTCTTCATAGTACTCTTCCCATCTTTCCATCAGTCTCCCCCTCCTTACTGTCCATTCTAGCATACAAGTCATCATAAGCCTCTTGTTTGGCCTTTGCTACCTCTACTTTCACCTTACCCTGCATCTCCCTGTACTCCTGTCTACTCGGCTCAGTCCTCTCAGTGTCCCACTTCTTCGCTAACATCTTTTTTCTGTATACTCTCCTGTACTTCCTAATTCCACCATCAAGTCTCCTTATCTAAATTCCTTCCAGATGACACACCAAGTACTTCCCTACCTTTTTTCTTGATCACATTAGCTGTAGTTGTCCAGCCAACTACCCTGACGTATGCAAATAGGTTAGGGCAAAATTGGTTGTAGTTGATGTTTGAAAGGGAAATGTGATTGTAAAAAAAGGGGGGGACAGAGAGTGAAAGTGTTTTGAAGATACGTAACATGACCTTGCTCGAATTTACTAGGATATCCATCTCATGGAGAGCAAGAGCAATATTCATTTGATTGCTGATACTTCGCTGTCTACCAAATGGACCACAAGCAGGAGAGAGTGAGAAATGTAGAGAGAAGCAAAGGGTGGTACCATGACTGTATGCAGTGCAAATGCAATGCAGGAGCTATAAAACTGATAAACAGAGCCATCTCAATTGTGCCCACTGAAGCGGTAGAATGATAACTGGATCATAATCAGATGATCTGGCTCCGTTACAAATGATCAACTCATTTGGAGATGCAGAGGCCTGGCCAAAATGATTCCTTAGCTTTTGAGCACATCTTTCCAATTATTATGTTAATTGATGCATGAACTGCTTAACACTTTAGAAATGCCATTAAAGCAGTGATGCCCAATGTTCTTAGGTAAAAATAACATTTTAACAGATACAGAAGAGACACTGTTATGTCTGGCCCATGCATCTCAATTTATTTAACTCCTGGGTGTACTGTTGTGGATACAATTATCTGAATCTTTTTTTTTTTTGCAGCCATAAATGCATTTAAACACATCCTCTCACTACTTCTTAGTTCATCAATACAATCCGGGATTTGGAATTTTTACAATTAGCTTTCTTCACCTGCATTTTTATAATTTTATTTTTACATTTTGTGTCTTATGGCATCATTTACATCTGTCATTTTACATTACTCTGTCCACAGTATTTATTTTAGGTGTTGTGACCCAGAATGATAGTGTGTCTAGGATGCTGGGACGGTATCACATAACCACTTCAAATTCAGAGTCCAGATCGTATAGGGGGAAGAAGAAGCAACACAGGAGCAAAGGTCATGCCAGACTTGTAAAAAATTATTGCAACAGAAGTACTATTGTTTAATATTGCGAATGGAAACAAAAACCTGCCTTCCCTAAAACAGACAAAGGTTGGCACTGACCACTTTATTATATCAACAAAGGCAAATCTATGTGACTGACAATGCATAGGGTGCCCTCAAATTTACCCACTCCCAACGTCTGACCAAAGACGTGACTCTGAGCTTTACAAAAGCATACCACCAACTGAAGCTTCCAGAGCACAGTTAAGAGAGAGACCTGAAAAATTTGCTGTATGCAACTTATGAAGCCTGGTGGCTTTATACTGTCGGATGGTGATTGTGAAGAGCTTTCAGCTGGACCACAAAGGTGAACAGCATGATCCCTCTTTCACCTCCTTGAAACCCATTTTAACTCAACGTCCTCATTTGAGGACAGCATAAAAAACAATGAAAATAATGACGAGGATTGGTTATCGAACAACATTATGAAGTGAGGGTAATAACAACATATTGATTCATCAATATATGATGCAAAATTCTCATTTATATAATATGAAGCACAAGAAAGACTCCATAGAAATTTGACAAAAATACACTTCTGTAGACTGATGAAGATGATTACCAATATCTTCTTTAATTTTGATCTGCGTATGCTGCTATTCGGCGACTAGTGTCCAGGAGGGTTTATTTATATGCTGTCTTTCTTATTTTTGAAATAGGCATGCAATTATAGGCTATAGAATCGCGTAAACTTTGCTGTCCTCAAATGAGGACAATGAGCATTACATAAGCAATATGCATTGGAAGAAGCGCTGCCTCAATTGGAAGAAACAAGCTCAAACCATAACACGTTTCATACTTCTAATATGAAATAATGTTCATATATTGTTCTAAACAAGTTTTGCACTGCAAGACAGGAAAAAGCTTGAACGTAACACATTTGAAACTTGTAAAGTACCTAACATACGTGAGAGCTGTACGTGCTGCCGAGCATTCATTGACTGGAGCTTCTGGTGGGCAGGGTTTTTTGTATGTACAGAAGAGATTGCAAGGTAAGATCGAAGTGTACCACAGTTAGGAATTACAGTATGATTATCTAAGTCATTCCATGAATTAGTGAATATATGTGTTTACATGTTTTATTACCATAGTTGCTATATCGATTTTTTGTCATTTAGTTTACTTTGATAGAAATATATCATAAATTATAAATAAACATTATAATAAATAATATTATAAATAAAATAAGGCCACTGATTACTATGCTTCAAGAATCCTTTCGAAAATGTGGAGTGTTTGAGGAGAATTTGTCAGTTGATGAAATTATTGTGTGCTAATATGGACATAACACTGTCCAGCAATTCATTGTATTGGGTGTCAGAATACTGCTACAATTTTGATCTGTATTTTGGCAAAGGGTCTGCTAATGAAGAAAACAGAGATTTGTTGCTCGGTTCAAAGGTGGTGCTAAATATGCTCTCGGTTGTAGATAACCCATTTTCTTATAATGTAGACTTTGATAATTTGGTCATTTGAGGACTTTGGGATTCAATGCCATGGGAACAATTAGGGAAAACAGGATCAGCAAGTGCCCATTGAAGGAATCGATTGCAATGAAAAAAGAACCGAGAGGAACATATGATTACAGGTCTGATCATAATGAAGAAATTCCCATTGTGAAATGGGTGGACAACAAATGTGTTACAACTGGTACAAATCATGACACAGTACAACTAATAAAGAATGTACAGCGTTGGCGGCGATAATCTATGTCAACAGGAAATGTCCCTCAACCAAAGAACATATTGTAAAAAATTTACTGTAACCTTAGGTGTTGAATGTTTTGTTCCATATCATTCTTAGGAATGAGCTGCTTCTGAACATGTTAAATTAAGTTGTTTTTTTTTTGTGTTCATTTGTAATTTTTTAAGAAGCCGTTTATATTTATTGTTTTCTGAAAATGGAAATATTCTTTTATTTGACCGGAATGTATACATATCAACCCAGTGTCCTCATTTGAGGACACCCTGTATTTCTTTTCTTACTTGATATAAAGTAGTTTTGGAAGTCCCAACATGTTTGTATTCCCATTTTATGCAAATTTTCTGAAAATCATTTCAAAAATCTAAAAATTGTTAACAGGAATCTTAATTGTTTTCTCTCATACAAGCCCTAAAAAGCATGTGACAGTGTCAGCAAAACATTGTCAGATCCTTTGATTCATCTTCAGGTCGTAGTGTTGCATAGTGCAAGCCAACCTCCTTAAGTATACATCCTTGAAAGGAACACCAGAAGTTGACGGTCTAAATAAACTTGAATTGGATATACTGTACCTCAATGTTATCAAAAGTTCTTCAATCAATTCACTGAAGTTTAAAAGAGTTCCATGAAGACGTTTCACCTCTCATCCCCGAAGCTTCTTGATGAAGAACACAGGGTCCTGACCTCGTTCAATGGAACAACACTGAGCCACTGGTTCTGTTAAATAGACGACACATGGGTCAAAATCAGAATCCACAAAACGCATCAACTCTGTGGTCAGCAAAATCAAGTTCATCAGAAAGGACAACAGTTTTCCCTTTTCTGTATAGAAGATTGCAGTTGGAAACCAACACACAGGGATCAGGTCCTGCTATTTGATTCTCTTCATCTGCTGGAGCACAAGCTAGGAGTCATCAGGACCTTCCAAAACAGGGCCGACACGTTAACCACTAGTACCCAAGGCCAGGAAAAAGAAGTCAGACACCTGAAAGCGGCACTGAAAACTTGTGATTATCCTGACAGGACCTTTATGAAAGCTCATGCAAGATCCAGAAAGGAGAACAGTGAGTACTGAAGAGAAGGAGAGCAGGCATAACAACATCCCCGTGTTCTTTAAGCAGAGCAACATCCTTAGACAATGACTGGTCCGCCTAACATCGTCTTTTGCCGATTTACAATCAAGTTCTTTCAAAACTCCACAAAAGAGCTACTCGGCAGATTGACAGTGGTGAAGTGGTTCATGCTAAAGACTACCATTAGCATACAAGGGCTTGATGAAAATCGAATTTCAATGACCCCCATTGACATCCCTTGGCACTTCCAGGTCTTGACAATGGTTGTTGGAAAATTAATACCAATGGCTGCACCACAGAGTTAAAAAGGTTAGGCCCCGTCCACACGATGACAGTTTTTTTTTTAAAACCCAACTTTTTAAAAACGCATCGAAAACAATTTGCGTCCACACGACAGCGTTTTTAAAAAAAATCTCCGTCCACACGTAAACGCAGCAGTGCGTTTTCGAAGACGGCTATAAGCATGCCAAACTATGTGGTGGCAGTATTGAGTCATATTTTATCCAACAGGAATCCTCCGTGTTTTGTTATCACAACACACGGGCCCATAAATATGACGTCACAGCGGTTTTCGTTGCAGGTAATACGTCAGCGTTTTTAAAAAGTCCCAGGTATACGCCGTCCACACGACAACGCAGACTCAGCGTTTTTAAAAAAATCCACCTCGGCCAGCGTTTTTTAAAAGTTGCGTTTTCGTTCCGGATATCTGCGTTGTCGTGTGTTCCAGGACCATCCTCAAAAAACGAAATTCTGCAATATAATGACAAACTATTTATTTCATTATTTATGGTAACTTCAATGTTTATTAACCTTCCCCATACTGATATCAAACCACTGTCTATCTGTAATACCTTTTCCCACACTCTTATAGACTGTTTCTTCTTTTCCTTTCAGCTTTTCCCTTCAGGGGTCGCCACAGCGAACACATTGCCTATATATATATATATATATATATATATATATATATATATATATATATATATATATATATATATATATATATATATATATATATATATATATATATATATATATATATATATATATATATATATATATATATAGTACAGTGGTTAAGTCAACTGACTTGAATGCCGGAGGTTGTGGGTTCGAATCCCGGTCGGGACAAACACCATCCAGTCAATGTGAAATGCAGAAAGGGGCGTGGTCTGGAATGCAGGAGGGCGTGGGCGTGGCTTCGAACCCCAGACATGGTGGGCACTATCCAGTGAGGGTCCTTAGGCAAGACCCTTAATGCTATACGAGCCTACCTCAAAAATATGAGTGAACACAATAATGACAGGGTCATACCGGCTCGGACGTCGCCCGGGTTAACAAGGTCCGCGTCAGATGCTAGGGAACCAGGGCAATCTGATGACAAATGGGCTACTGGAACAAGACACACATGGACAAGGGCAGAGAATACGGAGTTGTTGGAATGCTACTACACAAGTAATCCCAGAGAGAGGGGATATATGGGGCGGATGTGGGACCAATGGATGCTTCGAAACCCACAATCAAGGCTAACAAAGAAACAGCTGTTAGCCCAGTGTTCCAACATCCGTAACCGAAAACTGATGTCACAACTAGAGATCGATGAAATACAACAACAATGCTACGGAAGGGGGGGAGCCAGGACGCCAGGTCAGCGGGGGGATATCACCCCCCCACAATCCGTGATTGGGTACCAAGCCCCAAGAGACATAGACAGCCTCAATACAAGAGCTGCTGACCTGCGAAGGAAGATCGTGACCCAAATGGAAACCTGGAGCCTCCGACAAATACCGAAGCTAAGTTGTCAAGTACCTTCAGAAGATCTGCTAGAAGATGTGAATGCTGCAATAAGAACCATCCCCACAGGGAACATAACTGAGACCAACAAGCTGATCCACAGTACACTAAGCGGAAAGAGGGAGGCCGAGGACTAGTGAGCATCAGGGCCACTGTCCAGGATGAGACATCAAAAATCCAAGAGTACATCAGGAAGATGGCCCCAACAGATGAACTGCTCAGTGAATGCCTTAGACAGCAGAAGCCTGAGGAGGAAGAGGAGGAGGAGGAGACAACATGGAGGGACAAGCCCCTACACGGCATGTACCACCGTTAGATAGAAGAAGTGGCTGATATCAAGAAGACCTACCAATGGCTGAATAAAGCTGGACTGAAAGACAGCACAGAGGCACTGATCGTGGCAGCACAGGCCCTAAGTACAAGGGCAATAGAGGCCAATATCTACCACAGTAGATCTGACCCAAGATGCATGTTATGTAAAGAAGCCCCAGAGTCAGTCCAGCATGTGGTAGCAGGGTGTAAGATGCTCGCCAGTTCAGCATACATGGAAAGGCACAACCAAGTAGCTGTGATAGTGTACAGGAACATCTGTACCCGGTATGGACTAGAAGTACCCAAATCCCAATGGGACATACCACCGAAGGTGGTTGAGAACGAGAACATATATTATATGTGTGTGTGTGTAATTAGTGTGTACAGGCCCCTGTAGCACACACACACACGTATACAAGGGGGCCTGTAGGCATGCAAGGGAGGTAGAGTGGCAAGCAGCTCCATCTTGGTGCACCTTAAATGAGCAATTATTTTGTAAAGGGGACGGCACCTTGTTCAAGGGCGCCTCAGCAGTGCTCCAGAGGTCAGCTGACACCTCCCACTGTCAGCTCACCTCCGGATGAGCGAACAAAGACTCACCATAGCGAACAAACCCTCACCACAGCAGACAACTACTCCTCCTCTTATAGACTGTTTAAAGCGCTTTTAAGTGTTTCTTTAATACAGCGAAGTGCGCTGCATTCCATGAGTCTCAGAATGCAGCGTACTTCCAGATGCTGTGAGCCAATAGTATGCGCGTACGATATCACATGACTACCTACTAAAGATTTGCAACGTAGTGAAGCCTGGCATCTTGAAGCATGAATAAGCAAGGAAATACTGTATTTGTTTAAGGAATGGAGTAGAAAAGAAATAGTCTAGTGTTGACAGTATTTCTTCTTATACATCCAGTGCATAATGGGAGTCATCTTATATTCTTCACACGAAAAATCATTTCAGAGTCAATGCTCTCAGCTGGTTGATGTTCCGGAGGTTTTCATGAATCCCTTCTGGTTACTGATTGTTCTGACACTGCATTAGTCTTTACGGTGATTTTGAATAGCTCATCTTCTTTCTATTCAGTGGATACCTAACACCCTCACTGGGACCAGGGGCCAAGTTTAAAGTGAAGAAATATCCAACCTGCCAGAGCCTGTTAGACTATAGATTCAATTGGAAGAGCCACTGAACAGTATCCCTGTAGATTTGAAGGAGCTATTTCTTTTTGCATTGAGGTAGTCCCTGAAGGACACGATATATTGAGTTTGTTTTAAAAGTGATGCTTCCATTAGATTCAGTCTGTCAGTCATGTTGTTCAGTGCTGACACTGGTGGAATGCTTGATTCAGCATCCCTCTCTGGGTAATTGTGATGGGACACTGCACCGTTGAAAAAGAATGTTAAATCATCCAAATCGTTGAATGAATTTCTGTAGCCATATGCTGTTACCATTGTGGGGGATCCTGCCTGCAAGTTATCAAAAGTAGTTATTTGATCAGATAACCCTTAAAATGCCATATGTCTTGTTATGGTGCCTTTCCCCCTTGTCTTTTAATTCACAAGCTTAGTTGTTTATTCATTTCCAAAATCTAAATTTACTTTTGGACACCTATATGACAAAATGATGTATAGGACAAGTGATTTCTGAAATGATACCCAGCTATCTGACCTTCTTTGATACAATTATATGCATACTATTTGTCGTTGAGAATAAACACATTAATAAATATCATACCATATTAACAAAAGTTTTTAGCTTTGAGTGTGCTCTGAATTGTAAATATTATGTTACTTTTTCCATCTCTTTTAGAATTTCTGACCACATCTCATGATGAGCTTCTGAATGAAGAACAGATTATTCATGTTTTTTGTACTTTCAAATAGTATACATTTGTAAACAACCCTTCCTATTATCACATTTTACTGGCTTATGCAAACTTTGGCTCCACAGCCACAAAAACGATAAATTGGAAGACTGAGGTTTCATTATTTAAGCAAACAAGTGACTTCAGAGTATGGATTAACCTGTTAGTGCCAACAATAACCCTGATAATTGGCTTGAGTTTTAAGTACTGAAAGTACAAAAACTGTACATTTCAGTGAAAAATTAGTATTATTTTAAGTAGTGGGTTGTGGTGATTTTGTACACCTTGATTCATAAGAACTACATCTGATTCCTTCTGACATAACTACTTTCCGATAAAGACAAGCTGATATATAAATGTTTACCTTTTTAAAGTTACACTAATACAAACTAATATATATATATATATATATATACACATATACACACACACACACACACACACACACAATCACACTAGCGGGAACCCGTGGAAATTATACGATAAAACAATAATATCAGACTTCATACCAAGCATATGAAAAGAATAAATGGCTACCTTGTTCTGTGGAACTAATGCTACACTGTTAACATTGAGAGCTCCAGCCAAATAATAGCCAACTGATGCTAGCAGAGCTTTTGCTGCAACACAATATGAGACATGGTTATGCCATGTATGCTAGTGCACGCTCCTTCTAGATTACTTTACTACCTGAACAGTGATTTCTACATTTTATTAGAACAAAGTTGAAGTTTTTGATGATGTAATTTTCCAGAGTTGGAAACACTCTGTTGCGAGCGTTGGACACCAGGAACCAAAACCAGTAGAACTTCCATTACGGTGCCGACGCCACCCTTACCTCCGTTGAGTCTGTAATCTGGTGGAGGGACTTTTCAAAATCATCCGTACAAAATGAAATCACAGTAGGGATTCAGCTCGTCTTCATCGGAGGAGCATTAATAAACTCAACAGAGCATGCAGCAGAAACACAACTGTATGGTCTGATGATGTTTTCTTGTTTTTTTGGCCATAGATTGGTTGTTGATTGCATACATGAGCAAGGCTGGAAGGAAACTTCATAAACGTGCAAAGCGAAGCTTTGATTTAATCCCCTTCAATGCGGTACGACAGGATTTAGAAAAGTTTTCACCCTCTGCGGTTCGCAAATGGACGGATGTTGAAAATATTAATTTTATTTTTGGCTGAAGCAGTCATTGTTTAAACGGACATACTTTTTGTATACCCCACATTCATTGGCTCTGGCTAAGTAGTACTTCTCTTTTCGTTATGCAATCCTTTCCTCTCTTTCAGTCAGAGTTACACTCAGAATTTGTTGCTGTTTTCTGTCTCGTTCCTGCTGTTTGGACTTGGACTGCTCAAAAACATGAAAATTGTTGGAACAGTTATGACACTGTAAAATTATATTAACTGGGAAGTCCATGTATAGTTATTTCTTCTCCTAACACAGCAGATGCCTTATGCCAAATGTTTCACGTGATTCCTTCTGGCAGATGCAATGTGATTGGTTGGGCGCCATGATTGGTTGGGTGCTTGATTCACACGTAGTGGGTTGAGTTGGTGTGACAACGTGAGAGTTTCAAGTGAGCTTAGTGAGCTTTAATATATAGGTGGGGAGATTTGATGAATTTGTTACATGTAACAACACTGTAAAATTATTCTAAATGTCCCTTTCATGACTTCACAGTAGAATCCGTGTTGTAGTGTATGTAAATCCATTTATGTAATATCTTATTGTCTGTTTTTAGAAAACATGAAAAGGAGCCTAGTGAAATTTTAAGAAGTGTAACTGACAGATCAAAGTAACTGCAAAATTGTTATTAGAAAGATTTCATTGAACTTCCATTCGTGATTTGCCAAACAGGTCTGTCCCTTTTCACTTATGTTCTAAATGACTAAGGAAGTACAGTGTGCCCTCGCCCATTCGCGCATCAAAGCTTGCGACTTCACCTCATTGCGGAATTTTGGTAGGCAGTTGGCTAGTTCTGTTGGCTGATGGCATCCGGAAGTGCACTCGGTTCTGTGAGTCTCCAACTTAAGTGAGGCACAAAAGTGCTTAGGGTTAGGAAAAGGTGAAAGGTAATACAGATAGAAGGTGGTTTAGTATCAGTGTGGGGAGGGTCATAAACATTTAAATTACCGTAAATAATAAGATAAATACTTTGTAGCTCTATCACGGAATTCATTAATCGTGTGTGGTTCCTGGAACGCATTAACCACAAAGAACGAGGACGCACTGTATATACTTCTTGTCTCAGCTGAGAAAATGAATTTATCCAAGTAGTTTGTCGGTCAGTCTGTTGTTAAAAAACAATTAAGCAAAAAAACAAAATAAAAATTTTTAATGAAGCGTGGGATATTCAGACTAGTGAAGTGGAGAAAACCTTTCAGTTCTAAAAGGGAATTTGAATAAAATGTTTGTTTTGATTTTGTTTTGACATTTTTATCTACACTTCACACTTTCAATTCTTAAACAAGCAACGGATGTTGATAAAACTTAGTTTTTCGTTGGGTCTCTCCAATGGAGTTATTTTTTTTCAACATCCCAAACAGTGATAGATTTTTGATTCCCTATTCATTTTTTCTGAAGTGTGAGATCTGAGTTTTTGGATTGGTCCACTCAATTCGAAATTTAAACACTTAAATCATCATTATCAATGTTGTTGCAGAAGTGGATATTTTCCCAGAAAAGCAAATTATGGGGTAGAGAAACTAAAGGGATGAAAATATTTTTTTTTTTAAATTTTCCAAGAACTGAGTGCAACCACAAATTAGAAATTAAAAATTGAAAGGTGTAAATTAGAAGAATGAGAACTGCTAACAATTGTATCACCAAGTTGTATCAATATTTTAAAGACTAAAAGTCTTCGTTCATTCATTCACTTTCTTGATGATGACGCAAACATAATTGTCTTCTCTTTTGTCACTTATCAGAAGTAATGAATCTGGGAGCCTATCTCGGCTGACTATGGGGTACACCCCGGATGATACACCAGCTCACCGCAGGGCCACATGAAAGACAGATGACCGTTCATGCTAAGACCATACAGACAGTTATGGAGTGACCAAGTCACTTAAATTGCATGTATTTTTGAAAGTGGGAAACAGCTGGAAAACCCCTACACGGGAAGAACATACTAACTAAATGTGTATGGTGATGTCAAAATAATCTACTGAGCATGTGACTAAATAATTTTACACAAAACAATGTCCAAAGTAAATCTATAGGAGGTATCCAAAGGAAGGTTTTTTTTTCTCAATTAGGAAAAACTTGAAAGGGATAATGGTTTTGGTTCTGTCTGTGTGTGTCCATGAGTGTATGTGTCCATATCCAAGCTTGTGATAATATGCACATTTTGAAATATTACTCTGTGCGGAGTTTGCATGTTCTCCCTGTGTCTGCGTGGGTTCTCTCCGGGTTCTCCGGCTTCCTCCCACCTCCAAAAGCATGCACTTCAGGTTGATTGGCCGGTCCCAAATTGCCCGTAGGTGTGAATGTGTGTGAGTGGTTGTATGTCTTTGTGTGTGGCTCCGCGGTGCACTGGCGTTGTGGCCGGAGTGTCCCCCGCCTCACGCCCTATGCCACTGGGATTGGCTCCAGCTCCCCGTGACCCTCAGCGGTGGATGTAGCGGTGGTAATATGAAAATGACTGACTGTGCTTTCTGTCCTCCCACTCATTCCACTGATTGGTATTTCCTCATTTTGGAACCTTATTAAGGAGAGTCTACAATTTTTCTTTGTACCATACCCTTTTATACACATTAATTAGACTCAACATATGCAACATGCTTATTGTATCTGGTGTTAATGCGTTAGGTAGTCTGGACAGAAATCTATTCAAAAATTTTTGAAATAATTTTTTGAAGCAACTTCACACTTTTCTGTTCTGTAGTTTTGACATAGCCTGTTCTTTGTTATTCAAAACATGTAAGTTTAAATATTGACCAGAGCTTGCATATTAGGTCTTGTATTTGTTGCCTCTAGGTCTGCAGCTATTTTTGTACGGAACTACTGCGTAAATAATAATGCAATACTTGACCACTATGGCCTTACCACACATCTTCTTCTTTTCCTTTCGGCTTTTCCCTTCAGGGGTCGCCACAGCAAATCAGTTGCCTCCATCAGCAATTTAATAAAGCTTGCTTTAAGCATTTCCCGTTAGGGGTTGCCGCAGCGCGCCATCCTATTTCCATAGTAGATGAACGCTCGTATTTATTTGGCAAAGTTTTTTCCCGCTGGATGCCCATCCTGCCACAACCCTCTCCATTAACATCTGGGCTTGGGACCGGCCTAATGTTGATACTGGCTTGTGCCACCCATGGGACTACAGATGGTGGTGATTGAACCCAGGGCAGCATACATTCAAAACATGTGCTCTACCACTGAGCTACCCCTACAATTAGCAATTTGATAAATATTTTTTTTGTTAAAATCCATCGGCTTGATAAAACACACATGGTATTTTGCTTGTCCTTGTATACGTACTATATGTACTGTATCTGGAGATTCAAGGAACAATAATGATAATGTCCACTCCTGTTTAAAATTTGGGAGTTTATCATTGAGAGCCGAGATGATTAAATTTCTCAAGTTTCTCTGAGATGGACAATTTCCTAGCCACTGACTTTTTATGCTAAAAGCTGTAGCTGAGCTTGTACTCTGAATAATCCTTGTAAGCCAATAACACTGATATTATTGTATTAATTCATGTGTTGCATTATATTATAGCAGTAGATGTGCAGGAAGTTTAATGACATTCACAGTCAAATAATTTATTTACGTGTTACTCATGTACTGGCACTAGCAACTCTTAATAGACATCATATTTGCTCATTATTGATATGTAGATTTAGGTTTTGCTGAAATACTAATTTTCCACGGATGGAATGTGATATTGACAGATGGATTGGTGCAGCTTCTGCGGTAATGTAGTCGCTGTATAGGTCTGTCGTGGTGAAGAAGGAGCTGAGTCGCAAGACGAAGCTCTTGATTTACCAGTCAATGTATGTTCCTTTTCTCACCTATGGTCATGAGCTTAGGGTCATGACCGAAAGGACAAGATCCCGGATACAAGCGGCTGACATTAGTTTCCTCCGTAGAGTAGCTGGGCGCACCCTCAGAGATAAGTTGAGGAGCTCAGTCACCAGGGAGGAGCTCGGAGTAGAGCCGCTGCTACTCCACCTCGAGCGGAGCCAGCTGAGGTGGCTCGGACATCTGTCCTGGGTGTCTCCTGGACGCCTCCCTGGGGACGTGTTCTGGGCATGTCCTACTGAGAGAAGACCTCGGGGAAGACCTAGGACATGCTAGAGGGACTATGTCTCTCGGCTGGCCTGGGAACGCCTCGGGCTCCCCCTGGAAGAGCTGGAGGAGGTATCTGGGGAGAGGGAAGTATGGCCATCCCTCCCGAGACTGTTACCCCCGCGGCATCGGCCCCAGATAAGCAGTAGATGATGGATGGATGGATGTATGGACTAATTTTCCACTGACTGAGGAAGCACATGCATTTTATTTGAACAACGTTTTTTATTAAAATAATAAACCTGCCTTCTCCTATGTTTTCCACATTTACTTTTATATCTTCAAATGAGAACTATGTTTCTTTTACATTGGGCTAGTATATTGACTTGTGTTTTACAAAGAATTTTGCAGCAGAATTGCAGAATCATGATGTTGCTTTCAAAATGATTAAGTTTTAGAAAAATAGGTCCTCATCGTTCATCAAATGGACAATACAGCATTATGAAAAAAATGTGATGTGTAACAACCTTAGCTGAATGTCTTTTCAACACTCTATTGCACTCTATTTCCAAAGGACTTAAAGTGTCATGCCCAAATGCTATTCCATCATATGCAAAAACTGTTTTCAATCATGGTGAATCTACATTTCAATTAAACTCTCTAGCCTTGATCATTCAATCAGAACTGTCAATTAAAATTAATATCTATATAGCAGGTGCTTTTTCCATTACCTTCTACTGTGTGTCATCATTTTGTTTCTCTTCGTATCTCCGTAACATGTGATCCACAAATTAGACAAAGTGATACAATTTTGTAAAATAATTTCTATTTAATGACAAAAAAAATAAGCAGTTAGTTCATTTCACTCATTCAAATCATCCTTTCAAAGGAATGTGTTTGCGACGAAGCAAAGAAAAACAAATTGCCCCAAAGTTAGTCAAACACAAAGTTCTTGGTAAAGTATACAGTTGAAGAAATAATATTGAGTTTGCCATTAACAGTCCTTCTGATGACATTTTCACAAATTGTCATAGTTTTTGTTATTCATCCATCATTTCATTTTGATGAGGGGATAGAACATCTTTTGCATGACATTTTTAAACAGAGAATGTTCAAAATAACAATTACAATGCAGACTAATCTTACAAATCATGGTCTCAGGAGGGCATTGAGAGAAGAGAGTGTCTATGTTAAAGTAGATATTGTTGTTACTAGTAAAGTCCTGCAAGAAGATACAGGTTTAATTCTGTTTTGATCACAAATTAAAATAAATATGATATAATATTTATTATATTCAAAATTATAATTACATGTTTCCTTTCCTCCTTGACTTTGTAATTATGCTCATTGCAATTAGGAAGAGAGCATTCCAGCGTATACTTAGAGAAATAAATATTTAATTAAAAAGATGCCGCCTACTTTGCATGCTTGTTGATGAGTTTTTATTTTCCTTTCTTTTTTTTATATTTGATATTTGTCTTTAGTTAGAGATGTTGGGGGCCTCATTTAATTTTGAATTAACAGGAATTAACAAGAGTCATTTGCATTTTTTTCTGAATATATTTAGATAATTATTGTATATATATATATAGTAATATTTAGATACTATTTTACAAAGGAATACTTTGGGTTTTTGGGGCGTTGTAAAATTCTAAAGTGTTAATTTAATTTCTACACCCCAAAGCCAATGCATTTCTTTTATGTCATTAGGTCACTGTAGCATTCCGTAACATCAATACGGTATTTTCAGCATATACATAAGGGGTTAGCTTAACATTTCCTGAAGGCCTGAACAGTAAAAAGTTATTTCTTCATCTCTCATAAAACCATTTTAAATCATGAATACACTTACTAAACACTCGCTCCAAAGACATCATGGACAAAATCACAGAAAAGTAACTATTATGGCAACAATGACACAACTAAAATGCTCTACAAGTATCAAAACCTCTTTGTATTTGTTCTTTAACATGAAGGTGAAAATATGTTTTTACTTCCTGTAAACACTATTATATGCTCATGAAAAGCAATCAATGGGAAATGTTCCACAGCCCAAAACCCCGCAGAGACACACAATGAAACAGACTGATGACCACTGATGGGATTATTCTGTTGTTACCATGGCAAAAGACATGTTGGATGTGAAATTTTGGCAGGATAAGACATTGTTATATGGTACCTCCTTTACGGGTCATTATTTCAAACGCTTTGCATGTACAGCAATCTTGTACTAAAGAATAACAGGAAAACTTTTCAGCAGCTAGTTGCAATGCTGGAAGTGTGTTCAACTTAGTTGTTTAACTTCCCTCTGTCTGCCCTGAATTAAGAACCCCCAACTTGCCTGACAGTGCTGATCAAATGGCAATTTAATTTTTTTTAATACATTATACTTTATTCCATAAATTTCTTCCGTACTTCAAAACAGAAGAGCCACAACCAAATATCACTCAAATCACCCACCATGCATGTTCAGTTGTCTGAGTTGGATGGGATACATTGCATTTATATGGTTGTGTGAAATGGGAATACCACAACCAGTATTATTTGATCATGTCTTCTCACATCTGTCAGCCACACGTATAGCACAGATTTTGTCTAATACCATCTTTCATTTCTTTCCATCTTTCAATCATTAGATCGCTGACGTTAACGGTCATGGATATTTCCACACAAGCCTCTTGTGTGATGGATTTAATGATTTGTATGATGTTGAACTGGCATACAACTGTGCAGCTGAAACTGCATCTTCACAGTGTTATAATGAAATGACATCAATAGTGATTGCAAGGCAGGTGAAGGACATTAGATGCTGCAGAGAACTGTTCACCAAGTATAAAGGTAGCAGCTTGATTCAGAACATTCCAATTAAATTCAATTTTTGCCAAGGAAATAAAGCAAAAAACCCTTAGAGACTGCCAGTGCCACTGTAAGTACATTGTTGGATTCTTTTAAAGATATGCTGTCTCAGTTATCATACTTTAGATTGATGCACAGACATCATACCCACAAGCTAGAATTTTTTTTTTCCTTTTGGCTTTTCCATTCAGGGGTCGCCACAGCGAATCAATTGCCTCCATCTAACCCTGTCTTCTGCATCCTCTTCTCTCACACCAACTATCTTCATGTCCTCTTTCACTACATCCATAAACCTCCTCTTTGGTCTTCCTCTAGGTCTCCTGCCTGGCAGTTCAAAACTCAACATCCTTCTACCAATATATTCACTATCTCTCCTCTGGACATGTCCAAACCATCTCAGTCTGGCCTCTCTGTCTTTATCTCCAAAACCTCTAACATGTGCTGTCCCTCTGATGTACTCATTCCTGATCCTATCCTTCCTGGTCACTCCCAAATAGAACCTCAGCATCTTCATCTCTGCTCCCTCCAGCTCTGTCTCCTGTCTTTTCCTCAATGACACTGTCTCTAGACCAGTGGTTCTTAACCTGGGTTTGATCGAACCCTAGGGGTTCGGTGAGTCGGTCTCAGGGGTTCGGCGGAGACGAAGGTCAAGACAAAACAACCGACACAATGTGTCAGCCAAACATACACGGATCACTGTGTACGTGTGACACATTGTATCAATTACATGGGATTTTGCGCACTCAGTAGTCGATTTATGTCTGTCATGATGGTACGCCATCTGATTGCTTTCTTAATTTAATTCATAGTAACTGTGTTGAGCAAAAAAAGAAAGTTGTCAGACGAATATGTGCAACAGGTGGCTGTGGCTCGGTGATATTGTGGGTCAATGATTCAAGATCAGTGGTTCGATTCCCACTCCCACCAAGTCATTTGTCTTTGTGTCCTTGGGCAAGACACTTTACCCTCCTTGCCTCCAGTGGGGCATGTGTGATTTGTCCTCT
This sequence comes from Antennarius striatus, assembly GCF_040054535.1. Classification (NCBI taxonomy): domain Eukaryota; kingdom Metazoa; phylum Chordata; class Actinopteri; order Lophiiformes; family Antennariidae; genus Antennarius; species Antennarius striatus. The sequence goes on along the minus strand of NC_090783.1, from coordinate 8,363,827 downwards.
TCATCTTCCTCACCACCAAAGTCATCCTACACACCACCATCCTATGCTGTTTGGCTACACTCTGACCTACCAATACTTTACAGTCACTGATCTCCTTCAGGTTACACCGTCTACACAAGATTTAGTCTACCTGTGTGCTCCTACCTCCACTCTTTAAGGTCACGCTATGTTCCTGCCTCTTCTGGAAAAAAATATTCACTATGGCCATTTCCATGCTTTTTGCAAAGTCGACCACCATCTGTCCTTCTGTATTCCTCTCCTGGATACCAAACCTGCCCATCACCTCCTCATCACCTCTGTTTCCTGCACCAACATGTCCATTGAAGTTTGTACCAATGGCAACTATCTCACTTCTAGATATGCTCTGCATCACTTCATCAAAGTCAAACCAGAATCTCTCCTTGTCCTCCAGCTCACATCCTACCTGTGGAGCATACCCACTAAGAAAACTGAACATTTGAACAACACATCTTCAATTTATAGCTTCAGACTCATCACTATATCTGACACTCTTTTTACCTCCAGGACATTCCTAACAAACTCCTCCTTCAAGATAACTCCTACTCTATTTGTCTTCCTATCTACACCATGATAGAACAACTTGAACCCTGCTCCTAAACTTCTAGCCTCACTACCTTTCCACCTGGCCCCTTGGACACACAGTATATCTACCTTCCTCCTCTGCGTAATGTCAACAAATCGCTACCTTTTCCTGTCATAGTCCCAACATTCAACGTCCCTACTCTCAGTCCCATACTCTTGGCGTTCCTCTTCTCTCTCTTCCCATGGGCACACTCTCCTCCTCTCCTTCTTCGACCAACAGTAGTCCAATTTCCATCGGCACCCTGTAGGTCAACAGCACCGATGGCGGTCGTTGTTAACCCGGGCCTCGTCCGATCCGGTATGGAGGTTGTAGGTTTGATTTGCATGTTTGATTTCTCAAAAGTTTTACTTCGGATGCCCTTCCCTACACAACCCTCTTTATTTATCCGGGCTTGGGACCGGCACAAAAAGACACTGGCTTGTGTCCTCTTGTGGCTACATTTCCTACATTCCCACAACCAGGCAAAGCAGAATCTGTCCATTGGCAAATATTCTCACTGTGGGACTAATAAAGGACTATCTTATCTTTATTTTCAAATTTCAATCCTTTGAAAATTCTGCATTAACAGAAAACACAACAAGCTTATGTTATGAGTGAATTGGTATTTTCACAAACTAAACGGTTTTTAAATTGCTTGGAATGGGGTTACTTTAGTTTTATTATAGGAAGCTACCATTTTGATCTTCTATGATTAGAAGTCTACCCAGCTAATAGACTCACATTTATCTATTTATTTATTTGTGCATAATCTTTGGTGCAAGTTTGAAAAGTGATTTTATATTGTTAATGTGCGGAGTGAGGTTTGCACCATCCTGTCTGAAGTTGAAATTTACATACCAATCATTCTGAGTACACAAAACAAAAGCCCCTTTATTCCATTAAAATCATGAATCCCCATCTCTATTTTTTCGTATAAACAAAACATAAACAAGTAAAAATGACAGAGTGACAGATAGAAGGTGAACTATTTTTAAATTTCCCAGTTTGGGATAAATAAAGTATAGATAGATAGATAGATAGATAGATAGATAGATAGATAGATAGATATCTATCTATCTATCTATCTATCTATCTATCTATCTATCTATCTATCTATCTATCTATCCATCCATCCATCCATCCATCCATCCATCCATCCATCCATCCATCGCATGTAGTTCTTCGAGTTCAAAGTTGAACTGTGAGTTATTCAGCAATGAACTCACAGATTCTTTTGACATCCATTGACTTGCCTAATCAAACTGGTGATGTTTTTTTTGTGAGCTGACTTGATATGGCTCAAGGGTCATACAGCGAGTCAACTGGCATATCAGTTCTGAATTTTATTTGATGTTAGACAAACCTGAGTTAAAGGTCCCATATTATGTTTTTCTAATTGATGTCATTCAGTTGCCAGATGTCCAAGTACACTGTATTTGAAATCTCTTGCCTCAAAGTGATCCGTGGTCCTCAATATCTTTCATTGAATATTGATAGATCCTCCTCGGCTCTGTGAAGGTCTGTTTTAATGGGGCATAGCTCTCAGCCCCCCCCCCGAGGCTTCCTTATCTTCACCCCCATCTGAGCTGACCAATCAACACTGCCCTCCCCCGCGCGTTCAGGTGCGTTTGTTTACCACTCAAATGCGCCTGCATTACGGATCGATTGCCATTGTCTGCAACTTTTTTTTAACTTTCATTAACTCATCGCTACATATTACGCTCTAATTCTCGTGTTTTGCACTGTTGTTTTTCATGATAGAACGGTTGATTTTTCGGTGCTCAGCGTGGACGTGCTTACTCAGTCTTTGTTGCTCATTGTGTAAACATGATCAGGCCAGCCGGTTAGATAATTACACTGTGTTTTCTGAAAATCGTTATGGACAACAAGAGCTCATGGATAACAAGGGAGCTAAGCTAACGCAAACTAATGAAAAATGGGATTTTACCGGTAAGACCAAGTTTTTCTCTTGTATTCTCGTGCGCGTGTACGTGTGTGTGTGGATACACGCAGCTCTCCAATCACTTAGAAGAGCTAAAGCTGTTTTCATTCACCAAAAAACAGACAGTTGTTCTGAATTAGTAATTAATGTGTAACTGGTTATGTGTTCGCTGGGATGCTGGGGATAGCCTTGGGCGGACACACACACAAACACACACATACACCGACTGCTAACTAGTTAGCCATATGCCAGCTGAATCCAACAACTTATAAAGAAAGATCAGTGTGTAGTTCTGATCCAAATCGTTACCACACACCACTACCGTAGCCTGATCACGAACCACACACGCGCACACACATGACTGAAGTGGACCTCTAACTAGTTAGCCAAATGCTAACTGAGTCCGACAGCTTGTCAGTGTGTAGCTCTGAGGTAGGACATTACCACACACTGCTACCGTAGCCTAATTACACGCGCACTCGCACACACGCTCACACACATGACTGAAGTGGACCTCTAACTAGTTAGCCAAATGCTAACTGAGTCCAACATCTTGTCAGTGTGTGTGTGCTCTAAACCAGATCGTTACCACACACCGCTACCGTAGCCTGATCAAGAACCACATGAAACTCCCCCCCGCCCTTGGGCATGTCAACCAATCAATATTGTCAATCAAGCGCAGTCTGTGACGGAAATTACGTCACAAAAGGGAAATTACATCACAAACGGTGTTCTAGCAATCAGATCATTTTGATTCGGTCCTGGCCATGGATTCCTAAAACTCCAAATATCTATTGATCTAGGAAGCGTTTGTTTACCAGATTCTAGGGGTTGGTCTGGTTAGGGAAGCTCAGTATGTATATGTAGAGAGCTGAAAAAGTGTGATTTTCATAATAGGACTCCTTTAATTGTATTTCAACAATTATTGATTCAATGTTGACTCTCCAATCTGCGCCATGTCCAGAGAAGGCTGATTTGCTGAACAGACACTTGTTTTTAGCAGGGTACAACACATTAGTAAACAATCAGCCTTGCTCGTTTTTGGTGTGCTCCACATTAACGTTCCTGATTTTTTTGCTGAAACCATTTTGACAGATTGACAACCTTGGCTCCATAGTTGAATTGTCTCAATTACAGCAAATAATTTATTGAATGTGCAAGTTTACACAAATGGAGGTAATTTGACACAACCGAGGTTTGTTTTCTTTGTTTTTCTTTTTTTTGTAATAGAGAGGTGAAAATTAAGTTTAAACTCTTGGTTTTTGTGTAGCAATCATTGTAATGCTATTTATGTGCAAAAGAAAACACTTTCAAAGTTTGGTTTTGCAGCAATTTGTAGTCAAGTTTATTTCTTTCCTTGCTTATTTGCGTGTTTCTTTCTTTCTTGGTGCATGCTGGGAACGGGCATGAGAGGAAGTGAGAAGAGTTTTTTTTTCTGTTTTTTGCTTCTTTATTATGTTTATTCACATTTCTGTTCATATAGTTTAATCAGTTACATTTGGGAGTTTGTGGGTGTTTTGGGGGAATTAGGGTGCAATCTGGCAGCCCACAGGGGCGTCATGTCTGGTGAGCTCAGGGTTTGAGAGGCTGACACGTCAGCCTGCCATTAAACATGCCATGAATGCAGAAAAACTCAAAAAAAAGGAATGGCAGATTTTGAACTTCCTGCTGGGTCAAACAAAAATGTCTATTTATTTAAACAGGAAAAAAAAAAAAGGTTGAAGGCTCTTGTGATGCAGAAGTCATTTTAAAGAGAATGGTCCAAACGAAAGTAACAATTTTAATTATTGCAAAGCAATAAACAAATTTGGAAACTTTTAGGAACTTGTGGTGTGTCAAGGATGTATTGTGTTCTATGTTGAGTGAGAAGCTTGTGTTAGGTCCATCCATCCATCCATCCATCCATCTTCTTCCAATTATCCGGGGTCGGGTCGCGGGGGCAAGAATCCCAAGGCGTACCCAGGCCAGCCGGGAGACATAGTCTCTCCAGCGTGTCCTGGGTCGTCCCCGGGGCCTCCTCCCGGTAGGACGTGCCCGGAATACCTCACCAGGGAGGCATTCAGGAGGCATCCTAACCAGAAGCCCGAGCCACCTCTCGTTCTTTCGGTCACGACCCACAGCTCGTGTCCATAGGTGAGAGCAGGAACGTAGATCGACCGGTAAACGAGAGCTTTGCTTTTCGGCTCCTTCTTCACCATGACAGACCGATACAGAGTCCGCATTACTGCAGACATATGGACACCCTTATGTCTGAACATGGTGTTCGTTATGGACAGTCTGTGACAAGCACAGAAGTCCAATAACAGAACACCACTTGGGTTAGGTCATTGGTTAATTTATGTATGTTTGTTTAGTTTGTTTATTTTCTTCTATTTATTTTTGTATGTGAGTTTCTTTTTTGTGTGAATCTCTGTTGGTGTTTGTATGAGTGTGATTAATTTGTGAATTTGTTTTCTGTGGATAAATGTGATTTGTAAAAATAAAAATAAAAAAATCTGTCTTTCTTTCTGTCTTTCTTTCTTTCTGACTTTCTTCCTTTTTCTTTTTTTTCTTTCTTTCTGTCTTTCTCACTTTGCCGTGGCACAGTGACACAGAGGATTTGGACACTATTTTCTTTCAGACACTGCTCGGATCAATGTCAGCTGGCTGGCACACTGCTTGGGTAGCTTCTGTGACTGCCAGCTCAGAGTTTTGACCTAGATTACGGTTTTGAATCAATCTGGAATTGATCAGGACTCAGGAATTTATTCAAGAGATATAAACTTGGCCTTCCAGCATTGATGCCCATGTTTTGGGAATAAACGTCTTAGCTTTTTTAAGTTTTAGATCTACCAAGTGTATGATTGCACCAACATTAATAGCTGAAACCGAAATGAATCCTCAAACCACATGTCAATATGGTACAATGTGTTGTTTGGCCAATCAAAACGTCTATTTCCAGGGACAACATTATTATTTTCAGATCAAATACTCGATGTATTGGTAATGCTATGAAAACCTATCAATTAGCAGTGTCTGGCTCCCACCACCGACTGAACCTCATAAATAAGAGACCACATAAATATGGAATACAAGACTGTATCAATAGGTATATACCTTTTATATTCACCTCTTTTTGATGTACCATTGAACATTCATTCATTCAATCATTCATTTGTTCATTCATTTTCCGAACTGCTTTCGCGGCCATGAGGGTTGCTAGAGCCTATCCCAGTGGACGGGCATGAGGCAGGGAGACACTCCGGACACGGTGCCAGTGCACTCCGGACACGGTGCCAGTGCACTCCGGACACGGTGCCAGTGCATTGCGGACCCACACAAAAGATAAACAACCAATCACGCATACACTGACATCTATGGACAAGTTGAAACCAAACAATCCATCTGAAATTTAAATGCCATTGATACTCTAAATATGAAAGTACTAAGACTACCCTAAGACTTACCAGAAACAATAACAGGAAATGAAAACAATATGCAATAAAATAAAATAGAGGTACAGGTCATTTTTAAGAAGAAGAAAGAATAAAGTCCACTTTATTGTCCCCTACGGGGAAATTGTCTTTCTCACTCCACACTACAGTTACATATGTGTTAGATTATGCATTTCAGGGGCCTGTACCTGTATACAAGTACAGGCCCCTGAAACACAACATACTAGGGGCCTGTAGGCATGCAATTAGTAACATCAAACAGTAGGGGGAGGCAGAGTAGCGGGTTGCACGTGAGGGATTGCGCCCCAAACGAGCAGCTTGTAGGGGGGACGGCACCTTGCTCAGGGGCGCCTCGACAGTGGCTGGGAGGTGAGCTGACACCTCCCACCATCAGCTCACACTCTGGAGGATGTCCTGGCAGGAGCAGGACTCGAGCCACCGTCTTCAAGACGTCTGCTCTACCGATGAGTCACTGCGGCCCATTTGAGTTAAGTCATTCTCAATTATACATTGGCTTTCAAAAAGTGATACAGGGAGAAATAAAGTTTGTCATTTCACTTGATTTAACATCAGTCTGCCACAAATGTTGGACTCTTAAATTACTAGAAAACTCTTAAAAGCACATATTATTGTGTTACTGTACAATATTATTTAACTTTATTTAATTTTTTTGAAATTTTATTTTATACTCTGTTATAATCCCCAAAGGGAAATTAAGAACGCACACTCTAGTTTTTGTTAGTCAATCAGAGGCATGCATATTAGTGTGTACAGGCCCCTGTAATAGACACAAACACACACAAGGGGGCCTGTAAGCATGCAATGGGAGGTAGAGTGGCGAGTAGCCCCTTTGTGGAGCGCTTGCGGGTGTTTGGGTTTTTTTTTGGGCGGGAGCGGGAAACGAACCGCCGATCTCAGAGCATTGGACGACCTGCTCTACCGCCCGCTCTACCACTGAGCCACTGCCACCCCAAATTTATGTATAAATACGAATAAAAACATATAATATATAAAAATACTTAATGGTAGATATTGGAACTGTACTTAAGAGTCACTCGTAATTCATGTTTGTTACATTCCGCTTCAAAGTGGTGATGTAATTGTCAGCGTTCGTGTGTTCGTCCATCCGTGTGTTCGTCCGTCCGTTAGTCCACCAAATATCTTCGCAACCATTGCAGTTAGAAAGATGAAACAAAAAACCACATTACTCGGGCGGCAAAGGGGATGCAAATGAGATGATGAACTTGACCTTGAGAAAAAGGTCAAATTTTAACTTTTGTACACTCAGCAACTGGATAAGATAGAAAAGGCCAGAGAAGGCCAGTGTGAGTAAGACCATATATCAAAGCCAGTGCTTTGATCTATGAAAGTAGGTCAGAGCACTAGCTTTGATCTTTGACTTATGCAAGTAGGTCAGGGTAAAAGTTTGAATTCAGGGATGTCGCGGGATGTTGCCGTCTCTGACTGCATTGGTTCTTGTTTTGAATTGGGATTTGTTTCATGTAACCACAAGAGGGCACAAGCCGGTCTCTTATTGTGGGCATCCAACGTAAAAAATGTGCCATATCAAACATGCGATTCAGTTTTGAATTAAGATTTGGTTACGGTAAGCTTTATTCTTTTTAAATTTAATCCTTGAGGAGAAGAAGAAAAAAACACTTCAAGGAACCCTCAGCCATTTTTTAAAAAGCACATCCAACAACTGCTACAGTCAGCTGTAGATGTTGACAATCCACTGTAGGGTACTGTAGCATCTACCATGGAGCTTACCTTTTTTCTGGAGGGGGGGGTAATGTTAGTGAGACAGTTATCATCACAGAGATCATCACCACTACCACTATCTTCACTAGGATGTGCTTTTAATCCATGATAAACAGTAAAGTATCTAGGGTACAAAGCCTGACTCACTGAGATGCTCACATAAACAACAACATACAAGAACAAGAGGGAGAGTTGAGTGTTGGAGATGGGTGAATGCAGCAGTGCTTCTCGGCGGGGGTTGTGGCAGAAAGGGGAACTGCAGTACAACAGTCAGATATGGAGGCGTGCATTTGTTCAGATCTCTGGGTGTTTGGAAGTCGAATGTTCGTATGTTTAGGAATATTTGTATTAATTTATATTCACTGCCACACTATCTTTAACATTTCTATCTTTGGAATTTGAAGATCATCGGATTTAGTAAGTGTTGAATATATGTGGATTTATGAGTGCTTTTGAAGCAGAAAGACATTATTTCTGACCTCCTTTTTTTGGAGTGACAATATCATAGGGAAGTTTGTTGATCTAACGATGGTCACTTGGAGTCACTGATTTAACCCTTGACAGTAAATATGCTTGGGTTCATGCATAAACAAACATTAAAATGCTCAAAGCAGACAGAAATAAAGCTACTCTGTTATTAGCATAGAGAGTAAGTAGAAGAATAATCATATTTTTATTAGTCCCAAAATGGGATGTTCTCTTTACACTCTCCAATACAAGATTAAGCATGCACATACTGTATACTGTATATGTTTTATACAGGCCCCTGAACAAACACACAGCACACTAGGGAGCTGTAGGCATGCAGTTAGCATATATAGGAGGAGACAGAGTGAAGGGTAACGTGAGGGATCATGCCCCAAATGACCATCTTGTGGCGGGGACGGCGCCTTGCTCAAGGGCGCCTCGGCAGTGGCTGGGAAGTGTCAGCTCACACTCCGGAGGATGTCTTGGTAGGAGCGGGAATTGAACCTTCAATGGCTGGGTGATGCCTGGTCTTCAAGAGGTCTGCTCTACCGCTGAGCCACTGCCGCCACAAGAGTAGACATTAGTATAGCAAAGATTTGCAAAAAAGAGCTCTTCATTTTATAGTATTGAAGATACAAGTGGAACCTGTATCAACAAATCAACTCCCTTTGACAATACAGTATTTGGGTTGACAGAAAATGCAACTTCAATTCAACCAAAGCAAATGCTTTCTTAAAATGTTGTAAAAGTTTCCCATCACATATCCCTTTTCCTTAAATAGAACAATACGAACAAGAAAGCAACTAAGGGAGAGGGAGGTTCAAGGACGGAGAGGGGAAATGTGATTGATCTAAAGGGAGATGTGTCTGGCCAGGCTCTCAACTATACCCCACCACCAACCCTGTTACAGACCATAGATCCAGCTGTCCTACCTAAGTCAGGGTGATGGAGGACCTTGTCTGCCTCTTTGCTGCAATAAGAAAAGAGAGGGGGAGGGTGTAGTTCTAGACAAGTCTGGAAGTCAGGCAGCACAAACAGCAACCTACCAAAGTTTTGAGAGTTTAAACTTAATGACATTATTTTTTTACACATGACGGATTTGTACTGTACGAAGAGTTTCTTAAAAAGTATTTACAGTATACCTGCTGTGAAAGACTATGTACAGTTGAGTATACAATATAGAATAAAAAGTAGTTGATAGTTTATCTACAGTTTGTATACCAGTTTGTAAAGTTCCAAATTCAATTCAGCAGTGTTGCCACGTGTTGCTTTTTATACTGTACATGCATATAATACAATCTATGAATGTGTGCTCCCTCTACAACAAATCGATCCACCAATCTTCACAAAATTCATGAACCACAAGCTATGCATCTTGAGAATTCAAGAATCCGTCTCTAATTTCAGTCCAACAGTGGGTATAGCTGTGATTGGGAGTGGATAAAGGTTTGGAGAATGTGCTTTGAGGCTAACAGGGGGAACTAACATTTCACTGTTCATAGGGTGATGTGCTGAGTCCTTTCTGAGTAATTGGGTAAAGGATATTTAAAGATTTAATGGCTGTCACCTAAAACAAAGGGACATAGGATTTTACCAAAAACATTCACATTTGTAGAGAACCAGCAATTATATATGCAAAAACAAGTTAATAAACAATTGACTTTTTCTGAAGTGTAGAAGAAGGAGATTCCTATTGGATGATTAAGAAAGGAGTACCTCCTTTTGAGGGTAAGGAGAGGGTTTGGTTTGACATATGCACACTCCATTATGGCTTCTGGCCCTATCTGAGGAAACAGGATACTCTGAATGCTCCTGACCAACCTGTGGACAACCCTGGGATCACTAATGAGCAAATTTCTGCTGCAGTCTGTTACCCAGGCAACGGGATTGCTAGTACATGTTCCTTGAGATTGTTTACAAAATGACACGTCGCTGACCATGGTGCTATATCTAATAAGTTCATCTCAAACAAATTTGTCAGTGGCTAAATATCATAAAATATGGTTTCATTTTTCATAACCTTTCTTTTTACAAATGAGTTTTTTCTTTCTACAAAGTGTAACAATAGAAAAAAACAAAACAAAACAAAAAACCTGAGTCATATCAATGGTGGTAGTGTTTTCTGTCTATTTTTCTCCCTTGGCCTTTTTGTTTTTCAGATAATCTTTTTTTTGTATGCATTAGAAGTGCTGTAGACCATATATTGTTTATTCAAACAGTTTATTTATGTACTCCACACCCTGATTTTTTGTGATGCACAATGCTAACATTAAGTGTTGAAAGTATCTTACCTAGCCCATTATTTTCAGCTGTCGGCCTGCCCGACAGTCAGCGAGAGATAGCTTTTTTTTTTTTTAAAAAGCCACCTTATTGTTCTCTGTCAAAATAAGCTCAAAGTTTTTAAAATTATAGTTTTAAAATTATATAGATTTGCTAATTAATTTGTTATGCCAACATTACATTTGTCCATGCCATTCACAGAGCTGATTCCACAAAGCGTCTTGCAGTCACAATGGTGCTTTTTATTGGCAGGCCAGTTAGCTAGTTTGCAATTATCCATCATAATCACATTATCAAGTACACAAAGGCTTGAGACAAACACTACAACAGGAATAAGTGCAAACTTAACTTAACCTGACAAAATACTCAGATACAAATACATCCTTGTTTACTTTTGCACCAATATATCTTGATTTAACAAAACAAAATGGACTCATCAATAATACATTGGAAACTCCTTGCCAGCCCACATTCAGGTATATTGAAAAGCACAAAATATCACAAATCTATTTGCTTTGTGTATTTGAAAAAGAATAACACAAGCCATAGAACATTTTGTTACAGTAGGTGTAGTAGCAGATTCAATTTTGCTGTAATTAGTTTAGCTGCCTCTGTTGTGAGAAAAAAAATCACCTGTAGTGTCATAAGCTATACACATTATATTATGAGATAAACCATATTCATCAGCTGTCACAAATAATGTTGTAGCTTTGCATTGGAAATGGTAAAGGAGAACATCTGGTACAAATCAACAACTAAGTTAAATTTTAATGATTGCTAAATATAAGCTCTATTTTTTTCTCATCACTTTTCTTTCCTGAAAAATATTAAGAAGTCTACTGTGAAAAGGGCGATTTAGGAGAGTGCAATGTCAAACAGTTTACCGTATTGGCCCGAATATAAGACGGTGTTTTTTGTATTGACGTAAAACTGAAAAAGTGGGGGTCGTCTTACATTCGGGTCTTGATTTTATACCCATTCTCGACGCTAGATGGCGTTAGATATCTTTAAAGCAAATTGAACTTAACTCCCAAGGCCAAAACGAACCCTGTCACGAAGAAGAAAAATAAAAATAGCGGTAGCACGAAGAAGAAAAATAAAAAATAGAAGAAAGAAAAGAGAAGAAAACAAGAGAAGAGATTACAGAAAATGGAGAAACGTAGCGACAATCTGGAGAAAATTGGGTCGAAGAACGGCCAGCTTAACCGGCAACTGAGGAGAAGTTATGATGCAAACTTCAAGATGATGGTGATAAATGAGGCAGGGTCTTCAATCAATTGCAATGTGATCGAATATATTGAATATATTGTTATAATCATTTATTTCAGATGTACAGTAATTATTTCTGTATAAAAAATAAATTTGATGTTCAAAAAGTCTTTTTTCAAACTTGTGTCTTATATACGGGCCAATACGGTATATGAGGCATCTGCTTCACGACCTTAATGTTTCGTAAAATTGATAACTTTTCTTTTTTTTTTCATTTTTATCTACATTGCAGTCTACGATCTGTAGCATGTCATTGGATTGTTGGGAATGTGTTGAAATGTCATTGAATTGATGTGGAGAGCAATCAAAGAATGGACAAAAGCAGGGTTTGGAAAGTAAAAATGAATCGGATTTATTTCCAATTATATACAGCGTCAATGATTAGGTGAAGTAATAGACTTAAAAACATCATGTACTAAAAGACACTGATTATATGACAACAAACAATACACTAGTATTAGGGTAACTGTTCTTGTATTATACAGGTTTTTATGCATAATAGAAGGGTTGTTTAGATAGGCACCTGTGGCCATATTACATTCCCAGTAATTGAGAAAATTTTGAATTATGATATCAATTATGTTGTGGTTCAAGTTACAATATACTTTTTTTTTCATTCATTCATCTTCCTACCCGCTTCATCCGCTTGTACGGCTTACAGGGAGCTGGAGCCTATCCTATCTGGCATAGGGCATGAGGCGGGGCAAACTCTGGACGCGACGCCAGTTCTCCGCAGAGCTACACAGAGACATACAAACACGCACACACACACACTCACTCCTATTGGCAATTTGGAATTGCCAATTAATCTGAAGTGCATGTTTTGGAGGTGGGAGGAAGCCGGAGAACCCGGAGAGAACCCATGCAGACACGGGGAGAACATGCAAACTCCGCACAGTTTTTTATATATAAAAAAAAAAAAATCCATTCATAACATCAATCGGCGTTACAAGTGCCTAAACGCAAACACAGTATTGTATTGTAAGACAATCTGTGCGGAGAATCCACACTCAATGAGGAAATTAACTGTCACTGAAAAGCAGCCTGATTTATAAAACCTTGTGTATGCCTGTCGGTCCACAATTTCCTTTTATCCTAAGTCACCCCTGAGTTATCCACATGTGGATCAACCTTTTATGAAGCTTGTGCATGCCAACATCCAACGATGAATGATCACAACGTTTCATGAATGTTGATGCAGAGAAATGACCCTGCAGGTCAGTAATTGTATCGACAACCAAACAAAAAATGAAATAAATTTGATTTTCTGACATAGAAAAGGACTTGGTTGAGAGTGAGTGCAGGTCAGATATTGTATATTTTTAAGCCTTCTATGCCCCGTCAAAGCACAATCTATGTCAGCATGTCTATCATGCATCATTTTCCTTGGTTATTGTAGTACTGATTGTAAATATTTAAAGCAGTCAAACTGATTGCTTAATACCTTGCCAAAATGATCACAGTAATACTGTATTTGGTCTTATTATTTATGATTGGAGATTAGGTTTGTGATTAAAATATAATTATGTTTACTATATAAGCTCACTTGAAAACCTCACGTTGTCACTCTTCCAGCGTCTACCCGGAAGTTCGGGCCGCTAGCTGAGTTAGCTACGGTCTTCACATTTGTTCATGTCTCTCACTTACGGAGCCATTTTGGCTTCGTCAAACATAGCAGTTTATATTCTCTGATTGTGACGGACCTCATGTTGTCATGTGGGGAACCCTGATGCTTTATTCACCAGGACCGAAGTCATGAAGCCTGCGTCTACCCGGATGGCCGGATCATAACGCCTAAGCAGCCTTCATCTTTGCTTTCGTCAGTCCCACACACAGGGAACCATTATGGCTTCGTCAGACACAGCAGTTTGTTTTGCTGTGATGGTGAAGAAAAAAACAAAAACAAAGAAGTCTGATATTATTGTTTTATCATGGAATTTCCACGGGTTCCCGCTCATGTGTGTGTATGTGTGTGTGTGTGTGTGCGTATATAAACACACATATAAATAATTTGTATATTTATTTACTGAAATCCTGTAGTCAAATGATGTATTGGGCCACATGGGGACAATTGGTGCTCCTATATAAGTAGGAACCAATATTGGAACTTTAACAGTTTTTTGACTGCTGAACTCTGAATGTTTTGCTATTTAATGTTAAATGTAATGGGATATAACCGAGTAAGCAAGCAAAAACTTTAAGTCAGAGTTTTGATTACAAGAAAGCGCATTACTGTGTCATTCACATGCGGTGAAATACCTCAGTGGCTTAAAGCTTGGTTTAGCCTCTGCACCTTCCTGAGGTAAAAAAAAAAAAAAAAAACTAGAGGCGGAGACGATCCCTCCTAACCCCCCAACACATCACATTTTACACACACACACAAACACTATTTGTCAACATTATTATTTATTTTATGTTTATATATATTTGCTATGGACCACATTCCAGACAAGGCATATACCAACCATTGTTCAGTTGTAACTAAGGGACAATCAATTTCATACATATGTGTTATGAAACATGTTAAAATTGTATTTATACCAGTCATAATCTAAGTCACACGTGATGTCTACTTCTCAGCATACAGTAAACTGCTATTTCCAATACCACCCGATGTATTATTTCCCCATCTGAGAAGCAAGTGGGTCCAAAGAGCAATCTGGCTGGGCAGATTGTGGAGCTTGGGTGGTTCAAATTGGCATAGCAACGCCCTCCTTACCCACCGTCCCCCCACAACATTGTGATATTGTGACTTAAAGCCTAAACAAATTCACTGAAAAAAGGCTTGGAGCTTGTGTTCAAGTCCTCATTTAGAAGTTGTTTGTCCATGCATTACACTTATGGATATGAATATCATTATTTGGTGACATTAGGACACAAAGCAGATTATAAGATGATCAGATGCCTTGTTGTTATTGTTTCAGGCAAGAGAATTAAACTCAAATTTTGAAGATGAGAGTGCTGAAATAATTCATACCCAGCTGTGCTGTTTGTTTACATGTCTTGGGGTTTCATGGGCCTAGTTAGTTTGTGTACATGAGTTGTTTTTGAATCTCAGTAATTGCCATCCTCCTTTGAGTTTATGACTACAATTTTAAAATAATGGTAACAAATCTTACATCCCCCACAACAATCCGTATTAGCTGAAAAGAAAACTAAAATGTACATCCTAGCAATCAAGACCAAAAATGCATAACGTATAATGCAGTTTTTTATTATAATTTATACTGTATAACCAACTACAGCACAGTTTTCTGACATTATTACGATCCATTCTATTAATTTCCACTGGTTGAGATGTTATTTCTTTTGATGCACCTCCTTTTTCCTCAGTGTTTTGAATTGATTGAATCGAACGGTATTCTCTCAGGGGTTGCCAATTTGCGACCATTTTCTGTCTTAGCTTTCCACAGCATCAGTTACAGAGACAGGTGACAAAGGCATTTTGAGTTTGTGACAGGTTGTCAGCAGAATGGGTATATCCCCTTAAACACAGCCCGTCCAAGTTAATAGTGCACTCTGAAAGGAGAAAATTGATAGCCTTAGAAACAGAGGGAGTGTTGATAGCCTAAAGGTCAAAGATACACACAATTTGTGTGCTTTTCTGGCGCAAAACACAGCAGATTTCTCAGATATCCCTGTCCTTGCAGTTCAAAAGAAAAAAACAAACAAACAAACACACACACACCCTTTTCATGTTGTTGTCCCAAAACCACAGCTTAAAATTCCTTTTTGGCTAGTCCCGTGAGGGGTCGCCACAGCATGTCATCCTTTTTTCATGTTTTAGATGAACACTCATTTTTGTTTGGCAAAGGTTTTTAAGACCGGATGTCCTTCCTGCTGCAACCCTCTGCATTTATCTTGGCTTGGGGACGACCTACAGTTGACACTGGTTTGTGTCCCCATAGGGCTGCAGGTGCTGGGGGTTGTATACACGAGAAGCATGCACTCTACATTTGAGCTACATGTCTACCTAAAATCACAGCTTGAAATTAAAAAAGAAAAAAAAGAGAGCTATTACTCATGCTTATGTTGAAGGTATGCTCAGCCAGTTATGAATGTAATGCAATAGTGATGTTTCATTCATTCAATTATAGTTTTGCAATCAGATTTATTGTTTAATATGTATAAACAATTATCCATGCATATGCATGTAAGTATAACCAATTATGATCCTGTCAAAACCCACACAATTTGCTATCTATACTGAGTTTGAACAAGTGCAAAGTACTGTGATGGCCCCTCACACATTGTATTTGTTTATTTTTCTACATTTAGTTTTTCTACTCTTGGAAAAGGAAGGTAGGGGAGAGTAATTATTGGTGTGAAATAGCAGGAGAAAAGGCCAATTCAAGTGTGGGTTCCAGTGAGTTGTGAGACTGGCTTGAAGACTCTGACTCCCAAACTTTAAGTCTAAAGTAGAAAAGGGGCACTTTTCTAAAGAAAAGAGAGGGGCAGAGCTGTCAACCGATCACCACTTGGTGGTGAGCTGGATCCGCTGGCAGAGCAGGGGGCCGGACAGACTTGGCAGGCCCAAGCGTGTTTTGAGAATCTGTTGGGAACATCTGGCAGAACCCTCCGTCAGTGAGGTCTTCAACTCCCACTTCCAGGAGGGGTTCTCCCAGATCCCACAGGAGGCTGGGAACATTGAGTCAGAGTGGACCATGTTCTCCACCTCCATTGTCAAAATGGCTGCTCGGAGCTTTGGTCGCAAGGTCTCTGGTGCTTGTCGCGGCGGTAACCCCCGAACCCGGTGGTGGACACCGGAAGTAAGGGGTGCCGTCAAGTTGAAGAAGGAGTCCTATCATATCTTGTTGAGTTGTGGGACTCTGGAGGTAGCTGACAGGTACAGGCAGGCCAGGCGTACTGCAGTTTGAGTAGTCGCAGAAGCAAAAACTTGGGTCTGGGAGAGGTTCGGGGAGGCCATGGAGGAGGACAATCGGTCAACCTTGAAGAAATTCTGGCAAACCATCCGGCGCCTCAGGAGAGGAAAGCGGTGCACAGCCAACACTGTTTACAATAGAGGTGGAGAGCTGCTAACCTCGACTGAGATTATTGTCGGGCGGTGGAAAAAATACTTCGAGGATCTCCTCAATCCCACTGCCATGTCTTACACAGAGGAAGCAGAGGCTGAGGTCTCAGAGGTGGACTCGTCCTTCACCCAAGCTGAAGTCACGGAGGTGGTTGCCAAACTCCTTGGTGGCAAAGCACCGGGGATGGATGAGACTTGTTCAGAGTACCTCAAGTTTCTGGATGTGCAGGGACTGTCATGGTTAGCACGTCTCTATAACGTCGCATGGCAGTCAGGGACAGTGCCTCTGGATTGGCAGACCGGGGTGGTGGTCCCTGTTTTCAAAAACGGGGACTGGAGGGTATGTTCCCCCCGGAGGAGCTGGAGGAGTGTCTGGGGAGAGGGAAGTATGGGCATCCCTGCTGAGACTGTTGCCCCTGCGACCCGGTCCCGGATAAGCGGTTGAAAATGGATGGATGCACAAAGGAGTTTTGAAAACCTCAAAGCTTCTCATAATAGCTCAAAAGCTAAGGCCAAGGTAATTGACAGTAAAACTTCACCATAGCCCTGCATAGGAACAAGTGCACTATAGAAAGTCTTTTTTTTTTTTTTTTTTTGGAAGAAAAACACAATACAAAATGAAATAACATACAATATTTAATCTGCTATGAAAAATGGTGCAGTTGGTCATTGTTATTAAAATGGCGTAGTTTGACGTTAATATTAATGACTATATCAGTGGCAAATACATATAATTGGGCATACTGTACCTGTCAAATTAAATTGAATGCACCAAATGCGTCCCTTATGGCTCATTCGCCATCGGAGCTTCTGCAGAAATTCCCATGTAGTCATTGTCAAATCAGCAAATTATGCTCAATTTGAGTCCTACAACTGGCTGTCTGGTCTAGCGACTGAGATGACCAACTCCTATACAGGCAATGTTGTGTTTTTTAATTGCATGGGGATATGTTTTATAATACAAAAAGAAGAAAAAAAGTCTTCCTAGGAAGCTTCTCAAAAATAATTTCAAACCTTAATTAAATGTCTTGTAGATGAACATTTTGAGATGGTTGATGGCCATTTGTAAGCTCTTAGAGGATTTTTTCCATCCCCTCAATGTGTACGAAACTCAAATCGCAACAATCCAAGGTCTTCTGAATGCTGACCTAGCTTACTGGTATTGTTGTTTATACCTCATCGTCACAGTACTCATCCAATATCAGTTTTATCTTCTATATTTATGAGTTGCTTGGAGCCATGGACTAGTGAACACAGTATGGGCTCCTGTAGTAATTTCAACTTGACATTAAATGATACTGGGGAATTGTCATTGTTGACAATGGCACCTATAGCAAATTGTTAACGTTGTTAAAAATCCATGTGTGAAACTGTCACAAAATTTGTCAAAGTTAGATGGGTCTACTGTAGATGGGCCTGGGAAATTTAAACTCCGTGACTGAAATTGACTTTCATCCTTTTTCTGACTATACCAATACTTCTCCTTTAATTGCAGTAATATATTGGTGTGTCATCTTAATCAAATTATATTTGACTAACAAATGGCCTCAGAGCGGGCACTCATCCATATTATATATAGCCCCAAATGTGGTATTTATCAATTGGCCGATCCATACTCACCCATGTTCTGTAAAGCTTCACTTCATTCATTAGTCTGTGCTGAAAATTTTCCTTTGTTGCTCTGTCTTCTTTTAGCCAATTTTTCTTCTACATTTGCTGCTATACCTCACCATTGGTGTCAGTGTTTTCTCTGAAATGCTGACGCGTACTATTGTCCTCATTCATTTTTTCCTGCCTTTCGTGTTTATGTTTCAGCAGTATTAATAGGAGCTGATATCATTTTGAGACTATATTATTTGTCCATTTTCAGCATTCAGTTTCATCAAACCATTATATCTGAGTGTAAGAATCATTTTGACTTCCGCAGCAGTCAGTAAATGTTTTTCAATGTGATAGACAAGGAGGGCAGTTAAGAGCCATGCAGTAACTTCCCAACCATCCTACAGAGCTTCCTATATTTTAAGCAGAAAATCATCCTTCATTCACCATCATTCAGCCAGTCATTCACCAATCATTTTTCAGCATCTCTCTCTTATTCCCTCTTCTTTTCCTTCTCCTTCTCCCTCTCCCTCCTTCCCTCTCTGCCTCTCTCTCGTTTTCCCTCACTGATTGACCATTTTCTCCTTTCACACAAGACAAGCGATCAAGCAGTTGTTTTTCTTTCTTTATTTTGTGTTATTTGGTATTTCTGGTGTCTGACTCACAGTCAATTCTAGCTAGAGTCTGTTTAACTTTTCAGTAGCAACAAAACCTACGACAACTTTGAACTTATATTCAAGTACATAATCCACACACTGGCATTTTATCGATTAAGACAAGGAGACAATAAAAAATTTGGCTTAGGGTTAGTGGACTAGGGTTAAAGTTGCCTACTCACACCGTTGGAAGTGACCATATTATAGATAGATAGATAGATAGATAGATAGATAGATAGATAGATAGATAGATAGATAGATAGATAGATAGATAGATAGATAGATAGATAGATAGATAGATAGATAGATAGATAGATATATAGATAGATAGATAGATAGATAGATAGATAGATAGTTAGTTTAATAATCCCGGAGGAAATTGCACATATCCACTGCTCAGCCAAACACCAGGAAAAAACAAAAACAAAACAGGACATACCACAAAACATACACTACACTAACAGACACATGAGCATTAACAGTACATATACTAAAAAGATTAAAATATAAACAGTATAAAATTAAAATATAAACAGTATTAAATTAAATCCAAGTCCATTTAACTGCGTGCTGACCTCGCCACCTCCCCCCCGCTCCTCCTGAAAGAGTCATTGTACCCCCTGATGGCACAGGGCACGAAGGAGGACCTCAGCCTCTCTGTGGAGGTGCTGTGTGACAGCAGTCTGTCGCTGAAGGTGCTCCTCTGCAGGGAGAAGGTAGTGTGCAGGGGGTGGCTGGTGTTGTTCATGATGGCCCTGAATTTATGGTCCTGCTCCCCAGAACTGTCTCCACAGAGTCCAGGCTCAGCCCGACCACTGGGCCTGCTCTGCGGATGAGTCTGTTAAGATGGTCCATTTCTCTATTCCTGGCCTCACCACCCCAACACACAATGGTGTATGACAGCACACTGGAGACTACGGACTAATAAAACATGAGAAGGAGCTTAGGACAGATGTTGAAGCCTCCTCAGGAAGTACATCCGGCTCTGCCCCTTCTTGTACACACAGTCCAAGTTGAGTGACCAGTCCAGTCTGCTGTCTAGCTGCAGTCCCAGGTACTTATAGTTTCCTACCACCTCCACCTCTCTGCCCTCGATGATCACTGGTAGTGGAGAGGGAGGTGCCTGCCGGAAATCCAGCACCATCTCTTTGGTCTTGGAGACGTTGAGCTGGAGCTGGTTCTGTTGGCACCGCTCCACGAAGTCAGCCACCAATGCCCTGTACCCCCCCTCATCACCCTCTCGGAAACATGCCACAATTGCAGTGGCATCGGAGTACTTCTGTATGTGGCATGTATCCGAGTTGTGCTTGAAGTCCGATGTCTAGAGGGTGAAGAGTCCCCCATACAGTCCCCCATATGGACGTACTGGGGTCTGTCCGTTAGGTAGTCCGTGTTCCAGCTCACGAGGTAGGGGTCCACAGCAATGGAGGTCAGTTTGTGCTGTAGGAGCCGGGGCTGGACGGTGTTGAAGGCGCTCGAAAAGTCAAAGAAGAGTACCCTGACGGCACAGCCCCCAGTGTCCAGGTAGGAGAGCACACGATGGAGGAGGTACAAGACAGCGTCGTCAACCCCAACCTTGGCCTGATAGGTGAACTGGAGAGGGTCCATTGCACCCTGCACCTGTGGACACATGAGCTCCAGGACCAGTCGCTCTAGGGTCTTCATTACGTGGGAGGTAATAGCCACCGGTTGGTGGTCGTTGAGCTCAGTAGGGCATCTTTTCTTGGGTACCGGGACGATGCAGGATGTCTTCCACAGTGACGGGACCCTCCCCAGCCGCAGACTGAGGTTGAACAATCGTCGCAGGGGGTCCCCTAGTTCCGAAGCACAGGCACGGAAGACAATAAGTTTATAAAATACTAAAGTGAAAAGGATGACATATTTTCAATATTAGCTTGTTTTGTAAATACATATAATATTTAAATGTATTTAAATATTTAAAGGCATGCACTAGAACTAAAACAGTGGCACATATTTACTGATATGGATCAGTGTATTCAGATACTGCTCCATTAATCATTAAATCAATTGATTGATCCAAATTGGGGCATTGTAATACATCTAATTTCAATCCAGGAGTCTTCAGCTAGCCGGTATAATGAGCTACTTTGTGAGATATGTTATGAAGACACATTTAATCATGTTCTTTGGACATTAGTACAGTATGTCATCTTTATAAGAAGAGATCCTCTACATCTTGAAATAACCTGCAGCACAGGATGAAATTCAGCACTGTACTCAGACACTTTTTTTTTGTAATAGCATTATTGCAATATTAATATTACTATAACTATATGCATACTGAGTGATGTCACCACAATATTATCTGTTTTAGCATAGATGATTCCTGTCTGTTTTATTGCTTTGTCAGTTTTACCATGATAATTAAGGGTTTTATTAAAATTATTAAAAATGATTTTTATTCACTGTTATTTTTATGGTATACAAATAATTATTGAATTATGCATGTAGAGGTATATATGATAATATAGATTGTTGTATTTTTGCCAACTATGACTCATTTTGTCGCTTCCATTTTAAGGATTAGTGCCACACTTAAAATACATTTTAAAGCTCTAAAGAAATATGGATGTGTTACTATTTTTACAAAGGAGAAGTATAGAGAAGATCTTAGGAGGAGTGGAGGTGCAGAAATGAAAGAAATCGGACTCTAAAATGAGTAGATTGAAAAATGCTAAGAAAAGTATGAACCAGGTGGTTTAAATGAGCAAATTAGAGGTGAAGACTTCCAGGAATAAAGTAACAACCAATACTGCAGTCTCTGCTGTTAAAGCTTCCTCCCTCCCATCGTTTTTAATCATTTCTTGTTTGTGTAACTGGCCTTGGGCCCTATGTGATGCTGCTCACCTTTACTCAAACGGGTCAGTCAGATGGATGGTCTCCCACTGATGAAAGCTAAGCTCAAGGAAAGGAATCACTGAAAGACACTGAGATCAGCATTAATAGCATAGTTGCAATTGCAAGAAAGAAGATACAATTTCTTGTTATTTGTCATCTTGGTGCTGTTGAAGGCATGCTAAAGAAATTGTGCTGCATTAGCAGTACCAGTCAACATGAAAAGGTCTTGATTGTGTTCTTTACATGTATTTGGTGGGATTAGCTTCTTGCATTTGTTTTAAATTTTCCCCCATGCTCCACTTTGCAGATGAGTTTACAGCTGCTACAGTAATTTTATTCTTTTTCGTCCTGTCGTTGTTTTTTTTCATTACAATTTCATGGCACTTTGCTTGACACAAAGTTCCTTTTCATTTTAATTATTTTTTTATGAAATCGCACGAAGGCAAGGAAAACAAGAGTTCTACAATTGCAACGAAAGAAAGGGAAAAACTACACTCATGAGTGTTAAGATGGAAGAAGGGTTTTGATTTAAAAAATAAAAAATAAAAAAGGAAGGATATAAACATCAAGTCCAGCAGTTCTTAATTAGAGAGAAAGAAAAAAGTATATCTATTGATTCCATTGCTTTTTGCTTATGTTTCAAGCTGCCACAACAACATTTTTACACTCTCATCATGTCATCTTGAGGGAGCTAAATAATAAGACATTCTGGCCACAGAGAGTCATTAGTATACAGACTCACTGCAAGCTACACAATAATCAAAGCAAGCGAGCACAAGCGAGCAGTTCTGCTTTTAACCAAACTCATGAACGCAGAAATGTAGTGAATATCATATCCTTAGCTCAGCTGCAGAGGATCCAGACTCTTGTGTTCATATGCTCCTCACAAAAATCCATTCTCTTCCACAAAATGATTAAAATGATCGTATACCATTTTAAATGTTTGCTCCGCTGCATATTTTCTGTTATTTGTCACCCTTGACATTTAACATATGTTAAAATACTAAGATCACATCTTGCAAAGAGAAATTGAACTTCAAATTTATCAGAGATATTTGAATTGTATCAAAGAACAATGTATGACTGATGTTGTCTCTTATGTCGCTTTACACAATAGATCCATGTGCATGATGTATTGAAGAGCTGTCTGTAAGACAATTTAAATATTTCCTAGGATTTTCATCACTGGTTTGTGTTCACCTCAACCACACTGTTATTCTGCCTCCGTTGTTTTTACAAAGTGGTGATGTATTGTAATTTTCAGTGCTTTGTGTGTTTGTAGAGAGTAAAGAGACAGTAGAGAGTAGAACTTTATTGATCCCTTAAGGAGGTTCTGTCAGGGAAATTGTTTGTCCGTCCATTTGTTCGTCCAACAACCAAATATCTTCACAATCAACATTAACAGCTGACTCATACTGTTCTTGTGGGATGTGCTTTGAAACTGGTCAGAATTCCTTGAAGTGTCTTAATCTTCTTATCTTCAAGGATTAAATTATAAGGTGCCAAAGCTTACTGTAAACTAATCTGAATTCAAAACAATTGTATGAAGAATGAGTGGCGCTTAGCAGTAGATATTGTAACTATACACATTTTAATATTATTATGTTTTTAATACTATATCATACGCTTATATGGCATAATGTGCTTTTAATGTTTTTTTTAGTGTTCTTTTGCAGCGGACAGACATTGGGTCAAGTGAAATTACATAACTTTAACTATTTTTCAGTGATCTTTTTTAAACAAGTCATTATAGAGAATGACTGAACTCGAAATGAGATGTACTTGTATTTTGTTTTATTTTAATGTTGTCAGGTTGTCCACTCCAGAAGCAAAATTATATAGGAACCATGTTTTTGGTTTTGGTTTCTACCCGGAAGCAATAACTGAAGCTAAGGCTGAATGCTGAACACTGAACACTGAACTCTGAATGTTTTGCAATTTAATGTTTATTATTGGTTGAGTTTACTGAGAAGCATAACGGAACTAAAATAGAGTAATCAAGCATAAAGTGGACTGTCAGACTTTTAATTACAGAGAAACACATCAGGATGTCTTTCACATATGTGCCGTGGAATACATCAGTGGCATAAAGCTTGGGTTAACCTCTACATCCCCAAGGATAAAATAAATTCAGCAGAAGTAGAAATATAAAAGTTACGTTGTAGTACTAAAGTATTGTATTTGTTAATGTGTTGGCTTATGTCCTGTTTTGTTTCTAGTAAGTCTTAGGGAATACTATTTTCGTATTTAGAGTAGGAATGGCATTCAACTTACGAACAACCTCTCCAAAACAATTATGCTTTTATGTTGAGGACCAACTGTATATTGCATTGTTAGCTGCAATCAAACTAGCATAGAATCTAAAGCCAATCAGTAAAAGGGTCAGTAGATGTGTGGGTGAGTGTAGGTGGTTCTTCAAATAATTTATAAGAGTGCATGCTCCCTCTTCACAGTGGTTCTTATAAAATCAGTGTATTTTGCAACCTAAATCTACCCTGGATTGCATTCATGAGGTGTTACAGTTACGAAACACATGGCAAGGCAAGATCCACATTTAGCAAAGCATGCTTTGGACTGCTTCTATTAATGATTGAATAGTCACCCTATGTGATTCACAGATAGAAGATATCTAATCATTTTCGCATTATGCTAATACCATTCAGCACATCACGGAAGAGTGATAAAATTCCTGGTAAGCTTTTCTAATCCGCCTTAGTGCTAAAATGATTGTTTTTTGTCTGTTGTTGAGAAAGCAGTGCACACCATCTCTCGCTTTCTCTCTCTCTCTCTCTCTCTCTCTCTAGTACAGTGCTGAATTTCATCCTGTGCTCTCTCTCTCTCTCTCTCTCTCTCTCTGTACATTGCCGTAAAGCACGTACTGTATGACATAAGTGAGTCTTAGACCTATTAGAAGATATGAACAGATGTTTTCATGCTCAAATACAAAAACATGCAACAGCTTTTCTTATAGGACATGTACCCCCCTCCACCTACACCACAGTTTCTGTTAACTGTTTACGAATAAATTTGCTGGAATTTAAAGTAAAATGAGAAGTCAGTGCATGATGCAGATTCAGGGATTCTTCTGTGGTTGGGTTTTTTTTTGTCTTCCAAAAGGCGGGAGCCTGGGGGCTTGTGTACTGCTGCGACCTACCACTATGATGGCTGCTGTTTATTAGCGTAATTGTGTTTCTCAAATGATAACCGATGCACCATTGCTCATGTGTGACAGATGGTAATATAACATATGCTTTATATGCTGAATGTTTATATGTACAGTGTAATATCCTGAGACTTTAACATAATAGTTACCTAGAAAGAGCTCTAGGCTCCAAGGTGTGGTTAATTCTACAGAAAATATATGTAAGGGAGATCCTTTTTGTTTGAGGCTATTCGTATGTAGGATGGTTATGAGCCCTAGTAAAAAGTCCTGAAGAAGTGGTGCTGTTCTAGCATCTCCCTTTTTTGTATTTTTGTGTGTACAATATTATACTGTTGATAAGGATAATCTGGAGAGGCCTGCAATCCAACATTTGGGGTGTGGATCAAGAGATTGGATTTAAGACTCCAACACAATAAAATATTGGAAGGCACCAGTGGATGAGATGGCAACCATAGGATCTTTGCCACCATTTGATGCAAGTGAGCAACAGTGGAAGGAATATTGTGACATAATGGAGAATGTATTCAATGGTGCGCAATGTGGTGGGTGCACCAACTTACAGTTTGATTAGAAACCTCAGTCCAGGAGAGAAAGGTTTTGTGCAATTTGTTAATTTGTTAAAAGATCACTTTAACCCCACACAAGATACAAGACAACCTTGTGAGACAAGGTTGTCTGTGAAATACATGATGATACAATTCAAAGGTTATTGGCAGAGACGAGCCTCACATTTAAAAGTGCCATATCTTCAACTCAAACTGTGAAATCTGCAAATAGAAATGTGCAGGACTTGCAGATAAAAATTGAAGCCATGTCATGTAATTCACCGAATGGCAGATAAGTGACCAGGGGAAACAGAGAGGGAGTCATGACCAAGCAGAAAAGGAAAAAAAAAAAGGTACCGCTGCTATGGGAAGCTTGAACCTGATGTTTGTCAGTTTAAAAAGGAAAAATGTCATTCCTGTGGAAAAGACTGGACACCAAACCAGGAGAAGTTTTAATAAAAATTAACCAAAAAAGAAGAGAGGGCTGACTGGAGACCCTGAGTAAGAGGATGCTTTCAACAGAGAAAGGTGCATTATTGTTCTCCCAATGGGAAAACTGGACGAGAGCCTTATTAGGGGCGGCAGTGGCTCAGTGGTAGAGCGCGCAGTAGACCGGTCGTCCAATGCTTCAAAGATCGGGGTTTCAAAGATTGGGAGGTGAGCTGACAGTGGGAGGTGTCAGCTCCCTTCCGGAGCACTGCCGAGGGGCCTTTTCAAAATTCAATTTCCAAAATTCAATTTGGCCTTTTTGTTTTTCGGCTATATGTCATTTTCTTTTTATACAAGAAAACAACTTAAAAATAAGCAGATCATAAACCAGTGTTATTGTAAATCAGCATTTGTTTCGTAATCTATTTCTTATGTGGGCTGTCTATACATTTTGACCTATCATTTTTACTTTCCCTGAACACAGTTTACGGTCATTGCCCTGTCTGAATGCATAATAAAAATATGCACTTCTTTGCATTTCAAATAGTCTCCTTTTCTTTTAATTCTCAGAACCAAGCAAAGAGGAGATTTTCCTGCTCACTCATACCGCTGCAGTGCTTTCCAGTAGCTCTAGCTTAGACGAATGCTTGTTGCTTTAATAAACATTAAACAGCACCATATCGATTACTCTTTACTGTGATTTGATGTGTGACAGCTGAGCTGTGTCGAGCCATGAGGGGGCAGTGCCATGGCTCAAAACAAACATCAGCAGGAAGGGAAGTCCTACAGAGAAACTGGAAGGAATGAGGAAAACAGGTGACAGCTAGGAAAGAAAAAACAAAGCAAGCTAAGACAGCAAACTGTTAGACAACAGCTGATGCCATAAGAAATGTGGAGCTACAGAATACATCCTTTGATGCAACAATACATTTTGAATTTTTTTCAAATTCATCAATGAAGTTGAATCTATAATAACGGACAAGTATAGAATATGATGATCGGAAGCTGAAAATGTTGCATTGCACCTAGCAGTGACCAAGATGGAAAAAGAGAAAGCCAAGTCATACTTCAAAGTCCACAGAAAAGACGAACACTATTTCACTATTCCAGCTGCTGGTCATATGCCATCCATCAGCAGCCAGGTCAGAGTTTGGCATGGTCAAGGGGTAACAGGCAGATATCAGAGTTTATCAGGTTCAGAAGGCATATTGTCATTACTGACCATGCTGCTTTTATAACCCCAGATATCTTCAGATTGTAGTCTCCTACAAGTCTCTAATTGGGTGGGGGGCTGCATCTGTAATTTGGCCGTGTGTCTGCAGTCCCTCTGTAATTAAGCAGGGTTTTGTGATTTTTTTTTTTTTTGACCCTTGCAAAAGATTACTTTTCTTTTAATCATAGTTGCTCCAGCAGGGCTCCTCAGCAGGCTCTGGAGACAGATATGTTGAGTGCCATTAGACTGAGGAAATAAATTAGAGGTTTCAGTGGGTCTTGAATATTCAAGCATTCACTTAAATGTCCCATTTGAGCTAGAGCCTGAGTCCAACTAAGCTTTAATCATCTTTCACATTCTGATGGAGAAACACTAGAAACCTGATATCCAAACTCAAATGCATATTTTCTTTCATTTGTCCTGCAGCTGAGCTGAGAGGATGGAGGAAAAAATGTTCACATCCACAAAAGGCTTAAAAGCTATCTCACACCCTCATTTTTGTTCAAAATATCAAAATTGTTTGTTTGATAGAAAAAAAGAAAGAAAAAAATCTAGTAGAGCCACTTTTTTTTTTTTAACTTGGCTGCTTTAATAACTTTTTCTTACACGGAGATTTGCTTATTTACTATTGGATTTGCTTGTAGCTGCCCACTGACTATAAGAAAATCCTCATGCAAGGTATTATTTTAGGACATTTTCAGAACCTGACAAAGATGTTAACTATGTATTTGCAAAGGCATTATGCATTGAATTCATATTGGCAAAGTTTGTTCTGGCAGTCATTATTGTGTAAACATTTGCAGGCTCCACTAGCTTCACTGGCTGTTCGGCAGTGAAGCTGGCTGTTCGGCAGTGAGTGGTGTGGTGGCTTTGGGCTGCTGTGTGGCCTCGGTGCTGTTGGGCTGTCCCTCTGTGGCCCAATGGCCGGACCTGGTGGGGCGGGCAATGCTTTTGTATTTCCTTCCCCACTGTGGTGCCATGGTGGTGCGCCTCTGGGTTGCTGTTGTCGTGGAGCAGGTTGATGGCTTGGACTGGTTGCCGGTTGGTTGGTGGTCATCAATGGCGTTGATGATCACTGGAAACCTGTGGCCGGGCTGGGGCCCTGGTGGTCGTGGCGGGGCTGGGTTGTCGGCTCAGGCTGATAGGCTGGCTGTGATAACGGTCCACCGTACGACCCTGTCCATGCATGCCACCTAATTTTCACCTCAAATATCTCACACTGGACTATACATAATAACTTTTATGTTTGTTGTTTTTTATTCATTCGCCTGTACAGCACTTTGGTCGACTGCGGTTGTGGTGAAGTGCTCAACAAATAAAGTTTGGATTGGATTGGATTGGAACTTTTAAGCACATATAAGACGCAGTTAGGGCTTTGGGAACGCTTGGGGGCGAGGGCAGTGGGCTTGGTTGTGGAGCAGATTGCAGTGGTCTAGGGCCCTGCATCCCCCCCATATAAGCTCCACTTGTCCCCCCGCCATCCTCCAATTTTAATGCGTCACGCACACACACACACACACACACACACACACACACACACACACACACACACACACACACACACACACACACACACTTTGGAGGAGGCCCTGTGATGTCTGAAAGAGTCTGGACAGCACTGGGCTTCCCTCCAGACTTTTAATGCACTACATTCCACGCAGGGTAGCACTGTTGATATGCTTACCCGATCTCCGACGAGGAGATCGGGTAAGCATATCAACAAGGAGGTTAGTGGTGACTCCACATTAGATGGCACTTCTGGTGTGGCTCGACCCTCTGGGGCCTATGGCTGGGGACTACCATTGGAGACTGGCTGCTTGGTCTGGGCCTGTGGCTCGGCTCAGGTGGGGTTATTGGGGTCCTGGGCTTGGTTGCGGGCGTTTCTTGGTTGTTGACTGTGTCAGCGGCTGCCGACTGAGAATCGCTGGTCGTCGGCCGTGGCCGTTGACTCGCTGTGGGGTGGTAGTAACCCGGGATGCGGTGCTGCGGGCATGCTGTGGGGTTGGGGCGATGTGTGAGCCTGGCATGGGGGTAGAGCTGCAAGGGGCTCGCTCGGGGGTGTGGGGGGTATTGGCTGGTGCGGAGTCGTTGCTGCGTTTGGGGATAGGATGGTTGCTGGGCAGCTTGGCTTCTCTCCCACGGACCTTGTCTCCTGATTAGCTTTGTGTGCTGCACGTTGGCTGCCGTGGGCCTCTGATGGGGCCTGGCATGGGCTGGCTGGGGTGGCCGATGGTGTGTTGGGGCTGACCACCTCTGGTCGGCTTGCGTCAGTGGGTGGCGATGTGGGGAGGGATTGAGGTCCGCTAGAGATCTTTGCTGTATCTGGTGGGTTGGTGTGGCCCCTATCTCCGGTCTGTCCAAACTTGTGGGATGTCGGACGGCCATGTGGGGGTAAGAGACCCTATACAGGGGCTGGGGGGGGGGTATGGAGAGGGCTGGGTCACATGTCGCTTGGTCCCTGCGTCTGCCTCCAAGGGCTGCGGGGGGCCTTCCTGTCTCCTGGGGATGGGAGATTGGGCAGGATGTGGGTAAGGGGTTGGGAGGGTAGGGTTGGTGGGTGACGAGTGGATTTCCTTACTCTGGCCCCCTGGGCCTGTCCTGGGCACCCTAGTGGTGGCAGCCTCTACCTCCTCTTTGTCTCAGGGTGTATGCGGTTCTCTGCGCCCCTGGTGGCTCTTCAGGTGATGGCTTCTGGATGCTCCTGGCTGCCCATGGTTGGGGGTGCTCTACTAGCCTGGCCCTGCTGGCTTCTGGTAGCCTCTCTTGGCATTGGTTTCCATCACACATACATGTTGGTTCAGCGCTTACCAGCTTCTGTCGAGTCCAAATGTTGAGAACTGGGGTCCCGTCAGAAAGTGATGAGTCTCTCTTCAGACATTACAATCTCATGCCCTCTATGTTCCTTCTACACTTTTATCCTCCAGTAGCCTATTCTATACTGTCAGGACCTCCACTAATCTGGTGTTTTATGACATTGGTATTATAGTATCAGTTGTGAGATATAATATAACAGCTCAAACCTCTTCCACTCTAACAGCACTGCCTGTCTATCCACTACCTTGTTTGTGTTTTCTCTCCCTGTCTCCTTTTGGTTCCCCTTTTAACTAACAGAGGTGCACCACTTCCCTCTCTGGCTCACAATAGGAAATTCTAATAAAGACTGACAACTTAGACCCCAGAGACGACCGGTGATGGTCACATGAACCCATTAAAATATATAAAAGCATTGATTTAATTTAAGGTTGACCCACTTTTATGGGGTTTAAATATGAGAATACATGCAGACAAAGAGTAAATTAGTAAATTAGTAAATTTCTGGAGTTTCTGATTTTCCTTGTTATTATGGCTCTGTCAGTAACTTCAAGGGGAACGATTTTCAACAGGCAAACAGCAATAAAGTAAATGTCCTTCAAAAAGAAAATATGTTCCTTTATAACAAAGTAAATGCATACATATAATTGACTGCATTAGAAACTGAAAATACATTATCGTGCATGCATTATTGCATGCACAATAATAGTATTG
Source organism: Antennarius striatus (assembly GCF_040054535.1). Classification (NCBI taxonomy): domain Eukaryota; kingdom Metazoa; phylum Chordata; class Actinopteri; order Lophiiformes; family Antennariidae; genus Antennarius; species Antennarius striatus. Next base: position 8,333,069 of record NC_090783.1, on the reverse strand, counting down.
TTCATGCACAAACGTAATGCATTATTGGGCTTTTTTAAAAAATATTGTGCTGCTCTATGATCCTACAAATCACTGCTTTCAAATAGTAAAATAAAAATCAAATCAGTTTAATACTTTCTCATGGCTCTTATCTGCAATTTTTCCTGAATCCATTCAAATGGAAATAAATTTAATAAAATAAAATACAAAAATCTATTGCACACAGACAAAACAATATTTCATTTAAAGAGACATCACATTTCAGAAAAACAAATGTAAAAATTTCACTGAATTTAAAACGGAAAATATGTAACTGCTGTGTGATGTTCACTTATCTGAGGCTGAGTCTGGTATTTGATGGTATCTTTCATACAAGTTCATCAATGTTCGGGGTCAGGCTCTGAGTTGAGGAAATCCTTAGGATGGAGTGAAGGTGTTTATCAGTCAGACAGCTGCTGTGTTATGTTGTTCACATACGTATGTGCTACTAAACATACTGTAGAGAGTGTCTGAGCAGCTGGGATGCGCCGCTGGGGCATTGTGTTGGGGATGAAACCTGCAAACTCAGCAGAAGACACACAGGTTTACTTTTAACCACTCTAAACATACAATCTGACTCCCACCTGGCTTGAAACCCCCTGCTCTCAGCGTCCACCTTCCTTTTAACCATTTGTAGGGGTGGAGTAGCTAAATGCAACCTCTGCTCTGACTACTGATAAACATCCATCCATTGTCATGTCTGCTGTCGCACGTTGCGGGGAGCTGGAGCCTATGCGAGCTGGCTTGGGGTGTTAGGCGAGGGAAACTCCGGGCGCAAGGCCTGTGCACCGCGAAGCAACACAGTGACAGACAACCACGCACACACTTATTCCTACAGTCAATTTGGGACTGGTCAATTAACCTGAAGCGCTTGTTTTTGGAGGTGGGGGGAAGCCGGAGAACCTGGAGAGAACCGATGCAGACACGGGGAGAACATGCAAACTCCGAACGGAGCGGGACACGAACCTGGAACCGCCTTGCTATGCGGCGACAGCTCTACCCACTGCACCAACAAGCCGCCCTGCTGTTAAACCATGAAACCCAAAGCCTTCTTGCTGCGCTGCAGTGACTTCCGCTACCGTTGCATTGTGAAGAATGTAGTTTTGGTGCGTGCAAAACACAAGCAGGCCGATATGTCCTGCGGACCGGTTCTAATAGTAATTAAAAATCGTCCGTTGGGCCATAAATAATTTGCCACGGTCCAGATCTCGCCCATGGGCCTTGACTTTGACATATGTGCTCTAGATGGATACAGATAAGGTTAGCAACATATGTCCTTGCATGTGTGAATGCATGAATAGGTAGGGGCAGGATATTTCACCATATTAGCAGCAGATCCTTTTCTTCCCATGATAGTTTCTGTCACTGCTCTTGAACTGTGTTGACAGTCCAGTTTATCTTCCTCTTGTCATTATTTATTATTGGTAATTTTGTGCAAAGTAATATAACTGATATAATGATGTACGTATCCCTCCACTTGTGCCCCTCCCTGCAACAGACAAACACTCATAGAGAATGCAATCACAAACTGAGCAACAAGGGAACAAGCAAAGGCAAAACATATTATTAGGAAAGCAATTTGTCTGTCCCTTTCTTTCTTTAACTGTTTATCTCTGGCTCACTGTCTCTCCCTACGTCTATCTCTTTCTTATCTAATAACTCCAAAATCAAATTGCATTATACTCCACTTTACTGGTCATTTGGTACCTCTAGGACTCTCCTCTCTGCTGTCCGAAGACAAAATGGTTAATGGCCTATGGTGTATTAATTGAATCATTCCACTTTGGCAAGAGCATTGTGACAATGTGACCACTAAATGCAATAATTGCACAAAGTAGCACCCTTAATTCTTTTGATTATTGCTGGTGCTGCAAAATGGTAGGGTGCAGATAGGGTACACAGTTCTGTCTAATTTTTATTGATTTATATTTTTTATAGGACTATAAATTAAACTTAAAATTTACAGCAGAAAATTTGAGATTATATATTCGTAAACTTTTTTTTATAACTTACTGATTTCAAAATAATTTTCTCTGTTTTTCATAAGACCATTTGGGAAATCTTTCATTGCTGTCTTACTGTCACATAATTTGCCTATATTCAACCAAACCATGGGGGGCATTGCACAATCCATTATGGAAAGTGGTTACTGATACTTAGATATTGAAAAATGTGGTGTAATTTCCAAAAAAAATATTTTTATTATTTTTATTATTGTATTTTATGACCAATTTCAGAGTTAGGCAACATTAAAAGTTCTTACCACTCACTCAAAAAAAACCCAGATATTTTCTTTGAAACAAGAAAAAAAAAACTGCATTTGCAGACTATTGCACAATCAATATTCAGAGCCAACAGCTGATTAACAGAATATATTTAAGGCCCTGAACATTCACAAATGGCTACTGCAGCCCACTGAAAAAAAACAAAAAAACAATGTCAATAAAAATCAGACACAGCTGTATTTTACCATTCACAAAAATATACAAACAAACAAAAAAAACCCTCAATACATGTAGTTGTACTGTACGAACAAACTTGGTTCCAATAGGTTGTTTTAAAGTTGAACTGTTTGTTCGTCGTTACTTAAATTAAATTAAATTTCATTCTATAAACAAGCTTGAGGTCATCTAATTGACGTAGCTACTCTAAATATAAAAGTAATATTCCCTTAGACTAACCAGAAACAATAACAGGAAGTAAAAACAACACATCAGGATAACTAATTTTCCTACTCCTATTCCTTGAGGAGTAGAAGAAGAAAACACCTCACGAGACTCTCAACCAGCCCTTACACAAAAAAAAAATACTGCATGTTACTTAATTCAATCAGTGAAACATTTTTACACTTACAAATATTGAGTATATATGAAAGCTCTCAAATCTGTTAAAACAAAACCTGAGTCATGAATAATATCTCATTAACATTTTCTAGTACGTCTGAACGAATTGATTTGGTTCAATTACCTACACAAATTGAGTAAATGTAACTGAATTTGGGGGGTCGCACCCCAAAATGAGGGGGGACTGCACCTTGCTGAAGGGCACCTTGGCAGTGGCTGGGAGGTGAGCTGACACCTCCCACTTCGAGGGATGTCCTGGCAGAAGTGGGATTTGAACCACCAATGGGTGGGCAATCTGTCTTCAAGACATCTGCTCTACCGCTGAGCCACTGCCAGAGTGAGTGACCAGAGCCCCAAAATCCCCAAAAGGTGGAATCGGTTCCCTTCTGTTTACTTGATGTTTTTAAGTTGTTAGTTACGTCTCCAATACAATTGAATTGACTTGTTTAATAATTGCACTTATTAAAACTAACTGATATTTGTTAATATATTCTCAAAAAGGTTGGTGAAACATTCACTTATTATTAGAAATATTTAAACCATGTAATCTGTGAGTCAAATAATACTTTGTTTTAAGTAAGTAAACTTAATTTATATGTGTCTATTTCACACAAATATTTTTGTTTGAGTTTTACTAATTAATTCTGATGTAGTCAAATCAGATACTCATCATGATGATATTCAGAATTGTTATTGTGCATGCATACCTATAAATTACTGTCACATTTACTAGGTCCATGAATCCTTTTTTTAGAGTTTAGGCCCAACTAACAAAATGAAACAAACAAAAAAAATGAAAGGAAAGGTGTACAAAACTGTGGTGAGACCAGCAATGTTGTTGGCCTAGAGACAGTGTCACTGAGGAAAGGAAAGGAGACAGAGCTGGAGGTAGCAGAGATGAAGATGCCGAGGTTCTCTTTGGGAGTGAGCAGGAAGGATAGAATCAGGAATGAGTACATCAGAGGGACAGCACAAGTTAGAGGTTTTGGGGATAAACTCAGAGAGCCCAGACTGAGATGGTTTGGACATGTCCATTTGAGAGATAGTGATTATATTGGTAGAAGGATGCTGAGTTTTGAACTGCCAGGCAGGAGGCCTAGAGGAAGACCAAAGAGGAGGTTTATGGATGTAGTGAACAAAGACATGAAGGTAGTTGGTGTGAGAGAAAAGGATGCAGAAGACAGGGTTAGATGAAGGCAGCTGATTTGCTGTGGCGACCGCTGAAGGGAAAAGCCGAAAGGAAAGAAGAAGACTAGCCTTTGCTTCATTATCCATTATACACAGTCAAGTATCTAAGGTACAAAGCCGGACGTGTTGAGATGTTCACAGAGACAACAAAAAACAAGAACAAGAGAGGGAGATGAGTGCTTTAAATGTGCACTTTTGCAGCGTTGCTGCTCAGTGGGGGCTGTGGCAGAAGGGGGAACAGCAGTATAGTAGTCTGATATGGCGGTGCAGAAGTTTGTTCATATCTCCGAATGTTTGTAAGTGGAATGTTGGTAAATTGAGGACTACCTGTATTGTTTCAGATGCAATAGCAAGATCCATCGTAAAATAGTGCTTGAGTTTCTGTTTTCTTACTTGAATGCTTGTTTAAGTAGACCAGTTGCAGCACAGTTGAACCTTTCAATACACATTAACACCTCTCAAGTTAAGAAGTGATCTGTCTTGTATCCATTCCATCTGTCCACCTAGGAAATTCCTCAGTCTGTTGAAACATGTCCCTGCCATTTTTTTCCTGTTTCTCATGGTCTCAGCTGTATATCAGCCTGTTAAGGTGTGTGTTTAAGTGTCTTTACTTGTGCTGTATGTGGGATTAGTTAGTATGTTAGTTCTGTAGTGATTTAGTGACACATTTGTTATCTTCCATTGGTATTCCATACTTTTTATTTCATAATCTGTGCAAACATAAATGCTTAATCCTGCTATTGATCAAATTATTTGTTATAATATCACTTGCGTTTTGCTTTTGAATTAATTATTTGTTGAGATTACTGAAGTCAACCCTCTTTCAATATTATTTCTGGCTTGGCAAAACTGCACCCTAGATGAAATGAATAAATCTGCATGGTGTCTGTAGCCATCAGTTTGAAAGATTACTAATAGGATTTATTCTTTCCTCCTTTTCGTCGTTACAAACATGCTGTTATTATTTACTTTTGGATATAATAACTACTGTATGTCCATCCTGGAAATGGTTCCCAGCTGAGCAGCATGTTTGCATTTGAGGAACAACTCGCTTTCTGTTTGCAAATGAGATCATGCTAACATTTACGAACAAATGCATAAATGATGTCCTGTCATTGTTGTATTTTACCCCAATGTGTCTCCTTTTGCAGTTTGTTCATCCACATCCCTGTCTTACAGACAAACAGCAATGTTACGTTTTTCAGCAGTTTAAAGATCTCCAAAAACTTATCATTGGATGAATGAGAGTATTTTTCACCATGTGGACTTTCTCTCAATATGTATTTATCTCTCGTTCAGTGAAGGTAAACATAAAACATATTTTTGTAATTGATGGCTGTTCAGAGGCAAAGATGTAGAGTTGGCAGCAGTGTTGAAAATTAGCCTGGAGGGCGGAGGCTCAATTGCATGAAACTTAACCTAGTAAGTTAAGGTTTTTTGATTTAACAGAATGGGTATTTTATTAGCATAAAGATCTAAATTATAGACTTTTATTTTGATAGATTTTACTGAGGGAGGCATGATGGCACAATGGCACAAGAAGGTTCTGGATTGGATTCCTTTCTGTGTGGAGTGTGGATGTTCAGCCTGTCCCTGTGTGGGTTTTCTATGGGTTCTCCAGTCCTCCAGTTTCCTCCCACCTCCAAAAACATGCAACTTAGGTGAATTGAACACTGCATATTGATCCTAGGTATGAATACGTGTGGGAGTGGTTGTTTGTCTTTTGTCTGGCCCCACGATTCGCTAGCAGTGTATCCCTGTGGTACCCTTCCTTTTGCCCATAGCCAACTGATAGGCTCCGGCGACACACATGACCTGCAAGGCCGAGAAGTGACTGATGGCCAAATGCATCTCGTCTTCAAGGAAATGGATGCAAGGATGGATGATTTTCTGGGGAAAGAAAAAAAAAAAATCTACCTTAAAATTGAAAGGATTGCCATGATTTATTCATTAATTCAGTCATTCATTCATTTTCATGTACCGCCGCTGTATCCGCCGTAGTGGGTCACGGGGAGCTGTAGCCTATCCCAGCTGGCATAGGGCGTGAGGCAGGGAACACTCCGGGCAGGACGCCATTGCACCGCGCTGCCATGATTTAGCTCTCTATATTCTTTGCATGGTGGTGATGCCTTTGTATCTACTTTTGTGTTTCATGTTCTATTTGCTGTCTTCCCCATTGCAGTCTGTCTGTTCTGTTCTATTTTCTGCAAAAGACAAATGACATGTTGAATCATGCTACTTAGCACACTCTTAGGCAAAATGAACTTTCCATATATATTCCAATTCTGACTTGATATGGAATTAATGGGGACTGACCTTTTAATAAGAGACCGTTGAGCGTGTGTCACATCTCCTCATTTCACATTCCTCTCATCTTTGTTCCTCACTATATTACCTCATGTAGTGATTTTTTATCACTGTAGTCAAAGCCTTGTAATTTCATAATAATATTTTAAAATTCTTACCACCATTGAATAAGAATGTATGGAGGACCTTTAACATGACGTTACTTCTTTTTTCATGAATCAGGAAACAGAGATACTCAATTGAAATATTCTAACCTAAGGCCACTCAAAACACAATGAACACTATTCCTGTAGACTCTGCAAGCCAAGCAAATGCTCAAGTCTTTCAAATTACAGTACTTAGATCAAGTTCCAAAAAAAGGCCATTATATATATTCAAGTCTCAACGCCAATGACCCCTTAAAGGTAACCACTATGATTTTTGTAAAGAAATGTTGATCAGATGTTTTAATATAATTTATTTCACCTGGAAAGTAATTCTTATCTTTCTTAAATTATCCGTCTTACCTTATCTTTCTAAAATATTGTCTGAAATGTGGCTACCATGTGGAGATTGAAAGCCAAGATTTGTACGTGCATTTACATAAGCTTTTTATGTATAAAGTGTTCACAATGAAATGAGTATTCATGTATTCATGGACACAAACAAGTGTAGTGCAACATGTAGAAGGTGTGCATAGTCATTAGGCAAAGAAAACCAACCTTAGATGCAGCAGACCAAATACCATTTCATTGATTTTATTTTTCTTTTGTCTGCATGTCTTTGTTCTGTACATGCATTACAATACATTTTCTGCATGCATAAACAGAATGCTCTGCTTTGCATAATATTTCAAATTTTATTGATCGTGCTGATTAGTTCTGAGTAAATGAAGGTGGGTCAACATGCAATGTTATATGTAACAAGTGATAACTGCAAAAAATTATATATTCTCTCTTCTAAATTACACTCACTTGACTTGTGTTGCGAGTCACGTGTCAGCCGGGTTTCGTGTTCTTGGGCCATTTACTTTTAAACAAGGTTAGACTGCATTTAGTAATGGAATTTGCCCCCCACCCTGACAATTAATGTCTAGGGATGCAATGGGTGGGAACCAATTAAAGTTTATTGACTTGCACATGTTGCAAAGGCTGGTTAGTGGTTCTCATTGGAAACAAGGCCCCCATATAGTTTAATGAGGTAATTATAAAGCAGACATCAGGTGTCAGCTTTAGTGTGTCAGTTTCTTATAGAGATAGGTCTGAAGATCCAGACACTTGGCTGTTAACAGTCCAGGTCACACTCACTTAGATAGGGGCAACTGCTTCAGTAATGGAGGATGTGTAAACTCGAATTGTGTCTGTGCAATGGGTTGCAGCCATGAGGTTTTTTAAATGTTTATTAGATCGTAATTGTGTGAGGATATGTTTGGTCAAATTTTTGATCAAATTTATACCAGTGATATTTCACAGTACTCAGTATTTTTTTAAGCTAAAAGTGGGAACAATTGTTATGAAACAAATTTTGAAACTATAAGTGCTGTATCTAAGGTGTTGGAATGCAATGAAGAAATTGACATGGTTGATTATAGCTACTACAATAACCTGTTTCAAGTCTTATGATAGGGTTTAAGCATGACATTATCACAATGTAACAAAACCTGCCAAACAGCAGCTCTAAATCTCACTAACCTAGATGTTAAACTGATTTTTCTCTGGTGATTTGTCATCAAGTTTGTCTGTTAAATATAGAGAATTCTGCTATGTTTCTGTCCCTGGTCCATATCTCTATAGGCAGATTGTATGCTATCTGCCTGTATCTGCTATCTGCCTATATGATATCTGCCTATGTATGTTATAAAACTATACTTGATTATGATGCACTTAAGTTGTGTAATTTCAGGAATCACTTTAACTCACTAAATTGTTAATAATTGACAGCAATGAATATCATTTCTAATACTTGGAGGGGATACAGGTTTATTACCTGAACCACGGCATGAAAAACTGTTTGTTTTTCTTTCTATATCCCTCTGCTATTCCACTCACAAAACACACACATGCTGATGGAGATGTGTGCACACATGCCCACACAGACACTAACGAAGGCGGAGACAAACACACTGACACGCACACTAACACACACACATACACACACACACACACACACACACACACACACACACACACACACACAAACACACACACACAAACACACACTCACACCCACACACCACTTGCCTTTGTGTAGATAAGTCAAACAGGTCCAACTCTACTGTTAGTCAAATTGGAGCAAGTGCATTTTTCTGTCTCGATTTGTATTTATTTATACAATTTCTTAGACTTTAATTAGTCAACCAGAGACCATGCCAAACCCTTAACCCTCCTTGCAGAGAGCACCGAACTTGAACAACTATCTAAAATTCCCTACAGTTAAATTGCAAAAGCTCGTTGGTGCCAAATGGTTCTGTCCTTTCTAGCTATAAAAGTCGGGGTGCAATGGATGAGAGTTTTGGAATATTCTTCAAGGTTGCAGCTAAATTGTGGTCTGCAGAGGTTGCAGAGTTTTTTCAGTGTTCCTCTCCTTGAATTCAATCTTTCTTCCGGTGTTATCTTATTTTTCTTTCGGCTTTTCCCTTCAGGGGTCGCTACAGCGAAGCAATTTCCTCCATCTAGCCCTGTCCTTTGCATCCTCTTCTCTCACACCAACTACCTTCATGTCCTCCGTCATTACATCCATAAACCTCCTCTTTGGTCGTCCTCGAGGCCTCCTGCCTGGCAGTTCAAAACTCAGCATCCTTCTACCAATATATTCACTATCTCTCAAATGGACATGTCCAAACCATGTCAGTCTGGCCTCTCTGACTTTATCTCCAAAATCTCCAACATATGCTGTCCCTCTGATGTACTCATTCCTGATCCTATCCTTCCTGGTCACTCCCAGAGAGAACCTCAGCATCTTCATCTCTGCTACCTCCAGCTCTGTCTCCTGTGTTTTCCTCAGTGACACTGTCTCTAGACCAACAACATTGCTGGTCTCACCACAGTTTTGTACACCTTTCCTTTCATTTTGGCTGAAACTCTTCTATCACACATCACACCTGACACTTTTCTCCACCCATTCCATCCTGCCTGTACACGCTTCTTCACCTCTTTTCCAGACTCTCCATTGCTCTTTACTGTTGACCCCAAGTACTTTAAATCCTCCACCTTCTTGATCTCTTCTCCCTGTAACCTCACTCTTCCACTTGGGTTCCTCTCATTCACACACATGTACTCTGTCCTACTGCGGCTAACCTTCAATCCTGTCCTTTCCAGGATAAACCTCCACCTCTCTAGCTTCTCCTCCACCTGTTCCCTGCTCTCGCTGCAGATCACAATGTCATCTGCAAATATAGTCCATGGAGATTCCTGTCTAACCTCGTCTGTCAGCCTGTCCATCACCATAGCAAACAAGAAGGGGCTCAGAGCTGATCCGTGATGCAGTCCCACCTCCACCTTGAACTCCTCTGTCACACCTACAGCACACCTCACCACTGTCTTACAGTCCTCATACATGTCCTGCACCGCTCTAACGTACTTCTCTGCCACTCCAGACTTCTTCATACAATATCACAGTTCCTCTCTGGGCACACTGTCATAAACTTTCTCCAGATCTACAAAAACACAGTGCAGCTCCCTCTGACATTCTCTGTACTTCTCTATCAACATCCTCAAAGCAAATACTGCATCTGTAGTGCTCTTTTTTGGCATGAAACCATACTGCTGCTCACAAATGTTCACAACTGCCCTTAGTCTAGCTTCCACTCCTCTTTCCCATAACTTCATTGTATGGCTCATCAGCTTTATTCCTCTGTAGTTTCCACAACTCTGCACATCTCCCCTGTTCTTAAAAATGGGCACCAGCACACTTCTCCTCCATTCCTAAACCATCTTCTCACTATCTAAGATCCTGTTGAACAACCCAGTCAGAAACTCTACTGCCACCTCTCCTAGACACGTCCAAACCTCCACAGGTATATCATCAGGACCGACTGCCTTTCCACTCTTCATCCTCCTCACTTCATCCTGACTAATCTTTGCTACATCCTGGTCCACAACAGTCACCTCTTCTAGTCTTTGTTCTCTCTCATTTTGCACGTTCATCAACTCTTCAAAGTACTCTTTGTTTAAAGCTTAAGTAAGATTGAGAATAAAATGTTTAAAAAGTGTCTGACAATCAAACAATTATCCGTGGTCAGTTTTGTAGTTTAAATTCATGCATTTTGAATTCTTGCAAATGGCATTAGAAGCAATAAATGAGGCAATACAATTTGATGTTTGCTTTTTTTTTCCCAGGCTATGTGCCATGTACTTATGTGAAGACACACTGACAGTTGAGAAAAAAATACAAAAAGTTAATTAAACACTGGTTCCCTACTCCAGTTTTAATTACACCTATGTTCACATGTTTTTTGATTCTGCATGTTTGTGAGATTGTGTTCTGAAAGACAGGCAGGGGGACATTCCCATAGCAACCCGCAGACTTTGATTGATAACCCTTTTTGTTTGTGGGTTTTCTCTGAAGGTCCTTCATCTGGCTCAGGATCCTTGTGGCCTGCACACTGATCTCAAAGACTGATGATACAACAATTATCATTTGTTAGTGTCAGATTCTCCTTTTTTTTCTTTCTTTTTTTGGGTGGGTGGGTGTTGTCGTTTTTTTTCACACTGTGAAAAAAAAATTCAGTGTTTGTCAATGGCCTGATTATACGTTGGCATTCTTCATTCACTTATTTTGATTAATAGTAAAGCTTGTCAAATGTCATGAGTCACAGCCCTTCATAGTGCATGTAGTACTTTCACACATAAATACCACCAGTTGACTTTGTTCAGTAATTTAATCTTCATTATGTCTGTTTTACATTGCCCTCTTTGAACTAGGTTCAAACAGAGACAACTGTCTGTGCCATAGAAGGTCACTTCACCAGAGAAATGGAAGGACCATAGATTCAGGATGATTAGGTTTGAGCTTCCTCTGACCTGTCCATTAGTCATTCATAAGTAAGCCACCCTTCTGCTGCAAAATGTTAACGACTGTATGTCATTGTCTAAAGGGTGATAATTTGGTTGTTTTCAACCAAAAAAACATAAAAGAGTAAATACACATACTGCACATAGCAAAATATTAATGATATATGCTATACTATGGGTGAAACGCATAGTAACTGTTCTTACAAAACCTAAAAAGAGATCTGGCTTTTTCATGTACAGTAAATACCTAATAATTGGTGTTAAGTGTTGTTAGGATGGTTCCTGCTGACAATTTTGTATCTCCTTCAGGAGATACTAAAAAAACAAAAACTTTGTAATCATATGATACAAATATGCAGACAAATACTGTGTCCACCTCTTGCAGACAGATCTCTCTCCATTGAATACCATGCTAGCAAGACAGCTTGAATTACAAGTAGCTCATCAAAAAAACATATTTGTATTTGATCCACACCAAAATAGAAGTGCCAGCTAGAATAAAATCATAGTTATTGTTAATGAATTAATCCTTCTCTAGAGACAGTCACTATTTGTGTGGACATATTGCATTTCTAATTCAATGTTGTTTTTGCCCTCACTTGCATTGTGGACCTCACACGCCTGATGCATCCAAAAAACGAGTCCAAAAGCAGGCACTTAGTTTTACTAATTTCTGTTGTATCATTAACTTACTCACAGTAAGCACTATTAATGAGAGTTTGTTTCTGACTGTATTTGGGGTCCCTTTCTGTAGGGTGGACACAAGGCAGCAGAGGTTATTTGAGAAGTTACTGACATTTACGTGTTTGCTTGTAGTACTTTCAGCTCTTTTTTTGTCTGGTTAGCATATTTTAGCCAAAGTCAATGTAAAGAGCAGCCTCCTTTCTGTCACCAGTGCTGAATAACCATCATTTATTTTCCCTTTTTTTAACAATAATTACTGGAATATACAGTATTATTCTTCACTAATTCAACTTATTGATTGACTACAGTAATCCCTCGCTTGTTTGTGCTTCAAGATGCATGGCTTCACTACATAGCTGATTTTTAGTAGGTAGTCATGTGATACCGTATGCACATGCTACTGTACATATTAAGTGCATTGATAAACACATTTATAAACATGATAACAAAGCTGTAACAACTCTGACAATAATATGAGCGAAGACCTGGACATGCGGAAATTCTCACATCATTTCTCCTGGGCGACGAGTTCCAAGTTTTCCCACCAGCTGGCAGCAAAACTTGGCATCTTTGGCGACGAACATGTTTGAAGCGGAATGTTTATTTATCAGAAAATACCCGACCTTCGTCTGTGCTCAATGTAAAGCAGCAGCACTTGAGCTTGCAAAAACATGATAGCAAAAAAACGCCTGGACTATTGTTCCCGCCAACATGTTTTTATCGACATCCAGGCAAGATGGAGGCAAGATGTATCAAACATAAAACTCTGGTTGAAGCCATCCACACGCAAACGCATAACCAGAGTTTTCAAATATTTCCACTTTGGCCAGAGTTTTCCAAAAAATTGTTTTTATGACAAAAATATGCATTGTCATGTGCACTTTAGGCCTAACCGTAGAAAAATTTATTTGTTTGTGGAAAACGAACAGCTACGTGTGGATATAGCCTAAGGATTGAGCAGAGTAAATGCAGGATGGAGACATGGGTTGCATTTGACTAAAGGAACACAGGTGTAATGGATGAGCTTCATTGAGAGCAGTTACTTACACACACACACACACACACACCCACACACCCACACACACACACACACACACACACACACACACACACACACACACACACACACATCCATGTATATATACGCCCTGGTCAGAATCGGCTCCTTTCGTGACATATTAAAAACGAGTGATAGCCCAGCATGATCTGTGCAAGAACACCCCCCCCCACACACACAGGGAGGTGTTCATCCTCAGGGTGAAGTTTGGTGTGACCAGCGGTAAGGTAGTAGTGTGTCGCTCAGAGCTAGACATGTAAGTTGCTCAGTTGTTAGTTGTACAAATCAACATAGCTGCTTATATTCTGTATAAGCCAAATAAGAACACAAGACACTGTGATTGTATCTCATTTTTAATGATAGCCAGCTATGTTTCCTGTAAACATTAGCCAATCCTACCATTAGCCACATATTCTTCTTGGCAGGAGCGTGTAACAGGCAAGGCAGGCGTTAACAGACAGAGCTCATTAGCGTTTTAAAGTGTTGGCCAGACACAGCCTCATCTTAGTAGAGTGACGTTAACACAGCTGAATTTCAGGACCACAGGTCAGTTTTGGGCAGAAAATTAGGTTGGACATTTGACATCTGTGTGAAATTGATTAAAAGGAGTATAATATGGGACCTTTAAGTGTTGACAGAGAACTTATTACAAGATTCTGTTTGAAGATATTTATGAGTTATGCATGCTGTCCCATTGAGATGTAACTTTGTCTTTATTTATATAGTGTTTGTTTTTTGGCAGTCTGTGATGCTGAATTTACAGACCACTGAAAGACCTCATTAGTTATTTGAAAATAACTAATGAAGTCTTAAGGGTTGCATAAGCTGTACAGACACATAGGCCCGGTCCAAAATATTCACCCACAATACCACATCTACTTAACACCCATCCCATCAACCCCAAATTACTGCAAGAAAAAAATATTTTTTTTAACAGAGTTATAAAATAAATACATTTTTTATTTTACCCACCATCTGCTAATCTGCACAATAATTCTGAATTTAAAGATAGGTGAAAAGAGTTTTGTGCACTGCATTATTATTGATTGAGATACTGCCTAAGAACCATTTTTTACCTGCATGAATTGATTCAAATTTTCCATCCAGTGTGCTGTTTGTGTTGAAAATTGTCATAAATTGTTCCAGATAGAAGGGTTTACTTATTTGATCTTGCGCTGTTACATACCCCAGTTTGCAACAACTTAGTAGGTCTATGACCTACTCAGGAAGATGTATATCAGCTTCTTTTTCCATACTTAGCATTATGGAAGCAGCAAAAGAAGATGCATTACAATAATTTCATTTGCATTTGTAACTCTTCTTTCACGTCATTCCTAAGTGTATTTAAATGTCTACTAATTTTACACATTATACAAACGTAAGATACAAGCAGCATGTGACAGGGGAATATTGATGAAAATGCCTTGTTGTTTCTGTCACCGGGAGATCATAGGAGGTGCTGTAATTAATACTTACATCATTAATAATGTATTATTTAACCTGCCCGCAAGTCATTGGCCATTAATCGGAATGTTCACGTTCATGAATCACTTCTTTGCTCACATGGGACAGTAGATAGGGAGACTGCAGGAGTAGAGGGTCCCATTGCCCATGAATCACAAATGTGTCCTTCAACAAGAGAGGTAGCATTGTTTAAATAGGAATGGTTAAATTTCATTCACCTAGCTTTTCAACAGATTATAAGATGAAACCTGAATTGGTTTCATTCATGTTACTCCTGTAATATACCTTTGCAAAGCTAAAATACTAGCGATAACCCCTTTGTGTTTTGTGTTTTGGTTTCGCAAACATAAAGTATTATAGAGATTTGAATTTGGCTCACGTGCATTTGCATCATCAACTTTGACCAAATGCTTTAGATTATTTAAATAGGACCCAATTTGTTTTAGTCAGTCTTTCCCTAATGCAGCCTACTGTGACCTGGAGAGATCTATGTATGTGTACAAATTTGTTTGTGTAGTGGTAACGTACTACAAACCAATTTTAACAATTATTCCTGGGGTGGTGCGGTGGCGCAGTGGGTAGCGCTGTCGCCTCACAACACGGTGGTTCCAGGTTCGTGTCCCACTCTGTCCGGAGTTTGCATGCTCTTCCAGTGTCTACCTGGGTTCTCTCCAGGTTCTCCAGCTTCTTCCCACCTCCAAAAGCATGCACTTCAGGTTGATTGGTTGGTCCTAAATTGCCCGTAGAAGTGAGTGTGCGTGGTTGTATTTCTTTGTGTGTGGCTCCGTGGCGCACTGGCGTTGTGCCCAGAGTGTCCCCCGACTTATGCCCTATGCCAGCTGGGATAGGCTCCAGCTCCCTGTGACCCGCTGCGGAAGATAAAGCGTCAGAAAATGGGTGGGTGGAATTTATTCCTGTTCTTGTTATCACAGGAATATATTTTGATCTTTTACTAATACAACTTACACACTGCATTTGTAGAGAATGGTAATGTACACTCTGTATTTCACTTGGCTTGCATGACTTGAGAAGCAATCATGGCTTTCACCCATCCATCTTCTACCGCTTTTCCGTAGTCGGAAGGCGGGGGCAGCAGCTTCAACAGGGAGCCCCAAACTTCCCTTTTCACATCCATCAGCTCTGACTGAGGGATCCTAAGGTGTTCCCAAGCCACTGAGGTCTCCTTCCAGCTGGACGTGCCAGGAACATCTCCCTAGGGAGGCGCCCCGGAGGCATCCGCACCACATGCCTAAACCACCTCAGTGAGTCTACTCTGAGCCCCTTGCGAATAGCAGTGCTACTCACCCTATCTGTAAGGGAGACACCAGCTATTTGCCTGAGAATGCCCATTTTTGACGTTTATATCCACAATCGTGTTCTTTTGGCCATGACCCATGGCTCATGACCATATGTGAGGGTAGGAACAAAGACTGAACAGTAGATGGAGAGCTTTGCCTCTCGGCTTAACTCCCTCTTTGTGGCAACAGTGCGGTAAAGCAACTGCAATATCGCTGGAAGCCTCCTTCTTCAGTCGGATGGCTTCCCTGACCACCGTGGTCCACCACGGTGTTCGAGGGTTACCGCCCCTTGAGGCACCCAAGACCTTGAGACCACAGCTCTCAGCTGCAGCTTCTGCAATGGAAGCTTTGAACATCAACCATTCAGGTTCAATGTCCCCAGCCTCCACAGGGATGCACAAGAAGCTCCTTCGAAAATGTGAATTAAAGGCCTCGCGGACAGGTCTATCCAAATGTTTCCCCCGCCAACGGACCCAACTCACCACAAGGTGATGATCAGTTGACAGAAGGACAGATGATATGATCAAGAGATTGATCATTGACCTCCGACTCAGGGTGCTCTAGTGTCATGTACACTTATGAGAATCCTTGTGCTCCTTGTGCTATCCATGGATTATGGACAATCCATGACTAGCACAGAAGTCCAAGAACATAACACCGCTCAAGTTTAGATCAGGGAGGCCATTCCTCCCAATCACGCCCTTCCAGGTGTGTTTGGGAGGTGTGCATTGAAGTCACCCAGGAGAACAATGGAGTCCCCAACAGGGATCCCATGAAGGACCCCATTTAGGGACCGCAAGAAGGCCAAATACTCCGAGCTGTTATTTGGTGCATACGCAAAATCAAAAGCCAGATCCCCCCCCCCCCACATACACACACACACATACTCACACACACAGCCTTAAGGTGTAGAGAGGAGACCCGCTCATCCACCGGGGTAAACTCCAACACAGCTCGCTCTGTTGGGGGCTTGTGAGTATCCCCACACCCGCCCTGTGCCTCACGCCTGACGCAACTCCAGAATAAAACAAGGCTCATCTCCTATCGAGGAGTTTGGATCCAGAACCGAGGCTGTTTGTGGAGGTAAGCCCGAAAAGGCAATGGGTCTGCCACGGTGGCTGGGCCCCGAGGCAGACCTGGCCACCAGGCGCTCGCTGACAGCCCCACCGTCAAGGCCTGGGTCCAGACATGGGCCCGGGCTTCCTCTGGGCAGGGTAACTTGCTTTTGGTCAAATGCTTTTCCCTTGTGAATAAAAATGCATATACGTCAATGGAAATTCAGTGCCAACTACACTCTAAAAAATTATTCAAGGACCTAGTAAATGTGACAGTAATTTATAGTTATGCATGCTCAATAAAAATTCTGAATAGCATCATGATGAGTATTTGATTTGACTACATCAAAATTAATTAGTAAAACTCCAACAGGAATATTTGTGTTAAAATAAAGTGTTATTTGACTCACAGATTACATGGTTTAACTATTTGTAATAATAAGTGTATGTTTCACCAAACTTTTTGAGAATATATTAACAAATATCAGTTTTAATAAGTGCAATTATCAAACAAGTCAATTCAATTGTATTGGAGACGTAACTAACAACTTAAAAACATCAAGTAAACAGACAGGAACTGATTCCGCCTGGCAGGGGCTCAGTGGTAGAGCAGATGTCTTGAAGACAGATCACCCAGCCATCGGTGGCTCGAATCCCACTCCCACCAGGGCATCCCTCAGAGTGTGAGATGATGGTGTCAGCTTACCTCCCAGCCACTGCCAAGGTGCCCTTGAGCAAGGTGCCCTTGAGCAAGGCGCCGTCCCCCGTCATTTTGGGGTGCGAGCACCCAAATTCAGTTACATTTACTCAATTTGTGTAGGTAATTAAACCAAATCAATTTGTCCAGATTTGAGAGCTTTAATTTATAGTCTCAATATTTGTAAGTGTAAAAATGTTTCACTGATTGAATTAAGTAACATGCAGTATTATTTTTTGAGTGCAGGACTTCTCTGATAACAAATTTGTAGATGGGTTACAGCAGTGGGCAAGATGACTGAACAGGCAAATATGATGAAAAGATCATAATACCACCGTCCTCAAATATAAAGTCATATAGTGTATATTCAGGAAAAAAAATAGTCGACTCAACTGATGACTATGAAATCATGTGTCTTTATGGTAAAGTGTGAAGTTTATTTCATTTTATCAGAGTCATACAATTTTAAATCAAGCTGGCTCAATATACAGTACAAGCAAACATTGGTTTTCGAACGCTTTAGACATCGAACAAACCAGAATTCGACCAAAACATTTGGAATTTCTTTGTCTTAGAAGTCAAATAAAATTTGGAAGTCGAATGAAAAACAAAGCCTTTTTTTCGCCACCAAGTGCGTGAAAAGGCAAGAAAAATTTAGAGAAAATGTGACAGTAATGTGATTTTTATTTTAGTTTACTGTATTCAATAATTTTTCACTTAATTTGCATTCCATTGCCTATGGTACGAGTTATGGTACCGTAAACTTCTGTCCAAAATACGACGGTAACTCTTACCTTAGTCTAACCTGACTATGTTGATGTTTTTTTTTTCTTTCTTTCTTTCTTTCTTTCTTTCTTTCTTTCTCTCTCTCTCGTGTTTGCTTCTGTCTTTTACATTTCATATGTTTCATTACTATACATTTTGATATATAAATGGCATGATGAAATAACATATTATGTTGAAAAACAGTAGTTTTCAAGCGGCTTGGAACGGATTAAGACCATTACATTTGCTATTCGAACAGCCTTCCGGAACAAATTGTGGTCGGAAACCGAGGTTTGCCTGTACTTTATATAAATATTTTTCACTTGTCCACAATTACAAAACAGCTTTACCAACATTTTGCAAAGCTTAGTCCGATATTGCAAGCTTAGTCCCAAAATATTGCAAAAATGCAATATGTTGATTATTTTAGGAGTCGCCTAAAATAATCAACATATTGAAACTTATATTTGATCTCCAGTCAATCTCATATCAACTGACAGTAAATATGCATTCAGTGTAGCCTTCATAATTGACTATGTCAATGGACGATGTTGATGCAATCACACATCTTTCTCAAGGCTAGTAAAAATATTCATGTACCATGTTCCACACAATGAATGGTGCTATTGTTCAGACAACAAAATCCAGCTGTGTATCGAAGTAATTACACTATAAACATAGGTGTGGAGAGTGAATTTTGCTGCTTATAACTAGAATGGCATATAGAAGGATACACTACCGTAGCTCTAACAAATGTCAGCGAAATTATTGAAATTTTGACTTTGTTGCGAGTTGCTGTACAACATAAACATGTATACAGTGACCAAAAGATAAATACTGCCAAAGATCTGTTCAAACATAATGTTTTTTGTTGAAAGTTATCGTAAATTGTTCCACATAGAAGAATGTACTTATTTGATCGTGAGCTGTTACAGACTCCAGTCTGTAACGTCTTAGTACCGGTAGGTGTATGACCTACTCAAGAAGACGTATAGCAGCTTCTTTAGCGGCTTCCATACTTTGCATTTTCTATTATGTATTATGACAATTTCATTTTGCATTCGTAACTCTTCTATTATTTAATTCCTAGATGTCTTTAAATGTGTACTAATTGCAACTGTCATTTTGTTAGACATAACAAACAATAAACTTGTCCAACAGAATGGCTATGGATTCTACCTCCCCAGCAACACATTGTGTATTGGATCTAAATATCAAGACCAACATACAAAAGGACGTTAAGTCAATCCTCCTCCCCTGCTGATATCCAAGTTTTAATAACCAGAAACAATGACATGAAACTGTAACCACAACAAGCAAACTAGAATTGAGATATGCCAATTTGTGACCACTGGCCTAGATCTTCCCACTCCTCGAGGCAAGAAATTAAGAGAAAAGACAAATGCATCAGCATCTTAAATGGCATTACTGTCTTTTTCTGTCTTGATACTTGTGCTTGGTAAAGTTGGTTATCTAGTAGTCAACTCTGTATCAAATGCAGCTTCTATAATAAAAGATACTGTATCCTCACGTTTCAAAAAAGCCAAAAAAACAAAACAAAACATGAAATATAATCATGAGGTGTGATGACAGAATGTGTGAGACAGCACAAATGTTTAATTTGTGTTGTCACACAACAAAGTGGGTGCTGTGTGTGTGTGTGGTGCTAGATTGTATGCAGTTTTTTTTTTTCCTACTTGAACATGTTGAACCTTTGTTGTAATGGTCACAGTTGGGGCGGCAGTGGCTCAGTGGTAAAGCAGGCGGTAGAGCAGGTCGTCCTATGATTTAATATCGGCGGTTCGATTCCCACTCCCGCCCCCCCAAAAATACCCGGAGGTGAGCTGACAGTGGGAGGTGTCAGCTCATCTCCGGAGCACTGCTGAGGCACCCTTGAGCAAGGTGCCGTCCCCTTTACAAATTGCTCATTTGAGGCGCACCAAGAAGGAGCTACCTGCCACTCTACCTCCCCTGCATGCCTACAGGCCCCTTTGTGTGTGATACAGGGGCCTGTACTCACAAATATAAATGTATGCATGTGTTTGTAATCAGTAGCTAGAGTGTGCATTCTTAATTTCCCTTCGGGGATCAAACCAGTATATAAAATTTAAAAAAAAAAAAAAAAAAAAGTTAATGAAGAGCTGATTACATATGTCTCTCTAACTAAAACCTCAAAGCTGATGATAAATGACCACACATTCTTGTGAATACACAATTCCTAAAAGTTATCTCTGATGATCGCTTTCGATCTTTTAAGAAATAATGCTGGTATTGAAATATCTCTGCATTACAAGTTGTTAAGTATGTTGATGATGTCTTCTGTGCATTTGAGAAGGCTATTACCCTTGGTGCTGCAGGGAGCACTGTCAGGAGAACCCATGCCCTATATGATGAATCGCTCCTTTAACAGTGAGCAATTTGAACCATTTTCCTCAAACAATGGGCTAGTGTTGCAGTGAGACCGAGATGTTGACTGCAAAATGACAATTGATGCATTATATGTTGGAAAGCGTCAGAGAACATGCTGGTTCTCACATCCTATGTGACATTTGTGGAGATCAGGATCATGAGAACTTACCCCAACGGTTAGCTATTGGAAAAACCCACAGGGGGCCAGACTGTAATTGACCTAGTAGGTCATTAATTCCCCATTTGGTTTTTTTCTCAATACAGACATACAGTATATATAATATACACAGTGGGTACATAGTTCAATTCCAAACTGTAATATAGGTTTTTAGACAACTGGCCCGCTGTTTCACTACTCTGAATCAGTTCAAAAGTTTGGCATTATATATAGAAACATATTAAAGTTGTCAACAGATATTATCAATATGAGCATAGCTTAAAAATGTTTCATAGGAAAACGGAGGTTCGATATCCTACTCCTTAATGCAGTCTTCCCCAATCATTCTCCCTGGTCCTCTTTTTTTTTTCTTTTTTTTTTTTCATCAAAGTGAGGGAGGACAAGATATTAGTCTTCCTCAAGGGTCGAAGAGTGAAGTGTTAGTCATAGAGCTAAAAAATGTTTGCTATAAGGAGGTGAGAAGTACTAAGAGTGCCATGTAGCTGTGAGGTTTGTAATTTTGGTGAGTAACACCGAGCTGTAGACAGATCTGAAAATGAGGCTTAATATCATCTTCTGATAGAGCATTTAAAAAGAGAGAATATTGCTGATATTTCATTGGAAAATAAACTGTTTCTCACTGATGATGTATTAGGTCAGCATAATCCTGCAAAATGAGGCTCATCAAGATGTTTTGGGCTAGTGTGGTAAATGTTACAGCAAAACGGTGCACCCCAAACAGATCACAATAATATGAGGGGCTGTAAAAGTCATAATTCATGCTGGTCCTCTCTGATTTTTAATGCATAATAGATGGCATGTGCATATTATTTTATATTATAGCGTAATTATTGACATATTAAAGTGCCATGATTTTAGTGTTGCAGCTAGCAACAGAGGGACACATTCTAATTATGGTACATCATGCTTGATGATTTGACCCATAAAATGCGTTATACATCATAAAATTATTTGTACTTTGCCTGATTAATTTTAGTTTGCCAAGTAGGATCAAAAAGTACAATATTGACTTCTAAAATGTGTGGAACCATGTGACAAGGCGGTGATGTTGCCTGACAGCTAGAAGGTACTCGGCTTCACACCCTTTCTGTGCAACGTCTGTACGTTCCTCTTGTGTCTATGTGGGTTCTCTTTGGGTTCCCTGGCTTGTTTTTGTTGCTTATAGTATCACTTGATACTCTATACCAAAGCCGTTGATTCAGAAATAATGTTTTCTGTATCAGGTATCGGGAAAAAGTACAGTCAACCAGAGATATTGCTGAACAGCGCATAGACTGAATGAAGCGTGTGCATTTCTCACCCAATAGCAATACAATAAGCAGAAAGCCTTATATTTGCACTAAACTTGTCCCCACCATACTGGGTCATGAATTCATTTTTCGCGTACATTTTATCAGACACACACTGATTTTCCTCCTTCCTTTTACATTTGTCAACGTAGTATTTAAGATAAATGAAAACATAATAGCTTGTATAAAATATAATGTGATGTGAATGTAAGTAAAATCACTTAAGACAGTGTGTGTGTGTGTGTGTGTGTGTGTGTGTGTGTGTGTGTGTGTGTGTGTGTGTGTGTGTGTGTGTGTGTGTGTGTGTGTGTGTGTGAGAAAGGGGAATGATTGAGACATGTATGCCGCTTCGTAAAACATTGAGTCTCCTCTCATCCAGATAATACTTCAGAAATATCAAATAGTGACACGTTTTTGTGCTGAACGATCTTAAACAGTTGGATTCAAATTAACCAGTTTACTGTGTGTCAAAAAATAGTATTCCAACACAGTAGGGAATTTATTATTTAACTTTATATTTTTTTTTCTACTTGCAGTAAAGGGAAAAATGTCTTTCCTCTTCTGTAATTAAAAAAAAATGTTCAAAAAGTGTAAATATGTGAAGTTGTCCACATTAATGATCATTTATTTAATACTGTGCTTTTCAAGTTAACTTTTTGTTGGGTTGAATTTTTGTCAGGACCTAAAAGTAGACTCAGGGGATCTGCTTAAGTAAAAGTTTTATAGAGAGTTAACAGGGTTGTTGGACCTGATGGAGAAAGGAATCTAGGGTAACTGTGGTGAATTTTGCAATAAGGCAAACAGTTTAGGCTGTAAGTTGAAGCATATTGGACTGGCAAATTGTGGGTGTGAGTGACATGCCTAATGTGATTGTCGTATGTATGTATTTCATGTGATGGAAGTAAATGTTTAACTTTATGCTTTCAGTTGTAAGATTATATGATACTTAAAATGAATGATTTCTATCTTTAAATCAGTATTGACACTTTTTTTTTTTTTTTTTTTGAGTTGCTGGGTTGTGTGGTGATTGTCCTATGTCTTTGCATGTGGGATTTTGTGTGTGGTCTGTGGGGGATGCTGCACAACCTAAAAACTGAAAGCAGCCAGGGTGACCTAAATCAGGAGAGGTGATAATTCAGACAGATAGCTGGAGATTACCCAGGGATCAAGAGGATCAGTGGCCTCTCAAAAAACAATAACTGGACAGCGTATTCCTTCTCACCAGCCCCCACAAAGACCATATGGCTGGTGAAGACCCAAGCATGCCTGCATTCTCCATTGAATTGAATTTTTTCATGATGTTGTAGTTATTTTATATTAACTGACGAAGGAGCACCACAATATTGCTTCAAATGCTCCAAGGAGACAGAATCCCTCTGAGTTCCTTTATTCAGTGTAAAATGACTCAGTTGTGTGGTTAAATGTCCAAATTGAGTAATCACCAGTCCTTTTAGTGTACTATACCATGGAGAGAGGAAATTTATAGGATAGCCATATTTGCCTGAAATTGTCTTCATGTAGCAAATTGGTACAGTTACCGAATCACAGCATAGATTATTGAAATAATTTTGTGATTTGATTTTGTGGTATGTGTGTCCATGCGGCCAGGAGTCTGACATATGTAACTGTGTGACTGCAGATGTGCATGTCTTTCTGTTAGATGGTCAATCCATTGATTGATGATGGATTGAAGAGTCTCCTACACTGTGACCAAGAAACACCCTGTCTTCTCATCTCAGTGTATTTGCAAGTGTGGGATGTGTTGCTGCGTCGGCTTGTGAAAGTAGAGCAAGAGGTTGCTCACTGAATACTTACTTCATCCAAGAAATAAAATCATTTCTTCATGATATTTAGATGAATCTTTACCGTCTGCAGTGCCCTCACCTTTTGACTTCAAATTATACCGACTACACAACATTTTCACAACATACATAAATCAGCACAATTTGACTTCATAGACTTACTTGATTTGTATTTTCTTATGTTTTTTTAAAAATAGGAATGCTGTAGCATTTCAGACTTAAATAACCTGAATGTCTTGTATTTCCTTTTTTGCTAGAAATGAATGTAAACATTTTTTTAATGACACAGGAATCTCAAGTAAGAAACGTGATGACGATGAAACAGATAAAACACTGTTAATGCTTTTAGTCTCTTTCTCAATTAAATGTTGAGGATGGCAGAGGCGGATATTTGGTGTGGGTCCATGCTTGAATATACTGTAAATTTTGTGCGGGGGAGATAGCTCGCTCTAAGCAAAGCTTGTTCCGGAGACCATCTGGTTGTATTACATTCTGGCATTGTGTTGTGTCTGTCCTCCAAATTTTTGCCTTGCTTTCAGTGTCTCTTGTTCCATCAATCTCAACAAAGCATATAATTATTTGTTTTCATCACATATCCTTATGATGTTTTGTTCATTAATATATATATATATATATATATATATATATATATATATATATATATATATATATATATATATATATATATATAATTGAGTAATCACTTATTTGTCTGTTTAGGGTCATAGACATCACGTATTTCAGCTAATAGATACCATATATCTGTGTGTCTGTCTGTCTGGCCGGCCATCTGTCTGGCCATCTGTCTGTATGTATGTCTGCTGTTCATTTCTTTCGTCTGCAGACACAAACACACTAGCCTTTATTCATACATAGTAGATTACCGGTATCAATTCTTTGTGTTGACCATATGGACAACAAAAACAAACCAATCAAACATAGAAGAGAAATGACTATAAATAGTGTGTGTGTGTGTGTGTGTGTGTGTGTGTGTGTGTGTGTGTGTGTGTGTGTGTGTGTGTGTGTGTGTGTTCAGTGCGCCCTTGCGCATTTGCTTATTAACACTCGCGACTCCACGTCATTGTGGATTTTTGGTAGGCAGTCACGTGATAGCATACGCGTATTCTATTGGCTGACAGCATCCGGAAGTGCGCTCGGTTCTGTCGATCTCAGACTTTCGTGAGACACATAAATGCTTTAAACAGTCGATAAGAGTGTTGGAAAAGGTAATACAGATTGAAGGTGGTTTAATATCAGTATGGGGAGGGTTAATAAATATTTAAATTACCGTAAATAATAAGATAAATCGATCGCAATCTCAATCGCAGATTCCTTAATCGCACGTGGTTCCTGGAATGCATTAACCGCAAAGAACGAGGGCACACTGTGTGTGTGTGTGTGTGTGTGTGTGTGTGTGTGTGTGTGTGTGTGTGTGTGTGTGTGTGTGTGTGTGTGTGTGTGTGTGTGTGAGTAGTGGCTCACAAAACTGCAGATCAGTTTTGTGATCCATTATTTTACTTTCACAAAAATTTGTGCACATCGACACAGATGCAAGGCCAAACACAAAGCACAAAGACTGGACCACAGACTTTCTCATCAAACATCCTCCCATTGTCATCACATACCCATGGGTTTCATTAGTGCAGCATGAAAAAAACACAGAACGAATAAAACAGCTCTCATTCCCACTCCCACACTCGAGTCCCAAATGCTTTTAATGGAGAAAGAAGCAACACAGCCTGAAGGACATGCATAAGAAATTCCACAAAAAATTGTGACTTATACTCCTTTATACTTGGCTTTCATTTGACTGTTGCAGAGGAAACATAATAAAAAAAAGCACGTTCTTGTTCATGTTTTTCTCTTCTGCATACTATTCTATGTTCTTCCTCTTTACAAAGTGACTACAGTGAAATGATAGATAGATAGATAGATAGATAGATAGATAGATAGATAGATAGATAGATAGATAGATAGATAGATACTTTATTAGTCCTGAAGGAATTTGCACATATCCACTGCTGAGATAATACATAATGAATAAATACTGGATAAACACAAGGAGAAAAAGAAACATGACACCACAGGACATACCACAAGACATACACTACACTAACAGACACATGCAGCACTAACAGGACATATACTAAACTAAAACTGAAATATAAACAGTATGAAATAAAATAACATAAATAAAAATTGAAAGTGAAAATAGCAGGAGGCCCGCATGGTGGGTAAGATACACCCTTCTTACATTATAAGGCAGGTCACTATCTAATATCACAACATCACAACACCTTGGCCCCACTACACTGCAGCACAGGCTGACATCCCATCTCCTCCCCTCCATTCAACCACCTCGCCGCCACCCCCCCCCACCCCCCGGCTCCTCCCGAAAGAGTCATTGCCCCTGATGGCAAGGGATACGAAGGAGGACCTCAGCCTCTCTGTTCTGTTGGCACCACTCCACGAGTCAGCCACCAATGCCCTGTACGCCCCCTCATCACCCTCCAGGATACATGGCACAATCGCAGTGTCATCAGAGTACTTCTGTATGTAGCATGTATCCGAGTTGTGCTTGAAGTCTGATGTGTAGAGGGTGAAGAGAATGGGGAAGAGCATGGTCCCATGTGGCACCCCCGTGCTGCTGGTCACCATAGAAGACAAACAGTCCCCCATACGCTATTGATATGTTGATGTTCTGTTGTTCCATGTGTGCTGTTCAATGGTAAGGTAAAAAATTAAAAGGAATATCCAAACTGTGGGCCAAATCAACTCGCCTAATGCTAAAAATGGACTGTAATCAAGACTTCAGTCTCTGCTGTGTACACTCAAGGCAGGTGAACTGAACACCATTTTGGAAGTGATTGCTACCTTTTTTGTTTTACTTCAGGTGTGTCTCTGAATCTAAGGTACTTCTCCTTCATGCCCCAAGCACATCTTGCATGGTTATGCTCCAAGCGCCCCAAGTTGAAATGTATTCAGCTGAGTGTAAAATTTCAACAAACTGCAGTTTTCCTCATCCGTCTAATGCAATCCATCTGTTTTCCCTTTTCTTCAATAGAACCACTGTTGGCACAGTAAAAGAAAAAAAAAAGATTCAAGTTATGTTACCTTCTGTTTGACCATGAATGATAGCTTTTATGAATAGCTTCGGATTTTGGAGCTTCATGAATGAATACAATTTTCAATCTGAAATAACGATTTAAATGGACTTTTCTTACAACTTTCTTTAAATTGACACAAATTAACTTTTGTACTGCCATTTGACTGTAAGGGATGACAGCTGGTTTTGTGGTTGTCTAGCAGCAATGCAGTGCATCCAATCCTTTTGCCTGTACAGTTCTTCTTTGTATAGTCAGAACAGACCTCCTAAAGTTTAAACATTAAATATATCCAGAGGCGTTTAGGGTTTTGCTATAAGGGGTGGGGTTTGCTTGTACTATATTGCAGTTACCGTATTTTCTGCACTATAAGGCGCACCTAAAAGCCTAACATTTTCTCATAAACCCGTAGTGCGCCTTATAATCTGGTGTGTCTTATATATGGATTAATATTCATATTAATATTGGTTAAAAACATGATCGCTGAAAAAAAGCTGGCAGTCTGGCCGCTAGTCATGCCACACCCCGCCACCAGAGGAGCCCCCTCACGAGGCACTCGGGCCTACGCCCCTTAACAACGGTAGTCAAGGGGCGTCACCGAAAGTCCCGGCTCTGACTGAGCTGCTCTCAGACGGTAGAGCAGACTGTTGGAGCACCGGTGATTACGTAGCAAAACATAAGGAACTTTCAACAATTATATAAATAAAGTTTGACTGACTGACTGATCTCAGTATTTCTTAACTATTTGGCATTGGAAATAACCCACTTTAAACTTAATTGGTCTTAAAAATACCATTGTGCTGCCATCTGGAATCTAGTGACGGTCCATTCTATTAGTCTGTGGAAACACACGGAGAAACTGGCATAAAGGTGAATGAACTACCCTCAAAGCTGAACTTCCAGCTTTTCTGAAATTTCAAGAGCAGTCACTGCTAGACAAAGGTGCCAACGGGTGTTCTGCAATTGATTTACAAATGTAGTTGATAGCTCTGGGTGGGCGGCGGAGGGGTGCATTTAGGCTTGTGTATTCTGTCTGTAGCGACGTGCTGTGAGATTCACGGCGGTGAGACACCGACTTTAAAGTCAGTTCTAGGAGTGAAACAGCGTCATATTTGCCATGAAAATAGCAGCCTGACATTAAAAACTAGTTAAAAATTGTTTAGGACACACAGCAGCAAATAGCTGCACCTCACCTCCGACTGGACTACCGATCGATCAAAAAAATTAATCAATAAACGAAGACGAACGTCGGAGCTTAAATATCTTCTTTGAACTTCAGATCAGGAAATAATCCGCTCTCTTCGTACTGACTGCACTCGTAATGAATTTAACCAGTTTTTAATGTCAGGCTTTTTAATATACGTGCTGACTTCTTTCTAAGATGGGAAAGTGATCAAGTCATCAGGTTTCCTTGATGAGGCTCAGAATGGCTTATTGACACAATAAGGGCCATTCAAAGGTAATCAGGAAGTCATGAATACAATCATGACTGCCTGAGCAGCGCGGCTCTATCTAGTGGATGATTGTGCAACTACAGCCGCTGCAGTTTATCAAATAAATTGTATTTATATTTATTGTGTGCGCCTTATAATCCGGTGCGCCTTATATATGAAATAAATTATGAAACGACCAAATTATTGAGGGTGCGCCTTATAGTCCAGTGATTTATTATGGATGTTATTTGGTTATTTAGCATGTAAACTAAAGAATGAAGTCTACCCAAATGTCACTGTGTTTATTGCTTTATACATTTGTTGTACTTCAAACTTAATTCAGTATAGGTTTTCAGTAACCCTTCAAGGACAAGGTATCTAGAACAATCAGACATTTTACCATTGGACAGGGAGGAATGATCTGGATCCAGAAATCCCAGCCCAGGAGCCTGCCTAATTCAGTATTCTGCTGATGTGTGATCCTGACCTTACTGTTGCATGTCCTTGGTGCATGCAGAGCGCAGCAAATGCCTTTTTGGGGGATTGTATGCTCCAGCCTTTTTCTTGTACCTTTTCATTCTCAGCACACCATCACTAAGCTCTGTAGCAACCACTTTCGTTATAAAACTGATTAAATTAATGATGCTGAAGTTAACATTGGATTAAGGTGGTCAGATTTGTTAAAACATGAATACTTCCTAAATTATTCAATTGGATACAACAGAGAATAGGCTTTAAAGTCAAACCTTTCCACTGTTGTGCAAATTCTAACCTATTAGAAATATGCCCTACGCTTCCAAAAAAGAAGCAATACATTAATTTGGCTCACTGCTGTAGGAAGAAAGAATGAAACAAATTTTGATGTCCCCATCAAAATTTGAGTGAAAGGGAAATTGTCTTTTCACTTTCACTCATGCTATATATTGTCAAACAGGTATATACAGGTATATACAGTACATGTCATACAGTATATATATATATATATATATATATATATATATATATATATATATATATATATATATATATATATATATATATATACTGTATATGTGTGTGTGTGTGTGTGTGTCTGTGTTTCTCAGGCCTGTACACACACACACACACACACACACACACACACACACACACACACACACACACACACACACACACACACACACACACACACACACAACACACACACACACACAGGACAGGGGCCTGCAGGCATGCAAATACAAATACAGAAGAAGACAGAGCAACTGGCAGCGACTTCGAGATGTGCTCTGATGAGCAGCTTATGGTGGGAACAACACCTTATTCAAGGGTGCCTCGGCAGTGCTCGGGAGGTGATCTGACACCTCCCACTGTCAACTCACACTCCGATGATGGCTGGTCGGGAGCGACCCGCCGCTCTTGGATCATTGGACGACCAGCTCTACCGACTGAGCTGCTGCCATCCTCGTAGATTCCTAATGTTGTCATTGTTGCAATCATTCCTTTTTTCACTGTTATTTATTACAAATATTATGAATCCCACTTCCGGCTCCCAACGGGAGCAGACGTCTTTCTTCTGTCTCCTGTTGTCGGTATCTCTCTAACTCATACTCATACTGCAAAATGACGAGAGGAAGAGGAAAATCAGAGGATACTGTAGACCAGATAGTCTCTTCTATGAAAGAGTTAAAGAGTGAATTCTATAAGTTAAGGAGTGACTTTGATATAAAAGTTGGAAGAAAAGCTAAAACCGGTGCTAGACGCCATGGAAGAAATGAAGGATGAAATGAAGAAAATGTGGAAAGGCATAGATGAAAAAGACCATTGTTGTCTTAGAACAGGGACAACAAAAATGGATGATTTGGAAAACGATTTTGTATGAATGATGTGATCATCACTCGCATCAAAATCAATCCGAGGAATTACACACATGCTGTGGCCAGGGGAGATGGAACTGAGCACAGCGCTGACATCAAGACTGTGGAGCAACAAATGAGTTCTCAACTCCGGATCTATAGTTATCTCCAGGTCCCTGGAGATAACTATAGATCCGGACCAAATTGAGACATGTTACCCATTATCATCTGGGAGACCACCTGCATGGCTGATAAAATTCCAGAATTATAAACACAAAATTGTTGTTCTGAGGCAAGGCTTCAAACAGAAAGAAATAATGTCTAAATTAATGAGAATCTCACTAAAAAGAATGCTGATATCACTAAAAAAAACTCAACAACTGAAGAAGAATGGGCTGATCCACAGCACCTGGACAAACAATTGCAGGATCCTTATCAAAGGGGATTTCTCCGGAACAGGTGAAAACAATGATGGGGAGTTGGTGAAATACAAGCAATAAAGATGGACAAGAGTTGTTACTACACCAAAGATCAGTACAACAGAATCACTTCAATAATGGGAGCTCTACACAAATTTTGTATACATCAAGTATTACATTGAACATTTGAAAAACCATTCACATCATCAATGTCAGAAACATGGATTAATGAACAAAAAAACATGGATTTCTGCTTGGAGGGATAACACTAAGTTTGAGACTTTAAATAGCAGGTTGATATCTTTTGACAATATAATAGCATGTATAATTGTTAAAGTGTCTGTAACAACCTGGTTAATTCTTGGACAAAGACAGTCTGTCCGCTGAAAGAGGTGAATATGATCATTATATTCTCGTAGAGAACGCTGTCAAGGTCAAGTTCTTGTTTTGACTATCTTTGATGTTAACAAACCTTGCTGTTCCTACGAAGAATGTAAACATGGTTATGCCCTGGGTTATATCTGGGACAAAGGCTAATATCTTGAAGTGGATAAGAGTATGAACGTCTGTCAAAATCCACTGCATAAAGTGGTTCAAATCATTTAATGTCTGAGTTTGTTGACATCATAATGTAATGAGAGAGATGTTTGTTGATTCTTGGGGATGGAAATTTCACAAGCCTATTGGCTTTTACCTGTCAGCCCTTTTTTTTTTTTTTTTTTGATGTTGCTGATGTGGTAAATGTGATAAAGGTGTGAAGTCTGTTATATTAACATTTTTGAAAAAAGTCAACTGAATAAATATAAATAAATAAAAACATTTTGTCACAGTTTTTTTAACCAATTTATGAATCTTATACTGTATGTCATATGTATGGATGATTAAGGAAATCTGTGTTCCTTTAAATCTGTCATAATGTTTTATTAGCATTTTTCTTCCAATACTAAGAATATTGTACAATCACTCTACAGTGAAATCACTATCTGGTACCTGCTTCGAAAATCAGAGAGGCTATATAACCTCTACTGCAGCAATTACTGGCAAAATAACTGGAGTCCTGTATGCTTATCATTTTGTTCACGTACAGTTATGTTCATAACTGCAGTATGAAACTGAACAACATATATTTTTCAATATGATTTTTATCTATTTTCATTTCCTTTAACTTACTCTCCTTGTTGCCTTTTTTTTATTTATTAAAAATTCATTGACTCCAAACGCCATGACTGGTACACTGTTGATGTACTGTGCTTTTGCATTTGTTGCTCTTATTTATCCCTTTCTCCACAAATGTGCCGATGAGCCTAACATTGAAACTGAGACAACCTTCAGTTACAATGCATGAATTCTACTCTCAATAAATTACATTTATAAATTGTAATTACAATTACAATAACAGCGGAAGGATATTTTTAACCATACCTTTCTTCATTTCTAATAACACCCAAATAATTCTCATTTTCCTTTTACGAACTTATTGATATGTCAAAATATACATGCATGTATACACTACTCAGTGGGCGGCACGGTGGGGCAGTGGTTAGCGCTGCCGCCTCACAACACGGCGGACCCGGGTTTGAGTCCCGCTCTGTGCGGAGGTCGCATGCTCTCCCCATATCTGTGTGGGTTCTCTCCGGGTTCTCCGGCTTCCTCCCACCTCCAAAAGCATGCGCTTCAGGTTGATTGGCCGTTCCAAATTGCCTGTAGGAATGAGTGTGTGTGTGCATGATTGTTATGTCTTTGTGTGTGGCTCCGGGGTGCACTGGTGTCGTGCCCGGACAGTCTCCCGCCTCACGCCCTATGCCACCGAGATAGGCTCCGGATCCACGTGACCCGCTGCGGCAGATATAGCGGTGGTAATCTGAAGATGACTGATTGCCTTGGGAAAGTATCCCCCCCTCCAAGAAATGTTTTGACATTTTGCCACATTTCAGGCTTCAAACTTAAAGATAACAAACTGAAAATATTTTTCAAGAATCGACATGTGAGACACAATCGTGAAGTGGAACCAAATATCTTCAACATTTTATATTGTGTTTAGAAATAAAAAACTGAAAACTAGGATATACAGAAGTATTGGCCCCCTGTTCTCTCAGCTCAGCTAACCGACTCCAGAAGTTCCCTGATGACTTCTGAATGATCAAATATTGACCTACATGACAACAATGACAAATAGAATGCACCTGTGTGTCATTTGGTCTCACATTTGCACATTCTACTTTTCAGTCACGTGATACCGTACATGCATTCTATTGGCTGACGGCATACAGAAGTGCACTACGTTCCGTCAGTCTCGGACTTCGTGAGACAGAAATGTGCTTTAGTCAATAAGAGTGTGGGAAAAGGTAATATAGATAGAAGGTGGTTTAATATCAGTATGGGGAGGGCTCATAAATGTTTAAAAATACCGTAAATAATAAATAGATTGGCATCTTGATCGCGGATTCCTTAATCGCGTGTGGTTCCTGGAACGAATTAACCGCAAAGCACGAGGGCGCACTGTACTCTTATTTTCTTTTGTGTATTTTACTTCATTTAGTCAGAAGCATCCACTGAGTGACAGCAACAAAACACCTTTGAATATGCATCCTAATCTAAGAGGTGATCGATAACAGACATATTTTAACAGCAAAATAGGAAAAGCCAAAATGACTCCATATGTTAATTTTATTTTCACAGTAACATCAAACGTCTTAGACAAGAATCCTTAAATGCAAGTTAAATTTAAAAAAAAAGAAACATCCATCCATCCATCCATCATCTACCGCTTATCCAGGCCCGGGTCGCGGGGGCAACAGTCTCAGCAGGGATGCCCGTACTTCCCTCTCCCCAGACAAATACACATATTGAACATTCATTTCCAACATGTACAATGTTTGTAAAGTGTTTGGGTGAGTATGGGTTATAATATTGTTTGTAAACATTGTTAAATTGAAAAATTATCCTAATGTACGTTCCTGAAATCCAATTTCTTTTCAAACTGACAAACTTGCATATACGATATCTAGCTGTCTGCAGATGCACAGATGATGAACATCACATGCCTGGTAATTTAGGCATCATTTTCAATGTCCATTTATGTCCTAATGATGGTATTCATGTGTGAATGTGCTGTCAGAATGTACAATTTGGTGCAAACCTTTTTTTGTGTGGTAGATTTTGGTTTGTGGGCATTTTCCTTATAAAGTTTTCTTTAAAATGTGGATCTTTAATGAACATAAACAATTGGTAAACAAAAACATTAAAACAATACAGAATTTGATTTTCTACAGCATCATATTGAGAATGTGAGAGACAATGTATAATTTTAGGGACATTCGTGTTATTTTTTTAATTGTTATTAGTGATGGTAGTGTTTTTGTTTAAACGCTTCTTAGCATCCTTCAGTGATGTCTCCCATTGCAGTGGCACCCAGCAGTCAAAGCCATCCTTTTGTCCTGTTTTGAGTACTCAGTGTTTTTAACGGCCTCATAAACCATGAAAAAAAACCCTCCCCTCAAAAGTCAGTAATAAATTATGTGTGCAATGACAGGCAGCAGCAGTGCTAACCAGTCAACCTTTTGCAATTTCCTTTTGTATTTTCTTTAAAGATCGAGCAGCAATGATATGATTAAACTCTAATATATGTACGACAGTGTAAGAGGTGCAAGGAAGCATAAGGATGTTAGAAACTCACTTCTAATGCTGTGCTGGCAGGTTGGCAGGATGGGGTCCAGAATCACTACCAGCTGTCTGAGCTCAGCTCATCAACGCAGTCTCTGAATAGAAAGTTTCTCCTTACTGCTTTTCTTTTCACTGTCGACATGTGTCACAAGTTACAAATTGAATGCACAATAAGTTAACTATGATACTCCAGACTATGCAATGCAAAAATGCCACTGTACACTGCTATACACAGCTTGATCTTGAAAAAAGTTGTTGTCTATCATGTCTGTTTATGTATCAATGAAAAAAAAGAAAAAATGTGCTGCCTGACAGAGGGAATCCTAATTTTGCACAAAGGGATAATTTTGTTTCCTCTCATATCAGAAAAAAATGAATGAAACAAAGGTGCATATACTTAACAAACTTTTTCTTTTCTCTATTTCTCTTTTTTGGCATTCTTTGTGTATCCATTGGTCTTTTCTCCCTCCTGCTTTTGGTATGACAGGTAAGTCCACGTTTTTGTATAAATCTGTAGCCTCATTGGTAAGATTGTCTGTAGTGTCTTTATCAAAAACTACATCTTAAGTGCTTGCTGTACCAGGGATACAATTTAGCACATTGGTTTTGTAAATACTGAACACATTAGCTCTGATCGGCTGACACTTGGACAATGGGGGTGATTGCATACATGTACAGCCAATCTCATTGGCTACTGGAATGATGCCAATCTGCCCTCACAGTAAGGAAAGATAGAGGGAGTAAGGAGACCGAGTAGAATAGCATTTATTCATCCTGACACTGATCAGATAAGTAGGAAATGATAAATGTTGTCTATTTTTACTTCGCTTGAACTGTGTTAACTTTTTATTCATAAAGAAGCTTCTGCAGTCTACAGGGTCTGGCCTTTGAAGTACTTTATCAAAGTTTTCTCTGGGATTTAGGTCTATTTGTAATGATCTGACTTAATAAGTAAGATGCAGCTGCACTAATAATTTAATGTAGCAGAAGTGGTCAGTACGTTGAAATGGGTTCGCTGCAAAAGAGTGCATTTATAATAAAATTATAATAAAATCTAATAGAGTTGTTATGAAGTTAATGAACATTAGTATATATATATATATATATATATACACGCTGTGTGTGTGGGTGTGTGTCTGTATTAAAAAAAAATATATATATATATATATATATATATATATATATATATATATATATATATATATATATATATATATATATGCACACACACACACACACACACACACACACACACACACACACAGTGGTACCTCTACTTACAAAATTATTTGGTTCTGGAAGACATTTAGTAAGTAGAAAAAATTTCACAAGTAGAGGCTTATTTTCCATGCAAATGCCCTAATCCGTTACAAGCCCCCAAAAATTTAGACCTAAATGTTTTATAAAGCATAAAAATGCATCAAAACATGTAACAAATACATGTTACAATTATATTATTACACAATAAATGAGAGTTGCGCATAACGTAAAAAATAAAGAATAGAGTAAAGCATAAAAATAATGGTCATTTACCTTATAACTGCTGTCCTCGTTGTTTTTGCCCTTTTTGGTTCATGCGCTCTTACCTCATCATGCCGAACAACAGAGTGAATTCCAGTCCTCCTATTGAACTTCTCGAACCACCCATGCTATGTCTTAAAGTCCTTAAACTTCCTTTTGTTTTAGCAAGGTGGCGATTGTACAGTAGATGCATTAAGAGTGTTGGAAAAGGTAATACAGATAGAAAGTGGTTTAATATCAGTATGGGAAGGGTTCATAAACATTTAAATTACAATATTTTCCGTACTATAAGGCACATGTAAAAGGCTTTAATTTTCTCAAAAGCCGACTGTGCCTTTTAATCCAGTGAGCTTTATACAGTGGTACCTCTACTTACGAAATTTTCTACTTACAAAATTTCTCAGCAGGAAAATATCACCTCTAGTTACGAAAGTCATTTCAAATTATGAAAGGTAAAAATACAGTATGGGCTGATACTCGCAGCTCCCACAGGTTCCTGAACGCGACATTCTCATAGCTGCTCTGCCATTGGCTCTTACCTAGTATCTTCCTGGCATCCCATTGGCTAAGAGGGACCTCTGTTTGGAGCTAGATAGGTGTTTATGCAGGGTCCTTGTCATTCGGCTCTCGACCCATGATGTGTTCTGATAGTTTTACATAAATATATTAACTTTTTGAGTATTCGCTATGGACCCCAAGAAAGTGACGGAGAAAAGGGGAAAAGAAAAGATGAAGAAGAGTTTTTTTGTCCATACAAACAAAGCAAGAGATAATAGAAAAGCATGAAAAAGGGATGCGTTTGGTTGATCTCACCAAAGAATATGACCGTAATGCATCTACTGTACAATTGCCACCGTATTAAAACAAAAAGAAGTTTAAGGAGTTTAAGGCATCGGGTGGGTGACTCGAGAAGTTCAATAGGAGTACTGGAATTCACTCTTGTTATTTTATATCATGTCTGAATTTTTGGGGGCTTCTAACGAATTAGGGCATTTGCATGGAAAACGCGTCACTACTTATGTAATTTTCTACTTACGTAATTTCTTCTGGAACCAATACATTTCGTAAGTAGAGGTACCACTGTGTAGGAAAAAAAAGTTTTAAAATAGACCATTCATTGAAGATAAGTTTACAGTTCTCAGCTGTAAACTCAACCCCCACCTGTTGCCTATCTGGTCAGCAAGCCAAACAGAATACAAAAGTCTAAACTGCGCTGCCTCCCCCCATAGTTACCTGCTGTTTCAGGTGTCAACTACATTTACGAATCAATTGTAGCATTCTAGGCACCTTTGGCTAGCAGTGACTTGGCTCTTGAAATTTGAGAAAAGGCTGCAGTGTTGTGAATGCAATCCCTTTAACGCAGCTCAGTCTAGTGGATGCATAACGCAGCCACAGCCACTGCATTAGTTTCCATTCTATGCGCCTTATAATGTGGTGTGTCCTATTCTGGTAAAAACAGTTTTAAAACAGGCCATTTATTAAAGGTGCACCTCATAGTCCAGTGCACCTTATAATGCGGAAAACACTGTACTGTAAGTAATAAGATAAATAAATCTTGATCATGGATTCCTTAATCGCGTGTGGTTCCTGGAATGCACTAACCACAAATAACGAAGGCGCACTGTGTGCATGAGTGTGTGTCTGTGTGTGTGTGTGTGTGTGTGTGTGTGTGTGTGTGTGTGTATATATGTAAACACAGTTTTATACAAAACTGGGGGAAAGTTTGCAGTTTACTGACAAGTGTTTCTCTATGTTAAACACTGAACAGACAGAAGTCGAAATTACAAATCTCTATACTTACTGTACAGTATATATATATATATATATATATATATATATATATATATATATATATATATATATATATATATATATATATATATATATATATATATATACATATATACATGTTTAACAATATATAGCATGAGTGAAATTGCGACCATTTTGGTCGCATATGTGCCCAAATTTTTATCAGCGCGACTATTAAATATATTTGGGAGCACCGGTGCGACTAGGGAAAAAAAAATCTGGTGCGCCTTTTTTTCCCTCTTCTCTCTCGCTCTTCCTCTCTCTCCATAGAGCAGGGGTCACTACTTGGCGGACCGCGGTCCGGATCCAGACAGCGTGACGGTTCTGTCCGGACCCGTGACCACTCCATAATAAATTCACTAGAGTAGATTTTCTTCGCGCATTTTTACTTGCAGTTCAAGGCTACAGATGGCGGGCACTGCTCCTCCAGTAAAAGCTCCACTCAGTTCAGCCAATCAGATCGTTTGTCTACCCTGCGCTGTCAGTACACCAGGAAGTGAGACAGCTCGCTGCCGCTACCGCTGTGAGTTTACCGCTACAGCGGAGCACAGAAGAAGGGAGACAGCATAGGTCCAAACAAAGGGAGGATAACATCAGGCAGTTCAAAAGCATTTTACCTCATATGGTCTGAACACGTAGCATGAATTAAAAGTGGTAACATGACGCGCCACTAGGAAACAAAGCACAGATCTTTTGCTCAGAATTATCCCCTGAAGTCCGAGCTGAGGGTAAAATGACTGAGAAAAATGCAAACGAATGTTCACTAAAGGCATGGTGGAGTTTGGGGCAACATATAAGATTGTTTAGTGATGTTTTAAAATACAAAACAATCCAATAATAACCAAAATGGTTCAGTCCAGGTACCAAGCTGGCCTGACAGCGCGCCACAATGCGCTATTTAAGCCACACCCAGGTAGTGCCTCGGTTTGGCCCCTGACTTGGAGGCAGACCAACGCAGCATCCTCAGGTGAGCGTCTCTCACACGGTTTTGTTTGGATGTGGGGAAAACGCGTAGGCGCCGAGTGTGCACCCTTGAACGCACTACCACGACAATTTGTTTGATGTGGACACATGAGTGTGGACCTGCCGGAGAATGTGCGCGAAACAGTCTGAGCAGGACCACGGTCCTGCCAGAAACAATGAGAGCGCAGCTGCGGCTGCTCTCCTGGGCGAGGGAGAGAGGCACGCGGAATGGAGATGGACGGAGCGGTCTCCATCGCTCCGTCACTGCCTTGCTTTCTTTGCTGGTGCTACTAACTTCCAAGTTTGGGAACACCAGTGCTACCAAGAAAAAAAGTTAATTTCGAGCCCTGTGTAGGCTGGGTTGTCCCCTGAATGGCAATATGACTTATTGTGGTGTGGGTGTGGCTGTGTGTGTCTGGACACACACACACACACACACACACACACACACACACACACACACACACACGTATGACCTGTGCAATCCGTGGTGTGAAGATGTTCTGTATTTCACGTTCAAATAAGTGTTACATTTTCTACAGGGTAAATCTTTGAAAGTATGATTTTTTATAAATCACTGGAAAATTCTGAAGCCCTGCCTTGGACAAAGCTTTGTACCTCTACCACCATAACACCCTCAATATTAGGTGTTGACCTACATCTGGTCTTACACCGGTTACGTGGAGCCCCAGATGCCGATGCAGCTGTTGCTCTGTATTATCTCAGAGACTGACCCTGTTGATTTCTGTTGAATGTAAGACAAAACATCACAGACTGATCTAACACAGCATCAGCAATGTGAACTAAAAAATAAAAAACAAAACAAAAATAACAACAATAATAATTGTAACCGTCACCTGTCAGTCATTTCCTACACTTCCTTTCCTCAATTCTGTAGTTTCACTTTCTAGTAATAGCACATAAAGTACCCATGGCTTTACAGTACCATAAATAGGTACGAATAATGAGTCCTGAGTCACTCATATGAATTAATTGTTGCTTCAGTACAGCACATGTTAATTAAACAGTAAGTGTAGAGATTTTTAATTTTGACCTACGTCTGTTCAGTGTTTAACATAGAGAAAAACTTGTCAGTAAACTGCAAGCTTTCCCCCAGTTTTGTATCCAACTGTGTTATTTTTAAGGGAAATGTCTTGAATCCCTGAGTGGGATTTCCATTTGCTGCTTCTTCTTTGCATTAATCACTCTTTTAATGCTTGTAGATTGTGAATCACTCCGATTTTGCTTTTGGCCATGATAGAATTTAGTGCAGTAATGTCGCATTTATAACAATGCTGGAAGCAAGATTTGAAAGGAAGACGAGAGGGGCATTAAATGACAAAAAAAAAGCGTGTCAGAGATTTTGGATTCAAAGTTTATGTTGACAATGATTAGAATATTGATCTGATATCCCACCTGTTATAAAAGAACCAGTGAAAAGCCACCCACTCATTGTCATTAGTCAGCTACAGCTCCTTACAGCCCACTGCAGTGCATGCTGCCAACCATGATTTAGCTCTCCATCCAGCTATGAGGGGGTGTTCAGCATATATTATGCTGCACAGTCCTTTTCCCAATGAGATGGCAGAATGTTCCCTGATCAATACTCCTGAAAGGAAGCTGGGTTAATTTATTTTTTAAGGACTTGTTTGTGTCTCTGAGTAGCCTCTCTTGCTGCATGTTGTGATGCAGCTGTTTCCTGAAGATATGCAGAGTGATTTTTTTGTCAGTGACTTACAACTACACCATTGCAATCACATAGGCACAACCCCTACAGGCACAGTGACATAAAAATGCAAAAATTATTGTGTACCATGTTACGTAATTGTTTTTACCTTATAGGAAACCAGCTTCCTTTTTTCCCCCAGTGATTTTCTATGTGACAGTGCCTCCAGACTCTGATTAGACTTCTTGTGGGTATTTGCTGATTGATGGTGAAGTTATGTTTGCTGGGATCGCAGCTCACAACCCCATCTACAGTTTGAACTTGAAGGGTCCCTGATTTGTTGATGGTTGACCTTTAGCTCTAACCCATGCATTGTGTACAGAATTCCCCACTTACAGTACACCGCTGCCATTATTATTGCATTCAATGACCTTTACTCTTTGTGTAAATAACAATGCTGTTATGTCAACACCAGCTTTCTTTTAAGACCTAATCATCTGTGAACTAAATTGCATCACCCTGGACATTATATTTTTATACACACTTGGTGCTCATTTGTAACTGTACATGCACAATAGTGTAATTAAATGTGTATGCATAAGCTAGAATCTAACAGCTTCTGATCTGTAAGTATGTCTGGTGTAAAAGCTGTATACCCTCTGATCAGTACACAAATGCAACTCTGTGAAGTACAAAAAAGAATCACATATTCCTGCCCAACTGTCTCAAAGAAGCAGATTGAGCATCTTATTCTCTTTTTTTTTCTGACAGAAGAGTGACTTTCGATCACATTGTCAACCATAAATCATCTTTCAAACAAACTATCAATCTTCTTATAAATAAAACATGTCATTCTCATCAGTTTATTGTTGAAACTGAGGGATATATGAATACATTTGTTATCACTAAGATCATTTTGGTTACCACTCATCTATATTGATTTTTACTGAGTATCATCAATCAAGGCTTTTATAATGGATGCTGTCTGAGAGCACATATTTCCCCTCTGGGAATTATCAGCTAAGACTTAGGTCAATCAGACATTTGATCTATTGTCAGCCTGATGCATTGGTGTTTTTCCTCTATATTTAATGTTTTACAGAGAGAGAGAGAGAGAGAGAGAGAGAGAGAGAGAGAGAGAGAGAGAGAGAGAGAGAGAGAGAGATTTGATTTATAATATCACGTTTATTCATAAAAATCAAATTACAAAATAATCACGTCACAAAATCCAAAAGAGATTCATGTAAAGAGGATTTTCAATAGTACGGTGTGTTTCCTGAACAAAGAAACATCTAACCTTTTCTAAAAAACAGCAAACAAAATTAAGAAAAAACAAAACATTTGTTCTCCAGAATCATCTGTTCTACAATCATGTTTTTTACTTTTTTCCTTATTTTTTTTTCAATCTATGAATTTCTTTGTAAAAACGGGTTCACCATTTTTTGTTTTACTTTTCAAATAATAGCTATATAATAATCTACTTTTGCCCTTGAACTGTTTGTGTCTTGTAGGAATTTTTTTTATCTTTTGCGAATCATGTTTTTCTGTTACGGCCTCTTTCAG
Source organism: Antennarius striatus (assembly GCF_040054535.1). Lineage (NCBI taxonomy): Eukaryota > Metazoa > Chordata > Actinopteri > Lophiiformes > Antennariidae > Antennarius > Antennarius striatus. The sequence goes on along the minus strand of NC_090783.1, from coordinate 8,291,045 downwards.
ACTGTTGTCATTTTCATTCTCAGAGCTACTTGTATCAGGAGGTGTCTTCGGTGTTCCTTAAGCAATTTCCACATTCTTGTGTTAGTGTTAGTGTTCATTCTTGTGTTAGTGTTTTTCCTTTTAAGAGCTATCTTTAATAATTCCTCATCTATCACATCATCATCATCATCATCCTCGTCCTTCTCCAGCAGAGACTCGACCACCCTGGCGGCTGTCTCTCTGGAGAGAGAGACAGACAGAGACAGAGAGAAAGAGAAAGTATATAGTGATGAGTATAAACTAGGCCTCAAGAACCAAAGCTTTTAAAATAATAACAACTAATCTCCAACACCTTTTGCCCTAATTGCTTGTTCAAGAAAATATAAAAAATTGAACTGAATTCAGCAGTGGTGCCATAGCTGGCTTCAATACCAGACATTGTTCAATATTTATAAAAATGAAACTTTGCAACCTCAAATATATCCCTCGGTTTCTTGTTTAAGGGACTATTCATGAATATCTGCATTCATTTTATATGACACATTATGAGCGGCTATATGTTGACATTTGGTGGGATGCTCTTTGCCCCGGAAACAAACAAATGAATCATAAATACAACATGGAAATTTAAATATATACATATATCTAAAATGTATCCCTAAAACATATCCCTTAAAATGTGACCTAAACAAATGACCATAACTGATTTATTTTTGTTGGTGGTGTTACTGTAGTATTACATGCATTTCATAAAAGTAATGTTGAGTTGAGGTTGTTGAAACAGAGTCTTAATTGCCAAAAAACACAAGATCATTTTTGTAGCTTGTTCATACTCAGTTTCTGCAGTCTTTGGTGTGAGGCTAAGTCCTTATAAGGTGTTCCTTTACTGTCACAAATACAGTACTATAGTTTTTATAAAATTTGATCCACCACCATTTGGCAATAATTTTGTGTAAAGTCAAACTTTCTGAATACAATAATGAACATATTTTTTTCTTTAAAATATGGACAAAAACAACATGTATGCAACATTTTGGTGTGTTTGTTTTTTTTGTTTTTTTTTTCAAATTTACTTTTTAAAATTGTTTGAATCATGTATTTTATAGCAAAGCATGAAAAACCTATCAAAGGTCACATGGATTATTGAAGAATGAAACAAATACTTAAATTTAGTGCACTTGAATACAAACACACTAAATTCCCAGCAAGTGTCCTCCATATCAATAAGGATGATTAGTTTGTGAGGATCTGTTGCATAGAAAGTAGACCTAATTTGATATGTATAGCTCATGGTTTACATGAACTCCAGGGTTTGACAGTCCAGTAATTGTAAGAATTTGCATAAATTAAAAAAAAAATTATAAATTATAACAATTTTGATCAATCTCTACAATATCCCTGCAATCCATGTAAAAATATATTTTACCAGTTGCTATTATGTTAAACTTATGTAGATATGTTTGATAATAGATCCAAATTCGTATTAATTAAACCAATTCTTCATCCACACGTTATTCACTGAGGGCCGTTAGTAGATCTTCTCAGGCAGGACTGAACTCCAGGTTCTGCATCACTCACAGCAAGCTCCACCACTTTAAACATCATCAAAACATCTGACGTCCTCTAAGATTGAAGCCTTACCTGTATGTCTGAGCCTTTGTTGCATATTGCTTACACCAAGTGACCTGACAAAGTTAATGATAACCCTTATAGATTACGTAATGACTGTCATTGAGTTCATAAAACATTTCTTTTATTCCTGCTGACTTACAAGTTGTAAACATTATCTTAATTTATCGCAAAATAACACAAAAATGATGCAAATTGATGCACTGATTTTTTTTTTTTTTGTCAGAAAAAGCTGCTGCAATTTCAGTATATTGATGTTACTGCTGCTTTGTAAATTTGCAGAGTAATGGTGGACAATAGGTAAAATGCAGCCATAGTAATAAGAATACACACACTAGAGAGCAGTCTGTTCTCTGTTTCTGCAGTTGGTCCGATCCTCCATCTCCTTCTCACTCCCTCCCATGCAACATACTGTTCACGTCAAATGACCCAGGAAACATAACATCTGTCAATGCACACTAATTTTACACAATGAACACCAGAGGAAGGATATATACACACCTCAAAATGGCCTTGCATCCAACAAACATTTTACATCACATGAATACACAGTGAAGCATATTGTATGTGCAAATCTGCATTTAAGCTGCTGGATAATTCATTTGATGATTCTGATACAATCTGACATTTCCGTTTAATTTAAGTATGCATGATTTCAGTGATTTTTGTGTTTAGTGTGCTTGACTCAGTGAAGGGATGCCTTGCTCCTATGTGGAAGCCAAAATGTTTAAAGCAATGAAAGACATAGCTTTAGACTTGGACACATTTTTTCTTGGTCTGCACACAAATAAGTGATATAATAATATGAAAATGTAGTAGATGATATAACAGCATCTCCAATGGGAACGAGGAATGTAACTACACTGATAGCAGGCCTACACAGTGAATAATAAAACAACACATATGATAATTAAAACAGAGTGAAAACTCAGACCATGGATTTACAATGGATGATATATAGATGTCCCTGCCCCTTTTATGTTATATTATTTTGCATTTCAGCTTATTTTTTGGTTCGATACACTGCAGAGACATGGCTCTCCAGTCCACGAGCACTAAGATGAAGAAGTCATTCATCCTTTCTGACAGCGTCTCACGTAAAAATGACTGCTGTGAATAGCAATTTATTTATTTAAACATTTTCTGTAGTTTACAAAAGAAATAGATTATCTCGTATCATTTTTGTATGCACTTGCACTTCTTTTAACATATTTTACACAGACTGACTTTTATTTTTACATTTTCGACGAACTTAAACATGTTTTATATATATATATATATATATATATATATATATATATATATATATATATATATATATATATATATATATATATATATCATTTATTCATTTATTCATTTATTTTTATTTTTTTTAAATGCTTGTCAAATATTTTGTTTACCATAATACAAATGGTTTCTTTCTCTTCCTCCACTTTGTCCCCAGTTTATCTTCAAACAATAATTCAATGTTCTAAAATGGAAGGACACATTAAAGCTCATATATCCACATAAGATAAAAGTTTCACTGCCCAAAATGCATTAGTCTCTGCGTTTTATAGAACATCAACATGTCCGAGGGTCATAGGCCCCTGATGTCCTGTGGTCTTGAATCAGCAGTAGATAGCAGAAGCAGTAAATCCACCATGAAATAGTCAGCCGCACAAAGAACTATCCATCCACATCACAGTGAAATTCTGTGCAAAAAGTTTCCCAAAGATTTAGTGTTGTCCCAAAATATTCCCCTTAACCAGTGTATCCAAAAAGGTATTCACTGTATATCCAGATAATCACAGATAAAGACGTATTCACAAAGCAAGGTCACACCTCACATTCCCGAGACGGTTGCTGTTGGCAAGTGCAAGAGCCATATTCATTGATGATTACCAGAGCTCCTTCAATGTGGTTAGGTTTATAGTCAACGTAGTATTCCGGCGCAGAAATTGCAGCCATCTGCTGCATGCTTTGCTTTTGTTTCTGTTTACGTCGTTGACTGCTGAAACACTGCCTTAGGTGTCTTATTCCTGCTGGGAAACACTTCCATGCAACATATAGCATGAGCACTATTATGAGAAAAGAAAAAATGAGTGCCATGGTGCCTGTTACTACCTTATGGATCTGCATGGTGCTCTCCAAGTCGTCATGCCCTACTGTGACCGTGAAGGAACTAGTGACCACCTCGCTACCCTCACCCTCATAAGGGTTGGGAGTAAACGGGCCCAGGAAAACAGAACCACCTAGGGCCAGGTCTCTTGTAGAGGCGTACAGGCCTGCTGTTGTAGCCTCCATTGGTGGATCCTCACATAACTGAAAAGCGTAGACAGCATCCAAAACATCCTCACCCTGTGCAGTGTCAGGGCTTGAACACAGAAGGGAGTTGTCACGTTGGCCTCTAAAGGCACTCAGCCAAGAGGCCAAGGCACACACATTGCGACTGCACTCCCAGTCATTCCCTGCCAAGGTAATGCTTTCCAGCGATGACCATGAATTCAGGATGTGTTGTTCTATAGAAGTCAGTTTATTTGAGTCTAGCATCAGCACCTTAAGGTTGGGTGCACTCTTGAAAACATGTGGCTCAATGTACTCAATTTCATTTGCTGACAAGTCAATCTTCTCTAAAAAATGCCATGTCCAGTCCAGTGTGTTGACAACAATAGTGGCACGGTTGTTGTGCATGTACAAAGTACGTAGAGAAATCAGGCGTGGGAAATGGGCTAGGTTGACTTTAACTAGCTCGTTGTGCTCAAGATGCAACTCAGTCAATTTGAAGAGGCCAGCAAATGAGTTTCTTGCCAGACTCTGCAGTTGGTTGTACCCCAGATCGAGAAACTGCATGCTTCGGCAGTCTTGAAAAATCCGCACTGGCACATATTTTAGAGCATTGTAACGCACATGCAAATTGTTGAGTTTTCTAAGGCCATGGAAGAGGTCGGGCTCTAATGCCTGAAGCCTGTTGTATGAAAGGTCCAAGATACGCAGGTTTGGGAGGGGCCTAAAGGTGCCATTTGGCAAACTCTCAATCCGGTTGCTGCTAAGGTCCAGCTCCTTGACCCTTCGTAACCTCTCAAATGCTCCCTCCTCTACAATGTCGATGTTGTTGTGATCTAGGTAGAGCCAGGTCAGCTGTGATAGACCAGTCAGTTGGCCTTCCCGTAGTTCAGTCAAGTTGTTCTCTCTCATTGAGAGGCCCATGGCACTGCTTAGATTGCGGGGGATGTCTGTAAGGTTGAGCCCCTCGCAGTACAGCAGCTTGCTGTCGCAGCGGCACAGCCTTGGACAAACGCTTTCCACCAAGGGAACTGTTGTTAGAAAAATGCCCAATAAACACAGTACCAACCCAGGGGGCTTCTTCAGTGGCCACTTTAAGTACAGTCCAATTAGAAGGAAATCCATTAGCATAAATATCCAGGGATGCAACTGAGAAAATGTCCATTGAACCACTCTGGATATTATTTTTATATTTATCACATCATTTTTAGAACATTATATTTAACTGATTTATTTTGCTCTGTTTTTGTAGTTTGCATGTATGGAGCACGTATAAAGAGTTCATGCTCTTTTAGTTTTATCAGGCAACAAAATCCTGGTAAAAATGCACAGGATGAAGTCTCTTTGCTTATGATAGGTTTCAAGTAGCAGATAGATAGAGGAGGGAATGAAAAAAATCAGATTGTCCTCATTGATCGATCGTATTTGAAAAGATTCCTACTCACCCCTATCCAAATGCTGACAGTTTCCATTCAGCATCTCGCTCTGTGACCCAACACTTAATTATGTGTGAATCTAAAAAAGACCCCACTGTGATGCAAGCCCCCCCCCCCACCTCTCTTTTCAGTGGACACCAGATCCTTGGCAGGCTTACAATGTCTTAGTTCTCCTCAAGTGAAAGAGCCAGAAAGAGATGGAATCCAAGTAGCTTTCAGCGAGATGGTAGGAGTGCAAGTTCCCCTGTCTGTATGCATGAGCACTGTCTCTTTTGCTCGTCCGCAGTCCTCTGCTGCAATGATCAGAGGGAAGAGGAAACGGAGAGAAAAACGACCAAGAACATTTTTTTTTTTTTTTTTTAATAAATCTATCTTGCTCTCTTCTCCTCCCCTTTCTGGTTAAGTTTCATTATATTTGCCACCACACATTACCATCCATCTCTGGAAGCGATCACTGACTTGTAAGGTTTAAATCCATTGAAGCGGGTAATCATGTTTTCAGTGACGGATGCAAAGAAAAAAAAAGATTTAAAGAGGTGAGCTCTTTTCGTACGTAACATTATTCCGTGTCATCTCAGTGGCTGATCTTGGTTAGCAAGCTGCTCTCATCCACTGTAGATTGCAGTTTTCTGTCGCTCTGCGCTCTCCGGGTGTTTTCTCAGTCAGCTGGAAGAGACTGCTGAAGGCTGGTTCTGGTAGGCAGGCAGGGGCGGCAAATGTGGATAGCAGAGGAGCGCGCAATCCCTTGCAGCAGAGCAGTGCGCTGACAGTGCATGCAGGAGCACCTCCTGTTCACTGAGTGTCGTAAGCCACTCACAATTTAGAGTGCTCGATCTTTCTCTCACTCTCTAGCTCGCTTTCCCGTGATCGCTCACTGACGTTTTCATGTTGCTCCCCACCTCCCTCTCTCTCTCTCTCTCTCTCTCTCTCTCTCTCTCTCTCTCTCTCTCTCTCTCTCTCTCTCTCTGTCTTTTAGTTTGACAGATGTTAAAAGGTTAGATGTTTCTTTGTTAAGAAAATTCACAGTAATATTGAAAATCATCTTTACGTGAATCTCTTGGATTTTGTGTCAACGTGATTATTTTGTAATTTGACTTTTATGAATAAATGTGATGTTAAAAATCAATTCTCTCTCTCTCTCTCTCTCTCTCTCTCTCTCTCTCTCTCTCTCTCTCTCTCTCTCTCTCTCTCTCTCCTCCCTTTTCTCATGCTGTCTTTTTTCCTGTCTGAGTTGTTTACATATTCAGAATAGGCTGGGCTTAAGATTGAACCTTTAATAAACCCCCCATTCCCCCCTTTCTCTCGTACTACCTCTATCTTTCCCTAACTTAAATGAATTAGACCATATAATGTCTGCCTCCTTTGACATTGCTGTGAGAAAGCAGTTTTCTAATTTCAGTGTTTCAAAATAACATATCCAATGAGACACCTTTGACAAAGAGTGGCCTGAAACAGATACACATTTGCATGCATAATAATAATTAGGGTAGTCATCTTGAAAAACAAACAAAAAAACAAACAAACAAAAAAGATTCTACTGAAGTGTTTACATATAATATTTCATCTTAAGATCGCAAGGAATTCCACACAACACTCTTGAATAACTTGAATATGAGCTCATATGCTCTTATTTAATTATTTTTCTGATGATTTGAAGGGGGGCTTTGTGCTGTGAGTTTTTCTTTGCGTGTATCATCCTCCATTCTAAAAGGAATAAAGTATAGTAAATCAAGTCTAAAGTATGATTTCTTATTTGATCCAACTCTCCTGTACCCAGGCCTTCTATGTCACTGTCAGTTATGCCTGGGCTCTCTTTTCTGAATACAGATGTAATTGCTTGCCACATAATATTAGCATAAGGCTATAGTAAATATTGTTTTCTGAAGGTCTGCTGTCACAAAGCTTTGCACTTCAGTGGAATCACTCCTAGCCTTGTCATCTTTCTCCCATTATTTTTCAAAGACAATGAGCCATGACAATGCCTTACATTCTCCACATCAACCAAGTTTTGGAGCATCTGACCTTTTTCCCTCTTTGAAATCATACCATTTTTGCTGATAGATGACTTTCTAAAGAGTTAAGAGGATCACTTGTGTTTAGTGCCAAAAATAAAAATAAATAAATAAATACATGTAATTTAATGGACAAGGCGTAAATCATTCCGATTGTAACTCAAAGTAAAGTTTGAGAAAAGCAATTAATCAAATCTCCAAAATGTATGCAGAAATTGAATACCAGTAAATCTTAATAGTTTCTTTATTATGTATGTAAAACATCTGGTCTTTGATCTTGCCTTTTTAAAAAAAATAATCACTCAAGTTCCCAGTGAACAAATAACAGTGGCACATATTATTAAAGTAAAAACAATTTTAAAGTAAAGCATTGACATGATGGAGAGATCTGAAGTTGAAATATTATTTTCCTTGCCTTTGCTATATTCCCTATCTGAAATGGATTAGTACACCATCAGTTAATGACCTGGTGCACTATAATGACATGGCACAGCGAACAGGAGATGAGAGTATCCAGACCATCAGTTTTAGTCTTTAAGAGCTTTGGCTTTCTGCTTTGAAGTTAAGGTCAGCACAAGTGTGAGGGAACATGTGTCTGTGTGCATGTGTCGGTGAAACACTCCTATCCCTGGACATACTCAACAGCAATTCCAACAGATATGGTCATATCACACACACACACACACACACACACACACACACACACAGACACACACACACACACACACACACACACACACACACACACACACACACACACACACACACACACACACACACACACACTACTAATTTACACTAATAAACTTTTTTCTTTAAACTCCCGAACAGCATTTCAATCATAGAAATGTTTAAAATAAAAAAATAAATAAAATAAAAAACATAAATAAATAAACTATTAAATTAATTTATTGATTAACAAAGCTAGCGTAGCCGTAATTGTATTGCTGCAAACATCTCCATATCCATATTCATCACAGCCAACATTTTCGAGAGTATGCACCTGATAGCAAAGATCTCAAATTCCATTTTCCAAGTAAAATAGTTCTGGGGGCCAGAACCTGATAAAAGACAAAGACAATATGCTAATTGTTGGCTAGCAAACACCAGACATATTTTAATGATGCTTAAAGCTATTACAGTCACATTCAGTCTTCCAAAAGGCTGCTTTTCATTTTGGCACCTTGTTAAAACTTAGTTAAAGGGTTATTTATTGTCTTGCCACTTTTCTTTTAGCTGTTTTTTTTTTTTTAGTTGGTTTTTTTTTTAGCATTCTTTAGTAGTCATGTGAAAAGAGTCTTCACACAGTACAGAGCAAGTAGACAATCAATTGAGTAGGGTTTAATTTCGGTACTACTACTACCTCTGCTACTACTACTACTATCACTGCATGTCATAGAGTTGTCCTTTCCTTTTGTTACGTGTTTTAAACCATAAAGATATTTTAAAATGAAAGTATGGCAAAACTATAGATAATATGTAGCACAGACGTATTTGTTCTTTCTCATACCACAGTTAATATGTGAAACTATGGATAGTTAGTTTTAATCTGTAATTTCTTCTTTGTTATCTGTTTCATTGACTGGTGTCAACTGAAGCAATTCCCCGTTTCTCATACTTTCAGGAATGTTGTTCCATATTGTGTTAAAAACCTTCATGGTTTTCTTTATATGCATATGTGTGTGTAAGACAGTTGATATGGGCATAAATTGCTTCTAGCTATGATCAATTTGAAGTGCACCCTGTTGAGAGAGCAGGACGGAAACAGTATTTTGTCATGTCCCAACACAGAGCAGTCAGCCTGTTAATATTGGACGTGCTTTCATGCAGACAGAATATCAGAAATCATCACCCACTACCATGACTGGTGGAATCTACCATGAGCTGCCTTCACCTTTCAGCCCAGATTTGGTGGGGTTTTTGTGTGTTGTGACTTTAACATGGTTGGCATGCTATGGTTTTTACCTCAATCACATTTGCATGATGCATTTCTTGTGCCACTGTCTCCAATGTTTTTCGAATCGGAGTGTTTGGCCAGGCTCTGGCTGTCTAAAAAGCTGTCTGGCTTTGTTATGCTCTCAAATGATGCAGAAATCCCACTGGTAACCACCAACCTTATTTTCAAAACCTGGCTCTCTGGAGCAGCATGACCCCACATTTGATAGACCTGACAAGTCTGGCCTATTGCCTCATCTAGACCAAACAAGCCTCTACGCTCCTCATCTGTCCAATGGCCTCTCTCATGTTGGACAGGGCAGATTAAAGTGAAAAGGTTGTCCATGATGCAAAACACTGAAACACTTGAGGTTGAAAATCACTCGGACTGATGTATGGTTATCTTCTCAATTAGGTTCCCATTACACGTATTATGTGATAAAATCAGTCATGTATTATTGTGTATAAAATATTTAGAGATAGTATCTTCCTGTAGTTGATACTATTTACATCATGTGGCAGAAGGTTTTAACAAACAATTTAATTAGACAAGTGCAATGACTGAGGGGCAGAATCCTCTCTATGGTTTATTTGGAGTCCCAGGGAGTGTCGCTCACTGGAGGGCTCTTTCTCCTCTACTAATGTCTCAATTGATTGTGGGAACTTGTCATACCCTGTCAACTGTCAATGTGTCCAGGGTGGAACCTGCCTTCAATTAATGCTAGTTAAATAACTGCAAGTAGATGTAGACAGTATAAATGTCAATATGGCGGCTGTCTGGCACTTAATTTACTACTAAATGTGTTGTTTATTTGTTTGTTTGTTTTGTAATTTAAGTATAGGCGTGGTTCACCAACAGCATTTTACATTACGGTTATGAATTCAAACTCTGAATTCATAACCTTTGGTAACTACTGAGTTCCTGTTCCTCTGTCCCTTGATTATACAAGCGCTCGCTCACATGACCTCAGTATTCAAGTATTAAGTGAATATGTCAGGCCCTTGATGGTAGCTATTGTTTATTCATTCTTATTTTTACGCATATGAAAACACTTGAGCCACCAATCCCATTAACATTAACAATGACCTCTTTTGTTTTTAGACTATGACAGGGCAAAAAAACCCAAAAAAAACATCCACAGTTAAAATCATCCTCTGCCTTTCTGAAGTTAGATCAATATTGCTGTACCCAATTAATGTTTTCTTTCAACCGAAAATAATAGAGTCGTGTTTTATTGTGAGGCTGTTTAATCATCTCCTTGATGGGCACACCTGTCACCTGGGCCATGGGTATGGAGAGTGATAGGGGCATAACCTGCTCTGCAATTTGTGACATTGGTTTGTGTAAAACAGCTGCACAGTTTGGAGTGGTCTTTTATTGTGACCATCCTATCAAAGACCTGCAATAATAATGTTGTTCAATCAGCATCTTGAAGTGCAACATCTGTCAAGGGCATAGATGATCTCCATTAAGGACAAATGTTCTCGAAGACAGGGGTCCCCAATTTTTTTGGGCCATGGACTGTTTTAACGTCAGACGATATTTTCACAGACCAGCCTGTAAGAGGTAGCGGATAAATAAGACAAAACAAAATGATACTTCTATTATAAAAACTGGCATTTTGTGGCCTTTTTTTTTTTTTTAAACTTGTAGGTTCTTCTGTTTCCCGACTGGCTTTTTTCGCCTGCACAAACAAACTTTCCAGAGTTGCTTTTTTTGGATTGTTTTGCTAGCATGGGAGTTTCAATTTAGTGGGAATGTATTCTGTGTTACTGGCACCTTCTTGAAGAAGGTAGCCATGTGACCGAGGCAAACATCTTGAGATACATCAAGAGTGACAGATGTGTCGGAGAGAATCTACATTTTTCTTGATTTATTTTTAACTAAAATCCCAAGATGTAGACAAAGCTGAGGAAACACAGAAAACCATGTCTTCTCACAACACCTACAAGACATAAAACTTCACAAGTTCTATGTCTTATCACAAGAGTCACAAGTATTAACTATGCTTGTTTTGTATTGATAACACTGAAAAATAAGTCACACTGTTTTCTAGTAGGCCTTTCATGCTTTTATGGGTTATGGGTGACAGTGGAGTTTGGCATCACAGTACCATATGTTGTCAGATTATTTTTACACATATAGTATTTTACACATTTGGTACTTGAAATGACAGATTAACCTCTGATTTTAATCTTGTGGACTATTAATATGATCAGGGAAACAAAAACAATTATATATATATATATATATATATATATATATATATATATATATATATATATATATATATATATATATATATATATATATATATATATATATATATATATAATTTGGAGCAGCACAGTGAAGGTAGTCTGCAGTGGCAGATTGCCGTCACACCCAGGGGGTGGCTGGTGTTCTCAGGATCGTTATTAACTTGGACATAGTCCTCCTTTCCAGAACTGTCTCCACAGACTCCAGGATCTAACCAATCACAGAACCAGCCCTCCGGATGAGTCTGTCCAGGTGCTCAGTGTCCCTGTTCATAGCACCACCACCCCAAAATATAATGTCCTATGGCCGGAGCCCCAGGTTGCCATTTCATGACTAACAAGAAGGTCAAAGAAAAATAATTTCTAACAGCAAATTTTGCACTTATTTTATTTTTGTATTGAATGTCATAACTGATCTATGTCACCCAAAATTGTGATAATGAAACTTCATACACTCAATATCACCATGCTACAGTGGTGTTCAATGACATGACCAATGCACGTTCAGTGTCCCAATATCACACTCTTCTACTCTTCTCCCTTCGGCTTTTCCCTTGAAGGTTTCCCACAGCGAATTAGTTGCCTCCATCTAACCCTGTCTTCTACATCCTCTTCTCTCACACCAACTACCTTCATGCCCTCCTTCACTACATCCATAAACCTCCTCTTTGGTCTTCCTCTAGGCCTCCTGCCTGGCAGTTCAAAACTCAGCATCCTTCTACCAATATATTCACTATCTCTCCTCTGGACATGTCCAAACCGTCTCAATCTAGCCTATGACTTTATTGCCAAAACCTCTAACATGTGCTGTCCCTCTGATGTACAGTACTCATTCCTGATCCTATCCATCCTGGTCACTCCCAAGGACAACCTCAGCATCTTCATATCTGCAATCTCGAGCTCTGTCTTTTGTCTTTTCCTCAGTGACACCGTCTCTAGGGCAAAAAACATTGCTGGACTCACCACAGTTTGGTATGCCTTTCATTTTAGCTGAAACTCTTTTATCACACATCACACCTGACACTTTTCTCCACCTGTTCCATCCTGCCTGTACACGCTTCTTCACCTCTTTTCCACGCTCTCCATTGCTCTGGACTGTTGACCCTACGTACTTAAAATCCTTCACCTTCTTGATCTCTTCTCCCTGTAACCTCACTCTTCCACTTGGGTCCCTCTCATTCACACACATGATTACTCTGTCTTACTGCGGCTAACCTTCATTTCTCTCCTTTCCAGGACAAACCTCCACCTCTCTAGCTTTTCCTCCATCTGTTCCCTGCTCTCATTACTGATCACAATGTCATCTGCAAACATCATACTCCATTGAGATTCTTGTCTTACCTCCTCTGTCAGCCTGTCCATCACCATAGCGAACACAAAGGGGCTCAAAGCTGATCCCTAATGCAGTCCCACCTCCACCTCCACTTTGAACTTCTCTGTCACATCTACAGCACACCTCACCACTGTCTTACAGTCCTCATACATGTCCTGCACAGCTCTAACATACTTCTTTGCCATCCCAGACTTCCTCATACAATTCCACAGTTCTTCTCTAGGCACCCTGTCATAAGCTTTCTCCAGATCTAGAAAACACAGTGCAGCTCCCTCTGCCCTTCTCTGTACTTCTCTATTCATATCCTCAAAGAAAATACTGCATCTGTAGTACTCTTTTTTGGCATGAAACCATACTGCTGCTCACAAATACTCACTTCTGCCCTTAGTCCAGCTTCAACTACTCTTTCCCATAACTTAATTGTATGGCTCATCAGCTGTATTTCTCTGTGGTTGCCACAACTCTGCACATCTCCCTTGTTCTTAAAAATTCCCCATTTTTTATTTTTTTTTGTAGCAGGTCTTTAGCTTATTTAATTGACTTTCGGCATCACCAATATTTTTATTGCTGTTTGTTGAGGGTGCTGAGAGATAGATTAATATCAGCCACCTTCTTCTCTTCCTCATTAGTATTTACATTATATATTGAGAACAGAAGTTTAAACTTATCATTGGGTGCAGTTAAAATATGTTTTGCTATTTGTATGCCTAAATGAGAAAGGCTAGCAATTGGTTTGCGGTGTCAGTGCTGCTAGTCAATACAGGTAGCCCTCAACATACAGACTTTCGGCTTACAGACATTATAATACAAACAAACACATGCCATCATATTCAAATACTGTTCTGCAGTTCCCCTTTCTGCCTCAATGCCCGCCAAGCAGCACCACTGCGAATTTCCAACACTCGTCTCCCCCATTTTGTTCTTATTCATTGTTTTCTCTGAGAGCATCTCGGCCGTCAGGCTTTGTACCTTAGATACTTTACTGTTTATCATGGATGATAAAGCAAAGGCTCGTGATAATAGCGACAGTGGTGGCCATCTCTCTGATGACAACTCTGATGACAATAACCCCCCCCCCCCTTTTCTTCGCTCTCAAGTTAAGTCACATACTACATGCTACAGTACCGTACAACAGAATTTCAACATCAACAGCTGACTCTAGCTGTTGTTGTTGGATGTGCTTAAAAAACTGGTCAAGAGTTCCTTGAAGTGTTTTCTTCTTCTTCTCCTCAAGGGTTAAATGATAAGGAGAAAAATTAACTAATATACATTAACTAATATGGATTCAAAACAATCAGAACAATCACGAGTGATGCTTAACGGTAGTTGTTGGAACTATACGTATGTATTTTGATATGACGTTTTTATTCTTATTTCTTCTACAGTAACATGGTACTATGTGCTTGTGACAGTTTTTTGGTGATGTTAAGAGTCCAATATTTGGGGCGGGCAGACGTAAAGTTGAGTGAAATGGCTCAGTGGTAAAGCGGCGGAGCAGTAGAGCGGTCATCCAATGTTCCAAAGATCGGCGGTTTGATTCCCGCTCCCGTCCAGCAGCCTGGAGTGTGAGCTGACAGTGGGACGCCACTCTACGGAGGAAACTCATTTCAGCCGCTTGTATCTGGCATCGTGTCCTTTCAGTCATGACCCATAGCTCATGACCATAGGTGAGGGTAGGAACGTAGATTGACCGGTAAATCAAGAGCTTCGTCTTGCGACTCAACTCCTTCTTCACCACGACAGACCTATACAGTGTCCGCATCACTGCGGAAGCTGCACCGATCCATCTGTCAATCTCACGTTCCATCCTTCCCTCACTCTTGAACAAGACCCCAAGATACTTAAACCCCTCCACTTAGGGGAAAGACTCTCCACCGACCTGAAGAGGGCACATCACCCTTTTCCAGTTAAGAACCATGGCCTGGGATTTAGAGGTGCTGATCCTGTTCCTACTCGTGTCACACTCAGCTGCAAACCGTCCCAGTGCATGCTAAAGGTCCAGGGTTGATGAGGCCAACAAGACAACTTTGTCCACAAAAAGCAGATATGAAATTATTTGGTCCCCAAACTGGACTCCCTCCGGATCATGGCTGCACCTAGAACTTCTGTCCATAAAGACTATTAACAGAAACGGTGATAGAGGGCAGCCTTGGCAGAGTCCAACATGTACCTGGAACAGGTCTGACTTACTGCCAGCACCAAGCTCTGGCTTTGGACAGCCTTCAGAAAAGGGCCCCGAACCCCATACTCCTGAAGTATTCCCCACAAAATACCATGAGAAACATGGTCAAATGCCTTCTTCAGATCCACAAAACACATGTGGACTGGTTGGGCAAACTCCCATGAACCCTCGAGCACTCAGTGGAGAGAGGAGAGCTGGTCCAGTGTTCCTCCTGAATCTGCGGATCGACTATAGGCCTAATCCTTCTCTCCAGTACCCTGGAATAGACTTTCCCCAGAAGGCTGAGAAGTGTGATCCCCCTATAGTTGGAACACACCTTCCGGTCCCCCTTTTTGAAAAGAGGGACCATCTCTGCAGTCCAAGGTACTGTCCCCAACTGCCATGCGATGCTACAGAGACGTGTCAACCATGGCAGTCCCTGCACATCCAGAGATTTGACATACACAGAGCGAATCTCATCCACCTTGGTGACTTCAGCTGGGGTGATCAACGAGTCCACCTCCTGTGTGTAGCACATGGTAGCGGGATTGAGGAGATCCTCAAAATATTATTTCCACCGCCCGACAATAGCAGCTGTCCCTCTCCACTGTAAACAGTATTGGCTGTGAAGCACTTTCCCCTCCTGAGGCTTCAAATGGTTTGCCAGAATTTCTTCGAGGCTGACCGATAGTCCTCCTCCATGGCCTCCCCGAACTCCTCCCAGACCCGAGGTTTTGCCTACGCGACTACTCGAGCTGCAGTACGCCTGGCCTGCCTGCACCTCTCCGCTGCCTCCGGAGTCCCACAATTCAACAATATTTGATAGGACTCCTTCCTCAGCTTGAAGTCATTCCTGAGGAAGGAGTGCCAACAAGCTTGACGGCATTCCTTACTTCCGGTGTCCACCACCGGATTCAGGGGTTATTGCTGCGACAGGCACCAGAGACCATGTGACCACAGCTCTGAGTAGCTGCTTCAACAATGGAGGTGGAGATCATGGTTCACTCTGATTCAATGTCCCTAGCCTTTTGCGGGATCTGAGAGAAGCTCTCCCAGAGGTAGGAGTTGAAGACCTCACTGACAGAGGGCTCTGCTGGACGTTTCCAAAAGACTCTCAAAACATGCTTGGGCCTGCCGAGTCTGTCCGTCCCCCTGCTCTGCCAGCAGATCCAGCTCACTACCAGTTGGTGATTGGTTGATACCTCTGACCCTCTCTTCATCTGAGGGTCTAACACATGCGGTCGGAGGTCCGATGATACGACAACGAAGTCAATCATCGACCTCCGGCCTAGGGTGTCCTGGTACCATGCGCACTTATGGACATCCCTGTGGTTAAATAAGGTGTTCGTTATGGACAAACTGTGACTAGCACACAAGTCCAATAACAGAACACCACTCGTGTTCAGATTGGGGAGGCTGTTCATCCCAATCAGCCCTTTCCAAGTCTCACTGTCATTGCCCAAGAGCGTGTTGAAGTCCCCAAGGAGAACAATGGAGTCCCCATTTGGATATCACCCCCCCCACAATCCGTGATTGGGTACCAAGCCCCAAGAGACATACACAGCCTCAATACAAGAGCTGCTGACCTGCGAAGGAAGATCGTGACCCAAATGGAAACCTGGAGCCTCTGACAAATACCGAAGCTAAGTTGTCAAGTACCTTCAGAAGATCTGCTAGAAGATGTGAATGCTGCAATAAGAACCATCCCCACAGGGAACATAACTGAGACCAACAAGCTTATCCACAATACAGCAACAGTAATCCTCGAAATGCTGGGATATAAGATCAACACAGGGCATAACAAACAATACCCTCCATGGAAGAGACGGTTAGAGGCCAAGATAAAGGCGACACGGAGAGAAGTCAGCCAGCTAGCCGAGCTACAGAAGGGGAACATGGTGAATAAAGGGGCACCCAAGAAATACAGCAAGCTCTCCATACCTGAAGCACTCGAAACTGCCAACAGAGACTAATGGCTCTGGCTACCCGACTGAAGCGATACACCAAGGAGATTGAGTCCAGGAGAATAAACAACACCTTCTCCACTCAACCAGCAAAGGTGTACTCTCAGTGGCAGGGAAATAGCATCCGGCCAGACCCACCAAGAGCTGAGGTGGAGAAATACTGGAAGGGCATATGGGAAAGAAAAGCATCACACAACACCGATGCTCAGTGGCTAGTGGACCTAAGGACTGACCACAGCTGCCTCCCAGAACAAGAACCAGTAACCATCTCAATGGCAGACATCCAACAAAGAATGTCAAAGATGAAGAGTTGGTCAGCACCGGGCCCCGATATGATCCATACATACTGGCTAAAGAAGCTGACAGCACTCCACGAGCGTCTAGCAGCACAGATGAACCAGCTGCTAAGGGATGGGACGCACCCAGAATGGTTGACTGAAGGCAGGACAGTCCTGATCATCAAAGACCCACAGAAGGAATCTACCCCATCCAACTGCCGACCAATAACCTTTCTCAGTACAACATGGAAGCTCCTGTCAGGCATCATGGCAGCTAAGATGAGTAGGCACATGGATCAATATATGAGTGGGACACAGAAAGGAGTTGGTAGTAACACCAGGGGAGCCAAGCACCAGCTACTGGTGGACAGAGCAGTACACAGAGACTGTAAGAATAGGCAGACCAACTTGTGCACCGCCTGGATTGACTACCAGAAAGCCTACGACTCAATGCCACACACGTGGATACTGGAATGTCTGGAACTGTATAAGATCAACAGGACACTAAGAGCCTTCATCAAGAACTCAATGGGGAAGTGGAAGACAACCCTGGAGGCTAACTCCAAGCCAATTTCCCAAGTTAACATCAAGTGCGGCATATACCAAGGGGATGCACTATCACCACTGCTGTTCTGCATAGGCCTTAACCCCCTCAGTCACATCATCACAAAGAGTGGCTACGGATACCAATTCCGAAGCGGGACAACAATCAGCCATCTCCTCTACATGGATGACATCAAGCTGTTACCAGGAATGAGCGAGAAATTGACTCACTGATCCACACCACCAGGATCTACAGCGACGACATAGGGATGTCATTCGGATTAGACAAATGTGGCCGGATGGTATCAAGAAGAGGCAAGATGATCAGAACTGAAGGGGTTGACCTACCAGGGGGCAGGATAGAAGACATCAAGGACAGCTACAAATACCTTGGAATCCCACAGGCTAATGGCAACCATGAGGAGGCCGCAAGGAAGTCATCCACAGCCAAATACCTCCAGAGAGTAAGGCAAGTCCTGAGAAGTCAGCTGAATGGCAAGAACAAGGTCCGAGCCATCAACATGTATGCACTGCCGGTCATCAGATACCCCGCTGGGATCATAAGCTGGCCAAAGGAGGAGATAGAAGCCACAGATATCAAGACTAGAAAGCTCCTCACCATGCATGGAGGGTTTCACCCCAAGTCCAGCATCCTGAGGCTGTACACTAAGCGGAAAGAGGGAAGCCGAGGACTAGTGAGCATCAGGGCCACTGTCCAGGATGAGACATCAAAAATCCAAGAGTACATCAGGAAGATGGCCCCAACAGATGAACTGCTCAGTGAATGCCTTAGACAGCAGAAGCCTGAGGAGGAAGAGGAGGAGGAGGAGACGACATGGAGGGACAAGCCCCTACATGGCATGTACCACCGTCAGATAGAGGAAGTGGCTGATATCAAGAAGACCTACCAATGGCTGAATAAAGCTGGACTGACAGACAGCACAGAGGCACTGATCATGGCAGCACAAGAACAGGCCCTAAGTACAAGGGCAATAGAGGCCAACATCTACCACAGTAGATCTGACCCAAGGTGCAGGCTATGTAAAGAAGCCCCAGAGTCAGTCCAGCATGTGGTAGCAGGGTGAAAGATGCTCGCCAGCTCAGCATACATGGAAAGGCACAACCAAGTAGCTGTGATAGTGTACAGGAACATCTGTACCCGGTATGGACTAGAAGTACCCAAATCCCAATGGGACATACCACCGAAGGTGGTTGAGAACGGCAAGGCTAAGATCCTGTGGGACTTCAGCTTCCAGACCGACAAACAGCTACTGGCTAACAAACCGGACATAGTGGTGATGGACAAAGAGCAGAAGAGAGCAGTGGTGATAGATGTGGCGATTCCAGCTGATGCCAACATCAGGAAGAAGGAACACGAAAAGATTGAGAAATATCAAGGGTTGAAAGAACAGCTGGAACAGATGTGGAAGGTTAAGGTTAATGTGGTCCCCGTGGTAGTAGGAGCACTTGGGGCAGTGACCCCCAAACTGGAAGAGTGGCTCCAGCAGATTCCTGGAACAACATCTGAAGCCTCAGTCCAGAAGAGCGCAGTCCTAGGAACAGCTAAGATACTGCGCAGAACCCTCAGACTCCCAGGCCTCTGGTAGAGGACCCGAGCTTGAGGATGACACACAGATACCACCCTGACAGGGTGAGAGGGACTTTAAAAAAATATATATATATATAAATATATATATATATATATATATATATATATATATATATATATATATATATATATATATATATATATATATATATATATATATATAATGTCAGTACACACACACACACACACACACACACACACACACACACACACACACACACACACACACACTGATAAATAATGCCAACCTCTTGGAACCAATGGCGTTCGTATGTTGAGGACCACCTGTATACCTTTCATGTACATGTGAAACACATGGACACACCTTTAAAAGGAACATTTCCCCATTCATAAGACAGGAAAATGCTAATGTGACTGTTAAGTAGACTGCTATAAATTCATTTTTACAGCACTTAAATTAGCCTTACATATTAGAAACTGTGTGCTCAAAATGAAAGTAATTAGATTGACCAGTGTTAAGCAACCCAGGACTGAGACAAATCACCACCTTGTTTAGCTGTGTAGTAGTTACAGCAAGATAAAACATTAACACAAATTAAGCCATTTAAATTAGCATTAACAACGCTGTTACATTACTGTACATATCATGACATTTCAGAAATTGACCACAGGCATAATGTACAGATAAGTAGATCCCATTACCAGTGGCGGATCTGCGTGAAGTGACAGTACATGATGACGCATGTCACACCCAATAGGACAATTGAATTGTTGTCACACCATAGAGCGACAACATTTAACCTTCTGCCCATAATTAAAATGCTGAGTAGTCTTTGGTAGCAGACAGTGACAACTAAATCCTCTGACAAGGAACATTTTTCAGCCTCCCTTCCCCTCTGTGCTGAATTCACTTTTATGTTTTACAGTGTCTAACAGCTTGAAAGGTGTTTGCATTATGTACTTCCACCACAGTAATTTCAAATTTAATTTAAACCCAGCAATCTATAGCCCAATCAAAATCAATCTTTGTCATCAGCTTGACAAACTAAAGAAACCATTAAAAAAAAAAAAGTGGAGTTTTTACAAGTTCAGGGGAGAATTTTAATTTGCTGCTACTGAATATGGAGTTTACTTGTGAACCTCTGATAGAGATTTTCTGACTACATAAACAACTTGCCAGGTGTTCATATGATCTGCATTGTTAAGGGATTGCAAGTGTTGTTTTATACCTTTAAAAAGAAGAACAAAGCACTGGTTAAATTTACTACTAGCAGAACACTATTTAAGAGACTAAGATACAATGCAATGACATTATTCTTCATGTCATTCTTCTATCAGCTACTGTCTCGTGCAGCTGCCCACCTCAGCCAGTGCCTTGTCCACCAGATGGGCCTTGCATAATTAAAACGATAAATCTCAGCAGAGACCTGACCCTGTCACATCATTGAAAACAAGGCTGGCCACCGGAGGGACATGCTTCATCTTTCTTGTGATACCTAAAACTTACTGCCATACTGCTACCAGAATAACTCCTACTAACAGGCAGACCATACAGTATTAAAATGACCAAAGTGTTTGCAGTGCATTTCCTTCTGAATTAATTAATTTATTTGATTAAGAAAAGCCACCTTGTGCTATACATTACTTGTGATGCCATGATATGGCTAAGTTTTGTGATGTTCAGTGGGTTATTTATTAAGTGTCACATTTGCTTAGAAATTAGATTCAGGGCATTAAGTACTGCAAAACTTTATAGTATTGCACAAATGACCAGTGACACAATGCTCAACAGCAATTACATAAGTCACAAAGGAAGCATGTATTGCTTTCCTGGCGATCGTGATTGTCTATCATGGAATTCAG
Organism: Antennarius striatus; assembly: GCF_040054535.1. Taxonomy (NCBI): domain Eukaryota; kingdom Metazoa; phylum Chordata; class Actinopteri; order Lophiiformes; family Antennariidae; genus Antennarius; species Antennarius striatus. The sequence continues at coordinate 8,269,815 of NC_090783.1, read as the reverse complement.
ATAATTTACAATAAAAAATAACTTCTATGTTTTAAACACAAACTATATAAGTAACTATCTCAGCTTTGAATAGCACAAATATAAAGTTAAATTAAAACATTAAAACTGTAAGTAAGATTTTTTTTGTGCTGGATATCATTTGCTTTTTAAATGGATTTTGATGAACACAGAATGACAGTGGAATCAAGACAGTTTTGGAAGTGGTTTGTATTTCAAATTAACAAGATTGACATCAGAGTAAAGTAAGTTCTTAATTTTGAAGTTTTAGCTCTAAGCATGATCATTCTGAAGTCATTGCTGCATTCTGCCTCCCCTTGTCTTTATACAGCATTGCATTCTGATTACATGGAACTGGCCCTGGCCTAACCAAGAGTGCATCAAAGCTTGGTAGCCCTAGCTTCCTGACTCTCTTCCCGGTCTTCCTGGGATGTTTGAACTGCTTGCAGTGATGCTTGTACTGAATTGTCTGGGAAAGGGGTGAGAGGTTGTCAAAGAGAATGTTCACAGTCTGCACATCCTTTACTACAGCTGATATTTTGTGTAATTACATCAACATATTGAAAATACCTGCCTTTGGCAAACATTTTGAAAAAGTGGTACATTAAGGCTTTGCATTATATTGTTTTTGAAAATTTCCAGTGTTCTTCAGGCATTGAGGTGACATTTAATGTTATACTGGAGGAGGTTCATGTAGATAGAAAAATAGCTGAATGCAGTCCCCATTAAATTCTGGAAGAATTGAAAGATTTTGATGGAGCAGATGTCTTTGGTGATTATCAAATAGTATAGGAGAGCTTTTGCTATATCCTTTCGTCACTTAGCATATGGAGAGTCTGCTATGCTAAACTTCCCTTTTAATAGGCCAAGAATTTCCAAAATAACATGTAAAAGGGACAGTTATATGTAAATAAGGGACTGGTACAGCATGTCCCTGTTCCCACAGCTGAATCAGTTTATCAGTCTGATCAAACCTTGTGCTCGTTTAGATGCTCTTAATAAATTAAATGTAAAATATTTCAGTGCTCAAATATGTGCAGCTTCTCATACAGGTTTATTCAATTAAGGCCAGTTTTCAGGGGTGATGCCTACATTTCATTTTCTGAAAATACCAGCCAGACTGGAACAGCTAACGCCATTGTTAGAATACAATATACAAGTGAGCTTAAGAAAAATAATAGATATCCTTTGAAAAGACATCACTCACCGTTACATTGAGTCATATCCTCTGATTCCTTGTCATACTGTGCACTTACATTATATCTAGATATTCTTTGGCATTCTGTTCTGTTTTGTTTTTTTGGTCATAGCTAACAGCAACAACTTGTGTTCATGGCTCGAGCTGATCTGTGGCATATACAGCTAATATGAAAAGATTACGGCAGATCATTTCATTTCATAATCATTTCACCAGTTCTATCAGCTCCAACAGTCATTGAGGTTGTTGTATTTTAGTCATTAGAGCGACGAAGCACACTGTTGTCTGGCTTTGGACAGCATATCTATGCTGTGTATGTATACACAGTGACTGTCTCTATGGCGGGCTCAGTCACAGTAGGCAGCAGTTACGATAGTGCTATCATGCTGTTATGAGCAGGTTTTGTATGACCTACTGCTGCCTATGCCACAGGCTTGAGGCCACTTTTTTCCCCTTTTTGTTGGTCTTCTTCTACCCAAATCCATGTTTAGTGTAACTCATGCACTGTACTCAACCCATCCCTAAATCTAAAGTAAATCACCACAGTCCCATTTTCCATATAAATAATATACAGTGTATGTTGTTTGGTTTTTTTTTTAAATCATCATTGCTAACCCCTACCCCACAATGAGTTGGTTTGCACCTCTCACAATTGTCTTGACACAATTACAAGAAAGTGGATGGATGCATGGATTGATGGATGGATGGATGGATAGATGGAAGGATGGATGGTTGGGTGGGTGGATGGATGGATGCATGGGTGAATAGATGCTATTTCTTCTAATGATAATTGTAACAGTTCTAGAAAATAATTGAGAGCTTGGAGAGTTTGTTGGTCACACGTTTGCTTGTTATTTTTATTCATTTCTTATATTTATCACTTTGTGTTTATTTGTTCTTCCAGTGAAGTACTGAAAACCACTAGTATTTCACATCTTGTTTTCTGTCTGAATTCAATCTCATTTATTTTAAACACTATGAAAGTGTAATTAAAAAGTGTGAGCATCAGTGATTTTTTATTTTTTTTTAAATAATTCATTTCAGATGTCTGGAGCTACCAGTCAATTTTAAAAACTCAATGTAACTCTGACTGTGAGCTCTACACTAGACCAGCTAAGAGGTGTCATGGAAAGGAGTAGTTTTATGAGCAAGGAAAGAAAGGAGGCCTAAATGCAACTGCAAAGAGGAACAGATGGTTCAAATCGATCTGTACGTTAAAACAGATTATTTTTCATTTTATTGTATTTTTTCCTCATAAATTCACCAAAGTGAAATCTAACCTTTTTCCACTAAACAGCGGTATGTTGAAGTTATGTAAACAGTTTGTTTTGTAATAAAACAGTACATGTAAATTGTTTGTTTGCTTTAATTGATTTCCAACCAAATAGAGTTGAAAAAGATTTGACGTTCTTATTATCTCGGTGAGTCTGTTTTCTGTCCAATGTCATGCATGAAGACCCTCTACTTGCTGTTTTTTAGTCTGATCCACCACAGATGAGTGAAAAAATTATGTAATACTGTATAGTAAAGAGAAAATGATCAAGTGGGATCATGTACTTCAGTCAGACTGTAGTCCCGTTAAGGGTTTTCTACATAACAAGTTATTTTGACTTGTATTGAAGCGTCACTCTTTTTCATTTGCCGACAGGATCTTTATTTCTAGGCAATTCTGTGTGTATGATAAATTCGCTTTTCAGCTCTGCTGCTAAACAAAAGTACAGTACATCAATGATACTCAAATCATCTCCTAACCCTGTTGACTCACTGTTTTTTGTCTACACCAATGTCCTGCTTTCATAGATATCACACTACTCCCTTTTTTTTTTTAACCCTGTCTAGCCTATTCTCAGCCTTTTCCTCCCTTGCCTTCCTTTTCTCCTGCTGCCCTTCCTTCAGTCCCTCCCTAAAAACTACTTGCTATTCAGTTCAGGGAGGCTGCAGGCAGCATTGCTCTACCTTCCCATACTGCTGCTGCAGGACCAGTCTTTTTCTTCCCCTGCTCTCTCTTTTCTGTCTGATAACCAGACATTTCCCCCCACTCCTTTTCTCATTCTGCTGAAATTATGCACCTAAAACCTTGGCTTTCCGCCCCACAGACTTAAAATTCAACCCTTCTCTCGCCTTCTATTCTTAAATCTCTGCATTGCTGCATGATGTGCTATTGCACACATTCTTTATGAATAACATTTACCTGTGATCATGGAATGAAGCTCAGCCTTACATGCATATCAGGAAGGTGTTTTTTTTTTTTTTTAAAGTATGCCAACCTGTTTCAAATGTTCACTATCTTTACATTGTGGCTCAGTGGTAGAGCGGGTTGTCCAATGTTTCAAGATCGGCGGTTCGATTCCTGCTCCCGCCAAAAACAACACCCAGAGGTGAACTGACAGTGGGAGGTATCAGCTCACCAGTGGAGCACTGCCGAGGCACCCTTGAGCAAGGCATGGCCCCCCATACAAGTTGCTCGTTTGGGCGCACCACGAAGGAGCTGCCCACTGTTCTACCTCCTTTGCATGCGTACAGGCCCCCTGTGTTTGTGTGTTCAGGGCCTGAGGAAAAAACAGGAGACAGAGCTGGAGGTAGCAGAGATGAAGATGCTGAGGTTCTCTCTGGGAGCGACCAGGATGGATAGGATCAGGAATGAGTACATCAGAGGGACAGCACATGTTAAAGGTTTTGGAGATAAAGTCAGAGAGGCCAGACTGAGAGGGTTTGGACATGTCCAGAGGAGAGATAGTGAATATATTGGTACAAGAATGCTGAGTTTTGAACTGCCAGGCAGGAAGCCTAGAGGAAGACCAAAGAGGAGGTTTATGGATGTAGTGAAAGAGGACATGAAGGTAGTTGGTGTGAGAGAAGAGGATGAAGAAGACATGGTTAGATGGAGGCAACTGATTCGCTGTGGAGACCCCTTAAGGGAAAGGCCGAAAGGAGAAGAAGAAGTTTTGGCATAATTTTATCAAAGCATAAAAACAGAATCATGGACATGGACATCATTCTAAAGCTCTTTTTCATACAAAAAGATATACTGTTGATCATAAGGTACCAAGTCTGAGCAAACTTAGCACACTGCATTCGACCCCTAAGGCTCCCCAACATCACCGCCAGGCAGGAGCTGCCCACCACTCTACCTCCCCCTGCATGCGTGCAGGCCCCTTGTGTGTGTGTGTTTTTGTATTCAGGGCCTGTTCACACTAATATACTGTATGCATGGTACTAACACTAGAGTGTGCCACTAATTTCCCTTCGGGGATTAATTGAGTATAAAATAAATAAATAAATAAAACAGTTGAAGGCAATATAAGTGGTTGAATTGTTTGTTCGGCATATTTTATTAAATTCATTCATTCATCTTATCCACTTCTTCCACTTTTTTGGGGGTCATGGGGATAGCTAGAGCCTACAGCAAGAGGCGGGGAACATTCTGGGTGCAAGCTTTATTGTAATATTGGCTTTATTTTGTTACTTTTGGTTCATTTGTGTTGTTTTGCTACAGAATTCTGAATAAATGTGATTATATTTAATATAATAAGTGTAAATTAACAACAGACCAGACAATATTTAAAAATCAATGAAGGGTAAAAACACGTCAGATTGACATTTTCATGAATATAAATATGACACGGATACAAAAAATAAAATTGTTGCTGTAAGTGTTTAATTTACAGTCTGCAAATGATCAGGCATTGGTAATAGAGTATGGCAGTGGTTCCAAATTAAATTCTGCTTAAGGCCCCTTAAGGGCTTGGTCTGGCTCTGTGCTAGATAATAAAGTCTTTATGATGTCGGCAACCTCCCTCTATAAGAAAAGTTCAATTTTGTAGACGTTCTTGAATCTTAAGTCTGAGAATTCTACACCTTGGCTGAGGTTATGAAAGATTAATCCATTACATTATATTGCATTGCCACACACCACTTGTCATCCCTGGAACTTAGGTTTCCATTATATATTAGTCCAGGTAATGTCTTCTGCTGATATCTGGAAATCAAATAAAGACCACAGCAAGAGGTACATCAGCTTTTTTTCTTGTATTACAATTGTCTTTATTTTTGTTTAAAGGTAAATTGTTTCTTCCACGGCCTTTGTGTCAGCTGTGCTCTCTGGTTCGTGTGCCCTCACTGCTTATTTTAATATATCTTCAATTAGATTTGTACTTCTGCACTTGTTGAAATTATCACTATTTAAGCATTTTTCATGAAACCATAAATATCTACACAAAGCTCAAATGGGTAATGTATATTTGCTCCAAACCCTTTTACCAACCAAGGTCTGACTTTAACAGTATGTTAGCATCTACAGAATGTTTGAGAAATGTTCCCCTGCATTGACCTTGGCTCAGGTGTGGCTCATGAACTTTATTTTATTACATCCATATCAGTGAAAGTGTGTTTACAATATACAGACATGTGGCTGAAATACTATAGATAATTCCACATTCCACTGCATCAATCTTATAATTAAATACATATCAATGCACTCAGGTCGCTCATCCTTAAGTCTTTGTTAATGCCATTCTCAGTAAAAGCTCCTTTCTGATTTATAATGTCCCTGATGAAAAGCCAGATGCTTCTTCTCTCCCACAGTGTGCTTGACCACAGATGTTAATAGCCAGTGACAGACGCACAGTCTAAACACGAGTCCCTTAATGACAGGAGTAAGTTAAAGGCATCAACTATTAAATATAAGCGAGCTTTTGCCAGAGGGCACCCAGTTTCCTTAGGCTGTGTCTTTCTAGGCTGCAATGATAACATACAGGAGATGGACAGACAGACTTGACCGGAATGTTGCAGGTACTCTGGATGAACATCTCAGGATAAATTATTTCCACTGTAGAATTTTAATACCTTTGTGAAATAATCACCTTTACAGGAAATGAAGTGGTTTGTGATGAAGCTGGATAAGCATTCTGAGGAAGCATTTTATTAATTTCAATGGAAAAGTTAGGACAACTGCCTGACATTAATAGTTTTTTTTTTGTTTTCTGTTTTGTTTTGTTTTTATAGAATATTCACTAAAATAGCCAAGCATATAAGACCATGGGAGGTGACTTGTAACAATTGTACCCAGTTTCTATTTCCCAGAATTGTATATATATTGTAATTTGTCTTGGCTATTCTCAGTACTTTTTTCTATTAAAAACAATTAAGGTTTAAACTTAAATTGTCAGCATTGATGTGAAAAGAGTAGAGCGAAAAGTGGAAAAGCAATTGCACATCATCATAAATCATGAACCAAGTACCTTCTGTTTACCTTTCTTTAATGTTCACCCATTTGTTTTTACAAGTTGAAGTTGGTAGAGTAATTTTATAGATGTTCAAGATGTTCAAGAGATGAATTGTTTTTTCATGAATGTGAATGGATTTAGTATATGTTTATTGTATTTGATAGACAGACCCAATACAATGGTTATATGCATGCTTTACCTGGACAGGCTGCTGTCACAGGACTTGATCGGCAGATGGAGTGAAAAACAAAATCAAACATTATGTTTCCATCTAAACCTAAATTATAGTTGTTTAAACCTTTGACCATATCAAACCATTATTCAGTCAGCTTTGTAAACATCTCTTACCATCTCAAACACACAGTATTTTAAAATGTTGTTTCTGTTCTTGTCTTCTTAGGCACTGCCTTGTGCCTGCGATGTATCTATTATTTTGCCATGGGCTCATAATGGCTATAATGAGATTATGACATCTATTTCTGTATTATATGGCTCATTGCATTATCACAACAACAACAACAAAAACTCAGATCATAACCACGCATACTGAATATATTTTTTTACATCCATGTGCAATGCTCTGTACTTTCTTCTTTAAGTCCCACCTAATGAAAGCAAGTCACCTTGAAACTGTGCTACAACAGCTGAGAGAACGATGCTTATCTTAACAAGGATCCAGCTACCTAATTATACTGTATGTTGGTAAACTGACTGACATGTTACCACTATTATCAGTCTACCTCGAGCATGCTTATTCACAAAGACTTTCTCACTCTCTTGTTATCAGCTCGCCATCCCTTTTTAGCCTACTGCAGATGGTTTAAACACATAGGACAGTAATTGTACCTCTCACTCCTGCGTAATTGAATTGACAAGGGGCCGGAATTGATGTCATTTAACACATTGACGCTGGGACACAACGTGACAGAATGCCTCATATACCCTCACCTCTTCTTTTTTTTTCTTTGATAAATCTACCCATTCCTTTGATTTGCCATGTTATTGCCTCTGAATCACCAGATTCAGTGATTGCTTTTTAACCATCCGTTGGTTTCAGCATTATCTTGTCATTTAAAATGTTTTAATGCATTCATTTCATGGGAGCTACATGGAATTTACACTGAAAACCGAGTGACTACTGTTACTTTCTCTGTTAAAACCTGTGGCTAAGAAAAGCATTTTAATTAAGTTTGTCCCTTTATGTACTGCATGCATGTGTAAATGTATGAATACTTACACATAGCTTTATGGATGAGGAAATCATTAAAGCATGAGGTATGAAATATTTCACTAATATATAGAAACTCTATGCATCTTTTTTTATCTCCTTTCATTTTTAAATCAACACTTAAATTTGAGCCATAGCATCTATTTTACAGTTAAAAAGAAGAAGAAAAAGGAAAAAGTCAACATACCTGAAAACTAGTGCCACATTTTTCTGACACAAGCCTTACACATGGTTTGAGGTGATAAATGCAGTTGTGCTGCAGTGCACAACCAATTTACACAACGTGCATGGAGAAGGCCTGAATGGGTGAACATGCCCAGGGCCCCTAGCCTTTCCACTAGTATGCTCCATACACCAGTTATCTCCTCCATTACTCCACACGCCATATCCTTGTTTTTGGGCACCCTCCTCTTATCTTTCTCTCTCCTCTACTTAGGTTGAGAATTGTCTGCAAAACACAGCGACTTCTGTGTGCCAGAAAAGAAAGAACATACACGCCCATTATTTGATAGTTAAAAAAAAAAATTGTAGTATGGGAGAAAGCAGGCAGTTTTGTTAAGCTTTTAATGGCGTCAATTTTTTTACCACAATGGTAGACACACGCAACACACACACACACACACACACACACACACACACACACACACACGCACACACACACACACACACACACACACACCACACACACACACAGGATTCCCCTGTCAAACAGTTTCCATGATAAACACTTTAAACAAGTGAATGCAATAATGTGAATCTCTTCATCTCTCTCACTTTATGGTTCTCACACACGAGCATGTGCAGTAAAATATGCACACGCTACAGTTTTGACTGAGGCTGGCTGAATGGGAGCCTGACGCATTGACTAGCATATGATTCACCATTGCAAACTCTCTTGTTCATAAAGTTTGTCATTGGGAAATCATGCATGGTAGTTTTAATTGGAAATCTTGTATTTTGCCAATAATTCCTCATGAATAATGCTTTCTCCTTTGACACATCATTTTAAGCAGAAGAGTAATTATTTCTTGAGTTGACTAAGATGCCGAAATAGCTCTAGAATGTACAAAAAAACTGATTTTACTCATTTTGTGGCACGTTTTTCAATGTAATATACAGCAAAGCAGACATAAGGTTTTGATTTTGCTTTCTTTGGATTAACATCACTGCTGTTTCATTCTCCTTATGTCAGATGAATGATTTCACAGTTTTTAGTTTTGAGACATAAAACAGCTCGGCTATCTGACTTAAAAAAAGAAAAAGAAATTAACACACTACACATCACAGTTTTGTTTATGGTTCTGTCTATTTTGTCTGTGGTATGAATAATTAATTAAAGTCATAAAAACAAATAAATAGTTGGTGTCATAGAGAGCCTGACCATTTTCCTCTTCTACCAGTTCAGTTAAGATTGTGAGTAATGCATACATTTGTATGAATATGTCTGAAGTGTCCTAAGAAATTCCCCACTTTATTTTTGGCAGTGAGCATCTTTAATCCTGCATCCCTCTGGTGCCATAATGACACATTAAGCTGTTTAGGCAGTACATGACTCGTATTGTCATGTCCTCTGCCTTGATACAGGAATTTGTTTGTGCACACACATCATCCCGTGAATGCATGTATGAATGTTTGGATGAAAAGAAGTTGAACACATAAAAATTAGCGACATTTTTTTCCCAGCATTTTACAGAATTCACCTTGCAGTCACAGACTGCTACATCCCACAACACCCCTGAATTCAAAATTTGACTCTGACCTACTTGCATAGGTCAAAAGATCAAAGCTTGTGCTCACACCTACTGTTATAGATCAAAGCACTAGCTTTGATCTACGGTCTTACTCACACTGGCCTTCTCCTTCATTTTTCTATCTCATCCAGTTCCTGACTGTATAAAAGTTGAAATTTGACCTTGACCTAGTTTTGTCAAGATCATCATCTCATTTTCACCCCCTTTGCAGCCCGAGTAATCTGCTTTTTGTTTCATCCTTCTAACTGCGACTGTTCTGAAGATATCCGGTGGGCTAACGGACGAACACGCGAACACTGACAACTGCAATACATCACCACTTAGAAGTTGGATGTAATACAGCCATGAGAACACAGCTATATGTTATCACATTCTTCTTCAAAGCGGTGATATATTGTAATCATCATTAACCGTGTGTTTGTCCATTCGGTAGTATGCCCACCAAATATCTTCGTAAACTTTGCAGATAAAAAGATGAAACAAAAAGCAGATTACTCGGGCGGCAAAGGGGATGAAAATGAGATGACCTTGATCTTGAGGGGTGGCAGTGGCTCATCGGTAGAGCAGACGTCTTGAAGACCAGCCATCGCCCAGCCATCGACGGTTTGATTCCAGCTCTCGCCAAGACATTCTCCGGAGTGTGAGCTGACTGTGGGAGGTGTCAGCTATACTCCCAGCCACTACCAAGGGGCCCTTGAGCAAGGCACTGTCCCCCCCACAAGCTGCTCATTTGGGGCACGATCCCTCACGCGACCCTTCACTCTGTATATATACTCTATATATATATATATATGTGTGTGTGTGTGTGTGTGTCAGCCAGCTAGCCGAGCTACAGAAGGGGAACATGGTGATAAAGGGGTACCCAGGAAATACAGCAAGCTCTCCATACCTGAAGAACTCGAAACTGCCAAACAGAGACTATATATATATATATATATATATATATATATATATATATATATATATATATATATATTATTGGGGCGGCATTGGCTCAGTGGTAAAGCGGGCGGTAGAGCGGGTCATCATATGATTTAAGATCGGTGGTTCGATTCCCGCTCCCACCCCCCCAAAAATACCCGGAGGTGAGCTGACAGTGGGAGGTGTCACCTCATCTCCGGAGCACTGCCGAGGCACCCTTGAGCAAGGTGCCGTCCCCTTTACAAATTGCTCATTTGAGGCGCACCAAGAAGGAGCTGCCTGCCACTCTACCTCCCCTGCATGCCTACAGGCCCCTTTGTGTGTGTGTGTGTGTGATACAGGGGCCTGTACTCACAAATATATATGTATGCATGCGTTTGTAATCAGTAGCTAGAGTGTGCGTTCTTAATTTCCCTTCGGGGATCAAACCAGTATATAAAATTAAAATAAAAAAAAATATATATATATGGATAGGCAGAGTGAAGAGTCTTGCAGGGGCAGTAGCTGACTGGGGGATCCCAAGGCGTTCCCAGCCAGTGTTGAGATGTAATCCCTCCACCTGGTCCTGGGTCTGCCCCGAGGTCTCCTCCCAGCTGGACATGCCAGAAACACCTCCCTAAGGAGGCGCCCCGGAGGCATCAGCACCAGACGCCCAAACCACCTCAGCTGACTCCATAGCGGCTCTACTCTGAGCCCCTCATGAACAGCAGGGTTTCTCACCTTATCTCTAAGGGAGATACCAGCTGTCTGCCTGAGAAAGCCCATTTCCACCGCTTGTATCCGCAGTCTTGTTCTTTCAGTCATGACCCATCGCTCATGACCATAGGTGAGAGTAGGAACGAAGATTGAACGGTAGGTAGAGAGCTTTGCCTCTCGGCTTGGGTCCCTCTTTGTGACAAAGGTGTCGAGAAAGGTGCCTTTAAATAAAATGTAATATTATTATTGTTAACAATGCAGTAAAGCGACTGCAATATCGCTCCTGCTGCCCCAATTCTCTGTCCAATCTCACGCTCCATTGTTCCCTCACTCGTGAACAGGACCCCAAGATACTTAAACTCCTTCACTTGTGGGAGGACCCCACTACCCACTCGGAGAAGACAGTCCACTGACTTCCTGCTGAGGACCATGGCCTCAGATTTGGAGGTGCTGATCCTCATCCCCGCCGCTTCACACTTGGCTGCAAACCGGACAAGTGAGTGCTGCAGGTCACAGGCCGATGACGCAAACAGGACCACATCATCTGCCAAAAGCAGCGACGCAATCCTCAGCCCACCATACTGTAACCCCTCCTCACTACGACTACGCCTCGATATCTTGTCCATGAAAATCACAAACAGAATTTGTGATTAAGCACAGCCCTGGCGAAGGCCAACAGCTACTCGGAACAAGTCAGACCTACTGCTGAGAACCCGAACACAGCTCTTACTTAGGGCATACAGGGATTGGATGGCCCTGAGGACAGGCCCCCTCACCCCATACTCCCGCAGTACCTCCCACAGTATATCCCTGGAGACCAGATTGTACGCCTTCTCCAATTCCACAAAACACATGTAGACTGGATGGGCATACTCCCAAGCCCCCTCTAGGATCCCTGCGAGAGTAAAAAGCTGGTCCTTTGTTCTACGACCAGGACTGAAATCAATCTGAGGTTCGACAATCGGCCGGACCCTATTTTCCATCACCTTGGAGTAAACTTTCCCAGGGAGGCTGAGGAGTGTGATGCCCCTGTAGTTGGCATACATCCTCTGGTCCCCCTTTTTAAAAAGAGGAACCACCACCCTAGTTTGCCACTCTTTTGGCACTGTCCCAGACTTCCACGCAATGTTAAAGAGGCGTGTCATCATATATGTCATCGTATATTATATATATACAAGCCTTGAAATTAACTTTTTTTCTTGGTAGCACTGGTGCTCCCAAATTTAGAAGTTATTAGCACCAGAAAAGACTTAAGGAGCACCTACCCAAAAGCAAGTCGTACAGACAACATATGTAACATGGCATGTATTTTATTCACAGAACCGTCAACACTTTTGGAAACATGTTGGTAACATTAGTTGGGTCTCCTGGCTCTCAGTCCCTCTCTCATCCACCTTTTCATTGAAGGCCCAGCAACAAAGTTCTCCTCAGGAGGACCCTCTACACCAGGGGTATTCAATTAAAGTCACGGAGGTCCGGTTAGAAAAATTTCCTCTTAGTAAAAGGTCCCAATCCAAGTTCAGTTTGTGTCTTATAGCCGTTCACCAAATCCACATTATCATTTATTATCCATTTTCAATGCAGAGTGCACAGCTAGCTCTTTTACCTCACCATAAATAAAAGTAGACCCAGGGAAATAAAATTTAAGCCTTTATGTTAGATTGAAGAACACACAAACCTCAGAATTAAAAAATAAAGTGCAAAAAGAGTTGAATAATACTTTTTTCTCATAAATTAAAGACACCCCAGCCTAAAGAACTGAAGGCCTACACTTGAAGAACTACAATAACATTAACATGTTCAGAAAGCATGAATAAAAACTGGCTCTTTCAGGGGAAAAATGCAAACAGAACTTTTTCCATGAGAGAAAAGGGCATGTGGCCTGCCAGTAATTTACTTGTACACAAGGTGTGCCTGTGTACACCTTGTGGTGGTCACCTTGTGGTGGTCTCTGTAATGTTGGTGAAAGAGACCACTGGACTTGATCAGCATCTTTTATTGCTGCATTTATGTCCTCTACTCTTATGTGTGTTTCATAGTGGTGTTACACTCAGCAAAGAGCTCCTTATCTTTGTGAAGGAACCTGACACACACAAAAACTACAACTCATCAATGGCCACAGATATGCATGATGCTCTCTGAATAGCTGCATCAAGAATTTAATAGTTTGGATTTTCTGGTTGTTGTTGAAGCTGACATTGGGAGTTTTTCCACACATCTCATCTTTCTGTTTTTCCCCAAACAAAACAAACAGCTTTTAAGCACTTATTTACAACTGTCCAATCACTAAAAGATGTTTTATGTTGCCCCAAACTCCACCATGCCTTTAGTGAACATTTGTTTGCATTTTTCCCGGTCATTTAGCCCTGAGCTAGGACTTCAGGGGATAATGCTGCGCAAAAGATCTGTAATTTGTTTCCTAGTGGCGCTTCGTGTTACCACTTTTAGTTCATGCTACGTGTTCAGACCATATGAGGTAAAATGGTTTTGAACTGCCTGACGGAGGAATAAACATAAATTCCATCCACTCATTGTTAACCAGCGGTTTTCTCCCTTCGTTTGGAGCTATTCTGTCTCCCTCCTTCTGTGCTCCGCTGTAGCGGTAAACTCATCATGTCCACCCAGCAGTATATCCCAGTTTGTGGTGTTGTAGCAGTCTCTGAGAGCCTCATCGGCTTCAGGAGTCCATCTCCTGGTGTAGAGACTGCCTGCCTTTGGAGCAGGGGGGTGTACTGGGGCTGGACGTACACCAGGTTGTGGTCTGACTCTGTACGCCTCTTTAACATTGGTGTACAGTTGGTCGATCGTCCCGTTCTTCCTTGTGTGGCAGTTAACAACCTGGTGGAAAGCAGCCTGGCCAGTGACCAGGGTGACATGATTAAAGTCTCCAGAAATCATGAAGACTTCTGGATGTTTGGTTTGCAGCCGTGCAATGACACTGATAATCTTCTCATATGCAGTGGCTGCATTGGCCGATGGAGGGATGTAAACACAGAGGGAGATCACGTGACTGAACTCCCGGGGTAAATAGTATGGCCATAGCAGCTCCAGATTTGGGAAACATACAACCGCCTTCACTGAAACATGGCCGGGATTACACCAGTGGTTGTTGGTGTATACAACTATATATATATATATATATATTATATCAAGAAGACCTACCAATGGCTGAATAAAACTGGACTGACAGACAGCACAGAGGCACTGATCATGGCAGCACAAGAACAGGCCCTAAGTACAAGAGCAATAGAGGCCAATATCTACCACAGTAGATCTGACCCAAGGTGCAGGCTATGTAAAGAAGCCCCAGAGTCAGTCCAGCATGGGGTAGATGGGTGTAAGATGCTCACCAGCTCAGCATACATGGAAAGGCACAACCAAGTAGCTGTGATAGTGTACAGGAACATATGTACCCAGTATGGACTACAAGTACCCAAATCCCAATGGGACATACCACCGAAGGTGGTTGAGACCGACAAGGCTAAGATCCTGTGGGACTTCAGCTTCCAGACCGACAAACAGCTGCTGGCTAACAAACCGTCATAGTGGTGATGGACAAAGAGCAGAAGTGAGCAGCGGTGATAGATGTGGCGATTCCAGCTGACGCCAACATCAGGAAGAAGGAACATGAAAAGATTGAGAAGTACCAAGGGTTGAAAGAACAGCTGGAAAAGATGTGGAAGGTCAAGGTTAATGTGGTCACCATCGTAGTAGGAGCACTTGGGGCAGTGACCCCCAAACTGGAAGAGTGGCTCCAGCAGATTCCTGGAACAACGTCTGAAGCCTCAGTCCAGAAGAGTGCAGTCGTAGGAACAGCTAAGATACTGCACAGAACCCTCAGACTCCCAGGCCTCTGGTAGAGGACCCGAGCTTGAGGATGACACACAGATACCACCCCACAAGGGTGTGAGGGACATTTTATATATATATATATATATATATATATATATATATATATATATATATATATATATATATATATATATATATATATATATATATATATATATATTTATATATTATTAACATGTGTGTGTGTGTGTATGTGTGTGTGCATGTCTAACTCTATTTGGAGAGTGATAAGAGAGTTTTGCGTTTCGGGATAAATATCCAGTCCACCAGGGTGGATCAGAGGATGCTACAACGGTGGAGGCAAAGACTCTCCGGGAAGGAGAGAAGCCTCCTCCTGGACTATAGTACAGGGACTGTACCGGACAGCAAAGATCCTTTCCCTGAGGTCCACATCAGTCCGATGTTTGGAGAACTGGAGGGTCCTTTCCTCGGAGATGAACGACAAATCAGCCTGCACACGGCCAACAAAAAATACTGTACAAACAATGTTTAAAAGTAATCAACAAGAAAAACCTGTGTAACAAAGCACCCACTACCTGGGCCAACAGGATGACGGGAAATGGACCTGACCCACAGTGGAGACTTCTGTACAAACCTCCCCTCAGGAAAAAAACAGCTTTTAAATTTTATTTCTGGAGAGGCAAAACTTGCAATTTATATGACCAGGAAGAGGAGAATTGAAAACAATACTGTTCAAGAAGCAGCTACTGATTTTTGTTGTAACATCAGATGTCGCTTAAAACTAAAATTTGGTTTCTATAAATTGACAAAAGACCTGCATAACCTTAGGAACATCTGGTGTGACAAAAATGTCCTATGCACTTTAGTTGATGACCACCTCACTTTTGCAAACTTCCTGTTATAATGTACAAATTTTTATATTGTATTTCCCTTTGTTTATTGGTGTTTAGTGTTTTTGAGTGTTTAGTGTTTTTGAAGTTTCATCCAATGAAAAATTGTAAAATGTTCTAATATTCTAAATGTTCTAAATGTGATTGAAGTTTTTTTGCAAAAAAATCTTCTTCTGAAGCACTTTAGTGCTTCATCTAATGTAAAATTGCAAAATGTTTGAATGTGATTAAAGTGTTTTTGCAAAAATCAAAAAAAAAAATCTTCTTGACCTTGAGAAAACTAGGTCAAATTATAAATTTTGTACACTCAGTAACCAAATAAGATAGAAAGGTGAGCGAGAAGGCCAGTGTAAGACCACAGATCAAAGCTAGTGCTTTGATGTACCTTTGAACTAGCTTTGATCTATGATCAAATCTAGTGCAAAGGCACTATGATCAAAGCTTGTGCAAAGGCACACCAAAGCACTACCTTTGATCTATGGTCTTACACTGGCCTTCTCCCTCACCTCCCTCACACACACACATAGCTTTGACCAACCCTGAAAGGTCAAAGCTATACCGTGTCAGGTACTACTTTCAGGATACCCTGACCTACCCTAGAAGTAGGTCAGGGTAAGTCGTGGGATGTTGCAGTCTCTGATTGCCTTTTTTTATGTGATCAAAACATGTTTTTTACGTAATGAATGTTGTTTTTTTGCCATCTTTCAGTTTTGTGCATTGCTCTGCTAAAATAGAGAAAACGAGACTGTATCATGTGATCACTATTAGTAGAGTATGTGATAAGCCGTAGTACAAGCAAGGAGATAAATGGCTCATTTTCAAAGTTTAACATCCATATAAAAGAAAACCCATGCTATATGAGCGTTCGCCAAGAGCAAATCAGCAATACACTTTAAGGAAAAGGGTGTCATGTCTGTTGTTATGTCTACAGGGTGTTTGAGTAGCACTTTTGTGTCAGTGATCTCACAAACGTCAATTCCCTGCAGCATGCACTCGCATTAAAGCACATTTATTTTATGCTTCAAGTGTGACAAATCCAAGCAGAAAATAAATGTGAAGTCTTTTGCAAGACAGGTGAAGAAACAGAGGTATGTGGACCTGTTCCAAATGTGTTGCTAATTCACTGATAGTAATGAAACACATAAAGCCCAGCAACATTGTGTTGTTGTCCTGAGTCCACAGTAGCAGCTCCCCATCCCCACTCCTTTCTCTTTGTGATACATTGGACACGTTCTTCAAAGCTAAAGCAAAATTAATAATCTTATAACATGACAGTGACCAAGACATCAAAGGTGGTAGACAGTGTCAACTATAGGTTGAAGGTAGAATGATATGGGTGTGGAATAAAGTCACATTTAGTACAATGTGACACATGGATAAGAAGTATTCATTTATACCCAATTATCTAAATGGCAGGGCAGTAGTGAAGCAACACAGTGATGATTAAACAGGATTACAACTAACTAGCTCCCCTTATGTTTGTAGTTCTGGAGCTCTGGCCAGTTTATCACAAAGAAATGCTCGTTCCAAGCAGTTATGACTGTGTGGGAATTTGTTTTTCTAGGAATTAGTCTCTCTTTTGCAAAGGCTGACAATTATTTTTGGTGTTTACCTTTATGGTATGATGACAGAAAATGTCACCTATTTGCGGAGCAACAGTTCAGAATGTTTTGTATTGTTTTGGCAGTACATCGTAGGGTCTTAAATTAAAAGAAACATTATATACTGTTTACGAAGATATTGAATTACTATTTGCCCTCTTGTGTTTTTTTTTTTTGTTCTTTGATGGATTTTATTTCGGTTTCAGTGAACATAATCAATTAAACCACGAAGAAACAAGGTAGAGAGATGATCCAAACCTCCATTTGAGTAGAGTGTAACTTTATTTATCCCTTAAGGAGGTTCCGTCAGGGAAATTAATTTATCCGTCGCACACAGCACAGCAAGTACACAAAACACAGAAAAAGCACATAGAAAGTAGTACAACACCAAATAGGAAGATTAATAAATAACCTACCAAGAATATACAAATAGAATATCATAAATAGGTATAGAAATAAAAATAAATAAACAGGCCTAGTTAAGTATGGGTATAGTGAAATGTTTATAGTGTTTTTGCTGTATTGTTTGTGTCAACCCTCACCTCTCGTGTGGACTTTCTTCTTCTTCATCTCTCCCAGAGAGGAGTTGAGCAGTTTAATGGCTCAGGGGATTAAGGAGTTCTTAAGTCTGTTGGTCCTGCATGTTGGGAGGCACAGCCTCTGGCTTCTCAGGCTCCTCTGGTTGTTGGTAACGGTGTGCGAAGGGTGGCTGACATTGTCCATGATGCCCAGCAGTTTGTCCAAGGTTCTCTTCTCTTCCACCATTGCCAGAGGGTCCAGCTTCATCCCGACCACTGAGCTGGCCCGCCTGATCAGCTTCTCCAGCCTGGAGTGATCACCCTTCTTCACACTCCCTCCCCAACAGACCTAAGCGTACGACAGGACGCTGGCGACCACAGACTGATAGAACATCCACAGGAGCTTCCTGCAGATGTTGAATACCCTCAGCCTCCTCAGAAAGTACATCCTGCTCTGTGCTTTATTGTACAGCTGCCTCTTGTTGCTTGTCCAGTCCAGCTTGTTGACCAGCCACAACACAAGATATTTATAGGTCTGCACAACTTCCACCTCCTCCGTTCTTGTCACAACTGGTCTAGGTTGGGGTCTGTCCCTCCTGAAGTCGATGACCAGCTCTTTAGTTTTGGAGGTTTTGAACTGCAGGCTGTTGCTGTGATCCCAGTCAACAAAGTCCTTCACGAGGCATCTATACTCCTCCTCCTTATTGTCCCTGATACATCCCATGATAGCTGTATCATCTGCGAACTTCTGTATGTGACGCAGTTCTGAGTTGTAGCAGACGTCTGCCGTGTACAGGGAGAAGAGGATTGGGGACAAGACGGTCCCCTGTGGAGCACCGATGCAGCTGACGACAGTATGAGACAGCTGACCACAGTATCAGTATTTGTTTAAATAAAAGGACCATTGTTTATCAAAAGAAAACATTTATTCTAGACCATTAACTTGAATGTGTAGTGGTGCTTCACTTCAGTACTCATTGAGTATACCCATGGCAGGGGTAGCAGTCCATCAGTAAATGTGGCATTTATCACCATGAAGGAATATACTTTTGCTGAATTCCTATTCTTCTTTCAAGCTCTGATATTGCTTTTGGTGTATTTTATTGAAACTCTTCTCCTGTTGTGCATATTTTGAAAATGAACAGATAGTCTCATCCCAAAACACTAGCATATGCTTATTAGTATTTTCTCAAACAACTTTATATCATATATTATCAATACATCCCAAAGTAAAGTGAGCATTTTCTGAACAATGAAGATGTTTCCTGTAGAAGTTTGTACATTTCTTAAAAGTAAGATGAATATTTGCATGTTTTCAGAGAAACGAGGAAACTTTCTTTATTACACGATGTTAGACTAATTAATAAGTGCTTATAAAAGGGTTTTGTTTTTGTTTTTTTCATATAACCCCATTTTTCATCATGGTTTCTGAGCGAAAACAGTAAAGTTGTAAATGTGGCGTCAGGAGAGCAGAGTAGAAATTGAAACTTGCTTTTTAAGACTTTTCAATAAATAAAGTTGCCTATGTCTTTTTTTATAAAAGATGCCAAGATTCTTCATTCATTTTCCGTCTGCTTCATCTGCTTGTGCGGGTCATGGGGAGCTGGAGCCTGTCCCAGCTGTCATAGGGTGTAAGGCGGGGCAAACTCCGGGCGAGACGCTAGCGCACCACAGGGCTACACACAGAGACAGACAAACATGCACACACCTACTCATCCCTACAGGCAATTTGGAACGGCCAATTAACCTAACACTGGGAGAACATGCAAACTCCGCACAGAGCGGGACTTGAACCCGGACCCACCTTGTAGTGTGGCGCTAGTGCTACCCACTACGCCACTGTGCCACCCCGCCAAGATATCTTATTTTAGTATATACCTTAGCCAGCTTGTACTGGTTGATTATCATAGTCATAGTCAACTTTAATGTCAAATGCACTCTATATGTATGACATACAGCACAGATGACATTACAGTCCTCTCAGACCCACAGGCGGTAAAAAAAAAAAAAAACACGAAAGAACTGCTCTATCGGGAGAGAGGGGAGCCACTGTGTGTGCACGCGCCACCATCCTATCCTACCCCAATAGGCAACAGAACCCAACGAAACCCTCCAGAGTAAGCATAAGTGACATTGAGAAACAAACTCTGGGCAGGATCCAGACTCTGGAGGGCGGTCATCCATCTTGACCGGTTCGGTGAGAAAGGAAATATACTGGGGATAGAGACAGGACAAGGAGTAGCCATGGACATGATTGTAAGTGCCGAGGACCCCCAACTCTGAAAAGTAAAACCAATACAGATGTGTCTTTTGTATTTTTTTTTTAATTTTTCTTTTATTTTTTATTAATTGAATTGAAAGCTGAAGGTTTAGTGATTTCAAAAGAATTTCTTAATAAGCACAAGACAAAATAACTACCTTGATTTATTTCCTCAGGAGATTGTTTCATAATGAGTTTTAAGTCTTAGTTACTAGTTTCAAGTAGTCTTTAGTACAACATGATGTTTGTTTAGTCATACTCTGGTGATTGCTGGAGAGTTTGGGAAACTTAAACAGCAAACCTTCTCTCAGTACTACTCCCTGTAGTCAAAATGAGCAGCTGGTGACTACATTTGTCACAAGAATCACATGGTAGTCAACTACCTCTTCCAGCCACTAGTGCGATTTGATGGTCACAGAATGTGTGACTTACAGGGGCATTAACTAAATATCTACCGGCCAGACAGTCTACTGGATACAACAACATACCAAATGGTTTGAGACACTGTTCAACGGACTCCAGTCATTTTTTGGAATGGCATCACAGTACAATACAAATCATGAAAAGTTTTTTTCTTTCTTTCATTATTACCAAATCTAGCATACTGCCTACACCTCATGAACTTCAATCAAAATACATAAAAGAAAAAAAAAGTCCAATAATACAGTCTGTGACTGACAAATACATGATTTTAGCAGTTTGTTCTTTCACTGTGTTACCCTGACATTTTCTTACTTTTCACAGACTGGCAGGAAAGAAAAAGGTGACCCATTGAACTCAGCTATTGATAAAATGACCAAGAAGACCAGGGACCTGCGCCGACAGGTGAGTACATACTTTACACATTTTATAAATCAATCAAATAAATCAACTTTTATTTATAAAGCGCTTAATCACATCACAGACATTTCAAAGTGCTTTTACAGACCCAACACAATCCTCCAGAGCAAATACAAGAGAGCGGTGAGAAAAAAACAAACAAAAAAACTTCCTCATGAAAAAGAATCTCATGACGCAGGACTCAGACTCTTGGGTGGACCCAGACTCTTAATATATCACATTTACCATATATAAGAGAGTCTACACATAAGGGTGTTTAAGGGTCCTGCTTAGTGTTTTACTTGTTGCTATGAGTGTACGCTTCCAGACAGAGACTTCAGACAGCACACCTTGATTAAGAAACCAGTCTTCCAGTTCAGGTGATACAGACCCTAATGCTTCTGTCGCCACTGGGGTCACTATGGTTTTCAACTACTTTTCAACTATTATTCCAGCCATTCAGTCATTCTTTTATGTTTGTGCTGTCCCTGGTTGCACTCTTAAACCCCATTGTCTCAAGGGCATATTTGCACAACCTGCACTGTTGGTTTTGTCAACTATGATAGACTACTACCTCTATGGAACTGATATTTAGGGCCTGCTCTTGTGCTGCCATGATTAAAGCCTCTGAACTTTCCTTCAGTCCAACTTGTTTCCAGCCACCTACAACTCGATGAAGGGTGTAGAGCTTATCCGGTGTTACATGAGGGAACGAAAACTGCATTGTTCCTTTTGAATCTGAGGTTTGACTATTGATCTAATCTTCCACTCCAGTACCCTGAATAGACTTTCCCAAGGAGGCTGGGGAGAGTGATTCCCCTGTAGTTTTAGCAGACTCCCCTGTCCTCTTTCTTGAAATAGGGGACCACCACCCTGATCTGCCAATCTAGAGGTACTGTTCCCGACTGCCATGCAGTGTTACAGAGAAGCATCAACCAAGACAATCCCTGCATTTCCAGAGGCACCATCGGTTTCTGAGGTGGATGATAGTCCTTCTCCATGGCCTCCCAGAACTCCTCCCAGACCCGAGTTCTTTAACCTTCACCCAGAGGGGGTTCATCCCAATCACCCCTTTCCAGGTCTCAATGTCTTTGTCCACATGAGCGTTGAGTTCCTCAAAAAGAACAATGGGGTCCTCAGTTGGAGCTCTAATCAGTACCCCTCCCATGGACTCCAAGAAGGTCGATATTCCACCCTGCCATTCAACCTGCAGGTCAAAATAACAGTCAGGCACCTGTCCCCAACCAGTAAGCACGGGTAACACAACTATATAGCATTTTGCACCTTGCAATGTTAACAGAATGTTTATTATTAATACTAAATGTCGATGGTCTTTTCAAACAAGATAATGAGCAAGTAAATCATTGAACCCACCTTTAAAACAAAAAAAATCTTGTTCAGGAAACAAGTCATTGTTTTTGTCTTCATTCAGTGTGATTGTAAAGTTGTCCTTAAATTGCATTAAATTCATTGTCTATATCTTCAAAACATGCAATCACTGCTGGAGTTACTTACCTTTTCAGTAATGATTTTTGTTTCTTGGGATTAATTTTATTGTAATAACTAATTTTACGCTTGACTCCCACACACTCTGACTGGACTCTAGCAATGACAAAACAGAGTAAAACTTGTGCTCTTTATTTTGAAGACATTACCCCTCACTGGGGCAGCACTCTGAAATGAATTAATTAAATGTTATTCCATATTCAAAACATTAATCTCACTAAACAACTTAAAAATATAATAAGTAGCTGCATCAGAAATTAGTTACCATTCATTCTGGCCCCTTTCAGAGTCCTGCATTGAGAAAGAGGTGGTGAAAAACAAATACTATCACCAGATTACACTGTGTGTATTTCTTTTTATCATTATTTTTGATCATTCATCAATTATTTGTGCTTTCGAAACCATGGCTGTAATCAGTAGTGCAAGGAAAGTATTTTTGACTTGGAGGAAAAGCAAGTGAGAGCTGGATTCACAAAGAAACAGGTATTAGAAAAAGTTGAACTCAAAATAAATACAAATTAAACCTTAGCATATTTTGAAGGATTAAAAAAAATATCCTCCCTTGATTAGTATTCACTTGCCAAACAAAGCAACGCAACTGTTGGAAATGAGCCATGTGTTTTATTCCCTGTCATCCTCCCTATAATGAAAGCATCTGTCAAGTCATCTCTCTGGGCCCTGTTTTGACTGATAGATGATTTCAGGATTTCCTTTAGCACAACTGCTTCACATATTTTTTTCTCTTTCTCTCCCTCGCTTTCTGCTTGGGGATGTGGAGGCCATTTCCATTTCTGCCATTAATTTGTTGATTAGAACAGCTGTTTTTATCTGTTGAGGGTTATCATGTAAAGGAAGAACACCTGTTTTGTTTTCATGAAAAATGCAAGGATATTTGTGAATCGTTTTGTTCTTACCCTACAACATTTCTAAGGCCGTGCATTGTTTTATTAACTACATTATCTCAAATTCCCGGTTGTCTCAGACATTGCATAGTAACAATCAACTCTTTGACCATCACCTGAATTTAAAATAAATTATATTTCTAGATAAACAAAAGAGAAAAATCTGAAAGAAATTAATATGTAACGACTTGAACATGAAATGGTTGGATCATAAAATCAACTATGCATTTCCATCATCTAAATGAGTGTTTCAGTTCATTGTTTTGGTTTTAAAACTCACAAAGGTTTGTTATCTGCTCTTGCTCTGTCCATCCATCCATCCATCCATCTTCCACCGCTTATCCGGAATCGGGTCGCGGGGGCAGCAGCTTCAACAGGGAGCCCCAAACTTCCCTTTCCCCGGCCACATCCACCAGCTCTGACTGGGGGATCCCAAGGCGTTCCCAGGCCAGTGTTGAGATATAATCCCTCCACCTGGTCCTGGGTCTGCCCCGAGGTCTCCTCCCAGCTGGACGTGCCAGAAACACCTCCCTAGGGAGGCGTCCCGGAGGCATCCGCACCACATGCCAAACCCCCTCAACTGACTCCTTTCCACACAAAGGAGCAGCGGCTCTACTCTGAGCCCCTCGTGAACAGCAGTGTTTCTTACCTTATCTCTAAGGGAGACACCAGCTATCCGCCTGAGAAAGCCCATTTCAGCCGCTTGTATCCGCGATCTTGTTCTTTCGGTCATGACCCATCGCTCATGACCATAGGTGAGGGTAGGAACGAAGATTGAACGGTAGATAGAGAGCTTTGCCTCTCGGCTTAGCTCCCTCTTTGTGACAACAGTGCGGTAAAGCGACTGTAATACCGCTCCTGCTGCCCCAATTCTCTGTCCAATCTCACGCTCCATTGTTCCCTCACTCGTGAACAGGACCCCAAGATACTTAAACTCCTTCACTTGTGGAAGGACCTCATTCCCCACTCGGAGAAGGCAGTCCACCGGTTTCCTGCTGAGGACCATGGCCTCAGATTTGGAGGTGCTGATCCTCATCCCCGCCGCTTCACACTCGGCTGCAAACCGGACCAGTGAGCGCTGCAGGTCACAGGCTGATGACGCAAACAGGACCACATCATCTGCCAAAAGCAGTGATACAATCCTCAGGCCACCAAACTGTAAAGCCTCCTCACCACGACTACGCCTCGATATCCTGTCCATGAAAATCACAAACAGAATTGGTGATAAAGCGCAGCGCTGGCGAAGGCCAACAGCTACTCGGAACAAGTTCAACTTACTGCCGAGAACCCGAACGCAGCTCTCACTTAGGGCGTACAGGGATTGGATGGCCCTGAGGATGGCCCATACTCCCACAGTACTCCCCACAGTATATCCCTGGGGACACGATCATATGCCTTCTCCAAGTCCACAAAACACATGTAGACTGGATGGGAATACTCCCAAGCCCCCTCTAGGATCCATGTAAGAGTAAAAAGCTGGTCCGTTGTTCCACGACCAGGACGGAACCCACATTGTTCCTCCTCAATCCGGGGCTCGACAATCGGCCGGACCCTCCTTTCCAGCACCTTGGAGTAAACTTTTCCAGGGAGGCTGAGGAGTGTGATGCCCCTGTAATTGGCACACACCCTCTGGTCCCCCTTTTTAAAAAGAGGAACCACCAACCCAGTCTGCCACTCTTTCGGCACTGTCCCAGACTTCCACGCAATGTTAATGAGGCGTGTCATCCACGACAGCCCCTCAACACCCAGAGCCTTCAGCTTTTCCGGGCAAATCTCATCAACACCCGGGGCTTTGCCACCATGCAGTTGTTTAACTACCTCGGTGACTTCACCCCAAAGGATTGACTCTGATCCCCCATCATCCTCCAGCTCTGCCTCTGCAACGGAGGACGGGTCAGTTGGGGTAGTTGGATTCAGGAGTTCCTCAAATTGTTCCTTCCACTGACCGACAACCTCCTCAGTCGAGGTCAGCAGTGTCCCATCTTTGCTGTATACAGCTTGGATGGTTCCCCGTTTCCCCCTCCTGAGGTGTCAGACAGTCCTCCAGAACAACTTTGGTGCCGTCCGATAGTCCTTCTCCATGGCCTCTCCGAACTCCTCCCACACCCTCTGTTTTGCCTCCATCACAGCCGAGGCTGCAGTCCTTTTGGCCCGTCAGTACCCTGCAACTGCTTCAGGAGTCCCCAGGGACAACATGCCCCTGAAGGCCTCCTTCTTCAGTCGGACGGCTTCCCTGACCACCGGGGTCCACCACGGTGTTCGAGGGTTACCGCCCCTTGAGGCACCCAAGACCTTGAGACCACAGCTCTCAGCTGCAGCTTGAGCAATGGAAGTTTTGAACATCGACCATTCAGGTTCAATGCCCCCAGCCTCCACAGGGATGCACGAGAAGCTCCTTCGGAGGTGTGAATTGAAGTCCCCTCTGGAGTCCTCCTCCAGACGTTCCCAGTTCACCCGCACTACTCATTTGGGCTTACCAGGTCTATCCAAAGGTTTCCTCCGCCAACGGACCCAAGTCACCACCAGGTGGTGATCAGTTGACAGCTCTGCCCCTCTCTTCACCCAAGTGTCCAAAACACACGGTCGAAGATCAGATGATATGATCACAAGATCAATCATTGACCTCCGACCCAGGGTGCTCTGGTACCAGGTACACTTATGAGCATCCTTGTGTTCGAACATGGTGTTAGTTATGAACAATCCATGACTAGCACAGAAGTCCAACAACATAACACCGCTCGGGTTCAGATCAGGGAGGCCATTCCTCCCAATCACGCCCCTTCAAGTGTCTCCATCATTGCCGACATGTGCGTTGAAGTCCCCCAGGAGAACAATGGAGTCCCCTGCAGGGATCCCTTCAAGGACCCCATTTAGGGACCCCAAGAAGGCCGAATACTCTGAACTGATATTTGGTGCATATGCACAAACAACAGTCAGAGTTTTCCCCCCCACAGCCTTAAGGCGTAGGGAAGCGACCCTCTCATCCACCGGGGTAAACTCCAACACAGCGGCGCTCAGCCGGGGGCTTGTGAGTATCCCCACACCCGCCCTGCGCCTTACGCCTGACGCAACTCCAGAGTAAAACAAGGTCCAACCCCTATCCAGGAGTTTGGATCCAGAACTGAGGTTATGCGTGGAGGTAAGCCCCACCAGATCCAACTGGTAGCGCTCCAACTCAAAACAAGTTCCGGCTCCTTCCCCGCCAGTGAGGTGACATTCCACGTCCCCAAAGCCACCTTCTGCCGACCGGGTCTGGTCCGTCGTGACCCCCTGTCGTCACTGCCACCCATATGGCAGCGCACCCGACCCCATCGGTCTGCCCTGCGGGTGGTGGGTCCACAGGGGTATTGCTCTGTGAATAAATGAATTCCTGATGCAGCTGGTGATTTTGAGTATGCTGGCTGTCAATCCCCCCCCAAAAAATGTTGATAACCTGGTGATCAACTAGCAGGCAATATTTCCCTTATTGTTGGTCACAAAAAAGCTTCATGGAATGTAAATATTGGCCCTACAGTCACAAAATGAGATTACGCAAATCTGTATGTTCGCATTATATGAACAGGTAACAGATTAGGAATTCAAGTTTATAAGGTAAGGTGAGCATTGTTAGTGTCCAAAAAGGACACAAGCATTCATTGCGGACAACGGTTTCTCGTGCAGCCCCACCAAGCATATTGTTAATACCAGAAGATTCTGGTAAACCCAGAGTCTTCATGTACATATACAATTGATGTACAGTCGTTGTTTCAAAAACTGTCACGTGTTTGTCTTTAAATTGATCATCCAGTCTTTCCTTCCCCTTTTCATTTCTCATTTCTCCTCTCACCAATCATCCTCCCATGATACTTGATAGATTTTATGTATGTTAGTTTATTTTTGATTTGCTCAGGTTGTTTCCCCTCAGCCTTGACTTCAACCATTCATGGTGTGCTTGTTTTTGACATTTTGATAAAACTTTTTTGCTGCTGACACCAATGTACAAATACCTTTGCTCTTCAATGGCAGATGAAATAGAAATTCAACTACAAACATTGGGACAAGAATCGAAGCATTCTTCTTCTTCTTTTTAATTCAGATTAATGGTCTCCAACCTTTACATACTTTTTGTCTCTGTAAAATTATAAACAACTGAAGTTCCTTTGAAGGCTACTGTAATGTCTGTGTATATTTTGCAATCCTTTGAACACGAACATACACTGACTATGGTGGGGGGGGGTGCAAAATTTGCTCTCATGCACCTGAGCCTTTAGTAGAGCAGGTGTCTAATTTTAGATGATATTTTTCCATTGAAAAACATATGGCACAGATTGATGCTCATCTCATCTTTGAAGATCTCAACACACTACACATCTCAAAGACAGCAAATGGATCTCTGTGGGAGAGGTGTGTGGGCATTAGAATGCTGATGGTGCGGTAGATACTGTGGTTTGGGAAATCAATTATCTGTATCTTTTTCCCCACCAAAACCACCATCAAAATCAGTTTTGCTGCTGGACATTTATGAATATCTTGACACATGTCTTTTTAATGCATGTGCATCCAAATATGCCATCACCAAGTGATTGCTGTTCGGTAACAACCTATCAGAATTATGCTATTATACTGTTCAAAAAAATGATTTCCGCTCAATATTACAGTTGATTGATTGATGGTGACTTGGGAAATCAGTTGTCTGTATCATTTGCCACTCAAAACTATCAAATTACATCATTACAGAGCTGATACTCTTATGTCAGAAAATTATTTCCACACATATACAAAATCTGACTGATATCTGCATTAGTCGCCAGTTAGCTGTTACACTTTACAGTAATATTTAGTAACTAGAGATAGATAACTAAATAACTAGGTAGCTAGATAGATACTGTTTTACTTCTGAGGGAAATTCCATATATATCTGCTTACAATAAATACATAAATAGACACAGCTCTTGCACAATAATGACAGAACAAAGAAAGACACAATAATAAAAATTACTGCACTTCATGGACAAGAATTCAATCAATCAATCAACTTTTATTTATACAGCGCTGAATCATATCAGAAGGCATTTCAAAGCACTTTACAGATAGAAAGCCAACAATGCCCTCCAGAGCAAGCATAAGTGACGGTGGCGGGGAAAAACTCCCTCATTGAGGAAGAAACTCTGGGCAGGACCCAGGCTCTGGAGGGCGGTCATCTACCTTGACCTGTTGTTTGGGAAATAGAAATACATTGGGGAAAGAGATAGGTCAAGTAAATGGGACGGAGAGAGTGAGAGAGTGGCAGATAGGCCAGTTTGGGTTTCAAGCCCATAGTACCCTGTTGCTGAATTGGGGGCGGGATTTCCAGGCCTTTGGGTATCCTGTCTTCCATCCGCATTCTCCACCTGTGGAACAGAGGCACAAAGACAGTAGCAGTATCGAGAGTGTGATTTGACAGTAGCAGTAATAAATTCTAGGACTAGTAATAAATTCTAAGAGCATAGAAAGATAAAGAAAGTGAGGGAGGAGTGACAAGCTTCAGAGTATCTCCCTTTAACGGGAGAGATGGAGAAAAATACCCTCATCAGTTGAAGCCTAGAGCAGCATATCTAGTGGGGTGAGTGTCATTTCTAATTGTAGGCTCTATCAAAAAGGAGGGTTTTTAGTCTACTCTTAAATAAGCTGAGAGTGTCTGCACCGAGGTTGGGAGATCGTTCCAGAGTAAAGGGGCCAGATAGCTAAAGCTTCTGCCTCCTGTTCTACTCTTAAAAACCCGACGGGTCACCAGAAATCCTGCATCCTCTGATTGAAGGGCTCTGGGTGGGTGATACACTTCAATAAGATCTTCAATGTAAGATGGACCCTTACAGTGGAGGGCTTTATATGCAATCATAAGGAGTTTGTATTGTATTCTATGATTAATCGGGAGCCAATGAAGTGATGCCAGGATAGTAAAGATGTGTTCTCTCCTCCCAGTTCAAGTCAGTAAGCGGGCAGCTGCATTCTGAACTAACTGTCGAGTCCTAATAGAGGAGTTAGAACAGTCCGATAATAAAGAATTGTAGTAATCCAATCAAGAAGTAACGAAGGCATGAATGATTATTTCTGCGTCTTTAAAGGATAAGAACTTTCTAACTTTGGCAATATTTCACAAGTGAAAGAAGGCTGTCCGGTATACAGACGTGATATGAGAATTAAAGGACAGATCTTGATCAAAAATCACTCACAGGTTCCTGACTTCATTGGTGAAGGATAGAGCAATGCTATCTAAGTAAATTGCCATGTTAGAGAGATCATCTCCAAGATGCTTTGGCCCAATTATAATGACTTCAGTTGTGTTACTGTTCAACATTAAGAAATTGTGAAGCATCCAGGATTTAATATTCCTGAGGCAGGGAAATTAAGCAGACCTACAATTTTTACATCTGACCGATGGGGTCGGGTGCACTGCCATATGGGTGGCAGTGACGACAGGGGGTCACGACGGACCAGACCCGGGCGGCAGAAGTTGGCTTTGGGGACGTGGAATGTCACCTCACTGGCGGGGAAGGAGCCGGAACTTGTGTTGGAGGTGGAGCGCTACCAGTTGGATCTGGTGGGGCTTACCTCCACGCATAACCTCAGTTCTGGATCCAAACTACTGGATAGGGGTTGGACCTTGTTTTACTCTGGAGTTGCGTCAGGCGTGAGGCGCAGGGTGGGTGTGGGGATACTCACAAGCCCCCGGCTGAGCGCTGCTGTGTTACATCAAGTAAAAGTAGCAGAAGGAGAAAACATTAAAGCAGAATGTACAGTATACCGTAAACTGAGGGCCCACATGCTGGGCAAGGAACATCCATTATCATAAGCCATCACAGATAGCGACATGTGGTACCTCGGACCCCCCACAGTAAATCATTGCCCTTCTCCACCCTCCTGTTCATCCCCTGGTCGCTGACCTGGTTGCCTTAAATCCCACCCCTCAAGAGATTGTACCCATCATTGTACCCCCTGATGGCACTTGGCACAAAGGAGGACCTCAGTTTCTCTGAGGAGCAGCTCAGTGATGGCAGTCTGCAGTGGCAGATTGCCGTCACAGCCAGGGGGTGGCTGGTGTTCCCAGGATCGTTATGAACTTGGATATAGTCCTCCTTTCCAGAACTGTCTCCAGAGAGTCCAGGTTCTAACCAATCACAGAACCAGCCCTCCGGATGAGTCTGTCCAGGTGCTCAGTGTCCCTTTTCATAGCATCACCACCCCAATATGTTAATGTCCCCAAACTGAAAACAGGTTGCCATGTCATGACTGACAAGACAGTTCAAAGGAAAATTATTTCTGAATGCAAAATTTGCATTTATTTTAATTTTATATTGAATATCATAACTGATGTACTTCACCCCAAATTGTGATGATGAAAGTTTTTCTTGTTTTTTATTTAACTTACCCAATTGATTCCTGATACAATTCCATACAATCAATACCACCATGCTACAGCGGTGTTGAATGACATGACCAATGCACATTGAGTGTCCCAATGTCACACTGCTTAATCTTCTTCTTTCGGTTTTTTCCTTCAGGGGTCACCGCAGGGAATTAGTTGCCTCCATCTAACCCTGTCTTCTGCATCCTCTTCCCTCACAACAACTACCTTCATGTCCTCTTTCACTACATCCATAAACATCCTCTTTGGTCTTCTAGGCTTCCTGCCTGGCAGTCCACAACTCAGCATCCTTCTACCAATATATCCACTATCTCTCCAATGAACATGTCCAAACCATCTCAGTCTGGCCTCTGACTTAATTGCCAAGACCTCTAACATGTGCTATCCCTCTAATGTACAGTACTCATTCCTGATCCTATCCATCATGCTCACTCCCAAGGAGAACCTCAGCATCTTCATCTCTGCTACCTCCTGCTCTGTCTCTTGTCTTTTCCTCAGTGATACTGTCTCTCGACCAATGGTTCTTAACCTGGGTTCGATCGAACCCTAAGGGTTCAGTGAGTCGGTCTCAGGGGTTCGGAAGAAACGTAGGTCAAGACAAAATTGCCGAACATACACAAATCACTGTGTATGTTTGACACATCGTGTCAATTTGTGATGACATGCCCCCCTTAGCCATCAATGGCTGCAGGAGATCATGCTACATCGATTAGCCTACCTGTGCTACATTTGATTTTGCGCACTCAGTAGTTGATTTATGCCAGTCATGATGGTACACCGTCTGATTGCTTTCTTAATATTTCAATTCACAGTAACTATGTTGAGCAAAAAAAGAAAGTGGTCAGACAAATATGTGCAACATGAATTTACATGTACTGTATAACGGAATGTAATGGGAGTCAGCATTCTGCATGATTTGCAATATCAAGTTGAGCACTCTAGTCTCGCACCGGTAAAAATAAAGGAACACTTTCTTAAGCTGCATGGAAAACAAAAGAAACAGACTTTGCTGTGGGAATGACATGAATAGCACATGCCAAGGTGAAGCCACACATATCTGAACTGGTCTCTCAATAACAACAGCAGAAGTCACACTGATTTGCAGGTAGGTCATTTCATGTGAATTCATGCACTGTCTTGGTATTGTTCTTTGAAAAAATTGACATTAATGCATAGTTCATTAAATACACCACTAAAGCATATACATATACACTGCCCGACCAAAAAAAAAAAGTCACACACTAATATTTTGTGGGACTGCCTGTAGCTTTGATTGCATTAATTTTTGGCCAAGTTCTTGTATTGACGATAGGAGTCAAAGTCTTCTCCAGCACATCCCATAGACTTTGAATGGGGTAAAGCTCAGGACTGTGGGGGCCAATTGATGTGTCAAAATTATTCCTCATGCTCCCTGGACCACTCTGTCACAATTACAAGTCCGATAAATTTTGGCATTGTTATCCTGGAAAATGATCATGCCATCCGGGAGAAAAAATCCATTTATGGGATTGCCTGGTCATTCAGTACAGTCAGATACTCAGCGGAATTAATTTTTTTGCTGAATAATATTGCTGAACCTAGACTTGACCAACCGAAGCAACCCCTGATCATAACACTGCAATTTGCTTATTGAAACCCAAACTTTGACTTTTATTTTGGCCGGGCAGTGTGTCTTAAATTTGAATAAAAACAAAAAAAACAAATTTTCTTTACTAAAGGGTTCAGTGAGTGAGCATATGTAACCAGCAGGGTTCGGTACCTCCAACAAGGTTAAGAACCACTGCTCTAGACTAAACAACATCGCTGGTCTCACCGCAGTTTGGTACGCTTTTCCTTTCATTTTAGCTGAAACTCTTCTATCACATCTCACACCTGACACTTTCCTCCACCTGTTCCATCCTGCCTGTACATGACTCTTCAAGTCTTTTCCACACTCTCCATTACTCTGGACTGTTGACCCCAAGTACTTAAAATCCTCCACCTTCTTGATCTCTTCTCCCTGTAACTTCACTCTTCCACTTGGGTCCCTCTCATTCACACACATGTACTCTGTATTACTGCTGCTGACCTTCACTCCACTTCTTTCCAGGACAAACCTCCACCTCTCTAGCTTCTCCTCCACCTGTTCCCTGCTCTCACTACAGATCACAATGTCATCTGCAAACATCGTAGTCCATGGAGATTCCTGTCTAACCTCATCTGTAAGCCTGTCCATCACCATAGTGAACAAGAAGGGGCTCAGAGCTGATCCCTGATGCAGTCCCACCTCCACCTTCAACTCATCTGCCACACCAACAGCACACCTCACCACTGTCTTATAGTCCTCATACATGTCCTGCACCGCTCTAACATACTTCTCTGCCACTCCAGACTTCCTCATACAACATCACAGTTCCTCTCTGGGCACCCTGTCATAAGCTTTCTCCAGATCTACAAATACAATGCAGCTCCCTCTGGCCTTCTCTGTGCTTCTCTATCAATATCCTTAAAAACAAACACAAAAAAACCCCCCACTGCATCTGCAGTACTCTTTTTTGTCATGAAACCATCCTACTGCTCACAAATGTTCACTTCTGCCCTTAGTCTAGCTTCAACTACTCTTTCCCATAACTTCATTGTATGGTTCATCAGGTTTATTCCTCTGTAGTTGCCACAACTCTACACATCTCACTTTTTCTTAAAAATGGGCACCAGTACACTTCTTCTCCATTCCTCAGGCATCTTCTCATTATCTAAGATCCTGTTGAACAACCCAGTCAGAAATTCTACTGCCACCTTTCCTAAACACTTCCATACCTCCACAGGTATATGGAGGTATGGAAGTCTTTCCACTCTTCATCCTCTTCGATGCCCTCCTCACTTCATCCTGACTAGTCTTTGCTACTTCCTGGTCCACAGCAGTCACCTCTTCTAGTCTTTGTTCTTTCTCATTTTCCTCATTAATCAACTCTTCAAAGTACTCTTTCCATCTTCCCATCACACTACTGGCACCTGTCAATACACTTCCATCCTTATCCTTAATCACCCTAACCTGCTGCAGGGTCCATCTCATCTCTGTCTCTCTGTCTTGAAAATCTGTATAGATCAGTCTCACCCTCCTTGCTGTCCAACTAAGAATACAAATCATCATAAGCCCCTTGTTTGACCTTTACTAATTCTACTTTGACCTTATGCTGCAAATCCCTGTACTCCTTTCTACTCTCCTCAGTCCTCTCAGTGTCCCACTTCTTCATTGCTAACCTCTTTCTCTGTATACACTCATGTACTTCCTCATTCCACCACCAAGTATCCCAAGTTTTTAAGTATCTATTTTCCTTCTAAATGACATGCCAAGTACTCTCCTGTCTGTCTCCCTGATCACATTAGCTGTAGTTGTTCAGTCATCTTGAAGCACCTCCTGACCATCCAGAGCCTGTCATAACTCCATCCTAAAAGTCATGCAACACTCTTACTTTTTAAGCTTCCACCATTTCGTCCTCTGCTCTGTCTTTGCCCTCTTCATCTTCCTCACCATCAGAGTCATCCTACACAATACCATCCTATGCTGTTAGGCTACACTCTCGCCTATCACTACTTTGCAGTCACTGATCTCCTTTAGATGACATCGTCTACACAAGATGTAGTCTACCTGTGTGCTCCTACCTCCACTCTTATAGGTCACCCTACTGTGTGTTCCTGCCTCTTCTGGAAGCAAGTATTCACTATTGCCGTTTCCATCCTTTTTTTAAACTCAACGACCATCTGTCCTTCTGCATTCCTCTCCTGGATACCAAACCTGCCCATCACCTCCTCATCACCTCTGTTTTCTGCACCAACATGTCCATTGAAGTCTGCAACAGTGACAACTCTCTCACTTCTAGGTATGCTCTGCATCACTTCATCAAAGTCCAACCAGAATTTATCCTTTTCCTCCAGCTCACATCCTACCTGTGGAGCATACCTACTAACAACATTGAACATCACACCTTTGATTTTAAGCTTCAGACTCAACACTCTATCTGATACTCTTTTTAACTTTAGGACATTCGTAATCAAACTCTTCCTTCAAGATAACTCCTACTCCATTTCTCTTCCTATCTACATCATGATGGAACAACTTGAACTCTGCTCCTAAATTTCTACCCTTCTACCTTTCCACCTGGTCTCCTGGACACACAGTATGTCTACATTCCTCCTCTGCATCATGTTAACTAACTCTCTACGTTTTCCTGTCATAGTTCCAACATTCACTCGGGCCTCGATGGATTTGGCATTGAAGTCATAGATTTGATTTGCATGTTTGATTTGGCAAAAGTTTTACGTCAGATGCCCTTCCTGACACAATTCTATATATTTATCCAGGCTTGGGACCGGCACAATAAGACACTGGCTTGTGCCCTCTTGTCACACTGCTTAATGATGTATGTAATTCATATCAAGGTAGTTTATAAGACATTACTGTATAATACTATTATTTTAAACAAAATTAGGGAAATTGTGACATTTATCAATGGCATTATGTTACTTTAATAGAGCCATTTTGCTTCGACATTTTTAGCGTCTTTGTAATTGTTGCACTCTAGTTGATATTTTTGTCTTTGAGTATAGTTAAGATGTTTATCACTTTCCCACATCAAGGAAATATAGTATAGTTATGCCGCAATGATGGCATCTTGTGGCACAGTGATAAGAAAATCAATTGTGACTTTAACATTTAAAAAGCCAAATGCCTTCCACAGACTGCACATCGATGATTTTGGACAATTAAGTTCTATGTAGACAAGAAGTTACAAAGAGTGGCTTCAGGTTGTATATGGAATTTGCAGAACTGTATAATCTACTGGCACAAGTGATGGGTGATCTGCCCTAAATAAGACATAATTCTCCTTTGTTCTTCTCCACAGCTCGACCTGGCAATTAAGTTTGCTATTTCAGCAGGTTATTTAAACAAGACATACACGTTCGTGTTTTGTTTTGGTTTGTTAGATGGATTTTCGCTTGTCAGTCATCTTAGTATTTTCCTCCCTCTCACACTAATAAACCTTTTCCTTTTTTTAATTTAGAACGAGGCTGATGATGTTTGCTTTATAACCAATTACAGAAGATTGCTTGAAAAGTTAAACAAATGTCAGTCATTCTCGTTGTTAAACACTTATCATTTTAATATCATTATTTATATGTGTGGAGAAGCGATAACTGAACCAGCAGAAGATGTTTTTGTTTATGTTAGCACTGACATTGTGTTTTCAATACTGAAGTTTAATTTTAATTATTATTCTACCACAATTATACAAGCATGACACAACTAAAAATGATGTGACATGATTAAAAAATAAAAATGAAAATAGGAAAATAATATAACGATTTAATGTATGTGTAGGGATACAGGCTTGAGATCATATGGTAGCAGTCAAACGGTATAACAAGTGTATGAATATTTTTGTACTTGAAATAAATGAAATTATGATGAACTCTGACACTCTGAGACATGGTGATACTCCATGTCAGGGAACCCACACTTTGTCTTCTTTTTAGTGCATTAGTGTCAGTCTTAGTATTGGCCATGCATGACATGCTCCTTCTTTGTTCAAGATTATGTTGTGTGTTATATTTTCCATATTGTTCATTCTAGCATCTCATCAGATATCACAGTGATTAGCATTAGGACCGATTTACTGTCTTATAAAACAAAGAGTTCCATGCCAGTTTGCTACAAAGTGATTCCATAAACAATGATTTAAGTCATGTCTGTTCTTGTAAAATGCCTTATGGGAAACATCACACCTTACAAGTAGTATATACTCATATCTACTCAGACTTTACCTCATTTACATTTTTTTATTCATTGTCTTAATGCAACCCCTCTTGCTATCTCCCCACCTAGATATTTGAATAAGCTCACTTGAAAACCTCATGCTGTAACGCTTTTTAATCCACCAACTACCCGTCAATCAAGTGCCCAACCAATCACGGCGCATTTGCCAGAAGGAATCACGTGAACAACGGCTCCTGAGAGCATCGTGGAATTAAATACACAGCTGTCACCACAAAAAATACTGTATTTTGTGATTAATGTCCATTGACATATAATGCAAACACACTGTACACAAGAAAACAAACATTTTCTTGTGTATAGTTTTGTCCGGCGTCTACCTGAAAATTCGGGCCGCTAGCCAAGTTAGCTACGGTTTTCACATCTGTCCATGTCTCTCACTTACGGCGCTGTTTTGGCTTCATCAAACATAGCGGTTCATATTCTTTGATTGTGACGGACCTCATGTTGTCATGTGGGGAACCCAGATGCTTTATTCACCAGGATCGAAGCCGACGTCTACCTGGATGGCCGGACCGTAATGCCAAAGCGGCCTTCATCTTCGTATCCGTCCGTCCCACACACACGGAGCCATTATGGTTTAGTTGGAGACAGCGTTTTGTTTTCTTGTTACAGTGAAGAAAACAAAGAAAACAAACAAATT
The DNA here is from genome assembly GCF_040054535.1 of Antennarius striatus. Lineage (NCBI taxonomy): Eukaryota > Metazoa > Chordata > Actinopteri > Lophiiformes > Antennariidae > Antennarius > Antennarius striatus. The sequence goes on along the minus strand of NC_090783.1, from coordinate 8,232,651 downwards.
CTGATATTATTGTTTTATTGTGGAATTTCCACGGATTCCCGCTAGTATTATATTTATTACAATAAATATTTGTCATGTGTATGTTGCCAAATTTAACACAGTGAAGTTTAACGTTAACATGACCTCCTTTCTCTTTCTATCTTGCTCTCTCTCTGTGTTTTTTGTATTATAGTTGAGAAAGGCTGTGATGGACCACATTTCAGATTCTTTCCTGGAGACCAACGTCCCTCTGCTGGTGCTCATTGAAGCAGCTAAGAGTGGAAATGAGAAGGAGGTCAAGGAGTACGCCCAGGTGTTCCGTGAACATGCAAACAAGCTGGTGGAGGTCAGTCTTCAAATATACATGGGGGCACACTGATATGCTAACATAATATCTTCTTATTCGCAGTTTACAAATTAGAGTTACTTGTAAATTATGTGCAAGTATGTACATAAGCAACACAGGTTAGGTCACCATAATGAAATTTACACTACAAGCAATGTACAGAGGCATTGTTGTTTCTATGCATGTCCTCCATATTGTACATGGAGTGCAAAGATGCCAGCCTCAAAAGCCTAAATGTACATATTTGGAATAGTAATATTGGGTTAGGATAGAAAAACTGCTATGCACAATGTCTACTAAATATGAAAACAAAAACAGACATAATATAATCTTACGGCGTGATCTTTTTTTTTTCTGAAACACACACACAAACACACATACACACATGCAAATACTGCCTTAAGCTTGAATATGCAATCTTGCTAATGTTTGTTGAATCCTTAAGTATCATTAAATCTTTTGTATAGCAAAATATGACATTTGTGACTGAAATCACACTGTGCAACACAACTTCATAACTGCATAAATTTAAGCTTCAACAATCACTCATGCTTTTTGCGCTTGTATATATAACACACACACACACACACACACACACACACACACACACACACACACACACACACACACACACACACACACACACACACACACACACATAAACTTTGGGCAAATGTACACCTCTGTACATTCAGAAGTTTTCTTTTTTTTGCCTTGGTTTGAAGTAGTCATACAGAAATGCAGTGAGTAAACAGTATCTGACTCCCACCTTGAATGCAAATTTTGTGTATATAAAGGTCCCTCAGTCAAAGTTGAGACAGAATCCTGCTGCAAGGCTAAGATATAGTCTTGTTACTACTGCATGCTGCAGGCACACTGACCTATTTAAACTAAAAAGGTAGGTAAATAATGCAAAAGCTGACACTCCACTGCCTTACATTACTGAATTCACATTTTTGGATCCAAACATGAGCAGTCTTTTGTTACTAGATTGACAGAGTAGTGGGACCTGCAGTATATATATGATGAAACAGTACAGTGGTGGCTACTCAAGACATTAATCAAGATGAATTTAGTTGACAGATGCACTGCATAGGGAAAACATTTTAAGAAAGGAGATGGCCTTGGAATGTCCATGGAAATCATGAATTATACTAATGCAGTAGGTCCCCTCTGTCATCATCCACCCAGCACACAATACTACACTCTTTTAAGTAAATGTAACAACCAGCAAAATTCCCTTTTTGAGTGTGTCTGACTATCCGTATGTATTTTATTTGTATTTGTCTGTTCATAAAAATATTCTACAGATTTTACTTCCTTACCTCTGCTTCCTTCATTGAGGCTGCAGGACAAGGTCACCATTAAAATAAGGCTTCGCCACCCAATGTGCTTTTTTAAATTCAAGTACAAGATTAATTTAAACTATTTAAAAGGTAACATGGTTCTTATGTATTGCCAGTGGGAATGTATTCCATACGTGCCACCAGTTCATGGACATCAAAAGAGTGCTACTCTCTATCGCTATTTTAATGTCAGAATGAGGCTTTTCTCTGACCTTGGTAGCTGTCACATTATGAATCACAATTCTGTTTGTACTTTATCTCCTACAAGTCTTCTATGTCTGCAATACTTTCTTTTTTTTAATCTCTAGTTAATCCTTCATTACCGCTTACCCCATGGAGTCTTTTGGCAATGCTCCTCTCTTATTCAGTTGTCTTTTTTAATATCCAAATCAGTATTTTTTTTGTAATTGTCTTATGGGCTGCAAAAACAACCACATCCATTGAGCCAATGGAATAAATTGCACATGTATTACTTATTACAGGAATATAGTATTGTAAACATAAATCTTTCTCCAGATATAGATACATAAGGATGGTTGTTTACCTTCCCTTCATCAGTTCATTAATTTTTCCTATTTTCGATTTACAGCAGTGACCTTATTTCAGACATGAACACAGTCATGGGAAAAGGCATACCTCCTGTAATTATGCATAATCAATACACAGTTAATGTAACCAATACTGAATTGGCCTTCAGAGCTAAGTGAAAAGAGGCAGGCTGCAGAAGTAAATATTATTCTGGAGGCCACTGCAATAAACAGTTTACTGGCCAGTTAACTGGGAAGTAGACACATCAGTTAGAAGGGTTTCAAGGTCTATTCATGATGATCCTCAACATTGAGCCTGTATAATTGTCTGATTTAATTTTAAATTTACCATCATCAATATGAACATTTCCTTTTGAATATGTAAATGCAGAGATACATTGGAAAACAATAATTCTGATTCCACCAAATGCAATCAGGGTATCCCCTATTAGAGCTAGTTTTATTTGAAAGCGAAGCTTTATGAATCTTCTTTTCGTGTCAGCTTGTTCTGCTACAGGTCACCACAGTGTGTCATCCCTTTCCATATTAGCCTATCTTCTGCATTCCCCTCTCTAACACCAAATGTCCTCATGTCGTGCCTCACTACATGGATCCACCTTCTCTTTGGTCTTCTATTGCCCTCTTGCCTGGTAGCTCCATCCTCAACACCCATTGACCAATATACTCACAATCTCTCCTCTGGATGTGTCCAAACCATCAAAGTCTGCTTTCTCTAACTTTGTCCCCGAAACCTCTCACCATGGCTGTTCCTCTGATGAATTTATTTCTGATCCTATCCAACCTGGTCACTCCTAGGGAGAATCTCAACATCTTCATTTCCATAGGTCAATTTATGGTTTTAACATTAAAAAACAACTGAACAGTGTGTATGAAAGGAACATTACCTTGGCAATAAAACAACTGAACAGTTGCACATACAGTATACTTAAAATTGACTGTACAATGTCTAACATAATACAATAGAGAGGTACCCCCATGAGATGATGCAGAAGTCTTACCTGTGTGAACAATGTTTTTACATATCATTCACAGCTGCTGCCATGTGCTCTTCTCCTCCGCTGGATTGCACCTAAATAAAAAAATGAATAGACTATTATTCGAGCCGTTTCCTTCTCTAATTTTACTGTGATTGCAACCGACTATGTTTAAACTTTTGCATTCCTTCCACACCATCTCCCGCTATTCTGCAGCTGCAATGCTGTTCCTCTTTCTTCCGAAAATGTCCTCAAAGTCTTCATATGCATTGAGTAAAATCTGTAGTTTGACTGCCGTAAAATACGCTGAGTACATCTCGTCTGACGTCATGGAGACCAGTTGAATTGGGACTTCACTGATGATGGCTTTTTAGACTTGTGCCGCACCTGTTCAACTGCGGGTCAACTTGCCCTTGGTTACTAAAACTAAGCCTGAATAGCCTTTGTGAAACTGCAAACCCTGGGTTTACAGGCTCAGGATAAGTCAACCCAGAGCCACAGGTTTTACTCAGGGTTTGTTAATCGTGCTTCCTGAAAAGGACCCCAGGTGTTATTTTAAATGTGTACTTGGGTATTATTTTGAAAGGAGAGCTTTTACATTGCTTTTTAAACCCACATTGAAAAAATGCCATAAAAATTAATCTTAAAGTGGTTGGCGAGATGATACTGTAAATTTTAATGTGGCCAGTTTTTTCATTGGATCCATAGAAAATGGAATTTCATGAACAGATTTCTGACAGCTAAATAACTGTTAACTTATGCATATTGCACATATGTATATTATTTGCAAATCTTTGATTCTGGCATTTGCTAGTTTTCCCTCTTGGCTTCTTCATTCATTTGTGTATTATTCAGTCCACATGTCTCAGGGGGAATTGGTCATCAGCCCTCTTTCTGAAGAATTGCTGCTGTGCCTAAGGATACAATTAAGCACGGCTTTAACCTCAAGCCGACATTTATTTTATTTGTATTTTATTTCCAGTGTCTCTAAAACTGAAAATAGAGATAAACAAATGAAAATTATACTGGCACCAAGCACGCATTCAGAAAAGAAAGCCCCTCCCCTGTAGGCTTAGGGAATCAACTAAAGGCTCTATTATCGCTCACTGAATGCATGAATTGGTGGCCTGTTAGTGTGACACATTTTAACAAACCGTACCCATGCACATTGCCATGGAGCTAAGCTTTCCTCTGAGACAAAAATGTCAGCATTCCTGCTAAGAGCTGAAATTGCTTCTACAAAGGTGCTACATAACAAGAAGTGGCAGAATTCCTGTCATGTTAGTCAGATATGACACTAAGTGGATTACCCAAGATTAAGCACGACAAAACAGAAAGCATATGAGGAATAAGACTTGTCACTTTTCACCATGCATCTCTGCTTTGAGCGAGAAGACTTCTGTAGTAATATGATAGATAGCCAAGTCTAAATCCTTAATTATGTCATATCTCCATAGGGGCTTAGTCATATCATTTTAGATTTCTTATAATGTATTTTAAATGCATTTTATAAGCATTTTGTAATGCTTCAGATTCTTTTATCATCTTCATATTCCAAGATGTGAACAATCAGGTGTTTAGAAGAGCAGGAATACAAGATAATTTCCACTTTTGTCTATTGTCTACTATACATGAAACTAATAATCTCATTTGTCACAATTTGAGTAAAATGCAGTGTGAAAATAAGTAAGACTGTAAATTACATTTTTTTTTGCCTTTTTCACAGATAAAAATTAAAAGTGCTTCATAGTAAGATAAAATGCACAGGATAACACAAGATTTAAAAGATAAGTATTAAATGACATAAAAAAGTTGTTCAATAGTCAAATGTGTATCTAAAAACATTTTTAGGTTTATCTTAAAAGAGTCATTACTCTCCACACAACAGAGCTACAGAGGAACTACAGGTGTTAAATTTTGCCACCTGACCACCAGAAACCAGAACTCTCAGGTCCGAGGACCTTAAAGCTTGCTCAAGAGATTAAGTTTTCTAGAGGTTAGTGATTCAAGACGAGCTTTTACCACAACAACCTCTAAAAGTCAGTACTAAAATGGATTATAACATTGACAATCAGCCAGTAAAGGCAAAAAAAACAAACTGCAGTGATGTGTTTCCTTGTTTTTTCTTGTTTTTTTTCTAGTTAAAAGTCTTCCTGCTGTATAGACTCAAGACATGTAGCAACAATTTTGTTACAACTCACAAAAAAAAACAGCAACTCTAAAGCCTGAACAACATGACATAAAAGCTCGTAAGCATGTGATTATTTTGGGATCCTGCGTTTAATCTGCTTTGAGATGTTTTTCAAATTCAAAAAGCAATTTTTCACAAGCAATTTTTTTTGATTGTCGCAAACAATCGAAAAATATGGATTTTACTTGTCAGGACTACTTGCCTGGATTGAGAAACCCAGAGGACCAGGTGTAACCTGTCTGTACAAAGTCATTTGGAGGAAGTTATTTTAGTCACTTTTTGATGACAGTTAAGCCATTGATTAAGATAATGTTAACTTAATTTTCTGTGTATAGACCAGTAAAGCCAGATATCATCAGCTTAAAATCATTGATCATTGTGGGTTTTTTATTGAACTGATTACAAACCAGGGCGGCACGGTGGCGCAGTGGGTAGCGCTGTCACCTCACAATACGGCGGACCCGGGTTAGAGTCCTGCTCTGTGCGGAGTTTGCATGCTCTCCCCGTGTCTGTGTGGGTTCTCTCCGCGTTCTCCGGCTTCCTCCCACCTCCAAAAGCATGCACTTCAGGTTGATTGGCCGTTCCAAATAGGAATGAGTGTGTGAGTGCATGGTTGTATGTCTTTGTATGTGGCTCCGCGGTGCACTGGCGTCGTGCCCAAAGTGTCCCCAGCCTCACCCCCTATGCCGCCGAGATAGGCTCCGGCACCCCGTGACCCGCTGCGGTGGATATAGCGGTGGTAATCTGAAGATGACTGACTGACTGATTACAAACCAGCCTAATAAAATTACATCTAATAACATTCAAACTCTGCAGTGACCACTCTGCTAGAAAGTATCCAAAAATATTTATTTTTTCCATTTATGGCAGATGTTAATTGCTCTGCCAACACATTTTAGAAAAAAATGTGATCTTTAACTGTGGTTGCGAATTTCAGCTGGAGTCAACAATTGCTACTTTAATTTGGGCTAAACCATCTGTTTAAATAAGATGGAAACAATGCAAGTTGAAAATGTACAGTGCCAAAATGAAAAGATGACTTTCTACATAAATGTAGCAGTGTTTGTAATTTTGCTCGGACGGGATGAACAACTTAGAAATAGCATATATGTGCATTTACAGTACATTTCTGAAGAACAATATTCTTCAAGTGAAAATGTTGGTTTCCAGTATTTGTTTTATTTATTTCATTCTAGTTTATCAAGACATTTCACAAGAGGCCAAATCTTTATTAGTTTCTAGCAAAGTACTTACTGAATGTATAGATTGATTAGATATTAACAACTTCTCCAATTCTTCCTTCAACCTATTACCTGTCAGCGTTATTAATCTACCAAACCATGGGTGTAACTCGTTTCCTGTGGCCCATCAATTAAACAACCTCTTTACTAAAGCCACTTTACTTCACCTACAGCAGGTTAATGACTCATCAAGAGTGTGTTCTCTCCCCTGAAAGTGATTGTCTTGGCCCAACACAGTTCTATTGATAGCATGGTGCACATATGGCTGTGCATGCTCGCATATTTTTGCAGTTGTTTATATTCGAACGACAATTAAAAAGTAATGACTGATTTTGATTATTTAATTTTCAATATTTTTTTTTATTAATTGTTACTTTTGTACGTTTTTGTAAGTTTCAGGTGTTTTCAATTACCATTATACACACACACACACACACACACACACACACACACACATATTCATATATATATATATATATATATATATATATATATATATGCTGGATAATACAGCGGTTAAGTTAACTGACTTGAATGCAGGTTGTGGGTTCGAATCCCGGTCGGGACAAACACTATCCAGTCAACTTACACAAAAGGCAGAAAGGGGCGTGGTCTGGAATGCAGGAGGGCGTGGTCTGGAATGGAGAAGGGCGTGGTTTTGAACCCCAGACATGGCGGACACTATCCAGTGAGGGTCCTTAGGCAAGACCCTTAATGCTATACCAGCCTACCTCATACATGAGTGAACACAATATAGACAAAGTCATACCGGCTCGGACGTCGCCCGGGTTAACAAGGTCCGCGTCAGATGCTAGGGAACCAGGGCAATCTGATGAGAAATGGGTTACTGGAACAAGACACACATGGACAATGGGCAGAGAATACGGACTTGTTGGAATGCTACTACACAAGTAATCCCAGAGAGAGGGGATATATAGGGCAGATGTGGGACCAATGGATCCTTCAAAACTCACAATCAAGGCTAAAAAAGAAACAGCTGTTAGCCCAGTGTTCCAACATCCGTAATCGAAAACTGCTGTCACAACTAGAGATCGATGAAATACTACAACAATGCTATGGCAAGGAGGAGCCAGGACGCCAGGTCAGCGGGGGGATATCACCCCCCCCCCACAATCCGAGATTGGGTACCAAGCCCCAAGAGACATACACAGCCTCAATAGAAGAGCTGCTGACCTGAGAAGGAAGATCGTGACCCAAATGGAAACCTGGAGCCTCCGACAAATGCCAAAGCTAAGTTGTCAAGTACCTTCAGAAGATCTGCTAGAAGATGTGAATGCTGCAATAAGAACCATCCCGACAGGGAACATAACTAAGACCAACAAGCACAGTACAGCAACAGTAATCTTCGAGATGCTGGGATATAAGATCAACACAGGGCATAACAAACAATACCCTCCATGGAAGAGATGGTTAGAGGCCAAGATAAAGGCGACACGGAGAGAAGTCAGCCAGCTAGCCAAGCTACAGAAGGGGAACATGGTGAATAAAGGGGTACCCAAGAAATACAGCAAGCTCTCCATACCTGAAGCACTCGAAACTGCCAAAGAGAGACTAATGGCTCTGGCTACCCGGCTGAAGAGATATACCAAGGAGATCGAGGCCAGGAGAATAAACAAGACCTTCTCCACTCAACCAGCAAAGGTGTACTCTCAGTGGTAGGGAAATAGCATCCGGCCAGACCCACCAAGAGCTGAGGTGGAGAAATACTGGAAGGGCATATGGGAAAGAGAAGCATCACACAAAACCGTTGCCCAGTGGCTAGTGGACCTGAGGACTGACCACAGCACCCTCCCAGAACAAGAACCAGTAACCATCTCAATGGCAGACATCCAAGAAAGAGTGTCAAAGATGAAGAGTTGGTCAGCACCGGGCCCGGATATGATCCATACATACTAGCTAAAGAAGCTGACAGCACTCCATGAGCGTCTAGCATTACAGATGAACCAACTGCTAAGGGATAGGACGCACCCAGAATAGTTGACTGAAGAGAGGACAGTCCTGATCATGAAAGACCCACAGAAGGAATCTACCCCATCCAACTACCGACCAATAAGCTGTCTCAGTGCAACATGGAAGCTCCTGTCAGGCATCATGGCGGCTAAGATGAGTAGGCACATGGATCAATATATGAGCGGGGCACAGAAAGGAGTTGGTAGTAACACCAGGGGAGCCAAGCACCAGCTACTGGTGGACAGAGCAGTACACAGAGACTGTAAGAATAGGCAAACCAACTTGTGCACCGCCTGGATAGACTACCAGAAAGCCTACGATTCAATGCCACACACGTGGATACTGGAATGTCTGGAACTATATAAGATCAACAGGACACTAAGAGCCTTCATCAAGAACTCAATGGGGAAGTGGAAGACAACCCTGGAGACTAACTCCAAGCCAATTGCCCAAGTTAACATCAAGTGCGGCATATACCAAGGGGATGCACTATCACCGCTGCTGTTCTGCATAGGCCTGAACCTCCTCAGTCACATCATCACAAAGAGTGGCTACGGATACCAATTCCGAAGTTGGACAACAGTCAGCCATCTCCTCTACATGGATGACATCAAGCTGTATGCCAGGAATGAGCGAGGAATTGACTCACTGATCCACACCACCAGGACCTACAGCGACGACATAGGGATGTCATTCGGATTAGACAAATGTGGCCGGATGGTATCAAGAAGAGGCAAGATGATCAGAACTGAAGGGGTTGACCTACCAGGGGGCAGTATAGAAGACATCAAGGACAGCTACAAATACATTTGGATCCCACGGGTTAATGGCAACCATGAGGAGGCCGCAAGGAAGTCATCCACAGCCAAATAGCTCCAGAGAGTAAGGGAAGTCCTGAGAAGTCAGCTGAATGGCAAGAACAAGGTCCAAGCCATCAACATGTATGCACTGCCTGTCATCAGATACCCCGCTGGGATCATAAGCTGGCCAAAGGAGGAGATAGAAGCCACAGATATCAAGACTAGAAAGCTCCTCACCATGAATGGAGGGTTTCACCCCAAATCCAGCATCCTGAGGCTGTACACTAAGCGGAAAGAGGGAGGCTGAGGACTAGTGAGCATCAGGGCCACTGTCCAGGAGGAGACATCAAAAATCCAAGAGTACATCAGGAAGATGAACCCAACAGATGAACTTCTCAGTGAATGCCTTAGACAGCAGAAACCTGAGGAGGAAGAGGAGGAGGAGACAACATGGAGGACAAAGCCCTACACGGCATGTACCACCGTCAGATAGAGGAAGTGGCTGATATCAAGAAGACTTACCAATGGCTGAATAAAGCTGGACTGACAGACAGCACAGAGGCACTGATCATGGCAGCACAAGAACAGGCCCTAAGTACAAGAGCAATAGAGGCCAATATCTACCACAGTAGGTATGACCCAAGGTGCAGGCTATGTAAAGAAGCCCCAGAGTCAGTCCAGCATGTGGTAGCAGGATGTAAGATGCTCGCCAGCTCAGCATACATGGAAAGGCACAACCAAGTAGCTGTAATAGTGTACAGGAACATCTGTAACCAGTATGGACTAGGAGTACCCAAATCCCAATGGGACATACCACCGAAGGTGGTTGAGAACGACAAGGCTAAGTTCCTGTGGGACTTCAGCTTCCAGACCGACAAACAGCTGCTGGCTAACAAACCGGACATAGTGGTGATGGACAAAGAGCAGAAGAAAGCAGTGGTGATAGATGTGGCGATTCCAGCTGACGCCAACATCAGGAAGAAGGAACACGAAAAGATTGAGAAGTACCAAGGGTTGAATGAACAGCCCGAACAGATGTGGAAGGTCAAGGTTAATGTGGTCCCCATGGTAGTAGGAGCACTTGGAGCAGTGACCCCCAAACTGGAAGAGTGGCTCCAGCAGATTCCTGGAACAACATCTGAAGCCTCAGTCCAGAAGAGCGCAGTCCTAGGAACAGCTTAGATACTGCGCATAACCCTCAGACTCCCAGGCCTCTGGTAGAGGACCCGAGCTTGAGGATGACACACAGATACCACCCCACAAGGGTGAGAGGGATTTATATATAATATATATATATATATATATATATATATATATATATATAATATATATATATAACATTTTAACAAAATAAGTAAAGATCAAAAGGCTGGAAACTTAACCTCCCTTGTGTAATCAAGAATGCCTGCCTGTTTTAAAACAGGAGTAGGCATATCACTCATATCACTTCACAATAATATGAGGCACAACTTTGATTTGACTAAACTATGCAATGCTGTCTCTTCTATGTCATTACATTAAAGGTTCCATTTTATGTATTTATTTATTCTAATTCATGTCATTCAGCTGCCAGATGTTCAACTACACTGTATTTGAACTATTTTGCCCCAAAGTGATACATGGTCCTTAATGTCTTTGATTGAATATTAATAAAATTGCTTCTGCCCCCAAACACTCTATGTTAATGGGGCGTGGCTCTCAGCTCTCTACCCCCCCCCCCCAGCTGCCTCTATCAACACCTCCTATCCCCTCTCGTTCACATGCATTTTGTTTGCATTATCCACTTGAACACGCGCGCCCGAGCATTCCGTCTGAAACTTTTTTCAATTTCAGTAACTTTATTACTACCGTGTTTTACTCTCATTTTTCTTGTGTACGTCTCTCTTATTATTAACTGTTGATTTATCTGGGCTAAGCATTGAACCGCTTCTCAGCCGAACGTGACTCCATTGTTCATTATGTAAACACTACGTTGGCTGATCCTATTGAGACCACAGGTCAACATCGCAAATAATTTAAAAGACCCCGTTGTTTGCAAATGGGACAAAAATCAGTGGCAACGTTAACAGATGTTTACAGACAGGATGTAGCTGTATCCCGACAAAAGTCACAGACAATGAGATATCGCAAGGAGCGAAACTATCGCAGTCTAAATGAAACATGGGGATGGTAAGACAAAGCATTTGAGTACTTTATATTTTGAACTGGCTGTTGAGTGGGCGCCGTCCCTATTCCCCCTATTCTGCATCCACTAACCTACATTGACAAAAATGCAGGGGTATTACATCCTCTAATGGATTCAGAGTCAGTCACTTCTATCTCAGTCAGATCTCCGGTATGGCCGTCACCGTTTGATTTCTGCCTAGATTATTTCAAATGCAGGGTTTATGTCAGTTGTACATAACCCTTGACTGTTGACAGTGAATATCTGTTAGGCTGTAAATATGGGCTGAGACTGTTTATAACCGGTGTGGACACACACAGCTGTGTTTGCTGTGACGATGAGGATACACATTACAGCGGACACACACACGACAGAAGCGGAGCTAACTAGTTAGCCAAATGCTAGCTGACTTCAATAGTTTGTGAAGAACTTTCAATGTGTAGCTCTGAGCTAGGACATTACCGCACAATGCTATGCTAGCCTGAATGTACTACCCCTCGGGGATGGCCACGCCCTTGGGCATGTCAACCAATCAATATTGTCAATCACACTGTCCAATCAAAGAGTGCCGCTTGTGACATCACAAATACCACTAGCAAAATCCAATTGTGTTGATTTGGTCCGGGCTATGAATTTCTAAAACTCCAAATATTTATTGATGAAGTTTTTTTTGTTTTTTTTGTTGTGGTTTTTTTACCAAATTCTAGGAGTTGGTTGTGTTAGATAGGACCACTATGTATATGTAGAGACCTTAAAAAAATTTGATTTTCATAATAGGACCCCTTTAATTATCTAAGGCAAAAGAACACATCAAATGCTGACAGATATTTTTTTTTTCAAATCAAAATCTTAAGTTATCATTTGCCTGCCTCTGTATGTTTTATAGTATATAATTAATACTTACATTCTGCCTCAGCCCCGAGATATAAAAGTAAAACAGTCTTCTTCAGTGTTGCAACCAAGGCGAAATGAACTGCTCAACTCCTACCAAGCCTGATTGTATATGCGGAAGTGAAACAAATCTCCAAGGAGCTGCTCCACAGCACCATCTCCTCTTCCCTGAGGTAGAAAGTCCTAGTTTGAGTGTTCACTTACATCATCAAAGGGCCCCTGTGTCTCATGTAATATTAACATGTGCTAAATAAGTGGCAAACAGCAGCAGCAATGTTTACACAGCATTAGCACAGGCTTGCAAAATTATATAGAGGGGTTGTCTTTATGTTCAAAGATTAGGGGGTTCTGACGCCCATAAGAGGTAACAATGTGACAGTGTACAATCATGAACAGATAGAAACTATATGGATGATCAGGAGGAGATGGGGAGGAACATTCCTGTGTAAACCATTTGAAGTGGGCTGTCACCATGAAGTTAAATCAGCTGGAAATTAAGTCAATTAATCACACAGTGCTTCATTTAGTCCTTTTCTACATATAACTCTGAAGTGTGTCTGTTTGGGGAGTAAGAGAATAAGGGCCGGTTGGAATGAGTGAGAGAAAATGTTTTGCGGTGCAGAAGAAAAGTCATCTATTATCATTATGGAAAATAGATCATCTCTCTTAATTAGAGCCATGGCTTTTTACCACAGTACAAATGCAGAATAATGCAAGCTGGCAATGGCAAAAGCCGCCCACTGCTGATTAATTAGGTGAGTGGAAAAAAAAAAAAGACTACAGGAGATTCAATAATTTTGCCCCAGATAGCTTATTAAAGGTAATGCACAATATATTTCAGGGCTGGCCCTTTTGGAAAATATGTGTGAAAGTATATCCATTCCCAAGTCTGTCACGATATGCTTCATATGAAACATGGCTGCTCTTCTGTTACTGAATCTGTCTTATTGACTGGCACTTAATTATCCTGAAAGGTGATATAATATTAAAGTTTGCCCTGCTTTGTTAAATGTTATTAAGAGAGAAGTTAAGAAGACAAAGAAAAATAAAGGTCTAAAAATTATGTTTTTAAAAAAAAATACAAATAATTGTGTCTCTAACATAAAATGTAGTCTGTATATTTAAATGTGGAGTGATAGGTTACGGGGAAGGGAATTCTGGCAAAAATATTAATGGCTGACTGAGGAGCACTTTAGATGATTGGGATGATTCTTCTAAGATGATAAAGAATGTGTTACCAAGTTTGAAATGATGGGGCATGCAAGATGGGTGTGTGTGAGGGGGGGGGGTGAAAAGTGAAAAAGTGTGAGGGATTCATTTGACAGCTGGTCTGAAAGTTATTTAGTTGTAAAGAAATATCTGTGATATGGTATGTTACCCAAATTCCCCCCAAAAAATCTTTGTTTTTTTTTTCTTTTGTTTCCTGTGAAATATTTGACCACAGTTCTTTAGATATCCTTGTCACTGCCACCACATTGTTCCTCAAATGAAATAAATAAGTAAAGTAGGGACATAAATCCAGAAAAATACAAGCAGAACGTACACCTGATTGCATTTTGTTTTCTCTGACCCAATGCAGTCTTATCTTACTCCTCAGCACTTTTGGTCTATTTATTTTCACTTCTCAATTTCCCAGTTTCATTTAGGACTTTCAAACAGATAACCTGTGGTTTCTTTAGCAAAGGTCACAGGTGAAGAGAATATCCTGGGAGAAGTGGAAGTAAGAGTGAAAATACGGCTATGCAGCACAGGCTAAATGGGTTTAAAATGGAAGCAAAACATATCCTTGTGCATTTCCATGCACACACATAACAAGCACAGAAACCTTGTCCGTGCTTGTTATGTGTGAGCTCATCACACTATCTTTGATCTGATTCAGAGAGTATGCAAATGATGTGTGCACACAGACGCACACAAGGCATTTTTTGCGCTCCTGCCAGCTGCTCAGATCATCAGACAACCCAAAGTTAGCCACACTAGGTTTCTCTTTCCAAGGATGCATAAAGTAAACATTGCTAACTGGACTGTCTAATACTTTTAATTTAAGTACAAGTTCTCCTTTTGATTCATGACTGCCCTCATATACATTTATGGGAGCATATAATATGCATTGTGTGTATTGAATGTAATGTGTGTTATTTTAGGTTCATTTGATCCATATGCATTCATTGGTCTGATCTCATTGAATTACAGACAGCCACAGGGGTGATACTTTCACATTAGTCAAAGCTACAATTCCATTTGGTTTGGAAATCCTCTCACTCGGACATGCAATAGGACATGTGAGTGCACATATGTGGCTTTCATACAGCTGTTTCACACACCATGATATTGGCTTTCTGCTAACATCTGTCGCTCACAGCGATGAAAATATTTGTCATGCTCACAAGTGCAGATCTGCTGGCATACACACACCAGTGAAGTCATGCAACCATCGTTTCACTTGTATGAATATGCCTTTACACATGTGCTTGCTGTCCCCAACGTGTAGTATAAGCATCCATTCAGAGATTTTCCCAGACAGATAGTGTTAATAGTAGTTGCCAAGTTTACAGTTTTTTTTAATTAACTGTACAGTGTTTTATTTTTCTTTGTAATTACAGTCAAAATAATTAATATAAGAGACAACTGATATTTATTTTTTTAAGAGGGATGTCAGTTATGAACCATTTAATTTCCCCTCACACATATACATGTAGTCCAACTATCATGAAACATAACAATATTTTCTTGTCAGCTTCTCAACCGAACCTTCCTGATTGATTTTCTCAGCTGTCTCAAAAGATCAGTATAGTAGATCCCTGCAATAGCATGACCACTCCCCTGGTCTTGCATCAGCAGCAGCACTCTTTGCGTCACAATAAACATCCATTTCAGTCTCTTGAGAGGGGGATGTCTCTTTAAAGTGATCTTTAAAGAGGCATCCCCTTCAAATTCCTTGACAAATCTCTTAGGATCTGCCTGAATAAATAGTAAGATTGCCCGTGTCTTTTTCTAATTACACCATAGGATTTTCAGGACCCAACAAACTGACACAGTGTGCATTTTGAGTACTTTGTGATGATTGCTTGGACACTTTCCTGGGAAATACCCATGCTCTGTGTCAACACAACAATATGTTATTTGTCAGTCTGTCAAGATGATGTCATGGACCTTGTCAGTGGTCTCTACTGTAGTGACAGTTACTTGATTTCCAGGACAGCAGACATCTTTTATGCTCACTGTCATGTTGTAATTCAGCAAACCACATTCACCATGCTGTATGAAGGTGTTATTACCAAGTACTCATGAAGATCATTGGGTGAAAAGCATTTGGGAAAGCTGATGGTTTTTTTTAAAGGTTTTATGTTACTGAAGTTGAAATACCAAAAAAGCTACTAAAATTAATGATATAGCACCATTGACAATTTCTAGTTGTTTTTAAATGGCGAAATGCTTATGTTCTACAAATGTATTATTTGTAATAATTGCTGACATCAACAACTGCCACTCGATTATGGAAAAAGAAAAAATGACCGGGGAAAAGAAAGATAATATTTTTGTAAATGTAGAAAGACAGGTTTATGAAGAATTCAATTTTTTTGCTATCCTTACAAGCTTGTCTTTCAGAACAACACATTTTATTTCTTTTTACTCTTTTTTTCAGCCAATAATGAAATTCTATCCCAGGTCCTGCTTCTCTCACCATGGCAACAAAGATCATCAAGTGTAATGAAGATGAACACTTAATAAAGACTGTTTAGGGGTGTTTCAGACAGATGATTTTGATTGTGACACATTCTAGTAAGATGCATCTACTACTTAAGTAGTAGAATTGATGTCAAGTGTGGTTTCTTAGTTTATAATCAAATATTGTGGGGAAAAGTATATCCCACTTGACCTGAGATTTTAGATTCATCATAGTTTTGAATGTGGCCATCACATGCATATGAATTTAGATTCTTTGGGTTCTTGTTTGCAGCATTATTTCATTCTTTTTCTTTTTGTCAAATTTTACCTTTGACATAATGTCAAGATAAAGAGGGTAGGTCTACTTGCATGTGGCAAGAATTATTTTCGTTGCATGGCCGAAAGTATGTGATACTTTTGCCATAACACATTAGTGCAATCCAGAAGTTTCACTGCTTTGGCTTTAGGGATAGAGAGAAAGGCTTCTCATCACCAGTAACTTTGCTCGTTGGTTTTTCACACGTTTATTTCAGAACGCCTGTCTGTGCTTGTTATGTGTGAGGCCTATTTTTCTACAATAACCCAATGCTATTGCAGGCCAGCAGCATCACTATTTGACAGCCAACGTCTGGTCACCATTTTCCCTAGAGATTTGACCTAAGCAGACATCTTTTCTGTGAGACACTGGCTGAACGAACACACAGCCTGTTTTCCTGTGAACATTAGGACACAACACATACACCATAGAACAGATACGCTCCCAGAATAGGATGGAAAGAGAGGGACTAAAGGACATCATGGCGAATTAAACCCAAGGTGGTGATACTGTGAATATATATATTTTTTTAACTTTTGAACTTTCATTCATAAAAAACAGTGGAAGTTTATGTATATACTAGAGTTTGTGTGTATGTGTGGGTGTGTGTTGAGTGTAAATATATTTATAAATGTAAAAAATGATTAGTGTAATGTTTTCTGAGCACAGTTCTTTTATTGCAGTTCATCAAATTCTGAATCAATAGGTGTTAGTGACATTGTTTTGTAACGATGGACACTAGTGAAATGTAATCGGCCTTTGTTTGCTTATTTCTGTTCATCTTCATTTTCTTTCTCCCCCTTTATTTTATTCCTCTTGTTGCATTCATGCATAGATGGCATGCTAAGTGAAAGAGGAGCCAATGGGGATGAGCAATGCCTGCTAAGCTGGTCTTAGTCATGGGGCATTGTCAGTAGATTAATGGAGCGGAAGGAACCATCCGTTCTCTCTCCAGAGGGGAGCTTTACTTTTGGTAGCGTTGAGAGCAGGGGGAGGATAAACAGGAAGGGAAGGATGTGACTCTGTTTCAAATAAATGATAATGAGATTCCGCGATCTAGTGACAAACTATTTATTTTATTATTTACAGTAATATAGATGTACATGAACCCTACCCATAATGATATTAAACCACCTTAAAGACTGTTTAAAACCCTTTTGTATGAAAGAAAATGTTTCTTTAATAGTCAGACGTGCACTGCGTTCTGTGAGTCTCAGAGCGCCAACAGCATGCGTGAGTGGTATCACATGACTACATACTAAAAATCTGCGATGTAGTGAAGCCGTACATCTTGAAGCGTGAACAAGCGAGGGATTACTGCATATGGATTTAACATGGTGTCAGTCAAGGTTATTCTTGGTTATTCTCGTCAATCTAGACATGCAAACTTATTTAAGTCAATTACATTACACAACGTGGAATAGCAGCAGTGACTATGGCCAAAAATTTATTCTTGCGACCTGCCGTCTGTTGTGCTGTCGAAACAATTTTAAATGCTATATAATGGACCCCAAGTGGTCATGAAGCAACATTAAGGCAACTATTTCCTGTCAGTGGTTAATGTCAGATGTTGCTTTGTGTATTGGGCTTTCTGGGTTTTTTTGTTTGTTTGTGTTTATTATTAAATTAAATTTATCATTTCTTATTGATACCAAATAAAAACACCTTCGACACATCTGGCTCCAATAATTAATAGTCTAGAACAAAAGTTAAGACTGCTCTATAAATTGTATCTGTATGGTCACTGAATCCTTAAATTTGCTGTGATTTTTTTTTTTTTTTTGCTTCCTTGAAATGTAGACCAAGACATTTTTTTTTAGATTTGAAGAGTGTTTGCTACAACTACATCAGTCAATTGCATTTACAGTCTGATGTCACAAATACAAGTTAAAAATAATAAGTTGACAATGCCCCCCCACCCCCCTTCAATTCTATTATGAACAGAATTCTGTTGTATGTAATGGCATGGATTTGCATTAGGAAAGTGAATGCTGCCTATCTCATCGTCACTGATATATCACTTCACATCTTTAACACTGGACAAACAAACAGGTACACAAATGATACACTTGTGTATTTGAAATTGTAAATATTTGCAAATGTTTAGGTGCAGATTGTATTTTATTTCAAACATTATTTACTAATTAACACGGAAAACATGTTCCAAAATGAAGGTGGGTTAATGACTACTAAGACGGAGACTAGTTTAATTGATGGATTGCTATTAACGCTGCTGTTAAAGTGCAACAATGGCCTTTCAATCCTTCACACTTCATTGTTCTTACCTGAAAGAAAATTGCACAAGCATTAATATAAAAGCACAGGAGTCAACATGACATTTCCACAGGTGCATTTAAAGCTTGTTCAGACCCGGTATTAACGTTCAACTGGATGATTCAATCATAAGTGGACTGTTGTCAGTCTGTCAGTTCACACCTGACATTATAATGCCTTTCCACATGAGTCTCGAGGGATGGCTTATGATTGGACCTCACTTTTCCACTCAAAATGCAAATAAACAAGTGAAACTCTGGGAAATCAGGAAATGATTTTTAGAGAAGGAGCAAAAGAAAAAAAAAAAACTAAATATATACAGTATCATTTTCCAAATTTATGACAAGTATGAGTTGAGTTGTTGTAAACAGTGCTTCGTAAAGTTGACAACTTTTTCTTCACTCAGCAGCTTACGATATTTAAGTGATGTTTAGGGGTGTCTAGGAATATTGTAGAAATTAGATAAATGATGAAATCAGTTGAAATACAGGGCGTGTTCACAAACATCTTCTGCCTTGGGAAATACAAGAGCTCAAACACTAACTGCATTGCTGCAGTCCAAAGTTAAATTACTGTGCAAGCCATTGTGCCATTGTGGCCTCTTCTATTTTGTTTGCCAGAGGTTGTTGGTTCAGAAGGTGTTCCTTCAGTATAGTGGACCCTCTGTCAAAATAACTAGGTTGTACATTGACATCCTTAGAATTGGGTCTCATTAATTGACTCTGTGTCCTCAATGACTTTGAGCGGCATTCAGACCTTAACTTATATCTGTCCACTTGTGATCAGTTCACTCAGGGTAGATGCTAATACAAGGTATTACCATGGCTTTAGACATCATTTGGTGCAAATATGCCAGATAAATCACATCTTTCTGGTTTTTCAAAGAAGTTGAATGTCCAAAATATACCATCTTTACAAGCAGACGGGAATGTTTTCAATTTCTTTCTTATTTAATTATATTATTTACTTAAGTGTTTTCAGTATTCAAATAGTTACCCAACATTTATTTCTGTCTTGGACAACAGATGGAAATGATATAAAGCACTACTTTGGAAATTTCCCCACGGTGGGACTAATAAAGGAATATCTTATCATATCTCTACTTGTCTCTGAAATGTAATGTTTATATTTCCTTCCCTCACTTTGAATGTGTGTTACAGAGAAAGAGCAATTATTGACTGTTATATGTCGTCCTCTTATTACTTTTTATTATATTATCTCTCTTCTCCCATCCCCCACATTAAAGGTTGAGGCATTAAGGGCCGACTGCCGCTGACCTTTCCCTCTTCATGCATCTATTATCCAACAGGACTAATCATGCTTTTCATGTGCCTTAAACAGTTGTGAGGAGGCAAAGGGGTGGATGTTGAGAAATGTCAAGGTCTTGCCTTGTTCACATTTTGTCTGAGATTAGACTATAGTGTTAAAGATCCTGTGGACTAACTGAGGTTCTAGTCTTGTATGAAATATGGTAATGATATTTCAATCCATGGAAGGCCAAACACATCTACGGTACTACCAATTACACACAGACATGGTCATTAACTAAAGCTTTTTATGTACAGTGCGCCCTCGTTCTCTGTGGTTAATGCGTTCCAGGAACCACATGCGATGAACAAATTACGCAATAGAGCGACAAACAATTTATCTTATTATTTACAGCAATTTAAATGTTCATGACCATCACCATACTTATATTAAACCACCTTCTATCTGTATCACCTTTACCCACAGTCTTATCGACTGTTCAAAGCACTTTTGTGTGTCACGGAAGTCCGGGGGGCACGGAACCAAACACACTTCAGGATGCCGTCAGACAATAGAATGCACGTACGGTATCACATGACTGCCTACCAAAAATCTGCAATGAGGTGAGGTCGCGAGCTTTGATGCGCGAATGCTCAAGGGCACACTGTAGAGGCATTCCAACCCATTCCAATAAATGTTCTTTTTTTCTTTGTGTAACTATGCAGAGAAACATTACACCAGTTGCTTGAGTGTGGGTGTTTTACAGCAGTTTTCATACTTAACACTGCACTTCAGCCTATAGTGTCTTAAAATTGGCCTGATTTGGGATATAATTTAGTTTTCTGATATTTTGAATGTAAGCTAAGGAGGTAGCAGTCAGTAGTGTCTGGTTTGAGACACTTGATCATATGTGCCACTCAGTGCAAATTGTTCACAGCATTTGACAGAAACTTAACCTCAGATCTCTCTTTCCATATTTTGTTGGATGTTTTTGAGTCCATTAAGCATGTGATATGAGTCCAGTTTGTGTTACCATTTCCTCACAAGTTTGGTCAAAAGTACTGACAGCTTTGTTACACACCTGATTTAGACAGCAACTACCATTCTTTACAGTACATTGAATTTAACATTTCAATTCCCCTGAAACAGTTTTAAATAGCTTCTGTTGCATTGGGGCTGTGGAATCTACGGATAGATTAAAAGAAACAACCCAGACGTCCATTTTCATAATTACGTTTTGGTGCCAAGCCCAACTGCTTGGCTAGCACTCTTAGAAAAGCAGCAAAGGACTGAGAGAGGGGGAGATAGCAAGGGGAAATCAATACTTCAGTTGAATCAGCCATAGTTTTGTTTTGTTTTTTTTAATTGTTGTTTTTTTACTCAGGAAAAGCAAAATAGATAGAACTTGGACAGAGGCGATCTTGCCCCTGGGGCTATAGTACTTGGTTAAGCAATAGTCTAAAGATGCTCCATGATAAACAAACTTCTGTACTCTACTGTCAACATAGGTGACACAACAATTTGAGTGCATCAGTGTGCCGACTCCCCCTGTGTGACTGTCAGTAGCAGAACCTTTGCTCCGTAATACTGGTGCACAGCTAGAAGCGAGACACCAAAAGAAATAGGAAGTATAACTTGTTGACTTTCCCATTTGCTCCATTCTCTCTTCTTTCTGTAAGACCCCAGTCAAAGTCTGGTTACATCAATGTAAAAATAGATAATTCAGGACTGTAAGATGTTCAGGTAGAGCTCTTTTGTACACAAACACATATACAGACCATATATCCTTGATCAGTCAATTCTGTCCTGCATAATTATATTGCTTTCATTTACATCTCTGTGTCCCCTGTTAAGCTCAGTAAAATTTTATATCGTCGATGTTATTCTCCAGATGCCCATCCTCTCTTACTATGGCCTTTTTTATTAAGGCATTCAAATTTTAGAGTAAATAAATCACTTCTATGGCCGGTGTCTGTAAAAGAAACCACTGGTCTTTGACATTTAGTACTTTAATGGGGGAACAAGCATGCATATTATAAACTGTATACAGTACTTGTGTACAGTACTGAATACTTAGACAATTGGAGATAGAGAAGGAGCAATTTCTGGTGTATGAAATCAACAGCTGCTACTTTCGTTTCAGGTGTTACCTGCAACATTGTATGCATCAAAGTCCATGTGCATGTCCGAAATGTGCAGTCATTCACCAGCAATCCTCTATGTACCACTCTAACCTCTCCTTGGCAGCAGTGCTGGTTTACCTCCCAAGCCTGAATAAAATTATCATATATATCATGAAGTCGACCATAGTATTAGCAGTAATTCGCAATATATAGCTGCAGCTGCAGAGAAACGGCCACTGTAAATCACACTCCGTCAGCCTTTCATGCAAGCTCAGTCATGGTTTGTAGAGACCATGAAGTGATTGTAAAGGCTTTGCTACTTTCTGAAGGGTGAGGGTTCTAAATCATGTAGGCTTAAAACAAAAACAGAAAATGTGAAGTGTTTCATATTGAAACTAAAACAAAGTTAAACGAAAGGCTAAATACTTATTTTGAATTGTGTCTTCACTGACAGAAAGGCTCATTTTTCTTGTTAAATAGTTCATCTCAAAATGTTAAATAACTATTTTGAATTTCTTTTTCACCAGCAGTCTTGGGTCATTACATTTTTTTTATTTTCATCCTTATGTTCATATAGCTATTATATACTGTATGTAATTCACAAATGTAAATTTAAAAAAACAACAACATCCAACTATTGGGAACCTGTGGAAATTCCACGATAAAATAATAATATCAGACTTCATACCAAACAAATGAAAACAAATGTAATGGTATTATAAACCTAGCGCTCTCAACATACTCAAAAATTAACATGGTGGCATAACGACTTTGTGTTGGCATATCATGGATCGCGCTGGGTGGGCATTGCAAAGCCGTAGATGAAAGTTATCAAGCTAACTGGAGAAAGAAAGCTAACTAATCCTGAGTTTGGGAAAGGAGCTAACGTTAAAGGAAGCGGCACCTGTCAAAAGAGCAACTGAGTCTGGAACGCCCAATTACAGCCAGATTTGGTGTTTTGCCCATATACGTTCTTAGCAACATCCAGGCAAATGCTGTGGCCTTTACCACTCCACTGGCTAGGCGTAGAATTTTACCTAATTGGAAATCACCACAACCCCCCCCCATGTATCAGTTTGGTTGAAAGACATCATGTTTTGTTTTTTTTCTTTTGAATTGGAAAAAATCAAATTTACCCTACGTGGGGACACAAGTTGATTTTTTAAGCAGTGGTGTTCTTTTATACAATATTTTACGGATTTACAAACCCTTCCATAATCTGAAATTACTTTTTACAGTCTTTCTTGATTGCTTACACACATTTTCTGGTACCTGAGACACAATTACCACAACATGTAACTCATGCACCAGCCCCCTGAACCATTTCTGCTAAACTGCAAACACGATTTCTGTGTTACACACAAATTTCAATTGTAAAACACACTTTTTTCAAAACACTACACACAATTATCTGCATTAGACACAATGTTCATGAAGAAAATCGCTTTGTTTCACAAAGAACACACTGTCATTCAAAATTCTAAACTTACTTGCCCTAGCATGTGCACTGACTCACCACATCAGCAAACACTTGCCAAACAGTTTTACAATCAGCAATCACAGCTTTAGCATAAAAGGGCAACAGGTGAGCTTGTCTGTTTTGGAACAATGGATACCAACAGAGGCATAGTCAGAGCCAGAGGAAAACATTGCCTGTGATGTGAATGAGGTGTTGTGGCAAAATCCAAACAGAAGACAGGATGCAGCACAGTTTCTTTTTCGTTTTTTTTTTTTCTTACTGTAACTGCATTTTTCTATTTTGTATTTGCAACTTTGTGTTGGTTTGGATGTACACTGTGTACATTGTTTTTGTTGGGAAAAATAAAATATATTTGTTACAGTGTACTTTTCTGTTCTGAGTATAAAAACAAATATATATAAATAAATAGAATAAATATTCTAAAATATTTTACACTTTTTTCTGTATTGTCTGTAGTAAGTGTAACACTGAACAAAAAAGGCCCAAGTCCTTATGATGAAAGGAGAAGAAGTGTTTTCCATTCATCACAGTGTTTTACATTGATCACATCAGTGTTCAAATGGTTCTTATAAATATCTACTCATTCGATGGTCATTTGACAACAAAACACCATTTTGAGAAGAGATAACGTTGTTCTGAAAGTAATGCTTCATTTTGCAAGAGAAGTGAGAGGTTTTGACCATTGTGTGTGTGTTTTTGGATTTGTGTGTAGAGTTCTGAGGGTATGAAGCATGCTTTCAGAAAATATGTGTAAGCAATCGAGAAAAACTGTATCATGAAATTGTGAGCCTGTTATGTGAAGGGAAGAGGAAGGGGCGGTTGGGTGGGTGGGATTTTTTTTTTCTCTGATTTACATTATCGTACAAACTCTCTTCTCTGAACATGGACAGAACTGTGTGTGTGTGTGTGTGTGTGTGTGTGTGTGTGTGTGTGTGTGTGTGTGTGTGTGTGTGTGTGTGTGTGTGTGTGTGTATAAAATCAAATAAGTAGATCTATTAATAATTCCCGTAGGTCCCGTAGGGAATGTTGTTCACACGACGACGCATACCCAGCGTTTTAAAAAAACTTTTGTTCCGGATATCTGCGTTGTCGTGTGGACGAAACGTGGAACTGCAACAAAAAGCTTCACTGCCCGATGCCTTACGCCATATTGTTCACGTGATTCCTTCTGGCCGATGATTGGTTGGGCGCCGTGATTGGTTGGGCGCTTGAATGGTTGGGTGCTTGATTGACAGGTAGTGGACAGAGTTAAAGCGTGACAGTGGATATTTCAGGTGAACTTAGTCAAATATGTAGGTAGGGAGATATTTCCTTACAATCAAAAGTGAAAGATATTCATATCTTCTGTCCAAAATTTAAATTGTAGACAGAAGCAAAAAATAATTGGTATACGCTATTCAAAATTAGAAACCCAATTTCCTTTTTGGCAAAGTACACACAAGTACACGCAAAGATCAGACAAATTCACAGAAAATGGACAAAAGGCTTACATCAAGATTGAGGAATGCCTAAGATTTATCTTTTCTTCCATTGAAATTACAATAGAAGTCTGCCTACAAGGAAAAGACTTACAATTATTTTCTGACTGCAGTTTATTTTATATTCAGTTACAATATTAATTTCCAAAATTTTATTTTTTCTGCAATTAGTTCATGGTTCAAGCTTCAAAGGATTATCTCTGGTTTGTTTTTAGCATTTAATATTTTATTTTTTTCTTTACTATAATTTATGTCACACAAATTTTACAGCAAAATTTCAAGGTTAAGAGTAGCGTTTTAGTCATGAGCCTATGTGAACTGGGCGTGCTACTGCAACGGGCTAATCAAACATAATGTTCCTAAGATACTGTACATAATGATGAGGGGAAACTGCACTGCTGAAGTCTTTAATTGAAATTATAGCTCCATACGGAGTGTCAAAATCATGCTATTAAAAATTGTGTAAAATATAATTATGAAGATTTTTGTTGTCTAATTTTAAAGCATACATGAACTACATTCTTTTTTAATAGTGCACAATTTAACATGCAATGAAAAGAACTGCAATGCAAAACAAGTTTTGCGTTATATCCTTGTTCATGTCTTAAAGTTGTGGGCAGAACCTGCACACAGCATCACTCCATCAAAAGAAGTACTGTCAAAAAGCAAACATAAATGCAATTCAGCATAAATAATGCTTAAGTGATCTCTTTTTCACATCTCTATTGTGGTATTGTTTTTAAGGGTATTATCACATTTCCCGTCAGCTTTCACCTGATCACCAATGTATGTCTCCAATGTAAAAACCAAATGTAAAAACATTTGATGAAGATGGACAGTTCATGGATGGCTTAACATAACATTCACTGACCTCATGAGAGGTATTATTAGGGATGAGTGAGCACATCACTATCTCTATTGGTTCAACCATTTAAATTATCTGTATCCGTATCTGTACTCGAAATGGGCGGGACTTAAGTCAGAAGTGGGCATGGTTTGACCGGAAATGGGTGGGGCTTAAAACAGTACATTTTAAGTCTGAAATTGATATGGATTGATCAGAAGTTTCTTTATTGTTTAATTTAAAACTATTTACAGAAAGTATCTTATGAACTCATGCTTTTGATCACAATAGCAAAGGAACTATTTGCTGAACAAGTATTTTTATGAACTCAGAACATGAAGTGCATGAATGAAAACAATTCTTGCAACAGGAAATTATAAACTACAAAGTATGCATGAACAAGAGTTGTCATACGCAACATAACTTTCTATTTTTTTTCTTCTTTTACTTTTTAATATATATATATTTTTAGAGAGCGAGCAGGTGTGTGTGTGTCTGTGTGTGTGTGTGTGTGTGTGTGTGTGTGTGTGTGTGTGTGTGTGTGTGTGTGTGTGTGTGTGTGTGTTATGTAACTGTTAAAATGTCCAGTCGTTCTTAACCTGGGTTCGAATGAACCTTAGGGATTCAGTGAGTCAGTCTCAGGGGTTCGGCGGAGATCGAGGTCAAGACAAAACACCCGTAATGATGTGTCGGGTGTTTTTGCTGAAAATACACGAATCACTGTGAACCGTTGACACATTGTGTCAATTCGTGATGACACACCCCCTTATCCATCACTGGCTGCAGTGATCACGCTACATTGATTAGCCTACCTGTGCTACATGGGATTTTTCGCACTCAGTAGTTGATTTATGCCTGTCATGATGGTACCTCATCCGATTGCTTTCTTAATATTTTAACTCATAGTAAGTATGTGAGCAAAAAAAGAAAGTGGTCGGACGAACATGAATTTACATGTACTGTATAATGGAATGTGATGGGAGTCAGCATTCTGCATGATTTGCAATGTCAAGTTGAGCAACTCTAGTCTCGCACTGGCAAAAATAAAGGAACACTACCTTAAGCTGCATGGAAAACAAAAACAGATTTTGCTGTGAAAATGACATAAGAGTAGCACTTGCCAAGGTGAAGCCGCATATATCTGAACTGGTCTCTCAATAACAACAGCAGAAGTCATACTGATTTGCAGGTAGGTAATTTCATGTGAGTTCATGCACTCTCTTTGTTTTGTTCTTTGAAAAAGGTGATACTAATGCACAATTCCTTACATATACCAATAAAATACATACTTATGTCTTTTTTTTTTTCTTTTTTTTTACTAAAGAAGGGTTCGGTGAGTGAGCATATGAAACCGGCAGGGTTCGGTACCTCCAACAAGGTTAAGAACCACTAGTCTATACACTATATAAATTATTAATTTGAACTGAAGAGAGAAAGTATCAAATTAAGAGCAGTGATTCTCTGTTACATCCGTCTATGTCAGTGGTCCCCAACCACCGGGACGTTAGGTGCCGGGCAGCACAGAACGTTTAACTTTCTTTTTATTTTTGTATTGATTACCAGTCGAAAGATGTTTTTTTTCGATGTTTTATTTATTACGTAACATAGCTGGGCACAAGCCAGTGTCTTATTGTGCCGGTCCCAAGCCCGGATAAATACAGAGGGTTGTGTCAGGAAGAGCATCTGACGTAAAACTTTTGCCAAATTAAACATGCAAATCAAATCTATGACTTCCATACTAGATTGGTCCAGGCGCGGATTAACAATGACTGCCATCAGTGCTGTTCACTTACAGAGTGCTGGTAAAAATCGGGCTACTGTTGGTCAAAGGAGAGGAGGGAAGTCTGTTCGCAGGAAGAGAGAGAAGAGGAACGCCAACAGTATAGGACTGAAAGTAAAGGATGGAAACGGCTATGGTGAATACTTTCTTCCAGAAGAGGCAGGAACATAGGGTGACCAATAGTGGAGGTAGGAAAACACAAGTAAACCACATCTTGTGTAGACGGTGTAATCTGAACGAGATCAGTGACTGCAAAGTAATGGTAGGCGAGAGTGTAACCAAACAGCCTAAGATGGTGGTGTGTAGGATTACTCTGTTGGTGAGGAAGATGAAGAAGGCAGAGGCAGAGCAGAGGACGAAATGGTGGAACCTAAAAAAGGAAGAGAGTTGCATGACTTTTAGGAAGGTGTTAAGACAGGCTCTGGGTGGTCAGGAGGTGCTTACAGATGACTGGACAACTACAGCTAATGTGATAAGGGAGACAGGTAGGAGAGTACTCGGTGTGTCATTTAGAAGGAAAGTAGATAAGAAGACTTGGTGGAATGAGGAGGTACCGGAGTGTATAGAGAGAAAGAGGTTAGCTAAGAAGAAGCAGGACACTGAGAGGACTGAGAATAGTAGACAGCAGTACAGGGAGATGCAGCGTAAATTCAAAGTAGAGGTAGCAAAGGCCAAACAAGGGGTTTATGATGACTTGTATGTTAGGTCGCACAGTCGGGAGGGAGAGGCTGATCTATACAGGTTGGCAAGACAGAGACAGATAGGAGGGACGTTCAGCAGGTTAGGGGGATTAACACTAGAACGCCTATGGCCGAGCCATTTGGCTCGAAGGGTGCTCATTCCCTACAACCGAGCCGACTGGCAAGAAGGTTTTTATCTACACCTTTAATCACCTGTGAACAATTGCTATTGTTACGTAAATGAGGACATGCTGAGCCTCATCAAGGGAACCTAATCACTTTCTCAATTTGTCATCTTAGGAAGAGATCAAAAGCTGTCTAAAACAATCCAGTGGACTTTAGGTTTCAAGAAACTTGAATCCAAGTCCAGTGGATTGATTTTAACAGCTTTGGATAACCATGACCTGAATAACTGAGAACCTACACAAATGTCTTTGGAAGAGATCAATACACAAGGGTTTTTTCCCTTATTTATCGATAACAGACATAGAAAAACAACAGAGCCCTCCAGAGCAAGCATAAGCGACAGTGGCAGGGAAAGACTCCCTCATTGAGGAGGAAACTCTGGGCAGAACCCAGACTTTGGAGGGCGGTCATCCACCTTGACTGGGTTGAAAAGGAAATTATTTGCGTGTGTGTGTTTGCTACTCTGGTGATTGAGTACACTGTGTATCACAGCGCTGGCTCTCCCACGGCACCACCTTTTTACATGATCCACATGCGTATTTATAACAGTGAATACATCGTAGGGTGGGGTGGTTGTTTTTACATTGACTGTTCACCTGACAGCGAGCTCTTTTGCCGGGGCCAGGTGAGGGAGATTGTTGCCGAAGCAA
Source organism: Antennarius striatus (assembly GCF_040054535.1). Lineage (NCBI taxonomy): Eukaryota > Metazoa > Chordata > Actinopteri > Lophiiformes > Antennariidae > Antennarius > Antennarius striatus. Next base: position 8,203,472 of record NC_090783.1, on the reverse strand, counting down.
TTCTACCTCTCATGCCTTTTTTGCACCAATATGAGAGTGTGCCAATTTCTTCAGGAAGTCCCACTGTCTCTCCTTCCTCCTGGTGAATGCTCCTTACAGTACATACGCATTCAATGCTGCCATGTCAATCATATTGTAAAACACAGCCACTGGTTGTGGCCTTTGCTTTTAGATGAATTTCTGGCTCTCCTGGTCTCTCAGCCCTACCACCACCCCCCACACTGGCCAGGGCCAAGAGAGAATACCTAATGCTAAGTTGTGCTTTCTAAACAATTGGAATTTGCATTTCGATTGAGTGGTGTCAACCACATTTTCAAATGAATTGTTAGCATACCAGGCACCTTTAGCTAGCAGTGACTTAGCTCTTGAAAGTTCAGAAAAGGCCAGGAGTTCTAGTGTTAAGGATAGGGATGGGAAGTGTATTGACAGGTGCCAGTAGTGTGATGAGAAGATGGAAAGAGTACTTTGAAGAGTTGATGAATGAGGAAAATGAGAAAGAACAAAGACTAGAAGAGGTGGCTGTTGGGGACAAGGAAGTAACAAAAATTAGTCAGGATGGAGTGAGGAGAGCATTGAAGAGGATGAAGAGTAGAAAGGCACTTGGTCCTGACTATATACCTGTGGAGGTATGTAAGTGTCTAGGAGAGGTGGCAGTAGAGTTTCTGACTGGGTTGTTCAAAAGGATCTTAGCTTGTGAGAACATTCCTGAGAAATGGAGGAGCATCTTCTCACTATCTAAAAATGGTGCCCGTTTTTAAGGACAAGGGAGATGGGCAGAGTTGTGGCAATTACACAGGAATAAAACTGATCAGCTGTACAATGAAGATATGGGAAAGAGTAGCTGAAAACTAGATTAAGGGCAGAAGAGAGCATTTGTGAGCAGCAGTATGGTTTCAGGCCAAAAAAGAGTTCTACAGATGCAGTATTTGCTTTGAGGACATTGATAGAGAAATACAGAGAAGACCAAATGGAGCTACATTGTGTTTTTGTAGATCTGGAGAAAGATTATGACAGGGTGCCCAGAGAAAAATTGGCATTGTATGAGGAAGTCTGGATTGGCAGAGAAGTATGTTAGAGCAGTCCAGGACATGTATGAGGACTGTAAGACAGTGGTGAGGTGTGCTGTAGGTGTGACAGAGGAGTTCAGGGTGGAGGTGGGACTGCATCAGGGATCAGCTCTGAGCCCCTTCTTGTTTGCTATGGTGATGTACAGGCTGACAGACGAGGTTAGACAGGGATCTCCATCGACTATGATGTTTGCAGATGACATTGTGATCTGCAGTGAGAGCAGGGAACAGGTGTAGGATAAGCTAGAGAGGTGGAGATTTGTTCTGGAAAGGAGAGGAATGAAGGTTAGCCGCGGTAAGACAGAATACATGTGTGTGAATGAGAGGGACCCAAGTGGAAGACTGAGGTTACAGGGAGAAGAGATCAAGAAGGTGGAGGATTTTAAGTACTTAGGATCAACAAAAGAAGTGAACAAGTGTGTACAGGCAGGATGGAACGGGTGGAGAAAAGTGTCAGGTGTGATGTGTGATAAAAGAGTTTGAGCTAAAATGAAAGGAAAGGTGTACAAAACTATGAAGAGACCAGCGATGTTGTTTGGCCTAGAGATAGTGTCACTGAGGAAAAGACAGGAGACAGAGCTTGAGGTAGCAGAGATGAAGATGCTGAGGTTCTCTTTGGGAGTGACCAGGAAGGATAGGATCAGGAATGAGTACATCAGAGGGACAGCACATGTTAGAGGTTTTGGAGATAAAGTCAGAGAGGCCAGACTGAGATGGTTTGGACATGTCCAGAGGAGAGATAGTGAATATATTGGTAGAAGGATGCTGAGTTTTCAACTGCCAGGCAGGAGGCCTAGGTTAGCCGCAGTAAAACAGAATACATGTGTGTGAATGAGAGGGACCCATTCAGCCACATGAAGGTGAAGGAAGTACGTAGTACGTAGGGTCAACAGTCCAGAGCCATGGAGAGTGTGAAAATGAGGTGAAGAAGCGTGTACAGGCAGGATGGAACGGGTGGAGAAAAGTGTCAGGTGTGATGTGTGATAAAAGAGTTTCAGCTAAAATGAAAGGTGTACAAAACTGTGGTGAGACCAGCCATGTTGTTTGGTCTAGAGACAGTATCACTGAGGAAAAGACAGGAAACAGAGCTGGAGGTAGGAGAGATGAAGATGCTGAGGTTCTCTTTGGGAGTGACCAGGATATATAGGATCGGGAATTAGTACATCACAGGGACAGCACATGTTAATTGTTTTGTAGATAACGTCAGAGAGGCCAGAGATGGTTTGGACATGTCCAGAGGAGAGATAGTGAATAAATTGGTTGAAGAATGCTGAGTTTTGAACTACAAGTCAGGAAGGCCTAGGTTTATGGACGTAGTGAAAGAGGACATGGAGGTAGTTGGTGTGAGAGAAGAGGACGCAGAAGACAGGGATTCAATGGAGGCAACTTATTCGCTGTGGCGACCCCTGAAGGGAACAGCGAAAAGGACAGGAAGAAGAAGACATCTGTCCAGAATGACGCACTGACAAATGCATGAATCTCTGCCTCTTGACAGGTCTCGGTGACGTGACAGGTTACCAGCCGTTACCTCTAAATTAAGCACTCACAACTGTGCCAGTGTTCTGGATTGAAGTCGAGGCAGATTTTCTAAAGATTGCCCAAAAAATATCAAAAACCCTGCTTCCATTTCCATCCTCCTGTCAGGATTTTTTGAAGTGACCATAAAGAAAACCAAACTGCGGTCATCAGGTGTCATTGTCCCTCGTTACCCATAGATCAGCAGTCCTCAACCACCCTTTTATTGGAAGTGATTAGTATTTCCCCTATGTTGAATGCACTGATTGTAAGTCACTATATTTCAAAATAAACCTCTTTAGTGCAGGCACTGGAATTGAGTTTTTAACATAATTAGTTTTTACAATTATTTTGTTTACAGAGATGTTGATTATCAATTTATGACAAAAAAGGTTGTTTATTGTCTGCTGATGTCTGCATTTTACATTAAATTACTGCAGCTATCCTGGCATCATTAACGATTATCAAGCAAATGAAGGCCAGTTCTTGAAGGTATTGTACTAGATGAAACCGGTGCATGGCGTAAAAAATGTTGGGGACTGCTGGTTATAAGGATTTTCCTTCAGTATGACCACAAGTATTGACGAGTTTTACTCGTAACATGTCCGTACTCGTCAAAATGCTTTATCTGTACCAGATACTTGTTTGAAACGAGTACCCGGCTCAACCCCAGGTATTATATTTGCCTTGGTCATTTTTAATTCAGTGTTGCAAATACCTACACTGTACTACACTGTTTTATTAAGTATAAAGTTCCACCTCTTTGTTTGATTGTTTCACAGTCATCCATAAATAACTAGACTTGTCACCTTATTAACAGTGACTGAAAATTATTCGTATTTAATTTTAAATTATATATATTATGGCTGTACACAAGACAGTGTATCAGAACCACTACTGTTAAAGTGACTCACAAAACCTTTTCCAATTTCAGATCACATTGAACCCTCGCTTTCCATTATTAGATTATACTTAAATTAAGTATTCTATTGTAATTTAAAATATGCATAACAAATAGTGCAAAGTTTTATTTAGGAAACAATTCCTGTTTGTCTTCTCTGTTGGACATATATGAATTAAGTCATGTCTATGAATAAGGTAAACGTTTTTTTTATAAGATAAAATATCGTGAAATTAATGTGAAACTGAGCAACAAGAACTTCAGAGCAATGTTAAAGTTTATAATAGACATTAAATCCATTTTCATGGATATGCCTTTGTGTTTGTCATTTCAGTCTTCACTTGTTTAAAATGCTGCAAGGTCTTTTGGTGTTGTTGCTAACCCTTCTTCCTGTGGTAAACCAAACTTATTTCTTCCCTTCACAGTGATTGATTTTCAAAGGTTTGGTACATAGTCGGTCACAGTCGGTTCTCGACTCATGCTGCTTGATATCCTTTCTAAGTGTGAACTTCCTATAACCTTAACATCTGGCATTACCAGCTGTGATACACCTAAACATGTTTATTTCAGTTTTAGTTACTACATTGCACAATCTTGCCATCACTACCTGGAGTGAACAGCTCATGACTAAACCGAATAGAAATATTCCCAAGAAAGTAGGCCTGTGATTATTTCTCATTCTGTGCACTGTACTGACATGTTATATGTTGTATTCCATCTGTGGTGACAGACCGATTTAAGTAAGTCTGTAGGTAAGTGTGTGTGTGTGTGTGTGTGTGTGTGTGTGTGTGTGTGTGTGTGTGTGTGTGTGTGTGTGTGTGTGTGTGTGTGTGTATGAATGCTGTGACATGAGCAACAATGAACAGTTATGTTTTTTTAATGGCTTTGTGCATTTGAAAGAGCCATTGAAAAACAACTGCACATCCAAGTAAATAAAACAAGCATGTTAAATTACGTGCATCTTACCTCACAGACATTTTTCTTTTCAAATCAACCTTTGTGCCCTGCATTCCTACTCTTAGGGACAGCCACTAAAAGGTTCACTCTATCAAAGGTTAAATTAAATGAGTATCAGCTTGAAAAGGATTTGCTATAAACTTTATTTCAGAGATATGGTGGATGGGGGCAGATGGTTGTGTTTTAGGAATTTATGCCACAAGTTGTGAATTGGTCCAAGATATACTATAACATAGATTCATGTAAATAGGAATAAACTGCCTAGGATAAATTGTTAAGCCCAGTTGGATGGTTTTAGTCTTTGAAATTACATTGTACTAGGGATAGTTTCAATAAATCTTAAATCCATGAGATGACATGGAGAAAAAATCATGTGTATTATCTGCAGAATGTGCTAAACAGCAGTAAAAAGAGATTGTTAAAAATGTCCATCCAATTATTTTCTTGAAGATGACAAAACCGTAATCGTCATCGTCTTCAGCTGTTTTTCCACCTTGCGGGTTATGGGTATTCCTGGACATTACTCCAGCTGGCTACAGGTGAGAGGGGGAGGTTCACTTCGACGTGTCATCAGTGCATAATGGGGCTCTGTTAAAATGCATTAAACTATTTACTTATTTAACAGATTTCATTGTTTAATTATCCTCACCTCTGCCTATTTTCAGTTTTTTAGCTCCTTTTAAGTAATTTAGACTGCATACTGGAGAATACTCGTCTTCCATCTGCAGCGGAAACCATCATCAAATTAGAATTGAAGTGATTATCCAGGGCAGAGCAAAAGGACAAAATCGATAGTTCTTTGTTCGAGGCTATAATGAGGAATGTGCATTCAGCAGAGATCTCTCCCTTTATATTCCCTCTCTCTCCCTCTCTCTCTCTCTCTCACACACACACACACACACACACACACACACACACACACACACACACACACACACACTCACTCGCACGCTACTCTTTGAATTGCATATTCTGTTCCAACATCCTTGACCATAATAGCATTAGGCTAAAATGGTGTAGTCTTAAATTTTCTGTCTTTTTTCCCACCACTCTTTGTAAAGAACAAATAAAAGCTCAAAGGAGAGATACTTCCTTAGATAATTGATCTTCATAGCTTTGGTTGGAAGCTGCAGCACTGGCGGCATCCCAGCTCTCTGTGTTGGAAAGCAGAAGTAGCCCTAATGGGCATGTTTGCAGCCTCCAAAAGCCCTCTGCCCCTTTTCCTGCCATGGAAGGACTGAAGCAGTCAGAGTTCCACAAGGACTTAAGCAAAACAGTGAAAGTGATGACACTCACTTTGTACTGGTCAGCGGTTATACTTGTACAATATTGGACAAAAAAGGAAATGAAAAGATTCACCAACTTTTTTCCTGATGAAAACCTGCACTAGCCCCTTTTGTAATACTAATATGTGAGTTTATGTGAGATTAAGCAAGGCAGGGTGGCACTGTGGGTAGTGCTGTCGCCTCACAGTAAAAAGGTTCTGAGTTCAAGACCCTTCTGTGCTGAATGTCTGTATGGGTTCTATCCTGCTTCTTCCCACCTCCCAAAATATACAATTTAGGTGAACTGATCAATGTCACTTCAGTTTAGGTCATAGTGTGTCAGTTCCTACAAACTTGCCCACTTTCAACATTGCCTGTTCTTACATTTGTACACTTACTCAGTGGTCTTGAGCATACACATCTCTTTTTGTAGATTTGTCAGATTTGTGAATCCATAGAAAATGGTCTATAACAATGGCATTATTATCACTGTAGAAATTGCAACAAGTGAGCTCATTCTTCACCTTTGGGGAAAAGTGTGACATTGCCAAGTCAGGGTGAACAAGTCCAGATCTGCATCCATGACTTGCAGACCATACGAGTGTGGACTAGTGAGCTGGAGGGTTGTCTAGAAGTTTGTTTTTTCAGCTTCACGTGCCAAGTCTCTTCAATGTCTTTTTCACCACCAATTTAAAGCCGATTTAAAGATACTGTTTTTATGAAATGCTGAAGAAATCTCTCTTCCTCAATAGCTAGATTGTCCCTTGACATATACCAAATCTGTTTATCTTCAGACCCAGAGTTTTTGAGAACCAGAAAACTGACACCTTAGTCACATGGTGCGGATGACTGCATGGGCACACATTCCTGGGAGATACCTAAGTCTGGAAACATGTACCATTTTGTCATTTGCCAATCTGTCAAGAAGATGTCTTATATTTTGAGAATGGTCTCATATCTGATGAGATTTAATGGCCTTATAGCATTTGTTCATCTTCTATTCTACCTCTGCCACATTTTAATTTGGCAGCACTCTTCTTTGCCAAATTGTTGATAATGGCTTCCTTTTTGTATCATGACACTATGTCCAAATCAAGTTCCTTGTATAAGCCCTTGAGACCAAGGTAGAGGATGACTGCACAAAGGCCAATGCTGTTCATTTTCTCAGGAAGTGCTGACTTGCAGTTACCCAAACAGAAATACCACAGAGGTTATTAACTTCAGCATTTCTGCGTAATCGCTTAAAGACCACAGCACATGTTCTTAGGCCATGAATTCCTCAATCAGCAGCAATGTACACCATTTCCTTCACCGTTTGTACTTTGAAGAAAATGTGTGCATTAACTTCTGTTTCTTTGCAAAGTCAATGATAAAATGCATCCACGACACAAGTCAGCAAGCATTCTGGGGAATTATCTAAAAACTTGAAAAAGTCAGTTAATTTATGATTTTTGTGTTTTGCAACAGAAATTGGTTTGAAGTGGAACATAGACGTGTATTACACATTTCTCTGTCTCACGTAGCATTTCATAAAAGACTACAATCCATCAAAGATTGCATTGCTGTCACAACTAAAGAGACAGAGCTCCAAGGAAGAGTCCTATAACACAAATGTAATTCCCCTCAATTTCCCTCAAACAGTGACTTGTGAGCAGAAGTGCTAATACAGGCTGGCACTTTTAGCTGCCAACAGGCATGTGTCTGTATAGCTCAGTCTCAAAAGATCGGCTCCTGTTTGAATATGATTTACATATAATTCAAGCAACTGAATTATATGATATCTGAAGTTAGGAAAATTTATAAAGTACATTGATCCTGTATAGAAAAATGACGGTGTGTGTGTGTGTGTGTGTGCATGCGTGTGTGTGTGTGTGTGTGTGTGTGTGTGTGTGTGTGTGTGTGTGTGTGTATGTGTGTGTGTGTGTGTGTGTGTGTGTGTGTGTATGTGTGTGTGTGTGTGTGTTGTGTGTGTGTGAGTGTGTGCGTCTTTCAGGAAATCAAAAGATACATGTATGGTTGAAATATTTAATATATTTTAGCAATGTAAATATATTAGCAATGTAAACATCAGCCTGTAGTGTATATTCTTTTTTTTGGTGTGTGAATATAATGTACATTCAGATAATATGATATATGTTAATATGTTTCCAATATGTGAATATGTAAATTTCATATGTTGCAGATGTTAATATGTATGTATATTATTTAACTATTTATATTTGACCCCCCCCCCCTGCTGCCACGATCGCACAAATTTCCCCACTGTGGGACAATAAAGGTCTATTATTTTTTTTTATTTTTATTTTTTTTAAAGAGATTTAAGGGGTATAGGTAATCACTGTCCCTGTGACCACTGCGGTGGATAGAGCAGAAGAAAATGAATGAATGAATGAAGTAATCACTGTCATGCAGATAGAGTTCCAAGTCACAAAATCTTCCAAAGCCATCAATCAAGTATAGTCTTAAAAAACAAACTGTTGATGCATTTTCTAACACTTGAAATGTCCAATGATGAAGCCAAGATGGAAATGTAAAAGAAGAATTTTAAAAATCAGAGGAATTAGACATACTAGTCATGCATCACAAGTTTACTGGGAACACCAACTTCATGAGTGAGAATTTGGCTATTTTGGATGAAAATTGATATAACTACGTCAAAGCAACTGAGCACTATATCCCAGCCTGTGATATGTCAGAAGGCACATTTTTGACATGCAAGTCCTCTGTAAAATGTTTATGCAATCATTTAGAGGACTGGACCATCAGGGGTCTGTAAAAAATTGTGCCAATACATTATCTGCTTGATTGAAATGGAGACATCCACCACTCATCTCGCTTATTTTGTGTTTCTGAAAGGGGAAACAGACTGAGTCTGGCTTTTGGTGAATTGTTTGCCCATTAAGTGATTTCCCAAGATAAAGTTTGATATTATCTTTGCTGCATGGATATCAACGCCTAGCATATGTTCTGTATTTTATTTCCATACAATAAAGTGAAGAGGAAAGAGAAACAGAGAAATTGGTCCTCATGCAAGCATTTGTGAATATGTGGTCATGATGCTTCATTCGAACGTTTGGAGAGATACCCACTTTATATTCCAAAGTCAGGCTGTTGGCATCCCATTGCTTCCAAATGAACTTTGGAATGCAGTTTGGACAAAATGTGAGGATCACTTCATTTTAAAACTCATGAAGCAATATGGATTTTTTATAGCTAGTATGGACAGAAATGATGTGCATCCATCCATCCATCTATCCATCCATCTTCAACCACTTATCCGGGGCTGGGTCGCTGGGGCAACAGTCTCAGGAGGGATAACCATACTTCCCTAACCCCAGACACCTCTTCCAGCTCTTCCGGGGGGATCCCGAGGCGTTCCCAGGCCAGCTGAGAGACAGTCCCTCCAGCGAGTCCTAGGTCTTCCCCGAGGTCTCCTCCTGGTAGGACATGCCAACACCTCCCCAGGGAGGAGTCCAGGAGGCATCCGAAAAAGATGTCCGAGCCACCTCAGCTGGCTCCGCTCGACGTGGAGGAGCAGTAGCTCTACTCCAAGGTCCTTCCTGGTGACTGAGCTCCACACCCTATCTCTAATGGGGTGCCCAGCCACTCTATTGAGGAAACTCATTTGAGCCGCTTGTATCTGGGATCTTGTCCTCTTGGTCATGACCCAAAGCTCATAACATAGGTGAGAGTGGGATTGAGGAGATCATCGAAGTATCCTTTCCACCGTCCGACAATATCCTCAGTCAAGGTAGGCAGCACTCCGCCTCTACTGTAAACAGTGTTGGCTGTGCACTGCTTTCCCCTCCTGAGGCGTTGAATGGTTTGCCAGAATTTCTTCGAGACTGACTGATAGTCCTCCTCCAAGCCTTCCCGAACTTTTTAAGACCCACGTTTTTGCCTCCGTGACTAATCGAGCTGCAATACGCCTGGCCTGCCTATCAACAAATTTGATAGGACTCCTTCTTGAACTTGACGGCATTCGTTAATTCTGGTGTCCACCACCGGATTTGGGGGTTATTGCCGTGACAGGCACCAGAAACCTTGTGACCACAGCTCCAAGCAGCTGCTTCGACAATGGAGGTGGAGAACATGTTCCACTCTGACTCAATGTCCCAAACCTCCGACGGGATCTGAGAGAAGCTTTCACTGACAGAGGGTTCTGCCAGATGTTCCCAACAGACTCTCTAAACACATTTGGGCCTGCCGGCCCACTGCTCTGCCAGCAGATCCAGCTCACCACCAGTTGGTGATCGGTTGATAGCTCTGCCCCTCTCTTTACCCGAGTGTCTAGCACACGCGGTTGGAGGTCTGATGATACGACAATGAAGTCGATCATCGACCTCCAGCCTAGGGTGTCCTGGTGCCATGCGCACTTATGGACATCCCTGTGGTTGAAAAAGGTGTTCGACAAGAAGTCCAGTGACAGAACACCACTCGTGTTGAGATTGGGGAGGCCGTCCATCCCAATCACTCCTTTCCAGGTCTCACTGTTATTGCTCAAGTGAGTGTTGAAGTCCCCAAGGAGAACAATGGAGTCCCCAGTCGGAGCACTATTCAGTCCCCCTTCCAGGGACTCCAAGAAGGCCAGGTATTCCTTGCTGCTGTTTGGCCTGTAGGCCAAAACAACAGTGAGACACCTGTCCCCAATCCGAAGGCGCAGGGATGCGAACCTCTCGTTCACTGGGGTGAACTTTAATATATGACGGCTGAGCTGTGGGGCAATAAGCAAGCCCGCACCAGCCCGCCACCTCTCACCTTGGGCAACACCAGAAAAGTGGAGAGTCCAGCCCCTCCCAAGGGTTTGGGTTCCAGAGCCAAAGCTGTGAGTGAAGGTGAGTCAGACCATACAGTATCTAGTCGGTCCCTCTCAACCTCCCTCACAAGCTGTGGCTCCTATGGTGATATTCCATGTCCCTAGAGCTGGACTCTTTGTCTGAGAATTGGGTCGTCGAGCCCCATGCAGACGACTGCCATCAAATCCACACTGCACCCGTCCCCTATGGTTTCCTCGGCGGGTGTTGAGTCCACCGGAGGTTGGGTCCACGACCTCCTTTCGGGCTGAGCACGGCCCAGCCCTGTGGGCTGAGGCCCAACTACCAGGCGCTCGCATACGATCCCCTACTGCGGGGCTGGTTCCAGGGTGGGGCCCCAGTTGCGCCATAGCTAGCGACGTCACGGTCCTTGTTGTTTTATTTGCCATAGGGGTTTTGTTACTGCTCTTAGTCTGGCCCGTCACCAGAACCTGTTTGACAAGGGAGACCCTAGCAGGAGCATAAAGCCCCTGACAACATAGCTCCTGGGATCATTCTGGCACTCAAACTCCCCCACCTTTAAGGTGGCAGCTCTCGGGAGAGAAATTTGCAAAAAAAACAAAAATGTGTGTTTAGTCAAGTAATCATTTCAAGATGAAACTGAAAAATGAAAACATTTTCAGGGTTGAGTCTGCCAGTTAAAGAAAATTGAATGTGTTTTTGCTGCTAGCCTCAAAGTAAAAAGCATTCCACTCATTGTGTCCCCTTGTTTTTTTTTGTTGCTTTTTTTCAGGTGGCAAATCTGGCTTGCTCAATCTCCAACAATGAAGAGGGTGTGAAGTTGGTACGAATGGCTGCCACCCAAATTGACAGCTTATGTCCACAGGTGAGGGCATATATATATATATATATTTGTATATATAATATAGTGTATATTAGTATGTACAGGCCCCTGTAATACACACAAACACACACAAGGGGGCCTGTAAGCATGCAATGGGACGTAGAGTGGCGGGAAGCTCCTTCTTGGTGCGCAACAAATGAGCAAGTTGTGAGGGGGACAGTGCTTTCCTCAAGGGTGTCTTGGCAGTGCTCCAGAAGTGAGCTGAACCTCCACTGTCTGCTCACATTCCGGATGTTTTTGGGCGGGAGCGAGAATCGAAGCGTCTACTTTGAAACATTGGACAACCCGCTCTACTGCCAACCCCATCTTTCACCTCTTATTAATTACCGTATGTTTAAGATAGCAAGCATTGGTCAAACTGATAATTTCTAATTTTGTTTCATTTAGGAATTTTCCATATTTTAGAAATTGAAACACCAACTGTATAGGCAAAACTTCTCAGGATGCACTCAAAGTGAGAGTTTGAAAGTAATATATTGTGTCCAAGGTTAATGGTAGACCCTTTTCACATGGGGACCAGCACAGTAGAAGTAAAATGAAAAAAAGCAACTGAATTTAATATTCAGGATCTAATCTGAAAGTACCCACCATGCACACCTGTGAGACCCGTTTACTCAGAAACCTTAGGGAGAAAATTCTGATACCTCTTGGCAATGTTCAACACAAAGAGATTAAAACATATATTGGATATATACTCTGTGACTGAAGGGGAAAAGTGTGTGTGTGGGGGGGGTTAATAAAGAGCAAAATTTCCATGTGCTATGGATACTTAACTGTGGTCTCTTATCTTCACAAATGGAAACAACTCATAGACAAGTACAAATGCCCAGCTGATGCCACACCTGAGAATACTTTTCCACATTAGATTCACTTAATTAAAACCACATCTAATGAATGAAACTTGATAAATCACAAAAAATTTTACTACTACTGCTAGCATATTTTCGTAGAATATCTGTTGCTCTGCTGTAAATATTGTCAAGGACACCACAGTGGAAGCTGAATATTTGCCTCTACATACACGTAGAATACACGTTTGTTTACTCAAATAAGTAACCTAAATTAAATATATAAATGTATTAGCCTTTATCCTGAAACTATATATGAAAGGAATTTGCTTGACGCTAAGTATGATAGAAAACACTACTTATATATTCAACAGTGCTTTGTTTTTTTGCTGTTTTTTTGGTTTATTTGTGTTATTTGTCCTATTATAAAATTTCTTGTCTAACAAAAAACTACAATGCCGTTCATTTCACCTTTTCAGATTAAAAAAATTCTGTTACTTTTACATACCTTGACTCACAAAGTTGACCCTTCTCCTGTGTCAGGTTATCAACGCTGCTCTCACTTTGGCTGCCCGCCCCCAAAGCAAGGTAGCTCAGGACAACATGGACGTTTTCAAGGATCAGTGGGAGAAGCAAGTGCGAATCCTGACCGAGGCTGTGGATGACATCACCTCTGTTGATGACTTCTTGTCCGTGTCAGGTGCGAGGAAGATGAAAATAAATTTAAAAAATTATCCACATGATCAGTATTTGAACTGAACAACACATATTTATTGTGTGACTTGTAGCTTGGAAACATCAAGCTAAATGGCTTTCATTATTAATTTTAAAAGTTTCATTTGAATCAGAGAAAGTGGTTTCTCCCCATCCATTCACTGTCATTGTTTTTATTTCCTCTTTAAAGAAAATCACATCCTTGAAGACGTCAACAAGTGTGTGATTGCACTGCAAGAAGGAGATGTGGACACCCTTGACCGTACTGCTGGAGCTATACGCGGCCGAGCTGCTCGTGTGGTCCACATCATTAATGCTGAGATGGAAAACTATGAGCCTGGGGTCTACACTGAGCGTGTGTTGGAATCCATCAAGCTTCTGTCTGAGACTGGTAAAGGCACCGATCATTTTTAAGTATCTACAGTTGAATATATTACTGTATTTTATTTTATTTACCCATACAGTCAGGTACTATGCTTTTGATTGATACCAAATATTTGTGATGTTTTGGGGACTTATTTATATCTTTCAAATTTGTTTTTAAAGTATTTTTTGTTTATGAGATATTAACTGTTGCCTAAAATTGTAGTAATGAAAACATTTTTAAAGAAAATACATATTTGTTTCAGAATTATTCAAGTTAGAACTTCCCAAACCCTTCAAACCGAGGACTAGTTCTTAGCTATCATGTAACGGAAAGAAAATAACTGTTTTTGTAGTTATCTCATTTTTTACAAAGCACTGAGTGATGCTTTTAATGAATGATGCATCGTTTGCACAATAAATTGTTTTTTGGTGGAATTCCAGTTTTCTTATTAAAGCTAGACACCAGAGTGGCTTTTTGGTACTACAGTACTAGTATTGGGGGGGGGGGGGGTTGTGTGTGTTTAATCAAGCAAACGTGGAGATGGGTTTGTTCCAGTTCAGTTGTGTTTTATCAGTGAAGATCATTTACATCGTCACCATCTCTAGGAAGTAGGTACCTGTTTGCACTTTTATTATTTACCAGCACTGGTTATTTATGTTAGAATTTATGTTAGACAAACAATTAAAAATAATTTTTATATATAATAGCATAACATAGTCTGTATTGCATTTCAAAGTCTTTCTTTTCAAGAGACACATTTTCATTCCACAAAATAGATCCTCAGATCTCTTAAAAATAGGCACTGATGTGCCTTTAAAAGTGCACTATTATGAAAGCTGGAAAAACAAAAACACAAGATGAAAGGAAGTCAATAATTTTAGCAATTACTTGCTCACAAGAAACAAATGAGACCTCAATCTCTCTTTTACAACAGTAACCCATCAGTCTATTTTTCTCCATTCTTGTGCAGCCATTGCTCCCATATTAAAGGACATTTAGTGGAGTGTCATATGCATTACTTTCATCTGCTGGGATAATTGACAAACATACTCAGTTCCCCTACCTGCCAGCTGATAAGTCACAAACAGCATTAGCTGAGGCGCGTGGGCTCAATTAGCCACCTATTTGAAGCCCTTTTGTGGTGCTCATCTCCATCATAATGGACTGCCTCCATCATGAGTTAGCACATTCTGTTCCGTAATTGCATAAGTCAAGTTTGGAAATAAACCAATAATAATAAATGTGTTTTGCAATATTTTGTGAATTTTTCAAAAAATTGTAACGTTGTCACAGAACTTTTTCACACATAATCACTATATAGCTGTCCCGTTAATGGACTATTGAACTTTTCTGTAGTCAGCAGAATCCCTGAAACATTATGTCAGCACTACTGAGAACTATCGAAGATGCAGCGTCATGTTGATAGATAGCCCTCTGATCTGTTCATCTCCTGCATAATTTATTTTACATTGTTAGCACTATAGAATAAATGTAATATAACATGATAAAATTTGACTCTAAGGTTTTATACAAAATAGAAAAGAGATAAAAGGTAATAATTAGAGACAGAAAGCAACATGTGCCTGCAACTCCATGATATTTCTACATTTTGAATTCAGAGTCATTTTTATTATAGATTTTTGCATATAGATTTGAGTAATCCATTCTTTTTTTCCATTTATGATGATTTTTACAACTGAATGTAGTTTCACGTGAAGTCTGATTGATTGACTGACTGACTGACTGATTGATTGACAGACTTCAACCACCTACTCATTTGAATACTGTACCGTTTCTGCAGTATATACTGGAGCTATATTGTTGGTAGTATGAATACATATTTCAAAATGTCCTTGCAATGTAATCATTGCTTTTAAAATTCAAATATAAATATTTTATATAATGTTCTTTTGTGTTACTCTAGATATCAGAAAATATTTTTTCCCCCAACAAATCATGGTTTTGCATGAGTTGATCTTTTTGATTAATTGATTGACTGTAACTACCTCCACTTTTCGATACTGCTGTTACAGCTAATACCAGAATCTAAAGAACGGAATAGTTGTCTACATTAGCACAACTACTATTAGCATATGCCATGTTATTATTTGGGTCTCCTTTGCAATTAAGTATCTCACCATGAACACAATGTGAAAACATTTTCCTGCAGCGATTATTATGTCTAGGACTGCCATGGTTATACTGCAAATCTAAAAAAAAGACAAAAAAAACCAAACAAACAGCCAATATATTGTTCAGTGACAAATCACTACAACTCCAGTTTAGGGATGTTGATGCACAACATCTACAGGACAGTAATAGATTCAGCACTTAACCCTTGTGCCAAGGAAATATAAGTTACAGCTGTAGTACTTTCTTCATTTTAGCAGCTGTTTTTGAGTGTGTATTTGCAAATTAACTTGTGTATGTAGTGGAGCAAGGACCAAAAGAAAACAACACAAAATTTCCCATGTGGTTTGACTTTTTACTGTGATTCTTTCCTGTAACAATATGTCACTGATTTTAATTTGAGTTCTTGTCTGACCTTAAGATATGGGCTGAGTCTATAAAAAGATGGCATGTAGGAAATTCATGCAACATGCATGGTCTTAAGGAGGACTCCTCTATTTCAATTGAGGCTGATCTACTGTGGACGGTCATCGAGATGTTAAGGCTGTGAACCAGCAACTGTGTTCAACCAGCATTTCCCAAGCTCCGTCTTTCTCTTTGTTGAAGAGCTGTTATGATTCCCCTTCCTGTTTTCCTCTTTGTGGTGTTAGTTGGGTGTTTAGGGGCTGCCATGCACATCTGATCTGGGGCATAAAGCACTTATTGATCCTTGTGAACTTTTTGCCTCAGCCCTCACAGGCCTGATGTCTATGGATTTTAACACAGTCAAGGAGAATCCATAGCTGGTGGAAAGATGATTAAGTGTAGTTGAACAAAAGAAAAGGATGTAAGACCACACATTTCAGAAGGTACTGGGTCCAATTAACTAGATCCTACCCAAAAAAAATCAATAGCTGTCATGAGGCTTTCACTGAACAATTTGAGTAAGGATTTTTGTGGAACATATTTATATGATCCCTTTTCCTTTTCTCAGTGGTCACCATGTTTGAAACATGTATCCAGGGCCAGTGTCTGCGCGTGCATGTTTGAGTTGCCTCTTATGATTTTATTTAATTGCTACAATGTTGATGCCCGGGGCCACTAATGCCAGTGTCTACCACTTGCCCATCTTTCTGACAGCTGCTACATCACCCCACACTTATCATAATTAAATGCCCTTTGACCTTGCCTGATTTTGCCTTCTCTATTCCAGATATTGTGTGCAGTCAGATTTATGTGCAGGCCAAACTACCAAGGAACACAACTCTTCTGTGTAAAGTTGAACCATAGATTCCTGACAGAGTCCCCACATGGGTACCCGATTGAAGCGTGTCCTTGAGAGGGAGAAAAATCAATAGCCTAATGGGAAAGTGGTTATGGCTTCCCTCTCTTTTCCCCTCTGCCTCCTTCTTCCCTGAGGCACTTTTCTGCCCACTACCTCCCTGTGTTTGAACTAATCTTCTAAAAAAAAAGGACACATTTTAAATTCAATCATTAATGTGGTGCCTGGAGAGGGTAGATTAAAAAACTGATATATGGCCTAAGTCAGTGTGCCATTTAGAGAAGCAGGGTTGCGTTGCTCCTTGTTATTACATCGGGGGCACAGTATATGGGATTTAGTCTGGGTTTTGCAGTGAGTAATAACACACATGCTCACACTGATCGCACTACCTCCCACATGTCATGCCTGTAAATCAGTAGATCAAGTGCACTCAAAAAAAGTTCAGAATAGAACACGCAATGGAAATAAAGTCTGTGTACTTGGATATGGATAGATTTGGGGACCAGACATTGTGGCTTTCACAAGTAATGTAGCATGCTATAAATCTTGAATGTCTCATGAAAGAAACTTTGACACAAAGTTCCTTATTGCAGATGTCAGTGACCACTTGATAAGGACAGGAAGTAAACACTATTTGTTCTGAAGGAGAAATTAGACAGTGAATAAGTGCCACTTCAATACCCAGAATAGTGCAGAATCTACCTGTAGTTGCTGAAGCAAATGACTCACTCTTTCAATTTGTATGCATTGTTATGGTGATGGAACAGGAGGTTTTAGCAAGCGTAGGAGGCGGATGTCAATCTCACAGCTTGCAAGAAGAGGGGGTAAGACTTAATCAGTGTGTAAATACAGGTGGGAGTTTGACTAAGAGAGTTTTGATGAGGAAATTACTTTGAGAGTAACAGTTCAGTATGAGGAGGAAGGTGAACCATTTTTCAGCAAGGGTAGAGACAAGGTGAGCCAAGCAGTAAAAAGACTAAAGCAGGAGCATTGAAGTTTTAATTATAACCTTCAGTGTTATCACATAATTCTCGTTAAGTAGCTTTAAACTATGATGCTGCTTCATTTTGTGGTGTAACATTTGAATCTGCTTTGCTTCAGATTAGACACTGACTGGTTGTCTTACAATCCAGTACTTTTCACTAATGATGCTGTTAAAGTAGTTTCTTAATATACCAAACCTGAAAGGTGTCAATCTGGCAAAGGTTCAGGCATCAAATCTATGCATGTCAAATCTTCTTGGTTAACATGAATGGTTTCACAGCATTAACTGCATTTCCAAAACTTCTCACTTAAATTGTACATAAACCAGCATGGTAGAAGAACATGGTAACATTTAATTCCTTTCATCATTGTTCAATGTGAATGAGTGAAATTGGTCTTTATAATCCGCAACTTTGCTCATTAAGAGCTGGGAGTAAAATTTAAATATTTCTATTTAAAATGCCTTTCCAGCAATTCCCAAAAGCCCATTTTACGCTTCTGCAGTAAGTGGATTAAACAGAATTTAAAAAGAAAGAAAAAAAGACACTTTTTTGGTGCCTTTTATGTTTGGTAAAATATAGTTCATGTTTTATATAAGGAAAATAATTTTATTGCAGAGACACCTTTAGTGCAAGCCAAGTAATTGATTTAGTTCACTCCAGATGTAAGAGAGAAGAAAAGTGTGGAGAATAATAATAAAATCACACAGTTGGCTATCTGGTGGAGGCTCAGCAGCTAAACTGCCGCACTCAATTATTATTTCCCTCTGTTTCTCTTTTTTTAAGCCGTCGGCCCCTATTAGACATATTTTCGTATTTTGAAAAATGCTCCATGTTAAATCAGTTTAAGCATCTAATCTCCCAAAAATCTGTTCTTTATGTATTAGGGCTCAGCATTACTTCTTATTGCTTGACAGATAGTACTTGATTTGGACGTCAGTATTCATCAGTATATATACTAATCATATTTTTATGTGATATAAATAAGTTATTTTTTCCTATCTTTTTTGGGATGAGTGCAGTGATGACCTTACTCCATCTACTGGAACAGACAAAATGGCCATACTGTATATGAGTATATGAGTATAATTACTCAGAAAATATTGTCAAGTTTTGAGATAGATATAGATAGATGGATGGATTGAGTGACGGATGAATGGATGGACAGACAGACAGGCGGATAGACGGACTGTTGGATGAATGGATAGATAGATAGATAGATTCTGGCAAGCTATTTTCTTATGATAATTGCCACAGTGCAGAGTCCATATGAAAAACCACACATAATTAAACTGTTTTCATAATATTTTTGCTCAACAGGAGATTGCATAGACAGATAGTCTGCTAAATATTCAACATTTTGTCTGTATCCTTGAATATTGAAATCATGTCTATTCAAATTCATAATATTTGAACACACAAAGAGCATAAAGCTCTTCTATCCAACCTGGCATATTGGCAACAAAACCTACCATCTGTATAGTCAATAGAGACTTTTCTTTTGTTACTTGGCTTTTGTTCGACTCAAAAGTCTGATGAATTTGTTTCCCTTCATCCATATTGTCATTTGATAGGCTGAGCTTCTAAGTTAGCATCTGTTTAGCGGAAATACAAAATGCACATAGCCATTTGCTGACACATAAGTACATTTTCACTTACTAGACACTTCCATACATGCAAAAACATCTGTGACAGACAGGCCAATCTTCCTGTTGGGTAAGCCATGGTGAACCAGTTAATTGATGTGCATGTGAGCTAAGAATGACAAAAAAAGGATATCCTGCTGCTATAAACTTTGAAATAAAAATGTTTTAATCATATCTTCAACTAAACAAAATACACACTAATAATAACTCTTCTGTCAACATGTCATTTGCCTTTATCTGACAGATAAGTCTGCATGCTTTCTAAAAATTAACACTCAAATGTGCTGCACCTGAGATTCTTATCCTTGTTTTGTTTTTCTTCTCGTACCCTCCTGTATTCCCCCTTGCAGTCATGCCTCGTTTTGCTGAACAAGTGGAGGTAGCTATTGAAGCATTGAGTACAAATCCCCCCCAGGCTTTTGAGGAGAATGAATTCATTGATGCATCCCGTTTGGTCTACGATGGTGTCCGTGACATCAGGAAAGCTGTCCTGATGATAAGGGTATGTCCATTACTACTTGTGCAACAGCAAAAAGGATAACCCTGAAATGTGTATATGCTCAGCACTTCTTGAAAATAAAACCAAAGAGATATTTAGATAACCCTGCTTATTTCCTAGGGTCACTGAAAACCCAGTCAGTGGGTCTATATCAAGCTAATAAATGTATAACATGCCAATCCACATGTTATGACCTTTCAACCTCAAATTAATAAAAAACTATGTATTTTACAGACATAATTCATGTTAAAAAAATCTGAACTTTCAC
Source organism: Antennarius striatus (assembly GCF_040054535.1). Classification (NCBI taxonomy): domain Eukaryota; kingdom Metazoa; phylum Chordata; class Actinopteri; order Lophiiformes; family Antennariidae; genus Antennarius; species Antennarius striatus. Next base: position 8,183,453 of record NC_090783.1, on the reverse strand, counting down.
CCCTTTTTAAACCTCCCTCTCCTGATTTTAGCTTTTCATTTGAAGACAGCTTTGTTTAAGTATCCTGCTTGCCATCATACATAGTATTGGACTCAAAGTATCTCAGGTTAGAAACGCCAATCTGAAATGTAGAATTCAAATGAAATTTCATTCCAGATACCACATCTGTTCATCCATCTGAATCATCTTACAAAGCAGATGGAACATTTTATAGCATGTCATGATAAAAGTGCTGCATAACATGGTCATTGCACACATCAAGGACTCCATAGACATAACGGTGGACCCTCACCAATATGCCTGTAGAGGAAACCGCTCCAACAATGACTCATCTCCTCTGTGGTCCACACATCTCTCACCCGTCTGGAGAGCAGGGACTCATACGCCTGCTCTGCCTGCACTTCACCTCGGCGTTTAACACCATCATCCCACAGACCCTGGTGCAGAAGCTGTCAAAGTTGGGACCGTCTGCAACCACAGGGAACTGGGTCCTGGACTTTCTGGCAGACAGATCACAGACTGTCAGGATACACAACACCGTCTCCTCTCCAATCACCCTGAGCACCGGCTCCCCAACGTGCTGAGTGCTCACCCCCCCCGTTCACCCTACTGACATATGACTGCTCAGCGAAACACCTGAGCTGTCACATAGTAGAGTTTGCGGACGGCACAGTAGTGGTGAGATGCATCCAGAACAACAATGAGTCCAAATACAGAGAGAAAGTGGAGCACCTGGTGCACTGGTGCAGGCACAACAACCTCTGCATCAACGTGGAGAAGACCAAAAAGATGGTGGTGGACATCAGGAAGAAAAGACACTCCCCTCCCCCTCTGTATATCGGAGGAGCAGCTGTGGAAGTGGTTTCCAGCTACAGGCACTTGGGGGTTCATCTCACCAGAGACCTCACCTGGAGCTGTAACACCTCCTACCTGCTCAGGAAAGCCCACCAGCAGCCTTACTTCCTCACAAAGCTGTGGCATGCTGGAGTGGGGAGCCCCATCCTGAAGGCCTTCTACAGAGGCGCGGTGGAGAGCATCCTCACCACTAACATCACCGTGTGGCGTGGCAGCTGCTCGGCAGCAAACAGGAAAGTTTTGCAGAGGGTTGTGATGGCAGCACAGAGGACTTTAAGTAGTGGCCTACCTACCACCAGAGATATCTACATAAAAAGGTGTAGAATGAGGGCCACCCAAATCCTGGCAGACTCCACCCACCCAGCACACAGTCTGTTCCAACCCCTCCCTTCAGGCAGGAGTCGACGGAGCAGCCGGAGCAGGACCACCAGGCTGAAAAACAGCTTCCTTCCAGAGGGTGTTAGATAGCTGAACTCCAGTGGTACTCTGTAGTCACACTCATGACGCTACGACGTCCCGAATGTCACAACAAACGCACATGGATTTAGTGTAATATTGTGCCATTGCAATTGACTCAATACTCACACGCTTGAACCTGTCACTTACATTGGACATAAGAATTGCTGTTCGGATACTGTATATATTTAACATACTTTTACATATACATATTTTTTATCTTATATTTATCGGATGATGGGGTAACTGGGACCTTCAGAGGGGTGTTTCGTACTGTCTCATATAAAAATGTGTGTCAGCATGACAAGTAAAGATTCTGATTTTGATTTTAACATGACATTAGAAGGTCTAGTGCATTCCATGTGCAAATTTTATCACCATCTTTTATCCGAGCTGGCCCTTCACTCTCTATCACATAATTCATATATTCAACTTTTTACAGGCTGGAAGGTTTCCTAACAAAAAAATAAAATCTTATTATGGAAAATAATTTGATGTTGGTCTTCTTTTTCTTCTTCTCCTTTCAAATTTTCCTTTTCAGGTTTTATCACAGCGAATCAGTTGCTTCCATCTAACTCTGTCTTCTGCATCCTCTTCTCTCAGACCAAGTACCTTCATGCAGTGCTCTCGTTTGAGTGCGTCCTTTCTTCCTTGACGCATATTTTTTTGACAGGGATGCACAATCGTTAAACAGGGTGTGTCTCTGGGACGCAATTTTTAAATGCACTTCCATTCAACAAAAATATTGACAATTTATCCATTTCTCCACTTAAATTTTGAAGCCAGAAATCGCCATTGTGGTTTGATCTCGAGCAAGTTTCTCGTCACGAGACTCATCTGCGTGATTCAATCTGATTAAAATCGACCAAGGGTTGGGCAATAGGTAGCGCTGTCGCCACACAGCAACCGTGTGAGGAGTTGGTATTTTCTCCCTGCGTCTGCGTAGATTCTATCAGGGTTCCAAACATGCGCTTCAGGTTAATTGGCTGCTCCAAATTGACTCTTAAGTGTGAGTGAGTGTGTGCATGTTTGTCTGTGTCTCTGTGTTGCTCCGTGGTGCACTGGCGTCACACCTAGAGTTTCCGCAGCCTCACGCCCTCAGTCAGCTGGGATAGGCTCCAGCTCCCCTCGACAGCAGATGTGGCTGTTGTGAGAATGAATGAATGAATGGAAACTTCTTCCTCTGAATGAATGCATGAATGCATGTATAAAATCGATCAAAGGGCAACACGACCTCTGCTCTTTTTACATTCTGCAGTGAGAGAGTGAAAAGTTAGTCTCACATTATCACCATGTCTCCGAAAAAGAGGCAAAAGTTGGAGAAAACCCAAATGACAATAAGTGATTCCCAGATTAAAAGACAACCAAAAGTTAATGAAAAGAAAGAGACAGGTGGTAGTCTAGCTTTCAACGACTCTTTCCCGTGACTTCATCGTATGGTTTCTCAGCTTTATTCCTGTGTAGTTGCCACAACTCTGCACATCTCCATTTATCCATCTTCCACCGCTTATCCATAGTCGGGTCGCGGGGGCAGCAGCTTCAACAGGGAGCCCCAAACTTCCCTTTCCCCGGCCACATCCACCAGCTCTGACTGGGGGATCCGAAGGCGTTCTCAGGGCAGTGTTGAGATATAATCCCTCCACCTGGTCCTGGGTCTGCCCCGAGGTCTCCTCCAAGCTGGACGTGCCAGAAACACCTCCCTCGGGAGGCGTCCCGGAGGCATCCGCACCAGATGCCCAAACCACCTCAACTGAATCCTTTCCACGCTAGGATCCCTGTGAGAGTAAAAAGCTGGTCCATTGTTCCACGACCAGGATGGAACCCATATTGTTCCTCCTCAATCTGAGGCTCGACAATCGGCTGGACCCTCCTTTCCAGTACCTTGGAGTAAACTTTCCCAGGGTGGCTGAGGAGTGTGATGCCCCTGTAGTTGGCACACACCCTCTGGTCCCCCTTTTTAAAAAGAGGAACCACCACCCAAGTCTGCCACTCTTTCGGTACTGTCCCAGACTTCCACGCAATGTTAAAGAGGCGTGTCATCCATGACAGCCCCTCAACACCCAGAGCCTTCAGCATTTCCAGGCGAATCTCATCAACACCCGGGGCTTTGCCACCGTGAAGTTGTTTAACTACCTCGGTGACTTCGCCCCGAGAGATTGACTCTGATCCCCCATCATCCTCCAGCTCTGCCTCTGCAACAGAGGACGGGTCAGTTGAGGTAGTTGGATTCAGGAGTTCCTCAAAGTGTTCCTTCCACCGACCGACAACCTCCTCAGTCGAAGTCAACAGTGTCCCATCTTTGCTGTATACAGCTTGGATGGTCCCCCGTTTCCCCCTCCTGAGGTGTCGGACAGTCCTCCAGAACAACTTTGGTGCCGTCCGATAGTCCTTCTCCATGGCCTCTCCGAACTCCTCCCACACCCTCTGTTTTGCCTCCATCACAGCCGAGGCCTGCAGTCCTTTTGGCCTGTCGGTACCCTGCAACTGCTTCAGGAGTCCCCAGGGACAACATGCCCCTGAAGGCCTCCTTCTTCAGTCGGACGGCTTCCCTTACCACCGGGATCCACCACGGTGTTCGAGGGTTACCGCCCCTTGAGGCACCCAAGATCTTGAGACCACAGGTCTCAGCTTCAGCTTCAGCAATGGAAGCTTTGAACATCGACCATTCAGGTTCAATGCCCCCAGCCTCCACAGGGATGCACGAGAAGCTCCTTCGGAGGTGTGAATTGCAGGCCTCACAGACTGAGTCCTCCTCCAGACGTTCCCAGTTCACCCGCACTACTCGTTTGGGCTTACCAGGTCTATTCAAAGGTTTCCTCCGCCAACTGACCCAACTCACCACCAGGTGGTGATCAGTTGACAGCTCTGCCCCTCTCTTCACTCAAGTGTCCAAAACACACGGTCGAAGGTCAGATGATACGATCACAAGATCAATCACCTCCAACCCAGGGTGCTCTGGTACCAGGTACACTTGTGAGCATCCTTGTGTTCGAACATGGTGTTAGTTATGAACAACATAACAACATAACACCGCTCGGGTTTAGATCAGGGAGGCCATTCCTCCCAATCACGATCCTCCAAGTGTCTCCATCATTGCTGACGTGTGCATTGAAGTCCCCCAGGAGAACAATGGAGTCCCTTGCAGGGACCCCAAGAAGACCAAATACTCTGAGCTGATATTTGGTGCATATGCACAAATAACAGTCAGTTTCCCCCCCACAGCCTTAAGGCATAGGGAAGCCACCCTCTCATCCACCCGGGTAAACTCCAACACAGCGGCGCTCAGCCGGGGGCTTGTGAGTATCCCCACACCTGCCGTGCGCCTCACGCCTTACGTAACTCCGGAGTAAAACAAGGTTCAACCCCTATCCAGGAGTTTGGATCCAGAACCGAGGGTATTCGTGGAGGTAAGCCCCACCAGATCCAACTGGTAACGCTCCACCTCCAACAAAAGCTCCGGCTCCTTCCCCGCCAGTGAGGTGACATTCCACGTCCCCAAAGCCAACTTCTGCCGCCCGGGTCAGTTCCGTCGTGACCCCCTGTCGTCACTGCCATCCATATGGTAGCGCACCCGACCCCATCAGTCTGCCCTGCGGGTGGTGGGTCCACAGGGCATCTCCCTTGTTCTTAAAAATGGACACCATTTTTAGATAGTGAGAAGATGTTCCTCCTTTCCTCAGGAATGTTCTCACTATCTAAGATCTTTTCGAACAACTCAGTCAGAAACTCTAATGCTACCTCTCCTAGACACTTCCATACCTCCACAGGTATATAATCAGGACCAAGTGCCTTTCCACTTTTCATCTTCTTCAATGCCCTCCTCACTTCATCCTGACTAATCTGTGCTACTTCCTTGTCCACAACAGCCACTTCTTCTAGTCTTTGTTCTCTCATATTTTCCTCATTCATCAACTCTTGAAAGTACTCTTTCCATCTTCTCATCACACTGCTGGCACCTGTCCATTCACTTCCACCCCTATCCTCAATCACCCTAACCTTCAAAACGCCCATCCTATCTCTGTTTCTCTGTCTTGCCAACCTGTATAGATCAGCCTCTTCCTCCTTTCTGTCCAACCTAGCATACAAGTCATCATAAGCAACTTGTTTGGCCTTTGCTACCTCTACTTTCACGCTGCATCTCCCTGTACTCTTGTCTACTCTCCTCAGTCCTCTCAGTGTCATACTTCTTAGCTGACCTCTTTCTCTGTATACACTCCTGTACCTCCTCATTCCACCACCAAGTCTTCTTATCTACTTTCCTTCCAGATGACACACCAAGTACTCCCCTACATGTCTCCCTGATCACATTAGCTGTAGTTGTCCAGTCATCTGGAAGCACCTCCTGGCCACCCAGAGCCTCTGATCTTATTCAGATTACACGTCTAAAAAAGATGTAGTCTACTTTTGTGCTCCTACTTCCACTCTTATAGGTCACCACTTCTAGCTGTGCTCTGCATCACTTCATCAAAATCCAACCAGAATTTCTCCTCCTCCAGCTCACATCCTACTTGTGGAGCATACACACTAACAACATTGAACATCACACCTTCGATTTCTTGCTTCAGACTCATCACTCTATCGGACACTCTTTTTACCTCCGAGACAATCCGAACAAACTCCTCCTTCAAGATAACTCCTACTCAATTTCTCTTCCTATATACACCATGATAGAACAACTTGAACCCTGCACCTAAACTTCTAAGCTTGCTACCTTTCCACCTGATCTCCTGGACACACAGTATGTCTACCTTCCACTTCTGCATCATGTCAACCAATTCTCTACTTTTTACTGTCATAGTTCCAACATTCAACGTTCCTACTCTCAGTCCTATACTGTAGTCGTGGCGTTCCTCTTCTCTCTCTTCCTACAAACACTTTCCTACTCTCCTTCTTCGACGAACAGTAGTTCAATTTCCACCAGCACCCTGTAGGTGACCAGGACCGATGCTGTTAGTTGTCAACCTCCACTGATTTGGTATGGAAGTCATAGATTTGATTTACATGTTTGATTTGGCAAAAGTTTTACGTCGGATGATCTTCGTCACACAACCCTCTGTATTTATCCAGGCTTTGAACTGGCACAATAAGACACTGTGCCCTCTTGCGGCTACATTAAAATAATTTGATGTTTGTGAATAATGTACAACAGACAGCTTTGAACTGCCTGGTCCCAGCAGGCTTTATAATCCAGTCCAAATTTTACTATAATTTCAGACGAAATAACTTGGAAGAGTATAACTTTTTCTTTTATTTATCTCTATCATATAAATACAAAATGCTGGTGCTACGTGTAATAGCTGTTTGTATCCCTGTGCCATTTATCTTATATTTAAGCTTTTTAATGGTTCCTTTATACTTTTTATAACACAGATCTCATTAGCTGTGGATAGATTAAGAAACCAATTTTTAAACAGTTTAAACATTGAGGCAGGTCTAGAGAAAAGTGCAAAGTTTTAATGGAAGTTCACCAAAGCTGTGTTCAAGCCTTTATGTAGTACCACCATACACACAAACATAAACAGACACGCCTACACTCACACACACACACACACACACACACACACACACACACACACACACACACACACAGAGCACTTTGGTGTTGCACAAACTGGATGGAACGAAACAGTGGATGGAAAGCAGCAAGTATAATATAACAGGTGTTCACACTCTAACTTTGTCAGCAAACTTCCTTATGAACAAAAACTTTCAGCCTTCTTTTCACTCCAATTCAACTTTTACTGGGAGTTCAGAGCAAAATCAGGACTAAACTAAAAATAATGTGATTGATTGCACTGGCAGGAGATGTTGTTTCAGAAAAAGTATTGCAAGTCCAAAGTAATTTAAATTAATTAATCAATCATTGATTTCAATTGGTGATTGGAGGCCATAACAGTGTGCTGTTTATGAAAAAACATCTTTGGTGGTGGTGTCTCAAACTGTACATTCATACATTAAATATAACTATGCTAAATACTATAAAAACTATAAATAACTATACAAAATACAAAACACAAGAGGCTGAACGCAGTAGGTTGGGGGGGGGGCACAACGTACAAGTGCTGAGTGCATGTGTAAACAGGTTACAAGTACTGGAAGACAAATAATTTAACATTTGCAGTTCATGTGTCTTTTGGCTTTGGGGAAGAAACTGTTCTTTAATCTGGTGGTTTTTGAGAGGAGGGCTCTGTAGCGCCTCCTAGAGGGTAGACTTTTAAATAGTCGGTGTCCAGGGTGTGATGGGTCTGAGATCATCTTCCCTGCCGAACTCCTAACTTTTGAGGAGTACAACTTTAGGAGGGAAGGCAGGGAGGTTCCAGTGATCTTCTCAGCAGACCTGATTGTCCTTTACAGTCTTGTCCTGTCCCTTTGGATGGCAGCACCGAACCAGGCTGTGATGGAGGAACACAGAACCGATTCAATGACTGCCGTGTAGAACAGGTCCAACAGCTCCTGTGGCAGGCCGTGCTTCCTCAGCTGCCTGAGAAAGTACATCCTCTGCTGGGCCTTCTTGAGGATCCAGCTGATGTGGAGAGTCCACTTCAGGTCCCGGGAAACAGTAGTCCCCAGGAACTTGAAGCTCTCCACAGAGTCCACAGGGCTGTCTGCGATGGTGAGGGGGAGCAGAGGGGAGGGGAACTTCCTAAAGTCCACTGTCATCTCCACAGTCTTGAGCGTGTTCATCTCCAGGTTGTTACGACTACACCAGTCCGCCAGCTGTCTCACCTCCTGTTGGTATGCAGACTCATCACCATCCTGGATGAGTCCAAACACAGTCTTGTCATCTGCAAACTTCAGGAGTTTGACGGCTGGGTGCGAAGATGTGTGGTCGTTGGTGTAGAGGGGGAAGAGCAGTGGAGAGAGGATGCAACCCTGAGGGGTGCCGGTGCTGACTGTCCGAGTGTCTGAGGTGATCACCCCCAGCCTCACCTGCTGTGTCCTGTCTGTCAGGAAGCTGGTAATCCACTGACACATGACAGAGGGGACAGTGAGCTGGGGAAGTTTGGAGGAGAGCAGCTCAGGGATGAAAGTGTTGAATGCCGAGCTGAAGTCTATGAACAGGATCCGTGTATATGTCCCTGGGTGGTGGAGATGATCCAGGATGAAATGCAGTCCCATGTTGACTGCATCATCCACTGACCTGCTTGACCGATAGGCAAACTGCAGGGGGTCCAGCAAGGGTCCTGTGATGTCCTTCAGGTGAGTCAGTACGAGGCGTTCAAAGGACTTCATGACCACGGATGTCAGAGTGATAGGCCCAAAGTCATTTAGTCCTGTGGTGGAGGGTTTCTTGGGGACCGGGATGATGGCGGAGCGCTTGAAGCAGGAGGGTACCTCACACAGCTGGGGGGATCTGTTGAAGATCTGTGTGAAGACTGGTGCCAGCTGATCCGCACAGACCTTGAGGCAGGAAGGGGAGACACCATCAGGGCCTGGCGCCTTCCTGATATTTTGTCTGTGGAACTGCTGGCTCAGCTCCTGGACGGTCACACTGAGGGGGGCTGGGGGTGGGGCGGGCAGGAGTTGTGAAGGGGGTGGGGTGCAGACAGTCTTTGTCGAGGGGAGTGGAGGTGTGAATGGTGGTGTGATCTGGGCTGCAGGTAGTGGAATGGGGGTGGTGGGTGTGCAGTCCTTTTTCAAACCTACAGTAAAATCTGTTGAGGTTGCCAGGTTCTTGTTGACTGGCGTCTGTAGCGGGTGATGTCCTGCAAACCTCTCCACACCGACGAGGGATTGTTGGCTGAAAAGTTTTTCTTCAGCTTGTCAGAGTAACTCCTCTTAGCTACCCTGATCTCCTTTGTCAGTGTGTTCCTGGTCTGCCAGTACAGAGCCCTGTCCCCAGATCTGTAGGCCTCCTCCTTAGCCAAGCGCAGTTGTCTCAGCTTGGTTGTGAACCATGGCTTGTTGTTGCTGTATGTGCGGAAGGTCTTGGTTGGCACTTACAGGTCCTCACAGTGTCTGTGTAATCAGCCAGGCCCTTGCTTTGCCCCGACCGCTCCTTCACGCGGTCCGCTCTGTGAAGTTGGAAGTCAGGCAGATGCAGAGCGCCGTCGGGGATCGATTCACTGAGCCAAGTGTCAGTGAAACACAGGGCAGTGGAACGTGCAAAGTCCATATTTTTCCCGCAGAGGAGGTGCAGCTCGTCCAGTTTGGGCAATGAGCGGAGATTTGCCAGATGTATTTATGGCAGTGGGGTCCTGAATCCCTGCTGACTGAGTCTCACCAGCAAGCCAGCTCTCTTACCCCGGCATCTGTGTGGCCGCAGCCCAAAGGACTGCTGCTCCGCCGATCAAGATCTCTGCAAAACTGCTCGGATCTGACTCAAACTGCGGAATAAAATGACCCGGTAAGAACTGTCTGATGGCCAGCAGTTATTCTGAGGAGTAGGTGATGGGATAGCACTCAGAAACAGACCCGAAGGTCGACAAAAAACAAAAAATAAAGTAAAACAAGAGAGAACTCTGTGCCAAGGCGTCCATCCGCAGCGCCATCGTAACCATACACCAAATACACCAATGACAATATCTCATTCAGCTGTTCTGTTTGCAACAAGAATCAATAAACAGTTTTGAAGAAAACTGAAGGGATATACTGTATTTCAAGAACTTTTGTAAGTTGTTTTTCGTCGGCACAAATCATCTTTGGGTGTACCTTCGATAAACACAATTTGAATATTTAACCATTTTTCTATTCATACTTATTACAGATATGTCAGTTACGGTAGAAGTCAGAAGTTTAGATATACAGTATAAATAATTCTACCACACTGCATCCTTACATATTTTCTTCCCTCATGAGATTAAACTGACATTGTTCCTCATTGTTCCTTATGTTCAAGTTTAACCAAACAATCAGGTAATTACGGTTTTTTCAGTCGCTAACAAGTGTTTGTCCAAATAGCAGTCACATTTTCAAAACTCTAAACACGATTAGCACAGTATTGGTCTTTTGTGGCCATACCATTCATGCATTTCATGTTGCTTTCACACAACATGCAGTCAGTGAACATATTACAACAATACTTTCATTTTCTTAACAGACAAGCTATACCTCCCAACAAAATTATGGATGTTTTTTTTTATTTATTTTTTATTTACGAATGTTAACACACAACATCCCACAATAGCAACAACAATATTCCAAACCTTAGATACAGTATAAAAACCTCTGCTTCTGCAATGGTATCAGTTCAAAAACAATATATTGCAGCTGATAAACAAACAATTGAATATTTTGTTTTAATTTTAATTTTTTTATTTTTTATTTTATATACTCAATTCCAAAAGGGAAATTAGTGGCACACTCTAGTGTTAGTAATTCATACGTGGATATATTAGTGTGAACAGGCCCTGAACACACACACACACACACACACACACACACACACACACACACACACACACACACACACACACACACACACACACACACACACACACACACACAGGGCCTTTTTTTCTGGGCTTTTTGCTGCTGTTATTTGTTTTTTTTTGTTCAGAATGCTCTTGTGGGTTTCATGACTATTTTGTTCACTGTAAGCTTTTTCTTTTCTATCATATTGTAAACAGTATTTTTACTGTACCTCCTGTAATAAACTGTGAAAGAAAAAAAACTGATTTGCTCTTTGCTGGAATGCTTTTGAATGTGAACATTGGACGTGAACATAAAGTTCCCAACCAATAAATTTTGCGTACATTTTGCAGGCAAATACCATTAAAACTGAAACATAAAAGTCTATGTAATTTTTCAAATGTCAACAATACCCAGTATTTTGAAACCTGGTGTACTTTGATTGACTGCATGTACCTTATGAAGTGAAAACAAGCATTATTCTTCGACATAGTAATTTCATTTTGAGTCGAATATCCAGTGTTTTGGTAAAATGTCAGTCATCTTCAGATTACCATCGCTATATCCGCCGTAGCGGGTCATGGGGAGCCTGAGGCGGGGGACACTCCGGGCACGATGCCAGTGTACTGCGGAGCCACACACAAAGACATACAACCATGCACACACACTCATTCCTACGGGCAATTTGGGACCGGCCAATCAACCTGAAGCGCATGCTTTTGGAGGTGGGAGGAAGCCGGAGAACCCGGAGAGAACCCACGCAGACACGGGGAGAGCATGCGAACTGTAAAGTGTGTGTACAGAAAAAGATGTATTATATTTTGAAATGAAAAGTTAGTGTTTTTTTAACAAAATGTGTTTTTGAGAAGAAAATTACAGTAACCACTTGGTCAATTGGGCTTTCTAGGTGTGAATCTGTGTTAAGAGTTTAGGAAAAGTAAATGAAGGATGGGTAAGTACTTGCTCGCGACTGAAAAAACTGTAAATTGTAAATTCACACTGTTGTGTTAATTGAGGATTTCATAAAAGCTTAAAAGCTGAAAAACATGTATGAAGATCAAACGCATGTTCGGAGAATATAGTTGTGAGCTTTTACTATTTCGGAGTGATATCTCTGATGTGCTAAATGCGGTTGAAGATGAAACACCAGAGGAGGCACTGAACAAAAAAGAGTGCATGGAGTCTAAGAAAATTGCCTTTTTCAGCTGTCAACCTAAGATTTTTGTCCTTATGTTTCCTACAGACACCAGAGGAGCTGGAAGATGACTCTGACTTTGAACAGGAGGACTATGACACTCGCAGCAGGACTAGTGTTCAGACTGAAGATGACCAGCTAATTGCTGGACAGAGTGCCCGGGTGAGTAAATGACCCTGAAATCGTCTCAAATATAACTGTTATGAAACATGACATTAAAGTTAAAATGTAAAAAGCAAATCAAATCAATTTAGATGAAAGCTGGCCAACAAGCCTCAATGAATCAATAAGTGTTAATTGTGTTAGTGTTTGTCTGAAGTGAAAGTGGGATTGCATTCCATCCTAACACCCCACCCCTGTTGCCTGACCATATGCTAAGGGATTCACCAAAGATGTTCCACTTACATGGCATAAAAGTCCATCAAAATTGTCTTAACAAGTGGTATTATTTTAAATAAACATCATTCTGGGATGCCAGGTGTAAAATTGCAATTGCAAACAAACATGTAGTTACCACATTCCCTTCAGATGCCTGAAAAAACACAAAATGCAAAACAGTACTGTGCCAAGGCTTCAGTCACAATCACCAGGGTTTGGGCTTTGTTGCACATTAGCAATTGTGCACTTGGGCCCAGCTTAAACAACATTAAGAGGGTATAAGTACTTTATCCCCTCCAGCATCACAGTGGCTGTACTGTGTCGCACACTGAATGGATTCTGTATGGTTGGGGTTTGAGTTGGCCCAGTGCATTCTCCTGTGGCATACGACCGAATTACATTGACTCTGAGTTTCTACAGAGTCTACAAGGGGGTAGAACACAAAATAGGGGCAATTTTGTAAAAACAACAGCAGCTATTGTTGATAATTGTGTGCACAAAACAGCTATAGGCATGAGTGTGATGCTTTGATATTAGTGAAAACAACAAAAAGAAAAAAGCATTTACACAAATTGAAATACTACAATAATGAGTCATGCTAAATTATACCAGCCGAGTAGAGCAGAGTCAAAAATTCAAAGTATGCTCAAGTAAAATCTGTTACAAAGCCTTATCAATCTCTTTATCTTCTGTGAGCTACTGTTCAAACAGGCCAGCTCCAACACAGCCTTCATGGTTGTGGTTTAAATGTGCTTTCCCTGACATTAAATATAATCTAAGCATTTCAAAAACTGGCAAACGAATAGGTGTTCTCAATAATGCCTAAAGTATTTTCAAATGTTGCATCCCTGCATTTCCCTATGGATTATTGAAGTATCTTGTCTGTCTGTCCTATCTATCTATCTTATCTATCTATCTATCTATCTATCTATCTATCTATCTATCTATCTATCTATCTATCTATCTATTAGTTCGTAATACAGAGAAATCTGAGTGCCGCCAAGAAGTCCTTCAAAATAAATGATTAAAAAGGTTTGGTGTCACTTGCTGCCAAAAAAACACAAAAGGCTTTTTTTGTGTTTATGCTCACCTTTTTATGTCCATCCGTAAATAAATACACCAGTCACAAAAAATGTCCATATGATTTTTGTCTGTTCCACCATCTTTAAGTATATATTAATTGATAATATATTAATGATATATTCTTCTTCTTTTCCTTTCGGCTTTTCCCTTCAGGGGTCGCCACAGCGAATCAATTGCCTCCATCTAGCCCTGTCCTTTGAATCCTCTTCTCTCACACCAACTACCTTCATGTCCTCCCTCATTACATCCATAAACCTCATCTTTGGTCTTCCTCTAGGCCTCCTGCCTGGCAGTTGAAAACTCATCCTTCTACCAATATATTCACTATCTCTCCTCTAGACATGTCCAAACCATCTCAGTCTGGCCTCTCTGACTTTATCTGCAAAACCTCTAACATGTGCTGTCCCTCTGATGTACTCATTCCTGATCCTATCCTTCCTGGTCACTCCCAGAGAGAACCTCAGCATCTTAATCTCTGCTACCTCCAGCTCTGTCTCCTGTCTTTTCCTCAGTGACACTGTCTCTAGACCAAACAACATCGCTGGTCTCACCACAGTTTTGTATACCTTTCCTTTCATTTTAGCTGAAACTCTTCTATCACACATCACACCTGACACTTTTCTCCACCCGTACCATCCTGCCTGTACACGCTTCTTCACCTCTTTTCAACACTTTCCATTGCTCTGGACTGTTGAGCCTAAGTACTTAAAATCCTCCACCTTCTTGATCTCTTCTCCCTGTAACCTCACTCTTCCACTTGGGTCCCTCTCATTCACACACATGTACTCTGTCTTACTGCGGCTAACCTTCATTCCTCTCCTTTCCAGGACAAACCTCCACCTCTCTAGCTTCTCCTCCACCTGTTCCCTGCTCTCACTACAGATCACAATGTCATCTGCAAACATCATAGTCCATGGAGATTCCTGTCTAACCTCGTCTGTCAGCCTGTCCGTCACCATAGCGAACAAGAAGGGGCTCAGAGCTGATCCGTGATACAGTCCCACCTCCACCTTGAACTCCTCTGTCACACCTACAGCACACCTCACCACTGTCTTACAGTCCTCATACATGTCCTGCACTGCTCTAACATACTTCTCTGCCACTCCAGACTTCCTCATACAATACCACAGTTCCTCTCTGGGCACCCTGTCATAAGCTTTCTCCAGATCTACAAAAACACAATGCAGCTCCCTCTGGCCTTCTCTGTACTTCTCTATCAACATCCTCAAAGCAAATACTGCATCTGTAGTACTCTTTTTTGGCATGAAACCATACTGTTGCTCACAAATGTTCACTTCTGCCCTTAGTCTAGCTTCCACTACTCTCTCCCATAACTTCATCGTATGGCTCATCAGCTTTATTCCTCTGTAGTTGTCACAACTCTGCACATCTCCCTTTTTCTTAAAACTGGGCACCAGCACACTTCTCCTCCATTCCTCAGGCATCTTCTCACTATCTAAGATCCTGTTGAACAACCCAGTCAGAAACTCTACTGCCACCTCTCCTAGACACTTCCATACCTCTACAGGTATATCATCAGGACCGAGTGCCTTTCCACTCTTCATCCTCTTCAATGCCCTTCTCACTTCATCCTGACTAATCTTTGCTACATCCTGGTCCACAACAGTCACCTCTTCTAGTCTTTGTTCTCTCTCATTTTCCACGTTCATCAACTCTTCAAAGTACTCTTTCCATCTTCCCATCACACTACTGGCACCTGTCAATAGACTTCCATCTCTATCCTTAATCACCCTAACCTGCTGCACGTCCTTCCCATCTCTATCTCTCTGTCTTGCCAACTGGTATAGATCAGTCTCTCCCTCCTTACTGTCCAACCTAGCATACAAGTCATCATAAGCTTCTTGTTTGGCCTTTGCTACCTCTACCTTCACCTTACGCTGCCTCTCCCTGTACTCCTGTCTACTCTCCTTAGTCCTCTCAGTGTCCCACTTCTTCTTAGCTGACCTCTTTCTCTGTATACACTCCTGTACCTCCTCATTCCATCACCAAGTCTCCTTATCTACTTTCCTTCCAGATGACACACCAAGTACTCTCTTACCTGTCTCCATGATCACATTAGCTGTAGTTGTCCAGTCACCTGGAAGCACCCCCTGACCACCCAGAGCCTGTCTTAACTCCTTCCTAAAAGTCATGCAACACTCTTCCTTTTTCAGCTTCCACCATTTCGTCCTCTGCTCTGCCTTTGTCCTCTTCATCTTCCTCACCACCAGAGTCATCCTACACACCACCATCCTATGCTGTTTGGCTACACTCTCGCCTACCACTACTTTACAGTCACTGGTCTCCTTCAGGTTACACCGTCTACACAAGATGTAGTCTACCTGTGTGCTCCTACCTCCACTCTTATAGGTCACCCTATGTTCCTGCCTCTTCTGGAAGAAAGTATTCACTACAGCCATTTCCATCCTTTTTGCAAAGTCAACTACCATCTGTCCTTCTGCGTTCCTCTCCTGGATACCAAACCTGCCCATCACATCCTCATCACCTCTGTTTCCTGCACCAACATGTCCATTGAAGTCTGCTCCAATGACAACTCTCTCACTTCTAGGCATGCTCTGGATCACTTCATCAAAGTCCGACCAGAATTTATTCTTCTCCTCCAGCTCACATCCTACCTGTGGAGCATACCCACTAACAACATTGACCATCACACCTTCTATTTCTAGCTTGAGACTCATCACTCTATCCGACACTCTTTTGACCTCCAGGACATTCCTAACAAACTCCTCCTTCAAGATAACTCCTACTCCATTTATCTTCCCATCTATACCATGATAGAACAACTTGAACCCTGCTCCTAAACGTCTAGCCTTGCTACCTTTCCACCTGGTCTCCTGGACACACTGTATGTCTACCTTCCTTCTCTGCATCATGTCAACCAACTCTCTACCTTTTTCTGTCATAGTTCCAACATTCAACGTCCCTACTCTTAGTCCTATACTCTTGGTGTTCCTCTTCCCTTTCTTCGAGCGAACGCACTTTCCCCCTCTCATTCTTCGACCAACAGTAATCCAATTTCCACCTTCCTCTTGCGGCTAAATTTATTATATGTTATTATATTTATTATATGTTTATATGTTTATTATTATATGTCAGGGAAAGCAAGCGTTTGGTTTACAAAGTGTGCTTGACGGTTGAAAAAAAAACAAAATTCACCCCCATACTGCAGCAAGAAACATGACCAGGCCATCCTTTCAGGTCTGTTTCCTTCATCACGATGTGGCTGTATAATAACAATGCAGTACTCCACTCCCCTCACACCTGACTGACAGGAATCCTAATCCACAAAGAGGACTACAATGATTAAACATAGACATAGGTCATTTCTTGGCTTTTGAACTAACCAATGTTTTCATCTTTCACAAGAGATTCTCATGAAAACATAACCAGAACTGGTCCCATATGTTATTTAGCAAAGATCTGATATTCCAATAATACATGTTATAACCTTAACACACACAATTGATATATATATATATATATATGAAATGGTGTAATATAAAAAACAAATGTTTCTCTGTGTGTCAGTGTAAAACAAAATGTATTTCTTCACTGTAATGTAAAGCATTCACATCGTATCCTCCTTACCATTCTAAGTAACACGTGATTGAAATGATGCTGCAGATTTGTTCAGTAGAAACCAGTGTCGTTGTCTAGAAGATATCTGGAGAAAAAAGTTTAACAAAGATCTGATAATCTGATATCCAACCATGAACAAAAAGAACAGACCCCGGCTTGAGTGTGAAGTGCTTTTACTTATCTGTATATATACTCCCACAAAGGCTCTAGCAGAAGATAGTAGGGCCATCTGAGCATGGATACACCAATGCTGCCAAACCTTTCACTAGTTTTCCTGGCACTCAACTCTCCATTGAGTAGGCAGCTTTGAACAGTTTGAAGTAGCAGCATGTCTTTTTGTCACAACTTGTAAATGTAATAAAGTGATATAAGGTGGATGAAAGGGCAACATGACAGAATGTCATTATTGTTCCTGCATTTTAAGTTAGAAAGTTATCCACAGCATGCCTCAAGTTATCATGAAATTTAGTGCAAAGTGTCATGCACAACATGCTCATTTACTTACTGACAATCCTCTCACACACAGTTAATTGATGTTGCCTGTTTTTTTTCCACTCATAGATGCTGTTAGGCCCTCAGAGTCTAAACATTTACACATGCAGAAGACAAGCATATCCATAAAAGATGTGTTTGCTGTGATTCGCTGGTGATCTGCTCAGTCTGTCACAGTTGTTTGTGTCAGGATCAAGCTCACCGTTCTCTCACAGTCATGCTAAGTGCACTCTGCTGCACTGTGTTTCTATTTAGTCAGAAAACGAGACATGCAATCCATTTTCTCTATAGGAGGTGACATGGGTACACTGAAGTTTACAGTCATGATCCTTAAAAGTCCTCTGGAATTCAGCTATCACGCACAACATAAGCATAATGTCTTCCCCTCAGTTTTTCAATCTCACTGTCTCTTACAGTGTAAACGGGAATAAAATCATGTCTACGGCAGTCCCAGGGGCCTTTGTTCCCAGTTCCCCTTTGCATTGTGCTCTACTTGTCACTTTGATTTTACTTCCACATAAAGATAAGTTATTAGAGCAAACATGCATAATGAGAGGGCAGAAAAGCACACAGGGGAATGAGGCCTTACACTGTGTCTTTCTATTAGAACATGCAAAAGCAATCGCTCCTTCTAGCACACCATGGATAGAGCACAGAGAGCCAAACACAAAGCACCACAATACAAGCGCACACTTCCAACATTTCTTAACAAAGTGATTGGCTAACAGTGTTGATAGTTCATCCATAAAATTGAACTCTGAGTGCCTGGGCAGTTTATTTCAAATGAAACAAATTAAAGTCATTTCAAGACGCCTTGCTCGGTGAAGAAACCCTGAAAGCACTGTAATCCCTGTAGACGTAGCCAAGTCGCAGAGTATATTGGCACAGGAGTTCCTTGGCTGGATTTTCCACTATGTTAATCTCCCAAGGCCCGCTCCTTGTTGTTATCAGTAAAGTAGGGGAAGGGATTTGGGGATAAGTGAATTCTAGAGAACAGGGAGAAAGAAGAGGGGGTCTTCACAAAATGCTTTCCTGTTCCCCTGATGCCCAAATTGGCTCATGTCTTTACCCCCTTTGCTGTGGCTTTCTTTTGTGTTTGGAACCAGTCGTCTCTCTTTCTGTCTCCCGATGCTCTCACTGATTTGTCATCCTATTTTCATAGTGAATTTGAATACCGACCAAATCCATCGCTCTATGTCCCCAGCCTCCCTTGATCCCTAATTTTAGAAAAAGGATTTTTTTTTTTTTATCCAAATTGCTGGGTTCCCATCAGTTTAAAATGTAAAGCTTTAAAAAAAGACCCAGCATTCCTCAGACTTTCAATACACTGTCAATATCTAAGTCATTAAATGTGTTTAGCAATATCTTACATGTAGTTTTTCTTACTTTTATAAGAATGAAATCATGTCTAGGGAAGTCACACTAACAACAGCAGCATACAATTTTGTCCATATTGTAGAAAGAAGCCTATCATTAACATCTCAACAGTTAGGTATGGCAAAGAAGTGACTTGGAAATATATGCTAATGACATCAATCAGGTCCTCCAGCATTACAGAAATCTTCAAACTGGCACATGCATTTACCTGTGTTGCTTTTAAATAGGTAGAAATTACTGTACAGCTATGGCTAAGTAATGTTTTTGGCCACATTTAACATGAAAATGTATCAAGCAAACAATAAAACGAGGAGCCTGAATCACAAGCTGAGAGCGCAAGTATGCTTAAAATGTCATTTTTAGTTCTCAAGTTTATGTTTGTAAATATTTATTCTATTAAGCAAATACAAAAAAATCCCCATTTTGAAAAAAAAATATTGGCTTAAAATATTTCTGAAAAGACATGGCAAAGCCAGTGTTGTTTAAAGTAAAACAAGCGGAACTATTGAATTCACTCAGCACAACCATGTGTAGAGAATTATAATGTGAAAGTACAATATGGTTAGCATTAAAATCACGACCTTGTCACACCCTACAGGCATACACTGAACAGCAGGGAATGGAACGTGACAAACCTGTACTTACATCCCACCAAGCCTGTAGTCTACAGGATGATGATGAGGTGTAGGTGGACATTTTTCGGTGCTTTATGAACAGATGCAGTAGCAGGAATGCTGTCAAGTGTGGCAGTACGAATGGCAGAAAATGAAAGAGCAGAGCATTGATAGCATTTCAACAGTCAAAATGGTGCATAGGATACATGCTGCATTAATGACAGCAATATTTTGTTTATTTTAAACAAAATTAATAGTTAAAAATTTGAATATAGGGAGCTTTCTGGACAGGAAATGTAAGTCTGGGGGTATATTTAACTTGTGGCTGGTTAGAGTGTAGATATGTTAACTTTTGTCACTAAGTGAATAAATGATAGTTTTAGGCCATCACATCCTCCACATGCCAGCATGACTCCAAGGTGAAGACATATTTGACATACCATAGCCAGTCACTGTATTGTGTATATATTATTTGTCATACAACACTGAACTTTTTTCAAGTATTTGTTTATATACTGTTATTGTGAGTATTTTTTTTTTTTTTTATTCCACGTATTTAATATGATTGGCTGAATGCAGTGACGTTGGTGTCTTTGCACCAGCAGCAGGGGAAATCTACACTGGTTTTAAATGGCTGGGTTTAAGCCCTTTTTTTCCACGTAAACCGCCATCATAGCTATCGTCAGTGAACAGTAATTCCACAACATATGGGCACATTTGTTGTTCCTCTGTACATCTTTGTTGTCTCTCTTTTCAATTGTTTCTGTCATTAAAAATGCCCTCCTGTTCCTGCTTGTTTTCTATCAAATAATTTCAGTAGAACAAGTCATCAGTATTTTTTTTTTGTTTTTTTCATTTTTCTCCTGACACATCTACCAGGGGACATGTGCAAAGTGATGCATGTTCTCACTAGGACCGCCACACCCCCAAACACCAGCTTTGCTATGAGAGAGGAAATAAGGAATGGGGCAAAAGAGGACAGTGGGTTGTATTTCATTCAGCGAATAGCAATTCTTGAAGGACAGTCAATAATAGATGAGGTTAAAAAACAATGGTGACTCTTACTGTACTCATTTTCTCTCACTGTTTCTGGAGTCAATTGAATCGACCAGGTGACTCTTCCTTCCATCTCACCTCCCTGACATAATGTTGAACAAATGCATTATTCATTTTCTGGTCGAAGAAGAGAGGCAATTATGCGTTTATCTCACAAATAATACTGGGATCTTACTTCGCCTGTGACCTTGCCACAAGACTTATACCATTTTGGCCTGCCACCAAAAAGGCCACATGGAGGGAAAAAATTAAAGCAATAATGGATTTACTCTTTATGGATATAAGATGTCAGGGGTGTTGAAATGGTCCAGTCATTAAATGTAAAATTTAGAACTTAATTTTGAAGCATTGCAAAAGGGTGGCGATAGTCAGACTTCATACTTAGTCTTCAAGTTTTGCAGAGGGGATTAAAAAGTAGACTATGCAGAAAAAAAAAGTAGAACAAATTATGTTACTTAAAGCTCTGTCTTTCATAGTCATTTTTTTCTGAAGTCTTACCCCTAAAATAATCCCTGTTATTATTCACTTCTTCATTTCCCTATCGTATTTTTCTCCACAACTTTATCTTCTTCCTTTTCCCAAATTCCTCTCCTCTGGCATTTCCCTCATTTTGAGCCATCTTACCAATTTATTCAGTTCAAATTTACTCCATAACATCCTTTTTCTCCCCTTCTGTGATGCTTTGTTTCTTCCCTTCTTGCCTGTAGGCCATTATGGCACAGCTTCCCCAGGAGGAAAAGGCGAAGATTGCTGAGCAGGTGGAGAGCTTCAGACAGGAGAAGTGCAAGCTAGATGCAGAAGTAGCCAAGTGGGATGACAACGGCAATGACATAATTGTGCTGGCCAAGCAGATGTGTATGATCATGATGGAGATGACAGACTTTACCAGGTAAAAATCACTATTTGAGTTTGCCCATTATCACATCAAGCAGTCCAGCGGGAAATGTTTAGCTGCAAGTTTACTGTACTGTTCTCCAACATGACAACAACCTTGTCTTTCCTGGCACTAACTGGCATAGTTACATTAATTGATGGCAAAGATTTTGTATTGTTAGCTTCCTGCTGCAACATCAGACACCTGGCTGATGACAGTGAATCAAAACCACAAAAGAAGCTGAAAAATTCTGTGGAATGCGAGGTTCATAGTTATCTGAGGGTTCATGACTGTGAGGAGTCCTCTTGTTAAAACGACTACAGCCTCCGGGTGAGTCTTCAGTTTAACAATAAGGATTGCTATGAACTATTCCTGCATTGACACAACTCAATAGGTAAACACTGACAGTAGTTGTTGTAGTAACTGTTGTCAGTAGTGACGTTGTTGGTCAGACTACACATAAAATATTTCATCTTAATCTATATTCTCTTGATCCATTTTAGTTTAAACCTAAAATCTGTGGACACAACATAGATCACAGGCGTGATTGTTGGCCATTATTCACTTCTCCCATTTTATTTCCTTTAATAACTATTTGGAAATCATATTTTGTTTTGTTGTACCTTAAAAGTCATTTCTGTCATACATTTCTGTATTTGTTGCATTCATTATTAAATGCATATTGCAATATGTCTACCAAATACCTTCCAGTCAAATCAGTTAAAATTTGTACTTTCCAGTGTGGTATAGTGATGAGCTCAGTCCACAGAGAGAAACTCTGCAAGCCCTTTGCGGTTTCATTCATATTTATTTTTTTCCTTCTTCCTCTCACTTGCTTACTTTTTCCAGAGGCAAAGGCCCATTGAAGAATTCCTCAGATGTGATCAATGCCGCAAAGAAGATTGCAGAGGCTGGTTCCAGAATGGACAAATTGGCCCGAGCTGTCGCCGACCAGGTATTTGCAAAACTGCTATTTTTTTTCGTTGTTGGTCGGAAAAAATGTCTCTGCCTTTATTATTACCCGCTGGTGGAAAAGAGAATTTTGATTTAGAGTGAAAGGGCATGGCCATTGAAGGGGCAAAGGCAGAGCAGAGGACAAAATGGTGGAAGCTGAAAAAGGAAGAGTGTTACATAACTTTTAGAAAGGAATGAAGTACGGCTCTGGGTGGTCAGGAGGTACTTCCTGATGACTGGACAACTGCAGCTAATGTGATCAGGAAGACAGGTAGGAGAGTAGGAAGGAAAGGTAGATAAGGAGAATTGATGGTGGAATGAGCAGGTACAGTAAAGAGGTTAGCTAAGAAGAAGTGGGACACCGAGAAGACTGAGAGTAGACAGGAGTACAGGGAGATGCAGCGTAAGGTAGAGGTAGCAAAGGCCAAACAAGGGGCTTATGATGACTTGTATGCTAGGTTGGACAGTAAGGAGTGAGAGGCTGATCTATTCAGGTTGGCAAGACAGAGAAACAGAGATAGGATGGGCGTGCAGCAGGTTAGGGTGATTAAGGATAGGGATGGAAATGTATTGACAGGTGCCAGTAGTGTGATATGAAGATGGAAAGAGTACTTTGAAGAGTTGATGAATGAAGAAAATAAGAGAGAACAAAGACTAGAACAGGTGGCTGTTGTAGACCAGGAAGTAGCAAAGATTAGTCAGGATGAAGTGAAGAGGGCATTGAAGAGGATGAAGAGTGGAAAGGCACTCGGTCCTGACGATATACCTACATAGGTATGGCAGTGTCTAGGAGAGGTGGTAGTAGAGTTTGTGACCGGGTTGTTCAACAGGATGTTACTGAGAAGATGCCTGAGGAATGGAGGAGAAGTGTGCTGGTGCCCATTTTTAAGAAAAAGGGAGATGTGCAGAGTTGTGGCAACTACAGAGGAATAAAACTGATGGGCCATGCAATGAAGTTACGGGAAAGAGTAGTGGAAGCTAGACTAAGGGCAGAAGTGAACATTTGTGAGTAGCAGTATGGTTTCATGCTAAAAAAAGACCACTTCTGATGCAGTGTATGCTTTTACGATGAGGATAGAGAAGTACAGAGAAGGCCAGAGGGAGCTGCATTGTGTTTTTGTAGATTTGGAGAAAGCTTATGACAGGGTGCCCAGAGAGGAACTGTGGTATTGTATGAGGAAGTCTGGAGCGGCAGAGAAGTATGTTAGAACAGTGCAGGACATGTATGAGGACTGACAGATGAGGTTGGACAGGATCTCCATGGACTATAATATTTGCAGATGACATTGTGATCTATAGTGAGAGCAGAGAACAGGTGGAGGAGAAGCTAGAGAGGTGGAGATGTGTCATGGAAAGGAGAGAGGTGAAGGTTAGCCGCAGTAAGACAGAGCACATGTGTGTGAATGAGAGGGACCCAAGTGGAAGAGTGAGGTTACAGGGAGAAGAGATCAAGAAGATGGAGGATTTTAAGTACTTAGGATCAACAAAAGAAGTGAACAAGTGTGTACAGGCAGGATGGAATGGGTATAGAAAAGTGTCAGGTGTGATGTGTGATAGAAGAGTTAGCTAAAATGAAAGGAAAGGTGTAGAAAACTATGAAGAGACCAGCAATGTTGTTCGGCCTAGAGACAGTGTCACTGAGGAAAAGACAGGAGACAGAGCTGGAGGCAGAAGAGATGAAGATGCTGAGGTTCTCTTTGGGAGTGAGCAGTATGGATAAGATCAGGCATGAGTACATCAGAGGGACATGTTAGAGGCTTTGGAGATAAAGTCAGAGAGGCCAGACTGAGATGGTTTGGACATGTCCAGAGTAGAGATAGTGAATGTACATCAACTGCCAGGCAGGAGGTTTATGGATGTAGTGAAAGAGGACATGAAGGTAACTGAGGCCTGTACCATAAAGATGGATTACGGCTTAGTAAAATAACTTCAGGCTTAACCCTGGCTTTTCGGTACCATAAAAGTGGCTGACTTTCTATCGGGCTACGTTGCCGTGGTAACCTATGCTGAACACCTAACCTGCTCTGGAGCAGGATACGTTCAGGATAAGAGCTGAGCAGGTATAACAGCTCCACCCACTAGCAGGTATAACAGCCCCACCTACTGACCAATCAGTTCTCTTGGAAAATGGGCTGTCCATTTTATGTGAACCCGTGGATCTTGGTGCACAGCTTGTGCGAAGAGCGCTCAGGTGCAAGAGAATATTTAGAGATCGCTGTAATCCGTTCGAATTGCCTGAACAATCACTGTACGAAAGGTACAGGTCTTGGGGAGAGGGGTTACATTACTTCTGTCAGCTGCTGGAGCCTTACATCAGTAATGTAAAGAACCGCAACCACGTGCTGACAGTCCCGCAGACAGTGTGCATTGCACTGAGGTTTTTTGCCACAGTTAATATATTTCTTAGCGATGTTCGTAATTATTATGATGTCCTTAAATCCCTCGTTGGATGGGTTACAAGCAATCCACAGATAAAATGCCATTAATCAATTATTTGTTTAAGCAAATCATGGATTGATTCACTCATCCATAGGTACTTTTATGTATTCTGTTGGTGATGCCAAAAACCTCAGGAAGAACACAGCATGTAGAGCCATTCATAAAGTCGTGGGGGCTACAATCACATGTCGTACACACATACATTTATGGAACACACAAATGTTACTGCAGTCAGATATACAAGTGCTGTCATAGTGGGGAAGTAATATTATAATGGAACTAACTTCCGCATTGACACAGTCGGCGATTTTTTGCCAGCGATCCTTGCACCGTTTGGCAGCTGCAACTGTGTTGCTTTTTGCTTGGATTATTGATTTGTATTGCTCATATTTATTAATTATTATTGTTTGCTCCTCCGTTGTGAAATATGCGGCTCGGGCCGATTTGTTGCATGTTTGCGATTGGTCGCATGCAGCAACCTCCGCCCTTTTTATGTGAGCGCGCACAGATCTAGAGTGGACAAGCCTGAATTGAATTAGTTGATAGCTGGCTTTATGGTACCGAAAATCCGGAGGGCGGATGTCTCGGTAAGTGAAGCCAGATAAGTAAGAGGAAGCCTGGCTAGGTTAATCAAGCTTTATGGTACAGACCTCAGGTGTGAGACAAGAGGATACAGAAGACAGGGTTCGATGGAGGCAACTGATTCACTGTGGCAACCCCTGAAGGGAAAAGCCAAAAAGAAAAGACAAGCCGAGATAACTTGAAGCCTCTTTGTGGGCAGTGTCAACACATGACTTTGCCTTCCAATGGGGCAAACACAAAAATAGCAAAATAGCAGAAACTAGTTGTGCCTCTAATGTAATTAACAACATGTCAAGATATTGCATTCATTTTCAGATGAGTACCTCTCTAAAACATGCTGACAGACCATTTTTAATATCTAATCAGTCAGTGCTGTGTCTCAGGAGAGTGGGATTGAAAAGAAATCACTGTGTGTGTGTGTGTGCGTGCGTGTGTGTGTGTGTGTGTGTGTGTGTGTGTGTGTGTGTGTGTGTGTGTCATATATATCTGCAAATGAAGTGGGAGATATTTCACAATGCAGCACTCCAGGTAATACATATTTTTTTCTACATTTCATCTGTCTCTAATAAGCATTGAGAATACACCAGCACACAATTCACTGACTTATTAAGACTATCTATTGTCACTGTAATTGCAAATGCTGTTAGCTAGAAAATCTTTCAAATATTTTTTTTTTTTTAGATTCAGTAACACATGCTGTCTTTCCCCTTTTCGTTCTCCACTGGATTATCAAAAAGATTATTGCTCATCTCAAAATTAATTTACAAAATAAAAAATGTATTTAAAGTTATGCAAATTGCATGAAAGCACATGAGAAGTAATGACACCACACCTTTGGGGAATTTGTGTAAATGCAAGTCTAGTCTTATCACATACAATTATGGCTTTGAACTTAATTTAAATTAACAACCTTTAAGTCCCTTTATAACATGATATAACAGTAGCATGTATACAGAAAGGGAAGGCTCATATTCACTCTTCTTGTCCACAAACTCCCATAAAGACTTGATCATGTTCTCTAAAAAGCTTCTGTTTGTCTCCTGTCATTTATGCTTGGAGGGTTGTGTAAAGTTTATTAGAGCAGAGATTAATAAGACTAGATTGAAACAAAAAAAAGTTGGATGTTATTACTCTGAAATATCTGATTAAACACTCCTCTATTGAGCTAAGAAGAACTGAAGACTATAATTCTTTGTTGAATTGCAATTGACCCATTTCACAGGAGAAGCATTACATGAGTGGTTCCATAGCTAGAATGCAAATATTTACTTAAGGAGCTTGTAAGCAACTCCTTAACAACAGAATCATTGGGATAAAATGTCCAGTCTATCTTCAGTCAGGGTTAAAAAATAAAATCAAAGCATTTATGTTGATGAGGTTCTTTTTCCTTGGCCTATGAATGATTATTCAGAAACTCTCCAATTAAAATGTATGAACTGATGTCATAATAAATAAAAAAAAGATGTAATGTTGATTACAATTTAACAGTTTAGATGAGAATGAATGTGTCACATAGAGCTTCTATCTGAATCAAGAGTCACTGTTTTGAAAAGAGCAGGTGGCTTGTCATTTTTAATTGTCACCTAAAAGGTTTTGAGACTGTATTTATGGACTATTCAACACCTTCTGTTGCACTTCTAATAACACTGTGTCAGAATATAACAATGGTCTAAAACACCTTTTCATTCCCAATATTGTATTAATTATATGTATTATTTGTATTTTCTTGCGAAGCATTTTGGGTATTTCTGCCATGCTATTCGAAGAATGGAATGAACTTCGAAAAGCAGTTTTATTTGCATAGCATTTTGATTGTCTGTCCTCTCTGGACAAACAGGACAAGTTTTTTGCATTCAGACATGCTGGTAAGTAACCTGTGTATGTCTAGTAGACTGTGGTTTGACAGTAAGATTAAAGGCCGCTCCATTGCTTTCAGACAGGTCCCTAAAGTAGCAAACCTTGTCGCCATGACGGCACATCAACCCTATTAATGAACATGTGTGAAGCAAAAGTCAGTTCTGCATGGGAGATTGGACAACGGCAAGCTTTTTCATATTCATTTAAGCATGGCAGTAGACGTAGATAACCCTCTTGAGGTACCTCACCCCATTTCCCTCTAGCAATGACTTTTTTCTACTCTATTTCTCCCAATCCATTTTCCGCACTCTATTCTTTAAGTATGCCTTTTGCAGATGCAGTGTATGGCAGTAAAGCAATATGCGGATCCTCTACCTAGAGATATGTATTGTATTATGACTGCTGTGAACTGCATCGGGATCTTTGCTGATACTAGTATATTTGTGTAGTTATCTTTACGTGAACTTTGATTGGTAATGTTGCTTGATAAGAATATTTTTTTTCAACAATTAATGGCTCAGTTTAGACTTGGAATAATATAAATACCAAACTACCAGCTGTTGACAGCAGGGTAGTGCATTTGATTGAACTAAAGACAGACTACGTTTTTAGTTTCTGGAAAATAAATTGAATTATTTTTATCATGCTGTACTACTCTAACAATGCTTGTTATCAGGGAAAATGCTTTGAAGAGTTTGTGCTTTTCATAAAATTTGCTGGTAGCAACAAATATTTCAAAGAAGCTTATGTAATACAATATGTTTATCACAATTTCACAATAGAAAGATTGTATAAGAATGCTAATGAAAATTGTCTTTCACGAAGATTAATGAAAATTGTTATTGTCCTTTTCCGTGTCAGCCTATCTTCCTTCTCTTCTTTAACACCAACTACCCTCATTTCTTTCCTCACTGTATCCATCCACCTTCTCTTTTGTCATAAATTGATATTTTTTAAGAACATAATAATATTACTATTACAGTGCTATTTTAGATGGGCAGATTCCCCTTGTTGATATCTTTTAAAAAATCCTTCCTTACTATTGAGACTGTTGTCCTGCTACATAAATTGTAATCTATTGCTAATCCCAAGAAATTATAGTGATGGACTTTAATAAAATAGTTTAAAGCAATACATTAAGATAAACTTAAATAAGATAGTTCAAAGCAATAAATGAATAAGAATACTTTTATGTACACAATGCTGATGGAATAAAGAAGCTATTTTCAGTTTTGGTGGAGAGCCA
This sequence comes from Antennarius striatus, assembly GCF_040054535.1. NCBI lineage: Eukaryota > Metazoa > Chordata > Actinopteri > Lophiiformes > Antennariidae > Antennarius > Antennarius striatus. Next base: position 8,155,044 of record NC_090783.1, on the reverse strand, counting down.
GAAATTGGGTGAGAACATAGGTTCCAACCTTCCTTTCAGTAACTGGCTGGTGACAGCTTACATCAGACAGACAGTAGTTGTCCCCTCAGCCAGAAGTCATATTCTGTAACTGGATGCAATATGTTCTATTTGAATTTGCAATTGTACCATCTTCATGTCATCCTTCCCTTTCTCCCTGTTATTTTCTGTAATGCTATTGGATCTGAAAAGGATCAGAAAATAGAATAATTTGGGGAAAGTAGCATAATTACACATTATTATTGTAATGAAGAAACAGAAGAAGTGTTATTGCTGAAAGGTGATAAATAATGGGCTAATAACTCAACAACACTCAGGGAACATAAACCTCTCCCAAGGCGGCGGGGTTTCCTTATTATTTCACTGCACTTTAAAGAAATAATAGTTGAAACTTCATAATGAAAACCCACCCCTAGAATTTGAACTCACAATGGTGTCATTAGTCTGATAGTTATTCAGGGAAAAATTACCTTTAAATAACTGATACCTTCTTTAGCACCACAGTCTAGCTCCAAATTTGAATGATTTGTCCCCTGGCACATGGCCCACCCATGTACCTGATGGTAATCCATGTAGTAGTTGATGTGTGAAACATTACAAAACATTACCCCTTTTACCAGTATGCATGCTAAACTGTTTGTAAACTTTATGAAAAATTGTGTGATTGTTTGTGTGTAATGGGTGGGGGTGGTTAAAGATCTCTACCATGTCATAAAAGTTGAAATTCCAAGTCAAGTCAAAAAATGTGATTTTCTTTTTCTGTGTCCTCTCCAAAATTAAGTGGGGTTCTTGTTTGTCATGTGCCTAACCATCTACCAAATGTCATGCAATATGGAATAAGTTAGATTTAGCATGATCCTGGTATGGTGGGATGTTGGCGCAGTGGGTAGCACTGTCGCCCGCACAGCAAGGCGGTTCTGGGCTCAAGTCCTACTCTCTGTGGAGTTTGCATGTTCTCCCCGTGTCTGTGTGGTTTCTCTCCGGGTTGTCCGACTTCCTCCTACCTCCAAAAAACATGCACTTCAAGTTAATTGGGCGTTTTCAAATTGCCCGTAGTGTGTGAGTGTGTGGATGCGTGTTTATCTGCGTCTCTATGTGGCTCTGCAGTGCACTGGTGTCGCACCCAGAGTTTTCCCTGCCTCACACCCCCAGTCAGCTGGGATTGGCTCCAGCTTGCCGCGACCCGCTACAGCGGATGAAGCGGTAAGAAGACGAATGAATGAATGAATGATCCTGGTATAAGACAGAGGGACAAAAAAGGGCAAATTTAGCCATGATGAATACTTACCTGAACTGGAAAATACTGAACTAACAGAAGCACTGAGCACTCGAGAAAGGCCACATAAAGCCGCAGTGCTTGACTTTGAGTGCCCCCAGACCCCAATGCATTTTCCTCAGCCCGTTATGGCAGATGTATTGAGAGATTCCATAGGACTGCAGAGTAATGGGGCGTACATTTTATTTACATCAACAATGAATCAACACCGAGAGAAAAGGGCTGTTAGTCAGTTTTATACAATAGGAAAAAAAATTGTCTCCTGGCTGCATTAAACTTGCACAAAGCAGCTGTGTGTGTGTGTGTGTGTGTGTGTGTGTGTGTGTGTGTGTGTGTGTGTGTGTGTGTGCGCGTGTGTGTGTGCATGTGTGTGCCTTCGCGTGTGTGTGCGTGTGTGTGCCTGTGTGTGTGTATTCCAGACGTGTTCAGTGCAGTTAGCAGTGATGCTGGCCAGGACTGGCAGTACAGTGATCATGCCTGAGGAGAAGCTTTCGTCTGCCTCACTGGCTGCTCTATGAGCTCTCAGCTCCATTCCAGCCAGCATTCATTGCCCCAAGTGGGCAAAGGCTGATGCTGGTGGCAGCTAGGGTCTTACTGACTGTGTTATTCAAAGTTCTGCACCGACTGCTGTCAAAACTTAAAATGTAAATCACACTTTCAGGTGCTCTTTGAAATTATATTTGTTGGTTAAAGAAAGAAACATTTGATTTTGGAAATCTGTGTTTCAGGCTGTGTTTCAGGCTGTGACAATCAGTGGCGAACCTTTTTTTCACTCAGTTGTATTTATCTGACAGAAGGAGACATAATGTATGGCCAGGAAAGTGTCACATCTCTGCTGGAGTATATCCATATCACGGCTCAGTGTTTAACTTACCACCAGCTCTACATGAGCTCACAGGACAAGGAAATGATCTGTGTATGTCCCCACACAATGGTGCTGAATGTCCTAGTTAGGATCGTTTAATATTAATGACTAGAGGAAAGGTGTTACTACAACATTATGCTCGCAGTCTTTAAGCAGCTGATGCAGTGTTCCTAACCCACTGGGAGCTTAGTGGGCTATAGCTGACACCTGGAGAGCTTCCACCTAAAATAACACAGGAAAATGTGTGTGATAGTAAGAGACCTCAGATGTCTCAGCTCATATTCCCTTTTGGTCCATTTGCTGCTCTGAATGATTTCACTACTGAAGTAGCACAAAGATCAGGTCATAGACAAGACAAGATGAGGGATACGTAAAAACCTAGCTGGGGAAGCAAGCCTTGATATGTCACATACAGTGACTGTTGCTTTATTTTTTTTTCTTCAGGCTACAAGCTATGAAGGCGACAAGTGACTTACTTGTTTTGTGTGAAATTAATCAGGTTGTCACTCAGCAATGTAACTACACTTTGCTTTTGAAACTTTAACTTGTAACAAACCACCACTGAAAAAATAATTATTGAAGCCTAACTTCCATGATAGGTGCAAAGAAGTATGTTTAATATTTCATTCATTCTTTGCAGATTGTTGGATGATTATTTTACATTTTAATTTGTAACAAAACAGGTGCTGGAGGTAATTTAGATCTCAAACAGATGTGGTAAACCTGCAACATTTAAAAACAGATGATACTTGATGATCATGATACCTTAAGATTCATGTTTGAAATTAGAACAAGAACATTTTTTCTGTCCTGGTTCCTTGGTTTCTTTCATTTATGTCATAAAATAAGTGTAAAGATTTCCTGTCAGCTGACTGTTCATCAGAGACAACTAATTTTTAACCTACAACAAAACATGGACCTCATGGAATAAGCAAACATCATTAAGTCTGAAATGTTTGGCAGCAGTGCTCAGTTATCTTATCTGAACACATGCAAACAGGATATCATTATACTTGTATTCATTTTAGCCATTAACTCTTGAATCCTAGGAACTCATTTTTTACATTGTGTGACTCACCGTAAAGCGTCACACGGTTCCTCTCACCTCATTTCACCTCACACTATGACAATAAACTAGACTAGGGGAGGCACATCGATGCCTTCTAAAGGGCCAAGGCCGCATCTAATTCACAGACTGATCCGCAGGGCTGGTGACATTGTTGAAAGGGCCATCTTGTATAATGGAGAAGTTTGTTCAGTAGTAGGGTGACCCTTCCTAAATATCCTGCTGAATGCAACAGGGAATATTTTGTGCCTGTGGCCTTCAAAATGTATAATGCCTCAATTTGACATGTAGTGATGAGTTGGAATGAAGCAGCAGTAACTGATATATGTACATATGTTTATATAGTATTTGATCGATTTATTCTCTTATTTATCTCTAATCTCCTTTGCTCTTTTGTTATTCATTCTAAATTATGTACTCTTGGGCTTTCTTTTTAGTTATGCTGTACGACCAAGCAAATGTAATGAAAAGCCATTTCCCCCTCGGGGATTAAAAAATAATTCTGATTCTGATTCAGGAATTTGCCCCACAAGTGGGTGTTGGTGACACAGACTGCATAATAGCTCAAAATAAATAAATAAAAATGACTAAGATGTCAAGATTTTTTATTGTTATTTAGATGTTTTGTTCCAGACATATTACTTTAACCTGACAGTGAAAATGCAGTGGGATGATGGGTCATAAGCATCTTCAGTTTTCACTAAAGCTCGCTGTGAGCTAACTATGTGTCTATTACAAAAGAAGAGCTGAAAACGCAATTAAGGATGAATATCAGATGGTGTGTAATTACAATCCCACAGTGGCTATTGTCCACACACCTTATTTTTTCCCAAAATAAAATGAAAGAGATAAGACTTCAAAATGCAAATATCTGTTCACGTGCATCATGTACTACTCAATTGCTAATGTTCAATGATAATATTTTTCCATCTCCCATTTTTCTATTCAGTGCCCTGATTCAGCGTGCAAACAGGATCTCCTGGCTTACTTACAGAGAATTGCCCTGTACTGTCATCAACTGAACATTTGCAGCAAGGTGAAAGCTGAAGTTCAGAATCTGGGTGGCGAGCTTATTGTATCTGGGGTAAGTTTAACAATAATTCTATCCATAAAAAAGCATTTGACCAGTCCTGCTATCACTGATGATCTTGCCATTTTTAGACGTAATCTCTAAACTTCTTCAGTTTTAGAGCATTCAGTACTCTGTACAGTGAATGGCAAACTATTCAGTTTATTGTCAAATGATGCCTGGAAGTTGAAATGTCATTTAGACTGAAAATAATGCAATTACATCAAACCAATTATATTTCATAACTATAAAACATCTAGTCAGCTCATATTTCCACAGACACAATTGTCACTAAAGCCTGACCAATTGCAAAAAGTACAGGTCATGATTTTTCTATACATCTTCCAAGATCTACTCCTACACATTTAATGGCATATGACCATGAGGATATCATCAGTTATTGTATCTGTTCAACCTTTGACGCAAAAATGTAACCTGTCTTGGGTCTACACGACAGAACATTTTGTAGCAGCTCATGCCCATCACAGACACATTAAAATTATTTGAAAGACATAATCCATATTATCTCAGCTTGGTGAGGATGTAATGTATATCTGTTTTGATTGGAGCATGGCCCAGTACAAATTGTGAGTCTCTGTATATATTTTAATATCTCACATCTGGGTCCAATTGCAGATTTTTGTGTTTCTTAACCTATTATTATATTTTATCATATTAACAAAAATAATATCCCATCACAATGTTAAAGAAACTTTTAAACTTTATTTTCTTCTTCTCCTTCCGGCTTTTCCCTTCAGGGGTCGCCTCCATCTAACCCTGTCTTCTGCATTCTCTTCTCTCACACCAACTACCTTCATGTCCTCTTTCACTACATCCATAAACCTCCTCTTTGGTCTCCCTCTAGGCCTCCTGCCTGGCAGTTCAAAACTCAGTATCCTTCTACCAATATATTCACTATCTCTCCTCTGGACATGTCCAAAACATCTCAGTCTGGCCTCTCTGACTTTATCTCCAAAACCTCTAACATGTCCCTCTGATGTACTTATCTCCAAAACCTCTAACATGTCCCTCTGATGTACTCATTCCTGATCTTATCCATCCTGGTCACTTATATAAGGAAAAAAAAATCAAAATGAAAGTTGGTACAAAATAATTAGTATGTTGATATGTCAATTGTTATTAAAGAAGCTACATGTGGTCTTGCATGTGTTTTTTAAGGCAAAGTGGCTTTCTTTACATTGTAAATATTAAATTAAGTAGAAAAGTGTTGCTTTCAATTTGAATTGAAAGCCCCGCTTTGAATTCAGATTTTCTAGGAGGATGTTCTGAGATCTTTCTGTGGCTTTCCTCATGTCTTGTAAAGATACTATTCTTGATGATGTGTGAGTCCATTATTGCTTCATATCCAGGCCCTGCTGAGATTTTAACCTATTTCATTCTCGCCAGCTGGAATCCACACTCGTTAAATCTAAGCAGATGACTCCTCCAAATACAAAGTCGCAGGAGGCCCACTGGCCGCTGACCCCTTAAATGTCATTCAAACAAAGACACAGAGTCACCAGTCTCCTGCCTCTAATTAAGAAACTGTGAAATTAGACATATATAACAAGGGTCATGTTTTCATTCTATGCAATTACAGGCCACCAAAGAGACCTGGCACTGTACATAGCTAGCATGTCCTTGTTGAGTGCTTATGCTTATAGATACTTTGACTTTTTTGTGTTAACCCTGACTAATTTTTTCTGTCTTTCCTCTCCCTTAGCTTGATAGCGCCACCTCCCTTATCCAAGCAGCCAAGAACCTGATGAATGCAGTGGTGCTGACTGTAAAGGCATCTTATGTTGCCTCCACAAAGTACCAGAAGGTGTATGGAACTGCTGCTGTTAACTCACCTGTGGTGTCTTGGCGCATGAAGGCTCCTGAAAAGAAGCCTCTGGTCAAAAGGGAGAAACCCGAGGAATGCCAGACACGTGTACGACGAGGCTCCCAGAAGAAACACATCTCCCCCGTCCAGGCCCTCAGCGAATTCAAGGCCATGGACTCTTTCTAAGAAATAAAAAATACATGCTAACCCAAGAAAAACAGCAAAACATGTCAGTGACAAATTGAAGAGATGAAGAGAAAGTTTCTTTTTACATTGTGTTATCCCACCTCTGTTTGCCCCGTATGCTCAGTGACACCTCAGGAGGACGGAATGTTTAACTGCCACACTACGACTCCTGTGAGCACTGTGAGCCTCATGGCACACAGGCAGCTAGTGCACATCTAATGCTATTTATGGATTTTATTGTAGCTTAATATATGAAAGCCAAAATGTGACACAAACACAAGTACTTCTGAAAGTAAGGGAGTTTAAAAAAAGCATATCAGAGGAGAAAGAGTGGCATTTTAAATATTTGTGGCAGTCGATATCCTGTTTGTATAGTCATACAAACTGTCTGAATGGAAATACTGATTGATCCTGGTTTAGTAGAGGAGTTTTTCTAAAGGGAATATCAATATTCTTATATTCCCTATTGATAATTTTTGAATGTAACTTGTAGTGCTAGAAATAACATGTTTATGATACCCGGAAGTGTCAGCATCTAAGTAGTTTCCTTGTTCCTAATAATTAAAATAATCTATATGGTGTTTTGTTTTGTTTTTTCCAAAGCACACTTATGGTCTATTATATTGCCTTTTCAAATTCCATTTATTTAATGATTATATCACTAACTATGATGACCTTGATTTGAAGTTGTGTAGTGTATAAATATAGACAGAGATTTGGCTTGGTGTGGTTGGCCAGAAAGTAGAAATCCCTACATACAGTACCTTTATATTCACCCTTCTCTAATAAATTCTTCAACTTGACCTTCAGTGTTTCATGTGTCTTACTTGCTGTCACTGCTTCAGTAACAATGAGTGTATTACGGCAGCAATGCCTTTCATTAATCTAAACGATCTGATATGATCGTTAGAGATGATTACCATTAGAGATAGCTATGCAAGATCTGCAGATGAAAGGCTCCAGAGAATAAAACCTATTAGTACTAAAAGCTTAGAAGAAAAGGTATATTGATTTAGGGTCACAGGTCAAGTACCATTAATTCAGTGCAACAGTGTTGCTGATATTGTTGTGGTATTTTATCAGGTCCTTCTGTCAAAAAGTCTGAAACACTAAGACAATCTAAGAAGAAAAAAAAACAATTGATGACGAAACACAGCTACCTTCAAAACATTTGAGTCTGGTTGCAGGGACAAAAATGTCATGGTTTGATCAGAATGAGGTATCTCTTTTTATACATCACCAGTTGGCATAAAAATAGCTACACAATTGTATGGTTCTCCGGTTATATTTTCTAGTCAGTTTTGTTCTGATTTTTCCTCTAACATTATCTTGAATTTCACTGTTTTTTTTAAGAATGAAATTAGTGGAAGGATGGCCAGAATATTGAATAGACATTCCTGTCCTGAACATTTATGAATGTATGAAGACCCACCACCATATAAAATACTACATGACATATTCCTGAAAAATAAAAAAAAAGTTATCATTTTGAGTCATATGTTATGCTTAGTGCTAAATATTAGAATGCTAGAATCCAGAATAACAGGTAAACCTGATAACATTTACTTGTTTTTGCTGAACAGCAACATGTTAAAGACGTCACATTGAGCATAAGGTCAACATAGTCATTGAGCAATTTTGTACAAAGCTCCTACCCGTGTTAATAAGTGTTCAACATATAGTTTGTTCTATAAACTACTGAGTGTAAACTAAAGCTGTATCTGAATCTACTGGTCTCAAAGTAAACTGCTGACTGCATGTCAAGATATTTAAGCCAGTATCGACAACTGAAGTCCTTGTCAATCTCTCTTAAGCCTGCAGAGTTGTTGAGGGGGGAAAAAGAAGGAAGCAGATGAGAAGAGTTAAAGTCTTTACACGGCTTTGGACCAAACATCGCCAGTCAGCAAGGCAGCAAACCCCTAAATGTTGAAGTTTGAGATCCCAATGGAATGCAGTTGTGGATACAATAAATGTTCAGTTTATGTATCATGCATGGTCAGTAAGAAACCACAAAAAACTTTCTGAAACCTCTTGTTATGCCAAGTGATTTCAATGAATGAAAAAGATAAATGCAGGCCTCTTAGAAAATGGCTCTGCAAAACCTCTGTGCAAGTCTTCCATACATCATGCAATTAAAACAGACAGGGCAGATCAACTGATTGCTTAATGCAGCCTTGATCTCTTAGGAATCAATTCAAAAGCATTGACAAGCATTACTGTCAGAATAATGGTTCATGGGAACAGGTTTAGATAATTTAGTGGTTCAATAGCTGAAAATAAGATGGCATGTATCATTGTACTATGGATTATCATTAAACACAATGTGCATCTGGCGTCCACACATCCCTCGTATTTATAAAATTACAACAAATGAATAATGAATGAATGAATAATGAATGAATGAAATGAATAATGCTCTTCTGGCGCGTGAATTTTCACACAATATTGTGCTCGCCATCTACATCCCTCCATGGGCGGACCCAGAGACTGCCCGAGAGACCATCTGTGGGACCACCTCCACTCTTCGGACCCGGCACCTGGAGGCGCTCGTCATTATTACCAGTGACTTTAATCCACGGGCGGACCCAGAGACTACACGAGAGACCATCTGTGGGACCACCTCCGCTCTTCGGACCTGGCACCCAGAGGTACTCGTCATTATTACTTTAACCACGTCACCTTGGACTTATCTCTCCCCACAATGGTCCAGTGTGTAGACTGCCCCACACGGAAGAACAGAACCATCGATCTACACTAATCCTAAGGAGGCATACACCGCCATCCCCCTCCCTCCACAACCACAACCTAGTGTACAAACAATCCACCTACATTCCGCTGGTGAAACAGCTCCCAGCAACAACACGGCAGGTCAGGAGGTGGTCCCCGGAAGCAGAGGAGATGCTGAGGGACTGCTTCCAGACCACCAACTGGGATGTTATTGTGGGCTCACACTGAGGGGGCAGCTCAGTGTTTTACAGATTACGTGAACTTCTGTGTGGACACCGTGGCCCCTGTCAGGACAGTCAGGTGTTACCCCAATGACAAACCCTGGGTAACAAAGGAAGTTAAGGCTGTCCTGAACAGAAAGAAGCGGGCGTTCAGGAGCAAGAACGAGGAGATGAGGAAGGCCCAGCAGGAAGTGAGACTCTGCCTGAGGCCAAGGAGGCATACAGGAGGAAGCTGGAGAAGCACCTGGGGTGCAACCAGGTGCGGGAGGTCTGGAATGGGATGAGAACCATCACCGGACACGGGAAAGGGCACAGCATTGTGGAGGAATATAACCAGTACTTTAATTGTCCCTCTTGGGGAAATTGTTTTTACACTTCACACTTGACGTGTACATATATTGTATGTGTTAATTACACACACAGGGGTTACAGGTTACAGGCCCCTGAACACAGCACACACTAGGGGCCTGTAGGCATGCAATTAGAATAGAAAGGACATACAGAGGTACAAAGGAGGCGGAGTGACGGGTCATGCACGAGGGTCTCGTCCCAATGAGCATCTTGTGGGGGGGACGGCGCCTTGCTCAAGGGCACCTCGGCAGTAGCTGGGAGGTGAGCCGACGCCTCCCACCGTCAGCTCACACTCCGAAGGTTGTTCTGGCGGGAGCGGGATTCGAACCCCCAATGGCTGGGCGATCAATTGGTTCAGCTCCCCCACCACTCCCGGCTCATCGTCCCAGGCCTCTCCCGGCGCTGCAGACTGCTCTACTGATGCTCCCTCCTCTGGTGCTTCCTCTCCTTCCACCCCTGCCACTTCTCCCGAGCCCACTCCAAGAACTGCAAAGCTCTGCGGCCCCACTCAACTACTGTACTTCCAACCTCGTCACGTCCTCCTGCTCCCACCACGACTGAGACCGTCATCACTGCAGACCTGCTGACGACAACGCTGAAGAGGCTTTGTCCCTATAAGGCGGCTGGACCGGATAAGGTCTTCCCAAGACCCCTCCGAGCCTGTGCTTCGGAACTGGGGGACCCCCTGTAGCGATTGTTTAACCTCAGTCTGCTGATGGGGAGGGTCCTGTCACTGTGGAAGACCCTGTACCCAAGAAAGGACGCCCTACTGAGCTCAACGACCACCGACCGGTCGCTCTTACCTCCCACGTAATGAAGACCCTAGAGCGACTGGTCCTGGAGCTCATGCGTCCACAGGTGCAGGGTGCTATGGACCCTCTCCAGTTCACCTATCAGGCCAAAGTTGGGGTTGATGACGCTTTCTTGTACCTCCTCCACTGCGTGCTCTCCTACCTGGATGCCGGAGGCTGTGCCGTCAGGGTGCTCTTCTTTGACTTTTCAAGCGCCTTCAGCACCATCAGGCCCCAGCTCCTGAAGGACAAACTGACCTCCATGGCTGTGGACCCCTACCTCGTGAGGTGGATTACGGACTACCTAACGGACAGACCCCAGTACGTCTGTATGGGGGACTGTTTGTCTTTTATGGTGACCAGCAGCATGGTGGCGCCACAGGGGACCGTTCTCTCCCCCATTCTCTTCACCCTCTACACATCGGACTTCAAGCACAACTCGGATACATGCCACATACAGAAGTACTCCGATGACACTGCGATAGTGGCATGTATCCGGCTGGGTGATGAGAGGGCATACAGGGCATTGGTGGCTGACTTCGTGGAGTGGTGAAAACAGAACCAACTCCAGCTCAATGTCTCCAAGACCAAGGAGATGGTGCTGGATTTCCGGCGGGCACCTCCCTCTCCACAGCCAGTGATCATCAAGGGTAGTGAGGTGGAGATGGTAGAAAACTATAAGTACCTGGGACTGCAGCTAGACAGCAGACTGGACTGGTCACTCAACTTGGACTGTGTGTACAAGAAGGCAGAGCAGGATGTACTTCCTGAGGAGGCTGGCCTCCTTCAACATCTGCCCTATGCTCCTTCTCATGTTCTATCAGTCCGTAGTCTCCACTGTGCTGTCATATGCCATTGTGTGTTGGGGTGAGGGGGCAGGAAAAGAGATATGGACCGTCTCAACAGACTCATCCGCAGTGGGCTCAGTGGTCGGGCTGAGCCTGGACTCTGTGGATACGCTTCTGGAGAGCAGGATCATGTCTAAAGTTAAGGCTATCATGAACAACACCAGCCACCCCCTGCACACCGCCTCCTCCCAGCAGAGAAGCACCTTCAGCGGCAGACTGCTGTCACACAGCGCCTCCACAGAGAGGCTGAGGTCCTCCTTCGTGCCCCGTGCCATCAGGGGTTACAATGACTCTCTCAGGAGGAGCGGGGGGGGGGGGGGGTGGCGAGGTCAGCACGGGATTGAATGGATTTAATTTAATTTTATAGTGTTTATATTTTAGTTATAGTTTAGTATATAAGTCCTGTTAGTGCTGCATGTGTCTTTTAGTGTAGTGTATGTCTTGTGGTATGTCCTGTGATGTCAGTGTTTCTTTTTCTCTTGGTGTTTATCCAGTATTTATTCGGTATGTAATGCCTGAGCAGTGGATATGTACAATTTCCTCAAGGATTAATAAAGTATCTATCTAATCTATTTATCTATCTAATGTTAACAGCATAAGGACATATATGAAGTTACCTCCTATTTCAGGTAATCCTTGCATATAGCTACATTTAATGTCAAAACTAAACAAGAACCAATGCAGTTGGAGACTGCAACATCACACGACACCCTGAATTAAAAATTTTACCCTGACCTACTTGCATAAGTCGAAGATCAAAGCTAGTGCTCTGAGCTACTTTCATAGATAGTGGCAGTAGCTTTGATCTACGGTCTTACACTGGCCTCCCTCGTCTTTCTATCTTATCCAGTTCCTGAGTGTACAAAAGTTAAAATTTGACCTTGACCTAGTTTTCTGAAGGTCAAGGTCATCATCTCATTTTCATCCCCTTTGCCGCCCGAGTAATGTGCTTTTTGTTTCATCTTTCTAGCTACAACGGTTTCGAAGATATTTGGTGGACCAACGGACGGACTAACAGACAAACACACAAACGCTGACAATTACAATACATCGCTGCTTTGAAGCGGGATGTAATAAACTGATTGGGATGACATGGTGGTTGAAAGATTATTTCCTTTGAAAATTAAGACTAACCATTTTAAAAAAACAGATGATTTCTTGGAATATGCTGTATTTAAAGTGTATATATACTGTATGTATATAGTGGTAACTCTACTTACGAATGTCTCTATATACAAAATTTTCTATTTATGAAACGCCTCAATCGGAAAGTATTGCCTCTAGGTACAAAATAAATTTCGAGTTACGAAAGGTAAAAATACAGTGTGGGCTGCCTCTCGCAGCTCCCAGAGGTTCCTGAATGTAACATTCTTATACCTGCTCTGCCATTGGCTATTACCTAGCATCCTGGCATCCCATTGGCTAAGAGGGACCTCTATATGTAGCTAGATAGGTGTCTATGCAGTGTCCTCGTCATTCTGCCCTTGATCCATGCGGTGTTCTGATAGTTTTATGTAAATATTAGTGCAGGCGATTAAAAATAATAATCTAATTAATTACAGGATTTGTAATTAATTAATCTGATTAATCACATTTTAATCTCATACCCGCTAAAGGCCCCCAAATAAAGAATTTGAATTCTAGGACATTACAAAATTGTAGTGCATGACGAATCAATAGAATGCACCAAGAAGAGAAGATTTGAAATCCACATTTTTATTGGTTAAGTGTGCTTTATAAAGGAAATTCAAAAGAAAAAAGGGTAAGCACATCAGCAAACCAATTAGGCCAGGTGCATTTCTCAAAAATGCAACGCAATACGAATACAGTTAAATAAAACTCAGAAATAAAATAAGTCTGAGTCTAAAATAGGCACATAAGCAGACTCTCAATCAAAATGAATATTAAAGCTGACTCTATACAGCAATTCAAAATGAATAGTATAACATGCCTCTAAATAAGGCAACTAAATAGCAAGATGCCAACAGGCTTTTCCTTTAAAAGGGTAAGCTAACGTTCAACTCTGTCCTTGACATGTTTTGCATTTAAATGATACGTTAGGCTGGAGCTGCGTCGGTGATATGAAAATTCTCTTTTACAAAACGTACAAATAATAATAATAATAATAATAATAATAATAATATATTAGATTTATATAGCACTTTTCTGGACAGTCAAATACGTTTTACATCGGATCCATTATTCATTCGCTCCTCATTCATACTTGGTGATGGTAAGCTACGTGTGTAGCCACAGCTGCCCTGGGGCAGACTAACGGAGGCATCTACAGCGCAGATTGGCAGTACAGAATCACTGCGTTTTTGTTGATAGCCTGTCCTTGTTCTTGTTAGAAATAAACTTTCCGCCCAAAGGTCTGGATGGGCTTGCCTCGCTCTCCTGTATCGTGTCCATCTCTGTTGTCACTCTGCTTTTGACTAGTGGCGCAGGTAGGAAGTGACGTCACTGCATCCTACGTGTCTCACAATGGGTCAAATTTAAAATGCTTGCGCATTGACTTGCCACTCGCGATTAATTGCGTTAATTTTTATAGCGTGTTAATTTGCAGTGTAATATATTAATCTAATTAACACGTTAAAGTGACAGCCCTAGTAAATATATTAACCTTTTGAGTATTTGCTATGGACCCCAAGAAAATGATGGAGAAACAAGAAAAAGAAAAGACGAAGAAAATGTTTTTTTTGTCCGCACAAACAAAGCAAGAGATAATAGAAAAGCGTGAAAAAGGGATGCGTTTGGTTGATCTCACCAAAGAATATGGCCGTAATGCATCTACAATCACCACGTTACTAAAACAAAAGGACGTTTGAGTTTAAGGCATTACGTGGGTGGTTGGAAAAGTTCAAAAGGAGGACTGGAATTCACTCTGTTGTTTGGCCTGGTGAGACAAGAGCGCATGAACCAAAGAGGGCAACAAACAATGAGGACAGCCGTTAAAAGGTAAATGACCATCATTTTTATTCTTTACTCTGTTGTTTGTTTTTTTACATTATGCACAACTCTCATTTATTGTGTAATAAATCCAATTGTAACGTATTTGTTACATGTTTTGATGCATTTTTATGCTTTATAAAACATTTATGTCTGAATTTTGTTGGCATGGAAAACGCGTCTCTACTTACGAAAATTCGTAAGTAGATTAATTTCTTAAGTAGAGGTACCACTCTATTAAAAAAAAAAAAACAACTCCTGAGATGAACAATGGAAACTAGCAGATATGGAAATGGCTTAAGAGTTCTCAAGGCAGAATGGTAATGAGCAGCATGCAACCAGCTGCTGCAATATGGTTGTTGGCTTTCGGTCATGGTGTCAGATGCCTTGTGACACTGAACATGCTGGGGACATTGCCATCTGTGCAGATGGATTTCACTTCTACAGAGACCTCTTTTATGACTTTAGTTGCTTCATAATCCTACACAGAAATATGGGAAAGTTCAGGTGAATTGTTTTAACTAAAGTCATACAACCAGGTTGTGCCTGTTATTCAACATGGAATGCTGTGTAGAATATTACAATGTATATATTATGTCATTCTTTATTTTTTTTCTCCTAGGTTAATTCTTGACAGAATCAGAGTCTCTTCTATTAGCATGGTGTCCTTTTGGAATGGTTACCAGCAGGGGTAACTGGACATAAATATTTTGGGAGCAGGAGCAAAATTCCAAAAGCAGTACTATGCATAAACAATTTGCCTAGCAATAATGTTGGAGATTAACCATTAAATAGGCAAACAATCAAAACTCAGATATCCTGATAACAGTATTATGAAACATGAGTCCCAACCCTAGAAGTAATGCTAAGTAATGCAATAGTAAATTAAATTGTGGAAATAAAATAACTAGATTTTTTTCTATAATTTTTACGGGTCTCTTTAATCCCTTTATTTAATCTTACAACAGTCCTGACTGGCTAATGAAGGGGAGACCAGTTGCCAGATTTCACAAAAAGCCATGTCTATGGAAATTACTCTTTAATAAAATTCTCAATCAGGTAATTGCCTGGAGCCAATACACTGGTCATTATACAAGAAATTGTTTTTGCTTTTCACAAACAACCATTATAAAGGACAAATTTAACCCTTGGGCCCTGCTTGGGCCCAACGGTTAAAGTTTTGTTTTTTTGTTTTTATGTGTTTCTCCATAAATCAGTCAGTTAAAAGGCTAAGTATATAAAAATTTTGCAAGTAATTTTCTTTCATCTTTATTTTCTAAATTCCTTAATGCCTGTCATTGGAAGTGCATAGAATAGCAGATTTTGTCTGTCTACACAAAATACCTGAAAGGGTCAAAATGGTCGAATTGAGTCCCATTGTAACCACATATTTTTCATATACTACAAGATTAAAGTTAAGACTTCAGATTATTGTGTTGTTTTTGACTAATTAGCTTTCTTTATAGCTATTGTAAAATAATATCAAAGTTCCTTGATATGAGATCTTACAAGGTGGTGCCCATTTTAGCTTTAGCCTTTCCTCACATAGCAGAGGAAAGGACTATGCTACAAGTTTAATGAATTGGGTCGAGTAAATTTTTTATGTTTTCAAAAGGCTTAGCCCAGTAAGAGGCGAGCCTCTGCGGCCCGTGAATGACACAAGAAGATTAAGACAGCATAAATAACAGGTGTGAATAAGAGGATGACATAAATATGACCTTTGTATGCTCAGGGGTTATTATGCAGACTGAGTGTTTGCTAAAGTTCCATGTGTTTCAAAGTAAGTGATTTGTAAAATCAAATAGTGCAGTCATTCATTTCTATTTGAACTTATAATTTCCTTCTGGGCCACGCAAACATGTTTGACCACTGTTCTCAGTAGTAGCCTTTTTTGAATATATGAATAACCTTCTCATTAGAGTATTTCTGCCGGTCCTTTAGGGTTCTTAGAAATGAGCAAATTCACTTACCCCATCATATCCATGTAATGTTGCTAGTGGTACTTTATTTTGTAATCCAACTTCCCACCTATGCCACAATTGCTTATCTTTTAAAACACTCCAGGAACAAGGGTAGAGACAGCTCCACCAACACAGAATGACCATTTTGCTCTTTTAAAGTCATGGTATATACCTCAGACCTATTTTAACTCTGTAAATCCTCTTTTTCTAAACTCTGGCAATAATCCGGTGTCTAGGATATGGTTAAGCAAACACTTAAAAGGTTCTGCTTAAGTGCAGTCTCTCACCTCTTGAATTTTCAGGCCATTAGTGTGCAACAGGTTCTGCCAACTTTGCTGTGATGTAATAACCTCTTTCACTTCAAAGGTAGCTGTTCGGAAATTTCTGTAACCTTGATTTCCTGCAAGTCAATCCAATAACTCATGGCGGTGTCTGAAGCGTTTCTTACTCCAATTGTCCTTAATTTTCCCCCCCAGTCAGCATTAAATTAAAAAAAATAAGTACAGTAATCAACAGGTCCAATTCTTTTTAGGATACTTGTAGGCACTATAAGCCTAAATTCTGGACCCTTGAATATTCATATTTAATATAAAATTAAAAAGAAATGAAAAGCTTAATTTGCTGTGCCAAACACAGTGCAAAGATGGCTTAATTAAGCTTCAGGACCATAGATAAGGGCAGATCACGCAAACATGGCAAGAGGATTTAGTTTAATGGAAATGTCTGTAAAACAACCTGGCTTAAAAAGCCTCATGGTCATAGGCCTAATTGAGTCCAGGTGAGAAGACCAGCAATGTGTGGGATAAGCAACAGGTGTGGAGCTGAGGCTCCACCCACAAGTTTGGCCTCTCCCCCTGCCACACACCAGCACAGCCACACCGAATCGTGACACAGTACCCCCCCTCAAGGGATGGCCCCCGACGTCCCAAAAACAATCCCGGGGAGGGTCAGGGTCATGCTACCAAACTGAATGGAGTCCTGGCCCTGGGTTGGGAACTGGCTAGGATCCAGGTGCGGGAACAAGCTGGTCTCTGGCTCGTATGCAGGAACGGGCTCAGACGCAGGAACGGGCTCAGACGCAGGAACGGGCTCAGACGCAGGAACGGGCTCAGACGCAGGAACGGGCTCAGACGCAGGAACGGGCTCAGACGCAGGAACGGGCTCAGATGCAGGAACGGGCTCATACGCAGGAACGGGCTCGTGTCCGGGCACGGTGATGGGAGCAAGCTTGCGTCCGAGCACGGGGACGAGAGCAAGCTGGCGTCCAGGCACGGGGACAGGAGCAAGTTGCCGTCTGGGTGCGGGGACGGGAGGAGAACTGGCGTCAGGGCAGGGATACAGGAGCAGGCTGACGTCTGGGTGTGGGTACCGGAATTGGCTGAGGTCCGGGCGTGGGGACAGGAGCTTGCACTGGAACAGGCTCGGGGACAAGCAAAGAAACTGGAACTGGAATTCCAGTGCGGGCTAACGACCATTTCAAGGCAGCTATTCCCGGCCACTTTGATTCTGCCGCCCATTCTGGATCCAAGAGCTCCTTGCTAGCAAGGGCAGCAAGAAGGTCGGTGTCCACTGGGTCCAGTCTTGGCCGGTTCATTCTGTCTCAACAGGCGGGGTATGGACCCAAATGCAGGACACAGACGGAATAGCTTTTGTCCATGATTTAATAAGAACTCAAAAAACTCCAGACAGGCAAGAATCAAAAGTTAAACGGAGATACAAAAATGTGGGCAGGAACAGAACAGAACTACCTGACAGAACTGCAAAGCAAGACATCAGGACAAAACCAGGAACCAACCAGCAAAGAGCTCCGACACAACCTGGCTTAGAAAGTGCTGTGGTCATCAGCCTAATCGAGTCCAGGTGTGAAGACCAGCAATGGGTGTGGAGAGGATCAACAGGTGTGGAGCCAAGGCTCCACCCACAAGTTTGGCCTCTCCCCCGCCACACACCAGCACAGCCACACCGAATCATGACAAGGTGAACAGTTTGCTATGATGTTGGAGTTCATGTGGTGACTGTTCTTGAACATTTTCTCCTTTTATCTTGTAAACTGCTGAACAGGGAACAAACGCACACTGTATTGAGACTGCCAACAATTCAGTCAGGTTGTAAGTTAGTGTCAGCAATATAGACTATAGGGTTCCTATTTTTAAAAAAAACTTTGTTACTGAAGTGTTGGCTCACTGTTGGAGCTAAATGATGTAGTGCGTCTCCTGGGGATAATTGGTGTTCAGTTATAAGTAGGAACCAATGTTGCCGAACGCTGAATGTTTTGCTATTTGATGTTAACTACTGGTTGAGATGAGAAACGTATGTGTCATTCACATAAGTGAAGTGGAATACCTCAGTGGATTAAAGCCTGTCTTAACCTCTAGTCCCCAAGGATAGAAGTCATTCAGTGGAGGTAGAGATGTAAAAACCAGAGAGGGGGATGACCCCCCCACCCCCTGGAAAAATCACACCCTGGTTGTACATTATACTTGTATTGTTTCATAAAATCCTCTGCATCACTGTTTATCATTTTATTCCTGCATACTATTGAATAACACACGTGCATCCCATGTACTGCATATCCATTTATCTCCTTATCCACATAATACATTTCCACTGCATCTACTTTTTATCATCTACTTTTTATTTTTCAATTTAACCATTTATCATGTTTGCTTTGTATATTGAATTACTGAGAAAATTTGTTTCTAAATTTTGGTTTGGAATTCCACTGTATTAATGCATAATAGAAATGCAGACCACATTTTTCATAGTTTTGCTATTGAACAAACAATTTTTGTTTTCAATATTCAATGCAAAACTATTTTATCTCCAGACAGAAAATGTATATATATATAAATATATAAACAATATAAACAAACAGTAAGATTTTTGTATGGAAAAGGCAGACGTTATTGCAAATATAGTAAAGTACGGCAAGTGCAACAAGCAGTTTAGGTTTGGGAAACTTTATCTGCGGTACCGTGACAGAATACAAACTGCAATGAGGTCAAATATACTACTGTGCAACAGTCCATTAGTCCATCCTACACAACGGGATCTGGCTGAAGGCCACAGCACCTCCTGCATTGTCCCTGGTCTAACCTGATATACCAACACATCACAAGGCTTTCAATTCTACTGCTGTGACTGTGTATAGTTGCTGTAGCTCTTTACCACTTTTCAGCTAACTTTGCACATCCAGTCCATAATGAAAGAGATCGCAGGAGACTGTTGGATATTATACGTTGGATCTGTGCAAAGAATTAAAAAGAACCTCATTTGATATATAATAGCATTCCATATGTCAGACGTCCATGCAAACTAAGTAAATCTGTGCAATCTATCATGGGGCTTGTATGGCACTGTAGACCTGCAGCCTGAAGTCTCAAGACAAGCATTCATAATGTGTGTTGAAGCAGTATGCGTAACAGGATAAGCTACTCATAGCAGACTGGTAGCAATTCAACACACCATGGAACCTTTCAATGCTTTCCTTACTCCAGCAGAACCTTGGCAATTTACTTCTCACTTGGATGACAGTGACGGACAGTCTGGAGATGGGGAAGGAGTGTGAGAGGGCAGGGGCCACAGTCCTGTCTTCACATGTAACGAGCAGTGTAATACTGGGTGAAGAGTTTGAAAGCTGAGTAGGACTGTTGTGTTGGGTTGACCTTGGCATAGATGGTTCTGATATTTTGTAAGTTTTGTTCTGTCACTGAAGGAGGGGAGTCAAGCAGTCGCACTCTCTAAATTGCATCCCTTTGTGGATAGTCAAGTTTTGTGAGTCTTTTTATCATACCCTTTGATTCACAATACGGGTCAAGTGGGTGCACCACCCACCATACATGGGCTGCAGAAATATTAGGTTGTGGTCCGATTTAGCTAGTGGGGGGAAGCGGGTAGCTGTGTATGCCTCCTTAGCGTTGGTGAATAACAAGTCAATGGTTCTGTTCTTCTATGTGGGGCAGTACACACACTGGACCATTGATGGTCATGTTGAGCCCAGGGTGACATGGTTGAAGTAATTTGAGATGAGGATGAGAGGCTCCGGGTGCCGGATCTGAAGAGCAGAGGTAATGCTACAGATGGTCTTGCACACTATCTCAGGGATTGCTCTGGGTCTTATGTAGACATCCAGAACATGTGATGTGCGAAAACTCACATGCCAAGTAGTAGAGTCTGATGCTAACACCTTTTAGCTGATCCAGATTATAGAGAATTGCTTTCACCGTCACATGTCCCAGGTGGCACCATCTGTCATTTGAATAAATTATTAGCCCACCTCCTTTCCTCTACCCGGCAGTGTTAGTGTTCTGGTCCGCTTGTAAAGAGGAGAACTCATCAGCTGGACGTTAGTGCTGGGCCCGTCGCCAGTTACATGGTACCTTAATTAGCTGAATCGGTAACTGTTTCAATTACACAGAGCAAAGCACAGAGTGGCTAAGAGTAAAATACCCTTTGTAGATTTAAACAAGGTCATAATAAAGTGGTAAGCACCCAAAATAGCTGGAGAAACAGCTTGATTTATGCCTTTCTGTAATTGAATGAGAGAGTGACCTCCACGAAGCCTGAGCCTTGGCCAATCAGAATGATAATACCATCCGACATGAAAGATGGGGGTGAGTTATTTCCCTCCATCACCAACTATTATCATCTCTGCAACTATTAGCTATACACAATTAACATTAGCTTTCAAAGAGAAGGGACATGTGAGGAGTCTGTTGGAGTCTGTATTTACCAATTTGTAGTAATATTCTTTCACAGAGGTTAAAAGGAGGATGAGAAGCATTTCGCTAATTTAATGTTTAACATTTTTTCTGCCAAGTCATCAGCTTTTTATGGGTTATCCAGTTGTAACAGTAAAACATGAAAAAACTGCTAACATCAATCAAACTATAATATATTTAACTTTATTTAATGTCACATCAAGCCATTCTGAATAGCGTTAGCACCATGTGGGACTTGACTTGTCATGAATTAGAATCATAATTTAAAGTTATTCTTTAATGAGAAGCTAAAAACATAGATTGCTAGAATGTGCTTTTATCAGGGTGAAGTTGCTGACCAGAATATTTACCTCATGCATTTCCTCTGTTCCCATGCATGTATGCAAAATTTACTTTATACAAGACAAGTTATAAAGGGCTAACTATGAGTAATGAACAGAATATGCAGGGTGTCAGTTGTTGGGTGAAGGGGGGGGGAGTTACATTTGTACCTCTGCTGAATGAATTTTATCCTCTGGAAGTGTAGAGTTTAAACCAAGCTCTAATCCACTGAGATATTCCACCGCACTTGAATGATGTGCTTCCTGGTAATTAACAGTATGATGCGCCACTTTATGCTGGATTAATCTGTTTTATTTCCATTAAGTTTCTCAGTTAACTCAACCAATGGTTAACATCAGATAGAAAAACACTCAAAGTTCAGCATTCAAAGGTCAAAAGACTGTTAATGCTTCCAGACAGAAACCTGACCTGGGCAACATTGGATGCAGCTACATTAACCCTGTAGAACCGGGAAAAAATGCATGGCGCAGCCCACATGGCTGCAGCAAAAATTTCACTGAGAGGGCGCCTCGCAGTGCTGCCCAGGAGGAGACAACATGGAAGGACAAGCCCCTACACAGCATGTAACACCGTCAGATAGAGGAAGTGGCTGATATCAAGAAGACCTACTAATGACTGGATAAAGCTGGACTGACAGACAGCACAGAGGCACTGATCATGGCAGCACAACAATAAAACGTTTAAATAGATTTCCTGATTGAACAGAACTTGATATAGATGAGAGCACATTTAAGTGCGTGAAAAGAGCATTATGTTGGCAATAAAACAACTGGAAAGGCATACATCCACTTAATATTTACTGTACACTGTCAAACATAATGAGAAAGAGGAGGATCCATAATGAGATGAAGCAGAAGTCTGACCTGTGTGAACAATATTTTATTATATGCAACCTTTGGCAGTTTAAAATCAAATCGATGAGCATGTTTTTGTTTGTTATGTGCAATAAAATACTTTTTTTTTTCATTTTCAAATGTTACTGTGTGTGTCTATTTTGGCCCAATATGTCAATGTAGTAAGTTATAGAGAAATAATAACTATCTCTTCATATAGCTGAAGTTGTGCTGAAGATAAACATTCCAAGCATGGGTTTGTTAAATCCATTGTAATGTGGTATATAGAGACAAATATCAAAGGTATCAAAAAACGGCCACAATAGGTCAGGGGTCTAAGGGTTTGTGTTGGGGCGCCAGTGGCTCATTTGGTAGAGCGGGTTGTCCAATGATCATAGGATTGGCGGTCCGATTCACGTTCCGACTCCCCTGGTCATTTGCTTTTTCCTAGTGCAAGACACTTTACCCTCCTTGCCTTCAGTGAGAGACTCACTGGTGGGTGAATGTGTTTGATTGTTCAGGTGGTGGCCGGAGAGGCTATTGGCGCAGATTGGCTGCCATGTTTCTGTCAGTCTGCCCTAGGGCAGCTTTGGCTACACATGTAGTTTACCATCACCAAGTATGGATGAAGAGTGAATGAACAATTAATCCAGTGTAACACATCATTTTACATATGTTGTATTAGTGGATTATTGTTGTATAAACAATGTTTGTACACATCACATTACATGTCTACAATTCTTTCCATTTGTACTTACCGGTATTTATTTCCTACCATGATCAACATATCACTTAGGAGCCTTCTCAGGCCTAGCCCTTTTTTTAGCCTTTTTAGAACATCTGTATGTGTTGATTAAACTTCTTTGACTGTCAGTAACATTCAGTAGAAATGTCAGTTTGTCAAAACCAAGCAATGACCTACTAATATAAAACCCAGGTGAAAATATGCACATTGATTTTTTTGAGATAGACTGCCCACGCAGGTTTACACGGCATTAGTCTGGAAGGAGTAGTATATGATCTAGCCTGACCTACCCTCCATTAACCTTAATGTTTACTTGAGCATGTATGCTTTCTTTCTCTAAACATACAAGGATTGCAGTACACTGTTGTATGTCTCCTATTACTCTCTATTACAACAAACCTTGCCAAGCCTAGAATCTAATTTAATGTTAATTTCCACAGCAGGCTGCCGTCACCTTAGCAATTGCCTAATTCTGTATAATTGAGTAATAACAACAATCCTGCATGGTGATAACTCAACTGCAAGGTCAGTCCAAAGTGTTGTCAGCGTCACACGGAGAAACTGAGTCAATCTCTTTCTACCCACAGAGTACACAGCAGGTGAGATCCCCTAAATCTAATAACTCTAACTGCAGGATGAAAACACACACTGACGTAACCTTGGCACAAGGAAAAAAAAATTAGAGGGTTGTAGTGGTGCCTTCATGGTTGTAGAACAAGGAGAAACTAAACTGTGTCATGGGTTGCTGTTTGTTTTTTGCTTTTTGTGTGTATATGTCTGTGGTGTTTTGATCAGTTGTTGTTTAAGCCATCGCTCTCCTGACCTTCTAAATTGGGACACATAACTTTTTCCATTTAAGTGATGGTTTTTGAAAGAGTTACAGTGGAGGGCTGGATTTATTATTATTTTCAGGGTTCATGACTTCATTATAAATTCTCATCACAGCAACAGAGCATTTAAACTTGCATTAACTGTAGACTGTGGTTAACTCTAGGTGGATCAATACATATATGTTCCTCGTGTACAGTATATAATTAATTTAAATTTTTCAACTTTTCCTGATATAACTTACTGCCTTAAACGATTGCGAGGTAAGTCATGAGTGGCTGATTTAGACACGAGCTACTGTCTCAGCTAGCAATCAATTAGTTTACAAGAAAACGCTGAAAAAAACTTATTGACCTGCCTAAGGTACTGTGAACAAAGATAGAGAAAGTTCTTAAAGTGGGTCCCTATTCAAGTGTTTTGGAAGCCCAAAACACTTGAATAGGGACATCTGCCATAATCACCATCAAAACATTTTACTGACACAGAGAAAATGAATTCCTAATAACTGAAAAGAATCTGAAGCTTCCTCTGACGTCAATTGTAGAAGTACACCTGGGACTAATCTGTCTGTCAGGCATCCTTGCAGCTGGTCTAGCAGATGATGAAATGTGTTACAAAACATCTGACTACTTCCAAAAAGCCTGTCAGGAGTATGCATATGTGACTGATAGACAAGCCACACTTCGTTATATACGGTGAATTATAAAGACGGTCATTTAGGTTTTGCCATTTATACATAATTTAATCATTCATAGTATGACAAATCAGTGGAGCCTGACAGGTCAGCTGATCTCATGTCATAGCATATTGTGAATATGTTCAAGTATTATGTTGTTAGGAGATTGTTGAGCCCATTTATAACACCGTTTCCTTGAGATCTCGTGTCAAAATACAGTAGATATGTTCATTACCTTCAGCATTAAGTGACTTCTGAAGCTGTTAGTGGATTATTGTTGGATGCTAATATGATAATATCGTACATGCTCTGTTTTTCCCATAGGTATCATGCGATTTTTCATATTGATCGACTGCTTCTAGATTCTTTGTATGCACTGCAGAGACCTATCTGTTTCATCTGCTCCCTGCTTTCATTGCCTAGTGTTGCATGCTGTGGGTTTGATTTTAGCCCGGTGACAAATATCAAGACAAGAAATGTATTTCCATGATGAGACTGACATCAAATTATTCACATGCTACATACAAGTGTAATATTGCTGAGAAAGGTTGGTATATATTTAAATTTATCTAGGATATGTTGATCCTTGAAGTCACTGGGACTTTCATTTAGCTTTGAAAAAACTTCAATCCTCATCCGAGGCATCTTTAGTTCTGACAGGTGGGGAGTCCAGATATTTCAAGTCTTTTGAAGTCTCTAAAACTTTTACAGTCAACTGAATTCAAAAATAAATTGCGTTCAATGTCACAGTCTAAAGGAATTAATTAAGATTTTTTTTTTTAGATAAAATGATGCAATACAAGTTACTTTCTTTACAAGTAAATACTATTATGTTCTTTTTATTGCTATCTTACTATACTGCTGAAAATTGTGAAGAAAATAAAAAAAGCTTGAATAAACAAAAAGAAAATTAACATATGAAAGAAGCAAATAGAACTCTGATGTATAGCCAAGCTATGGAGCCCCTTAGGGGACATGGAGACTAAAAAAAACAAAGGTCCATCTTTGCAAGATCTCGCAAAACTTTTGTGAGATCTCGCAATACTTTTTTGAGATCCTGAAATACTTTTGCGAGATCTCGCAATAACTTTTGTGGGATCCTGCAAAGCTACAGGTAAGTTATTGTGAGATCTCACAAAAAGTTTTGGCAGGATCTCGCAAAAGGATCTCTGTTACTACTACTACTGTTACTACTACTCCTCCTACTACTACTACTCCTCTGTTACTCTTCCAATCTCACTCTCCGAGTCTCCAATCACACCCTGCTAACTCAACTTCTTCCCTGGAGTCTCTGTGTCCTTTCAAGTTTTCTCAGGTTCACCCCTCATCCATCCATCCGCTGTGGACCTGCTCTTCCGATCCCACCCATATCACCCCTAACCTAATCATCGGCTGGGGTCCGGCTTCCTTTTTTCCCCCGTGCCACCATACTGTTCCACCCCTCATCTGCCCATCCGCAGTGGATCATCTGCTGTTGACCTGCTCCTCTCAACCCACCATTATCACCCCTCACCTAACCATTGGTTGGGGTCCTGCTGCCTCTCTTCCTCCGTGTCACCATACTGTTCCACCCCTCATTCGCCCATCCGCTGTGGACCATCCTCTGTGGACCTGCACCTCCAAGCTCACCAGTATCAGCCCCATCTATCCATGTGGTTTGGACCTCCTTCTCCAAGCCCACCAGTACCACCCCTCATCTATCCGTCGGCTGGGGTCCCGCTTCCTTTGTTCCTCTGTGCCACCATACAGTCATCCACGCAGCTGTAATTGTACCTTGAATTTACATGGGAAACTTGTATTGAAGACAACAACCCCAATCGTCTAACTATAACCATATTGACACTGACTCTATCTGGCCTATCTGCCACTCTCCCTCTGTCTCTCTTTCTCTTACCGTTCCTATCTTTATTTTGTGTCCACCCAACCGGTCAAGGCGGATGGCCGCCCAAAAGAGTCTGGGTCCTGCCCAAAATTTCTTCTTCATCGAGGGAGTTTTTCCCCGCTACTGTCGCTTATGCTTGCTCTTGAGGGTTCAGTTGGGTTTCTCTGTCTGTTAAAGCACTTTGAAATGTCTGTTGCAATGATTAAGCACTATATAAATAAAACTTGATTGATTGAGTTCTCGCAAAGATGGACCTTTTTTTTTTTTTCCTCTCCATGTCCCCTAAGGGGCTCCGTACCAAGCTGTGCTAGCAGGTAAAAATGTTATTTTATTTATTGTTTTAGTTACTTTTCTAATATGATTTCAAGTAATAATTTTATGACATATGCCAACTGTGGCCCTCCTTATGCGTTTTTGTCAGAGAATAACTTACACAACATAAAGGCTATTCAGTTTATTTGAGATTATGAAAGCACTTTCTGTCAGTTTGTTCAATGTGGTCTCTGGGGCAAAGAGTTAGACTGCTTTACTCATGTTCATTTTATAATTCCATTGCACTTGAAACTACAGTGAGGTGATGTGAGAGCCTAGAGTAGGACACCAAGGTGCTCTTATAACCATTAAATTGTTCGACTGCCCATTAAATGCATCTGCACCTTGTTGTAAGTAGGTCTATCCATCACTATTATGACTGGCATATTCTCAGAACATGGTCTTGGGCAGACTGTTGATGCTCAACTTAGGCAGAACACAGAAATATGGTCTACTTAATGTCATGTTCAAGCAATGGAAAAAGAAAAGGGGTAAGAATTAATTAGCAGCCATGACTCATCGCACGTCTTGGTAATTGACACGTGTCTACATATTGATCCCCTATTATACAGTCCATCAGTGCATTTCTGCATTCACACATACTAGATAGATAGATTGATATATACTTTATTAATCCCGGAGGAAATTGTATCCACTGCACAGGCATTACATAATGAATAAATACTGGATAAACACCAGGAGTAAAAGAAAAAACACTGACATCACAATGTTCTAATTTAAAAAAAATTCCTGCACATAGCAGTCCAAAACAAGATAGAAATGTAGTATGCATTTACATTATATATCCATTGTATTATAGAAAAGTAATATAAAAAAGTAATGGGGGAAAAAAAGGGTATGAGGATTCTGCATGTGTATTGTGCCTTTGTAAAGAGAGGTTTTTCAGTATTTCTCAAGGACATTTCAATCAACAGACTGCAGAGAATGAAACATTGAATATAATAAATTAACATGATTTATTGTGAACAATGCATAGCCTTTGACATTAGACCTCAACAGGAAGTATACCACCGAATAAATGATTTGTAGCATTTGGTATGTAGAAAATTTCTTCTCTTAGAAGCATTCATACTGATGACAGTGAGGGTGAAGCTCAAAGTTACAGAGACTTCATGAAAGGACCTATTAATACAGACGATTTGGTCTATGTTAGTATTGCACCCCCTCAGTCCTGGTCTTAGTTCTGGAGGCAGTCTGCAGCTCTTTCTATACAGTAATGATAGCTGGATGACGGCAGAGAGCACATATTTAACTTTGACAGCTTCAAAGTGACTGGCCATCAGGAGATCATACCAGGTTATGAATCGATAAATAGATAATGAAGTTCTTAAGCCTAACATAGCAGGAAAGTGCTTGTGATGTAAAGAGCACGTCTGGAGATAAAATCCTCTCTGTGATTTTTTTTTCTTAGCTTCATATCACCAGTGTGTGCACACAATGCTGTAAAACAATATACCCCATTTTTTCTTTTCACACGCCCCATGCAGCTAAAGCTTCTCTCATCAGCATCAACACAGGAGGCAAATATGTTCTCCATATGAAACTTCTTTATAATCCCTGTATTTCTCCGCATACAGGGATTGAAGTGCTTTGTGGTCACCTCAACTTTATTATCATAGTGAAACGCAGGTGGCCGACTTGTGCCCCATTGTTCCAGTAAACCAGGACAGCATGACAGAGTCAGCGTGAACAACAAAAGACCCTGAAACTGAAGCAGATAAATAAAATTCAGCTGTTAGTCATAATGCTTTGGGCATTTGTGTTTTCATACTGACATGTAAAAGTGTTGTTGATGAAAAAGGCCTGTTTAACATTTTCTGCCGTGAGCAAAGACTCATCAATGAAGATTAGGTAGATTTACATGATTTATCTCTCATTGTTATCCCTCCTTTATTTGTTACATAATGCATTACTTCATTTTCTACTGTGATTGATTATTGATTACTTCGCCCTAGATAGGCTTTCATGCTCCTCTTCTGTGAATCTCCATGGAGCGTTTGTGATTTAGGGTGTCAATGCATGCAGATGATGTACCAGTTGTTTTGTGAAAACAGGACTCATCCTGGATTATTTATGATTTAGAAGTGAAGATAAAGGTAAGATTTGCTCAGATGGTCAGATGTCAGATGGTCACATAGTCTGGTCATGAGCTGGTTAAACTCCAAACTGGTTAAGCAATCATGTGGTTGGTTCAGAGGAGGCAGCCAATTTGTTGTCTGTGGGATTATAAAAGCAGTAATACTATTATTGGTTGTATCTATTAGCTAGCAATTTGGAATTTAGTTTTCACATGTGGCTACCATGTTGTTAATAATAAAATATATCTTTGTAAGTAATCTGTCTAATGCATTATATTGACCATATACAGTATAATGCAGGCAGAATAAAGTCTCAAAAGTATTGACAGACATCAGAAAAACATTGATTCTGTAAAGTATTGAATTCCTTTTTTTCTTTAATACATATAAATATCCGAATAAATATTTGAGAGTAAGAGTAATTTGTAATTTACTATCATAATTACTATCATAATTTACTACAAGTTCTGCAGTACGCCTTGGTATTGTAACAGCACTTTGAGGAACTTTCTGTTTAACTGATTAGCTTTCCTGATTGGCCTCTCTCGAGAAGCCTGATCAAATATATATATTGATTTGTGGCTGATTATTTGGAGCACCTTGCTATATAAGAAGGGAAAAAATGTATTCTTGAACTTAAAAAAAAAAATTATTAGTAAGGATTCATTTTATAGATGGAAATTAGATATTTAAACCACAGCAATACAATAAAATGTTTCAGTCCCTTTTTGTGTGTGCTTCAACTTTTGGATATTACTTTCAACAAAATATGTAAGGTGTAAGCCAATATGTATATTTATATTTTCTTCCTTTCTCTCTCTTTCCCTCCCTCTCTCTCTCTCTCTCTCTCTCTCTCTCTCTCTCTCTCTCTCTCTGTCTCTCTCTCTTGTTCTCTCACACTCAGAGAGAGAAAGAGAGAGAGGGAGAGAGAGAGGGAGTTACAACAGAAACCCGTGTGATTCAGATTTAGAGCTCTGTTCTCTTATCAACAAGTACATGGTGTCATGGTGCCTTTGATTCCTATTTGGAGTCAAATTGAAAAAAGAAGAAATTGTCAGGCAACTTACATTGTTACATTTCTGATTTGCATGTCAGTCTGTACTCAACAGGGAATAATACTTGATGTCTTGATGCCTGCTACCATTGCCTTCCTCAGATCATGTTTGAATGATTTCTGTGTAAACTGAGTCAGTGCTTCCCTGAGAACAGTAATACCCCTGTCAATGATATAGTTGTTCAAACCACTGAAATAACAAGACTGAAGTGAAATTTGTAAGAAGGGCATATCCAAGGGTGTCAGAAGCTACAAATGTTACACAGTGGGACATGAAAATGACTAATTCACTCAAATAAATAAGATTATCATTGACATCCAAGCTCCATCAAAAGTCATAAACAATCAATCAATCAATTAATCAATCAATCAAACTTTGTTTATAAAGTGCTTTTCATACAAAGTGTGTAGCCCAAAGTCCTTTACATAAAAACAGTATAAAAACAGTTTACACAGGAAAAATCCCCCCCCCATCCCCAACACACACAAGGTAGACTAAAAGGTTAAAAGTATTACTTTAAAGAAAATAAAAAATAAAAATAAAAAGATAAATTCATTTTCAGTTTAAAGCCAAGTTAAAAAGGTGGGTCTTGAGTTTGCTTTTAAAAATGTCCACAGACTCTGTTTTCCTCAGGTCCTGAGGCAAACTGTTCAACAAATGTGGGCCGTAGCGGTAAAAGGAGGCCTCCCCATGTTTTGGTTAAAACTTTTGGAGTAATTTTGCCTGAAGACCTGAGAGATCTACAGTAGAGGGTGTATATGTTAAAAGCAAATCAGAAGAGGGTGTATATGTTAAAAGCAAATCAGATAAATAATTAGAACCAAGACCATTAAAATTAAGAGATTTAAAAACCATTAAAAGGATCTTAAAATCGATTCTGACGCGTACAGGTAACCAGTGCACAGACTTTAAAATTGGTGTAATGTGAGCTCTCTTTCTGGTCCTCGTCAGAACTCGTGCAGCTGAGTTTTGGAGATGTTGTAATGGAGTAGTGCTTTTTTTGGAGAGACCAGAAAGAAGAGCGTTGCAGTAATCAATTCTACAAGTAATAAAAGTATGCATTAGTGTCTCTGTGTTGGTTCGAGATAAAAATGATCTTACCCTGGCAACGTTCTTTAGATGATAAAATCCACTCTTAACCGTAATTTTGATATGAGCATTAAAATTCAAATTAGAATCTAGAATAACACCAGGGTTTTTCACCTGCTCAGATGTCTTAAAAGCCAGGGCTTTGAGTTTTAAACATGCATTTCCTTTCCATTGGTTTCCTCTCCCATGATGTAAAACAAGACCACAATAGCTACAAAATGTTTCAAGTTTCAGGTTTATTTATTCTTATATAGCCCAGATTCACAATGTCTCAAAGGGCTTTACACATGGGCAATATCCCTCTGACCTTTGTGCACTGCAGTGCCAA
Source organism: Antennarius striatus (assembly GCF_040054535.1). Lineage (NCBI taxonomy): Eukaryota > Metazoa > Chordata > Actinopteri > Lophiiformes > Antennariidae > Antennarius > Antennarius striatus. The sequence goes on along the minus strand of NC_090783.1, from coordinate 8,123,981 downwards.
GAGATATAGCTTAATTTAGATTTTGATTTACGCCATCTGCGCTACAGGCCCATCTGAGAGCGCGTGTCTCCTCATTAAACCATGGTGTAGAACTGCGCACCCCTATGGTTTTAGTTTTTAGAGGTGCAACTGAGTCCAACAGACTAGAAAGAGCTGAGTTTAGGTCACTAGTGTAGTTTTCGATTGATCCTGTTGCTACAGTAAAAGGAGTCAATACCTCAGGTAGAAGCTAACTAAGTTTAGATACCGTTGACAAGCCGATATGGTGAGAAGTGACTACATCAGGAGTAATGCTATCTTGACAAATAAAGTGCAATTGAGGTGGTATTAAAGTGAATGAATGAATGGATGTATGGATGGATGGATGGATGAATGAATGAATGAATGACAAGACAGGGGCACTCCAGAGGCCAATCCGAAATCTGCAGAGACATGACTCTGACTTCACCCTCTCAGATCTGTGAAAATCAAATTGTGGATGAAAAATGCAAAATGTGGATGGGAAATGAAAAATTTGGATTAAATGAGAAAAGATGTATTTTGAAATGTTCTTGGACTCTGGGAAAATGTGATCATTTTCATTATTTTTTATTGTACAGAATAAATGAACAGTTTATTAATGTAATGCACCAATTAAAGTAGGGGCTTGTAATATCTCCACAGAATTCTTAAAATTATGAGTCTTATCTACATCTCCCATGCAAATCATAGCTATGGGAATCTATGACTAAAAACACAAACACAGATTTCATAATCTCGAAAATCAGCTGTGTGAATATAAATAGATATTAGTCCATTATAATTCTCAAAGATGAAGCAACATTACATGAAGAGGTTATAAAGAAGCTTTTGAAATCCACTCTCTTCATCTATTAATCTGGAATTGTGCTCATTTTTCTTCTGTACTGCAATACACCCCCATCTTTCCTTCACTTCTCTGGATGTCTCTAGAGGCCTCCATTTCAGAAGAAAAACGGCATTAATGAACTCTTTAGCCTGCGCAAATGCTTTCAGGGAACACAAAATACAAAAATACCTTTCACTGCTTTGTTGTTTTTTTTTCTCTTCATTCCACAAAATGATCAGAGACTAACATTAATCACTAATTTCTGGTAGTGATAGGAGAATTCTGACTGCTTTATTCCCACAGAGTTTGGGAAATGGCAAGAGGGAGGAACAGAGAGCAAGATCATTCTGCTTTAACTGTCAGACAGGGAGAATGGCAGGATTTGAATGAGCTTGGGGGCCCAAACTCTGGATTCTCTTTATAGCTCTGCCATCCCATGCAAAAAGGAATTTTGAATGTAGCTCCTACATATTTAATACACAACTTGTTTCACAGATGTTTCTCCAGACATTTTCTGCCTCATAAAAGAGGTTATATTATTTTTTAATAAGGCAACATCTCCTATTGTTTAGAGGACAGGCTATGAAGCCCATCAGATTTACTGTGATGTGAATGGTGACAGATGGATGAAAAAGCAAGAATGACAGGGAAAATGGATGCAAATGCAACTCTTACATTTGACTTTGTGTGTGGCTGATATATCATGTGGGTCAGTGACGTACGGTGAGGTTCATGGCTGGTAAGGCACCGACATCATCATGATCACGTGATCACATTTACAAAAAAATGAACCTACAGTGTAGCTTATTCACCATTTAATTAGCAAAGGTGAGTGGGTTATGTTGAAGTCTCATTGCAGAATTATTTACACATACAATCGTTACTCCACAAATAAGCATATTTGATTAAAAAAAAACATAATGTTGTTTCCTACTTATTAATATGTCAGGTTTACTTGTAAATTAAATCATTGCTCCGCTCCCTCTGAACAAACGCATCAATAACTTATTTGTAGAAATTGTTCATATCTTCCTTCAGTTTGTAATATTTAATCCTCCATTTGAATAGTTGAGCTGAAAAAAAAAAATGCTGCACTTGACTTAATGTAGATCGTAGACTGCACTCACTTATTCTTCGGCTGAGGAGTCCAAAGACGAATCCCTGGGATCACCATCGCCCCCTATCCATGAGGCCAGGTATTTTTTTGCCTGACCTAGTGCCTTTTCACTGCGGTTTCAGGACCCCTCAACTCAAGATGTTACACACATGCAGCTGTTCACACAAAAACACTGTACATTATATGAATTAGCTAAATTATGGGAATTTAGTTTATAGAGCAAACGTGTTGGAACATTTTAATAACGACATATAGAGAGATAGCATTACGGTCTCACTGTATAGCTACCAGCACAGCTATCTGAGCTACTGCGCAATCCATGGTGAGGCACGGCCAGCTGGTGCCTCACTGCATGTCTCTGCTCCGTATTGCAGCGGTAAATGTGAAAATACAGCGATATTGAGTAAAAATAACCTAAAATTGGTGACGTTAAACGGAAAATAAGTTTATAATACACATCGCTGGATAAATATTAGCATTTAATTTATTTGTTCCATTTTCCATTTTTTTCTTTCATGATGGCAGGTGAGGCCGTGCCTCACCTGCCTCCCCTTACCGCATGTCACTGATGTGGGTAATATTAAGTGAAATTGGTTCTGAAGTTAAGTTCCACCTTAGAAAATCATAGGGGCCCCATAAATATTAAATATTATCTTGTAAAATCACTACTAACTAGTTGTTAATTGCATTGTGGAGCTGATATCATTTTTTGTATGCAAGTTAGAAAAAAATAAAATTTAACTGACAACTATCTAAGGTTTGAAATTTAGGCAACTGTGGTTGAAAAGCAATAGACTAAGCTGAAATTTGTCTTTTAAAATATTATTGAACATAATAGCAGCAATTTTGTAAATAGGTTAAAGAATATTGTTTGACAAAAATATATATTTTAATTTATTACTCTTATATGATGTAGCCGCAAGAGGACACAAACCAGTGTCTTATTGTGCCGGTCCCAAGCCCGGACAAATACAGAAGGTTGTGTCAGGGAGGGCATCCAGCGTAAAACCTTTGCCAAATCAAAGATGTGAATCAAACCTATGACTTCACCAGATCGGTCGAGGCCCGGGTTAACAACGACCTCCATCGGTGCTGTTGACCTACAGGGTGCCGGTGGAAATTAGATTACTGTTGGTCGAAGAAGGAGAGGAGGACAGTGCATTTGCATAAAGAAAGAGAAGAGAAACACCAAGAGTGCAGGACTAAGAGTAGGGACGTTGAATGTTGGAACTATGACAGGAAAAGGTAGAGAGTTGGTTGACATGATGCAGAGGAGGTAGACATACTGTGTGTCCAGGAGACCACATGGAAAGGTAGCAAGGCTAGAAGTTTAGGAGCAGGGTTCAAGTTGTTCTATCATGGTGTAGATGGGAAGAGAAAGGGAGTATGAGTTATCTTGAAGGAGGAGTTTGTTAGGAATGTCCTGGAGGTAAAAAGAGTGTCGGATAGAGTGATGAGTCTGAAGCTAGAAATAGAAGGTGTGATGTTCAACGTTGTTAGTGGGTATGCTCCACAGGTAGGATGTGAGCTGGAGGAGAAGGAGAAATTCTGGTTAGACTTTGATGAAGTGATGCAGAGCATGCCTAGAAGTGAGAGAGTTGTCATTGGTGCAGACTTGTTGGTGCAGGAAACAGAGGTGATGAGGAAGTGATGGGCAGGTTTGGTATCCAGGAGAGGAACACAGAAGGACATATGGTAGTTGACTATGCAAAAAGGATGGAAATGGCTGTAGTGAATACTTTCTTCCAGAAGAGGCAGGAACGTAGGGTGACCTATAAGAGTGGTGGTAGGAGCACACAGGTAGACTACATCTTGTGTAGACGGTGTAACCTGAAGGAGATCAGTGACTGCAAAGTATTGGTAAGCGAGAGTGCAGCCAAACAGCATAGGGTGGTGGTGTGTAGTATGACTCTGGTGGTGAGGAAGATGAAGAGGGGAAAGGCAGAGCAGAGGACGAAATGGTGGAAGCTAAAAAAGGAAGAGTGTTGCATATATTTTAGGAGGGAGTTAAGACAGGCTCTGGGTGGCAAGGAGGTGCTTACAGATGACTGGAAAACTACAGCTAATGTGATCAGGGAGACAGGTAGGAGCGTACTTGGTGTGTCATCTGGAAGGAAAGTAGATAAGGAGACTTGGTGGTGGAATGAAGAGGCACAGGAGTGTATACAGAGAAAGAGGTTAGGTAAGAGGAAGTGGGACACTCAGAGGACTGAGTGTCCCACAGGAGTACAGGGAGATGCAGCGTAAGGTGAAGGTAGAGGTAGCAAAGGCCAAACAAGAAGCTTATGATGACTTGTATGCTAGGTTGGACAGTAAAGAGGGAGAGACTGATCTATACTGGTTGGCAAGACAGAGAGATAGAGATGGGAAGGACATGCAGCAGGTTAGGGTGATTAAGGATATGGACGGAAGTCTTTTGACAGGTGCCAGTAGTATGATGGGATGATGGAAAGATTACTTTGAAGAGTTGATGAATGTGGAAAATTAGAGAGAACAAAGACTAGAAGAGGTGACTGTTGTGGACCAGGATGTAGCAAAGATTAGTCAGGATGAAGTGAGGAGGGCACTGAAGAGGATGAAGAGTGGAAAGGCAGTCGGTCCTGATGATATACCTGTGGAGGTTTGGAAGTGTCTAGGAGAGGTGGCAGTAGAGTTTCTGACTGGGTTGTTCAACAGGATCTTAGATAGTGAGAAGATGCCTGAGGAATGGAGAAGTGTGCTGGTGCCCATTTTTAAGGACAAGGGAGATTTGCGGGAGTTGTGGCAACTACAGTGGAAGAAAGCTGATGAGCCATACAATGAAGTTATGGGAAAGAGTAGTTGAAGCTAGACTAAGGGCAGAAGTGAGTATTTGTGAGCAGCAGTATGGTTTCATGCCACAAAAGAGTACTACAGATGCAGTATTTGCTTTGAGGATGTTGACAGAGAAGTACAGAGAAGGCCAGAGGGAGCTGCATTGAGTTTTTGTAGATCTGGATAAATTTATGACAGGGTGCCCAGGGAGGAACTGTGGTATTGTATGAAGAAGTCTGGAGTGGCATAGAAGTATGTTCGAGCGGTGCAGGACATGTATGAGGACTGTAAGACAGTGGTGAGATGTGCTGTTGGTGTGACAGAGGAGTTCAAGGTGGAGGTGGGACTGCATCAGGGATCAGCTTTGAGCCCCTTCTTGTTCGCTATGGTGATGGACAGGCTGGCAGACAAGGTTAGACAGGAATCTCCATGGACTATGATGTTTGCAGATGACATTGTGATCTGCAGTGAGAGCAGGGAACACGTGGAGGAGAAGCTAGAGAGGTGGAGGTTTGTCCTGGAAAAGAGAGGAATGAAGGGTAGCCACAGTAAGACAGAATACATGTGTGTGAATGAGAGGGACCCAAGTGGAAGAGTGAGGTTACAGGGAGAAGAGATCAAGAAGGTGGAGGATTTTAAGTACTTACGGTCAACAGTCCAGAGCAATGGAGAGTGTGAAAAAGAGGTGAAGAAGCGTGTACAGGCAGGATGGAATGGGTGGAGAAAAGTGTCAGGTGTGATGTGGGATACAAGAGTTTCAGCTAAAATGAAAGGAAAGCTGTACAAAACTGTAGTGAGACCAGTGATCTTGTTTGGTCTAGAGACAGTATCACTGAGGAAAAGACAGGAGGCAGAGTTGGAGGTAGCAGAGATGATGATGCTGAGGTTCTCTTTGGGAGTGACCAGGAAGGATAGGATCAGGAATTAGTACATCAGAGGGACAGCACATGTTAGAGGTTTTGGAGATAAAGTCAGAGAGGCCAGACTGAGATGGTTTGGACTTGTCCATAGGAGAGATAGTGAATATATTGGTAGAAGGATGCTGAGTTTTGAACTGCCAGGCAGGAGGCCTAGAGGAAGACCAAAGAGGAGGTTTATGGATGTAATGAGGGAGGACATGAAGGTAGTTGGTGTGAGAGAAGAGGATGCAAAGGACAGGGCTAAATGGAGGCAATTGATTCGCTGTGGTGACACCTGAAGGGAAAAGCCGAAAGGAAAAGAAAAAGATATGACAAGAATCTGTAGTACTGAGTACTGAGCTCATTTATTGATCATGAAATTAATTAATATTTTCAGTTACATTATAGACTGACATATTTTATATTTACCTTTTGTGGTAATATGCAAATAAAAGTAAAGGAAGAAATGGGGATGGGGGGTGGCCTTATTGAGAAAAGTATTTTTCCATTTATTTACAATTATTTACAAGTAGTCCTGAGCAGTTCCCAAAAGACATTGTTGGAGGTGGGAGGCATGAGAAGGGCAAAGTATACAAATACATGGAGTTGTTTGGCCTTGCCAGAGATATGCTGTATTGAACGCGGTTTGTATTCTGGTGTGTGTGTTGTTGTTTTTTTGTACAAGGAAAATTTATTGTTAAAGACAGTAGAGGTAGCTGCCCAATAAGGAATAAGAGTGGTTCAATAATTGATGATATGTGACTGATATTCATTAATGTAGCCGCAAGAGGACACAAGCCAGTGTCTTATTGTGCTGGTCCCAAGCCCGGATAAATACAGAGGGTTGCGTCAGGAAGGGCATCCGGTGTAAAACTTTTACCAAATCAAAGATGCAAATCAAACCTATGACTTCCATACCGGATCGGTCGAGGCCCGGGTTAACAACGACTGCCATCGGTGCTGTTGACCTACAGGGCGCCGGTGGAAATTGGATTACTGTTGGTCGAAGAAGGAGAGGAGGAAAGTGGGTTCGCTCGAAGAAAGAGAAGAGAAACACCAAGAGTATAGGAGTAAGAGTAGGGACGTTGAATGTTGGAACTATGACAGGAAAAGGTAGAGAGTTGGTTGACATGATGCAGAAAAGGAAGGTAGACATACTGTGTGTACAGGAGACCAGGTGGACAGGTAGCAAGGCTAGAAGTTTAGGAGCAGGGTTCAAGTTGTGCTATCATGGTATAGATAGGAAGAGAAATGGAGTAGGAGTTATCTTGAAGGAGGAGTTTGTTAGGAATGTCCTGGAGGTAAAAAGAGTGTCGGATAGAGTGATGAGTCTGAAGCTAGAAATAGAAGGTGTGATGTTCAATGTTGTTAGCGGGTATGCTCCACAGGTAGGATGTGACCTGGAGGAGAAGGAGAAATTCTGGTCTGACATTGATGAGGTGATACAGAGCATGCCTAGAAGTGAGAAAGTTGTCATTGGAGCAGACTTCAATGGACATGTTGGTGCAGGAAACAGAGGTGATGAAGAGATGATGGGCAGGTTTGGTATCCAGGAGAGGAACGCAGATGGACAGATGGTAGTTGACTTCGCAAAAAGGATGGAAATGGCTGTAGTGAATACTTTCTTCCAAAAGAGGCTGGAACATAGAGTGACCTATAAGAGTGGTGGTAGGAGCACACAGGTAGACTACATCTTGTGTAGACGGTGTAACCTGAAAGAGATCAGTGACTGCAAAGTAGTGGTAGGTGAGAGTGTAGCCAAACAGCATAGGATGGTGGTGTGTAGGATGACTCTGGTGGTGAGGAAGATCAAGAGGGCAAAGGCAGAGCAGAAGACAAAATGGTGGAAGCTGAAAAAGGAAGAGTGTTGCATGACTTTTAGGAAGGAGTTAAGACAGGCTCTGGGTGGTCAGGAGGTGCTTCCAGATGACTGGAAAACTACAGCTAATGTGATCATGGAGACAGGTAAGACAGTACTTGGTGTGTCATCTGGAAGGAAAGTAGATAAGGAGACTTGGTGGTGGAATGAGGAGGTACAGGAGTATATACAGAGAAAGAGGTTAGCCAAGAGGAAGTGGGACACTGAGAGGACTGAGGAGAGTAGACAGGAGTACAGGGAGATACAGCGTAAGGTGGAGGTAGAGGTAGCAAAGGCCAAACAAGAAGCTTACGATGACATGTATGCTAGGTTGGACAGTAAAGAGGGAGAGACTGATCTATGCAGGTTGGCAAGACAGAGAGATAGAGATGGGAAGGACGTGCAGTAGGTTAGGGTGATTAAGGATAGGGATGGAAGTCTATTGACAGGTGCCAGTAGTGTGATGGGAAGATGGAAAGAGTACTTTGAAGAGTTGATGAACGTGGAAAATGAGAGAGAACAAAGACTAGAAGAGGTGACTGTTGTGGACCAGGAATTAGCAAAGAATAGTCGGGATGAAGTGAGGAGGGCATTAAAGAGGATGAAGAGTGGAAAGGCAGTCGGTCCTGATGCTATACCTGTAGAGGTTTGGAAGTGCCTAGGAGAGGTGGCAGTAGAGTTTCTTACTGGGTTGTTCAACAGGATCTTAGATAGTAAGAAGATGCCTGAGGAATGGAGAAGTAGTGTGCTGGTGTCCATTTTTAAGAACAAGAGAGACGTGCAGAGTTGTGGCAACTACAGAGGAATTAAGCTGATGAACCATAGAATGACGCTAAGGGAAAGACTAGTGGAAGCTAGACTAAGGGCAGAAGTGAACATTTGTGAGCAGCAGTATGGTACTACAGATGCAGTATTTGCTTTGAGGATGTTGATAGAGAAGTACAGAGAAGGCCAGAGTTAGACAGGAATCTCCATGGACTATGATGTTTGCAGATGACATTGTTATCTGCAGTGAGAGCAGAGAACAGGTGGTGGAGAAGCTAGAGACGTGGAGGTTTGTCCTGGAAAGGAGAGGAATGAAAGTTAGCCGCAGTAAGACAGAGTACATGCGTGTGAATGAGAGGGACCCAAGCGGAAGAGTGAGGTTACAGGGAGAATAGATCAAGAAGGTGGAGGATTTTAAATACTTAGGGTCAACAGTCCAGAGCAATGGAGAGTGTGGAAAAGAGGTGAAGAAGCGTGTACAGGCAGGATGGAACGGGTGGAGGAAAGTGTCAGGTGTGATTTGTGATAGAAGAGTTTCAGCTAAAATGAAAGGAAAGGTGTACAAAAATGTGGTGAGACCAGCGATGTTGTTTGGTCTAGAGACAGTGTCACTGAAGAAAAGACAGGAGACAGAGCTAGAGGTAGCAGAGATGAAGATGCTGAGGTTCTCTCTGGGAGTGACCAGGAAGGATAGGATCAGGAATGAGTACATCAGAGGGACAGCACATGTTAGAGGTTTTGGAGAAAAGGTCAGAGAGGCCAGACTGAGATGGTTTGGACATGTCCAGAGGAGAGATAGTGAATATATTGGTAGAAGGATGCTGAGTTTTGAACTGCCAGGCAGGAGGCCTAGAGGAAGACCAAAGAGGAGGTTTATGGATGTAATGAGGGAAGACATGAAGGTAGTTGGTGTGAGAGAAGAGGATTCAAAGGACAGGGCTAGATGGAGGAAATTGATTCGCTGTGGCGACCCCTGAAGGGAAAAGCCGAAAAGAAAAGAAGAAAATGTGACTGATATTCATTCCTAGTGTATCTTTGAACAGTCAAGGACTAACTTGATTTATATCCCCTTGATATTAATCTGGTTGTTGCCTACCCATGGTATGGGTCAGTGCAAATGAACTGAACATTATTTGACTAGTTTTTTGTGGTTACTGGACTATTTCAAATCAACCTTAGAGGTGGAGCCCCCTGCTCTATCAAAGTGGTACAAGCAGTTTGATTTTGCATTATTACTTATTTTACATACGTATCAGTGAAATTTCACATTATCAGAGCAAATATGTATTGTTCTATGATTCTTTACATCAATTGATAAACCATTTTAGAAACACATAAATAGCGAAAATGTTGGCACAGAACAGGAGATATTCATTCATTCATTCATCGTCTAACCCGCTTAATCCACAAACGCAGGTCGCGGGGGAGCCGGCGCCTATCCCGGCAGTCTCAGGGCGTGAGGCGGGGGACACTCCGGGCACGACGCCAGTGCACCGCGGAGCCACATAGAAACACACTCACTCCTACGGTCAATTTGGGACCGGCCAATCAACCTGAAGCGCATGCTTTTGGAGGTGGGAGGAAGCCGGAGAACCCGGAGAGAACCCACGCAGACACGGGGAGAGCATGCGAACTCCGCACAGAGCGGGACTCGAACCCGGGTCCGCCGTGTTGTAAGGCGGACCACTGCGCCACCGTGCCGCCAGAACAGGAGATATATGCAGTTTAAAATAGAAACCAAATGTCATCACCTTTGGCCCGTTTAACACAGGAGTTTTAGTCGAAAACCTAGGTAAGTTAACCCTGAAAACAGGGAAAACAAGGGTTTTCAGTTTCACAAAGGGAGGTAACTTAACCCAGAGTCAGACGAGTAACCCTTTCCTGTTTCATGAAGTGAGGTAAACTGAACTTCTGGGTTTGTTACTGCAGTAACAAACTCTCTGAAGCTAACCTGGTCGGGAGCACGTTTTATTTCACAAACCCAGGGTCTTCAACCTGAGCCTGTGTCTCAGGAAGGTGCCCACCTTCTGGTAGACGTCGTGCATCGTTCCAGTTTCCAAAAAGAACCGGCCCAGCGAGCTGAACGACTTCCGACCGGTAGCGCTTCACATATCCTTCACATGCTACACCGATCCCACTCGCATCTGGTCAAGGAAAGCGGCACTGTGACAATCCTTTTTCTGGATTTTTCAAGTGCTTTTAACACCATCCAGCCCTGTATCCTACAGGAAAAACTCCTGCAAATGCAAGTGGACCCCGGCCTGGTTGCTTGGATCCAAGACTACCTCACCGACAGACCACAGTTCGTCAGGCTAAAGGACGCCAAGTCTGATACTGTGGTCAACTGCATCGGTGCTCCACAAGGGACTGTCTTGTCCCCAATACTCTTCTCCCTGTACACTGCTACAACTCAAAACTGTGTCACAACCAGAAGTACGCAGATGACACAACTATCGTGTGATGTATCAGGGACAATGAGGAGGAGGAGTATAGATGCTTGGTGAAGGACTTTGTTGACTGGTGTCACAGCAACAGTCTGCAGCTCAACACCTCGAAAACTAAAGAGCGGGTCATTGACTTCAGGAGGGACAGACCCCAACATAGACCAGTTCTGATAGGAATGGAGGAGGTGGAGATTGTGCAGACCTATAAATATCTTGGGCTGTGGCTGGACAACAAGCTGGACTGGACCACCAACACGAGGCAGCTGTACAAGAAAGCACAGAGCAGGATGAGGCTGAGGGCATTCAACATCTGCAGGAAGCTCCTAGATAGATGGATAGATAGATAGATAGATAGATAGATAGATAGATAGATAGATACTTTATTAATCCTGGAGGAAATTGTACATATCCACTGCTCAGGCATTACATAACGAATAATACTGGATAAACACCAGGAGAAAAACAAACACTGACATCACAGGACATACCGCAAGACATACACTACACCAACAGACACATGCAGCACTAACAGGACTTATATACTAAACTATAACTAAAATATAAACACTATAAATTTAAAATATAAACAGTATAACATTTAAAAAATATAACAGTATTAAATTAAAATATAAATAGTATAAAAATAAAATATAAACAGTATAAAATTTAAATATAAACATTATTAAATTAAATTAAAATATAAACAGTATAAAATTTAAATATAAACATTATTAAATTAAATTAAAATATAAAACAGTATAAAATTTAAAAAATATAAATTAAATTAAATCCATTCAACCCCATGCTGACCTCGCCACCCCCCCCCCCCCCGCGAGAGTCATTGTACCCCCTGATGGCACGGGGCACAAAGGAGGACCTCAGTCTCTCTGTGGAGGCGCTGTGTGACAGCAGTCTGCCGCTGAAGGTGCTTCTCTGCTGGGAGAAGGTGGTGTGTAGGGGGTGGCTGGTGTTGTTCATGATAGCCTTAACTTTAGACATGGTCCTGCTCTCCAGAAGCGTATCCACAGAGTTCAGGCTCAGCCCGACCACTGAGCCCGCTCTGAATAAAGAGTCTGTTCAGACGGTCCATATCTCTTTTCCTGCCCCCCCACCCCAACACACAATGGCGTATGACAGCACACTGGAGACTACGGACTGATAGAACATGAGAAGGAGCATTAGGACATTAGGACAGATGTTGAAGGAGGTCAGCCTCTTCAGGAAGTACATCCTGCTCTGCCCCTTCTTGTACACACAGTTCGAGTTGAGTGACCAGTCCAGTCTGCTATCTAGCTGCAGTCCCAGGTACTTATAGTTTTCTACCACCTCCACCTCACTGCCCTTGATGATCACTGGCTGTGTAGAGGGAGGTGCCCGCCGGAAATCCAGCACCATCTCCTTTGTCTTGGAGACGTTGAGCTGGAGTTGGTTCTGTTGGCACCACTCCACGAAGTCAGCCACCAATGCGCTGTACCCCCCCTCATCACCCTCCCAGATACATGCCACTATCGCGGTGTCATCGGAGTACTTCTGTATGTGGCATGTATCCGAGTTGTGCTTGAAGTCTGATGTGTAGAGGGTGAAGAGAATGGGGAAGAGAATGGTCCCCTGTGGCACCCCTGTGCTGCTGGTCACCATAGAAGACAAACAGTCCCCCATACGGACGTACTGGGGTCTGTCCGTTAGGTAGTCCGTAATCCAGCTCACGAGGTAGGGGTCCACAGCCATGGAGGTCAGTTTATCCTTCAGGAGCCGGGGCTGGATGGTGTTGAAAGCGCTTGAAAAGTTAAAGAAGAGCACTCTGACGGCACAGCCCCCGGCCTCCAGGCAGGAGAGTATGCGGTGGAGGAGGTACAAGACAGCGTCATCAACCCCAACCTTGGCCTGATAGGTGAACTGGAGAGGGCCCATAGCACCCTGCACCTGTGGATGCATGAGCTCCAGGACCAGTCGCTCTAGGGTCTTCATTACGTGGGAGGTAAGAGCGACCGGTCGGTGGTCGTTGAGCTCAGTAGGGTGTCCTTTCTTGGGTACAGGGACAATGCAGGAGGTCTTCCACAGTGACGGGACCCTCTCCAGCCGCAGACTGAGGTTGAACAATTGTTGCAGGGGGTCCCCTAGTTCTGAAGCACAGGCTCGGAGGAGTCTTGGGGAGACCTTATCTGGTCCAGCTGCCTTATAGGGACGGAGCCTCCTCAGCGTTGTCGTCACCAGGTCTGCAGTGATGACGGTCTCCGTCATGGTGGGAGCAGGAGGTTGTGGCGAGGTTGGAAGTCCAGTGGTTGAGGTGGAGCCGTTGAGCTTCGCAGTTCTTGGAGTGGGCTCGGGAGAAGTGGCAGGGGTGGAAAGAGAGGAAGCACAGGAGGAGGGAGCATAAGTGGAGCGGTTTGCAGGACTGGAAGAGGCCTGGGACGAGGAGCCGTGAGTGGTGGGGGAGCTGAACCGATTGAAAAAGCTGTTTAGTTCATTCGCTCATTCAATATTCCCCTCCATAGTGCTGCGCCCTTTCCCGTGTCCGGTGATGGTTCTCATCCCATTCCAGACCTCCCGCACCTGGTTGCGCCCCAGCTGCTTCTCCAGCTTCCTGCCTTGGTTTCCCTCAGGCAGAGTCTCACTTCCTGCTGGGCCTTCCTCCTGTTTTATCAGTCTGTGATTGCCAGTGTCCTGTCGTTGGCTGTGGTGTGTTGGGGAGGGAGTATGACTAAAGCGGATCTCTCCAGGCTGGAGAAGCTGATCAGACGGGACAGTGGTTGCGATGAAGCTGAACCCGCTGGCAACGGTGGCAGAGAAAAGAACCTTGGACAAACTGCTGGGCATCATGGACAATGTCAGCCACCCTCTGCACACCGTTACCAATAACAAAAGAAGCCTGAGAAGCCTGAGCAGCCAGAGGCTGCGCCTCCCAACATGCAGGACAAACAGACTTAAGAACCCCTTCATCCCCCAAGCCATTAAACTGCTCATCTCCTCTCTGGGGGAGGTGAAGAAGAAGAAAATCCACACAAGAGCTGAGGGATGACACAAATAATACAGCAAAAACAATGATAACACTATAGACATTTCACTATACCCATACTTAACTGATGATTCATATACTTAACTAGGCCTGTTTTTATTTCTATCCCTATTTAAGATTATCTATTTGTATATTCTTGATGGGTTAATTATTAATCTTTCTATTTAATGTTGTGCTGGTGCTTTCTGTGTGCTATTTCTGTGTTTTATGTACTCACTGTGCTGTATTTTGATGTGTTTTGTGTACTCACTGTGCTGTGTTTTGTGTACTCACTGTGCTGTGTGCGACGGATAAATCAACTTCCCTGATGGAGCCTTAAGGGATAAGTAAAGTTATACTCTACTCCTTCCTCTGACTCCGCCCTCTTTCACCGCCGCTCACGTGGCGTCATTTCATGGTTCTGTCAGACAGAGAGTTTGACCGAAGTAAGGTTTTATATATAACTCCGTATTTTAGAGGTATTTTAGAGGCAAACATGGCATGTCGTTTGACGAGGTTCCGTATGTGAAGTTGCAGCATTAATTCATAGAGAATTAAATATTTTTGTATCAGTGACGTGCGGTCAGGGGAGGCAGGTGAGGCCCTCATAAAAGACAAAAATGGAAAATGGAAGAAATTAAATATTATATTTATCCAGTGATGTGAATTACATAGTTATTTTCCATTTAACGTCACCAATTTTAGGTTATTTTTACTCAAAATTGCTGAGTTTTCACATTTACCGTTGAAATACGGAGAACAGATCTGCCATGAGGCACCGGCCAGCCGAGCCTCACCATGGATTGCGCAAAGGCTCGACTAGCTGTGTTGGCATGCTATACAGTTGGTCCGTAATGCTATCTCTCTATACAGTATGTCACTACTAAAATATTCAAATAACCATTGCTTTATGAACTAAATTCTATAATTTAGATAATTTACATAATGTACAATTTTTTTTTTTGTCAACAACTATATGTGTATAACATTTTTCATGAGTTGAGCGGACCTGAAACCGCTGGTAAAAGGCACTACGTGAGGCACAGTACTGTCGTGCTTCATTGGTAGGGGGCGCTGATAATCCCAGGGCATCGGCTGATGATTTATCTTCCTCGGCCACAGAAGAAGTGACAGTAAAATACGATTTATAGTCAGCTCGTCAAGTACAGCCATGCATTTGTTTTCCGCTCGCCTTGTCTTACTATAAAAATGGAGGATTACATATCTCAACTCAATTTTTTCGATGCTTTTGTTCAGAAGGAGCTACGCATGGACTTCATTTATAAGTAAACATAACATATAACAACACAGGAAACAACATAACTTTTTCAAATGTGCTTGTGTGTGTAAATAATTCTGTTATGAGATTTTAACAATAACCCACTTACTGTTGCCTATTAAATGGTGAATAAGCTACACTGTAGACTCATGTTTGTAAACATCTTCATCTGATTATGATAGCCATGAACCTCACCGCACGTCACTGTTTTGTATCGCGTTCAGATATCCCATCATATCCAAACACTTCTCTTTATGATCAGTACCGGTTCACCGCCCGATCCATCACACACACACACACACTGGTAGCTGCGTATGTCCCCCCCTCTGCCGACGCGGACGCAGCCTGCGACGTCCTCCTCTCCCTAACGAGCAGGCTGCAGACACAGCACCCACAGGCCCTCATCCTCATCTCAGGGGACTTTAATCACGCCCCCCCGTCCTTCACTCTGCCCACCTTCACCCAGTATGTTACTTGTTTCACCAGAGACAGTAAAATACTGGACCTATGCTATGCCAACACCAAGGAGGCATACAGATCATCACCCCCCCCCCCCTGGGAAGAGCAGACCACAACCTGGTTCATCTCCTGCCCGTCTACAAGCCTCTTGTGGAAAGGCAACCAGCTGTGTCCCGCACTGTGAGGAGATGGTCCGACGAGGCAGAAGATGCTTTGAAGGACTGTTTCCACAGAACAGAGTGGGATTTATTCTGTGATTCTCATGGGGAGGACATTGACGGTCTCACAAACACCGTCACAGATTACATTAACTTCTGTGTGGATAACACCGTACCCACCAGGACTGTACGGTGTTATCCCAACAACAAACCCTGGATCACCCCGGACATTAAGGCCCTTCTTAAGGAGAAGAAAAGGGCCTTTAAGTCTGGAAACAAGGACGAGCTGAAGGCTGTCCAGAGGGAGCTGAGGAGGAAAATCAGAGAGGGGAAGAATATGTACAGGAGGAAGATGGAGGACCAGCTGCAGCAGAACAACGTCAGCGAGGTGTGGAGGGGCCTGAAGACCATCTCAGGCCATAAAGGACCCGACCGCCAGGTCACTGGGGACCAGAAGTGGGCAGATAACCTAAACAAATTTTTCAATAGATTTGATCAGGCATCCACGCCCCCCCCCAGCCCAGCCCTCCACGCTGTAGCCCTCCCACCCTACCCCTGCCCCTCTCCAGCACCACCACAGCTCCTCCCCCTCCCCCTCTACAACAATCAGCTCACGGCCACCCCCGACTGCTCAGGTCATGTTACAACCACCCCCTACAGTTCACCTCTTCAACCCACCCCCCTCACCCACACCCCCCAGCACACAGTCCCCCTGCTCCACCCTGTCCCTCACTGAGTCCCAGGTGAGAAACCAGCTCCGGAGGATCAAGACGAGGAAGGCTGCGGGTCCAGACGGCATCAGCTCCAGGCTCCTGAAATCCTGCACAGACCAGCTGTGTGGGATTGTTGGACACATGTTTAACATGAGCCTGAAGCTGGGAAGGGTTCCACAGCTGTGGAAAACGTCCTGCTTGGTTCCCGTGCCCAAGATCCCGCATCCCAAGGACCTAAACAGCTACAGGCCGGTGGCACTAACGTCTCACCTGATGAAGACCCTGGAGCGTTTGGTCCTCTGTCATCTCCGCCCCCTGGTGAGCCCATCACTGGACCCACTCCAGTTTGCTTACCAGCCTGCCATCGGGGTGGATGACGCCGTCATTTTCCTCCTAGACCGAGCACTGTCCCACTTGGAGAGGCCTGGGAGCACTGTGAGAATCATGTTTTTTGATTTCTCCAGTGCTTTCAATACGATACAACCAGCACTGTTGAGGGACAAACTGGAGATCACTGGGCTGGACCACCACCTTACGGACTGGATATTGGACTATTTGACCAATCGTCTGCAGTTCGTGAGGACCCGGGACTGTGTGTCGAACACAGTTGTCTGCAGCACAGGGGCACCTCAGGGAACGGTTCTGGCTCCGTTCCTGTTCACCCTGTATACTGCAGACTTCTCCTACAACTCCCCCACATGTCACCTGCAGAAGTTCTCTGACGACTCTGCAATCGTCGGCCTCATCACCGATGGGGACGATAGAGAGTACAGAGAACTGACCCAGGACTTTGTGGACTGGTGCCAGCGGAACCGCCTCCAGATCAACGCGGGTAAAACCAAGGAGCTGGTGGTGGATTTCCGCAGGCGATCACGCTGCCCGGTTACACCGGTGAATATCCAGGGTACGGACATTGAGGTGGTGTCCTCGTACAAGTACCTGGGTGTTCACCTCAACAATAAACTGGACTGGAGCACCAACACCCACTGTCTGTATAAAAAGGGTCAGAGCAGACTCTATCTGCTCCGGAGGCTGAGGTCCTTTGGAGTGCGGGGGTCGCTCCTAAAGACATTTTATGACACGGTTGTAGCCTCAGCTATTTTTCATGGGGTGGTCTGCTGGGGCAGCAGCATCACTGCGGCCGACAGGAAGAGACTGGACAGGCTGATTAAGAAGGCGGGTTCTGTCCTAGGATGCTCCCTGGACTCAGTGGGGGTGGTGGTGGAGAGGAGGATGACAAACAAGCTGTCATCAATGATGAAGAACCACTCCCACGCTCTACAGGGCACACTGACATCACTGGAGAGCTCCTTCAGCGATAGGTTGCTTCACCCGAGATGCGTGAGGGAACGCTATCGCAGGTCCTTCCTGCCCACGGCTGTCAGACTGCACAACCAGCAGTCCTCCCAGCAGACCACTCAAACAACTCAGGGAACTCAGGGAACTCCAAGAACTCACCAAACTCAAAGAACACAACGTTCTAATTCCGGATGAGCAGTGTAAAAACCAGCCTGTAGTGTATATTCTTTTTTTGGTGTGTAAATATAATGTACATTCAGATAATATGATATATGTTAATATGTTTCCAATATGTGAATATGTAAATTTCATATGTTGCAGATGTTAATATGTATGTATATTATTTAACTATTTATGTTTGACCCCCCCCCCGCTGCCACGATCGCACAAATTTCCCCACTGTGGGACAATAAAGGTATTTTATTATTATTATTACACACACACACACACACACACACAGATCCATCCTCACATCTGTAGTAGCACTGTGTCTAGTGCTCCGGTCAGTTTTTTATTTTTTATTTGAAAACGGTAGTTTTTCTATACAATGTGGGAGATGCTCAGTGCACCTCGCCTTGAAACTTTTACCCTAGTTTTTCTATTTCCCTGGAAATAAACCCGTCAGAATCGTCAAGGAGTTCCACAGGATTACAGGTGAATGATGTAGAAATCTGAGGAATGAATTTGAAATGATATTATCTTAATGACATTGTGCTACACCCTCAGAATTGGATTAGTAACTTGAATTTATTTTTGGATTTCCCAATGTAATTGGCTGCATAGATGGTACCCACATTCCCATCAAGGTACATGTAGACTGGACACTGTTTCAACATGTTAAAAAGTGTGTCACAGGTAAACTAACATCAGTTAAGATCATGTGTGATGCTACAGACTACATTTCTGATGTGGAGGTCTGGATCTGTTCCTGACTCTCAGATGTGTGGTCTTGCCTGAGCTGCAGACTGTAACGTGGTCAGCAACCAAAAGATTTGCACAAAAAAATCACTAGTCTTCATTTTTTAATGCACTCTAATCCACTATACATTACAGGAGTGAGCCTATGTCACCTCAGGATGATTCCTGCTATCCAGGACGACAGAGCAGTAACAGACACCATCTGCCAGAATCATTTCAGAGTCACCATCACCACCATCACAGCGGCCAATAAAGACATACAATATGCATTTCCTTTGGTCATCTTTATTTCTTACAAATACGAAGGTAGTTCGTAATTCGTAGAAAAGCTCTATATAAATCTCATCCATTATTATTTTTATTGTATCGTTACAGTAGTTAACATTCTGATAGTTAACTTGATTCAGCTGTGACCATTACCCATCTCTAACTTGTGCTCCAGTATTTCTATGTCCAGATCCGCCCTCCTAATCTGGAGGTTCTAGTAAACCATTTCTGTTTTCTGTATTTTATTAGACAATAAATTCTATAAACTTCTTTAGCAGATAGATGGGAATACATGAGGAGGACATTAAAACATAGTTGCATATCAATTCCACAGAATGAACCATTGGCAGTCACTGAGCGTCTATTTCACTGTGATAGTCTGTGCAATTGGGACCCTTCTGCTACTGTCCATCCATGCTCTATCAGTCACAAAAAAATATGAGAATGTGTTAATACTTCAGTAGAGGATACATGTCACACTCTGTATTCCACCAGAATGTGAATCAATGGGAAGAGAACAATCAGTAACATAAAATATTAGACGACCTTCAATTTGTTAATTCCTTTTTCTTTTCATCAATTAGTAACTCCTGTGTGTATCATGTGACTAAAACAGGCAGAAAATAAAACTTGGAATACCTTAAAGCAGCTATAAGCAGTACAATGCCACAGCCATTGATGTAAGAACTAAAGCAGTTTTTGTCACAGTCCGCTCCTGGTTTTCCTCTCCTCTGCCCAGCTCTACCTGCCTGCCACTCCCACCTCATCAGTGCAACTACCTTCACCTGTGTTTCCTCACCTGATTATCACCTGCCTGTTCAGTACATATTGTGACGGCCTCCTGCATAGCAGGGCCTGCTGCTGTGTGTTTGGTGGGTGTGTCTGTCTGTCATTGTGATCCGCAGGTGACCAGCACGTAGGCAGAGCCGTCTAACTGGGAGCAGCTGGCTAGTCTCCCAGTGAGAGTATTTGAGATCAGCTACCTCAGACCTCCCCAGTTGTTTTTGTTCCATCACTGCTCGCTCTTCTCACCTTATTCAGACACAACTGCTTTACTCACCTTATAATTGAGACTTTTGTTTTGTAGTTATTTTTTTGTAAAATAAATTAATTTTTTTCGCCTTAAAGGACTGTGTATCTCTACTTTTTGTCATGGCTCACGAGCCGGGTCGTGACAAAAGTGGGGGCTTGTCGATGTGTTTTTAGGATTGGGAGTTCGTCATCTCTGGGTTATTGAATGGACTCCTAATTTGTGACTGAGTTGACGTCATCGGGGTTACTACGGAGCTGTGTTGATTTCAATGCGTAGTTTTGGGAAACCTTGACTGGTTTGTTTATATTCTATCTGGGGATATGCAGTCATTTGTACGCTACTGTTGGGTTTATTAACTGTTTTTGTGTGTTTTGAGGTTGTTGGTTTCTTTGTTTTTTGTTGTTGTTGTTTTGTGTTTGTTTCTCAGAGTGGTGCCACAGGTGCAGGTGAGTGTCAGCTGGTGCTGAAGTCTGATGAGTGCATACATCCCTGGTTAGGCATAGCGGCGTTACCCCTTTGGGTTCGTCGGGGTTTTTTTTTTTTCCATAGTGTTGCAGTAAACCTGGTTAGAGCAATTGCTCAGGAGCACAGCCGTAGTTTCGGGGAGGTTGCCATTTATTTGGTCGCCTTTTCTGTGCTATCGGTATTGAGTGCGTGAGTACCCGCCATTGTCACTGCATGAAGACTAGGGTTGAGTGGAGTGAGGTAAGAATTGGATAGATAGGTTAGATAGAGGGGATTGTGCGCTCTGTTTGTGTGTAGGCACCAAGGTGGCACTTGCTTTGGCCTGTGGTATCGGTTTGTGTAATGAATATTCATTCTCTGGCTGTATGATGGCAGAGGTATCGGACTTCGTCAACGCTCCGGCGGAGGAGTTTTTGGACAGTTGCATGAAAGACCAGTTGTTAAACATAGCAGGGCACTATGATGTTAATGTTCCTGACAATCGGTTAAAGACTAATACAGGTAAAAGCCAGTAAATTAGAATATTGTGAAAAACTTGATTTATTTCAGTAATTGCAGTCAAAAGGTGTAACTTGTACATTATATGTATTCATTGCACACAGACTGATGCATTCAAATGTGTATTTCATTTAATTGTGATGATTTGAAGTGGCAACAAATGAAAATCCAAAATTCCGTGTGTCACAAAAGTAGAATATTGTGTAAGGGTTAAATTTTGAAGACACCTGGTGCCACAAACTAATCAGCTGATTAGCTCAAAACACCTGTAAAGGGCTTTAAATGGTCTCTCAGTCCAGTTCTGAAGCCTACACAAACATGGGGAAGACTTCAGATTTGACAGCTGTCCAAAAGGCGACCATCGACACATTGCACAAGGAGGGAAGGACACAAAAGGTTATTGCTGAAGAGGCTGGCTGTTCTCAGAGCTCTGTGTCCAAACACATTAATGGAGAGGCAAAGGGAAGGAAAAACTGTGGTAAGAAAAAGTGTACAAGTGATAGGGATCACCGCGCCCTGGTCAGGATTGTGAAAAAAAACCCATTCAAAAACGTGGGGGAGATTCACAAGGAGTGGACAGCTGCTGGAGTCAGTGCTTCAAGATCCACCACCAAGAGACGCTTGAAAGACATGGGTTTCAACTGCCGCATACGTCGTGTCAAGCCACTGTTGACCAAGAAACAGCGCGAAAAGCGTCTCACCTGGGCTAAGGAAAAAAAGAGCTGGACTGCTGCTGAGTGGTCCAAAGTCATGTTTTCTGACAAAAGCAAATTTTGCATTTCCTTTGGAAATTGAGGTCCCAGAGTCTGGAGGAGGACAGGAGAGGCACAGGATCCACGTTGCCTGAAGTCTAGTGTAAAGTTCCCACCATCAGTGATGGTTTGGGGTGCCATGTCATCTGCTGGTGTCGGTCCACTCTGTTTCCTGAGATCCAGGGTCAACGCAGCAGTCTACCAGCAAGTTTTAGAGCACTTCATGCTTCCTACTGCTGACCTGCTCTATGGAGATGGAGATTTCAAGTTCCAACAGGACTTGGCGCCTGCACACAGCGCAAAATCTACCCGTGCCTGGTTTACGGACCATGGTGTTTCTGTTCTAAATTGGCCAGCCAACTCCCCTGACCTTAGCCCCATAGAAAATCTGTGGGGTATTGTGAAAAGGAAGATGCAGAATGCCAGACCCAAAAATGCAGAAGAGTTGAAGGCCACTATCAGAGCAACCTGGGCTCTCATAACACCTGAGCAGTGCCAGAAACTCATCGACTCCATGCCACGCCGCATTAATGCAGTAATTGAGGCAAAAGGAGCTCCAACCAAGTATTGAGTATTGTACATGCTCATATTTTTCATTTTCATACTTTTCAGTTGGCCAACATTTCTAGAAATCCCTTTTTTGTATTAGCCTTAAGTAATATTCTAATTTTGTGACACACGGAATTTTGGATTTTCATTTGTTGCCACTTCAAATCATCACAATTAAATGAAATACACATTTGAATGATTCAGTCTGTGTTCAATGAATACATATAATGTACAAGTTACACTTTTTGACTGCAATTACAAAAATAAATCAAGTTTTTCAAAATATTCTAATTTACTGGCTTTTACCTGTATTGGAGATATTTTGAAAGCAAATCTGAGGGAAATGGTTGTTTTGGCTTGAGGTCCGGAGCACCCACCCGGTATAGTTAACTCTGCTGGTTTTTCTCCGCCATTGGCAGCCGGTAGTTTAACATTTGAGCAGCAAAAGGAAATACTGATGTTGCAATTGGAACATGATAAAATTAAGTATAATGCAGAAATTGAGAAGCAACTGGCGGTGGAAAAACTGCGATTTCAGTCTGAACAGGCGAGGTTGGCTTTGGAGCAGTACAAGCTTGATTTAATTAGAAGTGGGAAGTTGTCAGCTGATGGTTCTGTCGAGAACGACGGTTCCTCCAGATGTCCTGTGCCGACAGAGGAGAGGTTTGACATTTTGGGTGACTTGAAATTATTGCCTAAATTCAATGAGAGGGAACCAGAGACATTTTTTGTAGTGTTTGAGCGTGTGGCAGGCAGGAGGAAGTGGCCGGAGTCTGCGCGCACATTGATGCTGCAGTGCGCACTGACAGGTAGAGCGCAGGAGGCCTACTTGTCACTGTCTTCTGCAGATAGTCAAGACTATTCGGCAGTTAAATCAGCTGTGTTGAAAGCTTATGAGCTGGTCCCCGAGGCTTATCGCCAGCGGTTTCGGATGTGGAGGGAGTTGAGCAGACGCATCTTGAATTTGCCCGTGACCTGACCGTGCATTTTACGCGCTGGTGTTCTGCATTGGCGGTGAACACGTTTGACCAGCTGTGTGACTTAGTAGTGTTAGAGCAGTTTAAGGATTCCGTGCCTGAGAATTTTGCCACGTATATCGACGAACAGAAGGAGAAGAGTGCTGCTACAGCGGCTGCTCTTGTGGATGATTTTGTCTTAACGCACAAGCGTAATTTGGGGGGATTACACACTCGCGGTTCCGTTGTTGGGGAGAGTGCTGAGACAGGTGGTGCGTACTCTTTTGTAACTCCAGGCGCGTATTCTGCTGTTCCTCCAAGTAGATCTGAGTTGAAAGATCGTGGCATGCAGAGTTCAGATAAGATCTGTAACTATTGTCATAAAAAAGGGCATTGGAGAGCAGACTGTTATGCTTTTAAAAATAGATCTAAACAGAATGGTCCTGCTGGGCAGGAGAAGGGTGCGTGTCTGGCTGTGTCCAGGTAAAAATGCAGGTAAAAACTGGTGAGCTTGACTCTGTTCTGCCTTTTGTGTCCGATGCCTTTGTTTCCCTGGTGGGTAGTGGTGTCAAGGTGCCGGTTAAGGTACTACGGGATACTGCTACTTTTCACTCTTTCATCCAGGCTTCAGTGCTGCCATTTTCAGATGAAAGTGACACAGGGTGCTCTGTTCCTGTTTTGGGGATGGCCATGAAAGTTCTGCAGGTTCCTTTGCATAACGTTATGCTGTATTCCGACCTGTTTGAGGGCCAGATGGCTGTTGGCATGCGTCCGGCACTGCCAATTGGGGGTGTCACACTAATTTTGGGGAATGGTGTGGCAGGAGGGCGTGTGTGGGCTGGCGTTCCGCCGCCTCCTGTGGTTTCAGCAGTTCCACTGGTAAGGACGCAGCCTGATAACAGCAAAGTGAACCTCCCAGAGGCCTTGACTGCCTGTGCGGTAACGCGCTCCATGGCGCGTAAAAACTTGGATTCTGCGTCTGATTCTGTGAAGTTGGAGTCTATTGCTTCAGAGTTGTGTGCACTTTCATTATCTGATACCCCCCTCTTAGTTTCGCAGGAGGATCTGAGGGTTTAACAGCAATGTGATCCGTCTCTGAGGGGTTTTTTTGAGCGGGTGATTCCTGCGGACGAGGTAAAAAACAACTCTCAGGGTTATTTCATGCGCAATGCGCTGTTGGTCAGGAAATGGGTGCCCCACGGGGACTCTTTCAATGGAGATCCTGTTAGCCAGTTTGTGTTGCCATCTAAATACTGTGAGTCTCTTTTGAAGCTGGCTCATGAGGATTCTGGGCACTGGGGTGTTAGGAAAACTTATGATCGGGTCCTGCGGCATTTCTTCTGGCCGAAATTGAAAAGAGATGTTGCTGCGTATATTAAAACGTGTCACACCTGTCAACTTACTGGCAAACCTAACCAGAGTATACCACCCGTTTCCCAGCTGCGTACCCATTGCGCACAATAACCGCTAGGTCTGTGGTTCGTGCTCTCACTCAATTTATTTCTATTTTTGGTATTCCAAAAATTATCCAGACTGACCAGGGTTCGAATTTCTCATGCCGTCTGTTCTCTCAGGTCCTGAGACCACTTAATGTCAGGCAAAATAGAGTGTCTGCTTACCATGCGCAAAGTCAGGGGGCACTAGAGCGTATCCATCAAACCGTGAAATCGCTGCTGCAGGCTTATTGTGTTCAGATGGAGTCGGATTGGGAGGAGGAGTTGCCCTGGTTGATGCTGGCAGCTAGAGAGGTAACACAGGAGAGCACTGGATTCAGTCCAAATGATTTGGTGTTTGGGCACTCAGTACGTGGTCCGCTGACAGAAGCAGAACTGCCCAAGAATGTAATTGATTATGTGAATGGTTTTCGGCATAGGCTTTATGCGGCTGGGGAGTTGGCCAAACAGAACCTGTCATCCGTACAAGATAAAATGAAAACCCTGTACGACCGACGGGCTGAGCGTTGTGTGTTTAAGGTGGGGGACCAGGTATTGGCGCTGTTGCTCATTGTCAATTCACCGTTCCAAGCTAAGTTTACTGGTCCACACAAGGTTTTCAGGCAGGTGTCTGAGCATAACTACATAATAGCAACTCCTAACCGCAGAAAGGCCACTTAGCTTTGCCATGTCAATCTGTTGAAGCCATATTATGGTCGTGCATCTGGTCTGGTTGCTGCTGAGGCTCAGTCTCATCCAGAGCCCGTGCACCCGGCATGTTCGGTGGGGAGAGTGTCTGTGGTTTCAACCCCTTAAACTGTGACAGGGGAGCTGGAGGATGGTCTGCCTTGTCTGGATTCGGCTGCATTACTGCAGGACAGACTACAGGACCTGCTGGGACATCTACCTGAGTCGAGGCAGGCAGATTTGTCTGAGCTCATCCATGCTTTTCCTTGTCTGTTTGGAGATACCCCACCCAAACGCACCTCATTGAGCACGATATCGATGTCGGAGATGCCCAGCCAGTTCGGTAGAGATTTCATTGTGTGAATCCTGAAAAACGGAAGTATCTAGATGCTGAAGTGAGGTATATGGTAGATAATGGTATTGCTGAACCATCGTTTTCCAGTTGGGCTTCACCATGCATTATGGTTCCTAAATCTGACAATACCCCCAGGTTCTGTAAGGTGAACGCTGTGACAAAACCAGACTCCTTTCCACTCCCGTGAATGGAAGACTGTGTTGATCAGGTTGGCCAAGTATGTCAGCAAGTTCGACTTGTTAAAAGGCTATTGGCAGGTTCTGCTGTAAGAGCGAGCGCATGAGCTTTCGACATTTATAACGCCGAATGGTTTGTATTCTTATAGAGTCATGCCCTTCGGGTTGCGTAATGCCCCGGCAACATTTCAGAGGCTGATGACGAAAGTCCTCGGTGACTTGGAAGGTTGTACGGTTTACTTAGGTGACGTGGTAGTTTGCTCTGACACCTGGGCCTTACACTTGGAGCTCATCCAGGCCCTGTTTAGCCGCCTGGCCGAGGCGCGCCTCACTGTGAACCTTGCTAAGTTTGAGTTTGCGAGGGCGACGGTGACGTACTTGGGTCGGGTGGTTGGCCAGGGTGCTGTTCGCCCAGTGAGGGAAAAAGTGCAGGCAGTTGAAAGTTATCCGGTATCCGCTACGAATAAAGACCTGATGCGCTTCCTGGGTCTAGTGGGATACTATCGGAGTTTTTTTAGAAACTTTTCCGAGGTAGTAGCTCCGCTGACTGACCTATTGAAGATGAAAGTGACTTTTGTGTGGTCCACTGCTTGCCAACAGGCATTTGATAGGATGAAGGCACTGTTGGTTAATGCACCGGCTCTGTATGCCCCGCGTTTTGATCGTCTGTTTTCCCTTCAGGTGGATGCTAGTCACGTGGGGTTGGGTGCTGTCCTTTTGCAGGCTGATGGCTCGGGTTTTGATAAACCTGTGAGTTTCTTCTCTAAAAAGTTCAACTCATACCAACTGAATTATTCAACAATTGAAAAGGAGGCACTTGCAATTATATGAGCATTAAAACATTTCGATGTGTTTGTGGGTTCTGGTGTTGTGCCTGTGGTGGTCTACACTGACCACAACCCCTTAACTTTTCTTAACTCCCTACAGTGTCCAAACCAGTGACTTATCAGGTGGTTGCTAATGTTGCAGTCATATTGACTGGACATTAGACATATTAAGGGTTCAGACAATGTGGTGGCGGACGCATTGTCCAGAGCGCCTTACCAGTAATCCTCCATGTCAAGAGTGGATGACAAGCGTCAGGTCAGTTTTGTTTTCCTTTGGTGTAACACTTTTTTTTTGTGCTAAAATAATGTTCTGTTTGTAGTTTTCTTAAAACTAATTTGGTATGGTGGGTAGTTTGTGGTTCAGGGGTTGGGACCCCGTTCTTATGGAGGGGGGTGTGATGGCCTCCTGCATAGCAGGGCCTGCTGCTGTGTGTTTGGTGGGTGTGTCTGTCTGTGATTGTGATCCGCAGGTGACCAGCACGTAGGCGGAGCCGTCTAACTGGGAGCAGCTGGCTAGTCTCCCAGTGAGAGTATTTGAGATCAGCTACCTCAGACCTCCCCGGTTGTTTTTGTTCCATCGCTGCTAGCTCTTCTCACCTTAATCAGACACAACTGCTTTACTCACCTTATAATTCAGACTTTTGTTTTGTAGTTATTTTTTTTGTAAAATAAATTAATTTTTTTCCCTTAAAGGACCTTGTATCTACTTTTTTTCATGGCTCATGAGCCAGGTCGTGACAATATACCCTCCCATTCCTCTCAGTCTCAGCCAGATTGTCTTCACGTCATGCAAAGCTCTCTCGTGTTTATCTCCATACTGCTCCCTCGGTTTCGACCCTGTCTGTCTTCGACCTGTCTTCCTCATCTCTGCCCCGATAACCTGACCAGCCTTCTGTCCTTGACTCCTCTGCCTGCTCGTCCCTTGTCTGCTACCTTTCAGCTGGATACCTGTTTGCTGAGACTGTTTTGCTGTCATATTGCTGCCATTCAGCGCTAAACTTCAGAATAAACTTTTGGACTATTCCTGATCTGGTCTCAGTCTGTGCTGTACTTGGGTCCAACCTCACCCGTGTTACAGTTTTGGCTATTATTGTATCAAGGAAACCCTGTAAACGAGCTACATGTCAGCTCTTGATTTCAGTTCTTAGATAATATAGGCATACACAATGGTATGAATATCCTTCTCAACTGTTTTTGCATAAGCCAATTTACTGTTAACATAACATTAAAATGTTTAAATAGATTTCCTTATTAAATAGAACTTGATATAGATGAGAGCACATTTATGTGTGTGAAGAGAGCATTATGTTGGCGATCAAACAACTGGAAAGTCAAACATCCACTTAATATTTACAATATCAAACATAATGAGGAAGAGGACGATCCCTAATGAGATGATGCAGAAGTCAGACCTGTGTGAACAATGTTTTTATCCGTCGTTCTCAGCTGCTGACAAGTGCGCTTCTGCCCTGCTGGACTGCGCCTAAATAAAATAAATGAAAAAACTATTATTGAAGCCGTTTAACTACGCAGTTTTACCGTGAGTGCAACAGACTACATTTAAACTTATGAATTGACTTGAGCAGCAATTCACTCCCACGCCATCTCTCTCTTCTTTACAGCTGCACCGCTGTTTCTCTTTCTTCTGAAAATGTCCTCAAAGTCTTCATATGCATAAATTAAAATCTGTATTTTGACTGCCCTAGAGCGTTGCAGTGCGCGTCTCGTCCGTCGTCATGGTGAATAGTCGAATCGGGGCTCAATTGATGGCTTTTTTTTTCGAATTGTCGCGCCTGTTAAACTGCGGGTCCACTTACTCTGTGTTAACAAAACGCTGAAAAGCGTTTGTGAAACCGAAATCCCTGGTTTTACAAGTTCAGGGTAAATCAACTCAGAACCACAGTTTTACCTCAGGGTAGGTTAACCCTGCCTTCGTGAAGCGGGCTCCTTGCCCAAGGTGCAGTCCCAGATCTCTGCTCCACTATTCCATACTACTATCTTATACCTCCTCAAAGAATGTCTACTTGCAATGAATGAACCTACATTCTACCTTACTGGTGTACCTATCACTCGGCTTGGAGCAGCCTTTAAGAAGAAGCATTGAAAGTATAGTAAGCTTATAATTTGTCATGTAATGAATTTAAGCTGAGGAGTGAGCGTAGGGGATCATGACAGGTTATTGTAAAGCAGCATGAGGTCAGAAGCAGAGTTAATCACTCTGAATCACCGCTATCACACTACATTATCCCACTTTCTGTCACATGAGGCGGAATATGGACCCAAGTGCAGGACACCTTGAGTGAATCTTCCATCCATGATTTAATAACAAACAAAAAAAACTCCACCCAGAACAAATCACAAAATTAAGACAGACTAACAGGAATTAAACTTGAGAAAAACGAACCAGCACCAGGCTGTGACAAAAACCTGGTTTAAAAAGCCTCATCACAATAACACCAACGATGTTCAGGTGTGAACGATCAGAACGGTGTGGATGAGTCTCAGGTGTGGAGCCGTGGCTCCACCCACCAGCTTGGCCTCTCCCTGCCACACAGCAGCACTGCCACACCGAACCGTGACAGTTTCTGTTGCATAAAAGTCTTTCAGGCTGGATAATGTTAGGATATATTCTGAAAAGTAGCTTGACATTGTCTAAGAAAATACAAGAGTATGTCAAAAAGTGGCGACTCTATTTGGGATACATGTGTCAGTGTGAGCGCAATCCATAATAGACCTGAACTCATAAAAGTTCAGCTTAAGCTCTGTGAAGGACCAGGGAGTGAGGAGTGAGATTTAAAGGTGAAAAATTTGTGATTTTATTTACCCCCAAAATGCAAAAAAAAACCCAAAAAACAAAAACAGAATATTACTACACTCAATTAGACAAGAAGATAACTGAACAACCCAACAGACATACAAGAGGTATTGTATATAACTGTTTAGCTAAACCAAATAAGACAAGAACATGTACTACAACTAAATATAAAAAAAGCTTACTGAATTCCAGTCCTGTCACAAATGAATGGCCCATGGATGAGTCTGATGGGTGGGGTTCAGCATTTACTGGACAGACCTGCAGCTTGCCAAGGATGGAACCCAACAACCCATCCATAAATCAGTTAATCAATCAATCAATAAAATCAATCAATTTAATATCCCCTGCCATGACAAATGATTGGGTGTGGCTGACTGGCACTAAAAGGAGCAAGTGGATGTACCAAATGAATAAAGTGTCTGCACATAAAATGGCCTTAGTGTGATAAAACTAAGAAGGTGGGAGAGTGTGATTTGTGATAAAATCTGTGTGGGTATGACCATTACAAGTAGTGTCACCTTTCAGATATTATTCTGAACCTATCCAGCGTAACACAGGCTTCACTAGCATCAAAGCTTCAATATCTATCTACATCAACCCTCCTCCCTTTCGCGAATGAAATCATTGGGTGAATCTGGTGAAATGAAGACACTTAACTTTCATAGCTGATCCAGTAAATCTATTCAGGGAAAGAGCAGCAGATCCTATTTTCTGGATATAATAATGGAGTTGTAACTACACATTGGAAGACAGAAATTTGTCATTCATGGTGATTGAGGGATGTGAGTGAGGATCAGTGAGCTGAAATGAACTGAGGCATCAAACAGGGATATAAAATATATTCTGGTTCCTCCTTCTTAAGATTAAGAATATTAACAATTTTCTTTCATCTACTGTCTATAAAACCAATAAACTGATATTTTACCATGGCCAACTCCAGGTCTCTGGCAAATGAAGCTTTAGCCACAATCAGAAATGCCTTTGTGCAGCATTCCTCACTGTCAGTCCCAGCTATGAACTGACACTGATAAATGACATCTGCCATGTTAATGCTGGATATGAAACAGCACCTCTGCAAAGCTCTTGTGAATTAAAGCAGATATATCCAGTCAGCACTGTCACATACCCATCACATGCAAATAAAGTACTGAAGTGACATCTGGATCTCACATCCAGTGTGATTTGATACATTGTCCATCTGGCACAGAGAAAAAAAATCATCCTGCTGTATTTTTTTTGAAATTACTAGATTAGATAAATGATTAGATAAAATGTTTAATGTATCAATATTTCTATGCAGTCATAGCATGTGAACAAATTGTGCTGACTGTTAATGGAGTTTCTTTGTCATTAATTAACTAATAAATTCATATAACTGAGCATGGAAAAGTCAGACAAGGCATCTTATTGCTAGAGCAAAACATGTAGTTGAAATTCAACAAAACGTTCAAATATTTAATTTTAAGCCTATTATTTTGATTTATTGAATTGCAATGGAAATGTCACTTAATTTTTGATTGACGTCAAATACACACTAAAACATAAAGACTTTAGGCTTTGTCTGAATCTGCTTTTTTATCCCTGTCCTTAGCTCACATTTAACCTCCAAAAACAAAGATCCAAGTGGTAAGCAAGAAGTTTTACCCTTGAATTTATATAACATTTTAATACACACAGAGTTGTGCAGTAAATGGAAAACAAGCAGAGAAGTGCCCCCCCCCCCCAAAAAAGGAAATAAAAAAGTGTAAATTTCAGAGAAACACAGGGCAAAATGTATTCGTATATTTATACACAGGGACATTGTTGCATTCTCACAAATGCACACATATATTGTATACTCTGATGTTCACTCCTACTGTTTATACACTCGTGCATACATAGACTGCAATTTAGAGGGGATAGATTTTAGAGCCCATCATTTGTTCTGTAATTAAAGTTGAAAACAGAGTCTGATTTGAGAAATACAAGTCAAGAGGTCAAATCATGCATGAAATCATTCATTTTGTTTTCTTGTTGTGTTTAATAACAGGTTGTTTCGGGTTAATGTAGCTGAAATATTGATTCCCATCCCTTTCATCTATTTAAAATGTATTTAAGTTTTTCTCAACCATCGTCTGTCTCTTCTGAAGAAATCACCATTCAGACATGGAATTGAGAAACATTGGAAATTTTAAAGGTGTGGATTTTGTTTCATGAAATGATCACAAGGGGCCCTGTTGAGCCGCATTTTGTAATAACGGTGCATTTTGTAATAAATAGTCCAAAATGTAATAACTTTTTTATTTCATTTTGTAATAAAGTACCGCATTTTGTAATACATTTTGCCGCATTAAAGTAATAACGTATGACATTTTCGACGTTTATTACAAAATGCACCATTATTACAAAATGCGGCTCAACAGGCCCATTTCACAAATGCTTTTCAGGGTTAGTTTTTGTTAACTAACCCTGAAAAGTGTTAGTTAACAAAACCTACTGGAGTTTACTGTTAAACTGCAACTTACTGCAGTTTGACAACTTTAAAAAAAGCCATCATCAATGGAGCCCCGATTTGACGATTCAACATGACAATGGATGAGACGCGCATCGCAGCACTTTACGGCAGTCCAAGTACAGATATTAAACCAGTACTTTAATTTTCCCTCTTGGGGAAATTGTTTTTACACTTCACATGTACATACTGTATATGTGTTAATTACACACACAGGGGTTACAGGTTACAGGCCCCTGAACACAGCACACACTAGGGGCCTGTAGGCATGCAATTAGTATAGAGAGGACATACAGAGGTACAAAGGAGGCGGAGTGACGGGTCGCGCACAAGGGTCGTGCCCCAATGAGCATCTTGTGGGGGGGACGGCACCTTGCTCAAGGGCACCTCGGCAGTGGCTGGGAGGTGAGCCGATGCCTCCCACCATCAGCTCACACTCCGAAGGATGTTCTGGCGGGAGCAGAATTCGAACCCCCGATGGCTGGGCGATCCTGTCTTTTTAACTCTAGGAACACACAAGAGACCTGTGACTTCATTCATGCTAACTGACAAAAAGAAAAAAGATAAAATGTGAGCCCAACTCATGTGCGTTGTACCTAGATACTGTAGGTTTAGCAAGCACACTCACGCTGGAGCGCGCACACACAAACGCGGAACAAAGCAGTACCACCTAATTAGCCAAATAGCAATTGATCACCCATGCTAACAGACAACTGCAAAAAAGATAAATGTTGTGAGACTTACCTGTGACCAGGGTGCAGTTCCTTGGTCCCGTATGGTTGGGAGTGATCCTTGAATGAGGATCAGTCTCAGGCAAAGCCCCGTCTGTACTAACCCTCATTGCTAAAACAGGCTGGAGTGAAGTGGTTCCACATACAAACAAACGTGCAGGCGATGTAGCTGCACATAGCCATTAAAAATGAAATGCAACCACGCTCTCTTCTGTTCTTCATTGAATGGGATGAAAAATAAACACTGGTGTTGATTTGTACAATCAACAACTGCGCAACTACCCTGTCTCCTTCTCATGGACGCCATTTCAACAGACTGGTGCCTCACGTCCAACACAAAGAACTCCATCTTGGGGATGGCCACGCACTTGGGCGTGTCAACCAATCCATAGCATCCAATACTCTGTCCAACAGCACAGAGTGCAAAGTCTGACGTCAAGAATACCTATTCAAGCGCTTTATGGTCGAATCGAGTCGTTCAGAGCCATGGCTTCCTAAAACTCCAAATATCTATTGATGCAGGGAGCGTTTGTTTACCAGATTCTAGGAGTTGGTCTGGTTAGGGACGACCACTATGTATATCTAGAGACCTGAAAAAATGTGATTTTCATAATAGGGCCCCTTTAATTTATGCAAATGAAGACTTTGAGGACATTTTCAGAAAAAAGAGAAAGAGCTGTGCAGCTGTAAAGAAGAGAGAGATGGCGTTTGAGTGAATTGCTGCTCAAGTCAATGCGAAAGTTTAAATGTAGTCTGTTGCACTCACGGTGAAACTACGTAGGTAAACGGCTTGAGTGACAATTTATTAATTTATTTTTATTTAGGCGCAGTCCAGCGGGGCAAAAGCGCACTTGTCAGCAGCTGAGAACGACGGATAAAAACATTGTTCACACAGGTCTGACATCTGCATCATCTCATTAGGCATCCTCCTCTTCCTCATTATGTTGGACAGTGTACAGCAAATATTAAGTCGACGTTTGACTTTTCAGTTGTGTTATTGCAAACATAATGCTCTTTTCATGCACATAAATGTGCTCTCATCTATATCAAGTTCTGTTAAATAAGGAAATCTATTTAAATGTGTTAGTCAGTCAGTCAGTCATCTTCAGATTACCACTGCTATATCCACCGCAGCGGGTCACGGGGAGCCGGAGCCTATCTCGGCGGCATAGGGCGTGAGGCGGGGGACGCTCCGGGAACGACGCCAGTGCACCGCGGAGCCACACACAAAGACATACAACCATGCACACACACACACACACACACACACACTCATTCCTACGGGCAATTTGGAACAGCCAATCAACCTGAAGCGCATACTTTTGGAGGTGGGAGGAAACAGGGTCCGCCGTGTTGTGAGGTGGATCCTGCTATTCCAAGTTTTATTTTCTGCCTGTTTTAGTCACATGATACACACGGGAGTTACTAATTGATAAAAAGAAAACAAAATTAAC
The DNA here is from genome assembly GCF_040054535.1 of Antennarius striatus. Lineage (NCBI taxonomy): Eukaryota > Metazoa > Chordata > Actinopteri > Lophiiformes > Antennariidae > Antennarius > Antennarius striatus. The sequence goes on along the minus strand of NC_090783.1, from coordinate 8,089,948 downwards.
AAGAAATTAAATAAAACAGAGGTGGTCTCATATTTCATGTTGCTGATTGTTCTCTTCTACTTGCTTCACATTCTGGTGGAATACAGAGTCTGAGATTTATCCTCTACTGAAGTATTAACAAATTTTCATCCTTGTTTAACAGAATATGGGTGGACTGTAGCAGAAGGGTCCCAACTGCACAGATTATTACAGAAGAAATAGACGCTCAGTGACCACCAATGGTTCATTCTATGGAATTCATATGCAACTATGTTTTAAGGTCCTACTCATGTATTCCCATCAATCCGCTGAAGAAGTTTATAGAATTTACTTCGTAAAAAGTACAGAAAATAGAAATGGCTTACTAGGACCTCCAGATTAGGAGAACATATCTGGACATAGAAATACTGGAGCACAAGTTAGAGGTGGGTAATGGTCACAGCTGAATTGTGTTAACTATTAGAATGTTAAGTACTGTAAACATACAAAAACTAACTTTGTATTTGTCAGAAATAAAGATGCGTATTGTATATTTTTATTGCCCGCTGTGATGGTGGTGATGGTGACTCTGAAATGATTCTGCCAGATGGTGTTTGTCACTGCTCTGTCGTCCTGGATAGCAGGAATCATCCTGCGGTGACATAGGCTCTCTCCTGTAATGAATAATGGATTGATTAGAGTGGATTAAACAGTGAAGACAAGTGAATTATTGTGTAAATCTTTAGGTTACAGACCACGTTACAATCTGTTGCTCAGGTAAGACCATACATCTGAGAGTCAGGAACAGACCCAGACCTCCACATCAGAAATATAGTCTTTAGCATCACACACATGATCTGGACTGATTTTAGTTTACCTGTAACATGTTGAAACAGTGTTCAGTCTACATGTACCTTGATGGGAATGTGGGTACCATCTATGCAGCCAATTACATTAGGAAAATCCAAAAATAAATTAAAGTTAATAATCCAGTTCTGAGGTTGCAGCACAACGTCATTAAAAGAATATCATTTCAAATTAATTTATCAGATTTCTACATTATTCACCTGCAATCCTGTGGAACTCCTCCTTGATGATTCTGACAGGGTTATCTGCACTACACACAGTGCTGCTGCAGATGTGAGGATGGATCAGGTCATGGGTGTGTGTGTGTGTGTGTGTGTGTGTGTGTGTGTGTGTGTGTGTGTGTGTGTGTGTGTGTGTGTGTGTGTGTGTGTGTGTGTGTGTGTGTGTGTGTGTGTGTGTGTGTGTGTGTGTGATGGATCGAATGTGAACCGGTACTGATCATAAAGAGAAGTGTCTGGATATGACGGACATCTGAACGCATATAATTCTCTGTGAATTAATGGTGAATCCTGACAAATGGGATCCTCCTCAAACGGACATGCCATGTTTTCCTCTGAAGTATGTCTAAAATACGGAGTTATTTATAAAACCTTACGTCGGTCAAACTCTCCATCTGAAAGAAATATGAAATGAAACGGCGAGAGTGGCTGTGAAAGGGGCGGAGTCAAAAGAAACCCTCGGTTTGTGAAATAAAACCTGCTCCCGACCAGGTTAGGTTCAGAGTGTCTGTTACTGTGAGAACAAACCCAGAGGTTCAGTTTACCTCGCTTCATGAAACAACCCAAAGTTAGAGCAGTAACCCTGGCCTAAGTTACCTCCCTTTGTGAAACCGAAAACCCTGGTTTTCCCTGATTTCAGCGTTAACTTACCCAGGTTTTCCACTAAATCTGCTTTGTGAAATAGGCCCAAGGAGCTAAAATAATGACATTGTTTTAGTCAAACAATATTATTAAGTTTATTTTATTTTATTAATTTTATTTTATTTTTTTCGGACATGTTAATATAACAGACTTCCCACCTTCGTCACATTTACAACAACATCAACAACAACATCTGAAAAAAAAGGCAGACGGGTGGAAGCCAATAGGCTTGTGAAATTTCTGTCCCCCAGTAAATAATATCAAGTTAAATTCAAACCTTAAAAAAGTTTCTATACTCATTTTCTTCCTCTCGGGCAGCTTCAGTTATAATAAATCATTAACTAGTACAAACTGTCAGGCTCTGAATCCAGAATGCTTTGTTGCCATACCAAAATCTTAAATGACTCAGAACCCATATCTAAATGCTTTGCACATCACAAAAACTTGTCTGCTGGTTGTATCTTAGATTTTGACAAGTTAATTGCTATCATAAAATGACGAGTGGTGATAGAAGATTTTGTAACCTGGCTGGAGGAGCTGACTCCCATTTAACCACACCAGCATTAGCGTGGCCATATGCTGGTTTTGGATGATAAGATTTGGCTTGCAGTGGTATCTCTAGTTCATCCCAAATGTGTTTCAGGTGAAGCACAGATAGATGTGAGAATAAATGCAGTAGAATATGCTACAGTGTGTCGAGTCCTGTGGCGTTGCCTAGTGTAAAGAGATAACACCTTGTCAATAAACATGTGCCTTAAGCTCAGATCAGTTTACAGGGTTCATTCTCAGTCTGTCTTTCTTGGAGATGTTACAGAGAAATGAACCTTGAGATAGCCAAGGTAAGCTAACCACCCGGAGTCAACAGACAGAACAGTTATGTAAGTTGCTGCATATTTATGTAAAATGCATTTAATCCCATCCAATATTTCCAGCTATCATCAAACATTAACTCAACTTTCACAATACAGACATTTTGCATATAAAACATCTACAAAAAAAATCAACTAATGAAGTTCATTTCATCCAGCCCTATTTGGGAGCATACATTATCACAAGTGTTATTGTATGCTTTATCATTAAGACATTCTCAAACTGGGTCACACATAAACTGTTGTGCACTTATTTCCTGGGGCTGTTTCAGAACTTCTATAATTTGCTTCAACATAATTTAGATTCACTGTTTTAACAAGAATAAAACTATGCACTCTTTGACAGACGCTTAAACTTAATCAGAAGGTTTGTGAATATCTTTGTAGTTATGTTATAAGAACATCCTATTGTTTACATATATACTGTACATTTAACAACAGCAGTACGGCCACAGCCTATCCCCTTCTCATCAGGAAAAACATCAAGACCATTAAAATACAACCTAGGAGACTGAGGCCCCGTCCACACGATAACGGATTTTTTAAAAAACGGAACTTTTTAAAAATTCATCGAAATTGATTCCCGTCCACACGACAGCGTTTTTAAAAAAATCTCCGTCCACACGTAAACGCACCAGTGCGTTTTCGAACATGGCTATAAGCATGCCAAACCATGTGGTGGCAGTATTGAGTCAAATTTTATCCAATAGGAATACTCCGTGTTTTGTTGTCACAACACACGGGCCCATAAATATGACGTCACAGCGGTTTTCGTCACAGGCAAGACGTCAGCGTTTTGAAAAAATGTCGCGGACACGCCGTCCACACGACAACGCAGACCCAGTGTTTTTTTAAAAATCCACCTCGGCCAGCGTGTTTAAAAAGTTGCGTTTTCGTTCCAGATATCTGCGTTGTCGTGTGGACGGAAGGCGTAAACGCAACAAAAAAGTTGTGTTTTTAAAATATCCGTTATCGTGTGGACGGGGCCTGAGGAACAGCTTCTTCTCTGCATCCTCCATCATCCCTCCTCCACAACACAAACACACTCTCCCCGACTCACCCTGCACTGTCTGTTTCATTAACAAGTTTAATTTCTTCTTTAAAGTTGATGTGGCTATTGATTTCATCACCAAACTTAATTTAATGTTATATGTGTGGAAAAAAAGTGTGTTATGTTTTAAATTAGTGAATCAAAGATTGGACATATCTTATTACTTTGCAATGAAAAACTGTGTCCAGACTTTTGACTAGTACTGTGTGTCAATGACCACAATAGTGTACTGCACATTGTATTGAATTGGCATAACATTTGATCCTGGTTCAGAATCTAGGCCAATTTTTGATGTTATCTAACCCTAACCCTATTCATTTTTCCTATTTTCTTAGAACGTCCGGTATCATTATCCCGAACATTACAGTATATTATAAAACAGCCTGTTACACAATTTAATGGAAGGGATACACGTCTGTAGCCTCAATTTGCCCCCTTCAGTTATTTATTTCTTCATCTTTCCTCGTAGCAATTCCACGGGACATAACTTGAAATTGAAACTGTTCAGATGCAATGTAACCTTGCATGACTTGGTCATTTCCATCCCATCCATGGTAGCTCATGGATTCCTATGTTGTACTGAAGGTTGTCAAATTGCCCAGTTTCACACCATATTATCCAACCAGAATACCCTTTAGAAACCTCGACCGCATGGTGTGCTTCCCTATATTTCTATTCGAATTACATCATGAATTTGAATATTTTAAATGAATATTTAAATATGTCTGTTACTACAATATTTGAACTTTTCTACTCCACTTGTGTTTATGTGTAGCAGCCTGTGGCTTCAGTATTAATACTACATTACTGAATACTGCAGTAATGTACAATATTTATGCATACTGCACATTACTGCATACTGCAGTAATGTACAGTATGCAGCAATGTGAAGTATGTAGTATGCATTGTATAATAATATATGTGCTGTATAATTTCACAGCACAGGGACAACATACTTATACTTCCTAGAGGTATGTCTAGAATCTAGAATTAGAATCAGAAAATAGTTTATTGCCAGGTACAGTAAAGTTTACCACACGAGGAACTTGACGCGGTGCATTAAAAGGTGGAAGAGAAGAAATAAGGAATAAGGAATAAAAATAAAAAAAACTATTTACAATTTACATTAAGGTATATCTTTGGTGTTTACAGGGGGAAAAAAAGTCCAAAGAGTGGTGAGGAGCAGATGGTTACCTGGGGGGAATTGTTCATGGGGCTGACTTCAGTGGAGAAGAAGCTATTTTTGTGGCGAGAGGTCCTAGCCTCTTGCCAGAGGGGAGGGTCTGGAACAGGTTGTGGCCAGGATGAGAGGAGTCAGCAGCAATCCTGGCTGCACGTCTATGGGTCCATGTGTGGAACAATTCCTGGAGGTGTGGAAGGCTGCGGCCGATCACCTACTCCGCAGAGCGGATGACACGTTGCAGCTTGGCCTTGTCCCTGCCCGTGGCTGCAGCAAGCCACACTGTCATGGAGGATGTGAGGATTGATTGAATGGTGGCAGTGTAGAAGTTCAACAGCATCATCACAGGGAGGATGAAACTTCTTCAGCTGCCGCAATAAATACATTCTCTGCTGAGCCTTCCTGGTGAGAGAGCTTATGTTCTGTCCCCATTTGAGCTCCCGGTAGATGGTGGTGCCTAGGAAGCGGAAGGACTCTACAGGGGTCACTGGAGTGTCACAGATGATGACATGGGGGAGGGCAGACGGGTCTTTCCTGAAGTCCACTATCATCTCCACTGTTTTGAGAGCGTTGAGCTCCAGGTTATTCCTGCTGCACCATGATACCAGCAAGTCCAACTCAATTTTGTAGGCCGACTCATCCCCATCAGAGATGAGGCCAATGAGGGTGGTGTCGTTAGCAAACTTCAGGAGTTTGACAGAATGGTGACCAGATGTGAAGCAGTTGGTCGCCAGGGAGAAGAGCAGAGGGGAAAGAACGCAGCCTTGATGGGATCCAGTGCTGATGGTTCAGGTGTTGGAGACATGTTTCCCCTGCCTCACAAAGTGCCGTCTGTCTGTCAGGAAGTCCGTAATCCACCTGGACATGAAGTCAGGCACAGTCAGCTGGAAGAGCTTGTCATGGAGCAGAGTTGGGACAATTGTATTAAAAGCAGAGCTGAAGTCCACAAACAGAATCCTGGCGTAGATCCTGGGAAGTCCAGGTCCTGGAGGACAAAGTGTAGTGCCATATTTACAGCATCATCTACGGATCTGTTGGCTCTGTAGGCAAACTGTAGAGGGTCCAGCAGGTTGCCAGTAATGTCCTTAAGGCGGGTCAAGACAAGGTACTCAAAGGACTTCATGACCACAGATGTCAGAGCGATGGGTCTGTAGTTGTTAAGTCCTGTGATCCTTGTCTTCTTGGGGACTGGGACAATGGCTGAAGTCTTGAAGCACGCTGGTACGTGGCAGGTCTCCAGTGAGGTGTTGAAGACGTGAGTGAACACCGGAGACAGCTGGTGTGGGAAGGGGTGGTGGGGCTGTGAAGGACCAGATGAGACAGTGGGGGAGGGGATGGGGCTGGTTGTTGATAGTGATGGGGGGGGTCAGGTCTGTCCCATTGTCTTTCAAAACGACAGTAATAGTCGTTAAGGCTGTTGGCCAGACATAGGTCATTGACAGACTGGGGGGCTCTAGGCTTGTTATTGGTAATAGCCTTGAGCCCTCTCCAGACAGAGGCAGAGCCGTTGGCTGAGAATTGTTCTTCCATTCTATTACCATATGCAGATTTTGCTCTTCTCACCTCTGTACCAAATATGTACTTGGCCTTCTTATATCTGTCTCTGTCCCCACTTCTGAAAGCAGCCTCCATATCTGATCTGAGTCTTCTGAGTGTGGCTGTGAACCAGGGTTTGTCGTTGTTGAAGCTAACCCTAGTGCGTGTTGGGATGACGTTGTCCTCACAGAAGGTGGTGTAGGATGTCACAGTGTCTGTGTACTCATCTAGGCTGTTGGTGGCAGACCTAAAAACATCCCAATCCGTGCAGTCAAAACACTCCTGAAGTTCCCCAACTGCATCACTGGTCCACTTCTTGGATGTCCTTGCAACAGGTTTGCAGAGCTTTAATTTCTGCTTGTAGGCAGGTAATAAATAAGTATTTCTTATATATCTAGGTCTTAGATGTATAAGAAATGTTTATTTATCTAGGTATACCTTGAGAAAAGACACCACAATGCACATTTTTTTTCTTTTCAATGAAAAAGTGTGAAGCATATTAAAATATTGGAGTACATCAGTCATTGCTCTTCTCTGTTCAACAGAAGTCAGATGCTTTTATTTTTTTATTGCAACTTTCACATAAATTTTAAGGCTGCAGTTGGTAAAGCTGAGAAGAAAAATGAATTTCCTTCCTTCATGCTGAGAACCGGCCATGCTTCCAATTCTTCCCACAGATCCAGCTGCTGTGCTTGACCAAGTGAGAGACTACATGGGGAAAGGGCGGCTGCAAACAGTGTGTGCATTAGGACTGACACGCCTTCACACAGCCCTTCTGACTCTGATTGGTAGATTAGATTATGTCTACTGTGGTTTCAGAAAATGACACCTAGGCTATATACAGCAGTTTTTAGGAAATGAAAAACAGTTAATAAAAAAAGTTCAAAGTTTGACTTTTTTTTTTGGAAAAAAATCCATCTTCACTTTCAATATCATAATTCAATTCAATTTCTGTATATTTTGTCATTTCAAATTTGCTTCTTTACCAGTTATCAAAGTTCTGCATCCAGTGGAGTGGGAGTTTTAAAAAAAAATGGTTGGCAGCTGCTTTTCTTTCTGTTGTATCAGACACTGACACCTGTTTTTTAGCTGGGATTCTCCACATCAGTTGTAAAACTGTCCAAACAAGCGCATCCATGGCAGCAGTCACCCCACAGTCTTGGCCCTACTCATCACCGTCTGCACAGAGGAGTGACCTAGCTGGCCCCACCTCAGCGACTTTGCCCCATATGTGTTCAGGCCAGACGTATTGGTAAGAATTAAAATGTCAGTGTTTTATGCAAATGTTTTACTTCTGGTATATTGTTAGGTCAAATTTATAGTCAGAATATTTTCAAAAAAATTTCCTCCAAAATCATATTCAATTCATAGTCAAACTTACAGAATGCTCATAGGACTTGAATACAACATTGAAAGAAAACAAATGTCTTGTGGATATTTACTTTTTCGGAGTATTTTCCATTTGACTGGTCAGTCGATTTTTCAGGCATTGAAAAAGTTAAGCATGTCACAACAACAAAGAAAGCACACATACATTGAGATCTTATTTGTCTCTACTGCCATTCAATCAGAAAAACGATTGGACTTAAGTTCAGGTTTTATTTCTGTGAAATTTCTAATTTGCTCAATCTGGACTGCTTTCTTCTCTTACGACCACAGTCATGGAGGTGGATTTCAGTTCCAAGGGCCTTAAACCTATTGATGTTATGTAATTTGCCAAAGATACATCAAAATGGATAGAAATGATCCTGTAGCCTTCACCTCCACCTCCTGAATAATTTTCTTTATGATCCCCTCAAATAACTTTCTCCTTTGTGTATCTCTGGCCCATGATAACAGTGGTACACAGACTGTTATAAAACAGCCGAATGAATACCTTGCTCCTTTTAAATGAATTACTATCAGTTTGTGTGCAACTATGACTCATGACAATTGAAAGAGAATCATATCTTTCCAATCCAATTAATTTTTGAAACTTTTGAAAAGAGTGCCGGTAATTTCTATTCAATTTGTGAGGTGAATCAGCCACACAGTGTTCACAAATACAGGGAGAAATATCACAATCATTTCCTCCATCAAGCATTCAAAATATTAAATGCCACACAATTTACAGCTTCAAATTGGTTTGGGTTAAAAGGATGACACAATCAACTTTACACACAAAAGAATGAAAGATAATACCATTCATACATCCATCCATCCTGCTGGAACCTGTCCCAGCTTGCTATGGGCAAAAGTCATGGTCCGCCCCAGATAAGACACTAGCTCATTGTGGGGTCACACGGAAGACAAAAAACCCCAAAAATACACTAACATGTATGGACAATTTAGAGTGACCAATTCAGCTAAGTTGCATGTTCACTCGTGTGAGCATGAATAATTATTTTGTGGCCCACGATAAGCTGGCATCTTAACTGGGATGTACTCCATCCTTCGCCCATAGTTGGCTGGGAACCAGCAAATCCTTGAACCAGAATGTGGATAAGCAGCGATCTACAAGAAAATGTACATATGAATGTACATATGTACTATCTTAATATTATTGTTTCTGTTAATTGTTTTTTTGTTTGTTTGTTTGTTTGTTTTTTAGCCACGTGGGTTTTATTTATGATTTCTGATGTCATAAATCTATGTGTGAGAGATTTTCCTTTAAAAATAAATACTGTTTATACATGTCACCATTATGACAGAAGACTGTGGGTATCCCTGAATCCAGCATGATGAATTTCCTCAGAGAGCTTGAGGCGGTGAGTGTCGGTCAGGCTTGAATGCTTGGCCCTTCCAAGAATAAGCAACAGACACTGAACTGAGAACAGAGGGCTCCAGGTCTGTCTCCCTGGACAGCACCTTTGGCTAAGGAGCTGTTATTGATTTAAGTAGTGAGAGGAATGAGAGACAGAGGACAAGAAGGGAGGCACCTCTGCCCTATCGTGCCCTCCAGAGTCCCATTGGACAGATGTGAATCTTTAGCAACTCCATACCCAAAAGTCAAAATGGAAAAAAAAAGAAAAACCAAAACAAAGAAACAACCCCCACCCCCCACCATAACAACAAATTAAGTTGATGAGGTAATTCTAAATTTAACAAGGAAAAAATAATCAAATTTGTTTGCATGTGTCTGAAAATGAAAAGCACATAAACATAATTTACAATGCTGTTTTTTGGGTGTATTTCTGGTAATACACTATTAACAGATGCAAATTAATAGTAAAATGGAAAAAAATAGTCTGCATTATTCACGTCATGCAGTGACAGGCCTAACCTGAAAGGCGCCCAGGGAAAATAATAGTTGACTGTCACACTTTCCTGTACAGTAGATTTAACAAAGCATTATTGAAAGGCAAAAAACGGGAACTCAAATTTGAACATGAAATAGTCATACATCCCCCTAAAATGGATGTATGTTTCCAGTGACACTCCTTACATTGCAAGGTTTGAAGGGGCCTGTGTTGTGTCCGCGCCTCTTCTAAAAACAGCCAGATGGCATACAATGACTCATTAATTTGGCAAATATTTTGGGGACAGAAAGGTGTTTATGTCATAATTGGTTTCTTCATTTTGCATATTTTTGTGGTGGTGCCTCAAGGAACTGTAACCCTCGAACACCATGGTCAACTCCGGTGGTCAGGGAAGCTGTCCGACTGAAGAAGGAGGCCTTCAGGGGCATGTCGTCCCTGGGGACTCCTGAGTCAGTTGCAGGGTACCAACGGTACAGAAGAAATGCAGCCTCAGCTTTGACGGAGGTAAAACAGGGTGTGGGAGAGGTCAGAGAAACCATGGAGAAGGACTTTCAGACAACACTAAAGTTCTTCTGGAAGACTGTTCGATACCTCAGGAACTGGAAATGGGGGACCATACAAGCTGTGTACAGCAAGGATGAAATAATGTTGACCTCGACTGAGGAAGTTGTCGGTTGGTGAAACACTGTGAGGAACTCCTAAATACAACCACGCAACTGACTCGTTCTCTGTTTCAGAGGCAGAGTTGGATGTTGATGGATGACTCAAATCAGTCTCTCTGGGAGAAGTGACCGTGGTGGTAAAACAACTTTACGGTGGCAAAGCCCCAGATGTTAATAATAATAATAATAATAATAATCCTTTATTGTCCCTTGGTGGGGAAATTTGTGATTGTGGCAGCGGGGGAGTGGGGGTCATACATACTTAAATAATATACATACATATTAACATATGCAACATATGAAATATACATATTCACATATTGTAAACATATTAACATATATCATATTGTCAGAAATGTACAGTTATATTTACAAAACTATACACTACAGACTGCAGAACTGCAGATTACACTGGTCATCCAGATTTAGAATGTTTTGTTCTTTGAGTTCTTTGAGTGGTCTGCTGGAAGGATTTCGGGTTATACAGCCTGGCAGCCGTGGGCAGGAAGGACCTGCGATAGCGTTCCTTCACGCATTTTGGGTGAAGCAACCTATCGCTGAAGGAGCTCTCTGGTGATCTTAGTGTGCCCTGCAGAGGGTGGGAGTGTTGCTACTACAGTCCAGTTTATTGCTCAGGTGAACACCCAGGTACTTGTGAGAGGACACCACCTCGATATCCATACCCTTGATATTCACAGGTGTAACCGGGCAAAGTGATCGCCTGCAGAAATCCACCACCAGCTCCTTGGTTTTACATGCCTTGATGTGGAGGCGGTTCTGCTGGTACCAGTCCACAAAGTCCTGGGTCAGTTCTCTGTACTCTCTGTTGTCCCCATTGGTGATGAGGCCGACGATTGCAGAGTCATCAGTGAACTTCTGCAGGTGACATGTGGGGGATTTGTAGGAGAAGTCTGCAGTGTACAGGGTGAACAGGAATGGAGCCAGAACCGTTCCCTGTGGTGTCCCCGTGCTGCAGACAACCGTGTTTGACACACACGAACTGCAGGCGATTGGTCAAGTAGTCCAATATCCAGTCCGTGAGGTGATGGTCCAACCTGGTGATCTCTAGTTTGTCCCTCAACAGTGCCGGTTGTATCGTATTGAAAGCACTGGAGAAATCAAACAATATGATCCTCACAGTGCTCCCCGGCTTCTCCAGGTGAGACAGTGCTAGATGCTGAAGGAAAATTACGGCATCATCCACCCAGATGGCAGGCTGGTAAGCAAACTGGAGTGGGTCCAGTGATGGGCTCACCAGGGGGCAGAGATGACAGAGGACCAGATGCTCCAGGGTCTTCATAAGATGGGATGTTAGTGCCACCGGTCTGTAGCTGTTTAGGTCCATGGGTTACAGGGTCTTGGGCACGGCAACCAAGCAGGGCGTTTTCCACAGCTGTGGAACCCTTGTCAGCTTCAGGCTGATGTTGACCATGTGTCCAACAATCCCACACAGCTGGTCTGCGCATGATTTCAGGAGCCTGGAGCTGATGCCGTCTGGACCTGTAGCCTTCCTCGTCTTTATTCTCCGGAGCTGGTTTCTCACATGGGATTCATGGAAGGACAGGGTGGGGCAGGGGGACTGTGTGCTGGGGGGTGTGGGTGAAGGGGGTGGGTTGAAGAGTGAACCGTAGGGGGTGGCTGTAACATGACCTGAGCAGTGGGGGGTGGCCGTAAGTTGATTGTTGTCGAGGGGGAGGGGATGTGGTGTTGTTGGAGAGGGGCAGGGGGTGGAGGAGGTGGGGGCTGCAGCGTGGAGGGATGGGCTGGGGGAGGGATGGGTGCCTGATCAAATATATTGAAAAATTTGCTCAGGTTATCTGCCCAGTTCTGGTCCCCAGTGACCTGGCGGTCGGGTTCTTTATGGCCTGAGATGGTCTTCAGGCCTCTCCACACCTCACTAACATTGTTCTGCTGCACCTGGTCCTCCATCTTCCTCCTGTACATGTTCTTCCCCTCTCTGATTTTCCTCCTCAGCTCCCTCTGGACAGCATTCAGCTCGTCCTTGTTTCCAGACTTAAGGAGAAGAAAAGGGCCTTTAAGAAAGGCTTTAATGTCAGGGGTGATCCAGGGTTTGTTGTTGGGATAACAGGCTTTGGCAATGGCACTCATCAGGCATGGGCACGACACAGGTGTCATGTCTGCCATCGACCAGTGTGTCCTCGCCATTACTACCCTGCCTGTACCAATTGCATGTAAGGCATAAGGTAATTTAAAGTTGTCCCAGAATTTGCATGTAATCCTTAATTAGTATAATGTTAATGAATAAACATCACTTAATGTTAATTTCCAAGGAAATTCATATAGTCAAAAAAATTTGGTGATTTTTTCCCTCTCAAAAAAAGCCATTTTTTATCTCTCTCTCCCACAGTTGTCAATGATGCAAGAAGACTGTGCCTTCACCAGACAAGGCTCACATGTCCTAGGAATGGGTGGACCAAAGAACAAGTTCCCAGCTCCATTTTTTTTTTTTTGTTCTGAAATTTATCAGTCAGGATGACCTGTTTTTTCAATAATTTTGCTGCCTTTTTAAAGGGTCCACCATGGTACTTTTTTTTAAATGTATGTGATATTGCATATTTTGAAATTAAAGAAGAGTACTACAGTTTGTCATACAGTGTTGTACTTTTACATAAATTGATGAAAACTGTATTTTATCCAGGATATTGTATCGGGTAAAATATACCCAACGTTAGTGATGGTGTTACTTATTTTAGCGTTAGTGTTCTAAGGCTAGGTAAGTTTCTCCATGGTGCTGGAAAGGAGTGTCCGGCTGATTGTCGTACCCCGGAACGAAACAGTTGAAATGTAGAAATGTAACTATAATGTAAGTCCAAGCTATATATTCGTAGGCTCAAACAAACAATAACAACATACATAAAAAATATCTCTGACGTGAATGATGGTTAAAGAACTGCACTGTTATGGCAAATTAAACTTCATGTTGTCATACCTGTGAAACAAATGTCACTATAACCTTGTGCAGTAACTGAGTACATGCAAGATGTTACGACTGCTATGAAAGTGGAAAGGAAAGGAATGATGAGTAAACAAGGACACCATTGACCAGAAACAACCTTTGTAAGGAATGACAAAATGAACATTAACAAAATTTGGACTCTTCTCAAGAATTGACAAAGAGGTGTGCAAAGATGCATGCCTATTCGACTAAATAGACGAATTAATCAAAATTGATTTGGGACATGCAATGTATGAATTGGTTGACAATGTGCTGTAATGAGAGGGATGTTGATGATTTAGGGGACGGGAACCTTACAAGCCAATGGCTTTTACCCGTCAACCATTTTTCTGTCTTTTTGGATGTTGTTGCTGATGTCTCAACATTGATGAAAGTGAAGTCTGTTGTACTAACATGTCTGGAAAGAAGAAAATAAACTGATTAAACTAAAAACTAAACTAAAACATATCTCAACAGATCTCAATATTTGAATATCCAGTACCAGCTGGAAAGGAGAAAATTAAGTAATTAAGCTCTCATTTTTAGCCCAACCAACTAGGATTGGAGATATGTCAGACAGACTTTATTTTATGAATGAATTCTGGCTAAAAGAAACTTACAGTTACACTATGTGTAATTTACACTATGTGGACCATCTCATTTGTTAAATTTCTGGTAGACTAAAGCAAACCTGAAAATACTTTCCATAATTTTTAAAGGGTGTCAAAAAACTCTAGACTTGGAATAGCTCAATGAATATATGCAATGATTCTCTTTGTAGAAGCTTTCTTTCATTCGTCTCCATACCAGTTTTCTGTATGGTCTATGCTAAGCATCATTGTAAAGTAGAGCCTTGGGGTACTGGGGGTTGGCAGTTCTTATAGCATATTTATGCTCTGCTAGTCTTCAGTTTCTACTTTGTTCTGCCAATACGTCCCCAAATGTCTGCTATCTTAAATGAAGTATGGCAGATCTAACATAAATGGTTTGATGTAAAACTCAACATATTTGAATGTTGGATCTATAAGCGTCTCATTTACTCTTACAATTGGTGTCCTTGGTGGATTTCTTGGCTTCTTAAAATAAGCATGTAAAAAGAGGAAATTCTGAGTCCCAACGAAAAAGAATTGTGTTCTTTTTGTGATTAAGCTTGCAAAAGCATTCCTCCAACTTCAGCCTACATCTCTGCTAGTAATCTTAATATTACAATGTTCATATTCACACACGTTAAATGTCGTTCAATATTTTTTTTTGTGATGCACTGCCCTCATTATTACTTCTCCAACTTTTTCTATCATTTTCATTGAAAAGTTTTCATTCATTAATTTACATTTTAATATCTATTTTTTCTCTCTTTCTCTAAGTTTTCCATATATTATTTTTTATATAATATATTTTCGAAGTATTTGCCTATGTTTGCCATGACAGTTACCGTGGTGAGAATGGGAAGGACGATGAGAAGGACCATCAAAGTTACAGTTGAATAGAGACAATTTTTTTAGCCAAATTTTAGCCAATTTTACTCCTTTGAATTCTCTCCAATAATTTCAAATGGTGGTTGTTCATAACAGCTTGTATAAATCTCATTCTTAAATGTGGTTAACGCATTTTCAGTTTGACATTTTTGATTCTTGGTTTCCTCAATATGTAGCTGTAACAAATTAATTGAGGACAACTGCCAATTTCTTCTTAAATTCAGTGCCAAAAGAAAGATTTTTTTTTCTATTCTATCCATCCAGTTTACAAAATACTCACAAAAATAAGCACTTTAGTCATTACATTCACTTCTGTGTACTGGAATATTTTAGTATTTTGGTATTTTAGTATACATTTTAGTATATGAGGAGTTTATTTAGCTTTTTTCATTCTTATGTTATTGTTTTTCCTTTTAAGAGCCATCTTTATTAATTTCTTGTCTATCACTATATCATCCTCCTCCTCGTCCTTCTCCAGGAGACTTTACCACCCTGGCGGCTGTCTCTCCGGCCCCTTCAGCCTTCACCAAATCATACCAAATAACTGCTAATTATCATTTATGTCTGAAATTCACATCCACAGTAAAATGTTATGCGGGAAACCAGTGAAAATTATCGGTCTTTTTTTTAACCACAAATCAACTGTCCCAACAGTTTGCTTTTACATTGTGAAGGTTTATTACATCCCACTTCAAAGTGGGATGTAATAAAGTGAAGGCAAACTTTGATGAGGAGACCACTCTGCATCTTATTGCGAGGAGTGCAGGGATGAGTTCAGGCTTATTGTTCCCAACAGTGCCAACCACCTTCTTGTTCAAGAGCTGTTGACCAAGTTTATAGGAAGTGATAAAAAGTGTCATGTGACATTGTGCCCCCTCGGGCCAGCTGTCAATTCAAGCGCAACCCGCGTTGCCTGGTTCTGCTCTGATGCTCAACTCGGCAGCTTTCCTGTGTACACTTGCATAATCCATGCACAGCTGGATTTTGCATCTCAGGCCACTCATATTTTGATGCCATATTTTGCTGGCTTGCTTGACATATACTGCCAGAAGGGACAGAGACCTGTTGTTTAAAAAAAAAAAAGTGACTAGAATCACTGAGTGTGAGTGTCACAGAAAACTACATGAATCAGGGATGTTTCATCACAATAAATATTTTTTTAGGTAACATTGCATATATGAGAAGGAAAAATTGCAGTGAATGGAATCAACTGCTCATCTACTGTGACTTCAGGCCCAGGGTTGTCCAAGTATGGCAGACGCTCAGCACACTTGTCCCAGACTTCTCTGATGGCTTCCGGTTTATCCGTCACAGACCTTGCGGGTCTTGACTCACAGAAGTCAAATCACAGTATTCTTGAGAGATTATGAAAGACTTTCAGTAGCATTGTAGCACAAAAATCCAGAAACAGAGTAGAGGAAAAGGTTAGTGGTACATCATTAATGCCATTAAAAGTGTAGTAAAGGCTGCAAATTGTCAGTTTGTCAGTTTGAATCAACTTCAATCCTTGATTAAACTTTCTGTAGTCTAGAAGTTGATGAACAGGGCTGCGTCCTGGGAAGGTTGTGACTGAAGACAAACTGAAAAAGATAGTTGAAGGTGTACAGAGAGTTGAACCGTTCTTCACCTTACCCTTCCACCACAATGCAGCACCTCTTGCTTCAGAATATTGTTAACTGGATTTTATCCGTTAATGGGCAGTTACATTTCTTGTAGAAATGATGTGTGCAGTAGAAATAGTAGGAGAGAAAGCTCTAGTTACAGAATAGTAATAGTACCTAGGATGGTAGTAGTATTACAGTACTGTAGTAATATAATAATATTGCAGTATTTTCCGCACTATGAGGCACACCTAAAAGCCTTTAATTTTCTCAAAAACTGACAGTGCACATTATAATCCAGTGGGTCTTATTTGTGAAAAAAAGTTTTGAAATAGGCCATTCAATGAAGGTGCACCTTATCATCAGATGCAGTTTATAATCCAGTGTGCCTTATATATGAAAAAAGGTCATTCATTGAAGGTGCGCCTTATGGTCCAGTAGGCCTTATAGTGCCTTAAAGTTAAAAAAAAAAAACAACAACAACAACTTTGCAGTAATTAAAAATGTAATGTCAATGAAGTTGAAAGAGAAATTTAAAAAAAAAAAGAGTTATTTATTGTGTTTGTAACTAGGGACTCGTTGGGTCTATTCGGTTGAGCTGCACTGAAGCAGCATTCATAAGCCTCGTCACGGCGTTGTGATCCATTCGGTCAAGCCTTCGAAGAATGTTGCTCCTGAGTTGAGAAAGGGCTTATGTCTGCAGACGACAAAAAACCAAAGCTCAGTCAGTTTAATTTCAAGAAAGACACAGTGTTTCTTCCTTTCCCACTAACCCTAATCCCTTTTTGTATATGTATGTGTAACAGATGTATAACAGATGTATGCAAGGTTCTTTTTCTTTTTTTTTTAAAAAAGGTATATATTATAAAAATCATGAAAGAATATTCTACAACCAAGAAAGAATCACTGTAAGTTTCTCGCTGCCTCATTACGGTCATTTACTGTCTGGGTGAGAATGTGAAGGGAGTTATCTTTTCCTTACTGCAACTCTTGGCTAAACACCCTGGGTAAATATTTTTTGAAAAAAATGGACAGACAGCTAAATCCAGCGTGATGAAGGTAATTCATACGTTCGATGGTGAATTGCTGCTGCTATACTTTCCTGGACATCATCTGACAGCTTGTGTGAAGTTGTGCTATGTTGAACCATGATCATGCGTCATAATCAAGCTGGTTTAACTGAAGAATTAGCAAGCACTTTGGCTCTTCTCTTGCATCCATCCACTTACAGAATGAAAGTTGAAGTGACTTTCTTTAGATTCAAAATTTGTGAAAGGTTGACATGCATGGCAATATAAGGTATCCCTGTGTGTTTTTATTTTCATTACAAGATTAAGTTAATGGAGGAAGGGAACATTTGCATTTCAATATCACCTGACCCTGTGTTTAGCCCATTCACTGACATAGCTGAAAGTTAAATGACTGCAGCAATCAAAGCTCCACTTTAAGAAAGAAACCAACTCTTGAAGATGGAACCTGGTGTGTGTGTGGGCAAAGACTATGAGGAAGGTGGAGAGAAAATGAGAGAGAGAGAGAGAGAGAGAGAGAGAGAGAAAGAGAGAGAGAGAGAGAGAGAGAGAGAGAGAGAGAGTTTGGGAGGGGGTGCACTGATACAAAGAGTAGAAAATTATTATTATGTGGCTGGTAATGTTTATATTGTGATGGGCCATCACAATTTAATGAATGGAAAAGATGCATGCATCTAATCAAAAGTTTTAACCATCTCCCATCTGCAATATATCACACAGTACTGGCCCATTTTGTCATGAACATAAGCATATTGCAGGAAATATATGATGTTAAATAATAAATCAGGGTGATGTGTCATACAAATCTATTGTTGTATGAAATGAGAAATCTTAATGTAATTAAGGTGTTCTTCATGTCATTGCAGCTGTATAAATGTTGCATGTATATACTGTCAGGTTCAAGCAACCTAAAAACATTGAAAAACTCACACAAAAATGAAAAGACAACAGTTGTACGTTTTACTCGCGAGGAGAATGGGAAGTGCTCAGGTACTAATCTCCCCTTCATTCTGAGCATCTCATCCGAAAACCTATGCTTTTATTTCAGTTGGGCAGTCCCTGTTTACAATGTGTCCTAAAGGGTAGGGGACAAAAATGTCAACAATGCACCATGTATGGTATACTGTCACAAGAGTAAAACCCTTCTCTTTATATGGTTTCGTCTTATTTTCAGCAGGTCAAGATTTACATCTTAAACTAGTCGTCAGCTGCTACCTCAGCTGTGATTTTTTTGACCCCTATCTAAAAATGACTCAGGGCATAGCAAGATACTCACACACAAATCCTTTATTGGTTCAAAAATGAAAACGAGTAAATATGGGATAATATATGTACATTAATCTAACATATGCATACAGTCTGGATTACGGACTACCTAACAGACAGACCCCAGTACGTCCATATGGGGGACTGTTTGTCTTCTATGGTGACCAGCAGCACGGGGGCGCCACAGGGAACCGTTCTCTCCCCCATTCTCTTCACCCTCTACACATCAGACTTCAAGCACAACTGGGATACATGCCACATACAGAAGTACTCCAATGACACCGCGATAGTGGCATGTATCCGGGTGGGTGATGAGGGGGGGTACAGGGCATTGGTGGCTGACTTCGTAGAGTGGTGCCAACAGAACCAACTCCAGCTCAACGTCTCCAAGACAAAGGAGATGGTGCTGGATTTCCCTCTCCACAGCCAGTGATCATCAAGGGCAGTGAGGTGGAGGTGGTAGAAAACTATAAGTATCTGGGACTGCAGCTAGACAGCAGACTGGACTGGTCACTCAACTCGGACTGTGTGTACAAGAAGGGGCAGAGCAGGATGTACTTCCTTAGGAGGCTGGCCTCCTTCAACATCTGTCCTAAGCTCTTTCTCATGTTCTATCAGTCCGTAGTCTCCAGTGTGCTGTCATACGTCATTGTGTGTTGGGGTGGGGGGGCCAGGAAAAGAGATATGGACCGTCTGAACAGACTCATCCGCAGAGCGGGCTCAGTGGTCGGGCTGAGCCTGGACTCTGTGGATACGCTTCTGGAGAGCAGGACCATGTCTAAAGTTAAGGCTATCATGAACACCAGCCACCCCCTACACACCACCTTGTCCCAGCAGAAAAGCACCTTCAGTGGCAGACTGCAGTCACACAGCGCCTCCACAGGGAGGCTGATGTCCTCCTTCGTGCCCCGTGCCATCAGGGGGTACAATGACTCTCTCAGGAGGAGCGGGGGGGAGTTGGCGATGTCAGCACAGGGTTGAATGGATTTGATTTAATTTAATTTAATACTTTATAATTTTATACTATTTTATATTTTAATTAGATTTTATACTGTTTATATTTTAATACTGTTATATTTTTTAAATTTGATACTGTTTATTTTTTAATTTTATAGTGTTTATATTTTAGTTATTGTTTAGTATATATGTCCTGTTAGTGCTGCATGTGTCTGTTAGTGTAGTGTAGTGTATGTCTTGCGGTATGTCCTGTGATGTCAGTGTTTCTTTTTCTCCTGGTGTTTATCCAGTATTATTCGTTATGTAATGCCTGAGCAGTGTATATATGCAATTTAATAAAGTATCTATCTATCTATCTATCTATCTATCTATCTATCTTTAACTATTTTGAACTTGTTGACTACTTGTTTTACACTTTTTTCATAACACGGCATAGCTTTGTGTCTGGTGTCCTGAGCCAAACCTCGATTTGGTAACAGACATACAATGGTACCTCTACATACGAAATTAAATGGTAGAAGAAATGGAAGAAATTTCTTTAGTAAAAAATTGTTAAGTAGAGACACGTTTCCATGCAAATGCCCAAATGTTCCAAGCCCCCCAAAATTCAGACATGTTTTGTAAAGCATAAAAATGTATCAAAACAAGTAACAAATACATGTTGCAATTAGATTATTACACAATAAATGAGAGTTGTGCATAATGTAAAAAACAAAGAATAGAGTTCAGAATAAAAATAATGGTCATTTACCTTTTAATTGCTGTCCTCATTGTTTTTTGGTTCATGCACTACTTGCCTCACCATGCCGAACAACAGAGTGAATTCCAGTCCTCCATTTTAATTTCTCGAACCACCCACGCGATGCCTTAAACTGTAGGTGTTCTTTCGCCGACGTTCCCTCACCTGAAACCTCCTTCACACGGTCATTAAAAATGGCATTTGCCTTTTTGCAAAAACTTTACGTAAAACTATCAAAACACCTCAAGGGTCGAGGCCGAATGACGAGGACGCTGCATAGACACCTATCTAGCTACAGACATATACAGTAGAGGTCCCTCTTAGCCAATGGGATGCCAGGATGCTAGGTAATAGCCAATGGCAGAGCAGCTATAAGAATGTTGCATTCAGGGATCTTTGGGAGCTGCGAGAAGCAGCCCATACTATATATACTATATATATATATATACGGCTGATTGTTGTCCCACTTTGGAATCGGTATCCGCTCTTTGTGATGATTTGACTGAGGGGATTCAGGCCTACGCAGAACAGCAGTGGTGATAGTGCATCCCCTTGGTATATGCCGCACTTGATGCAATTGGCTTGGAGTTAGTCTCCAGGGTTGTCTTCCACTTCCCCATTGAGTTCTTGATGAAGGCTCTTAGTGTCCTGTTGATCTTATACAGTTCCAGACATTCCAGTATCCACGTGTGTGGCATTGAGTCATAGGCTTTCTGGTAGTCAATCCAGGCGGTGCACAAGTTGGTCTCCCTATTCTTACAATATATATTCTTTATTCATTCATTCATCTTCTAACCCGCTTAATCCGCTAATGCAGGTCGTGGGGTAGCTAGTGCCTATCCTGGCAGTCTCAGGGCGTGAGGTGGGGGACACTCCGGGCACGACGCCAGTGTACCGCGGAGCCACACATAGAAACAAACAATCATTCATACACACACTCACTCCTATGGTCAATTTGGGACAGGCCAATCAACCTGAAGCGCATGCTTTTGGAGGTGGGAGGAAGCCGGAGAACCCGGAGAGAACCCACGCAGACACAGGGAGAGCATGCGAACTCCGCGCAAGGCGGAACTCGAACCCGGGTCCGCCGTGTTGTGAGGCAGCAGCGCTAACCACTGCGCCACCGCCCCGCCCATTATATTCTTTATATATATATATATATATATATATATATATATATATATATATATACTTATATATATATATATATATAAATTTTTAAATGTATAACAGTATTTACAACAATTTTGTTTAAGAGTTTAATTCAATAGCATATTGCCTGCTGCGTTGAAAAAGGCCATAGGACGAAGGCGGAATTTTTATTTACCAAATTAAAATACTTTAAATGGATGTAAATGAAATCCTGTAACAGGACCTAAATGTTGATGAGATGCTTGAATAAGATTGCCAGCAGTTCATGAATGTACAAGTGAATCCAAAATAAGTGCTATTATGAGTGAAAGAGTTTATTGAATTAATTCCAACTGGTACTAATGGAGCAGGAAATATTTTTTTGTATTCAAAACTGTGCTTAAATTTCAAAACATTTTCTCTGCTTCAGGCTTGCTTCATTTTAATGCTTAACATATTTTTTTTACATCCTTGTCTTTTGGCATTTTATTCATCCCAATGTCAGTTATTTTTTTGCTTTGTAAATTTCAAGATAGAAAAGGTGACACAATAATCCACAGTGCATTCATTGATTTGTTGTATAGCATGTGTTGCATATAATACATGTATCTAAACATGTCCTTGATGTAGTTATTCATTTGTGAAACCATATCCAACCATCACCTGGACATCATAAACAATAATCTTTTCTTGAAGGTTAATGTCAGTGATATACAGTACAATGTGCGCCCTCATTACTCTTGGTTAAAGCGTTCCAGGAACCACACACGAATAACGAATTCCGGGATACAGCGACAAACTATTTATCTTATCATTTACGGTAATTTAAACGTTTATGAACCATCCCCTTACTGATATTAAACCACCTCTATCTGTCACACCTTTTCCAACACTCTTATCGACTGTTTAAGGCACTTTTGTGTCTCACGGAAGTGCACTGCGTTCTGAGACTCACTCACTTCTGGATGCCGTCAGTCAACAGAATGCGCATACGGTATCATGTTACTACCATGATGAGGTGAAGTCACCCGTATTGATGCACGAATGTGCGAGGGATTACGGTACTGAATCCCAAAACTAAACTCCCACCACTTCAGTGGTGGGAGAATGTGTCGCACCCTACCCCTTGCACTATTTTCCACACAGTTGCACATTCTGATCATATAGATATGGGAAAGGTAATATGTTCATAACAGATGTATAACCTTTGAAAGCGATGAAATGCAACATTTATTTGTTCATGTGCTATTTACAATTCGACCCCAGGATCTTGAAGAAGTTTTCAATCTTTTGTTTTCAATTTTACATTGTTAAATTTAATTATATTACAATAATAAATAATACAGATTAAAAACTGTAAATCTGTAAGGTTGTGTACTCTGTCTAGCCCCGCTGGATCTACTTATCTATGTACTCATGAGAAAAACACACCTGAAAAATAATAAATAGTCGATCCACAAATGCAAAGCGTTGACTCTTATTCAGTGCATTTCTCATCTTTGTATTTCAAGGAAGGCCTAACTACACAGCATATTGTTGACGAATGTGTACAATTGAGGTGTTTTTTTTATTTTTTATTTTATATACTCGAGTAATTCCTGAAGGGACATTAGTGGCACACTCTAGTTAGTCCAAATGAAATCACATGCATGTTAGTTAGAGTGTACAGGCCCTGAACACACACACACACACACACACACACACACACACACACACACACACACACACACACACACACACACACACACGGTGCCTGTACTCATGCAAAGGAGTATAGAAAGAGGAGTAGTATAAAGAACTATCAATTAACACATAATACGAGTTAAATTAAAGAAATGACTAAAATATGTGGATTTAGTTATTAATATTTATAGTGTAGGTGATTGCACCTTTTTTCTGACATTTTTGGTCAAGACTGAGTTTTTCATGCTATTTGCACTCCTCATTAAGGCCCTGTGAGCACAGTGTATCATGTTCAATTGCTATACCCCGGCACACCATTAACACATCTGTCAGGTTGCTGCCGAGCCTTTCAGAGAAAGAGCCCGGTTGTCGTGAAACGGGGACAAAAGTAGAGACTGTCATGGGTGACAAGTAGAGAATGTTAAAGGCTGCAATTCAGATGTAACTTAAAAAGTCAAAAGCGTTCTTGTCTCACTATCAAACAAACAGGCTTTGACCACATAACATGCACAATACCTAAAATCTTTGTCTGTTGCTTTAGATCTTTTCATTGTGGTGATTAAAAATCAATAATTAACAGGGCCACAAATTATCAAAAAGATGAAGTGCTGCCAATTGTAAGCAACATGATGTAGCCACAAGAGGGAACAAGACAGTGTCTTAATTGTTCTGGTCCCAAGCCCAGATTGTGTCAGGAAGGGCATCAAACGTAAAATTTTTGCCAAATCAAACATGCGAATCACATCCATGACTTCCATACCAGATCGGTCGAGGCCCGGTTTAATGACTGACTGCCATTGGTGCCGTACACCTTCCAGTGGAAATTGGACTACTGTTGAGAGATGAGAGAGAAGAGGAACAGACTGAAAGTAGGGACACTGAATGTTGGAACTATGACAGGAAAAGGTAGAGAGTTGGTTGACATGATGCAGATGAGGAAGGTGGGCATAGTGGGCCCGTTTCACAAAGCAGGTTTAATGGAAAACCTGGGTAAGTTAACCCTGAAATCAGGGAAAACCAGGGTTTTTGATTTCACAGAGGGAGGTAACTTACCCCAGAATTAGAGCAGTAACCCTGACCTGTTTCATGAAGTGAGGTAAACTGAACCTCTGGGTTTGTTACCACAGTAACAGAGGTTTGTCTTGGAAAGGAGAGGAATGAAGGTTAGCCGCAGTAAGACAGCATACATGGAAGAGTGAGGTTGTAGGGAGAAGAGGTCAAGAAGTACTTAGGGTTAACCATCCAGAGCAATGGAGAGTGTGGAAAAGAGGTGAAGAAGCATGTACAGGCAGGATGGAACGGGTGGAGAAAAGTGTCAGGTGTGATGTGTGATAGAAAGTTTTCAGCTAAAATGAAAGGAAAGGTGTACAAAACTGTGGTGAGACCAGCAATGTTGATTGGTCTAGAGACAGTGTTACTGAGTAAAAGACAGGAGACAGAGCTGGAGGTAGCAGATATGAAGATGCTGAGGTTCTCTTTGGCAGTGACCGTGATGGATAGGATCAGGAATGAGTACATCTGAGGGACAGCATATGTTAGAGGTTTTGGAGAAGTCAGAGAGGCCAGATTGAGATGGTTTGGACATGTCCAGAGGAGAGATAGTGAATATATTGGTAGAAGGATACTGCCAGGCAGGAGGCCTAGAGAAAGACCAAAGAGTAGGTTAATGGATGTAGTGAAAGAGGACATGAAGGTAGTTGCTGTGAGAGAAGAGGATGCAGAAGACAGGGTTAGATGGAGGCAACTGATTTGCTGTGGCGACCCCTCAAGGGTAAAGCCAAAAGGAGAGGAAGAGCTGCCAATTGTAAGCAAAATGCAAACAGAACACTAAATTAGAGGAAGAATAACAAAGACCGTTAGAATATACGTAATCTTAACTAACCCTAAACCTTAACTGTAAAAAGTGTAGCCTAAAGCTGTGCATCTATAACAATTTCCTTCGGGATTAATAATCTATCTATCTATCTATCTATCTATCTATCTATCTATCTATCTATCTATCTATCTATCTATCTATCTATCTATCTATCTATCTATCTATCTATCTACAGTGCCTTGCAAAAGTATCGGCCCCCCAAGAACTTTTTGACATTTTGCTACATTTTAGGCTTCAAACTTAAAGACAAAAAACTGAAAATACACAACATGTGAGACACAATCGTGAAGTGGAACCAAATTTATTCAACATTTTATAGTGTGTTTACAAATAAAAAACTGAAAAGTAGGACGTGCAAAGGTATTGGCCCCCTGTTCTCTCAGCTCAGCTAACCAACTCCAGTTGGTTAGCTGACCAGCTAACTTAATGAAAGTTCCCTGATGACTTGTGAATGATCCAATGTTGACCTAAATGACTAACAATGACAAACAGTCCACCTGTGTGTCATTTGGTCTAAGTTTAAATGCACCTGCTCTGTGATGGTCTCAGAGGTCTATGAAAGGACCACTGGAGAACTAACAGCACCATGGAAACCAAAGAACACACCAGACAGGTCCGGGATAAAGTTGTGGAAATGCTCAAAGCAGGAATGGGATACAAGAAGATTTCACAACATTTAATAGTCTCCCGGAGCACTGTGCGAGTAATAATATCAAAATGGAGAGAGCATAAAACCACTGCAAACCTACCAAAACCTTGCTGTCCCACTAAACTTTCAGCCCAAGCAAGGAGGAAACTAAGCAGGGAAGCAACCAAGAGGCCCATGATCACGCTGGATGACCAGCAGACATACACAGCTGAGGTGGGACAAACAACTATTAGTCGTACTCTGCATAAATCTGGCCTTTATGGAAGAGTAGCAAGAGAGAGCCATTTCTGAAAGAAGACCATAAAAAGGCCTGTTTGGAGTTTGCAAGTAGCCACATGGGAGACACAGTTGACATGTGGAACAAGGTGCTCTGGTCAGATGAGACCAAAATTGAAATTTTTGGGCTGAATGCGAAACGTTTCGTTTGGCGTAAGAGTAACACTGCGCATCACCCTGACAACACCATCCCCATAGGTCAAACGTGGTGGCAGCATTATGCTCTGGGGTTGCTTTTCTACAGCGGGGACTGGGAAGATCGTTAGAGTTGATGGGAAGATGGGTAGAGCCAAATACAGGGCGATTCTGGCAGAAAATCTGTTGGAGTCTGCAAAAGACCTGAGGATGGGGCAGTGGTTCACCTTCCAAAAGGACAACAATCCTAAACATAAATTCAAATCTACAATGGAATGGTTTAAAACTAACCATTTGAAGATGTTACAATGGCCAAGCCAAAGTCCAGACCTCAATCCAATAGAGCATTTCTGGAAAGATCTGAAAATCGCTTTGCACAAACAATCTCCATCAAACCTTAAGGAACTTGAGCTGTTTGGTAAGGAGGAATGGGGAAATATTTGTCTCAAGATGTGCAAAACTTATGGAGACATACCAAAAAGACTTGCGGCTGTAATCGCAGCAGAAGGATGTTGTACCAAGTATTAACTCAAAGGGGGCCAATACTTTTGCACATCCTACTTTTCACTTTTTTATTTGTAAACACAATATAAAATGTTGAATAAATTTGGTTCCACTTCACGATTGTGTCTCATTCGTTCTTGATTCTTGAAAAATATTTTCAGTTTTTTTATTTTTAAGTTTGAAGCCTGAAATGTGGCAAAATGTCAGAAAGTTCTTGGGGGTGCAATACTTTCGCAAGGCACTGTATCTGTGTCACACATAATGGAAATGAAGTAAACAGCTCAGATGACATTAGATTGGACAGACTGATCCTAAAGAATAACACTGCAATGTGGCCTGTCTCTTAAAGTGTGCCTGTCATTGTGTGCCTGTCACACAAAAACATTTTTCTTGTGTGCAGTTGCTTCTGTATGGGTTTTAATGGGATGAACGTCCAATGGAACATAATGTCTGGAACAGCAGGTGCCAAATCACCCACTCATGTATGTCCTCATGTGAGGACTCGTCACAAATGAGTATCCAGTATAAAATATGTACTCTGAATAAGCAAAATTAAGATTTGTATTTTATTTTCATATATCTGAATCACTGTTCGTGAAAATCTTACATTCCATCTTATTGAAGTCTAGAATTGTCTCATCTTCAGCTGCTCATCTGCAAATTTAATCACAAATTGCTCTGGAGCCTATCCCAGGTGGATTTGGGCAATAGGTGAGATACAACAGATTGCCAGTGCATCGTTGGCCTCATGAAAATCAAAATCAAAAATATCAAAAATAAAATATTAGTCTGCAAAGGCCTGAATGCACTTAGTGTCTATCCGAGCTGTTCAGTCTATGTCAAACTGAAATCTAGCCTCAACTCTTTTTTTCTCGCAAACACACACACACACACACACACACACACACACACACACACACACACACACACACACACACACACACACACACACACACACACACCGAAATTGATTAAAAAAAACAAAAAACAAAAAATGACAACATTGATATGAAGTTCAACAATGAAGCGCTGCTGTAAATATTTTCTGATGAATAATCAATAGCATCTGAACAACCCATCAATTCAAGGCTTGTGATGGGCTTGTATTGACTATTAAAGTGATTACGTAAAAGCAAAGTAAAACATATACATATTACATCAATTAAGTCAGTATGTGTGAGTAAAAGAAGAAGTCATCTAATGCCAGCAATTTATTTGAATGATATAGCTCGGTATAAATCCTTCCACAACTACAGTAACATTGAACATGGCAACCATGACATCTGACTCCGTCAGCTATTGTGCAACCGTCAAATTACAATTTGTTTGATGTTTGTTCATGTTAGGCATTTGCAATACATCTAGCAGTGACATATTTTGACACGTCAACCTTACCTGTGGTGAAGCCTGTCCAGATCTCTCAGCTGTGATGGCATTTGTAGAAAAGAGTAGCTTTTGGGAAGTGGTGCATGTTGCCCTTAATGTTTTCTCTACATGACTGGATAAGCCATCCAGAGACAAGCGTACGGTGTGCTGATAAAGGTAGCATTTATTAAAGCTACTAACATTTGCTAGAGTGGTGTGAAAAAGGATGCAATTATGTTATTTCCGGAGAAAACATGCAGTTAGAATCCAACAATCATAAGATTATTAATTTCCCATAGAGCAAGTTGGCATTTTATTAATTCCACATTTTGGGATACTTGAAACTTTAACACATGAGAAGATATTTATGACAATTAGACAAAATATGTCTTCATCTTAGTTAATATCATTGTGCTAACAGTACACAAAGATAGGTAAGATTCTCCAGGTGAAATTTACTTTGCTATATTGCATGTTGGTTGTTTCATTAAGTTAGCTGGTCAAGTAAATAGTGACTTGGTTGGCGTAGTACAAAAATGGCATTATATTACAGTTAGTAACATTGTTCTAGACAACAAAACAAATGGGGGGGGTACTTTCTTGGTGAGGTAGAAATGACTTTAAGTTACTTACTAACATTTAGAGCTCAATCAGAATTGTCAGGAGTGATGGTATGTGCCTACAACTGTGAATATGCACACAAAGATGCTGACTGCAGCTCACTTTGTGTCTTTCTCTGTTCACTTTTCACTGAAATGCATATGTTATAGATTGTTTTTACTAACAAAACAGTAATATGTATTAATATCTTGCAATATAATTGCAAGCATGATGGGTTAACAAAAGGGCAGATGAACAAACAAACAAACAAAAAAAACAACAACCCCGAATCATGTATAGTAATTCAAGAAATAAGAAAAGGTAAAATTAAAGGATGAAAGAAACCAAAAGTTACAAATTTAAAGACTCTATGTTGTTATGACATGGGCAGGTCAACGAGTTGGAGAGCTGCCACTACATCGGTCTGGTTTCCTATTGTTCTTAATCATGATATTGCATGGCATATTGATATGTTGTCAAATAGTGGTTATCATCCCGGTGATCGACAATCTTCCACTAAATTCAGTGTTCAATCCTCCACTCTTTACTAGGTGAATGAATCATGTTTTTGGCAAAGACTCTCAATTTAAAGAGAAATTAAACTGTTGAATTACAGAGTGTGTGTGGCTGTATACAATGTGGAGACAAGCATAGAACCTGATTTCCACAGTACGAGTCATTGCCGTCGAAAGGGATTTATAAAGGTCTGAATGCAAAACGCAATGACCATGTACAGTATGTGGCAAATTATTATTTTATCTACGAGCTGATTGAAAAGCCTATTAGACCACCAGCTTCTAGTCTTGGTGCTCAGAAACCATTTATGTTAGCATCTTTTTGTAAATGTAATTATTGTATTTAATGTATTTGTGTGTTTTAAAGTCATGCATCATGTATTATCTTGAACTGTAAATTTATTAATCCTAACTAATCCTTGGTGACAAATGAGGAGAAAATAATTCCTAGTATGTACATTTATATTTTCTTAAATCAAATATCTGAAGAAATTGGCCTGGAATTGCTCTGCTATAGTCCAGACATGGTCCCCCTTGAACCGCCACATAAATGCGGTGGGGGATTTTCAGTGCCCAAATGATCTTAGCAGCTTTATTGAGGGATGTGGTTGTGTCACATGGTTGTGTCACATGCTTGTGTGACACAACCACACAACGGCTCTTAATCGGCTCTTTTTAAACTAATAGCCATTTAAAAAGCCCCTATTTCCTGGGTTTGGCCCCACCCTGGAGCCAAACCCGGGACTGGGGGCTTATATGAATTCGCCTGGCAGCTAGGCCTCTGGCAGCCAGCCTAGGCTCCACCGAAAAGACAGAGTGGGCCTGACCTCCGATGGATTTAACATCCGCCGAGGGAATGTAGGGGATGGGTGCGGTATGGATTAGGCAGCAGTCAGCGGCAGGCTTCATGACCCAATACCCAGACACAGAAACTTGCATTTGGGACATGGAATGCCACCTCACTGTGGGGGAAGGAGCTTGTTTGATCCATTTTAAAATTCTGTGATTGTCATTTGCATTGTTTATCATTACCAATAATCATATAGTTTAGGATCAATATTTGACTTGAGTTGAAAACTGATTGTAATTGACCACTTTGGACTGTTTTGAGTGACGTGAGACATATGTGAGATTGACGTCTGCAATATAAGATGTCACCACCTGTAGCTAGAGAGGCAGAAAGAGGAATCAGGTTTTCAACCTCAAGAAAACAGGTCACCTAAGATAGAACAACCTGTGTTTTAATTTTGTTTGTAATCATTTGGTTTGCCCAAATCAGTGGGTCAACCAAATGATTAGCGATCATTCATTCCAGACAGAAATAGCCTCTAGGATGGAATAAAGTGTTTCAAGACTTAACATTTAAAGTCATGACTGTAAATAAGAGTAGAAATGATCTCCACATGACTAGAAAATTATACAAGCCTGATTATGGCATAACAAGGGCAGGCTTTGCTACTGGTATGGGTATAATAAATTACTCGTATAATTACCCTACTAATGTGGAAGGGTGGAACAAATTGTCTCACACATCATATACATGCTCAAATTGCCTACATTCAAAGCCCCTGCAGAAAAAAAAAGACTTTATCATCTTAAAAATACCTTTGTCTCATGAAGTTACAAAGAAAGTGTGTTACTTGGATACAGTACTGATCAAATGCACTCGAGTTTCCCTCAAAATTAATTTAATTTCTTAAGGAATGACATAATTAGATTTGGTCAGGGTTGTCATCAGGGTTGATTATATTATATTAACAAATTTGGTTGGAAATGTATGCTCACTTTAGTTGGCCCCGAGATCTATAATTGGAAGGTTTGTGAAAGCAAGTGGACATAAAATTGAGATTACTATACATCCTTTATATAAACTGTATATGTTCTGTGTATTCCAGGCAGATCTTCAAAAGAAGGAACCTATAAATAAACCTATGCATGATAAAGTACTCCTACCAAGTTAAACTTTATTGATACAATGTAAGGTGATATAGGCCTTTAGTTATCTTTATTATGAATTGTCTTTGAATTCTGTGTTGTCATTTTAGATGTAGTACTGTACAAAAAAAGTCACCCTGTCTATATAAAGTTTGTATTTACTATTTTTAGAACCAACATACGGTGGAATCATATTTGAATTGCTCTCTTTCCTTTAGATAGATAGATAGATAGATAGATAGATAGATAGATAGATACTTTAATGATCCCAAGGGAAATCCAGGTGTCATCTGCTCGCAAGAGATACAATAAATACACATAACAATGACAGAAAGTAATGGCACAGCCAAAAGACGTTGTATAAGTTACATTATTTACATGCTGTTACATAATTATAACAACAGGGAACAGAAGAACCTAGAATAAAAGGAAGGAAGCATAGGGACATGAGAGAAGAAGAGAAGAAAGAGCATTGGGTGTAGATGATGTGTGATCAGTAACACGTGGATGAACCGAGCTGTAAACTGACTAAGGACCCCCACAAAGTGTCCCACAGTGCATCCACAGTGCATCCACAGTGCGTCCCAGGCCCCCCACGTCTATCCCTTCTCACCCGACCTTGATGACCCTGCGGCTTCAGACCCCCTCCTTCTGAGAGAGTGGTTGTGCCCTCTGATGGCACGAGGCACAAAGGAGGTCCTGAGTCTCTCAGTGGAGGAGCTTGGTGACAGCAGTCTGCCACTGAAGGAGCTCCTCTGCTGGGTGAAGGTGGTGTGCAGGGGGTGGGTGGTGTTACCCAGGATCGATCTAAACCTGGACATAGTTCTCCTCTATAGAACAGTCTGTATTGAGTCCAGATCCTGACCGATCACAGAGCTAGCCCTCCGGATGAGCCTGTCGAGTCTCTCTGTGTCCCGTTTCCTGGCACCACCACCCCAACACACAATGGCGTAAGACAGCACACTGGACACAATGGACTGGT
The DNA here is from genome assembly GCF_040054535.1 of Antennarius striatus. Lineage (NCBI taxonomy): Eukaryota > Metazoa > Chordata > Actinopteri > Lophiiformes > Antennariidae > Antennarius > Antennarius striatus. The sequence goes on along the minus strand of NC_090783.1, from coordinate 8,058,053 downwards.
AGAACAGTCTGAGCAGATTAGAGCTGATGTTGAAGGAGGCCAGCCTCCTCAAGAAGTACAACCTACTCTGACCCTTCTTGTATACACAGTCCAGGTTGTGTGATCAGTCCAGTCTACTGTCTAGCTGCAGCCCCAGGTACTTATAAGTCCCCACTACCTCCACCTCCTTACCCCCGATTTACAAAAGGAGTATTCAACTAAATTTGAAAGTGTTTGAATAATAGCTCAAATAACAATAACAATAATAATTGTAATATTCAAAAAAGAAAAAAATAATAATAAGGAAATAAAAACTAAGCCCAGGGATTCAATATGAGGTTATATGGATGAGAGTCAACTAGCATAACACTTAGACCAGTTTTCTTAAAATTACTGATCACAAGAATGTTTGATACTTTGTCTTCAGTCCATGTCTATTCCTGATATTTTGCCAATGCATTCGATGTTATGTCAAAATGAGTCTATCAGACGGACAGCACATGTTAGAGATTTTTGAGATTAAGTCAGAGAGGCCAGACTGAGATGGTTTGGACATGTCCAGATGAGACATAGTGAATATACTGGTAGAAGGATGCTGAGTTTTGAACTGCAAGGCAGGAGGCCTATAGGAAGAGGAGGTTTACGGATATAGTAGAAGAGGAAATGAAGGTAGTTGGTGTGAGAGAAGATGCAGAAGAGAGGGGTAAATGAAGGCAACTGATTCACTGTGGCGACCTCTGAAGGGAAAAGCCGAAAGGAAAAGAAGAGGGGTGTAGAGTCTAAGCCAAGCTTTAAGCCAATGAGGTGTTCCACCGCACTTAAGTGAATGAAGTGTTGATGTACTTCCATTTAATCAAAGGCCTAACACAATTTTAAGTTTGAATACTCTTTTATTTCAATTAAGTTTCTCAGTTAACTTAACCGATAATTAACATCAAATCGCAAATCATTTAGAGCTCAGCGTTAATGTCAGTTAATACCTCTAAGCAGAAAACACCTGAAAACTGAAAACACTGGTTTATATAGCATTTACAGACGGACAACCTGACACAAAAAAAAATCTTATAAAATAAAATATAGGTACAGGTCATTTTGAGTTAAGTTGCTCTTGATTATACGTCTGTCTAAAAAAATAAATGAAAAAATAATCAAGTTTAAGTCATTTCACTGGACTTAATGTCTGTCCACCACAAATACTGGACTCTTAAAGTCACTAGAAAACTATTATAAGCACATAATACCATGTTACTGTACACTCATTCCTGATCCTATCCATCCTGGTCACTCCCAAAGAACTTCAGCATCTTCATCTCTGCCCCCTCCAGCTCTGTCTCCTGTCTTTTCCTCAGTCACACTGTCTCTAGACCAAACAACATTGTTGGTCTCACCAGTTTTGTGCACCTTTCCTTTCATGTTAGCTGAAACACTTCTATCACTCCTGACCACAGGGATGAGGCCTGTCAAGTGTTTCTCACTCTTGTGAGGGTTTGAACTGCAGTTTCCCACACTTGAAAGGGCACTTGTTCCAGAAGATTGGACTGGAATTCACTCAATGATCAGACATCCACTTTCTTTCTTTTTTTCTTTCTTTCTTTTATTTGAAAGTCATTAGGCCACACAGGTGAAAAACCTTCAAACACAAATACAAATATGTAACCCAAAAACCCACAAACAAACAATATATCCCAAAATCAGATATTTCATTTTCTAAACTAACTTCAATCTATTTCAACTACTGGAAATTAAGCCTGAGAATAAGAAAAAAATACATTTTAAAGCATTGTAAAACTATTTAACTTTACAAATTGGGTGGCAGTGGCTCAGTGGTAGAGCGTGTGGTAGAGCGGGTCGTCCAATGTTTCAAAGATCGGCGGTTCGATTCCCGCTCCCGCCCAAAAAGAACACCTGGAGGTGAGCTGACAGTGGGAGGTGTCAGGTGTCAGTGCTTGGATGCTGATGTTGCAGGTCTCACCTCAGGGATACAGGAGCTTGCCACAATTCTGACCTTCACATAACGTACAATGCCTCTGGAGTCTGGGTTGACATTGATGACTCTCCCAAGCTTAAAGTGGCCCCTCAATGCGATATCTCCAACTCCAACATTCCTCTGTGTGGTGTGCCATTCACTCCTCACAAAGAGATTAGGACCGACAAGTTGGCTCCAGGACTTCCAGAACTTGTTAACCTGGTGCTACATTTCCTGAAGTCCGTTATAGCTTGTTAAGTCAAATGTTTTCCAGTCACCACTTCATGATGCCTGTCCCAGCAGGAGCGAGTTGGGTGTGATGTACTGCACAGTGTCTTTATGGGTCTGTACCCTGATATCAATAGAGCACTCATTAGCAAGATTAGCTGCTAGCTGAAGTGTTGTCTGAAGTTCGCTGTAACTGAGCCCTGATTCTCTCCCCAGACTCTGGAATGCCTTCTTTACAATCTGGACAGCTGCTTCAGCAGAGCCATTTTGATGAGGTGAATCAGCTGGCTGGATTTTCCAATGCCAGACGGTTCCTTTTCGAGCTGAAGTCTCCTCCACAGCAGTCCTGTCTAGGCCATCCAGAAACTGATACAACTCCTCCAGAACTGGTTTGGCACCAACAAAATTAGTCCCTGGATCAGACCAAATCTTAGGATGCCCTCGAATAGCTGTGAACCTCTGGTAAGCCCTTAGAAAGCTTTCAGTCAACATGGTATTGGCGAGCTGTGTGGATTGCTCTACTGGCCATACAGCAGAATACGACTCCCCAAACTTTCATTGTGACTCTCTTCCTCACATTATCTTTGACCTGATATGGTCCAAACAGGTCAACTGCTGTGAACTGAAATTCAGCCGCCGGTCTAGTTCTCTCTTGAGGCAGATCACCCATCACTTGTTGACATCTTCGAGCTCTGGATCTCTTGCAGGTCACACAGTATCCAATGACTTTTTGAGCAATTCTTCGTCCCTTGATGACCCATGCTCTTTTTCTTGCCTCTAGTAGAGTCGCAGCCACCCCCTCGTGACCCTTGCTGTGAACTCCCCGAACCAACAATGTTGAGACCCAGGCGCTGTAAGGTAGGAAGGGAACACCAACTCTGTCTTCCTTGAAAGCCTGCACTTTCCCGCAACAAACCAGTAGCCCAGTTTCTTCCTCTTTGCAGACTACCAGCCGGTCTACTGTGGTTGTTGGAAAGGTCACGCCCTCTTGTGCAGCAAATAAAAGGTCTCTTAAAGCATCTTGGCGCTCTGTTACAGTGATGACCCCTGCTGATGAAACTGCCTCCCACTTTGGAGTTCCCGAGATTCTATTTTTACGTGCAAAGCATTTTGCTGCCTGGGCGACTGTGTTAACCAGGTGAGACAGGTTGAGCATTTTCCCAATGCTCTCTAATGGTTGATTTTGGGTAGTTGATGAAAGCTGCACTCACAACTCTTTCAATGTCTTCTTTAGCTTTTGTTTCAATGAACTCTGCCTGTCTTGACATTAACTTGAGTTATTGTTGAGTTATGTGGTTTTCTTATTTTCTTTTTTTCTTTTTCTTTTTTTTTTTTTTCCTTGCCTGAAATAAATGAATAACAAACAAACAAAGAAACTTGGAAATCATCTGCTCAAGCGCTTGTACGCGCAGCTGGAAGCCTTTGTGCTCAGCAGGAGGGGCCCAACATTTCCACTGTGTGTGCAACTCTTTTGCCCTCTTGACCAGTCTGTCCATGTAGTCAAACATGAAGTCAAAGGCTTCTTTATTCCTGCCAGGTTCAAAGGACGTCACACTCTCTACTGTCTCCTCTGCAGCTTTTACTGCCATTGTTAGGTCCGCTTCTTCGAAGTTGGCCAAGATTGTCTCCTGGATGAGGTCCTTCAGCTCTTTCAGTGTCATGTCACATTCATTTGCAGTTTTCCCAACATCGGCCTTTTGCTGCTCGCTCAGTCCAGAAGCTTCTTCAAGATCTGCATCCAGCTCCGCCTCTGCAAAGTACTGGGCCTCCACATCGTCGTTGGCTTCCATGACTTTTTTGGCCTCCATTATGAGCTTTTTGAAACTATTTCTGAGTTCTCCCTTTAAAGCGACAATCTTCATAGAGTAACATGATTGGAAAGCATTGGAAGTTCCTCCATTTAGTTACTTTCAAAATAAAAAATGCATATTGTGTGTGAGAGAGAGATGGAGACAGAGAGAGAGAGATGATTTCAGTAAGGTTTTCACATTTGACCTTCTCTTCCTGATAGTTTAATAGAATTCGACTCATTGTACCAGGATGATTTTTTGAAAATACTGACATACAGTATGTCCCCCTCACACTGTAGTGCTTGATTCTACATAACATACAGAAGAGATACACTGTCCTCAGGATATTTTCACAGAATACTGAGTTCACAACTTGTTTCCTGCATATGCTATTGCATTGACACTCAGTATGTTACTATGTGAAGTAACATAGTTACATAACTGAAGTGATAATTCCAATTGTTGAATCAGTTAAATAATTAAAGTAAAATAATTTAATGTTCCATTTCATGAATATAAATTTTAATAGTAAATGTACCATGTAAGCTGCAAGAAGTAAACACCTGCGTTTCTCTGATCTACCTGGTTCTCTTGGCAATACTTCTGACAAATGTAAAATCATAAATAATAAAGAAATAGGTCACTTGATAACACAGACAACACAAAGACAAATGACTCATATATGCTTACAAACATGCTTATATACATACTGAAATTTAAGTCACCTTAAAAAAAAAGATGGAAATATTTCATGCTCTGCAGTGTTTCTTTTCAGATAATTTTTCTTAATAAATTATATCCACTTATATCCACTGTAAATGGATACAGTAATGAGAACAGTCTGGTAGCAGTCACTCATCTGCTTGTGAATCCATCTGATGCATTTTTCGTACATTGTCTGCGGCTTTTGCAAGGCACCAGGTTAAGTGATGTCTGTATGACTACACCAGTCGTATCTTTTACAGCTCATACTGAAAAGCCCCTTTTATAGCTCCAAACTCAGACCTGCCATTTAAAGTCTTCTATCAGACCTCACCAAAATTTCTGTCATCATATATCTGTAATATATATATACAGACCAAATAGCGTAACATGCCAAGAGTATCTCTCTCTCTCTCTCTCTCTCTCTCTCTCTCTCTCTCTCTCTCTCTCTCTCTCTCTCTCTCTCTCTCTCTCTCTCTCTCCCTCTCTCTCTCTTATATATATATATATGGGGCAGTGACCCCCAAACTGGAAGCCTCAGTCCAGAAGAGCACAGTCCTAGGAACAGCTAAGATACTGCGCAGAACCCTCAGACTCCCAGGCCTCTGGTAGAGGACCCGACCTTGAGGATGACACACAGATACCACCCCACAAGGGTGAGGGACATTTTTTTTAATTACAATCACTAAACTATACATGTTTTGGACACTTCTTCTTCATCTTCTGCATACAGTTTTATTAACAGACTTTTTGCAAAATGCCACACACTTCAAACTCATGCCACCTGATATTTTACCATCCAGTAGATGTCGTACTAGAGCAAATGAAGCCTCATGAAGCTCCGAACCACCGTGAACCGATTGTGATGAAAGACTTCAATGCTTCATGGGGCTTCATCTGCCCATCACTTGATGAGAAATTTTACACAAATTAGCATGTGTCTCAAAATGAAAAAAAAAGACAAATCTGTGCTTTGACAGATTAGAAGTGGTGGTAACAATGAGCTACAGCTCTCTAGGGAATCACTCGAGAGATCTAGACCATGATTTCTAACACATACCTGTTGCATGTGACATTTCTTAGTATGTTTAATTCACTTTTGAAATTTCAAAGTTGATATCTCTGCTTATAAATGGTAAACCACAGAATGAGTCTCGTCAAACACTGTCTGTGTTAAGTTGTCATTTCTGATGAAGGTTAAAACCTTCATCAAACCTTTCTTGTTCATTTATGCTTGTTATCAGCCCCTGAAGGTTTGCGCACATTGCAAAGACAAGAAACACAGTCACAAAATACATCCCAATATTGCCTGAGGATCTATTGCAGATTCCCTTGGAGAAATTCATCAGTAATGAAGGATTTTCTTTGTAACATCTGCTTTAATCCTCAGCAGAGGGTTGGCAATGCAGTTATTTAAGTTAGGTATTAAGGTGTGTGACAAATCAATCAGTAAAGATGGCAACAGTTCTCCTTGGCATAGGTATCATCCACAGGTTTCTGAAACATGACCAAGGAGTTGAACACTATTATGGCAGTGGGGTAGTATAGAGAGTGGTAGGAGAGAAGAGTGTGGGAACAGTTAGGGCACAACACAGTACCAGTGAGAGAGTTAATCATCACTGAAACAGTTTAAACCCTCCCATCTAAATTCAAAGGGATTGACAATATTGGCTGGAACTGGGGTCAAATCACCAGTTGGTGATGTTAGAACATAGTGTATGCCACTTCTTTTAATCTCCGATCAGCTCACGATCAAGTAAACTGCGGTTTAAGATGAATGCTATTTTCTGCTACAAATAAATTAATACATAAATAATTGAAAGCAAGATGGCATTTTCTGACTCATTTAGACCAGTATATTGGAAGTTTAATGAAAAATTTCAACTCATCTTGTCACAAATATTTGGTCTGCAATGGGGCCTACAGCCAATTGAGCTGCAACGTGAGAGCAGCTATTTCAGGCATCCAAGGTATCCTCAATATTTTCTGTACAGACAATCTTACTTGAGTCATAGTTTGAAGTATTTATATGGCTTGCAGGGGAGCCAAGTGAGTCAGTACAAGATTTACATTTGGTTCTGCAATGAAAAGCCAAAGACACCATTCAAGGTACAATTTAACCCCCAATCTGCTGCAAGAATTATCTAATTACAGAGCTCAACGTTCTTTTGCAGCTGACACCTGTTGCAACTTAAATATATGGAAGCAACCAATACAATCTGCTGCTTTAGATTTATTGCTTTTTAGTATAGATCAGTTTAGCAACTATGGTGCTATGCTGTGTTCACAAATTTAGAAATTATGCACTAAGATTTTGTTTCTTTGTTTCTTACCCTCTCTGGTAATGGTACAGTAGCAGTAGGCACAGGACGTAGAAATGAGTAAAATGACTTACTATTAAATGGGCCCTGGAGCTCATCGTAGATATTAATATGGATGTGTCCATAAATTCAGTGCTCAAAGTGCTCAGCACATCCTGTTGACACTCAGTATGGAGGAGAGTGAGGTCACATTAGATTTTCAGCTAACTTTATAGGCTATAAATAATATTCAAGCAGCGTTGTTAAGTTGCAAAGTTCAAAAGGTATGATGTAAAAAGTTTAGCTAACTTAAAATGTTATTTTTTTGGTATTATTGAGCCTAATCATGACAGCATGTTTTTGTATTTTTAGTATATTGGCCAAGTCGTAGTGTTTGTTAAGTAGTTTGAGTGTAAACATAAAAATGCTGAGTTAATGTTTTGAAATATATAAAACTCTTCTATAAATAGGATAGTTAATATATTATTTCAATAATTTATATTGGGCATTAAAACACCACCTAATATTGTGTATAATTTTACACACATAAATACACACACGCACGCACACACACACACACACACACATACACACACACGCACACACACCACAGTTTGTCCTTGATTTTCATGGTATTGCCCTGATGAATCACGACAGAGTAGCAAAGTGAGACCTAATCTTAACTGACCTTAATGACTTCTGAATCCTGCCATGAATTACATCACTCCCTACCTCTGGATTTCCTTCTCTTGCATGCAGCCTATTAGCATACTTCTATCTTTACTTTACCTCTTTCATTCATTAATGTAACAAGGGAATAGGTGAAGTATATATAGAGTGTGACCAGCACTTAAATCATCTATGCAGGTTAAATAGCAAATGGCACTCTACTCTAGACCTGCATTATTTTTTTGTATTTTTTTTATTTCTTTTGAAGCTGCAGTTTCTCTATAGATTTTGGTGAGCCTCATACTCAAACTGAAATTAGTACTAAGTTAAATCAGCACATGGTGAAACAATAAAAAACAAAAAAACAAAAACATAACTCTTTTCTCATAGCCCCCAGCTGAAAGCAGGACAAATACAGATAGGGAATTGAGTCACTTAAGAGAAAGAAAAAAAAAGAAAAGAGGGAAAACAAATGGACTGACAGATGGATTCCTCCTTGTGGAAGAATAGAAATATTAAAACAGGTGATACAGTGTCTATGGGCTGTGATCTCAGATGAGTGTTTGAGACACCAAATTGTAACAAAATTCAGAGGGGTCAATACAATTTTTCCAGTTGTCTCCAGAGTTCGTCATTGGACCTTATCACTATAAATTATTATCTCCCCTGATGTGTGGATGTGTCTTATTTTTATCTTCTGCCTACAATGATCAGACCAAAACAGAAAAAAAAAGAAAACTTTATGTGGATCAAGTAATATTCCAGATCATGTGGCTAAGATGATTTACATAGAACCCACAATTTACTTAGTGTACTGTGTTACAAAATATAAAAATGAAGTTTAACTTAACATGTTGATATTAAATCTATTTGCACATTTAGTTTTACTTGTTATATTTGATGTCATCAATGAGACATTATATGGTATGACAGCTAATGATACAAAAGTGATTCTAAATTTCAGTGGTTTCCATGGTATATGTTCATATTTAATCACTATCAAGGCATTATTGCTTCATTTAAAGTGGGAAATATTCGCCATGCATGACCTTGGCTATTTATAGGCTGTTCACTAAATTGGCTAAGGAAATAATAATATAATGCAATAATTGGCATTTTGCAAATCACTCTGTACAGACTACATCAATATATTTGGTTTACATTCTTTTATAAAAAAAAAAAAAAATGTTTATTGTGTGTGTGTGCATTCTTAGATGTGTATGCATTGGATATACAGTGTATATCCAATGGCAAAAAAATGAAAGCCTACCACTAGAGTAGATAGTGTGGTCTAAAGCTTGTGCATTTTAGCATGTCCCAGGCTGATAAATGTTTTGTTTTTCCAAACACATTTATCATAACATTTCTCAAAACACAGCTTGAATTTATCTGCAAATAAAGTCTGTCTGCCAACCGTTCATAAATTACAATAATTTAAAAGAAGTAAAATAAAATGAAATACAATTATTGTATTAGACTTCTAAGTGTTAGTGTTTGCGAAAGGTCAGTCAGAAAGGTGGTGTGATTGGCGAGTGGTAAGTGCAGTCAGTCGTTGTGACGTAAAAATCCATAGAAAATAGAGGTTCCCTCTCTATCCCAGGCTGGAATTGACCAACAATCAATAGTCTGGAAAATTGGTCAGCAGTGCAGAGCTATAGGGTGTGACGTGTGTGTGTGTGTGTGTGTGTGTGTGTGTGTGTGTGTGTGTGTGTGTGTGTGTGTGTGTGTGTGTGTGTGTGTGTGTGTGTGTGTGTGTGTGTGTGTGTGTGTGTGTGTGTGCGTGTGTGATTGTGTGTGTTTTTGTAGGGAGCGGGGGGGGGGGCTTAGCTTCATTGACTATGGACTACAATAATTTACAATTCTATATAAACAGTATTTCTGTTGACACATAGACAGTTACCGTCTGGATTACGGGTCTTTCATTACACCCCAAGTGTTTTGATTTCCTTATTCTAAGTGGCAGACTTGAAATTGCGTTTCTCTGTAAATGGCCATTCTGTGATTACATACTGGAGCCTAAATGAGGATCATCTACTCATCTGCAATGTGGGTTCAGAGCTGCTACGTCTTTGTGTCCTTTTCTCATTTTGTCTCCGTCTTTCCTTTTGTCTTGAACGCTTCTCTCTCATTTTTACTGGCTCAGCTGGTGTCATTTCCTTTTTCTCATTTGGTCTCTCTTTCTCATTTTCTCTCTTTTACCAGTACCAGAGAGACTTGGAGATGAGCTTATCACTGTCTGTATCACAAGATCAAGCTGTCATGCTAGCTCTGAATGCGTGTTTGTGTGTGTGTGTGTGTGTGTGTGTGTGTGTGTGTGTGTGTGTGTGTGTGTGTGTGTGTGTGTGTGTGTGTGTGTGTGTGTGTGTGTATCAGGGTTTAAAGAACAGCTTGTGAGTGTGTCTGAAGACATTGCTTACATTATGTCACTGATTAGATCCATCCACACACAATCACTTCTTTTATTTGTTGGGATGAAAAACCACTGACTGTTGTGTGCTCCAGAGATGTTCCACTTGTTGGCAGCTCATTCTAGAACAATTGGAGCTGTAAAGGGTCACACTCAAGGTCGACCCAAATGAGTGAGGTTTTACAAAGTTGGTTGAATTGTATTATTTGATGAGTAGATACGATTTATATTATTCAATTACATAAGTTTCTGCTGCTCTAACCGTCTAAATTTATTTGATGCCACCCAACACACAAGCTTGTTTAAGGTACCTGACATAATTGCAAAAAAGAGTTGGTAGAATACTGTATGTATGCTGTTAAATTAATCAACTGCCTTTAATCTTATTTTAGATATGATTTTTTTATTTCATTGAGAAAAAAAACTATCTATTGACTATGGGTGACTTTGCAAGTTGTGAATCTTTAGATAACAATATAAACCATTAGTTTAGCTCAGTTGTACCCAATGCCAGGACTGCAAACTGCTACTGGTCAACAAATAAAGCTACAAAATACCAGTTTTTATACTAGTCCGTGAAAACATTGTCTGACTTTGAACCTGTCCGTGAAGCAAGAAAGGTTAGGGGCCACTGTTTTAGATCATTTTGCCCCATCTAGTCACAGTCACTGAGGTCTCTGGGATGAATTGCAAAAAATTTCAAAATGGCAATATAATTAATTTTCACTGACCTGACGTTATGTGTGATAAGCTTTAAACTTGGCTTAGGTACCGGCATAATGGATGTATGAATGTGGCTTCAACAATGAGGAACAGAATAGCAATTTCATGTTAATAAGGATAGTATCATTGTATTGTTCAGTCTTCTTTAGCACATTTCAGAAAAATCAAAGCAAATCTGTTTTTGCATAAAGAGTATTACTTAATCAAATGTTTGACTAGAGGACACGTCAAATGCCTAGAAGAGGCCATTCGGGGATGAATAAAGGATGAAACATATAATAACATAATAACATTGTACAGTGATAATAAGATAATTTATTATCACTGTATCAAGAAAATTTATATCTTGTATCAAGATTATCAAGATAATTTAATAAACTATTATTCAAGCCGTTTACCTCCATAATTTTACTGTAAATTTATAAATTTACTACGTTTTACTACGTTACCGAAAACCCTGGGTTCCCAAGTTCAGGGTAAAGCAACCCGGAGCCACAGGTTGTACTCAGGGTTCGTTAGCCCTGCTTTGTGACATGGACCCCAGGTGTTCTTCATAAAGACGGGGTCTCCTCCCACTCCGCCCCCTTTATAAAGCTGATCATGCCGTTTCATTCCCAGATTAGGTTGGACTCTTGCCTTGCATATAATTTGACAAAGCGTTATTACAGGAAACTTGTGCAATCATGGCGTGTCCTTTCCAAGACGATCCCGTCCACGAAGGTGCTGCATTTCTGCGAAGGGAATTACGTCTCCGGCGTGAGAGGATCTATAGACCACGTTTAGATGTGATGTCATTCCCTGACACTTACCTTTACGAGAGGTACCGTTTCACGTCAGGGACAATTGTGTATATCCACGACCTGATCCGTCCCTACATCGGCAGCAGAACGAACCGGAGTCGGGCTGTCACGTCCAAACAGGTGCTGTGTGCAGCGCTGCGTTTTTACACAACGGGGACTTTCCTGTACATTGTGGGAGATGCGCAGCACCCGAGTAAGGCAACGGTGTGCAGGGGGTTTCCCTTGCCCTGAAACGGCTTTTACTCCTGTTCGTTCGGTTCCCTGGACATGAACCCATCAGGGCCATGAAGGAGGCATTCCACAGGATTGCAGGTGAATGATATTAATTAATTGTAAGGTATACTGTAATCCCTCCCGTGTTCCAGGACCACCTGTGAAGGACGACGTTCCGCGAAATAGCGACGACTTATGTATTATTTACAGTACTTTAAACGTTTATGAACCCTCCCCATACTGATATTTAACCTTATATCTGTATTACCGTCTCCCAAACTCTTATTGACTGTTTAATGCACTTGTATTAAGTAAACTTGCACGAGGAACCGCAAGTCTTGGAACGCAGTGCACGCACGGAGGCTGTCGGCCAATAGCATGCGTGTGCGGTATCACGTGACCGTAATAACAATCAGTGCAGCCGCTCATCTCGGCACGCAAATACGTGAGGGATCACTTTGCAATAACACCATGCTTCAACATTAGGCCTGGTAAAATACTTTCACCTGTTTGTAGGATTTCCTAATGTTATTGGCTGTATAGATGGAACCCACATTCCCATTAAGGCCCCCTCACAGGACGATGGAGCTTTTGTGAATAGGAAGTCTGTTCACAGCATCAATGTGCAGGTATGTATGCATTCACTACAGTGTCAAAATGTTATACAGTGTATCACAGGTCAACTAATGTCTGTGATTTTATGCACTGTCAAGATCATATTTGATGCGGAATACCGCATCACTAATGTGGTGGCAAAGTGGCCTGGGTCAGTCCATGACTCACGGATATACCGTGAGTCTGACTTGAGTGGCAGAATGCAACGTTGTAGGTAACCTGAAGATTTGCACAATATTTGACCTATGTCCTTTAATCCACTGTAATGAATCCACTTTACAGGAGAGTTTGATGGCGTCCTGCTGGGGGACAGGGCATACCCATGCCAACCATGGCTGCTGCCCCCATACCCTGACCCTGAACCAGGTCCCAGGCAGAACTTCAACCGGGCTCATTGCAGGACGAGAGCCCGGGTGGAGATGACCATAGGCCTGCTGAAAGCACGTTTCCAGTGCCTACATCACCTCACGACAACCCCTGAGAGGGCCTGTGATACAATTGTGGCATGTGTTGTTCTTCATAAAATTGCCACTATTAGAGGAGAACAACACCCTGCCCCACAAATTAATGACCCCGATGATAACCCAATCCACCTGCCTGCTGTCCAGGAAGGCAGAGCGGTGGGCGACTACATTTGCGAGAATTATTTTTCTAATTAAATCACCATCACTACCGCCATAATACTAAATAAAAGCACAAGTCACATTTCATTTGGTCTTCTTTATTTCCTACAAATACACGTGCAAATGTTAGTTCTTGTGTCTTGCCAATAGTTAATATGATTCACCTGTGGCCATCACCCACCTCTAACTGGTGCTGCAGAATTTCTGCTTCTAGATCTGTTTTTTTACTTTTTTTCAAAAGGTAGATCCAGTACAGCTCCTTCACCGGTAGCTGTCGATAGATCAGAACATGAAAAGATGGTGTTACATAAGAATTCTACAGAATGAACTGCTTGTGTTTGCTGGGCATCTTTCTCAACTGTGTCGATCCTTGCGGTGGATGTCGAGGGACCCTCCTGGTGTTCGTCGGCCATTCTCTGTTCAAAAGGAGAATGTGTTGATACTTCAGTGGCAGCTAAATGTCACACTCCAAATATCACTAGACCTTTGCAAAATGGGAAGAGGCCTCTGAGTAAAAGAACATGTTACCTCCAAAGGCCTTCCTGAACCCCCCTCTGTGAAGGTGGCAGACATAATTTCCTCTTCTTCATCCCGGATGAACGATATGTTCCAGTAGAGTTTGGAATCCCATTTGGTGACATTTTTGGAGTCATGTATAATTACAGGTGCGGACTCCACTGTGGCGTGAGGGGGCTCCTCCGGGTACATAGCACCAGCAGCATCAGTTAGGACTACAGGAGATGGGGATATGAAAGACAAACTAATATTAATGTGACAGTCATAGACTACATCATTGGACCATCCTTGTGTCCTTCAATGTCTTGATAATACGCATTTGTGTTGCTCATCACTTAAGTGAACACTGCATGTATCATGTAACACAACCAGAAGGAAGATGCACCTTGCTTAGAAGCTGCTGTGGGGAGTACAGTGCAACAGCTATTGCTGCAAGAAGTTACGCAACTGTGGTGCTTATCGTTGCAACCATGGAAAACAGCTAGATATCAGCTATTACATAACATTGGTATATGCATGGGAAAGACTAGTGTGTAATGCTAGATTACAATTACTAGGAATCAAGGTTCTCTCATGAGCCATTTATGTTGTTGTATTTTTCCATACAGAAATATAATAATTTTATTTTCCCCATGACTGTATGTGTCCTGGGCCATCTGACATTATTTGTGTCTTGGAGGGTGGGGTCACATGATGACGTCCCTCCGGGGATCCCCTCAGCAGTTGGCCTTCCCATATTTTGGCTCAATGCCAGGTCCTCTGCCTCCGTTAGAGGTGGGGGTGCTGGACCGCCACCCGTCCTTCTCGCATTCGCCTTTTTTCTGTTGGCTGCGGTAAAGTCTGTTACTTACAGTACTTTTCATCTCACTGAATTCGATGTAGGCGAAGGCACATTAATGAGGGTGACAACACCATTAAGGTGGCGATAGAGCTATTGCAGAGTCAATCAGCCACCTCATATTTACAGTACAACAGCAGACCCCAACCACTGGGTCGCGACCCGATACCGGACCACGGGCCGTTAGATACCGTGTGGCACAGAACGTTTTAAGTTTTCCCTTTATTGATTGTCAGTGTAAGAGGGTTTTCTCTTGAAAAGTGACTTCTGTGCAGAGTGAGGCACAGACGAATGCTCGTGTCTCTTGACAGGTCTCGGTCACCTGGCAGGTTACCAGTCGTGAGCCCATAATTTAAGTCCCCAAGCAAAAATGAGTATTCTGCCAGTGTTCTGGACTAAAGGCAGAATATTCTGAGATCAACCAAAACGCACTTAACATCCTCCCTTGATGTCCCACCTCCCGTATTCCTGAAGCGACATTTTCGGCAGTGACCGCGAACAAAAATACGTCTGTACTGATTATGGACGTATGGAACACACTTCAGGTGTGCTTGTCTCCCGTTATGCCTAGATAGGACTGGCTCGCTGCAAGGGGTTCCACATATTTTCATTATTTTTTTGATTTGATTGACTTGTTCACCTTTTTATGTGGAAACGATCAGTGTTTCTCCTACAATGAATGCACTGATAAGTATTCGCAGTATTTCCGATGAACGTCATCAGCGCAGTGTCTTGAGTCGAGTTTTTTGATATAATAACTTCTTATTAACAAGGCTTTTTGTTCTAAAATGAATTTCGTTTACAGACATGTTGATAGTCAATTTATGACAGAAAGGTTGTTCATTTTTTTCTGTTGATGTCTGCATTAGACATTAGACCACTACGGGGATTTATTAATGGACTACAGGTGTCCTGGCGTCATTAACGATTATCGAGCAAATGAAGGCCGGTCTGTGAAAATATTGTCTTAAATGAAACTGGTCCGTGGCGCATGAAAAGTTAGGGACCACTGCTGTACAATATTAGACATGATGAAAATGAGGGGAAACCTGAGTCTGACCTGAGTGAAGGATGTTTTTGTGTTTCATCTAATTGCTGCCATGTGCGCTTCACCCCCGTTGGACTGCACCTGAATGAAATAAATTAATGAACAATCATTCACTCCGTTCCCCATCGTAATGTTATCGTAATTACACAGCGTTACATTTAAACTTACGCATTTACTTGAGCAGCGATTTCCTCCCATGCCTTCTCCCTCTCCTTTGCAGCCACAGCGCTGTTGCTCTTGCCTCTAAATATGTGCTGGAAATTGGCGTAGGCGTGCATCAAGGTGTCAACCTCAATCGAGGTGAAATATTTGCAGCGCTTCTTGTTAGCGGTCATCGTGACTCGTTGAATAGGGGCTCCATTGATGATGGCTTTTTATAGTGTTAGCGCACCTGCTAAACGGGCAATCTACCCTGGGTTACTTAAACTACCCCTGAACTGCTTTTGTGAAACCAAAATCCCTGGTTTTTGCAAGGTCAGGGTAAAGCAACCCAGAACCACAGGTTTACCTCGGGTTGGTTAACCCTGCCTTCGTGAAATACGCCCACTATGACCAACTAAACATTTCACTGTATGACATATTAGTAGAGGTTAAAGTCTGTAGACATCAAATAGTTACAGTACTTAATATTAATATATTCGAGAATGCTGTTATTTGGTGTTCTACTCTCAACTGAATACTGACAGATGAGCTATTTGAAATAGCGCATCCTGTGGATGCATTCACATTTCTCCCAAATATTGCTCCATGCATCTCCCCACCTATATATTTGAATAAACTCACTTGAAAACCTCACGTTTTAACTCCACCCACTACCGCCCAACCAATCACAGCGCACCTGTCAGAAGGAATCACATGAATAGAGTGTGCATTCTTAATTTCCCTTCGGGGATCAAAACAGTATATTAAATTAAATTAAAATTAAAACAATGTGGCGTAAGGCATCGGCCAGTGAGACTTTTTGTTGCAGTTATACCTTTCATCCACACGACAACAAAGATAATGCCGGCTAAAGTGAATTTTATTGAAAACACCGGGTCTGCGTTGTATGTGGACGCTGTAACCGAAACTTTTCTATCCGGGGTGCGTCTCCTTGCACCGAAAATCGCTGTGACGTTTGTGTGTGTGACCCATGTCTACATGTACACACAGAATGGACAGTGTTAAAACCGGCTATTTTCTGACGTATAACAGCTCCAAGTCGAAGACGCATTGATAAACATTCTTAACAGGTGGATATTTGTTCATCTGTTTCTTTCTTTATGAGTCATAAAGTTTATTTTTATTTATTCATTCACGTTCCTCACCAAACACGCCGACAACAGTTATTGCTGTAATCCAAAAATCACACATATATTTAGTTGTACCCTAATATTTGTAGTGTAACTATTCGTTTACATCAAACTACTTTTTGTTTATAAACAGGGGCAGCTAGATTAGTTAGATGGTACAAATCTCGTTTTGTTTTACATTATTTCTTTATTCCTCTTACATGTACCCTCGTGTAAGATACTTGAAGCACATGTGTTGAAATTATAACTGTTCCAAAATTGGCTGGTGGGATTATAGACAATTATAGAAGGGACAGGGAATCAATAATTACATTTGTGACAAGGTGGATAAAGAGATGTAGCATGATAATGTATTTAGGTGTGGCTGAGGATGTGCTGTATATTGTCAGAACAATGTAATATTACACAGTATGTGGGTGCTTATTGTCCTAACCCCCACCCCCATCCCCGTCCACTATTTAAATGATTACTGACCTTTATTTCATTTTTCCTTCTTATCCCTAATGATGAAATAAACACAAGGTGTCATTGCTTGAGTATATTTTTTCCACAATGCACTGTGACTCAACAAGATGAAATGTGGTCAAAATACTAAATCACTTTAGAAAACACTGCCAAAAATAAATAAAAAACTGTTGACCCCAAAGGATGTTGTTATGCATCTATACTGACCTTATTTCCTCTCAGGATTTTTCCCTCTGTCTTGACATGCTGTCTTGTGTAACAATAAAAGAACCAACAACCTTTTCAGCAACATAAAAGCATTTAATGATTTGAATGCAATGTGTAAATATTTTGTAATTTAATTACACAACACCAATGAAAAAGGAATGGCTGTTTCACAAAATATTTTTTTAAAAAACATATAACAGGACAAGAATTACATGTAATTGACATTAAGGTAATGTCATTTGTTTGAATAAATCACCAAAATTAGCTTTGTTTCATTCTTAAGTAGTAGAAAAGGACACAGTAAAAAAAACAAAGGCAATGATAACATGCAGACTATTTGTCTGCTATTTATAACACAGCTTTAAATACTGTATTAGTATGACATTGTTTTCCTCCAATGCACATGTTTGTCATGTAAACCAGAGGCTAAAAGGACATGCAAGTGAGATGCTCTCTGTTTTATTGGATATTTACCAGGTCAGAATAATGTCATTTTTGCCTTTTCTAAAATAAATCAAATTTATGCATATGTAACGAGTCACTATTATATATGTGTTACGGCCGGCTTGTAGACCTCAACAAACAAAAGGAGATGCATGGCTCCAAAAGATAACAAAGGCGTATTAAACAAAAACAAATCTATACAGTAAAGCAGCGCGGCAGTAATCAAAAACCACAGTTGTCCTCCAAGTCTTCCACTGGACCGTCTGCTAGGGAAGGTGACACGCGCCAGTGAATTGGCAGGCGGGGTTAAATAACCTGGGAGCACCGACCAGGTTTTCCCAGTGAAGTGATTTAAATACATGCTATTCATTATTTTGCTGGCTGCATAAGTATTTACTTTTAATCATACAGTAAACTTTTCTATCACTTTTAGCAAATTTCCACTCTTGACTAATTTGACACACACACACATGGTTGCAGTGGCAGTTCCATTTGGAGGACGTAGGCACATTTAACTAATCTGAAACACACACACACACACACACACACACACACACACATACACACACACACACACACACACACACAGTTACAATAACAACTCCATTTATGAAAGTTTTCATACTTATGGGGTGATCAGGATGTAGGCACGTTTCTTTACAGGATGAACCGGAAATGGAAACTACACCGATAAAAAGTGCCTGAAAACCTAACACAAGTTGATTGGACCAGAAGACACCACATCCCCTCATGCATATTCCTAATCTGAATTGTTTAATTTGACCAGGCCAAGATAGAATTTGCTCTTTTTCAACTGCGTCTGATGTAAGACCCGTGTAGTACCGGCAGTGAAGGACACTGGGAGTTCCTGGATATCTGTATAAGACATCTTCTTCTTCTTTTCCTTTCGGCTTTTCCCTTCAGGGGTCGCCACAGCGAATCAATTCCCTCCATCTAGCCCTGTCCTTTGAATCCTCTTCTCTCACACCAACTACCTTCATGTCTTCCCTCATTACATCCATAAACCTCCTCTTTGGTCTTCCTCTAGGCCTCCTGCCTGGCAGTTCAAAACTCAACATCCGTCTACCAATATGTTCACTATCTCTCCTCTGGACATGTCCAAACCATCTCAGTCTGGCCTCTCTGACTTTATCTCCAAAACCTCTAACATGTGCTGTCCTTCTGATGTACTCATTCCTGATCCTATCCTTCCTGGTCACTCCCAGAGAGAACCTCAGCATCTTCATCTCTGCTACCTCTAGCTCTGTCTCCTGTCTTTTCTTCAGTGACACTGTCTCTAGACCAAACAACATCGCTGGTCTCACCACAGTTTTGTACACCTTTCCTTTCATTTTAGCTGAAACTCTTCTATCACACATCACACCTGACACTTTCCTCCACCCGTTCCATCCTGCCTGGACACGCTTCTTCACCTCTTTTCCACACTCTCCATTGCTCTGGACTGTTGAGCCTAAGTACTTAAAATCCTCCACCTTCTTGATCTCTTCTCCCTGTAACCTCACTCTTCCACTTGGGTCCCTCTCATTCACACACATGTACTCTGTCTTAGTGCGGCTAACCTTCATTCCTCTCCTTTCCAGGACAAACCTCCACCTCTCTAGCTTCTCCTCCACCTGTTCCCTGCTCTCACTACAGATCACAATGTCATCTGCAAACATCATAGTCCATGGAGATTCCTGTCTAACCTCGTCTGTCAGCCTGTCCATCACCATGGCAAACAAGAAGGGGCTCAGAGCTGATCCCTGATGCAGTCCCACCTCCACCTTGAACTCCTCTGTCACACCTACAGCACACCTCACCACTGTCTTACAGTCCTCATACATGTCCTGCACCGTTCTAACATACTTCTCTGCCACTCCAGACTTCCTCATACAATACCACAGTTCCTCTCTGGGCACCCTGTCATAAGCTTTCTCCAGATCTACAAAAACACAATGCAGCTCCTTCTGGCCTTCTCTGTACTTCTCTATCAACATCCTCAAAGCAAATACTGCATCTGTAGTACTCTTTTTTGGCATGAAACCATACTGCTGCTCACAAATGTTCACTTCAGCCCTTAGTCTAGCTTCCACTACTCTCTCCCATAACTTCATTGTATGGCTCATCAGCTTTATTCCTCTGTAGTTGCCAGAACTCTGTACATCTCCCTTGTTCTTAAAAATGGGCACCAGCACACTTCCCCTCCATTCCTCAGGCATCTTCTCACTATCTAAGATCCTGTTGAACAACCCAGTCAGAAACTCTACTGCCACCTCTCCTAGACACTTCCATACCTCTACAGGTATATCATCAGGACCGACTGCCTTTCCACTCTTCATCCTCTTCAATGCCCTCCTCACTTCATCCTGACTAATCTTTGCTACATCCTGGTCCACAACAGTCACCTCTTCTAGTCTTTGTTCTCTCTCATTTTCCACGTTCATCAACTCTTCAAAGTACTCTTTCCATCTTCCCATCACACTACTGGCACCTGTCAATAGACTTCCATCCCTATCCTTAATCACCCTAACCTGCTGCACGTCCTTCCCATCTCTATCTCTTTGTCTTGCCAACCTGTATAGATCAGTCTCTCCCTCCTTACTGTCCAACGTAGCATACAAGTCATCAAAGGCTTCTTGTTTGGCCTTTGCTACCTCTACCTTCACCTTACGCTGCATCTCCCTGTACTCCTGTCTACTCTCCTCAGTCCTCTCAGTGTCCCACTTCCTCTTAGCTGACCTCTTTCTCTGTATACACTCCTGTACCTCCTCATTCCACCACCAAGTCTCCTTATCTACTTTCCTTCCAGATGACACACCAAGTACTCTCTTACCTGTCTCCCTGATCACATTAGCTGTAGTTGTCCAGTCATCTGGAAGCACCTCCTGACCACCTAGAGCCTGTCTTAACTCCTTCCTAAAAGTCATGCAACACTCTTCCTTTTTCAGCTTCCACCATTTCGTCTTCTGCTCTGCCTTTGCCCTCTTGATCTTCCTCACAACCAGAGTCATCCTACATACCACCATCCTATGCTGTTTGGCTACACTCTCACCTACCACTACTTTGCAGTCACTGATCTCTTTCAGGTTACATTGTCTACACAAGATGTAGTCTACCTGTGTGCTCCTACCACCACTCTTATAGGTCACTCTATGTTCCAGCCTCTTCTGGAAGAAAGTATTCACTACAGCCATTTCCATCCTTTTTGCAAAGTCAACTACCATCTGTCCTTCTGCGTTCCTCTCCTGGATACCAAACCTGCCCATCACCTCCTCATCACCTCTGTTTCCTGCACCAACATGTCCATTGAAGTCTGCTCCAATGACAACTCTCTCACTTCTAGGCATGCTCTGTATCACTTCATCAAAGTCCAACCAGAATTTCTCCTTCTCCTCCAGCTCACATCCTACCTGTGGAGCATACCCGCTAACAACATTGAACATCACACCTTCTGTTTCAAGCTTCAGACTCATCACTCTATCCGACACTCTTTTGACCTCCAGGACATTCCTAACAAACTCCTCCTTCAAGATAACTCCTACTCCATTTCTCTTCCCATCTATACCATGATAGAACAACTTGAACCCTGCTCCTAAACTTCTAGCCTTGCTACCTTTCCACCTGGTCTCCTGTACACACAGTATGTCTACCTTCCTTCTCTGCATCATGTCAACCAACTCTCTACCTTTTCCTGTCATAGTTCCAACATTCAACGTCCCTACTCTTAGTCCTATACTCTTGGTGTTCCTCTTCTCTTTCTTCGAGCGAACGCACTTTCCCCCTCTCCTTCTTCAACCAACAGTAATCCAATTTCCACCGGCGCCCTGTAGGTCAACAGCGCCGATGGCGGTCGTTGTTAACCCGGGCCTCGACCGATCCGGTATGGAAGTCATAGGTTTGATTTGCATGTTTGATTTGGCAAAAGTTTTACGCCGGATGCCCTTCCTGATGCAACCCTCTGTATTTATCCGGGCTTGGGACCGGCACAATAAGACACTGGCTTGTGTCCTCTTGTGGCTACATTATATCTGTATAAGACATGTTGTCAGAAATAAACTTCTTAAATTTAGGACGATCGGCTAAATCTCCTACTTTACCTCAATAACAAGAACCCACGGAATAACGAAGCTTTAAGACTACATTGCTTCACCAGTTACTTGATGATGATCCCGCTCAGCTGTGGATCTGCATCACAAAGCAAAGACCTGGAAGGACCAAGGCCCTGGGGCCGTGACCCCCCCCCCCCCCCATAAAGTCAAGGTCCCAGAGGGAACCCTGGCATCCACATCAAATGCAAAATCCCTAAAAAAAAACCTTACGGCTTATTTCCCTCACTACCTCAAGTTTTTACTCAAACTCCATCATCCGAAACCCTGCAACACCTAGAACAGAGAAGGAGTAAAAAAGGGAGCATGGGACACAAAAAACACTCAGACCACCTCAGCATCCACAAGACTCACGGGATAAAGTATCTATTCGCCCCTTAATGTGGCGAATGTCCAAGCTGTATGACTGAGGAAAGAGAGCCCAACGAACGAGCCTTTGCTTTGGACTCTGCAACAAACTAAGGAAGGTTAAAGGATTGTGATCAGTCAAAACCATGACTGGCACAGAGCTGATATAAACAACAAAATGTTGCAAGGACAGAATCAAGTCCAGAGTTTCCTACTCAATAACCGTGTAGTTCAACTGGTGTTTATTGAACTTTTTGGAGACAAAACGTACGGGGCTATCAACCCCCAAAGTGTCGGGCTGCAACAACACTGCGCCTGCCCCAATATGACTAGCACCGACTTCCAGTTTGAATGTTCTATCCCACCATGGTGCAACCAAAACCGGAGCCTTAGAGATCAACACTTTAACAGTCTCAAAAGCCCTTTGACAGTCTGGAGACCACACATACTTTGCTTTTGCCTTCAGCAATTCTGTGAGAGGGTCAACAACAGTAGAGAAATTCTTGCAAAAACATCTTTAAAACCCCACCAACCCCAAAAAACGCATGGGAGCCTTCTTAGTTGGTGCCGGGGCATACTCATCAATAGCCTGTACCTTAGTATGTGCAGGCCAAACACTGACTTGCCTTACCATACGAAACAAATGTGTGATGGTGGCTTTTGCAATTTCACATTTAGCAAGATTTATAGTTAAATTTGTATAAGCCAAACGGTCAAACAGCTGCCAAATCCAGTCAAGATGGCTATCCCAGTCATCTGAAAAAAATCACATCATCTAGGTTCACTGACCAGCCTTCCAGACTCCCAACAACTAAATTCATTAATCATTGAAACGTCACAGGCGCATTCCTCAATCCAAAAAGGCATCACTGTATATGAAAACAACCCAGTCGGTGTAGTGAATGCAGCTATCTCGCGAGCTCTGTCTGTCAGCGGGACTTGCCAATAACCCTTTAACAGATCAAACTTGCTGACAAACTGAGCTGACCTGACTTCATCAACAGTCCTCTATCCGATGAAGTGGTAAGGAATTTGTTTTAGTTAGATTTACCTTTCGGAAATTGGAACAAAATCAGGGCGTGTTGTCAGACTTAGGGACGAGTAAACATGGTGACACCCAACTAGAACGGGATGGGTCAGCAATATCATTATCCAACATATATTTAACCTCAGCATCAATTTGTTTTAGTTTTTCTGGGTGAACACGATAAAATCGTTGTTTAATAGGTTTACAATCCCCAACATCTATATCATGGTTAATCAGATGTGTGCGAGTAGATGTATCACCAAACAGGCAGGGATATTGCTTCATTAGCTGCACTAGTTGAGTACGCCTAGACCTTGGCAGATGACTTAGTAACCCATCAATATTCTGTAACGACTCCAAATTTTTCAGCTTCACCGGGTCCTGGCACATCCTCCTCGCCTTGCCCTACCCCCGCATTAGATGGTACAGACCCCACAGAGCAAGCAGGGTGAACATCAGTACGGCTTCAACAAATTCACGTGACAGAGCTGAGTAGATGATCTATGACTGGGTGTTGCTATAACATAATTCTGTTCGGACACCTTCTTCACCACAGAAAAAGGGCCAGAGAACTTAGCCTGAATTGGGGAAGTTACAATGGGCAGCAACGAAAGCACTTAATCCCCTGGGAGAAAAACTCAACCTTATTCTCAACCTTGCGGTCACAAAGCCTCTTCACCTTGCCTTGCGCAGTCTCACGATTATTCTTAGCCACTTCCTGAGCTTTATAAAGCCGATAACAAAAACCATTCACGTAGTCAATGAGGTTCTGCGGTGGTTGTGACTGAGTCCAATTATCGCACAGTAATGCTAATGGACCCCTCACAGTATTACCAAACACAAGGTCATTGGGACTGAAGCCTGTGCTCTTCTGTATGACCTCCCTAGCAGCCAACAACCATGGTAAACCCTCTTCCCAGTCTCTACCCATTTCAGTACAGTAAGCACACAACATGAACTTAAGCATCTGATGAAAATGTTCTATAACACCCTGGCTTTGTGCTTGATATGCAGATACCTGATTGTGCTTTACCCGGAGCCGCTCCAACACTTGTGCAAACAAGTGTGATAAAAAGTTTGATCCCTGGACTGATTGAACTCTTGGAAAACCAAAGATTTAAATAAATTGTGACAACGCGAGGACCACAGACGTAGCTGTAATTGTGCGCAAAGGATACGCAGCTGAATATTTCGTACTCTGGCACATTATAGTTAGCAGGTAACATGAGCCTGACCTGGATGGAGTCAATGGGCCGACACAATCTATAATCAGATGTTCAAAAAGTTGGCTTATAGCAGATATGGGTGACAATGGAGCAGGCTTTAGCCTTTGATTTGGTTTACTGGTGATTTAACATATGCAACAACATCCATTTTAAGCCCTGGCCAAAAGAAAAATCTCAAAATGCGGTCAGATGTCTTCTTGATGCCCATTATTAGATGTACACAGTATCACACTCCAAAATCTGACAGGCACAAGCACCTGATACACAGGCTCACCAACAAAGTCCACCCCCAAAGGCATCAGCTTTCTCATTAGTATCCCATTCTGCTTGAAATAACAAAAAGCATGATTTCTCACATCAGCCAGTGGGCAAACCATCTTCAAAAGACCTGACAACGAACATCAGCTTGTTGCTAGTCCACCAGCTCACTGTGAGGAATAGACCAAAGTACATCAGGACCAATCACCTCATGTTGCAACAAAGAAGCCTTAGTGGAAACTGCCTCTTGTAAACATGCTTTCTCCATAGCGCGTGTGACAGCGCACATGCCAAGCACTTCAGGACATGCATTTTCATGCTTATCGGGTTCACTGCCTAACAGGGGCAGTGACACAGCAAGGGTGGGAGGTGAAACATTAGCCCACACCCGAGCTCCTACCACGCCATTACCCAAAATCATGGTAATTCTGGTGACGGGCAGGGCTGGGCGAACACCAACTGCCATTTCACCCTGAAAGAGATCACAGGACAGCACTATTTTATGAAGAAGCACTTGCTAAACATTTAACCTCATCCCAAGTACTGTGATGTGAGAACCCATGTACGAGTCCTCTATGAATGACAAAGCTGATGCTAAAATACAATATGCAATTGAGCCAGTGTCATGCAAGATTTTTATGCAGACTTTAACATCACCTCCCATTAATGGAACAAAACCCTCAGCATTGAAAGGCATGTAGGACTGGAGCTCTGGACTCCACACCTGCGGATGCATACATTAAGCTGCAGACTGCAACACTTGATCCAAGGCTTGCGCAACAAACATGGTAGATTTAGGTTCACCCCGAGCACCATCTTGCTTAGATCTTGATTTATGACAGCCCCTTATCCAGTGCCCATGTTCATGGCAATAGTTACAACCCTTGTCAGACTCACGCGCACCATGCTCATGGATTACAGGACGACCAAACCATACACCGCCATAAGGAGGCTTCTTGCCAACGCAACTCCTTCCCATGTGGTTTTAACTTTTTGTTCGCAAATTTACAGTACGTTGTGACATTTGTTCCAAAATAATTAGCTCACGCAGAGCGCCATAGGAGTCAACATTTGCATCAGAACACCAACAATCAAAATGGGTGGACAAATCACGAGCAAACTCCAAATGAGATTTATCCCCTTTTCTCCAATTCCTGAACCATTGGTGATAAGCTTCTGGCACCAGCTCATGCCTTGAGATCAGCAGATTTCACCACAGCGTAATTCTATCAATCACTATTAGTCAGAGGGGCCCTTTGCTAAGGGCTGTCCGGTCCCTGTATGACCAAATCCAGAGCTTGGTTCGCATTGCCGGCAGTAAGTCAGACCTGTTCCAGGTGCATGTCGGACTCCGGCAGGGCTGCCCTGCACTGGGACGGTTTGCAGCCAAGTGTGATGCGAGTGGAATGAGGATGAGCACCTCTAAATCCGAGGACAAGGTTCTCGACTGGAAAAGGGTGGTGTTCCCTCTTCAGGTCGGTGGAGAGTCCTTGCCCCAAGTGGAGAAGTTTAAATATCTTGGGGTCATGTTCACGAGTGAGGGAAGGATGGAACATGCGATTGACAAATTGGTGCAGCTCCTGCAGTGATGCAATCACTGTATAGGTCCGTTGTGGTGAAGAAGGAGCTGAGTCGCAAGACGAAGCTCTCGATTTACCGGTCAATCTACGTTCCTACTCTCAGCTATGGTCATGAGCTTTGGGTCGTGACTGAAAGGACAAGATCCTAGATACAAGCGGCTGAAATGAGTTTCCTCCGTAGAGTGGCTGGACGCACCCTTAGAGATAGGGTGAGGAGCTCAGTCACCAGGGAGGAGCTCAGAGTAGAGCCGCTGCTCCTCCACCTCGAACAGAACCAGCTGAGGCGGCTCGGGCATCTGTTCTGGATGCCTCCTGGACGCCTCCCTGGGGAGGTTTTCCGGGCATGTCCTACCGGGAGGAGACCTCGAGGAAGACCTAGGACATGCTGGAGGGACTATGTCTCTCTGCTGGTCTGGGAACGCCTTGGGCTCCCCCTGGAAGAGCTGGAGGAGGTGTCTGGGGAGAGGGAAGTATGGGCATCCCTGCTGAGACTGTTGCCCCCGCGACCCGGCCTCGGATAAGCGGTTGATGATTGATGGATGGATGGACTATTAATCAGAGCAGACAAAGCCTCCTGAGCTTTACCCATCAATATGCACTGCAGCATTAGCATGCGTGCCGAATCCGGCCACCCTTGTGCCTCAGCCAAACGTTCAAACAATGGAGAAAAAGGTGTCAGGATCCTGCTCGTCCACTGTACGTGAGACAACACAGACGGAATGTCACTTAGGATGTCAGCTGTCCCTTTACCTTCATGTACTAAAATCAACTTCTGCCTCTGCAGGTCCAGCCTTGCATGCTCTGTCTCCTGCCTCCACCTCTCCAAAGCAACCTCCCTTTCCTTGTCTAATGACATCCGCAACATCAGGAACTCAAAGGACAAACCAGGACCCACTCCTGGCAATGGAGAAGAGACAGAACATGCAGACACAGCAGGGCCAAAAACCCAAATTTAGAACAACTTGACTTTTAAGTTACCTTTTACTGCCTCCTTAACCCTTTTATCACCCACGTCAGCTTCATTATACTCAGCAATCTTGAGCAGCTGATCTCTCATACACTCGTCCAGAAATTCTTCGGATGGGTCTTCCACAAATACTTTTACTACATCTTCCATTATCTCCTATTATTTATAGGACAACAAGACGTCTTGTGCCAGGCTCACCAGTGTGAGTAAAAAGAAAGAAGTCACCAGGTGGAGTGAGTCACCTGGTTTTGGGGTTTTGCCAGAGTAACCTTAAACTATAACTTTTTTGAGCTCAATGACTTAGGCACTGTTTGGTCTGTCCTCAGAGTGGTGGATCCTCAGCAATCGGTGACCTCTGTGTGCTTCATCGGCTGGTGATGACTCGCTCTACTGGATGGATCAGCGTGCCTTTGTCATACATTTATTATTGTTACTGTTATTATTATTGTGTTGTTAATCTGTACATGCGGTATCTATTGCTTCGTCTGTCCACTCCTGGAAGAGGAGCCCCTCCTCTGCAGTCTTCCTGAGGTTTCTCCCATCCATTTTTTCCCCTGTTAAAAGGGTTTTGGGGGGAGTTGTTCCTTATCCGATGCGAGGGTCGCACTGCTTGCAGTGCACAAAGTTCAGAGGGATATCGTCCATGTGCAGATTGTAAAGCCCTTTGAGACATTGTTTGTGAATCTGGGCTATATAAAAATAAATAAACTTGAAACTTGAAACTATCTGACTACCCCCAGCAAAAATCTACCTATTTAACTCCCCTCCTAGTCTTCATGAGGCATAGCGGCGGGTAGTTATGCACTGTAGCCAGATGGCCTGCGAGAAGCCACCAGATAAACTGGCCACCACCCCGGAACAATGGATGTGCCCCCAAGTGAATTTAGGGAAAGAGAAAGAGGAACTCTAGCTGCCGTACCCCAACACTACAAATCCACCCGGGTGACACCGCAAAACCTGTCAGGGCGACCGCTCCAACAGGTAACACTCACAAACACATGGGTAGACCAGTGCTACAACCCTACGCGTATAACTGCACCAAACAGTGCCCCAAAAAATGTACAAAGCAATTCTAACTCACCCTAGTAGGTGCATTCCCGTATGTTCATGAACAAACAAAAGAAAATCAAACATACCAACTTGAATCAGACAAGCCCACAAGTTGTTACGGCCGGCTCGTAGACCGCAACAAATAAAAGGAGATGTACCTTGGGTGACTCCAAAAGATGACAAAAGTTTATTCAACAAAAAACCTTAATACAATAAAGCAGCGCGGCAGTAATCGAAAACCACAGTTGTCCTCCAAGTCTTCCACTGGACCGTCTGCTAGGGAAAGTAACCCGCGTCAGTGAATTGGCAGGCGGGGTTAAATAACCTGAGAGCACCAACCAGGTGTTCCCAGTTACTTGATGATGATCCTGCTCAGCTGTGGACCTGCAACACAAAGCAAAGACCTGGAAGGATCAAGGCCCCGGGGCCGTGACAATATGTGAAGCACAAAAATAATATAGTCATGCAGAGACACATACTGTATACTTTTATGATATATAATGGCCCTGTCATGTAACTATAATGTCTATACATGTCTGCAATGCAGTGGTACTTAAATCAGGGACCTTGTATTAAAATGCTGTGAGTAAATAACAAATCAATAATGACTTGTTGCCCTGTAAATCATGACATGCAGATCAATTTAAATGTAACATGTGAGAAAGCTCAAAATTTCTAATATAAAAACATTTTCACACTGTTGGATTTAAATGAATTTCAACTG
Organism: Antennarius striatus; assembly: GCF_040054535.1. Lineage (NCBI taxonomy): Eukaryota > Metazoa > Chordata > Actinopteri > Lophiiformes > Antennariidae > Antennarius > Antennarius striatus. The sequence goes on along the minus strand of NC_090783.1, from coordinate 8,028,942 downwards.
TAAATACATTATAAAGTGACCAACAATTTGATACAGCAAAACAAAAATGATTCTGGCAGCTGGCAATGGCTTTGGTTTCTCACAACTGTAAGTAAATTACAATTAGTAGTAAGTTAAAACTTGAAAAAGAGTTGGTTGTTTTGTCTCTTCGGGGCAGTGAAAAGAGGTTGTGAACACAGCACTGACATCATCTTTAAAGTTTAGTGTTAACGTTTTGTACTTTGGGCTATGGTGACTTTTAGAGATTTCTCAATACAAGCAGGTGCCTGTCTAAAGTGAAAGCTGATAGAGGGGAGTAGACACTAAACTTTGCCAAAAAGGAGCTGCATATTTCGAGTCTAATCTTTTGTAGGTCAATGACTGCCAGTGACCTCTTACACAATAATATATTGGGAATACTTCTTCTCCTTCTTTCGGTTTTTCCCTTCAGGGGTTGCCACAACGAATCAGCTGCCTCCATCTAACCCTGTCTTCTGCAGCCTCTTCTCTCACACAAACTACCTTCATGTCCTCTGTAACTAAATCCATAAACCTCCTCTTTTGGTTTTTTCCTCGAGGCCTCTCACGAAGGCAGGGTTAACCTACCCTGAGGTAAACCAGTGGTTCTGGGTTGCTTTATCCTTAACTTGGAAAAACCAGGGATTTCGGTTTCACAAACAGGTTTCAGGGTTAGTTTTTTGTAACCCAGAGTAAGTTGACCCGCAGTATAACAGATGAGACAACTCGAAAAAAAGCCATCATCAATGGAGCCCCGAGTCGACGATTCACCATGACGACGGACGAGACGCTCACCACAGCGCTTTACAGGAGTACAGATTTTAATTTATGAAAATGAAGACTTTGAGGACATTTTCAGAAGAAAGAGAACAGTGTTGCAGCTGCAAAGAAGAGTGACATGTCGTGGGAGTGAAGTGCTGCTCAAGTCGATGCGTAAGTTTAAACGTAGTCCGTTGCACTCACAGTAAAAAATACGTAGGTAAATGGCTTCAATAATAATTTATTAATTTATTTTATTTAGGTGCGATCCAGTGGGGGGGAAAGTGCACGTCAGCAGCTGAGAATGAAGTATAAAAACATTGTTCACACAGTTCAGACTTCTGCATCATCTTGTTAGGGATCCTCCTCATCCTCATTATGTTTGATATTGTACAGTAAATATTAAGTGGATGTCTGACTGTTCAATTGTTTTATCGCCAACATAACACTCTTTTCACGCACATAAATGCGCTCTCATCTACTGTATATCAGGTTCTGTTCAATAAGGAAATATATTTAAACATTTTATTGTTGCGTAAATAAAACAGTAAATCGACATACAGTATGCACATTACAAAAACAGCTGAGAAGGATATTCACACCATTGCGTACACCTATATTATACAAGAACTGAAATCAAGAGCTGACATGTAGCTCATTTGATACAGTAATAACCAAAACTGCTGTAGTTCTTACATCAGTTGCTGTGGCATTGTACTGCTTACAACCGTGTTAAGGTATTCCAAGTTTTATTTTCTGTCTGTTTTAGTCACATGATATACACAGGAGTTAATAATTGATAAAAACAAAACGAAATTAACAAGACATAGAAGAAAACAAAGGTGGTCTAATATTTTATGTTACTGATAGTTAACTTCCCATTGCTTCCCATTCTGGTGGAATACAGAGTGTGACATTTATCCTCTACTGAAGTATTAACAAATTCTCATCCTTTTTTAACAGAGCATGGTCCCAAATGCACAGATTATCACAGTGAAATAGACGCTCAGTGACTACCAGTGGTTCATTCTGTGGAATTCATATGTAACTATGTTTTAATGTCCTCCTCATGTATTCCCATCAATCTGCTGAAGACGTTTATAGAATTTACTTTCTAAAAAAGTAGAGAAAATATAAATGGGGTACAAGGAACTCCAGATTAGGAGGACAGATCCGGACATAGAAATACTGGAACACAAGTTAGAGGTGGGTGATGGTCACAGGTGAATCATGTTAAGTATGATAATGTTAACTATTGTAACGATAAAAAACCTAACTTTGTATTTGTCAGAAATATAGATGACCAAAGGAAGTGTGTATTGTATGTTTTTATTGCCCGCTGTGATGGTGGTGATGGTGACTCTGAAATGATTCTGGCAGATGGTGTCTGTCACTGCTCTGCCATCCTCGGTAGCAGGAATCATCCTGAAGTGTCGTAGGCTCTCTCCTGTATTGTATAGTGGATTCATTAGACTGGATTACACAATGAAGACAAGTGAATTATTGTGAAAATCCTTAGGTTACTGACCACAATACAGTCTGCTGCTCAGGTAAGACCATATATCCAAGAGTCAAGAACAGACCTAGACCTCCACATCAGAAATGTAGTCTGCAGCATCATGATCTGGACAGATGTTTATATATAATGCAGTCTTGAACATGTTGAAACAATGTTCAGTCTACAAGTACCTTGATGGGGATGTGGTACCGTCTGTGCAGCCAATTACATTGGGAAATCCTAAAATAAATTAAATTCAATAATCCAATTTTGAGGTTGGAGCACAACGTCATTAAGAGAATATCATTTGAAATTCATTTATCAGATTTCTGTTAAAGAAATCTGAGAAATGTAAACAGTAAAGTCCTGTTAGTGCTGCATGTGTCTGTCTGTTAGTGTAGTGTATGTCTTGTGGTATGTCCTGTGATGTCAGTGTTTCTTTTTCTCCTGGTGTTTATCCAGTATTATTTGTTATGTAATGCCTGAGCAGTGGATATATACAATTTTCTCCGGGATTAATAAAGTATCTATCTATCTATCTATCTATCTATCTATCTATCTATCAATACAAAAAAGATTTGAAAGATCTGTGCGCGCTCACATAAAAAGGGCGGAGGTTGCTGCATGTGACCAATCGCAAACATGCAACAAACCGGCCCAAGCCGCATATTTCACAACGGAGGAGCAAACAATGATAATTAATAAATACGAGCAATACAAATCAATAATCCAGGCAAAAAGAAACACAGTTGCAGCTGCCAAATGGCGCAAGGATCGCTGGCAAAAAATCGCCGACTGTGTCAATGCGGAAGTTAGTTCCATTATAATATTACTTCCCCACTATGACTGCACTTGTATATCTGGCTACAGAAACATTTGTGTGTTCCATAAATGTATGTGTGTACAACATTTTTTGTTATGGCATGTGATTATAGCCCCCGCGACTTTATGAATAGCTCTACATACTGTGTTCTTCCTGAGGTTTTTGGCATCGCCAAGAGAGTACATAAAAGTACCTATGAATGAATGAATCAATCCATGATTTACTTAAACAAATAATCAATTAATGGCATTTTATCTGTGGCTTGCTTGTAACCCATCCAACGAGGGATTTACGGACATCATAATAATTACGAACATCAATAAGAAATATATTAACTGTGGCGAAAAACCTCAGTGCAATGCACACTGTCAGCACGTGGTTGCGGTGCGTTAATTTACTGATGTAAGGCTCCAGCAGCTGACAGATGTAATGTAACCCCTCTCCCCAAAACCTGTACCCTTCATACAGTGATTGTTCAGGCAATTCGAACGGATTACAGCGATCTCTAAATATTCTCTCGCACCTGAGCGCTCTTCGCACAAGCTGTGCACCAAGATCCACCTAGTTCTCATAAAACGGACAGCCCATTTTCCAAGAGAACTTATTGGTCAGTAGGTGGGGCTGTTATACCTGCTGAGCTCTGATTGGTCAGTAGGTGGGGCTGTTATACCTGCTGAACTCTTATCCTGAACTTATCCTGCTCCGGAGCAGGTTAGGTGTTCAGCATAGTTTACCGCGACAACGTAGCCCGATAGAAAGTCAGCCACTTTTATGGTACCGAAAAGCCAGGGTTAAGCCTGAAGTTATTTTACTAAGCCGTAATCCAGCTTTATGGTAAAGGCCTCAGGTTATGTTCAGAGAGTCTGTTAATGCGGTAACAAACCCAGAGGTTCAGTTCACCTTGCTTCATGAAACAGGTCAGGGTTACTGCTCTAACTCTGGGTTAAGTTTCCTCCCTTTGTGAAAATGAAAGCCCTAGTTTTCCCTGATTTCACGGTGAACTCACCCTGGTTTTCGACTAAACCTGCTTTGTGAACGGCCCCATGTCACAACCATAGGTTCTGTGTTGATTTACCCAGAACTTGGAAACCCAGGGTGTTTGGTTTCACAAACGCTCCTCGGGGTTAGTTTTTGTAACCCAGGGTAAGTTGACCCGCAGTTTAACAGGCACGACGCCTGTTAAACTGCCGGTTCCATCATCAATGGAACCCAGATTCGACGATTCACCATGACGACGGACGAGACGCGCTCTGCGTTACTTTACGCAGTTGAAGTACAGATTGTAATCTACGTGTTGAAGACTTTGAGGACATATTGCGAAAAGAGGAACAGCGTTCCAGCTGTAAAGAAGAAAGAGATGACTTGAAACTGCTGCTCAAGTCAATGCGTACGTCTAAACGTAGTCCGTGGACTCACGGTAAAATTACGGAGGTAAGCGGCTTGAATAATAGTTTATTAAATGATTTTATTAGATGCAATCCAGCGGGAGAGAAGCGCACATGTCAACAGCTGAGAACGAAGTTTAAAAACATCGTTCACACAGGTCAGACTTCTGCTTCATCTCATTAGAGATCCTCTTCTTCCTCATTATAACATTAAGACATTGTACAGTAAATTATAAGTGGACGTTAAGCTTTCGGGTTGTTTTATTGCCAACAGAATGCTCTTGTCACACACATAAATGTGCTCTCATCTTTAGGCATTCCATGTTTAATTCTCTGTGTCTTTTAGTCAAATAATACATAATTGATGAAAAGAAAAATAAATTAACAGGAAATTGAAGAAAAGAAAGGTGGTCAAATATTTTCTGTTACCAATTGTTCCTATTGCTTAACATTCTGGTGCAATAAAGAGTGACATTTAGCCTCCACTGAAGGATCAACACTTTCTCATCCTTTTTTAACAAAGCAAGCTGGACAGTCCGTCACATGCAAGGTACAAATAGACTCTCGGTGAAGACCAGCGGTGAATTCTGTGGAATTCATATGCAACTGTATGTTTTGATGTCCAGCTATTTCTTAAAGAAGTTTATCGAATTCACTTTCTATGAAATACAGACATCAGATAAGAAAATGTTTCTTTGGACCTCCAGATTAGGAGGGCAGATTTGAACATACAAATAGTGGAGCACAAGTTAGAGGTGAGTTGTTCACAAGTGAATCATGTTGAATATTAGAATGTTCACCACTGAAACGATCTAAGAAATTACTTTGTATTTGTAAGTAATAAAGATGACCAAAATAAATGTATATTGTATGTTTTTATTGCCCGCTGTGATGGTGGTGATAGTGACTCTGGAATGATTCTGGCAGATGGAGTCACTGCTCTGCCACCCTGGATAGCTGGCAGGTGGACGGGGTCATTACCGGGGTGTTCAGTTTGTGGGGTAGGGTGTTGTTCTCATCTAATAGTGGCAATACTACTATGAAGAACAGGACTGCATCAGAGGTCCTCTCAGGAAATATCCTGAGGTGTCATAGACACTGGAAACAGCCTTTCAGCAGCCTATGGTCATCTCCACCCGGGCTCTCGTCCTGCAGTGAACCCATTTGAAGTTCTGTTGCGGACCTGGGTTAGTAAGGGGTCAGCAGTCTCGGTTGGCATGGGTAACCCCTGTCCCCCAGAAAACAACCATCAGACTCTCCTGTGATGGAAAGTAGATTCATTAGAGTGGATTAAACGATGTAGACAAGTGAGTTATTGTGCTAATCTTTAGTTACTGCATTAGTCTGTTGCTCAGGTGAGACTCATCATACACCCGTGAGTCAGGAACCAATCAGGACCCCTCTGTCTCCACGTCAGTACTGAGGGGAGTTCCTCCCCACCCCTGCTGCTTATGCTTGCTCTGGAGTGTTCTGTTGGGTTTCTGTCTGTTAAAACTCTTTGAAATGTCTGCTGATGTGATCAGGCCCTATACAAATAAGAGCGGAAAATGTAGTTTGCAGCATCACATGCGATCTGGACAGATGTTAGTTTATCTATGATGCAGTCTTTAACATGCTGAAACAGTAGTCAATGTACTTGTACCTGCATATATTTGCTGTGAATTGTCATCCTCTTCCCATCATCATCTTCATTATGTGAGGGAGCCTTGATGGGAATATGGGTACCGTCTATGGCAGCAAATTACATTGGGATATCCGAAAAGACATTAGTGTTACTAACATTGCAGCACAGTATCATTAAGAGAACATACTTTCAAATTAATTTATCAGATTTCTACATCATTCGCCTGCAGTCCTGTGGAACTCCTCCTTGATGATTCTGACGGTTTTCTCTCCAGGGATATAGAAAAACTGAGGTAAAAGTTTAGAGGCGAGGCGCACTCAGCATCTCCCACATTATATAGGAAAATTACCATTTGCAAATAAAATGATAAACTGAACGGAGCGCTACACCCAGCGCTGCTGCAGATGTGAGGATGGATCAGGTGTGTGTTTGTGTGTGTGTGTTGGGACGTGAATCGATACCAGTCATAAAGAGAACTGTCTGGATATGACTGGACATCTGAACGCGATACAAAAATATTTAATTCTCTTTGAATTAATGCTGAAACTCCATCAATCAATCAATCAATCAATCAAGTTTTATTTATAAAGCGCTTAATCACATCGACAGACATTCCAAAGTGCTCCAACAGGCAGAAAAAAACCCAACAGAACCCTCCAGACCATAAACAAAGCTTATGTCAAGGGGCTCCATGTCAAACGAACATGCCATGTTTGCCTCTAAAATACCTCTAAAATATGGAGTTATTCATAAAACCTTACTTCGGTCAAACTCTCCGTCCGACAGAATTAGGAAATGAAGCCGCACGAGTGGCGGTGAAAGGAGGGCGGAGTCAAAAGAAACTCTGGGTTTGTGGAATAAAACCTGCTACTTACCAGGTTATGTTCAGAGAGTCTGTTACTGCGGTAACAAACCCAGAGGTTCAGTTTACCTCGCTACGTGAAACAGGCCAGGGTTACAGCTCTAACCGTCGGTTAAGTTACCTCCCTTTGTGAAACCGAAAACCCTGGTTCTTCCTGATTTCAGGGTTAACTGACCCATAGTTTCCACTGAACCTGCTTCGTGAGGCTAGCTTCAGAGTCTATTACTGTGGTAACAAACCTAGAGGTTTACTTACCTCGCCTCGTGACAATGGGCTAGATTTACTCCTCTGACTCTGGATTAACTTACCTCCCTTTGTGAAACTGAAAACCCTGGTTTTCCCTGATTTCAGGGTTAACTTACCCAGGTTTTCCACTCAACCAGCTTTGTGAAACGGGCCCACTGTGTCTATACTAAACAACATTTCTGGTCTCTCCAGTTTTGTACACCTTTCCTTTCATTTTAGCTGAAACTCTTCTATCACAGATGACACCTGACACTTTTCTCCACCCGTTTCATTCTGCACCTCTTTCCCACACTCTATTACTCTGGACTGTTGACCGTAAGTACTTAAAATCATCCACCTTCTTAATCTCTTCTCCCTGTAACCTCACCCTTCCACTTGGGTCCCTCTCATTCATACACATGTACTCTGTCTTACTGCAGCTAACCTTCATTCCTCTCCTTTCCAGGACAAACCTCCACGTCTCTAGCTTCTCCTCCACCTGTTCCCTGCTCTCACTACAGATCACAATATAATTTTCAAACGTCATAGTCCATGGAGATTCCTGTCTAACCTCATTTGTCAGCCTGTCTATCACCATAGCAAACAAGAAGGGGCTCAAAGCTGATCCGTGATGCAGTCCCAGTATGGCATGAAACCATACTGCTACTCAAAAATGATAACTTCTGCCCTTAGTCTAGCTTCCACTAGTCTTTCCCATAGCTTCATTGTATGGCTCATCAGCTTTATTCCTCTATAGTTGCCACAACTCTGCACATCTCCCTTGTTCTTAAAAATGGGCACCAGCACACTTGTCCATTCCTCAGGCATCTTTTCACTATCTAAGATGTTGAACAACCCAGTGAGAAACTCTACTGCCACCTCTCCTAGACACTTCCATAACTCCACAGATGTGTCATCAGGACTGAGTGCCTTCCAACTCTTCATCCTCTTCAATACCCTCCTCACTTCATCCCGACTAATCTTTGGTACTTCCTGGTCCACAACAGTCACCTCTTCTAGTCTTTGTTCTCTCTCTTTTTCCTCTTTCATCAACTCTTCAGAGTACTCTTTCTATCTTTCCATCACAATACGGGAACCTGTCAATACACTGCCATCCCTATCCTTATAACTTTAACCTGCTGCATGTCCTTCCCAACTCTGTCTTGCCAACCTGTTTCTCCCTCCTTACTGTCTAACCTAGCATACAAGTCATCATAAACCCCTTGTTTGGCCTTTGCTACCTCTACTTTCACCTTACGCTGCATGTCCCTGTACTCCTGTTTACTGTCCTCAGTCCTCTCAGTGTCCCACTTCTTCTTAGCTAACCTTTTTCTCTGTATACACTCGTGTACCTCCTCGTTCCACCATCAAGTCTCCTTATCTACTTTTGTTCCAGATGAAACACCAAATAATCTCCTAACTCTCTCCCTGATCACATTAGCTGTCCATGTAGTTGTCCAGTCATGTGGAAGCACCTTCTGACCACCCAGAGCCTGTCTTAACTTCTTCCTAAAAGTCATGCAACACTCCTATTTCAGCTTCCACCATTTTGTCCTATGCTCTGCATTTGCCCTCTTCATCTTCCTCACCACCAGAGTCATCCTACACACCACCATCCTATGCTGCCTGTCACTACTTTGCAGCCACTGATCTCCTTCAGATTACACCGTCTACAGAAAATGTAGTCTAGTTGTGTGCCCCTACGTCCACTCTTACAGGTCACTCTATGATCCTGCCTCATCTGGAAGAAGGTATTCACTATAGCTGTTTCCATCCTTTTTGCAAAGTCAACCACCATCGTTCCTTCTGCGTTCCTCTCCTGGATACCAAACCTGCCCATCACCTCCTCATCGCCTCTGTTACCTGCACCAATATGTCCATTGAAGTCTGCACCAATGACAACTCTCACTTCTAGGTATGCTCTGCATCACTTCATAAAAATCCAACCAGAATTTATCTTTCTCCTCCAGCTCACATCCTACCTGTGGAGCATACCCACTAACAACATTGAACATCACAATTTCGATACCTAGCTTCAAACTCATCACTCTAGCTGACACTCTTTTTACCTCCAGGAAATTCCTAACAATCTCCTCCTTCAAGATAACTCCTACTCCATTTCTCTTCCCACTTACACCATGATACTAGTAGAATAACTTGAACCCTGCTCCTAAACTTCTAACCTTGCTACCTTTCCACCTGGTCTCCTGGAATTACAGTATATCTACCGTCCTCCCCTGTATCATGTCAACCTACTCTCTACCTTTTCCTGTCATAGTTCCAACATTCAACTTCCCTACTCTCAGTCCTATACTCTTGGTGTTCCACTTTTCTCTGTTCCTACGAACACACTTTCCTCCTCTCCTCCGACCTCTAGTAGTTCAATTTCCACCCTCTACAGGTGAACAGCACCAATTGCGGTCGTTGTTAACCCGGGCCTCGACCGATCCGGTGTGGAAGTCATATATTTGATTTGCATGTTTGGTTTGGAAAAAGTTTTACATTGGATGCCCTATCTGACAAAACCCTCTGTATTTATCTGGGCTTGGGACAGGCACAATAAGACACTGGCTTATACCCTCTTGCGGCTACATTAATACATTGTTAATACAAAAGAGCTAATTATAGTTACTGTAACTAAAATTTATTCCTACTAAATGAACGACCCTAATGTTAAAAAAATTCAAAGAATTTCACTCTGCCTCAAGGCCAAATTACATGAAAATAGAGATGCAGGGCAGTTCAAAGACTTAATTGAATCTTTTTATTTATTTTATTTTTTGCTATCAAAATAAAGGATCATTGCTTTTACATAGTTGATGAAATGGTAACAAGAATCTGCTTACACTTCAAAGAAGTTGATGTGGAGCAGATACTGGGGGTACACAACTATGTTGCTGTAAAATGCAGATCCTTAGTCTTGGCACCGCAACTCAATTAATCCCTACTGTCTGATGTGCTACACACATATAGCAGCTGTTCATAGCTATTGTTCAGGATTATAGTTCCATTGTGAAAAAAAAAAAAAATCTTTAACATTCTTTCGGCAGCATTGTAGAGAATTTGTAAAGACCACATGGGTTAGCATAAGGAGCTCATGTTGATGACTCATCGGGTTGATGGTAGGAATAGGGCTGCCATGAAACCAGCAGTGATGTTACACAGAGAGAGTGGGTGAAAGGACAAAATAATTTAGGTTTTAAATCCCTCGATAAACAAATGAGATACTGTATAAGTTAGAGAATGAGCTTTAGTGGTGCTTGTAGGCATACTTTTATGCTAGGTAAACTGTCTCCATCCTGGTCTTGCCTTTAAAACTCATTTACAGATTCCAAGCTGTAGCTCTGTATATAACACATAAGAATGCATTGATCATATTATTTTGGACAATGGTGGCACACTGGCGTAGTGGATAGCACTGCTTCTTTAAATTAGAATACACCTTAGTACCATTGTCTGTGTTACTGTGTGTGTTTCTGAAAGCATACAATAGAGGGCACTTGATAATCCTGACTTGCCCATGGGTGTGGATGTGAGTTTGAAAAGTCATTTACAATTCTATGTAATGATCTTGTGTCAAACTGAAAAAAATTGGACTTGGTGTACACTGCGTTTTGCTCAATCTCAGGTATGATAAGTTCAAGCCCTAAGGGAAATATTTAATGGGCAAGGTCTAATGGATAACAGCAGCAGTTCAAAATTATAACAAACAATAACAGTAAACAGGATGTACTGTATTGTGCTATTTTTCTGGTAACTATGCTTCATTTCAAGTATTCACATTGATCTGTTATACTGTGTAGAAAAATACAACTGCAGTACTCTCTACTTTGTGTGTTTTTATCTCACCCAAACTGCTCGAACTGTTATATCTGATAGCAAAATGGTGTCAAATGTGACATGAAGTGTACACTCTTCATATGCATTAGACTTTGTTTATTTATTAAAAAAATGCTCACTAGCTTAACTATGCTTCAGTGAGACTGGTAATCCAACTGCACATTGATTTGTACGTCTCACTCAAAAACATTAACTCCATTTTCTGCTTCAGCAAAGTGAAATAAAAGACTCAAAGACAGTTCCTTGTGACAGTCTCCATGACAGAAATGTCCATGACAACTGCTGTCCAGTCCGCAAAGATTGCCGAACATCACATTTTTTGCTCTCTGTCTAAAATACCGTATATACTCAAGGTGATTGAGGGCGAGGACATTAAGCAACAGGTTGTTCTCCACAGGTGCCGTGCTTTAACCCATGGATGTGGTGTTTTGGATTAGGTGCAATGATCTTGGCAAGGTGCCGTTGTCATTACCAATGACACATCAATACTTCCTAGGCCCATTCTGCACACAATGCTCTTCATCTTTTTCTCCTACATGTATTCCTATTGAGTATGTCACATATTGTGAAATAATGTTAACAGTGTATTGCTTTGGGTCATTAGCACCTCATGTGTCAAGTTTGGAGTAGATTGGATGGATGGTTGTCACCACAGGCCAATTACAGACAGGAATTCTTGGGAAGTTAGATGTCACTGCTGAGGCGTGACAGAAATCAACTGATACAGCCTATTGTGTTGGTACTCTCCATGCTTCCTTTGTTCCTAGGATCTCATATAGAAATTGTAATGTGAAATATGAACCATTTTTTCTTTACTCTTGAAAGTACTCTTTGCTGCATAGTGGAGACAGACCTAATTCCCATTTCAAAGGCCTCAGGAACATGCTAGGACAATGGACATAACACAATCAGCCCTTTGGCCCAAGTCTAATCCTCTTCTAATTCTACACTGGTAATCCTGTATCTGAGCTGAAATGTGATCTTAAAGGGACAATGAAGAAAGGTTTACTGCCAAGGTTGAGAAGACAAAGTACATGTCTGATAACCTGCGTCCTTCATACCAAGCTTTTCATATATAATTGTACAGTATAAGGGCAATAGGAATGAACAGAAACAAACCAGAACTTGACAAAAAGCCAATTGTTCCAGAGTCTTACATAAGGCTGTTACAAAATGCAAACAAACACTATAGGTGAATAGCATGTATTATGTGGCATCAATTGATTATTTGCCTCACTAATACAATAAAACATTTTGTACAAAAATTAAAATGTCCACTGAAGTTGGATGCATAGTTTTATATTGACCACAAATGACAAATTATTTTACAAAGTTTTTTTTGTTTTTTTTTGTTTTTTTGTTGAACTGCATTCATATTTGAAAAAAAAAATGCATCTGCTTTTAATATTTTAATTTCCTGCTTCCCGGTTTTTGGAGGACAAAATGTAAATATTTAGTAAATATATATAAAATAATTATTTAATAATCATTTGATTTTTAACTTTTATCATCTGGAACTGTGTTGAATGTCACTGTTCAACAAATGGCAATGGTAATCCATGGAAATGAACCTGTATCCTACTTGCCATTCAAAACATTTATGACACATACTTGAAATTGTAATGTGTCATACTGACCAGTTCCTTCTCCGAGTGGGGAATGAGGTCCTTCCACAAGTGAAGGAGTTTAAGTAACTTGGAGTCCCGTTTACGAGTGAGGGAACAATGGAGCGTGAGATTGGACGGAGAATTGGGGCAGCAGGAGCGTTATTGCAGTCGCTTTACCGTACTGTTGTCACAAAGAGGAAGCTAGGCCGAGAGGCAAAGCTCTCCATCTACCGTTCAGTCTTCGTTCCTACCCTCATCTATGATCATGAGCGATGGGTCATGACCGAAAGAACGAGATCGCGGATACAAGCGGCTGAAATGGGCTTTCTCAGGCAGATAGCTGTTGTCTCCCTTAGAAATAAGGTGAGAAACACTGCTGTTTGCGAGGGGCTCAGAGTAGAGCCGCTGCTCCCTCGCGTGGAAAGGAGTCAGTTGAGGTGGTTTGGGCATCTGGTGCGGATGCCTCCGGGACGCCTCCCTAGAGAGGTGTTTCTGGCACGTCCAGCTAGGAGGAGACCTCAGGGCAGACCCAGGACCAGGTGGAGGGATTATATCTCAACACTGGCCTGGGAACGCCTGGGATCCCCCAGTCAGAGCTAGTGGATGTGGCCAGGGAAAGGGAAGTTTGGGGTTCCCTGTTGAAGCTGCTGCCCCCGTGACCCGACTACAGATAAGCAGTGGAAGATGGATGGTTGGGTGGATGGATGGATGACCAGTTCCAAAACAACCAAACCAACAAACAAAAACACAAGCAAGCAAACAAACAAAAAACTGTGGATTTTACAGAAAACTTGCTTTGTTGCCTGAGGGTATTTTAGAGAAATTTAGAATCACTGCCACATGGTCGGCACACAAACTTGTCTTAGAATTTGATGTTGAAATAAAAAGTAATTTACAGTAATGCATTACAATGTAACTCACAGAATGAAAATGGATAACATATCTGGATGCATATCTTACAGGGGAATTTCCCTTAAAGCAGTGCCATTGATTATTTACACCGTTTATTTTTGAGACAATGCTGCTGGGTGATGCTTATTAAGAATACTGTAGAAGCCCTGATAAATATTGCTGTAGGCTGAGTGAGATGCTCAGTGTACTGCAAACCTTGATACATTTTCCTGATATACTCTCCTTTTATTCTGTCAGAGTGGACTGTTTAATTATTTATGGTACAACGTCACCATGAAACTGCAGCACTGTTTATTTTGCCTCTGGGCACATTACCCTTGTCATGCAGGGTCATTATCTTTTGGCTATTCCTTGCTTGGCTTCATGTTTTCTAATCTTTTCTTTCAATATTTTCTGTCCCTCAAGGAGAAACTCACTATGCTGGAAGTGAAGGCTGCAGCAACATCAATGCTTTCATGGTGAAATCAGGATGAATGTTCATAACACTTCTGCAAAGGAACAACTTAAGACACATTACGAGTTGAAAAGAAATTTAACTTTTGTTACCTTACGAGGCTTTCTGCAGTAAGGACTTTAATTATTGATTTTAGACTGTTAAAAATCAGTCATAATAAGTTTAGAATTTAGAACACAGCTGACAGTTTTCAAAAGGAACTATTTTCTAAGCTTGCTAAGGTAACTTGAACAAAAGAGTGCACTCAAAACTAAGACTAATTAATATAAAACCCCAGGTATTTGTGTTGGTATTTATATTCTATTTTCTTTATTTTTCACATTATAGGGTTGGTTTTGGGACGTAAATATTAATATATTTTCGAAACTAATATCAAAGTTTTTGTGTGTTTTTGCTTCCTGGTTATGGTGTGTTGTGTAGCATTTATTATTGTTAAGGGTTAAACTCCAGACATATTCCCTTTAGCCTCTGTTAGTGAGAATCATAATTATTTCCTAGACTGTTAATTAACACGGAGATGGCTCTTTCACCATATGAGTATGAATTTAAGTTTGAATAGATTTAAATCTTTATTTATAGTTAAATAAAGGGTTTTAATATTTTACGAGCCGATGGTGAAAGGGTTACATACTCAAAAAAAAATATACGCAACACTTTTGTTTTTGCTCCCATTTTTCATGAGATGGACTTAAAGATCTATAATTCATTCCAGATACAATATTGCCATTTCTCTCAAACATTGTTCACAAATCTATCTAAATGTGTGATAATGAGCACTTCTGCTTTGCTGAGATAATCCATCCCACCTCACAGTTGTGCCACATCAAGATGCTGATCTGACATCATGATTAGTGCACAGGTGTACCTTATACTGCCCACAATAAAAGGCCACCCTGAAATGTGCAGTTTTGTTTTTTTTCTTTATTGGGTCTGGGGACTCGGAACCATTCAGTATCTGGTGTGACCACCATTTGACTCATACAGTGCAACACATCTTCACATAGTTTATCAGATTGTCAATTGTGGCCTGTGGAATGTTGGTTCACTCCTCTTCAATGGCTGTGTGAAGTTGCTGGATATTAGTGGGAACTGGTACACACTGTCGTATACGCCGGTCAAGCACATCCCAAAGATGCTCAATGGGTGACATGTCCGGTGAGTATGCTGGCCATGCAAGAACTGGGACATTTTGTGTACAGATCCTTGCAACATGGGGCCGTGCATTATCTTGCTGAAACATGAGGTGATGTTCACGGATGTATGGCACAAAAATGGGCCTCAGGATCTCATCACTGTATCTCTGTGAATTCAAAATGCCATCAATGAAATGCACCTGTGTTCTTCGTCCATAACAGATGCCTGCCCATACAATAACCCCACCACCACCATTGGCCACTCGATCCACAACATTGTCATCAGCAAAGCGCTCACCCACATGACGCCACACACACTGTCTGCCATCTCCCCTGAACAATGTAAACCGAGATTCATCCGTAAAGAGAATACCTCTCCAACGTGCCAGACGCCATCGAATGGGAGCATTGGCCCACCCAAGTCTATTACGGTGATGATCTGGAGTCAGGTTAAGACCCCGATGAGGACAACAGGCACACGGTTTCTGACAGTTTGTGCAGAAATTGTTTGGTTATGCAAACCAATCGTTTCAGCAGCTGTCTTGAGTGGCTGGTCTCAGACGGTCTTGGAGGTGAACCTGCTGGATGTGGAGGTCCTAGGCTGGTGTGGTTACACGTGGTCTGCAGTTGTGAGGCTGGTTGGATGTACTGCCATATTCTCTGAAACGCCTTTGGAGACGGCTTATGGTGGAGAAACGAACATTCAATGCACGGGCAACAGATCTGGTTGACATTCCTGCTGTCAGCATGCCAATTGCATGCTCCCTCAATACTTGTGGCATCTGTGAAATGTGCAGTTTTGTCTCATAGCAAAATGCCAGTGTGGCCTTTTATTGTGGGCAGTATAAGGTACACCTGTGCACTAATCATGTAAGATCAGCATCTTGATGTGGTACACCTGTGAGGTGGGATGGATTATCTCAGCAAAGCAGAAGTGCTCACTATCAAACACTTTGACAAATTTGTGAACAACGTTTGAGAGAAATGGTAACATTGTGTATCTGGAATGAATTATAGATCTTTTAAGTCAATCTCATGAAAAATGGGAGCAAAAACAAAAGTGTTGCGTTTATATTTTTTGCTGAGTGTAATTATGTTAGAAGCCTGTGGTAACTTTTTTGAGTTCAAAATCAAATTGATGAGCATGTTCTTATGGTTTTTATGTGGTTTTTACATGCAATGAAATATAATTTGTTCCATTTTCAAATTTAACTGTTTTTTGGCCCAATAAACTCCCTTGAAGAGTGGCATAAGTGACACAAACTATATAATTATGTTAGAAGCCTATGGCAACCTTTTGGGAGTTCAATTCTATGAGCATGTTTTTGGTTTTTATGTGCCATAAAATACAATTTTTCTATTTCCGAATTTTACTATTTTGCTCCAATATGTCAATATAAGTTATAGGGAAATAAAAACTATATCTTCATACAGCTGAAGTTGTGCTGAAGATAAACATACCAAGCATGGGTATGTTAAATCATTTTTAATGTGGTGGAGACAAATACTGTATCAAAAGTACCAAAAAACAGCCAAAATAAGTTGGGGCTGTAAGGGTTAAAATTTATTTCGGTAAGACCAAAATTGAAAAACAAAAACAAAACTACAATCAGTGCTGTATACAACGTAGGAGAATAGTCAATGATGTAATAAATAATGTGTAGATTGAGGTGTTACACCATGATTTGAGTAGAAAGACCACTACTTCTATATGTAATACAACAGTCAGACAAATTTCGAAATAAAACAAACCCTTTCATGATCCAAAAGTCACAGTATGTCACAACATGAGAAATATGTCCTGAAGTTTGATTTTGAATGTGTAAATGGAGCCCTGCTTATGCAAAACTGATGGTAGTTATTTCCCTTCATATCTTTTTTTCAGTTCTTTGACTTGCAGAGTGATACTGTTTTAGAAATACATCTCTGAAGATGTCTGAACATTTCATTTATCTCTTGTTACAATACCAAAAGGCAGAAGAAAGGCCAGGACCAGGATGCTGAGATTATGAGTAGTTTGTTTTTCACATGGTACCAACCTAAAATCTCCTTACTCAGGGAAAAGCTAGCGGTAGCAAAGTAACAACAGAAAATCACCTTACTCAGGGAAATACTTTTGAAGGCAGAACCAAAAAGAACCACTAGCAGAACTCAAGACGGGTACGCATGGCAGGAAGCTCGGCAAAGCTCAGAGTTCATAACCAAGGCAATCTTCCTGCACTGAAAAAAAGGATCAGCCAGTTAAAAAGAGGGCTCAGGTTAATCAGCCTGATAAGGCACAGGTGAGAAAATGGGGTTCTTGCCCACGAGTTTGGCCCCGCCTCCTATCACGCTCCGACACTACAACACAGACTACTGTACATGACACAGACAACACCAAACCATGAAATATCTCCCGTCATTGCCATAGCCAGTATTTAGCTTTTCCAAACTCCCACTTCAGGATGGCACGGTGGTACTGTCCCCTCTTTTCTGTGTGGTTTTGAGTCCACACGGAAAGGAGGTGTGTGAGCCTCATGTGTGCGTGGGTTTGGGTTCTCTAGCTCCCTCCGACCTTCAAAAACATGCAGCTTAGATGAATTAGCCATGTCAAAGTGTCCATAGGTGTGAGTGGTTGTTTGTCTTTTGTGTGGCCCCGCAATCAACTGACATCTTATTCAGAGTGTACCTCTCCTCTCGCCCGTACCCCGGTGAGAGAGGTTCGGGCAGAGCTGTAACCAGCAAAAAGGAGAAGCAGCTGAAGAGATGGTTAGTTGTCTCGTCTTCAAGAAAATGAATGAAAAATACGTACAGTAGTTGGTCCACAACCTTTCTTCGCTAATAGTTATATTACTATTCATTGATTGCTTTTAATTTATTTTTTTTTTTGGAGACCAAAATTACCGACCAGCATGTTTAACAGCAGAGAAATCTGTCTTGATTATCTTAAAAAACATGAAATATTTATTCGTATTTCCAGATGAATGATGTGCACCAACATGGTGTAAAGATTGTCTTTGGATCATTGCTGATCGAACAGTTAAAAACATGTGACAGAATCAATTATATTCTACAAAAAGACACACACACACACACACACACACACACACACACACACACACACACACACACACACACACACACACTATAAGATTATGTGTGCAACCGATTGATCATGTGGAGGGTGTTCATCAATATGGGTTTCATAAGAGGATGGACGGATGTTTGTTGGATGGATGGATGCAGAGTGCAGCTAATCTAGGCATGTGCTCACAGATAAGAAGCTGCATCCGGTCTTTGGGATGGAGAGAGATGAGTGGTGATTATTCATGCCACTGTCTTGTGAATGCTTCGATTTGATAACTGAATCCAAACCTGCATGGTGTATGACAGACCAACTGGCAGCCATGAGAGAGGTCTTATAAGCCATAAGTGGTTCCATTATCTTCACATCCCTGGAACTGAAGTGACAGAGAACAAGCAAAAGGACTCTTTCATTAGTTCAGTGATGTATGTTCTGTATGTATTTGTGTATGTATATTTATCTCATCTGTGTTGTTCTTTACCCACCAAACAAATGTCTAAAAAATGGTACTGTATGTTTTGTAGTTAATTATTAGTAGTTTGTTCCAGCAATGTTCAATGGGAAAAAAAAACATGACTGTTCGGAGTGTCTTCAGTTTAAACCATATTTTGTGCATTTCTTATTTACACATATTATTTACCTCAAGCAATTACAATATTCATTAATTTATCTTCTTGACGATCCAAAACTACCTAACACAGCTGGCTACTACCTAGAGATGGGCTACACCCCAGAAAAGACACCAGCTCATTGTAGGCAATTATAATATAATATTCTAATAATAAGTAACTTAATTTAAAAAAGCGATTATCAATGGCCAGTTTTAATATAAGAACATATACAGCCTTTGTGCACTATAATGAGAAAAAAAAAGAAGATAATCACAATATTTATGGTGAATGACAGGTTGTTCATGTAAATTAGGATTTAGGTTTAAGACACATTTAAGCTTCTTTGGGGGATTACTGAAGGCGGGAGGTGGTTATACTGAAGTGGTATGTTTTGTAGAAATTTAAATACTGTCTACAGAATGTCTTTTCATTACAAAAAAAACAAACATATTTGTCCAAATCAAACAATAATCAGGCATTTTATTATACCACAAAGCTACTGTAAAGAACAGGAGAGTTAACCACCACATCAAGCCAGTTAAAGGATTTTGAACCAATCACGGGCAGGGCTGTTTATTACATGAATATTTAATCTTTCAAAATGTCAATCTAATTTCATGTTGAACACTAGGCCATACATTCTAAGTCATTCAAGGAAATCATCAATATTTAAATTACTGTTATTTATTTCTCACTGACCTGGGCTTGCACTAGGAGCTAGTATGAGTAAGCCACTGTGGCTCAGTGTAAAATAATTGAGTAAGCCACAAAAAGCCACACTGTGTCCAAGACAGTGGTGTAGCGCGCAGATAACCAAAGCTCGTCTTGGGGGGATCTGGGGGGCCTTCCCCGGGAAATTTTTTAGAAAATGGGGTTGTTTTCCTGCATTCTGAGGGCAAAATCTTCTGTTCAGTTTACCTACAAAAATCAAAAAGTCAACAGTTCAAGCTTAACTATCTTTATTTCTGTCCTACTTTATGCAGGTGTAAATGTGAGATTCGACAATTGAAAACTTCCATTCACTATGTGAAGATAGTCATACAAAATATTACTCAATGTTTACTTGTAAATTGTACTTGGACTAGAAGACATTTTAACTTTGACCACCACCACCACCTTTGGTATGCCATAGTTTATTTTATGGTTTGTTTTTTTTTATTCAATAACATGATTTTTCATTTCAATTTAAAAAGGCATGAAAAATAGCAAGCGAGGTGAATACACATTTACATGCATCGCTGGTTATTCCTGCTGGTCATAGGGAACAAAAGTCTAAGACTACAAAAAAGTATTGATAATATCTTTCATTTACCTTCTGATCGGTCTGTCACCACCCCTCCCCCCTCTCAGCATTCACCATTTGTTTATTAATGAGGACTTTAACACAAACTCTACTATAAAACACTAGATTCTTTTGATCGATCGTCCTTGCCTTGCCGTACACCAATTTGCAGGTTCAGCTTGTAAAAAAACAATATTTTTGTTTTTCATTGGACGAGAGGAGGTCATGACCCAAGTGCATATTTAATGATCGGGAGCGTTCGGGTCACTTAGGCTATTTCCTTCGGCATGCTTCGGCTAAATTCCATCAGCATGCGGAAATAGCGGCGCTATTTTCGCTAGCGCTGCTCGCTAGTGGAAGTAGCGGCGCTAGTACCCCTCGCTAAAGGAAATAGCGGCACTAGCTCTGCTTGCTAGCGGAAATAGCCTAGCGGAAATAGCGAGCAAAAAAGTTGTAAGTTTTAGCCTTTCTTCCGTAAAAATAAGAACGCCATTGTGGCTACACAGTCTAAAAACCTTGTCGCCAATATGGAATTTACTTTGCCTTTGGCGAAGTGGCGAATGGCTAGCGCAAGCCCAGCTGACTTTTGACCATATTATGTATTTTTAACTTAATGTCATTCAGCTGCCAGATGTTCAACAAGACTGTATTACAAATATTTTGACCTAAAGTGGTCCTAATCTGTGGTCCTAAATATCAGCTTTTCAAAATCGCTCATCTGAGCTACTCACAAAATGCTTCATTTCAGGCCTCCGGCTGTAGTATGTTAATGAGCTCTGCTGGTCCACGCCTCCTTCACCTGGGCCACGCCCCTCTGAAGTAGAGCGTTTGGCTAATGGGACACTGACCGGCATTAGGTTTGTTATGATTATAGCGTTTGGAGAACCCATTGTGTCGGCGTACATTTATGACCCTGAGTCGGACCCAGAAGCGGGGGCTCCTAAAGAAACACCAACGGTGCGGCTGCAGCAGGACGTTTCCGAATGGTTAGTACGTGTGAACGTTACTTAGTTGGTTCTGTGTTGTTTTGTTGTGTAACCTACGTCATCACAGGACGTTAGAATCGTCCGGTAGCTACTTTTGTTTCTACTCCTGCCTCTCATCGCACAGTAATAATGTCATATGTCTTAGTATGTATTTTGTATATGTGCCGATATGTTGACTGCTAAAAAGTTGCTGTATTTCTATAAGTAACAGTAAAGTCTGTTGGTGGTTCTGATAGTTATTACCATGTGGCTAATGCTAGCTTCTGCTCACGGCTAAGTTACTTTATTTTTCTATCACATTGATTTAACCCGTTACTAAGCTGTTAAATAATTGAAGTAGTCCTCTGTGACAAGACACACGGAGCTGACACCTGCCACCATCACACCAGGTTAATGGTGAATTGATGTAACCATATTGCAGTGATGCCTTTATCTGCTCTATTTTGAGGTGTCTTCACCTGTCGTACAGGTGTTCCTGTGGACACTGTGAATGTATGCCAACAGAAGCAGAAAGCATCTGCTGTTTGGAGATACAAGTAGCAAGCTCACAGCTAAACCGCAAAGTTATGTCTCTACGGCATTCGGCTACTTTTGCAATTGTACATTCAAATGACCTTTACCATGTTTTTCACTGTAGGTTAGGAGCCGTCTGCAGGAGGTTGATGAAGTTCCGTGCATGACTCAACATCCTGGGTTCCAGCCTGTGTGCCTAAACGTTTACACCCTACAAACGGCCGGTCATGTACTGAGGGCTGAGTATGGCCCTTCACGTCTAATACGAATACATCGGTAAGTCGTTCTTTGAAAAATGTCGGAATAAAAACTAGTTATGTCTTGTTTTGCTTCATTAGGCATTCCTTCCATTCCATTGATCACGATGGCGCTGCGGATGGACGCCTCGGTACAGAGCTCTCTCTTGTTCTACTTCATTTTGTGTTTTTTGTCGACCTTCGGGTCTTTTTCTGAGTGCTATCCCATCACCTACTCCTCTGAAGAACTGCTGGCCATCAGACAGTTCTTACCCGGTAATTTTATTCCGCAGTTTGCGTCAGATCCGAGCAGTTTTGCGGAGATCTTGATCGGCGGAGCTGCGGCCCTTTATGGGTTGCGGCCACGCAGATGTCGGGGTAAGAGAGCTGGCGTGCTGGTGAGACTCCGCCAGCAGGGATTCAGGACCCCGCTGCCATCAATACATCTGGCTAACCTCCGCTCACTACCCAATAAACTGGACGAGCTGAACCTCCTCTGCGGGAAAAATATGGACTTTGCACGTTCCGCTGCCCTGTGTTTCACTGAAACTTGGCTCAGTGAATCGATCCCCGACGGCGCTCTGCATCTGCCGGACTTCCAACTTCACAGAGCGGACCGCGTCAAGGAGCGGTCGGGGAAAACCAAGGGCGGAGGAATATGTTTCTACATCAACGAAGGTTGGTGTAAGGATGTCACAGTGCTCAGCAGGTTCTGTGGACCGAACATTGAGACATTCTGCATCAACTGTAAGCCCTTTTATTCTCCGCGGGAGTTCTCCTCTTTCGTGTTCGTCGGTGTTTACATTCCACCGCAAGCTAATGTGGATGTCGCACTCCATACATTAGCGGAACAAATCACGGACATTGAAAGGAAACACCCGGACTCATTTTTAATCATCCTGGGGGACTTCAACAGAGCGAAACTAAACAACGAGCTCCCTAAATACAGGCAGCATGTGACCTGTCCAACGAGGGACAACAACACGCTGGAACACTGCTACACGGTAACTAGGGACGCTTATCGCTCGGTCCCCCGCGCAGCTTTGGGAAACTCCGATCACTGCCTCGTCCACCTCATCCCAGCCTACAGGCAGAGACTGAGAACATCTCGGCCTGTGGTGAAAACGGTGAAGAAATGGACCAACGAGGCAAAGCAGGAACTGCAGGAATGTTTTGACTGCACCGACTGGAGTGTTTTTGAAGCTGCTACAAACAACCTGGATGATTACACGGACACTGTGACAGCCTACATTAGCTTCTGTGAGGACCTGTGTGTGCCAACCAAGACCTTCCGCACATACAGCAACAACAAGCCATGGTTCACAGCCAAGCTGAGACAACTGCGCTTGGCTAAGGAGGAGGCCTACAGATCTGGGGATAGGGCTCTGTACCGGCAGACCAAGAACACACTAAGACAAGCTGAGAGGAAACCTTTCAGCCACCAACCCCTCGTCGGTGTGGAGAGGTCTGCAGGACATCACCGGCTACAGACGCCCGTCCCCCCCTGCTGAGGCCAACAAGAACCTGGCTGACGACCTCAACAGATTCTATTGTAGGTTCGAAAAAGCCTTCACACCCACCACCCCCATTCCACTACCTGCAGCCCATATCACACCGCCATTCACACCTCCATTCCCCTCAACAAACACTGCCTGCACCCCACCCCCTTCACACCCCCTGCCTGCCCCACCTCCAACCCCCCTCCCCTCCACACCCCCATCCCCTTCACACCCCCAGCCCACACCACCCCAACCCCCCTCAGTGTGACTGTCCAGGAGGTGAGTCAGCAGTTCGACAGACAAAAGATCAGGAAGGCGCCAGGCCCTGATGGTGTCTCCCCCTCCTGCCTCAAGGTCTGTGCGGATCAGCTGGCTCCGGTCTTCACACAGATCTTCAACAGATCCCTCCAGCTGTGTGAGGTACCCTCCTGCCTCAAGCGCTCCACCATCATCCCGGTCCCCAAGAAACCCTCCACCACAGGACTAAATGACTTCCAGCCTGTCGCTCTGACATCTGTGGTCATGAAGTCCCTTGAACGCCTCGTGTTGAGCCACCTGAAGGACATCATAGGACCCCTGCTGGACCCCCTGCAGTTTGCCTATCGGGCAAACAGGTCAGTGGATGATGCAGTCAACATGGGACTGCATTTCATCCTGGATCATCTCGACCACCCAGGGACATATGCACGGATCCTGTTCGTTGACTTCAGCTCGGCGTTCAACACCATCATTCCTGAGCTGCTATCCTCCAAACTTCACCAGCTCACAGTCCCCTCTGTCATGTGTCAGTGGATCACTAGCTTCCTGACAGACAGGACACAGCAGGTGAGGCTGGGGGCGATCACCTCAGACACTCGAACAGTCAGCACCGGTGCCCCCCAGGGTTGCGTCCTCTCTCCGCTGCTCTTCTCCGTCTACACCAACGACTGCACATCTACGCACCCAGCCGTCAAACTCCTGAAATTTGCAGATGACACAACTGTCATTGGACTCATCCAGGACGGGGATGAGTCTGCATACCGACAGGAGGTGAGACAGCTAGTGGACTGGTGTAGTCGCAACAACCTGGAGCTGAACACGCTCAAGACTGTGGAGATGACAGTGGACTTTAGGAAGTTACCCTCCCCTCTGCTCCCCCTCACCATCGCAAACAGCCCTGTGGACTCTGTGGAGAGCTTCAAGTTCCTGGGGACTACTGTTTCCCGGGACCTGAAGTGGACTCTCCACATCAGCTGCATCCTCAAGAAGGCCCAGCAGAGGATGTACTTTCTCAGGCAGCTAAGGAAGCACGGTCTGCCACAGGAGCTGTTGGTCCTGTTCTACACGGCAGTCATTGAATCGGTTCTGTGTTCCTCCATCACAGTCTGGTTCGGTGCTGCCACCCAAAGGGACAGGACAAGACTACAAAGGACAATCAGGTCTGCTGAGAAGATCACTGGGACCTCCCTGCCCTCCCTCCAAAAGCTGTACTCCTCAAGAATTAGGAGTCGGGCAGGGAAGATCATCTCAGACCCAACACACCCTGGACACTGTCTATTTAAAAGTCTACTCTCTGGGAGGCGCTACAGAGCCCTCCTCTCAAAAACAACCAGACTTAAGAACAGTTTCTTCCCCGAAGCCATAAGACACTTCAACAACAAACTTTAAATATCTGTCTCCAAATCCCTGCAACATGCACTCAGCACCTGTACATTGTGTCCCCCCCCACCTACTGCATTTTGCATCTTACATTTTGTATTTAGTATAGTTGTTTATAATATTTAAAGTATTTAGAATAGTTAAGTTATGAATGCACAGTTTGAGACACCACCTGCCGGAAACAAATTCCTCGTCTGCTTTCTACAAACGATGGCCAATAAAGCTGATTCTGATTCTGATTCTGATTCATTAATGCAGTAACATGACATATATAGGTACAACAAAGTCTAATATATTGTATTTGGGACACCTTGATTTTTATCTTGTTAATAGACATGTTGAACATTTTTTGGTATTCACAATCCATTTCTGTTGACATGTACAAGCACTTATTTACATAAAACAATACATCCAATAACAATAATGAGAACACAGAGCCATCCTGTCAGGAAATCAACAACAGTTGTAATACTCAGGATTGAAAACATTGTGAAATAAATAATTTTGTGTAATTTTTCTGTAGATGGTGAAGACATCTGGCCTATCGCACCTTTGTTGGCTGGTGCTGGGGCTACTTAGGACGCAGAATCCGGGTTGTCTTCCCAGCATGTGTGGTCCTTCACATACGCCAGGAGTTTCCTGAAGACAAAGGCCACTACGCTGGATTTAGTCTTGGTTGAACCTGGTCATGTAGCTGGCAATGACCTCCTCCTTGTCCGGACGCTCATACTGGGCAGACAGATTCTCGGGGAGAGGAATGGACAACATCTCATTTGTGTATGGCATGGGTCCACCAAGACTTTGTCACATATGAGGTCCAACATGTCAGCTACAAAACCTGTTCAATAAAACACAAAGATAGATCTATACTGTTATTGATATTGTTTGATTCATTTCTCTGTTTAGAAAAATTGTGTTCAAAATACATCCTGGTACTTGCTACTAATTTATTTATTTGTATGGTTACTTTTTACTGTGTTTTGTTGCGAACAATTACCAACAGAATTTCAAAACATCTTTGTTTGAAATATTAAAATATTGCAACACTAACGGAATGTTGGCGCTGTCTTGTGAGGTTTGACTCTGCATTGTCCCTTCAAAAGCCTTTGGAAAGTGGATCTTGTAGAGGGTTACACCAAACGTAACGAAATAAGGAGCCAAAACAATATATGACATACATGAAAATGTCTCAATTTTTTTTTATACTGAAGTCTTCACTTACTGTCTTGCTGGAAAATTCTAATACACAACACTCTTATTTTTTACTGAACTACTATCAACACATGTGCATTCACTAACACCTGTAGACAACAATATTTAGAAAATTAGTGTATTTAACCAATTTTATGAAAACATTGTATGGAATATGACTTTTACATACCTTTACTTCAATAGTGGGAATGAAGAGTCCCAGGACAGCTGTGTACCAACAGTATGAGTGTCCACTGGGTCAGTTTGGGCCCAAATGTCCCTTGAAGCTGTAGGCTGAAAGGATGCACAAGGAAGAGGGACACTAATTTCAGGAACCCAATGTTCTGATTTTGGATAAGGACAGACCTGTGTGCGTTGTTGCTATGACGACCAACAAACAATCGATTCTAACACGTGCGCGCA
Organism: Antennarius striatus; assembly: GCF_040054535.1. Taxonomy (NCBI): domain Eukaryota; kingdom Metazoa; phylum Chordata; class Actinopteri; order Lophiiformes; family Antennariidae; genus Antennarius; species Antennarius striatus. Next base: position 8,002,380 of record NC_090783.1, on the reverse strand, counting down.
CACACACAATACGAAACAAAGCACAGCTCCCTACTTAGCCTAGCATAAGTTGACTTCATTCATGCTTCTTCTTCTTCTTCTCCTCCTTTCGGCTATTCCCTTCAGGGGTCGCCACAGCGAATCAATTTCCTACATCTAGCCCTGTCCTTTGAATCCTCTTCTCTCACACCAACTACCTTCATGTCTTCCCTCATTACATCCATAAACCTCCTCTTTGGTCTTCCTCTAGGCCTCCTGCCTGGCAGTTCAAAACTCAGCATCCTTCTACCAATATATTCACTATCTCTCATCTGGACATGTCCAAACCATCTCAGTCTGGCCTCTCTGACTTTATTTCCAAAACCTCTAACATGTGCTGTCCTTCTGATGTACTCATTCCTGATCCTATCCTTCCTGGTCACTCCCAGAGAGAACCTCAGCATCTTCATATCTGCTACCTCTAGCTCTGTCTCCTGTCTTTTCTTCAGTGACACTGTCTCTAGACCAAACAACGTCGCTGGTCTCACCACAGTTTTGTACACCTTTCCTTTCATTTTAGCTGAAACTCTTCTATCACACATCACACCTGACACTTTCCTCCACCCGTTCCATCCTGCCTGTACACGCTTCTTCACCTCTTTTCCACACTCTCCATTGCTCTGGACTGTTGAGCCTAAGTACTTAAAATCCTCCACCTTCTTGATCTCTTCTCCCTGTAACCTCATTCTTCCACTTGGGTCCCTCTCATTCACACACATGTACTCTGTCTTACTGCGGCTAACCTTCATTCCTCTCCTTTCCAGGACAAACCTCCACCTCTCTAGCTTCTCCTCCACCTGTTCTCTGCTCTCATTACAGATCACAATGTCATCTGCAAACATCATAGTCCATGGAGATTCCTGTCTAACCTCGTCTGTCAGCCTGTCCATCACCATAGCGAACAAGAAGGGGCTCAGAGCTGATCCGTGATGCAGTCCCACCTCCACCTTGAACTCCTCTGTCACACCTACAGCACACCTCACCACTATCTTACAGTCCTCATACATGTCCTGCACTGCTCTAACATACTTCTCTGCCACTCCAGACTTCCTCATACAATACCACAGTTCCTCTCTGGGCACCCTGTCATAAGCTTTTTCCAGATCTACAAAAACACAATGCAGCTACGTTTGGCCTTCTCTGTACTTCTCTATCAACATCCTCAAAGCAAATACAGCATCTGTAGTACTCTTTTTTGGCATGAAACCATACTGCTGCTCACAAATGTTCACTTCTGCCCTTAGTCTAGCTTCCACTACTCTTTCCCATAACTTCATTGTATGGCTCATCAGCTTTATTCCTCTGTAGTTGCCACAACTCTGCACATCTCCCTTGTTTTTAAAATGGGCACCAGCACACTTCTCCTCCATTCCTCAGGCATCTTCTCACTATCCAAGATCCTGTTGAACAACCCAGTCAGAAACTCTACTGCCACCTCTCCTAGACATTTCCATACCTCTACAGGTATATCATCAGGACCGACTGCCTTTCCACTCTTCATCCTCTTCAATGCCCTCCTCACTTCATCCTGACTAATCTTTGCTACATCCTGGTCCACAACAGTCACCTCTTCTAGTCTTTGTTCTCTCTCATTTTCCACGTTCATCAACTCTTCAAAGTACTCTTTCCATCTTCCCATCACACTACTGGCACCTGTCAATAGACTTCCATCCCTATCCTTAATCACCCTAACCTGCTGCACGTCCTTCCCATCTCTATCTCTCTGTCTTGCCAACCGGTATAGATCAGTCTCTCCCTCCTTACTGTCCAACCTAGCATACGAGTCATCAAAAGCCCCTTGTTTGGCCTTTGCTACCTCTACCTTCACCTTACGCTGCATCTCCCTGTACTCCTGTCTACTCTCCTCAGTCCTCTCAGTGTCCCACTTCCTCTTGGCTAACCTCTTTCTCTGTATACACTGCTGTACCTCCCCATTCCACCACCAAGTCTCCTTATCTACTTTCCTTCCAGATGACACACCAAGTACTCTCCTACCTGTCTCCCTGATCACATTAGCTGTATTTGTCCAGTCATCTGGAAGCACCTCCTGACCACCCAGAGCCTGTCTAAACTCCTTCCTAAAAGTCATGCAACACTCTTCCTTTTTCAGCTTCCACCATTTCGTCTTCTGCTCTGCCTTTGCCCTCTTGATCTTCCTCACCACCAGAGTCATCCTACACATCACCATCCTATGCTGTTTGGCTACACTCTCACCTACCACTACTTTGCAGTCACTGATCTCCTTCAGGTTACACCATCTACACAAGATGTAGTCCACCTGTGTGCTCCCACCGCCACTCTATGTTCCTGCCTCTCCTGGAAGAAAGTATTCACTATAGCCATTTCCATCCTTTTTGCAGAGTTGACTACCATCTGTCCTTCTGCGTTCCTCTCCTGGATACCAAACCTGCCCATCACAATCTCATCACCTCTGTTTCCTGCACCAACATGTCCATTGAAGTCTGCTCCAATGACAACTCTCTCACTTCTAGGCATGCTCTGCATAACTTCATCAAAGTCCAACCAGAATTTCTCCTTCTCCTCCAGCTCACATCCTACCTGTGGAGCATACCCACTAACAACGTTGAACATCACACCTTCTATTTCTAGCTTCAGACTCATCACTCTATCCGACACTCTTTTTACTTCCAGGACATTCCTAACAAACTCCTCCTTCAAGATAACTCCTACTCCATTTCTCTTCCCATCTATACCATGATAGAACAACTTGAACCCTGCTCCTAAGCTTCTAGCCTTGCTACCTTTCCACCTGGTCTCCTGTACACACAGGTATGTCTAACTTCCTTCTCTGCATCATGTAAACCAACTCTCTACCTTTTCCTGTCATAGTTCCAACATTCAACGTCTCTACTCTTAGTCCTATACTCTTGGTGTTCCTCTTCTCTTTCTTCGAGCGAACGCACTTTCCTCTTCACCTTCTTCGACCAACAGTAATCCAATTTCCACCGGCGCCCAGTAGGTCAACAGCTCCGATGGCAGTCGTTGTTAACCCAGGCCTCGACTGGTCCGGTATGGAAGTCATAGGTTTGATTTGCATCTTTGATTTGGCGAAAGTTTTACGCCGGACGCCCTACCTGATGCAACCCTCTGTATTTATTTATCTAACCCTAACCCTAACCGGCCCAATAAGACACTGGCTTGTGTCCTCTTGCGGCTACATTGACTTAATTCATGCTAACCGACAAAAAGAAAAAAGATAAAATGTGAGCCTAACTCTGGTGCATTGTACCTAGATACTGTAGTTTTAGCACGCACACACATGTTGGAGCGCGCACACACAAACACGAAACAAAGCAGCACTACCTAATTAGCCAAATAGCAATTGATCACCCATGCTAACAGACAACTGCTAAAAGATAAATGTGGTGAGACTTACCTTAACCAGGGTGCAGGTCCTTGGTCCCGTATGGTTGGGAGTGATCCTTGAATGAGGATCAGTCTCAGGCAAAGCCCTGTCTGTACTGACCCTCATTGTTAAAACAGGCTGGACTGAAGTGGTTCACACACAAACAAACGTGCAGGGGATGTAGCTGCACATAGCCATTAAAAATGAAATGCAACCACGCTCTCTTCTGTTCTTCATTGGATGGGATTAAAAATAAACACTGGTGTTGATTTGTACAATCAACAACTGAGCAACTACCTTGTCTCCTTCTCACGGACCATTTCAACAGACTGCTGCCTCACGTCCCACACAAAGAACTCCTTCTTGGGGATGGCCATGCCCTTGGGCGTGTCAATCAATCCATATCGTCCACACCCTTGAGCATGTCCACCAATCCATATCGTCAAATACTCTGTCCAATAGCACAGAGTGCAAAGTCTGACGTCAAGAATGCATATTCTAGCGCTTTGTGGTCGAATCGAGTCGTTCAGAGCCATGACTTCCTAAAAGTCCAAATATCTATTGATGCAGGAAGTGTTTGTTTACCAGATTCTATGAGTTGGTCGGGTTAGGGAGGACCACTATGTATATGTAAAGACCTGAAAAAGTGTGATTTTCATAATAGGGCCCCTTTAATCCTCCTAAATCCCCTGGCCTCAGATGTAGCAGATTACCACCCCTAGCTGTCTGATTTTACATTTTAAAGACATTGCATTGTGTGAAAGTAATATCCACGATAAATCTCAGAGCAATGGTAATTAAATCAGTAAAATAGTAAGTGGTTGAGCAAAATACCAGTTCTTTGTCATAATTTCACCAATTTATTATTCATTATATTGTATTTCAATTCAATTTCAACAATCTTGCCTTGGTTCGTATAAGATAATAACAAGGCAGTAATGACTGTAAACGTAATGTATTTTACTTCCATATTAGCACTACCAAACTAGTGTTGAAATTAAAAGCTCACCTTTTTTGTTTGTGGTTTGTTTGTTTTTTGACTAAATGTATTTAATGTTTGAGGGACAGGAAGCTGTTTAATTGAAAACACTAACACTGTCCAATGAGAAAAAAATCCTTCAAATGATCAGCAGGAGTGAAGGACAGGTTAGTTATTATGGCCAAAGGTTGTTTGAAAGAAATTAATTGAAATTTAAGGTAAGAGTTTCAGTGATTTTACCCTATTTATTCACCTCATGACGAACTAAAAGATAAAAGAATGAAAACACCAAATCTGAATGAGAATCGTTTGGAGTGAATTAGATTCAACTATTCAAAGCTAAAAATACTGTAGCAGTAGCATTCGTGTCATCTATGACAGACAATTTTTAAATGTCTTTGGGTCCAATTCACGCAATGACCCACTAAATCGATACAACCTTGCAAAAGAAATTGTTACACTTTTTAGAAGTGCTACTTTGTACCAAGAAATAGAAATAACCCAACTTTAACAACACACTGATGATGTGAAAGATCACTGAGATATTCTCAATAGTGAAGGATTTATTACATTTTACAATGACAGTAAACACACTTTCATGAATCGTGACAGGAATTCCAGAGGGTTTTTTTTCTGGTACCCTCAGAGATTTTAAAATACACTCTCATGTGGGTCATTGAATAGTATAATAAATGAGGAATAGGTAGACCAAGGGACATTAGTGTGGAGTCTTGGGAGGCGGTGGAAGTCCCAAGGCAATGTTCGCCTCGAGCTTAGCCCACCTCGCCTCCGTTCCCCTCCCTTCTCTTGGGAATTTGTGACTGATATAGTCTCCAAGTTTGAAAATAATTATTATCTCAAGGTTGAGCTCATACATGTACAATGTAATGCTTCATAGAGGCCACACAGTTCCTTGTTGAAGGGGTCTATGAGCTTGAGTTTAGTAAAGTAATTTAACAGTGAAATCATTTTTTTTAGTCTCACAAAAAAACAAAAATGAATATGAATCACTTTTGTCTACTTATTTTACAGTTTTTCACTGTTTTGATAGTCCCATTATTCTGTCATCTAGGCTTCTATCCCTCAGTTGAAGTAATTTTCACTTTCTGTAGTATTTCTTCCTGAACTGTCTTTCCATTCTCATTTTTCCAGAGGCTGGTCACTTTTAATACAACAAATCATTAATGCAATGCATAGCAACACTGTTTCAGGCACTCTTGTTGCAGCAATGCTTGTGTGTACGTGCATATGGAAGGAGAACCCAGCCAACTCTGAAACTATTGAAATAGCCAAGACCAAAAGATTGTCTCTTGAGGGGCCATTGCATATGTCAGTCCCTTTCATATTAGGACCTGAATGTGGCTGCATAGGAATGTGCTCCAATTTTAGACTCCCTGGTAAAAGTTGGCAGGCTAGAAGAAAAGTAGAACATGTGGTGGCGGTCTAATTTTTGAATCATCTCCATGGTCTGAAAAAAAAAAAAAAAGACCATAATATAAAGGCCAGGAAGAATCTATCCCATTGTATTTTCAGTTCAATATTTTATAAAGGACGTAGTTCCTCGTCCCCTTACTGCCAGAACTGCTGATATTGGTAGGTGTAGTGATGAATTGGTAATATATTATTAATCAGTTATTAGGGATTGTGCTTCAGAATCATTACTCCTCCGTGTGTGTGTGTGTGTGTGTGTGTGTGTGTGTGTGTGTGTGTGTGTGTGTGTGTGTGTGTGTGTGTGTGTGTGTGTGTTGAACATCATTTTCCTGGCTCAATAGCAGCTGTAAAAAAATCTCTGCTAATATTCCACTGTGTTCAGCCTGTTCTGTGGCTGCTAAACACTCTGAAACTGAGGAATCAGTTACTGGAATGCTTTTGTTTTCTCCTCAAGCCTACTACACCTTACTACACCTCCTACTAACTGGCTTGCACAAAGTCCTGACCTCAACCTGATACAACACCTTTGGGATGAATTGGAGCAGAGCCTGGTAGCCAGGCGTTCTCATCAAAGATCATTGCGTGACTTCATAAATGTGTTTCTGGAAGAATGGCCCAATATTCCCATAAACACACCCCAAAGCTTGTGGACAACCTTTCCAGAACAGTTGAGTTTGTTATAGCTGAAAAGGGTGGACAAACAGTGTATTGAACCCTAGGGATTATGAATGGAATGTGATTGGCATTCATATGTCAAGGCAGTGTGCGGATACTTTTGGCGATATGGTGTCTTAAATTTATCTTAAATTTAACAATATGTAGTAGTGGAAAAATACAATCTGGATTAAATAAAAGACACTCAACAAAAAATATGATGGAGCTTCATTGATCAGTTTCATTGAGATTATATATATATATATATATAATCTATGTACAAAATATAATGTATGTATTGTGTATGTTTAACCTGCCTGTCCTATTGAACCTTTTAAAGACTTGACCCACCTTCTTCCCTGTCGTGCTTTTGGGTTCTCCATGCCAGTCGTCTTTGAGGGCCTGACATTTATTTACTCTATATACAGGAGGCCCTGCCCAACAGTTCAGTGTAAAGTCCAAACCAGTATAAAAAAGGTGTTGCTCCAAGAAATGCAGTCACATAGAGGTACACAGTCAAAAACCCTTTCAGGCTGAGCAACAGCATTTTTTTCCTCAAACTGACCGAGATGTCAATTTCATTAACTGTCACAATAAATATGCAGGCAGCAAATTGGGAGGCGGCAATTTGAATCTAAAACAGTTATTGATCTTCTGAGCAAGCTGCTGCAAAATGATCGCCATGATAAGTTCAGATGGTTCTACTGTAGTCAAATTCTTGTTGGGGTCCTTTAACATGAATTCACAGAGCGATATTTTCCAGTGTACAAAATGAGTAAGACAACAAAGTCAAAACATTGAAAGAACATGTCATCATATGACTGCATTTAAACCATTCTGAATGAACATTTAAAGGATTATTATTTGGCACTTTGGTACTTTTTATATCATATGATATCCATTTTCTGATATGGGCAGATTATATATAATATTTTTTTTTTGTTTTAAACATCTATGTACCAAACAACAATCTCCAATTTCTGCAATACACATGCACTGTATTAGGTTGAACCGCATATTTTTAACATGACAGCAAAGCTAAAAGCACTGAAGTAATTTGTGAATGACTGTGATTGGTTCCTGCCCCCCCCATCCCTTAATTACCTTTAATTGTAACTGTTTTAGTGTACATGCTTTCAATTTCAGTCCCTCACTTACATCGATGACCCAAATAAGACACCTTTTAATATTTTTTGTATAGTATGGTTTACAATGTGTTACTGTACATATATCTAGAGTTGCTTTCAATATCCTCTATTCCCCATATGCTGAAACTGCCTGAACACATTCTACCTATGCCCCTGCACTCAAGAACAGCTGGGGAGATCCTATCAAGTATTCTTACATATTTGCATAATTGCTAATATAACTTACAGCATTTCATTAAAATTTAAATATCTTACAGCAAATACTGAGCAGAAGGGAGCAGTATCCTCTCACACAAATGGTGGCAGAGGGAAAATAGATATAATTTACATAATTGTGAAGTGACGTCAAGGAAGGCTGCAAAGCATTGTTGATCCACAAAGCATTAATTCACCATATGTAACCAGGTCACGTTCAACAGGCAGTGTGGCTATTGCGTGCGTGACAGGCAGGTTTGCGCGGAGGCCATTTTAACTCGGATCTCAAGCACTAATGTGTTCCCCCATCTCAACATAAACAAATTTGTGAGGGGGAAATTATTGCAGTTACTCATTTCAAGTTTTAAATGTGGTTGGTTAAGGCATAGATTAATATACTTTTATTCTTTAACATCACTGCTGCTGTGAAACAAAATTCAATTTCATCATCGAACCACTTTTCTTTCTCAGTTTATGTGGGGATAATGAATAACCTTTTCTGTCTATAATTTGGCAGTAGGACAACATATCCTGGTATTTTGTAGACATTCCAAGAACTCTAATTCTCTGTGCCTGCAGGAGATATAAATATTTTTTTACACAGCAAAGCACCCGTTTTAATATTTTCATCTGCTTCTGTCTTTTTCTCCTTTGCTGTTATACAAAGTATTAATATCAATGGAGATATTTGTGTGTGCCTGTCTTACAGAAAACAGCTTTTCCACAACAGCACTAGCATTTGTCTTTTGTAATAATCTGATAAATATCAGTCATATTATCATTTTTCCTGTCATTTAGAATGCCTGATTACTATGCAGTTGTCATGGTTACATTAACATTAAGATAAATAAGAGGTTAAAATATATTAATTTATAGTTAAAATATGCGCTTTAAACAATATATTGCCGGTTAAATACTTGAAAACTGTTAAAAGTTGTGTAAAACGGTATTGATCTGTCCAATTAACTTCCAGTTCACCTGTGTGTGACAGGAAGTAGGAGGGCATAAAGCCGGAAAGGATGCACAGGTGTACGTGCGAGTGTGATGACAGCAAGTGAGATGAGCGAGCGAGTGTGATGACAGTGTGATGACAGCCAGTGTTGGTGACTACCACGTGGATTAACTTTTGCTTTGTTGGACTTGAAGGGTTCGCCAGACAACACGCTTTTAACGCAGAAGCTGAGTTGCTGACAGAGCGTGTCTGTAGTCTACCAAAACACATTAGCTTGGTTAGCTTAGCCGCAGCCATCGAGGGAGACAAGGATTCTTGAACTGAATGGATGGAGGATGGATGCAGAGCTAATGGCTTCAGTGGACGTCGTGGTCGTACGTGCTGAGGGAGGCTGTGGAGGCCACTACTTCTCCAGGTTCATGGATGCTGTGCTGGTTTCGAGGAGAAACCAGAAGAGGATTTATTTGCGGTTTGATGCTGAGTGATTTCCCACACGGAGGTACCATATGAGCTCAAACTATAAAGCGCGCCAACGAAAAAACAAATGGAAGCTTGCTAAGATAACTTGAACTAAAAAGTGCACTCGAAACTAAGACTAATTATTCAAACTACACTCTGAAACTAAGACTAATTAATTTAAAACCCCGGGTATTTGTATTTATATTCTATTTTCTTTATTTTTCACATTATAGGGTTGGTGTTTGTATGTAAATATTAATGTAGCCACAAGAGGACACAAGCTAGTATCTTATTGTGCCGGTCCCAAGCCCGGATAAATACAGTGGGTTGCGTCAGGAAAGGCATCCGGCGTACAACTTTTGCCAAATCAAAGATATGAATCAAACCTATGACTTCCATACCGGATCGGTTGAGGCACGGGTTAACAATGACCGCCATCGGCACTGCTGACCTACAGGGCGCCGGTGGAAATTGGACTATTGTTGGTCGAAGGAGAGGAGGAAAGTGTGTTCGCACGAAGAGAGAGAAGAGGAGCGCCAAGAGTAAACTTTTTCCAAACCAAACATGCGCATCAAATGTATGACTTCCATACCGGATCGGTCGAGGCCTGGGTTAACAACGACCGCAATTGGTGCTGTTCACCTGTAGAGGGTGGAAATTGAACTACTAGAAGTCAGAGAGGAGGAAGGTGTGTTTGTAGGAACAGAGAAAAGAGGAACGCCAAGAGTATAGGACTGAGAGTAGGGAAGTTGAATGTTGGAACTATGGCAGGAAAAGGTAGAGAGTAGGTTGACATGATACAGGGGAGGAAGGTAGATATACTGTATTTCCAGGAGACCAGGTGGAAAGGTAGCAAGGTTAGAAGTTTAGGAGCAGGGTTCAAGTTGTTCTACTAGTATCATGGTGTAGGTAGGAAGATAAATGGAGTAGGAGTTATCTTGAAGGAGGAGATTGTTAGGAATTTCCTGGAGGTAATAAGAGTGTCAGCTAGAGTGATGAGTTTGAAGCTAGATATCGAAATTGTGATGTTCAATGTTAGTGGGTATGCTCCACAGGTAGGATGTGAGCTGGAGGAGAAGGAGAAATTCTGGTTGGATTTTTATGAAGTGATGCAGAGCATACCTAGAAGTGAGAGTTGTCATTGGTGCAGACTTCAATGGACATGTTGGTGCAGGTAACAGAGACGATGAGGAGGTGATGGGCAGGTTTGGTATCCAGGAGAGGAACGCAGAAGGACAGATGGTAGTCAACTCTGCAAAAAGGATGGAAATGGCTATAGTGAATACTTTCTTCCAGGAGAGGCAGGAACATAGAGTGGTGGTGGGAGCACACAGGTGGACTACATCTTGTGTAGATGGTGTAACCTGAAGGAGATCAGTGACTGCAAAGTAGTGGTAGGTGAGAGTGTAGCCAAACAGCATAGGATGGTGGTGTGCAGGATGACTCTGGTGGTGAGGAAGATCAAGAGGGCAAAGGCAGAGCAAAAGACAAAATGGTGGACGCTAACCAAGGAAGAGTGTCGCATGACTTTTAGGAAGGAGTTTAGACAGGCTCTGGGAGGCCAGGAGGTGCTTCCAGATGACTGGAAAACTACAGCTAATGTGATCAGGGAGAGTAGGAGAGAGTACTTGGTGTGTCATCTGGAAGGAAAGTAGATAAGGAGACTTGGTGTTGGAATTAGGAGGTACAGGAGTGTATACAGAGAAAGAGGTTAGCTAAGAAGTGGGACACTGAGAGGACTGAGGAGAGTAGACAGGAGTACAGGGAGATGCAGCGTAAGGTAAAGGTAGAGGTAGCAAAGGCCAAACAAGAAGCTTATGATGACTTGTATGCTAGGTTGGACAGTAAGGAGGGAGAGACTGATCTATACTAGTTGGCAAGACAGAGATACAGAGATGGGAAGGACGTGCAGCAGGTTAGGGTGATTAAGGATAGAGATGGAAGTCTATTGACAGGTGCCAGTAGTGTGATGGGAAGATGGAAAGAGTACTTTGAAAAGTTGATGAACGTGGAAAATGAGAGGGAACACAGACTAGAAGAGGTGACTGTTGTGGACCAGGATGTAGCAAAGATTAGTCGGGATGAAGTGAGGAGGGCACTGAAGAGGATGAAGAGTGGAAAGGCAGATGATCCTGATGATATACCTGTAGAGGTTTGGAGGTGGCAGAGTTTCTGATCGGGTTGTTCAACAGGATCTTGGATAGTGAGAAGATGCCTGAGGAACGGAGAAGTGTGCCAGTGCCCATTTTTAAGAACAAGGGAGATGTGCAGAGTTGTGGCAACTTCAGAGGAATAAAGCTGATGAGCCATACAATGAAGTTATGGGAAAGAGTAGTGGAAGCTAGACTGAGGGCAGAAGTGAACATTTGTGAGCAGCAGTATGGTTTCATGCCAAAAAAGAGTACTACAGATGCTGTATTTGCTTTGGGGATGTTGATAGAGAAGTACAGAGAAGGCCAAACGTAGCTGCATTGTGTTTTTGTAGATATGGAAAAAGCTTATGACAGGGTGCTGTGGTATTGTATGAGGAAGTCTGGAGTGGCAGAGAAGTATGTTAGAGCGGTGCAGGACATGTATGAGGACTGTAAGACAGTGGTGAGGTGTGCTGTAGGTGTGACAGAGGAGTTCAAGGTGGAGGTGGGACTGCATCACGGATCAGCTCTGAGCCCCTTCTTGTTCGCTATGGTGATGGACAGGCTGACAGACGAGGTCAGACAGGAATCTCCATGGACTATGCTGTTTGAAGATGCCATTGTGATCTGCAGTGAGAGCAGGGACCAGGTGGAGGAGAAGCTAGAGAGGTTTATCCTGGAAAGGAGAGGAGTGATGGTTAGCCGCAGTAGGACAGAGTGCATGTGTGTGAATGAGAGGGACCCAAGTGGAAGAGTGAGGTTACAGGGAGAAGAGATCAAGAAGGTGGAGGATTTTAAACAGTCCAGAGCAATGGAGAGTATGGAAAAGAGGTGAAGAAGCGTGTACAGGCAGGATGGTACGGGTAGAGAAAAGTGTCAGGTGTGATAGAAGAGTTGCAGCTAAAATGAAAGGAAAGGTGTACAAAACTGTGGTGAGACCAGCAGACTTGTTTGGTGTAGAGACAGTGTCACTGAGGAAAAGACAGGAGGCAGAGCTGGAGGTAGCAGAGATGAAGATGCTGAGTTTCTCTTTGGGAGTGACCAGGAAGGATAGGATCAGGAATGAGTACATCAGAGGGACAGCACATGTTAGAGGTTTTGGAGATAAAGTCAGAGACGCCAGACTGACATGGTTTGGACATGTCCAGATGAGAGATAGTGAATATATTGGTAGAAGGATACTGAGTTTTGAACTGCCAGGCAGGAGGCCTAGAGGAAGACAAAAGAGGAGGTTTGTGGATTTAATGAAGGAGGACATGAAGGTGTGAGAGAAGAGGATGCAAAGGACAGTGTTAGATGGAGGCAATTGATTCGCTGTGGCGCCCCCTGAAGGGAAAAGCCGAAAGGAAAAGAAGAGAAGAAGAAGTTGGTATGTAAATATTTATATATTTTCGAAACTAATATCAAGTCTTTGTGTTTTTGCTTCTTGTTTATGGTGTTTAGTGTACTTTATATTATCGTTAAGGGTTAAACTCCAAAAGGCACTCCCGGTGCCTCTTGATATTTATTTCAGAAAGTGAGAATCATAAGTTATCCTAGACTGTTAATTTACACGGAGATGGCTCTTTCACCATATGAGAATGAATTTAAGTTTGAATAGATTTAAGTCTTTACTTATAGTTAAATAAAGGGTTTAATATTTTACGAGACAATGGTGAAAGGGTTACTCTTTGTTTTTTTTTGTTTTTGGGGGGCTTGGACCAAAATGCAGGTGTATTCAACAAAGCCATGTAGGGTATGCTAATCTCCAAATTTGAGGCTATGTTCATACTTGGATGCTGATTTAATTCAAAATTAGTTCTCAATTGAATGAATAACTGAGGGGCTATTACAAAACATGATTTTTTATTGTTATATCAAACTAGTTAATTGCATGAATAATTGCATGAATAAATACATTGAATAATTAATAATGATCTCAAACCTGTCTGACTCATTATATAGAGTTTTAAGTTGCTTAAAACTTCAGTATTCCCCAATCCCCTGGGCAGTGGTCCCCGACCCCGAAGGCCGCAGACTGGCACCAATCTGTGTGTCAATTGGTACTTGGCCGCGCAGAAAGAATACATAAGGTACATGATTTTCCATTTATTCTCTGATTCTGAGTGATGTTTTGTTTTGGAAATTTACTGGATTCTTGCCACTATATCGTCAGTCTTGACGCATGGATGTTTGCCTCGGTCACATGGCTACCTGCTCAACCCTTAGACACACAAGTTACCAATAAATCCACTCTTCCGCAGGGGAGGTCAAACATGACTCCACGGACTGTTTTTCAATAAAACAATAAAACACGTTTGACACGAAACCATTTGAATAATTTTTTTTTCATTTACTGGAAGAATTTTCAGCATGAAAAACAGATTTCCTCTCACTTTATGCATCTGTCACAAACTACTTGCTTCTGGCTGCGACTGTTACACACAGGGGTAGTGCATTTGACACAGCAATCAGCGGTTTTGCGATCTTTCTTCTGGGACACAACCTGCACCTCTTCCGCTGGTGATGTGTGTCTTTTCCTCGCAGCAGTCTTGGGCACTCTGACCCTTTCCATTGCGACTGTGATGTAGGCCGGTAGGTTCAGGATATCTTCCAGTTGACTTCTTATGTGAGGTGTCACAAGCTCAGTTGAGAGCTTATGACACCTCACATGAGAAGTGTGTGTCTGAATCTACTGTACAAATTACAGTGTTTTCCCCCAGATTCTTCTTGATATTTTCCCCTGGTTGTCTCCCTTATTACATGATCCCGTCAATTGCATATAGGCATCAAAAATCCAGAATATCTTTAAGCCATACTTGATGGGCATGCACGTCATGTAATGCAGAAGCTGGGTCCTCCCTCTGAAAGTCACAAGTTGTGCATTCACTGTCACACAATCACTGGGGATGAACTTGTACCAGCAGTTGATCAGGAACAGGGTCTCATATTTGGCAAAAGGGTGCCAGTTGATCTGTTAGTTGTTGGTCGGTTTTGGTCAACTTGTCATCAAAGCGTAACAACTGGCGGATGTCTTCAAATGTTTGAGTACAATGGGTTGTGCGGAGGACTCCCGAAAAGTGTACGGACTGGCACATCCCAGTTCTTCTCGCTTCCTGCAAGAATGGTCAGTGCAATGAAGGCCACAAACTCATCTTTGGTTACATTTCTTCACTCTCTCCCCGTGTCTGAGGTTGCTCTTTCTCAGAAATAGCACCAAAACAAGAAATAGAAAATACATTTTAACTTTGACTTGGATAACACCATTGGTATGCCATAGTTTAGTTGTTTGTTTTTAATTCGATAATATTTTTCATTTCAATTTAAAAAGGCATATAAAATAGCAAGCGAGGTGAATACACATTTACATGAATCGCAAGTTATTCCTGCCCATCATAGAGATCAAAAGTCTAAGATTACAAAAACATATCGATAATATCTTTCATTTACCTTCTGATCTGTCTGTCACCACTCCTACCCCCTCTCAGCATTCACCATTTGTTGTTCAATTAGAATTTTAACACAAACTCTACTATAAAACTCTATTCTCATTTTCTTTCGATCGATCGTGCTCGCCTAGTTGTACACCAATTCGTGGGTTTAGCTTATAAAAAAAGTATATTTTTGTTTTTCATTGGACGAGAGGAGGTCATGACCCGAGTGCATATTTAATGATCGGGAGCGTTTGAGTCACTTCGGCTATTTCCGTTGGCATGCTTTGGCTAAATTCCATCGGCACGCAGAAATAGCGGTGCTAGCGAGCGGCACTACTTCCACTAGCAAGCGGTGCTAGCAGAAATAGCGGCGCTAGTGAGCGGCACTAGCAAGCGAAAAAGTATTAAGTTTTAGCCTTTTTTCTGTAAAAATAAGAATGCCACTGTGGCTACAGAGTCTAAAAACCTTGTAGCCAATCTGGAATTTACTTCGCTTATGGCGAAGTGGCGAATGGCTAGCGCAAGCCCAGTCATTATAGGTTAGGGTTAGGGTCACAAGCATCTTATTGATATAACTCACATTTAATATAGATTACATATCTGTTTGTGGGGTACAACAGTTATGCTTTCAAAAAATGAATTTGGTTAACAAAACCCCAACTGACAAAATAAACATTTCCACAAAATGTCTGTATGTAAAAAAGTTGTTCATTCCTGAAAGAACTGATTGACACCCAAACTGTTTCAAGTAAAATGATCCAGACAAAACTGAGTTTATTTTGTGTGTGTGTGTGTGTGTGTTTGTGGGGGGGGGGGGTTCGATGCTATTCACAATTTTGAAGTGGTTTACATCATGTCTTTTTTAAAAAGTTTTTGTTGTCTTTTGTATTCTATTATTCATTGCTTTTTCAGTGTCACTGTTTTTTTTTTTTCCATGGCCATGAGGAGTTTGTAAGGAATGGAAAAGTGTTTATCCAAGTGTGGACCTTTTCAAGAAACAAAACCCACTTTGAACTGGAGGTCTGGTGAAAGACATTCAAACCAATGTAATATAACGACCAAACCATGGAATTATGTGATCCGGTGTGCTTGAGGAATAAATTGTAATGTAATAAGGTCTTTGGTCATAAGAAGTTACTAGTGCATGTACACTATAGGCCCCACATTGTGGAACCTCTGTGACAGATCCCAGACAATTCATCCCGTGGAAGTCAAAGTATTGGCATCATACTGAGTCACCTTCAGGAAGCAAAGGGACACCACCTCCAGATTCTCTCATTAAATAGCACCCTTAGATATGGCTCTATTTGCACACAGCTATGGCTTTGCTTTCACCAGTTTACCTTGTAAAGCTTATTCTGTTATCTATGAGGTGCTTTTTTCTTCCACATAGACCTGTATTGTAATTAGGTCCAGCACCTTTGCTTGGAAATTTCAAGTGTGTTCTTCCATGTCAGAGACCGATTACTGTCAATACTGTGATTACAAATATTGACACATTACTGTGGAGATGTGTCAATACATCTTGGTAACAATTGTAATGAAATTGTTGCTGACATTGCACCGTTGAAATTCTTGACATTGGTTTGTTTTAATCAAATGAAAATACACTGAAGTTTTTGTTTTTTTTAAATTAATATTCTAGTATTAGGAATTCTATGTTCCAACGTCATCAGTTGAGGATCAAACCTTATGTTAATGTTTGTTGAAGGGAGATCAGATCCCATGTGAATATTTTAAGCAGGAATCCATGGTGCTTTTCATGATGTTCTCATTTGGGATACATTGCTTCACATCACAGATTAAAACAGAGTTTTTGTTTTTTAGTTAGTATTTTATGGCAGCATAATGTTTTTATTTGCAATATAATATGTGAGAAACCACTGGTGAAATGCTAAAGTCCATCCCAAACAGCTGCATCGTAACTGCAGGCATAAAATTCAATAGGTAGAAGGGCTTGACTGCACTAGGCCTCTGACATGAACAAATACAGTATTATACAGCAATGGTTTTTCACAAGCTCACCGGGGGAAAAAAAAACAACAAAAAACCACACTGTGTATATGTTTATCTACGCTGCAGTTTTTTACAGAAACATAACTGACATATGTTGGAGCTTGGTCCAGCAGACGTCTGCCAGACCAGAATAAAGCCAGTTAAAAATTGACTTTAAATCAGCCAGCCTGGATGTGTAAAAAAAGGAACAGCACAGAGAACAGATCTCTGATCCAAAGGAATGATGTTTGTCATTAGTGTGCAGAAATGCAAACCTCTCTCTCTGTCTCTCATCTCTCACATACACATTCTCTCTCTTCCCTCACATACACAAACTTTCTCTTTCTTTCTTTCTCTCTCTCTCTCTCTCTCTCTCTCTCTCTCTCGCTCTCTCCTCTTTACCTCAAATACCCTTTCCTTCTTGCATTTAAATATCAAGTTTCCCTTTTCAGTTCAATTTTTTTTAATGCAAAAAATATATATCCTGACCTCACTCATTGCTCAGTATTACTTTGCCTGTTGTATTCATATGCAAACTACAGCTTTTAAAAATTCACATTGATGGTGGCTGATATTTTCAGAATGATGGTGTAAAGGGTATATGTGATGTGGCAACACCATAAACCTACTTATGCATTTGAGATGAAATTACAATACAGAAAATGATAATGCAGCAATGAGGAAGAGAATGATGCTGCATAGACAAATCAGACTTGCATCACTCTCATTGGCATCTACTACCCAGACACTGTGTACTTTGTTAATGTTCAAATAAACAAAAATTCCAGGATTCATAAAGCTGACTGTAAAACATTTTAAGCCGCCTAGTATTGTTGACACCTTGGTATCAACAATAATATATTTTACTTGGTCTAGTTGGGAAGCAAATCATTGGTGATAATCATAACTAGTAAAAATCCTATTGAATCACGTTAATCATTAATCTTACAGAAATATTACTACTGTATGTAACTACCTTCTCACGTGCACAAACTCACTGAGCATGACTTGGATCATGACGCCCTAAAATCATGTCAGTTTTTTATATGTATTTTGTAAACAGTAGACACCCAGGGTTTAGACCAGCTATGTAAAAGTAATAGGGTTTTAAGCAGTGTTTAGAACTTTCTTTTCATCTGTGGATTGAACATTTATTGATTCTTGTTGGTTCACTGCTAAAGTTGTCACATTAATAATTGAGCAGGACCTGTCTTATGCCAGTCTTTCAAGCTGGATCTCTGGGGGATGCAGAATGGTGAAGTCTCTCATCCTATCAGTCAGTGAAAATAAAATATGAAGACTGAAAGCCAACATACAGTTTTAAATGTCAATGGTAGATATATCTTGAGCTTTATAATGTCAGATGAAAACCACCAACTTGCAATAATGAGGGAAAATATGTAAGTTCAAAGTTATCAAAGATAAAAAGGCTTGTTTTAAATAAATGTATAAAAAGCATAAATGTGAAATGAGTATTCGTAATTTTGTGCATTTTTGTCCATTTTATGTTAACACTATTCACCCACCTTGAACCACAACAAGGCTATCATAGTGTGTTAATCAGGTCACTTTTCTGTTTACCAGTTTATGGACTGATTTTGTTTTTGGTACTGAATGATATCAAACTGGACAATAGGATAAAATTGAAGAATAAAATTGGACTTTATTGATGTAATCGTACTACTTATCCAAAAGGGATTATTCTTGTTTAGTTGTATTTTGGATCAGTAGTACAATTACATGTGAATATTTTGTTGAATTTTGGTGAAGACTAGGAGAAAAAACAAAATGAGAGACCTCGTCCATGATTTCTCTGCCAGGAAAATATTGCAGAGAATTGCACAACCCTCAGCAAGCAGTTGTGCAAGGATTTAAAGTGACGAGGCTTGAAACAGACAACTTTCACTTTGATATTCTTGAATGAATAAAATAAACATTTATGTAAGAGTAGCTTAGAGACACCATTGTGTGTCTTGAGTTGGTCAAGGACTGCAGAACAGGGTTTCATTTACCCAGACAGTACTCGGTATCATCAGAAAAGAAAAACGTAAAGGGATGGCACAACATTTTTCTGATCCAAGCATTTGGCAAAGAAGATTTTGGAAAGCTGCAACTTTTTTTCTATTACAGAAGAAATCCTCAGTGTGAATTACTTAAAAGTCAAATTTATTGCAAATTGCTCTTTTAGAACACAATTTAGAGCATAACTAAAAAAAAAGGAATGTCTTCATGACAACAAATTTGCTTTTGTTCGTGCATTTATGTAACACGGAAAGAACTTTCTCATGAGTCACTTTCAATTTCAGAAGATAAAGAGTAGGGGCATGACAGACTGAATAAGTTCCATCATAGATGCAGAGAATAAGCTACTAGCTTATTGCATTATCCCTCCAACCACATTAAAATGCTGCAGCATACATGAAACTTGATTAATTATTAAATCTTTATATATTAAGCGAAATGCTGTCAGTCAGATGGAGGCTGTATACATTATGCAAATCGGACACTGTTTTTGAAGGGGAACTAATGTGGCACAGTGAAGTCAGCCACTGTGATATCCATACAAGTTGACGTTTTCATTTGGAGGGGAGAAAATTGCAGGTCTCTTTCTTTGTGCCAGTGTGATTTCCTTCAGGCATTTTTTGTCCGACTACTGATTTTAATAATAATCACTGGGTTGTTGTTGAACGAGGTAAGGGCCTTGTGTTCCACCTCTTCCATGTACAAATTGGCCACAATAGGAGACACCGGCGAGCCCATGGCACATCCGTCTTTCTGCCTATAAAAGTTCCCTCTGTACTGGAAGTAGGTTGTGTTGAGGCAGAGGTCCAACAGTTTGCAGATCTGGTCGGGGTTGAGGTTTGTCCTGTCGCTGAGGGTGTCCACTAGCGGGGCCTACTAGCGGGTAACAACCCCTATCATATAGAGAATTCCATGGACTTTGTGGAAAAGGTGAGAGGACTGAGATTGGATACATATGAGACCATGGTATCCTACGACGTCATCTCCCTGTTCACATGTGTCCCCACAAAGGAGGCTGTGGAAGCGCTGAGACAACAGCTTTCACAGGACACCACCCTCAGCGACAGGACAAACCTCAACCTCAACACAAGCTGGGCGTCATCAGGACCCTGCAAGACAGGGCTGATAAGCTACCAACCAGTGCCCAACACCAGGTGAAAGAACACCAACACCTGAAAGGGGCACTTAAAACGTGTTGATATCCTGACTGGACCTTCGTGAAAGCCCACACAAGATCCAGAAAGGAGAACAACCTAGTGAGGACGAGAGAGAGCAAGCACAATGGTATAGTGATCCCTTATGTGTCTGGAGTGTCTGAAAAGCTGAGGAGGATCTTTAACAAACACAAGGTCCCTGTGTATTTTAAGCCAGGTAACACCCTCCGACAAAGACTCGTCCACCCAAAAGACCCCACACCACACAGAAGAGCAATCTGGTGTATGCAGTTAAATGCAGCGAGGAATGCGGAGATGTCTACATAGGGGAAACCACACAACCACTACACAGACTCATGGCTCAACACAGAAGAGCCAACACATCAGGACAGGACTCGGCAATCTTCCTTCACCTCGGGGAAGAGGGTCACTCCTTTCAGGACACAGATGTTCAGATCTTGGACAGGGAAGATAAATGGTTTGAGAGAAGAGTGAAAGAGGCCATCCACGTCAACGTGGAGAAGCCATCTCTGAATAGAGGGGGTGGTCTGTGACATCACCTTTCTCCCATTTATAATCAGGTCCTTTCGAAACTCCCAAAAAGATTGTCTCAGCGGATTGACCCAGGTGATGTGTCTCATGCTAATGACCCTCATTAGCATACAAATGTGTAACTCACATCTCAATGACCCACTCTGAAACCCCCACCAACAATCGTTGAGGAGCCAGACGAGATTAATGATGGTCGTTGGAATGTGAAAAGCACTGACCACACCCCACAGGGTTTATTAGCTGGGACATGATCAGCCACTCTCTGAACTGAAGAAGTCTTTTGGATGAGAGACGAAACGTCTTCAAGAACTTTCTTAATGTCCAGTGGATCGACTCAACAGCTTTTTGATAACCATGACCTGGATGACTGAGAACCTACACAGACATTATGCAATAACTGGAATGAGTCCTAAAATGGAAGACTGTATTTCTTCCTATTTCTTTTAACTTTAAGAGTTCATACAGTGATTGGTGGTCACATTGATACAAAAAAGAAAATAGCTTGCAAAATGTAAATTCAGAAGTCATTCTCTCAACGTTAACATGATTGAGAATTTGGATGTATATGCTATGAAAATTAATGCCACTATTCATATTCAAAAAGTCATGGGAAATTACTAGAAAGATCAGTGGCCTTGGGTGCAGAAGGCACTGATTCTAGGAAAAGTTGCATCGGACCGATCACTGGAATGAATTTCAGTGAGTTAATCACCCGTACTCAAAATTCTCTCCAGAGAAATGGGAAATGTTGTATATTTATAATAAACATTTTTCAGGTGAAACACAGAAGAAGTCAATGGTAACTGAGAAAATTGCAAGATTTAATAATCTGATATGGCATATGAGTCAGATTAGGACTGAGGATAGTGCTGTTAGTACTGACTAAATTTCACCAATAGTCGGTGATGGTGGCGCAGTGAGTAGTGCTGTCGCTGCACAGCATGGTGGCTCCCTATTCGAGTCCCGCCCTGTATGGGCTCTCTCCGGGCTCTCTGGCTTCCTCCAATGCCCAAAACATTGCACTTTAGGCAAGTGTCTGTCTACATGTGGCTGGAGTGCACGCCTATGCACCGTGGAACCTCTGGGATAGGCTCCAGCAACCCACGACCTACAACGGTGGAGGAAGCGGGTATAGAAAATTAATAGATGGATGGAATCTCATATAGTATAAAGTATATATAAGAATGATATGAAACTGCTGTATGTTGAGCTGTCACAAGCCACAAACAACTGCTTACCTGCTCAACTGAACACAATCACATTTTAGTTTGTTAATTTGTCTACAAAAGCAACAGAAAAAAGTCAGTATCCTGACTTTTGCTTCTTGAACAGGTGTAATTTTAGGCGTCATTATAGGCAGAAGACACTCCTGATCACAAGAACTATTTTCACTAATTTTAAATATCTATTTACTTTTACATGTACTATGGAATAAAGAGCATGACATTATTTTCACATTTTGCAAAGTCTTCTTCTTTGCCTTTCGGCTTTTCCCTTCAGGGGTCGCCACAGCGAATAAATTTCCTCCATCTAGCCCTCATTACATCCATAAACCTCCTCTTTGGTCTTCCTGTAGGCCTCCTGCCTGGCAGTTCAAAACTCAGCATTCTTCTACCAATATATTCGCTATCTCTCCTCTGGACATGTCCAAACCATGTCAGTCTGGCCTCTCTGACTTTATCTCCAAAACTTCTAACATGTGCTGTCCCTCTGATGTACTCATTCCTGATCCTATCCTTCCTGGTCACTCCCAGAGAGAACCTCAGCATCTTCATCTCTGCTACCGCTAGCTCTGTCTCCTGTCTTTTCTTCAGTGACACTGTCTCTAGGCCAAACAACATCGCTGGTCTCACCACAGTTTTGTTCACCTTTCCTTTCATTTTAGCTGAAACTCTTCTATCACACATCACACCTGACACTTTCCTCCACCCGTTCCATCCTGCCTGTACACGCTTCTTCACCTCTTTTCCACACTCTCATGTGCTCTGGACTGTTGAGCCTTAGTACTTAAAATCTTCCACCGTCTTGATCTCATTCCCTGTAACCTCACTCTTCCGCTTGGGTCCCTCTCATTCACACACATGTACTCTGTCTTACTGCAGCTAACCTTCATTCCTCTCCTTTCCAGGACAAACCTCCACCTCTCTAGCTTCTCCTCCACCTGTTCCCTGCTCTCACTACAGATCACAATGTCATCTGCAAACATCATAGTCCATGGAGATTCCTGTCTAACCTCGTCTGTCAGCCTGTCCATCACCATAGCGAACAAGAAAGGGCTCAGAGCTGATCCCTGATGTAGTCCCACCTCCACCTTGAACTCCTCTGTCACACCTACAGCACACCTCACCACTGTCTTACAGTCCTCATACATGTCCTGCACTGCTCTAACATACTTCTCTGCCACTCCAGACTTCCTCATACAATACCACAGTTCTTCTCTGGGCACCCTGTCATAAGCTTTCTCCAGATCTACAAAAACACAATGCAGCTCCCTCTGGCCTTCTCTGTACTTCTCTATCAACATCCTCAAAGCAAATATTGCATCTGTAGTACTCTTTTTTGGCATGAAACCATACTGCTGCTCACAAATGTTCACTTCTGCCCTTAGTCTAGCTTCCACTACTCTCTCCCATAACTTCATTGTATGGCTCATCAGCTTTATTCCTCTGTAGTTGCCACAACTCTGCACATCTCCCTTGTTCTTAAAAATGGGCACCAGCACACTTCTCCTCCATTCCTCAGGCATCTTCTCACTATCTAAGATCCTGTTGAACAACCCAGTCAGAAACTCTACTGCCACCTCTCCTAGACACTTCCATACCTCTACAGGTATATCATCAGGGCCGACTGCCTTTCCACTCTTCATCCTCTTCAATGCCCTCCTCACTTCATCCTGACTAATCTTTGCTACATCCTGGTCAACACCAGTCACCTCTTCTAGTCTTTGTTCTCTCTCATTTTCCACGTTCATCAACTCTTCAAAGTAGTAATGTTGTAATTATGTTTGTTGTTGACAGGAAGGGTGCATACCTGTATGTCTTGTGATGTGAGCATGTTTTTGTGTCCATGTAAGAGAGAGAAATACATATGTTACTGAACAATCAAATATATAGCCATTAAAAATTAATTTAAAGTATATGTGGGTAAAGAACCATACTGAAGAAAAAAATCAGTCTATGAACTAAATTTTTCTCTGTCTTTGTTTGTCACTCTAAGACGATGAGGATATGCCTCCCCACACCATCACAGACCAACTGCCAAACTGGTCACACTGGATGATGTTACAGGCAGAATAACATTCGCCAGGGCTTCTACAGATTCTTTCATGTCTGGGTGAGTGGAAACCTTTTGTCATCTATGAAGAGAACAGTATAATGATGGTTGACCCGTCAATGCAGGTGTTCTCTGGCAATTGCCAATCAAGCTTCACATTGTGGCTGTGAGCACAAGTCGCACTAGAGGACATTGTGCCGTCACAACACCCTCAATAAGTCAATGTCTGACATTTTTTTAAGAAACATGTACACCACTGCTGCTTGGTTAATGTCCTTCCACAACCCTGTCCAGGTCTCCTCAAATTGTGTTGAGAAACACAGCAAACCTTGCAACTGCATGTACATTGCTCACGTAAAGTCCAAGATAAACACACACACACACACACACACACACACACACACACACACACACACACACACACACACACACACACACACACACACACACACACACAGAGTAGTCAGTCAGTAGGGCTCTTGCAATGGGGGTTGGGGGGGGTGTCCCGTCCCTGTGCGTTGAGTCAACCAGATGAGTCAGTTTTTTCAATCAATCAACTTTTATTTATATAGCGCTGAACCACATCAGAAGACATTTCAAAGTGCTTTACAGCTAATGTTTACAGATGTGTTTTCCAACAACAAAAAAACACACACACTTTTATTTACACTTATTTGCACACAACACAACTAATACAACAATAGGAATCAAATGAATGATAGAGAACAATTTTGTACAGGACAATGTAATGTTTCATCAGGCATTCAACTCATTACCCTAAACCCCTCTTCTCAGGGGATGTTTCCTGGCAGGAAACCAGTCTGTGCTACTTCAACAAAATGTAATACACATTCATGTTCATTAGGTAATGCTAAAGGTGCCTGCAAACTTAAGTACTGCAGGTTTCCATACATTAGTTTGAATGCTCTCTCTGATGACTTTTTGAAAACGATCTAATATGTTTAATACATAGAGGCATGTATTGGCAGGAACCAACTTTATATAGAATCCTTTATGGGCTCCTTCAATTGACCTCATGAGCAATATTTTTTTTTAATTTCATCTTTATGACACTGCTTCCTGTAAATCAGAAGATTTATGAATTAACTCTCTAAATGGCTATATACAGTATAAAAATAAGGGACAAAACAATATTTGGTACTTGTGCTACTGATCGTTCATAGAAGCAAAAGTCATATTAGCTTTGTAAAGATGTTAAAGCAAGGGAGCATAATAAACATAAATTTGCATTCTGCTAGTTGTTACTTCTCCTGCCTTAAATAGGTCAAATTCATCAATATTTAACCAGTTCCAGTTAAACATGGAACATCAAAGAGTTAAAGAATAATTGCAAATCAAAAATATTTGAACTGTTTAAAATATTCATTACATTTATCATACATTATTTTGAATTTAGAGCAAAAAGGAATTCATGCACAATCTCATTATATATATCCCCATGTATATATTTGAATAAGCTCACTTGAAAAGTCTCATGCTGTCACACTGTCACCAACTTCACCAACTACCTGTCAATCAAGCGCCCAACCAATCACGGTGCCCAACTAATCAGGGCTCAGCTGCCAGAAGGAATCACGTAAACAATATGGCGTAAGGCATCTGCTATGTTAGGAGAAGAAATAACTATACATGGACTTCCCAGTTTACATAATTTTAGAGTGTCATAAGTGTACCAACAATTTTCATGTTTTTGAGCAGAGAGTCCAAACAGCAGTGACTAGACAGAGAACGAAACAAATTCTGAGTGAAACTAACTGGCTAGCATGAACGGTCTGTCCAGGTATGGTTTGGAATGGGACAATCAATGTACTATCCAAAATGCTCCTCGGGCATCTGACAAAAAGGGTCTTTAACTACATACAGTTCTGTTCATGTACTCAGATCAGAACAGTACTATCACTTCTTCAAATGTTCTTTTCCACTTGCTCTTTTGACATGTACCTTTCCTTTAACGTTAGCTCATTTCCCAATCTCACGATTAGTTAGCTTTCTTTCTCCAGTTAACCTGCTAACATCCATCTATGGCTTTGCAATGCCCGCCTAGTGCAATGCATGATTTGCCAACACAAACTCGTTATGATTTTTGACTAACGTGGGTGTACTTAGTTTATTATACATATCCATTTGTTTTCATATGTTTTGTATGAAGTCTTATAATATTGTGTTATTGTGGAATTTCCACGGGTACCCGCTTGTGTGTGTGTGTGTGTGTGTATATATATATATATATATATATATATATATATATATATAGAATAGTGGCACTCTCCACTATATACTACACTTTACTATACAATGGATAGTACAGTGGTTAAGTCAAGTGACTTGAACGCAGGAGGTCTTAAGTTCGAATCCCAGTGAGGGCAAGCACTATCCAGTCAACTTACTGGAATGCAAGAGGGCGTGGTTTCAAACACCAGTCAATGCGAACACTATTCAGTGAGGGTCCTTAGGCAAGACCCTTAATGCTTTACCACCCTACCTCAGTTATGAGCGAACACACTAATGAAATACTGGCATACTGAGACATACTGAGTCATACTGGCTCAGACGTCACCCGGGTCAAAAAGGTCCGCCTCAGTTTCTAGGAAACCAGGGCAATCTGATGAGAAATTGGTTACTGGAAAAGACACACATGGCAAGGGAGGAGAACACGGAGTTGTTGGAATGCTACTATATGAGTAATCCCAGAGAGAGGTGATATATTTCACAAATTTCCCCACTGTGGGACAATAAAGGTCTATTAATTATGATTATTATTATTATTATTATTATTATTATTATATGGGGTGGATATTGGACCAATGGATGCTTTGAAACCCACAATAAAAGCTAACAAATTAACAGCTGTTAGCCTAGTGTTCCAACATCTGTAACCGAAAACTGCTATCACAACTAGAGATTGATGAAATACTACAACAATGCTACGGCAAAGGGGAGTGGGGGGATTTCACCATCAACCCCACAATCCGAGATTGGTTACCAAGCCCCAAGACACATAGACTGCCTCAGTCGAAGAGCTGCTGACCTGAGAAGCAACATCGTGACCCAACTGGAAACCTGGAGCCTCCGACAAATATCGAACCTGAGTTGTCAAGTAACTTCAGAAGATCTGCTAGAAGATGTGAATGCTCCAATAAGAACCATCCCCACAGGGAAGACAACTGAGACCAACAAGCTGATTCACAGTACAGCAACAGTAATCCTCGAGATGATGGGATATAAGATCAATAATGGAAATAACAAGCAATACCCTCCGTGGAACAGACGGTTAGAGGCCAAGATAAAGACAACACGGAGATAAGTCAGCCAGCTAGCTGAGCTGCAGAAAGGGAACATGGTGAATGAAGGGGTACCCAGGAAATGCAACAAGCTCCCCATACCTGAAGCACACAAAAGCTCCAAACAGAGATTAACAGCCCTGGCTACTCGATTGAAGAGATACACCAAGGAGATAGAAGCCAGGAGAATAAACAAGACCTTCTCCACTCAAGCAGCAAAAGTGTACTCTCAGTGGCAGGGAAATAACAGCAGCCGGTCAGACTCACCAAGAGCTGAGGTGGAGAAATACTGGAAGGGCATATGGGAAAGAGAAGCATCACACAACACCGTTGCCCAGTGGCTGGTGGACCTGACAACTGACCGCAGCAGCCTCCCAGAACAAGAACCAGTAACCATCTCAATGGCAGACATCCAAGAAAGAGTGTCAAAGATGAAGAGTTGGTCAGCACCAGGCCTCTATATGATCCATACATACTGGTTAAAGAAGCTGACAGCACTCAGCTAAAGAATCCTAGCAGCACAGATGAACCAGCTGCTAAGGGATGGGATGCACCCAGAATGGTCGACTGAAGGCAGGGCAGTCCTGATCTTGAAAGACCCACAGAAGGGATCCACCCCATCCAACTATCGGCCAATAACCTGTCTATGTACAAAACGAAAGCTCCTGTCAGGCATTGTGGCAGCTAAGATGGTAGGCACATGGATCAATATATGAGCGGGGGACAGAAATTAGTTGGCAGTAACGCCAGGGGAGCCAAGCAGCAGCTACTGGTGGACATAGCAGTCCACGGAGACTGTTAGAACTGGCAGACCAACCTGTACACCGCCTGGATTGACTACCAGAAACCCTATGATTCAAATACACTAAAAGCCTTAATCAAAAACTTAATAGGAATGTGGAAGACAACCCTAGAGGCCAACTCCAAGCCAATTGCCCAGCTGAACATCAAGTGTGGCATACACTATGAGATGCACTATCACCACTGCTGTTCTGCATAGGCTTGAACCCCGTCAGTCACATCATCACAAAGAGTGGTTCTTTTAACCCTTGATACTCGTCCAAGAGTAAATCTTCCTAATGTGCTCTTAGATTTTCAATGTTTCATCCTGGACAGTGGCATTGATGCTCACTGGTCCTCGGCCTCTCTTGCCGCTTAGTGTACAGCCTCAGGGTGGTGGACTTGAGGTGAAACCCTCCATGCATGGTGAGGAGCTTTCTAGTCTCAATGTGACATACCAGCGGAGGTCGTTGAGAACAACAAGGCTAAGATCTTGTGGGACTTCAGCTTCCAGACTGATGTGGTGGAATGTTTTAAATACAATACAATAATACAATAAAATAATATAATAAAATAATATAATTTCATAGAACCAAAGATCTGGATTGTTGAGTGTGTCTGAAATCATTCAGCACTTGGGAAGATGGCACCAGGATGTCTCAAGGTCATGACGACTGCACAAAAATAACCTACTGTTTGACCATGTTTGGAAATGCTTGCGTAACTGTCAGTATCTTTAAATAATTTTGTCTGCAATAGATGTGTCCTCGCGGGGTTCGCGTGACTGATTATGTTGTGTCATCAGATAGCAGACATTTTTGTTAACATCTAGAGGTCATGATGTACCTACTGAAAACCCGTAAAGAACTGGTTGAAAGCAGATGAGCCGAAGTTAATATGTCACCTAGCCACACCTTTAGAGTATAAATGATGTGGGATCCTTTTCATATTTTTGTACTTGAACACCGCTGCAGCTCTTGTCTGTAAGTTTTCCTGTACCCAGAACATTCTGTAATAAAACTTCGAAGGACTGTCCAGAGATCTCATTATAAAAAGATAAGTATTTATTGAACTTGTCTGTATGTCTATATCATCGATGATATTATTGGACTTCTACTACTACTACTTGAATTGACAAATAAATATCCTGCATTTATACAGTGGGTCCTGTCCTAAGAAAAACAAAAACCCCACCACACTGACAAACAGCTCCTGGCTAACCAACTGGATATAGTGGTGCTGGAAAAAGAGCAGAAGTGATCAGTGGTGATAGATGTGGCGATTCCAGCTGACGCCAACATCAGGAAGAAAGAACATAAAAAGACTGAGAAGTATCAAGGGTGGAAAGAACAGCTGGAACAGATGTGGAAAGTCAAGGCTAACGTGGTCCCTCTGGTAGTCGGAGCACTTGGGACAGTGACCCTCAACTGGAAGAGTGGCTCCACCAGATTCCTGGATGAACATCTGAAGCCTCAGTCCAGAAGAGCGCAGTCCTAGGAACAGCGAATAATCTGCGCAGAATCGTCAGACTCCCAGGCCTCTGGTAGAGGACCCAAGCTTGAGGATGACACACAAATGCTGATCCCTGATGCAGACTCACGTCCACCTTGAACTCCTCTGTTACACCTACAGCACTCCTCACCACTGTCTTACAGTCCTCATACATGTCCTGCACCACTTCTCTGCCACTCCAAACTTCCTCATACAATACCACAGTTCCTTTCTGGGCACCCTGTCATTAGCTTTCTCCAGATCTACAAAAACACAATACAGCTCCCTCTAGTCTTCTCTGTACTTCTCTATCAACATCCTCAAAGCAAATAAAGCATCTATAGTACTCTTTTTTTGGCAAGAAACCATATTGCTGATGAGACTTCATACCAAACATATGAAAAGAATAAATAGCTACATTGTTCTATGGAGCAAGATAGATAGTAAATCCTCTCAGGAGGTTGTTTTTTTTTTTGGTTTTTTTTGGTTTTTTTATGCAGTGGTACCTCTACTTACGGAATTAATTGGTTCTGGAAGAGATTTCGTAAGTAGAGACGCATTTTCCATGCAAATGCCCTTATCCATTCCAAGCACTCCAAAATTCAGACACAAATGTTTTATAAAGGATAAAAATGCATTGAAACCTAACAAATACATGTTACAATTATAGAGAGTTGTGCATAATGTAAAAAAACAAAGAATAGAGTAAATAATAAAAATGATGGTCATTTACCTTTTAACCGCTGTCCTCATTGTTTTCTGCCGTTTGGTTCATGCGATACTTGCCTCACCATGCCGAACAGCAGAATGAATTCCAACTCCTTTTGAACTTCTCTAACCACCCATGCAATGCCTTAAACTCCCGGTGTTCTTTCGCTGACGTTCCCTCGCCTGAATCCTCCTTCCCAAGGTCATTAAAAATGACAGCTGCCTTTTCGCAAATTATGGCCTCAGTCACTGTGTGACCAGCCATCTCTTTCTCCTTTATCCACACGACAAACAACCTCTACATCTCATCGTTCACTGCTGACCTCTTCTTCGAAATTATAGCGAGGCCTTTGGAAGGAGTTATAGCTTTAATGGCCTCCTTTTGTTTTAATGACATGACGATTGTAGATACATTACCGCCATATTCTTTGGCGAGATCAACCAAACGCATCCCTTTTTCATGCTTTTCTATTACGCACATGTAACCCTGTCAGTATAAAGGGTTACCGTACTAAGCGGTAATCTATTACTAAAAGCAGTACTTCAATTTAGACATGCATTAGAATTGCGTTTAGAAATATTATTGTGAAAAGGGAAGTCAATGACTTTTATTTTGAAAAAAGGCCCGCGAAAGCGGCGCAGGTGATTTCCGCCGGGTGAGCGCGCGAAAGAAAGGGAGACAGCGCGAGAGAGTGAGGAGAGAGGCGGCGGAGAGAAGGATAAGAAAGAAGGAAAATAGAGAATAAAGATGTTCCCGTGCACCACGCCGGAACATTAGAGGGAGAGAGAAAGTTTTGACGAGTTTTGTGGGCTTATCAAGACTTGGCATTTTCTGAACTGTTTTCCATCACGGGAATCTACGGAGACCGCTGATTGATGCTGGCGCCACACCGTCGCCTTTTCGGATTCCAGATTCCACGTAGTGTCCAATCCAAAGATGGCGAGCCACTGTACCAGGATCTGATTTGGAACTGATTGATTTTGATTTTTTGATTTATCAATTTTCTTTGGATGGACAAAGACTTTGGAGTTCAATTCCTGAAAGAAAGATACGGAACCCGGGGTATGTGTATGTGTGTTTTGTTTATTATTTTATTGATTTTCGGGCCCATTTTCTTTTATTATGAAATGTGATTTTGTATGTTGTTCTGAATTATTGGCAGAGATGACCGATTAAGTTTATAAAATTTTAATACATGTCATCTACCCACACTGACTGAGTTGTCTCATTTATTACACCTCCTGCTCCAGTAGTCGAACCTCCGCATTGGCCCAACATCCAGTAAGTTCTCATATTTTAACTCACTAAATTCTGAACGGGTGTTACAGAAATTTGGCGAGCCAGCCAGGAGCAGTTGGGTGATTAATGAGTCAACTTCCTTTTTTTTTTTTCATTGTGATATTGAATATTGAGTGCTAAAGTTAAGATGGACATTGTGACACGTGAAGAAGTTAAAGTGCCTCATTCTGCAATTATTAGTGGACTGACAGAGACTGAAGTAGATAATGAAGTTCAGAAATTTTTGGAGATCTATGGATCTATTAATAGAGTTCTTACAATAGATGAACCAAGCTCAAAGTTCCACAAGTGTGCGATAGTTGAGTTCACATTTAGTGCTGCAATGGAGGCACTCACTCCTATGTTACCAATTGACTACAAAAGTCCCACTGTACCTGATGTGACATTTCATTTGAGGGCGCTTGCTAGTGTCTATATTCCGGCTGCTAGTCATAGTGCGACTCAGAGTTACATCTCTGAGTTACAGGCTATTGCCAAGATGACAGGGAAATCTTTCCAGATTGTTTTGCAAGAAGAGTTGACAAAGCTAAATTCTACCACTGGGATTTCTGTAGATGAGGTGCATCCAGAAAGAAATGATAGTGAGGAGGGCTACGGATCTCACTTAGTGTCGCAACCTGCTACGACCTCTCAGTTGAACGTTACATCCCGAAAAACAGCTGAAGGGCCCGCACCCACTGTTGTTGTTCCATCACTGGCATGCTCAGCAGCTTTAGAAACAAACTTGACCACAGGGCCATCAGCAGTGAAATCGGCAGTAACTGCCAATTCATGCAACTTGCCTGCAATTGATGTGAATCCACCTGAAATACAGAAAGTTGTGGTGGAGCATATTGTAAAGAATGAGAATTCCCCAGGCTACTACAATTCAGGCTCTCGTCTTCGAGTTTTTTCTGGTAGATTACCAAGACCAAATAATGAGACAGACTATGAAACTTGGCGTACGAGTGTGGAAATCCTTTTAATGGATCCGACACTGTCGGATTTAAACCGATCCCAGAAGATTGTGGACAGCTTGCTTCCCCCAGCCACAGATTTTATCAAACATCTTGGTTCTCAAGCATCACCAGCAGCATATATTCAGCTTCTTGACTCAGCTTATGGCACGGTAGAGGATGGAGATGAACTATTTGCTAGATTCTTGGGCACTCTGCAAAACGCAGGTGAAAAGCCATCACGTTACCTCCATAGACTGCAAGTCACACTAAATACTGTTATGAGGAGGGGAGGTGTTTCTGCTGACGAATTTGACCGACATTTGTTAAAGCAATTCTGTAGAGGTTGTTGGGATAATTCCTTAATTGCTGATTTACAGCTTGAGCAAAAGATAAGATGCCCACCATCGTTCGCGGAACTGCTACTTCTGTTACGAACAGAAGAAGATAAACATGCTAACAAAGAATTGCGCATGAGAAAACACCTGGGTGTTCCTAAACAACCACCAGGTGGTCCCAAACAGCGAGTGTGGTCTCAATTGCAAAGTGCATGCACCTGTTCAGAACAGAAGGCCACAGATGAGACAGACCAATTGAAAAAACAGATTGCTGCGTTGCAAGTGCAAGTTGCTCAGATGAAAACACAGAACCAGAACAAGAGTAAAGCACTCTTGGATGCAAATGCAAAAATGATTTCACAGTCGCGGCCATCTCGACAGAGATTGGTTTCTTCAGAAAGTAAGTTACTTACTAAGCCCCGCCCATGGTATTGTTTCCACTGTGGGGAGGATGGCCATACAGCTCCTAAATGCACTAACGAAGCCAACCCATCATTAGTGGCAACAAAACGAAAGAAACTGCAAGAAAAACAGCAGCAGTGGGAATCTGAGAATAATCCTATTGACCCTGATTCTTTAAACTAACGGTGACTCCTGTTGTGGGACAAACTGGAGTCCGATTAGACAATGCATGTCCCCTTACATCTAAATCAGTTGTAAAGAGATCCATAAAGGATCAGCCACGCAAGCTATCACGAAAATTAGTTGGAACAAAATGCACTGCACAAGTGATAGTAGCAGGACAGCAAGTCAGTTGCCTTTTAGACACAGGATCCCAGGTTACGACTGTCCCCTTGTCTTTTTATGAGAATAATCTGAGAGAGCAACAAATTCGACCCTTAGATGATTTATTGGAAGTGGAAAGAGCAAATGGCCAAGAGGTGCCATATTTTGGATTTGTACAACTAGACATCACATTCCCCAAAGAGCTTGGAGGGCAGGAAGTTGAGGTTGCAACATTAGCCCTCGTTGTGCCTAACATGAGAGAGGGAGCTGAAGAGCAACTCCTCATCGGCACCAACACCCTTGATACATTGTACTCAAACTTGTCTTCTCACATTGACAAGAGTAACCTGCCAGCACGGTGTGGTTATAGAGCAGTGTTAAAAATTCTGCAACTCAGACACAAACAAGAGCAAAGTGGCAACTTTGGCTCAGTGAGACTATCAGGGAAAAGCTCAGGAGTAATTCCTGCTGGAAACACAATTGCTTTGGATGGTGTAGTCAATGTTAAGAATTCCTTAAATGAAAAGTGGGTTGTCATTGAGCAACCGGTTGCATCTGCCTTACCTGGGGGTCTGCTTGTGGCCAACTGCTTAGTAACCTTACCTGCGAGACGGTTGAGTGCGATACCTGTCATAATCAGGAATGAAAGTGAACATGATGTTGTGATCCCACCAAAGACAGTGATAGCTGAGATAAGTGCTGTTCAACGGGTGAAGCCACATGAGTGTGACTCCAGCACTGAAACTGATAGACCCGATTCTAATCCATATGTCAGCTTTGATTTTGGTGACTCTCCTCTGTCCACAGAATGGAGGGAGAGAGTTACGCAGAAACTAAACTCTATGCCTGAAGTGTTTGCTCAGCATGACCTTGACTTTGGTCACAATAGTCAAGTCAAGCATCACATTAAGCTCAAGGATGAAACTCCTTTCAAGCAAAGAGCTCGACCGATCCATCCTCAGGATGTTGATGCAGTGCGAAAGCATTTGAGAGAGCTGCTTGATAGTGGTATAATTCGAGAATCTGAATCTCCCTTCGCATCCCCTATTGTAGTTGTCCGGAAGCGTGATAACTCTGTCCGCCTCTGTATAGACTACCGCAAACTCAACTCACAGACAATCAAGGATGCTTATGCACTCCCCAACTTGGAGGAGGCTTTCTCGGTCTTAACTGGCTGTAAGTGGTTTTCAGTCTTAGACTTGAAATCTGGCTATTACCAGGTTGAGATGGAGGGAGCTGATAAAGAGAAAACGGCTTTTGTGTGTCCACTGGGTTTCTACGAATTCAATAGAATGCCCCAAGGTGTCACAAATGCACCCAGCACCTTCCAGCGTTTAATGGAACGCTGTATGGGCGACATGAACTTGAAGGAGGTCTTAGTCTTTATTGACGACTTGATCATTTTTTCAGACACGTTAGAAGAGCACGAGGATCGGCTGCTGCGGGTCCTAGCTCGCTTGAAGGAATATGGCCTTAAACTCTCACTTGAGAAGTGCAAATTTTTTCAGTCTTCAGTCCGATATCTTGGTCATATTGTTTCAGAACATGGAGTTGAAACAGACCCTGATAAAATCCAACCCCTTAAAACATGGCCAAAGCCCAAAAATTTAAAGGAGTTGAGGTCCTTTTTGGGATTTTGTGGGTACTATCGCAGATTCATAAAGGGTTTCTCTCAAGTTGTGAAGCCGCTGAATGAATTAACTGCTGGATATCCCCCAACACATAAGAAGAAAGGGAAAGTAAGTTCTGCACAGTACTATCATCCCAAAGAAACATTTGGTGAGCGATGGACTGCCTCTTGCCAGCAGGCATTTGACACGATAATTGAGAAGCTCACAACAGCACCTGTTCTGGGTTTTGCAAATCCTAAGCTACCATATCTGCTTCACACAGATGCTAGCACTACAGGGCTGGGTGCAGCATTATATCAACATCAAGATGGTGAAACACGGGCTATAGCTTTTGCCAGCAGAGGGTTGTCCAAAAGTGAAGCTAAATATCCGGCCCATAAATTGGAATTCTTAGCACTTAAGTGGGCGGTTACTGAGAAGTTTAGTGACTACCTTTATGGGGCTGAGTTCACAGTAGTTACTGATAGTAATCCTCTCACTTATGTTTTAACTTCTGCCAAACTCGACGCCACTAGTTATAGATGGTTGTCAGCCCTTTCCACCTTCTCATTCAAACTACAGTATAGGGCAGGAAAACAGAATGTAGATGCAGACGCTCTATCAAGAAGACCACATGGCGAACTAGTTGATGACTACGTTTCACAAAAGGAACAAGAGAGAATAAGTAAGTTCACTGCCAATCACATTTTTGAAACTGAGGCCTGTAACATGGTTCCACCAGAGGCAATTAAAGCCATATGTGAAAGACATGATGTCTACTCAGTGGCTCACAAATCTAAGTCCACTGAGCAGTCCATTGCATTAATTGAGTCCATAGCAATTCGTTCTGAGGCTCTGCCCTCCAGTTTCCAAGAAGAACATGACCATGGCTTGCCAGTTATCCCCTCTTTGTCACTGGCAGAGTTATCGGAGAAACAGCTGGCAGATCCCAGTATCAGGGAAATAATAACTCAAATGCAGACTGGAGAATCCCCTCCACCTTCAATGAGAAAAGAGCTTCCTGAATTAGTTATCTTGTTAAAAGAATGGAAGAGATTGGAACTCAGAGATGGAGTCTTGTACAGAAAAAGACAAAGTGCTGGAAATACAACCTATCAACTGGTGTTACCAAGAGAATTGAGAGATGTAGTGCTCAAAAGTTTACATGATGACATGGGTCATTTTGGCGTTGAGCGAACCCTTGACCTTGTGAGAGAAAGGTTTTATTGGCCTAGGTTGTTGGCAACAATTGAAGAAAAGATCAAAACATGTGAACGTTGTGTGCGTAGGAAGACTACGGCAGAGAGAGCTGCCCCACTGGTCAACATTAAGACCAGTAGGCCACTTGAGTTGGTCTGCATGGATTTTCTAAGTGTTGAACCGGACCGGAGTAATACCAAAGACATATTGGTAATAACCGACCACTTTACCAAATATGCCCTTGCGATACCAACACCGAATCAAAAAGCGAGCACTGTAGCGAAGTGTTTGTGGGACCACTTTATAGTGCATTATGGGATTCCTGAAAAGCTTCATTGTGATCAGGGCCCAGACTTTGAATCGCGTACTATAAAGGAGCTACGTGAAATGACAGGGATCCGAAAAACGCGAACTACGCCTTACCATCCGAGGGGAAATCCTGTTGAGCGTTTTAACAGGACGCTGTTACAGATGTTGGGTACTTTGAACAACAAGGACAAGACCCATTGGCGTGATTTTGTTAAGCCACTTGTTCATGCGTACAATTGTACAAAGCATGAGGTCACAGGTTTTGCTCCTTATGAACTCATGTTTGGAAGACAGCCTAGACTTCCTGTAGATTTAGCGTTTGAACTGCCTGTTGATGATCAGCCTCAATCACATTTACAGTATGTGCAGAAATTGAAGGACCGTCTGAAAGAGAGCTATGCACTTTCCAGCAAGAATGCTGAGAAATCTGCTCAGCGAAATAAACTCAGATTTGACAAAAAGGTCACAGATGGCAGTCTTGAACCAGGTGACAGAGTGCTGGTGAGAAGTGTACGACTGAGGGGAAAACATAAACTAGCTGACAAGTGGGAAGCAGACGTGTATGTAGTTGTGTCACGCCCAGGTGATCTCCCAGTATATACGGTCTGTCCAGAAACAAAGAAAGGTCTTTTGCGTACTTTACACAGAGATCTTTTACTTCCTTGTGGGTTTTTACCAATTAGTGCTCCAGAGAAACCAACCCCAAAATTGGCGCCAAGGAAACCAAGAACCCGTCAGACTCCAGGCATTGTAACTGAAAACAGTGAAAATGAACAGTCAGATGATGAGGAATCATATCTCCCCAGATTTGTGACTGTAGAATCAACTACATCGGGTACAATAGTCGGAGCTAATGGATCAGCAAATAATATTTTACCTGAGTGTGGTACTGTTGAGAATTCTGTTCCCCTTGCTGAACCATGCATCTCAGAGCCTGAGACATGGGCTCCAAGGGAAATGGATGAGGGAGTTATAGTAACAGATCCATCCAACCTAGGTGCCTTTGATTCACATGTGGTAGATGAAAATTGCACAAAAGGAACCAATCCTTCTGAAAGAGAAGTAGCAATTTCTGATCTCCCTGAGGTATCACCCAGAGTAGTTGAGCCTCCTTCACCTGGCAGCACAAGCCATGATGCCCAACCCAATGTTGAGCTTGAAAGGCCACTGTCAAGTGAGTTATTGAGAGAGACTGACAAGACGGTTAGGTGCTCAAACCGACACCGAACACGACCAACACGACTCCATTATGCAGAACTTGGAAATCCTTTAATAGAAGAGGTGCAATTGCTTTTCCAGGGACTCCGTAATGCATTGATGTCTTCAATAAATAACATTGATTCAATGTTTGATGATCATGCTACTACTGCTATTGCTCCTGTGACAACACAATCACGGAGAGGAAGCACAGGGACGTGCCACCCTTCACAGGGGGAGGGTGTAACCCTGTCAGTATAAAGGGTTACCGTACTAAGCGGTAATCTATTACTAAAAGCAGTACTTCAATTTAGACATGCATTAGAATTGCGTTTAGAAATATTATTGTGAAAAGGGAAGTCAATGACTTTTATTTTGAAAAAAGGCCCGCGAAAGCGGCGCAGGTGATTTCCGCCGGGTGAGCGCGCGAAAGAAAGGGAGACAGCGCGAGAGAGTGAGGAGAGAGGCGGCGGAGAGAAGGATAAGAAAGAAGGAAAATAGAGAATAAAGATGTTCCCGTGCACCACGCCGGAACATTAGAGGGAGAGAGAAAGTTTTGACGAGTTTTGTGGGCTTATCAAGACTTGGCATTTTCTGAACTGTTTTCCATCACGGGAATCTACGGAGACCGCTGATTGATGCTGGCGCCACACCGTCGCCTTTTCGGATTCCAGATTCCACGTAGTGTCCAATCCAAAGATGGCGAGCCACTGTACCAGGATCTGATTTGGAACTGATTGATTTTGATTTTTTGATTTATCAATTTTCTTTGGATGGACAAAGACTTTGGAGTTCAATTCCTGAAAGAAAGATACGGAACCCGGGGTATGTGTATGTGTGTTTTGTTTATTATTTTATTGATTTTCGGGCCCATTTTCTTTTATTATGAAATGTGATTTTGTATGTTGTTCTGAATTATTGGCAGAGATGACCGATTAAGTTTATAAAATTTTAATACATGTCATCTACCCACACTGACTGAGTTGTCTCATTTATTACACCTCCTGCTCCAGTAGTCGAACCTCCGCATTGGCCCAACATCCAGTAAGTTCTCATATTTTAACTCACTAAATTCTGAACGGGTGTTACACACACACACACACACACACACACACACACACACACACACACACTTTTTTTTTCTTTTGTTGCAGTGAAGGTGGTTAGAACTAGGGCTGTAGTCAACCAAAGGAAAATCTGTCACGTCTCTGGACTATTATCATCTTGTTTGTTTTCCGGTCACTAACTTATCATGTTATTCAGATTTGGTCCCACTTGCAATCAGTTCATACCCTGCACCTGCCTTCCCTTCGCTCACCTGCAACCACTCACCTAATCAGCCACCAGTCTTCATATACCCAGCTCAGCCCTCAGTACTCTGCCAGATTGTTTAGTGATCACCCTGACTCTCCAGCCTTTGATTCCTGCCGGTTATCCTGATTCCTGTTACTGACCCAGCCTGTTTCCCGGACCCTGCCTTTCATCGACCCCTTTTGGATTTGTCTGCCTAGTTGGTTTGAATGCCTTTTCGTGCATAAACTGCCTGATTTTGGACTCTGCCTGTTTGCTTGCCGTGCGCCTGACTCTTCTGCTGTTTGGGCTGATTACCTGGTACCTGACCCCTTCTTTTCCTATAAAACCTGTTTTTTGACTTGACCTGCCTACTTCACTGTCGTGCTTTTGGGTCCTCACCACCAGTCTTGTTCGAGCCGTGACAAAATCGGACTGAAATTTTGTCTAGTCCCCAAACAATAGGAAGACCAATGAGGAAAACAATTAGACTGTTAAACTAAAACAAGACTGTTGGACTAAAACAAACTTAAGTGTTTGTTAGCTTTTAACCCACATTAATGCCAGTCAGTTATCTGATGCTCCCATGCAAATTAATTCATGCCAATCTTTTTCTATTGATTGTTACATAAAGAGCATATCAACTGGTAGCTGAGTTAACCCTGCGCTGAGAAGCTTTGCAAATAGTAACACTAAAACACTAGTTGGGGCTTAAATAAAACAATTGGCACACACTCATCAGCAGAGAATGTACGAGGTTGAGCACATGTAGTGCACTTTCACTACTAGATGAGATCGATAAGAACTCAATGTGATACTGTTACCATCTGATGGATGGATGGACTCACAAGGCTTATCTGCCTTGTGGGCAGATAACATGGAAAACAAACAAGCCCTCATGGTCACACCTATGGAATATTTGGTGTATACCACCTGGTTACACCAGGTTCACCAAAAGCGGCATGTTTTTTGAGGTGGGAGGCAGCCAAAAAATCCACAGAGCACCCAGAGACATAGGAGGAACATACAAACGCTGCATAGAAAGGAAGTGAACCCAGAACTATGTTGCTGTGAGGCAACGGTGCTACGTACACTGTTTAACCAGGTTTTTTTTAAGCATTTCACAGCTATTAAGCGTTAGGATGTTTTTTTTCTTCTAATAGACAGGCAGGCAGATAGGTACTTTATTACTAAAAATGTTACTCTAAAATAAAATTTTTGGAAATTATTTTCCTGTTTTCAAAAAAGTAAAATATATTGAGTTCATATGGGCTCTACAATTCCATTATTGAAATGCTGTAGCATATAGAACCTCAGGACATTTAATCGCAGAAGGGGTAAGCAGATGGTGACTGTCAATGTTATGGTTTCCTTAGAGCTAAGCCTGGTGTAACAGTAAAGTGTTCAAAAAGCATTACACAACACCTTACGTTCACTAAATTTTGAAATGGTGCAGTCTTCTTGAGAAACCACAGTACTTACAGTAGCTTTACTGAGAATTATGTTAGCATACATTATGATTACTCACAGTAATGTGTTTCTTGTTCTTCTTTGCTGTCGACGATGAATAAAATATTTTTCCCAAACACAAATGAAAATGCACCATGCAAATAAATGCATATTTATTGGTTATTATAATTACAATAAATAATGGGATGTAGATTTGAAGGTAAGATTAAAAATCTTAAAACAAGAACCTATTTGACATGCTAATACGCTACTGTCACGTGCAGAAAGTTACGATAAGTTATGTTGATTTTTTGTTTTGTTTTTTTTACTTTGTCATCCACTTCTTGTTTTGTTTTGGCACTCATCCTTCCCCTCTCACTTTAGATCTTAACATGCTCCCTTTGTGAGAGTTTCCCACCTTTGCGATTGTCAAGCCACCCTCTGTGTTCCCCTACCTCATGTATAAAGTGTCTGTCTCTTTGTCCTGTGCCAGTTTATCTTGATTGCTTTTCCAGAGAACTAGTGGCAGTTCTTGTATTGTGCCTTGTCAGGTTAAGATTATTTTATTCTTTGTCTTCCTAATGTTTGATACTTTGTCTAGATTTTTTCTTTGATACTTTGCAACGGTTGTTTTGAAACACTGTTCCTTGTCATTGTCTCAGTTATTTACCTCTGTGAGTGATTTTTCAGTTGGTACTTTATGAAAGATTATTAATTTGAAGTTCGCTTTACGAGTTGTGCATTTGGGTTCAAGTCCTATTTTGGATATGACAGTTACAAAGAGGTTGTAAGCACATCTGTACAATGCATACCCACTATCATTTTCCCAGCACCTGTATGAAACTATTAATTTCAAATAAAAAGAAATATACACAGACGGAGAAGGTACAGCCAAGACCCTTTTGGAGTACTGTGTGGCCTGCCTATAAAGCATATCATTATTATTCATTCTCATAGAAACATAATGGAATGCAATTTAAATATATTAAAACTAACCTGAAAGTGCAGTGCAAATCTGATGAAAAAGTTATGATGTGAAGGAATAATTAAGAAAAGGTTGGGGTGAACTGAAAAGCAAACTAGAGTAAGAATATTCACTGCTACTCTATTGATGTGTGTATTGCATTTACTTTTTTATTTTATTTTACATTTTTAGATAATTATTCAGAGATCACACAGACATGACTTTTCAAATGTATGGGCAACATAGTTTTAATTATTTGTCATACACTTCTAATCCCCACCGTCTTTGTGAGCCAGTTAGTAAACTAGACCACAATGAGCATACACAAAGTGTGGATTTGCTCCAACAAGCCAGAATAATAAATCCAGAATAATAAATTCTCAATTGTTTTTCACTGTTTTGAACTTTTTTTTATTGTGAAGATGTCACAGTTTGAGAAGCCAAACTTGTGGGCAGAGTCTCATCTCCATGTAACAGAGTTAAAATGTTGTCTATTTTTTAGCGTTTTGTTTTTCATTAATTGATGTTGGGCTATGTGAATTTTAGCGAAACAATGTTGTTCTCATTTTCTTTTCTCTTTATCGCGAAGCTTGCCTTGTGCGCGCTTCGTTACTTCTGTACCTCCTGTGCTTCCGTCGCGCCTCCCATCTATCCCAAGGATGATGTGCTGCATTGCTGCGGAAGCAAAGGTGCAGAAAGGAGACGTGGGGAGATTAAATAACTATTGTCTCCCACAGGACACAAAATAAAGAAGAGAAAACTCCACTATTTGAGTCGTCCTTTTTTGGCCCGTTCACAACCGTTACATCTATACCTGCTGCTTATCTCCACACCTGGACTTCATCAGTCTGATTAGCCTGAGGCTTTTTAGGCTGGGTTCTGTCTTGGTTCTGTGTAGTGATGTCTGAATGGCGCCCCATGGGACTTTGAACCGTTGGCAACAATTGTGACGAAAACTAGTGATGTCTGAATAGTATCCCATGGCGCTTCAAACCGTTTGCGACAATTGTGCCGGAAACTGTTTCATTACTCGGCGCCCCATTCATTGAGAATGTGGACGCCCTCTTTGGCAGAGTGTCTATACTGCAACTACAAAACAGTTGATAAGCCCAGAGGCCTGTACCATAAAGCTGGATTACGGCTTAGCGAGATAACTTCAGGCTTAACCCTGGCTTTTCGGTACCATAAAGGTGACTGACTTTCTATCGGCTACATTGTCGCAGTAACCTATGCTGAACGCCTAACCAGCTCCGGAGCAGGATGAGTTCAGGATAAGAGCTCAGCAGGTATAACAGCCCCACCTACTGACCTATCAGAGCTCAGCAGGTATAACAGCCCCACCTACTGACCAATCAATTGTCTTGGAAAATGGGCTGTCCGTTTTATGAGAACCCGGTGGATCTTGGTGCACAGCTTGTGCGAAGAGCGCTCAGGCGCGAGAGAATATTTAATCCGTTCAAATTGCCTGAACAATCACTGTACAAAAGGTACAGGTTTTGGGGAGAGGGGTTACATTACATCTGTCAGCTGCTGGAGCCTTACATCAGTAATGTAACGCACCACAACCACGCGCTGACAGTCCCGCAGACAGTGTGCATTGCACTGAGGTTTTTTGCCACAGTTAACATATTTCTTTTTGTTTAAGTAAATCATAGATTGATTCATTCATAGGTACTTTGATGCATTATGTTGGCGATGCCGAAAACCTCAGGAAGAACACATTATGTAGAGCTATTCATAAAGTGGCGGGGGCTACAATCACATGCCATAACGAAAAATATCATACACACATACATTTATGGAACACACAAATGTTACTGTAGTCAGATATACAAGTGCAGTCATAGTGGGGAAGTAATATTATAATGGCACTAGGGCTGCCACAAACGGTTATTTTGATAGTCGACTAATCACCGATTATTTTTTCGATTAGTCGACTAATCGGATCATACGTAAATTGAATGTAAAACATACAGTTTATCGCACCAGCATGAAGCTGCTCTTATATAACCATCAATACTTTTCAGCTTTAAGTGTTTAAGACATATGCTAACTAAAAATAAAGACAATTAAGATGATAGTTCATTAAACCTTTAATGAAATATACTTGTAGCAACAAACAATTGTTTAACTGCGTAGCATAAAGTGCAAACAGCTGAGTAAAATAAGGAAAAGGCACTTGCCTAAACAACACAAAAATAAATACTTCAGGTTTATTTTTTAGTTTTTTTCTTTTCTTAATTTGTCTTTGGCATCAAACATAGCAACAATGACGTAGGCACCTGTAACTAAGGAATTATTACAGTTTTGGTGTCACTGACTCAAATATAACAAAAGTGCATTTTGTGCTCAGTGCTCACAACTGTATTCAACTTTAGTACACTCTGACTCTATGCAATCCCAAACTGCACAAGGGTCTTGTTCATAGCCAGGAAAGTTAGAATTTCTACATGTCTTGGAGAAAGGCTTGCTGTCTTTGGAGAGCAGATGTTCCCTGCTGCAAAGAAAATCCGCTCCGATGCTGTCCGTCACCAGCATGTTCAGTCTGGACTCAGTCAGGACGTTTGCTTGCTGAGGTGTGCATGTAGCTGGCTTTGTAACAAAGCCGTCCATTGAAGTAGAACCTACTTTTTTAGCACTGAAACATAACGTTAGAAAACCTTAGCGTTACCACATTTCCTATTCAAAGACATCACTGTTGTAGGGTTACAGAAAACACATAAAATATGTGTGCTAAGGGCGGCTAATGAATCAAATCATCATCGCTAATGCTAACGTTTACAGCTATATGAGTAAGTAGTAAGTTAGCTCTGTTTACGCTAATATTAGCCGCTAACTACCCAGTTAGCTAACCGAGACGACGGTCCCTCTTCATCGTTGCCACAACCTGCTTCTGTTTCAGGTGCTTGAACATCGTAGTTGTGTAGCCGTGGAAGGCAACTTCTGTCTTGCAGATATTGCATTGCACACTTTTCTCTTTTGTTTTCGGAAAATGCTCCCACACTTTTGAGGTCTGGTGCCGCCGGGTAGCCATGACACCGAGCCCCTCTGGTATAACTTCCAGTGACATCATGGCTGGCCCTGATTACCTCTACTGCGCATGTGTGTCAAGGACAGAAAGGCAGGCGCGGCCGTGGAGGTGCCGCAGCAGTTTTGAGAGAAAAACAAAGATTAAAAAAAAAAAAAAAACGACGTGCCAACTACTAAATTAGTTGTCGACAATTTT
Source organism: Antennarius striatus (assembly GCF_040054535.1). NCBI lineage: Eukaryota > Metazoa > Chordata > Actinopteri > Lophiiformes > Antennariidae > Antennarius > Antennarius striatus. Next base: position 7,957,811 of record NC_090783.1, on the reverse strand, counting down.
AATAGTCGATATATTCGTGTCTAGTCGACTAATCGTGGCAGCCCTAAATGGCACTAACTTCCACATTGACACAGTCGTAGATTTTTTGCCAGCGATCCTTGCGCCATTTGGCAGCTGCAACTGTGTTGCTTTTTACCTGGATTATTGATTTGTATTGCTCGTATTTATTAATTATTATTGTTCGGTCCTCCTTTGTGAAATATGTGGCCTGGGCCGGTTTGTTGCATGTTTGCAATTGGTCGCATGCAGCAACCTCTGCCCTTTTTATGTGAGCGCGCACAGATCTAGAGTGGACATGCCTGAATTGAATTAGTGAGTTGATAGCCGACTTTATGGTACCGAAAATCCGGAGGGCGGATGTCTCGGTAAGTGAAGCCAGATAAGTAAGAGGAAGCCCGGCTAGATACATCAAGCTTTATGGTACAGGCCTCAGATGTTGTTGTGATATTAGATAGTGACGCTTTATATTTTTGGCCATTGTGATATTAGTGATGGCTTACATTGTAAGAAGGGTGTACCTTACCGATCATGTGGGCCTCCTGCTAATTCTCACTTGCACTTTTTATTTTTATTTATGTAATTTTATTGTATTTTATACTTAAGTTATAGTTTAGTATGTCCTGGTAGTGTGATGTATGTTTTGTGGTATGTCCTGTGATGTCGGTGTTTCTTTTTCTCCTGGTGTTTATCCCGTATTTATTCATTATGTAATGCCTGAGCAGTGGATATGCGCAATTTCCTCCGGGACTACTAACGCATATATCTATCTAAAACAGTGCTTTGATGTTTCCTGTATTGCATATATTTTCTGAATAAAACCGAATATAATCTAATTCAATGTGTTAATCCTTGCTTGCTATATTGTAGCCATATATTGTATATAGGAAATTGTTTTATGATCATTGGTTCTTGCAGTATTTAATAAAGCAAAAAGATATAAATTACATGTTCACGCATCTATATTTAATATAAATATATACATATATGTTCGTGTGCGTGAGTTACATAGCATGATTAGTGTCACTGGAAAAAAACAAGGTCTGTGTTGTGAGATAAAAGTCGTGATTCCGAGACATCATCTCAGCAGCACCACCGGCTTCATTCTCACTTCTTGATCAGCAACGCCTCATCATTGATGACGTGTTTTTTCTGTACGTCAGGTGCTGGGAATAAAGCAAACACTTCACCTGTAAATTAAAAATGATATGTGTGTGGTTTATTATGATCTACTGTGTGAGCAACAGAGCCTTAAAATAAATTGCTCAGAAATTAAAATCTACTTTTTCGGCAGCACCAGTTCAAAATGTTCCCAGACTTGGGATCTCTGTCTAGTTGGATGAATTATAAAGCGCTTATTGGGCGCTTATTGTTTCGGCGCACTTGTGTGCCAAAAATCATCAGTCACGTGGTTTTTCCATGTTTGAAGCAAGCTCCGGAGCAGTGCTTTAGATGGGAACGCCCACCGAGTCCGGGGCTTGTATCAGAGTGCCAGAACAAAGTGGACATCACTACCTAAAATGTTTTCATTACTTGACACCCTATTCATTGAGAATGTGGATGCCCTCTTTGGTGTCTGTACTGCAACCACACAATGGTCGATGAACCCAGAAAACAGTACTTTGAAGTTTCCTGTATTTTCATATATTTTGTGAATAAATCAAATATAATCTATTTCAACATGTTAATCCTTGCTTGTTACATTGTAGCCATATATTATAGGAAATTGTTTTATGATCATTGGTCATTGCAGGGTTCAATAAAGCAATAAGATATATTGATAACATGTTCATGCATGTATATTTAATATAAATACATACATATGTGTTTGTGTGCGTGAGTTACTCTACATAAGATGATTAGTGTCACTGGAAAAAAAACAAGGTCTATGTTGTGAGATAAAAGTCGGGATTCCAAGAATTCATCATGGTAGCACCACCGGCTTCATTCTCACGTGTTACACATGGGAAGGCCCACTGAGTCCGGGACGTGTATCGGAGCGCCACAACAAAGCGGACTTCACTAGTTTTGTGCCAGTTCATGTTGTACCTCTGTCTACGTCTTGTTTTGCTGCTTGCCTGTGTCTGGCGTTTGTTTTTTTCCATTAAACCATAGATGAAAGCTTCTCCACCTGTGTCCTGCATTTGGGTCCTAAACTGCACTTTGTGACAGAGCAGTTTGGCCTACACTGGACCCAGGGGACCCCTGCTTTCTCCAGGGTTTTGCCCTAACCGGCAGCAAGCTCTGGAATCTGGAATTGGCTGCCGAGTGGAGGCAGCGGGGGACAGCCGCCATGGAATGTCAGTCTACACAGGAACTCCAGCTCCAGTTTTTACACCTGTCCCTGAACCTCTTCCTGCACCAATCCCAGACCCTGTTCTAGTGCCAGCTTCCAGTCCTGCATCCGAGTCGGCACCCCGTCTGCATCCGACTCGGCGCCCCAACCTGTTTCCGAGTCGGCGCCCAGACCCCAGCCTGTTCCAGTCCCCGTACCTGGATTCCAGCCGGTTCCTAAACCTGTTCCTGACCCTGGGCTCCAGGACCTCTTCCTGGCCCTGGAGCCTGATCCTGACCCTCCCCCAAGGCCGTTTTGGGACATCGGGGGCCATCCTTTGAGAGAGGGGTACTGTCAAGGTATGGTATAGGTACCCTGCTGTGTTGAGGTGTGGCAGGAGGAGAAGCCGAACTTCTGGGCAGAGCCCCGTCTCCACATCGGTTGCTAATATCCACACCTGAACTTAATCAGTCTGATTAGCCTGAGGCTTTTTAAGCCGGGGTCTGTCTTGGATCTGTGCCAGATCGTTTCGTACCTCTGTCTACGTCTTGTTTTGCTCCTTGCCTGTGTCTGAAGTTTTTTTTTTCCAATGAACCATGGATTAAATCTTCTCCAACTGTGTCCAAAATTTGGGTCCTAATCCTGCACGTTGTGACAGAAAAATTAAGAATCACTTGTATCTTGTAGTATTAAAAATATAATAATTTTTTTCCTGTACTTAATTGACTAGGAGTAATACAATTTCATAAACTGCCTGGACATGTTCCTGCAACTATTTGCAGGCATAAAAGGTGCTGGTGGATAAGAACTTGAACTGAGAACAGCCAAGTTGTCGAGGACACATTAGACAGCTGTAAGCACAAAGTAGGGTCATGTGGAAACTTAAGTTGCGAAGAATTTGAAACCCTGCTCTGCTCACTGGAGAGGTTAATGGGGAGACAGTGTTGTTTTAAAGTCAATTGCACACTTGACATATAGAAGGGTCCAACATTGAAAATAGTCTTTATTAATACTCGCGTAGTGTTATCTTCCTTCTTCTTTCTGGGAAACAGAAATAGATTTTTCTTTTCCTAGCTGTATACATTGCATTCATTATATTCCACTAGAATAGTTTGATGAGAACAGGTCCACATCATTCCAGGTGTGTGTAGAAATTGATAACAATGTGATAATGTGGAATTCTGGTCCAGTGTGGGTTGGGTCAGCAATCTCCCCCCAAGGCCTGGGGTAAGAACAGATAGTGCTGCTACTGTCATGAGAACAGAAAAGAACCATTACATCAACACAGGAATATCAAGAGTGCTGCATTTCTGAAAGCAGAATCATTTGGTGTGAAATCCATTCTTGATAACTTTTTGATCAATAAAGTTGTGCATGTTACAAAAATATAATATCTAGACTGCTTTGCAAGTCTTCTTGGAGTTAAGAGAACAGAAAAATGCTAATGGGGTTACAACATAGCTCATCTGCCATTGGACATATAATAAATATCTCTAAATATAAGTATCTCTTGAGCAAAATGTCCTTATGCAATTTCCATCCAAATATTTATGTTCTCAAATGTGTGAGTACTTACCTACCTACTCAATCACATTTATTTCCTCTTGGCAAGTGGCATGTAGTCATAACGGCAGACACTTTAACCTTACATTAATCCTCAATGGGGCGCACATAAATTAAGGAAAATAAAATGTGAGATGTAATCACACCAGTCAGGTGCTTGGTGTAAACGAGTTCCGTTGATGAGGGCAAGGTTTACAGAAATGAGCAAACCAAAAGATTGCAGGTGAAACTTTTCCTTTTATTTTATACTCACGAGTAGTGATGTGACATTCAGATTCGAGACTTTGAAGCGTGTATCGAGTAGGGGAGGGGCGTTCCCATGAAGTGCATATCGAGGCTTACTACATCTAGGGGAGGAGCTGAAAATGATGACGTCCGAAGCCTTGCTGCCAGGCAAGGCTTCAGGCAGCAAGGCATTTTATGTCTTAAGCCCACTTTGGCCGGCGTTATCTGGGACGAAAACACGAAAACACCAAAGTGAAGTATTTTGACAGTGTGGGGTCTTCATTGTCGTGTGGACGCTGTAACTGAAACTTTTTCTATCCGGGGGGCGTCTCCCTGCAACAAAAACCACTGTGACGTTAGTGTATGTGACCCGTGTCTAAATGTACACACAGAATGGACAGAGTTAAAACCGGTTATTTTCTGACGTATAACAGCTCCACATCGAAGACGCGTTGATAAACATGCTTAACAGTTGAATATTTGTTTGTCTGTTTCTTTATTAGTCAAAGTTTATATATTTATTCATTCATGTTCCTCGCCAATGCCAGTTCTGGGTCAGATCAGGATGCGCTGCCTGCTGGTGGGACAACTGATGGAGGTCGTCCTCCAGGAGGAACAGCATGAAATTCCACACGTCCTGTTCTTGGAGTTGTTTCGGAGTTGTTCTGCTTATAAACGTGCTGATCAACACACTTATACGGCTACATGTGGACATGGCCTGATTCAGGTAGTGGCTCGGTTTGTGCCACGAGTTTTGACAAAGATATAAGACAGGTGTTTTCTAAAGCAGGGTAAATATTGTCCAAAAAATCACCTAAGACCTGCCACAGTGGACACCAGTGTTGTTTTTTAAATAAAAACCAAGGATATGACCCAAGCATAATCATTGGCAATCCCTCACAGTCATTGTCCATACCCCAACTCCAACCACCCTCCCCGTACATGTTTACTATATTTTCATTTTAGTCATGTACAAATGATCACTTTCCATACTGTGTGTATGTCATATCTCAGGTCTAATAGTTTGTTTGTTTTCTTTCTGTTAACATACAGTGGGTACGGAAAGTATTCAGACCCCTTTAAATTTCTCTCTTTGTTTCATTGCAGCCATTTGCTAAAATCAAAAAAGTTCATTTTATTTCCTGTTTATGTACCCCATCTTCACAGAAAAAAACAGAAATGTAGAAATTTTTGCAAATTTATTAAAAAAGACAAACTGAAATATCAAATGGTCATAAGTATTCAGACCCTTTGCTCAGTATTGAGTAGAAGCACCCTTTTGATCCAGTACAGCCTTGAATCTTCTTGGGAATAATGCAACAAGTTTTTCACACCTGGATTTGGGGATCCTCTGCCATTCTTCCTTGCAGATCCTCTCCAGTTCCATCAGGTTGGATGGTGAATGTTGGTGGACAGCTGTTTTCAGGTCTCTCCAGAGATACTCAATTGGGTTTAGGTCAGGGCTCTGGCTGGGCCAGTCAAGAACGGTCACAGAGTTGTTCCGAAGCCACTCCTTTGTTATTTTACCTGTGTGCATCGAGTCATTGTCTTGTTGGAAGGTGAACCTCCGGCCCAGTCTGAGGTCCTGAGCACTCCGGAAGAGGTTTTCTTCCAGGATATATCTGTACTTGGCTGCATTCATCTTTCCTTCAATTGCAACCAGTCGTCACGTCCCTGCAGCTGAAAAACGACCCCATAGCATGATGCTGCTACCACAATGTTTCACTGTTGGGATTGTATTGGGCAGGTGATGAGCAGTGCCTGGTTTTCTCCACACATTCCGCTCAGAATTAATGCAAAAAAGTTCAATCCTTGTCTCATCAGACCAGAGAATCTTGTTTATCATAGTCTGGGAGTCCTTCAGGTGTTTGTCGGCAAACACTATGCGGGCTTTCATGTGTCTTGCACTGAGGAGAGGCTTCCGTCGGGCCACTCTGCCATAAAGCCCTGACTGGTGGAGGGCTGCAGTGATAGTTGACTTTGTGGAACTTTCTCCCATCTCCCTACTGCATCTCTGGAGCTGAGCCAGTGGTCTTTGGGTTCTTCTTTACCTCTCTCACCAGGGGTCTTCTCCCACGATTGCTCAGTTTGGCTGGTCGACCAGGTCTAGGAAGAATTCTGGTCGTCCCAAACTTCTTCCATTTGAGGATTATGGAGGCCACTGTGCTCTTAGGAACCTTGAGTGCTGCAGCAATTCTTCTGTAACCTTGACCGGATCTGTGCCTTGCCACAATTCTGTCTCTGAGCTCTTTGGGCAGTTCCTTCGACCTCATGATTCTCATTTGCTTTGACATGCATTGTGAGCTGTAAGTTCTTATATAGACAGGTGTGTGCCTTTCCTAATCAAGTCCAAACAGTTTAATTAAACACAGCTGGACTGCAATGAAGGAGTAGAACCATCTCAAGGAGGACCAGAAGAAATGGACAGCATGTGAGTTAAATATGAGTGTCACAGCTAAGGGTCTGAATACTTATGACCATGCAATATTTCAGTTTTTCTTTTTTATAATAAATTTGCGAAAATTTCTACATTTCTGGTTTTGTTTTGTCAAGATGGGGTGTTGAGTGTACATTAATGAGAAATAAAATAGACTTTTTTGATTTTAGCAAATGGCTGCAATGAAACAAAGAGCGAGAAATTTAAAGGGCTCTGAATACTTTCTGTACCCACTGGATCTGGAATGTATATCATTCCAGATCCTGTCTCATCTTCAATCAGTTCATTCCTTGCACCTGCCGTGTCTCCACACACCTGCAGCCACTCCCCAATCTGTCCCCACACTACAAATGCCAGCTCAGCCTTCTGGTCTCTGCCAGATTGTTTAGTGTTCGCCCTAACTCTCCAGCCTTTGATTTCTGCCTGTTGTTCTAATTCTTGTTTCTGACCCAGTCTGTTTCCCGGACCCTGCCTTTCGTCGACCTCTCCTTGGATTTGTCTGCCTGATTTTGGATTGCCTTCCTGTGTACGACCTCGTCTGGTTTTTGGACTCTGCCTGCTTGACTGTCGTTTGGATGTTGGACTGATTACCCGGTACCTGACCTCTCCCTAAAATATTAAACCTGTTCTAAGACTGCCTGCTACTCTGTCGTACTTTTGGGTTCCCCTTGCCAGTCGTGTTCGATCCCCTGACAGTGTGTGTGTGTGTATACTGTATACATGTGCAAGCATTTGGAGTTAAACAAAAATACATTTCACGATGGGAATTATTAATAGATTAATTTGTTTTTTTATTTTTATACATACACAGTGTACTGCCATCACTAAAATATACATGTTTTGCAGACTTCCTTATATTTCATAGGCTTTCTGCAAAATGCAACACATTCCAAACTAATGCCAAGTGATATTTTAGCATCCAGTCGATGTACTAGGGCAACTGAAGTCTCATGAAGCTTCGAACCTCAGTGAACCGATTGGGAAGAAAAGCTTCAATGCTTCATGGGGTTTCATCTGCCCATCACTACTCACAAGTTTAACAAAAAGACCATGTACTGTCAGTAGCACATCCTCCACCTTGAGCTGATTCAGACAAAACCCCACAATTAGTAATGTTACGTTTCGTATTGAGGCTTTGAAACATTTGCCGTGTAGAGGAGAGGTGTTTCCACGCAGCACATATCGATGCTTGCTCCATTGCAGGGAGAGGTTAGAAATTATGACGTCTGATATATGGTGAGGTTCACGGTGGTGAGGCACCGATGCTAAAGTCAATTCTACATGTCGGTGTCACATTTGCCAATAAATTAGCAACCTGACATTAAAAACTGGTTAAAAATTATTTAGGACACACAGTGTAGTTGCAAATAGCTGCACCTCACCTCCGACTGGACTACCGATAGATCGAAACAAGATTTAATTAATAAAAGACAAACATTGGAGCTTGATAATCTGCTTCAAACTTCAGATATGGAAATAACCTGCCCTCTTCAAATTGAGTGGTCCACTAGTACTGAATTTAATCAGTTTTTAATGTCAGGTTTTTTTAATGTGGTGTAATTACACGCCACTTTGTCTGGCTCATAGAACTGACTTTTGCGTCGCTTCCTCACCGCTGTGAACCGCACCACATGTCACATATACATATATATTCGTATGTATGCATATACTGTATATATATATATATATATATATATACACACACATATGTGTGTGTGTACAGTATATACACATACACTTATCGTACACTTTGTCAATTTATTATTACTAATTATATCCAAGGCCAGCAGGTGGTTTTGTATGCACATAAAGTATCAAAAAATTAACCATTACTTGAACCAGTTCGAAGCCTCATGAGGCTTCATCTCACCATCACTACCCACAATGCTTTAGAATGGGGTCTTTATACTGTTGGTCATGACCAACTGCCCTATCAAAGGAACCTAACTCTAACTCGTCCATATTTTAAGTGACAAAATGAAAAAAAAAAACATTTTCAAACCACTTGACACATTATTGCACCACTCGTGGTAAGCAATCTGCATAAATTCAGCAACTTCACCATGTGGAACAAAAAAATATACATTTTAACAAAGATCGACCACCCCTTTCACAGTGGTATACTCCGGTCCCTTTCTCCTCCCTATAAAATCAATCAACTCAACTTTTATATAGCGCTTAATTACATCTGAAGACATTTCAAAGCTCTTTACAGATAGAAAGCCAACAATGCCCTCCAGAGCAAGCATAAGCAACAGTGGCGGGGAAAAACTCCCTCATTGTGGAAGAAACTCCGGGCAGGACCGAGGCTCTGGAGGGCGGTCATCCGCCTTAACCTGTTGGTTGGGAAAGAGAAATACACTGGGAACAGAGGTAGGTCGAGAGAGAGAGAGAGAGAAAGAGAGAGTGGCAGATAGGCCAGTTTGAGTTCCATGTCCATAATGCGCTGTCGCTGAATTGGGGGCGGAAGATAACCTGTCTTCCATCCGCGTTCTCCACCTTTGGAACAGAGGCACAAAGACAGTGGCAGTATTGTGCAGACAAAGACTGTAATTTGACAGTAATATTAAATTCTAGGAGCATAGAAAGATAAAGAAGTGACAGAAGCTCCAGAGCATCTCCCTTTAATGGGAGAGACGGAGAAAAATACCCTCAGCAGCCTAGGCCTATAGCAGCATATCTAGTGGGGTGTGTGTTATTTCAATTGTAAGCACTATCAAAATGATCACTGAAACCAGGTGTGAATCTATTAGCAGGTTGAGGCCAGAAAGGGACGCAAGTATTCCATGTATTTGATGTGAATTTAAATAAATTATTAAATCAGTTCCTGGGTGTCTTTTGTTAACCAAATGAACTTTACATGTAACAATAAAAATGGGGCCAAACTGTTCAAACACTTGTAATTCATAGCTGACTTAGCAGCATTCAAGTATTAAGATTGGGCCATGTGGAGTAACCTACTGAAATATTTATGACTTTAATTGGAGATAGAGTACATTGTAACACAGAAATTGGAATATACTAAACTAATAAGTAACATGGGAGGCTAATAATATTAGTGGTAAGGACAGGCTGGCTTTACCACACTTGCATACAGTTTTACCATTTTGGTGTAATGGTTTTGCAACACAATGAGTATTTGTACTATGCTTATGATTTGTAACGGCCCCCAGGGCCTTGGTCCTTCCGGGTCTTTGCTTTGTGTTGCAGGTCCACAGCTAAGCGGGATCATCATAACTGGGAGCACCTGGTCGGTGCTCCAAGGTTCAGGTACTGGTTCATACAGTGTACATGTACTCTTTCACAGTATTACTGTGTGTGTGTGTGTGTGTGTGTGTGTGTGTGTGTGTGTGTGTAATATTATGTTTTTGTTTTGTTCACTTGATGTTCTAAACATATTAGTAGCCTGATGCAACTGTAAATGTTTTAAGAATTATTTGAATGTTTTATATTTTGTTTAAATAGTTTTAACTGTCCAAAACGGGGAAAAAATGAATTTTAACATGTTGTTTTTACTCTATGATATTCAAAATATGTTCAAATATGTGTGTGTATGTGTTATTAATACATGCAAAAGCAGTCAGGGAAAAAACAGCTGTGTTGAAGTTGGAAATAAAGAGTTTTTCATTCTGTTACATAAAGGTGACTTAATTGTGTTCTTTTGGAAGTTCGGACCCAGAGTCCACATATGTGGACATCGTTTTTCTCTAACAGTACATCAGATCAAAGGATGGTGCTTTCATTTTTTTTTTTTCTAATTAGGTTCCAATAGGCCCAAATATCAAAAAGAAATAAAAAATAAATGTAAAAAAAACAGCTTGGGCCTGAGGAGTATACCCTGCCTGCCAATTCACCGGCGCTCGTCACTTTCCCTAGCAGACGGTCCAGTGGAAGACATGATGGACAACTGTGGTTTTTGATTACTGCCGCGTTGCTTTATTGTATAGATTTTTTATTGTTTAATAAACTGTTTGTTTTAATGTGTTAGCCACCCACCGTACATCTACTTTTGTGTGTTGCGGTCTACAAGCCGGCCGTAACAGATTCTACTGATGGGCAGATGAAGCCCCATGAAGCATTGAAGCCTTTCATCCCAATCGGTTCACGGTGGTTTGGTGCTTCATGAGGCTTCATTTGCTCTAGTACGACATCTACTGGATGGTAAAATATCAGGTGGCATGAGTTTGAAGTGTGCGGCATTTTGCAGAAAGCCTGTCAATAAAACTGTCAGCAAAATAAAGAAGTATGCAAAACATGTATAGTTTAGTGATATAGTGATATAATTTTAAGTCCCTCTCACCCTTGTGAGGTGGTATTTGTGTGCAATCCTCAAGCTCGGGTCTTCTACCAGAGGCCTTGGAGTCTGAGGGTTCTGCGCAGTATCATAGCTGTTCCTAGGACTGCACTCTTCTCGACTGAGACTTCAGATGTTGTTCCAGGAATCTGTTGGAGCCACTCTTCCAGTTTGGGGGTCACTGCCCCAAGTGCTCCTACGACCACGGGGACCACATTAACCTTGACCTTCCACATCTGTTCCAGATGTTCTTTCAACCCTTGATACTTCTCAATCTTTTTGTGTTCCTTCTTCCTGATGTTGGAATCAGCTGGAATGCCACATCTATCACCACTGCTCTCTTCTGCTCTTTGTCCATCACCACTATGTCCGGTTTGTTAGCCAGCAGCTGCTTGTCAGTCTGGAAGCTGAAGTCCCACAGGATCTTAGCCTTGTTGTTCTCAGCCACCTTCGGTGGTATGTCTCATTTGGATTTGGGTACTTCTAGTACATACTGGGTACAGATGTTCCTGTACACTATCACAGCTACTTGGTTGTGCCTTTCCATGTATGCTGAGCTGGCTAGCATCTTACACCCTGCTACCACATACTGGACTGACTCTGGGGCTATTGCTCTTGTACTTAGGGCCTGTTCTTGTGCTGCCATGATCAGTGCCTCTGTGCTCTCTGTCAGTCCAGCTTTTTTCAGCCTCTTTATTCTCCCTCTTTCCGCTGTCAAGGCTAGAACACGACTGGCAGGGAGAACCCAAAAGCACAACAGAGTATCAGGTGGGCAAGGTCTCAAAAAAGGGTTTAATAATACAGGCAGGGGTCAAGTTCCAAAATAATCAGTCCGATAGGCAGAGGTATCCAAAAAACGAAAGGCAAATGGTAGAGTCCAGAATCAGGCCGGGTCAGGCACGAAAAAATCTACAAACCAGGCAGACGAATCAGATCAGGGGTCAATGAAAGGCAGGGTCCGGGAAACAGGCTGGGTCTATCAGAAAAGCAGACAGGAATCAAAGGCTGGAGAGTCAGGGCGAACACTAAACAATCTGGCAGAGAGCAGAAGGCTGAGCCGGCATATGTACAGAGAAGACAGATTGGGGAGTGGCTGCAGGTGTGAGGCGAAACGGCAGGTGCAGGGAATTAACTGATTGAAGATGAGACAGGATCTGGAATGATATGAGATGTTAGAAAGAAAACAAACAGAAACTATTAGATCCGAGATGTGACATCTGTTTAGTGTACAGCCTCAGGGTGCTGGACTTGGGGTGAAACCCTCCATGCATGGTGAGGAGCTTTCTAGTCTTGATATATGTGGCTTCTATCTCCTCATTTGGCCATCTTATTATCCCAGCTGGGTATCTGATGACCGGCAGTGCATACATGTTGATGGCTCGGACCTAGTTCTTGCCATTCAGTTAACTTCTCAGGGCTTGCCTTACTCTCTGGAGGTATTTGGCTGTGGATGACTTCCTTGCGGCCTCCTCATGATTGCCATAAGCCTGTGGGATTCCAAGGTATTTGTAGTTGTCCTTGATGTCTTCTATCCTGCCCCCTGGTAGGTCAACCCCTTCAATTCTGATCATCTTGCCTCTTCTTGATACCATCCAGCCACATTCGTCTAATCCAAATGACATCCCTATGTCGTCGCTGTCGATCCTGGTGGTGTGGATCAGTGAGTCAATTTATAGCTCATTCCTGGCATACAGCTTGATGTCATCCATGTAGAGGAGATGGCTGATTGTTGTCCTGCTTCGGAATTGGTATCCGTAGCCAGACAGTTCCAGACATTCCAGTATCCACGTGTGTGCCATTGAATCATAGGCTTTCTGGTAATCTATCCAGGTGGTGCACAAGTCTGGTTGGTCTGCCTATTCTTACAGTCTCTGTGTACTGCTCTGCCCACTAGTAGCTGGTGCTTGGCTCCCCTGGTGTTACTACCAACTCCTTTCTGTGCCCCACTCTTATATTGATCCATGTGCCTACTCATCTTAGCCGCCATGATGCCTGACAGGAGCTTCCATGTTGTACTGAGACAGCTTATTGGCCGGTAGTTGGGGTAGATTCCTTCTGTGGGTCTTTCATAATCAGGACTGTCCTGCCTTCAGTCAACCATTCTGGGTGCGTCCCATTCCTTAGCAGCTGGTTCATCTGTGCTGCTAGACGCTCATAGAGTGCTGTCAGCTTCTTTAGCCAGTATATATGGATCATATCCAGGCCCGGCGCTGACCAACTCTTCATCTTTGACACTCTTTCTTGGATGTCTGCCATTGAGATGGTTACTGGTTCTTGTTATGGGAGGTTGCTGTGGTCAGTCCTCAGGTCCACTAGCCACTGGGCATCGGTGTTGTGTGATGCTTCTCTTTCCCTTATGCCCTTCCAGTATTTCTCCACTTCAGCTCTTGGTGGGTCTGGCCGGATGCTATTTCCCTGCCACTAAGAGTACACCTTTGCTGGTTGAATGGAGAAGGTCTTGTTTATTCTCCTGGCCTCTATCTCCTTGGTGTATCTCTTCAGTCGGGTAGCCAGAGCCATTAGTCTGTTTGGCAGTTTCAAGTAAGGAGTATGGAGAGGGTACCCCTTTATTGACCATGTTCCCCTTCTGTGGCCTGGCTAGCTGGCTGACTTCTCTCCGTGTTGCCCTTATCTTGGCCTCTAACCATCTCTTCCATGGAGGGTATTGTTTGTTATTATATCCCAGCATCTCGAGGATTACTGTTGCTGTACTGTGAATCGGCTTGTTGGTCTCAGTTCTGTTCACTGTGGGGATGGTTCTTTTTGCAGCATTCACATCTTCTAGCAGATCTTCTGAAGGTACTTGACAACTTAGCTTCAGTATTTGTCGGAGGCTCCAGGTTTCCACTGTACTATCTAGCTGCTATATATATATATATATATATATATATATATATATATATATATACACACAATATATAATACAGGCAAATCTCTGTTTCCGACCACAGTTTGTTCCAGAAGGCTGTTCGAATAGCGATTGGTTCTAATTCCAAATACAATTTTCCCATTTTAAATAATGTAATTTGTCTTAATCTGTTCCAAGACGCTAGGAAATTACCTTTTTTCAACATGTTATGTCATTTATATATCAAATTGTATAGTAATGAAACATATCAAAGAAATGTAAAAGAAAGAAGCAAACATGAGAAAGAAATCTGGTTAGCCCAAGATGCAAGTTATCGTCGTCTTTGGGATCGAAGTTTACGGTACCGTAACTCGTACCATAAGCAATGGAATGCAAATTAAGTGAAAAATTATTGAATACAGTAAAATAAAATAAAAAGTACATTACCATCACATTTTCTCTAGATTTCTTGCATTCTTGGCGGTGAGAAAAAGGAGTTTGTTTTGCGTTCAACTTCCATATTTTGTTAGACTTCTAAGACAAAAAAGTTCCGAATTTTCTGGTCAAATTCAGATTTGTTTGATGTCTACAATGTTCCCAAACCAAAGTTGGCTTGTTTGTATTACACACACACTGGCAATATGGAGAGTGATTATTTTCTTTTTACTCATGTCCAAGTAAACATGTTCAGTGAGGGGAGGGTGGTTGGGGTTGGGACAATGATTATGTTTCTGTAACATTGAGGTATAGGCAGTGATTATGCTTGGTGACATCATTGGTTTTTATTTAGAAACAACAATTTCCCCACTGTGACAGGTTCCATTTCCTGAATCTCCTAAACTGACTCTCTCCACACTATACCTCGCTCCAGAATATATCTAACGCTATCTAAATTCCTAACTGTCTCCACACTAGCTAACCACAACTCTCCACCAAACAACCACATTCTGAATGGAGTGTGATCGCTTTATATCGGTGTTGGAGCGCGTGTCGCGAGCCAAATCAGTCACGTGGTATCGGCCGCGTAGCGGGACGTTCCCGTGATGGAAGTGTTGATACGATACGATACGGAACGACACGTCTGACGTCATCATTTACAGCTCCTGTCATCGATGAAGCAAGCCTCGATACGCACTTCACGGGAACGCCCCTCTCCTTCTCGGCGCACACTTCGGAGCTTCGATCCCCAGTGTCACATCACTAGATTCTTCTGATGAATGATCTGCTGAAACAAATCCACTTGGACATGAGCTGATTCATTGAAAATGTTAACAAAATATTTGCTTTTAAGTTCAATTTTAGTCACCAAAAACTTGATTGCTAATAATGATTGAAAAACGCAAATGCCACATACATCCTATGTGTTTCCGTTGATGGTTTCCTACAGTATTATTTCATCATTACTTCCAGTGGAAATATTTCTCTGAAAAATCTCAAAATCCTCATCTTCCTGCTCTTTTAACATTTCTCATTTTTGCTCTTCTGCTTTCTCTCCAAATCTCTGGTCTTGACCCTTTCAAAATTAGCTTTTTGCCTATGTTTCACCTGTCACCCCCATCATTCCATCTTTGTACTGGTGCAGCTGTAGAAATGAGACTTGGCTGTGACTAATCTGCTGGCAAAGCCTCTGAGGGTCCTTTGTGGTAGTGCCTCTTCACAGAGGACACACGTGATTGATTAAACCTGGGGAAAACTTTGTCAGGCTGGCCATCATGCCTGGATCTCTTGCCTGATAATAAATTTCCTCCTCCTTCAAGTACCATAGGGAGATACAAGTGTCATTTGGTGTATTTTAATATCACATGGTGCACTGGAACTGTAGATGTTGATCCATTTTTGCCAGATTATGCATACCTGAATATGTATCTCACTCTTTCAGGTTTCTATGTTGCTGACCCTACACTAGCCCACATTTTCTCAAGTGCAGAACATGTTTGAACAATATTGGATGTGACAAAACTGGGCAATATGTTGGAGCATGAGTTGTTAATATGTTTATTGATCTGTCAATGTATGGAAACAAAGTGGATTTTAAGGGTCCAAATGTGTAACTGCCCTTTCCAATATCCTTCTCCTTGGTGTGAAGCCTAATGTGCATATCAGATGAGGATGGGGAGAAAGAGCAGGGGAATTACTTTCATTGGCAAACTGTCATGACAAATTGATTTTCTCACTTAAATCCCAGACAATGGACAAGGCATCACAGGTGGACTGTTTCTCTCCTTAAATGGCCTATTTTCCCTTTCCTTCACAGATCAACGCCATTGTGTCATTAAGGACTGTAAGGTAGCCCCCTCCACCAAAACCAGAGGGCCTGCAGTGACAACTCCCCCTTTCTCTCCCTATCTTTCTCTCCCCTCTTTGTCTCGCACATGTTCATTTATCATGTTAGCGACTGATAGTTCTGGAGCACAAGTCCATGTATTTTCTCAGACGCAATCACCTGCTGAGAAGAGTCGTTTGTTAAAGGTGCATTTGTCATTGGGCTGCTAGATTATAAGTGAGGTTAGCACTTTAGCTTAAACACGCACCCACACAGTTAAGAGTTATTGTGAAACCAAGAAGAAAATTCTAATCAAGTTGAATAATTCTTCACTTAAAATGTCATATTTGGTAATTTGGTTAAATAAGAGCAATATTGCTGACCCCTGGTGCATTTATATGCTGCCGAGTCTGGATTTTCAAATATGCTAACCTAGTAATCTATGTATGTGTAGTTTAAATAACAATCAACTCTTAAATGTATTGCTGTTACTTGAATTAATGGAAATCAATTATACATTTTCCAAAACAATGCAGCACTGCACTCTGAGAAAATCTTCCACCGTCACTGAAAATAATTCACTTTATGAATATAAGCATGCAGCTTTTGTATTTGGAGAACCTGTATACTGACATACATGTATACTTACCTATATTTACGTACAAAATTTCTTATATGTGCTATACACCGAAATCATTAAACCTTTGAAGACTTTTATTTGGTGTATGTGTCAAGATAATTTTATAGTACATTATATAGTATTAAAAAGTCACACTTCTGTGTCTTTTTGAGTTATCTGATCTGTCAAAACCTTGCAAGTATTTGGTATTGAACACATTAGTTTTATTTTTCTATACAGTTACTGAGTACAGTATATCCTCGTAGCTGATGCTAGCTGTGCTGACTTCGTGTGTGCAGTACTACCAAACCAAGTGATACGATGTACATTTGCAGTCACATGCAGTTGTACATACTAGTTCACTGCAGAGGATCAGAGGAGCCAGCACTTCTTTGATAGGACAAGATTCATAGTAAAAATGGGACATTAACATTAACGGCTCTGAACTTTATTTTTATTGTATTGATACTATTGAAAGTAGACAGATGGGATTTGAAAGTATTTCCTTATTATGTCTGGTAGCTCACAAGTATGAAAACCTGAGAGACTGACCCGCATATGATGATATGATAGCAGCTACAGTATACTCATGTTACCAGAATTAATATTCTGGTAACAGAATGTGGCAGCTCGAGGGCGGTTTTGGGGTCAAGTTTACTTAATTTTAAACTGTCCCTTAATTTGTAATCGCCGACAACGCCACCTTGGGAATTTCACCCAAGGAGATTTATTAACCCAAACAGTTTAAGGCACACATGTTCGCTGTATTCAATGGGCATGAGACATGGTTCCAAGTTCAACAACCTTTATTTTCAATGAGTTTTAAAATAAAATTTTAAAACATTTGCCACACACACGGGAAGGGACAACCTTCTTCAGGTGCTGAGGCTCATCGACGGTGCAGTGGTTGTTGAACACAAAACGGGATTCGCTTGGAAGAAAAGCACCCCAATCACTCGTGGCACACACTAACACACACTCGGTGAAAAACTCAAATTCAGGGATCACAGCAAATTTGGGGATCACAGCTTCAGCTGCACAGCGGACTGTGCAGCTGAAGCGCTCCGACAGCGACCGACTCCAGTCCCGAGCTGGATTTGCAGCCGTAGCTCGACTGCACGGAGCACCTGAGAGCCTTGTAGCTGTAGCAGGCCAAGTCGAAAACGGAGCTGCCGACTCCGAGTCAGGATAGGTGCCACGGACAAATAAAGCCAGGAGAAAGCAGCGAAGCGAGGCCAGCAACACAGGCAAGAGGACACAGTCAAGACAGCGAAAACTAGCGAAGCTGAGCAGAGCACAGCAGCGGCGAAGCAGGGAAAAGCGGCATCCACACAGCAACACACCTGGTCCTCACAGCCCCTGTTACAAATAAAGAATTGACTTTAGTGAGGTCTGGAGGAATAGTGGAGGAGCAGAGGAAAAGCACAGGCTTGGCATCAGTCACCTACCAGTCAGGTCCCTGTGGGGGATCACCCCGAGGGAGAGGAGGAAGACGAGTGCGTCAGAGGTACTGCACGATGGCGATCTCTACAGCCGCAGACTATAACGGTGTCTAAAAGCAGGCCCAACCAGGCAAATCAGTGCAAAAAGTAATGGGCAGTACTAGCAGCCACTACTAACATACCTGCACCGGTAACAGTGAGGAGGGAATGACAGGACCCGGAAGTGACAAGGACGGCCAAAGCAAGAGGGAGGGGAGACCGCCAACACTCAGTTTTATAGAGTGCCACCATGAGGTCATTGGCTGACAGTGACTCTACACAGCAGCTCATAATTTAATACAGATGAGACACATCATCCTGCCACAAGAATATTATCATATTCCTCTGATGTTGCTTGGGAGTGCTGCGTTGTCCTTCTAGGTGCAGTCAAAGATCTTGCCCAGGCTCTTAACTGGCTTCTCTCCCACAGATGGTAGCTGGATGCCTCCTGTTGAGAAGCGGAGCTGGTCTGTCACCTTCCCCTTCTTCACCACCACCTACCTGGACGGACTTTGTTGGCTTGAAGTACATCGGGGCCCAGTTAATAACCTGCTCAAGACCTTGCAGGATCCAAATGCAGCCCGGTACTCCATAAATGTTCTGATAGGGGGCTGCCGCATACCTGAGTTCAATAGAGGGCCTCTGCATTCCAGCTCTGCTTACCTCATAAGCATATTCATAGCCAAGGTAAATGGCATCACCGAGATAGTGCATCCAGTGATAATGCCCTTCTCAAGCCGATGAAATGCAGATGTTTTCGTTCTTGAAGTGACTCTCAAACTGAAACAGCTGTAGTAGTCCAGGATGAGGTCAAGCGAGGTCTGCACCGACTTATATGGAATTGATCCGTAGGTATTGGCAAGTCTCTCCAACAGTCGCCATACTGTTTATGGTCGTGATCCAGCCTATTCCTGGAGGTCACTGGCTTGGCCAGAGCAAGCAGTTCTAGTATACACTTTTGGTGCAACTTAGACACCTCAGTCATGTAACCTGGGTTCACTGGGTGTTGTGGTTCTTTCAACATCAGACACCTTCGCCTAGTCCCGACTTGTGTCTAAGTAGCTTAAGTGGTCCAAGAATCTCATGAGCAAAACAACTTGGCAGTGTCTCCAGCTGGCTGGCAGCCACCACAGCATTTTGGAATGTTCATAATAGTAAATAATTTTGATCTAATGATGACATCAAACTATTTTGAAGCAGGATACATTTGTTTTTATTTCACAGAGATACGTTTGTTTTTATTTCATAGTTCAAGTTTGGATGTGTTATTGCAAAGATTCTTGTGTCATTCAAATAAATAAAACACTCAATTAGTATACTTTTCATTTAGTGTGCTAATGTGTTTTTACCTATTCCACCAATTTATGCTTAGATATTTTTTATAATAATCCAAATTATATTCAAGTAATGTCTGAGTGGTAAATGACTGCTATTGTTGTTCTAGTAGTTGCAGAATTATGTGTAAACTGGAGCTGTAATTGAGGTGATGGGAATGAGACTCATTTACATCACCTCTCAGAAGACTTACAGCCATATACAACTGTAACTACTGTAATTGCCATTCTAAAAACGGAAGTAATATTTAAGATTTATCAGAAACAATTACAGGACATGAAAACAAGATAAAATAAAATACAGATACCATTTGTTTTGAGATAATTCATTCTCGATTATACGTTACGTTTTACAAAAAATAAATACCAGGTTTACGTCATTCTGCTCAAATTTACATCTGTCCACCATAAATATTCTTAAAATAAAACTCTGCACCTAGAAAACCATTGAAAGCACATGATATAATGCTACTGTAGAATAAATCAGAATAAAAACATATATTAGCCTGTAGCAACCCCTGTTATCCACAATGCGGAAGAAGCAGCTGAAAACGAGTCAGGGGCGTACAAGACATTACGTCTGTTTGTCACAAATATTAGACTGTTAAAATTACTAGAAAAGTGTTCATGCCACTGTACAATAAATACAAATAAAAACAAATTAATATTAAACTACATACTTACATTTCCAAATAACACACTCATGATTCATGTGATTGCTTTGAATTCAGATTGGTTTATGATAAGCTTTTACTTCTTATAATTGAATGCTTGACGATAATAATAAGAAAATGCTTGAAGGAACTCTTGACCACTGTTGTAAGGCAGCTGTTCTTGACCAGCTGGGACAGGCTACAGAAAAACGTGACCTGCAAAGTGGCTGAACATATCTCGTCTACAAGAAAATGGATGAATGGAAGTTTTTGCGTTAAACCCCATTCAAATATTTTGTAGTAGAAAAGATGCCTTATTGAGAATGGAACTGAGATTCACAACTCAATCAAATTTCCTTAATCCTCCTTTTGACTCTGTCTCGATCTCATGCTTTTTCATGTGTGCCTTGGTGAATTTCTAGATACATGAACTGACCTTGACTATGTTGAAGGATTGTGAACATGATTAAAGTTCTTCTTGTCTCCAAAGTGAATGCTTGTTATTGATGTGCTAATTATAGGTCTTGACTTTTTTTTTTTTTTTTTTGTGTGTTTTCTTTGTAGTTAACTGTAATGGACTCATACTGAAATCTGTTTGTTATATTAAAAATGAGACACATTTGCATTGTTAATACGTACAGTAAAAATGAAGGAACTACTGACTTAAATGATCTCATGTGGCGACTATAGATTGAAACTTAATAAATAATGACTTTTGAATAATGTTTAGTAACAACCTTTCGGAACTGATTGTGTTTGTGTGTTGAGGACTACCTGTTTGAATACCTCAACTTTATCATATCTGAGATGTGGACAATGCTTTAGCTTAAACATCAGTGTCATATCAGACGGAACATTACATTGAATTATGATCATGAACTAGTGGATCCATCCCCTTCCTCTATTCTTTACTACGCGCCACACCTGACAAGAGAATATTGAACACAAGTCACTGTAACTGATATCTTGTACAGCTGTTTTTATTCTACTTTACATCAGTCCACAAAATGGCAAGCCTGCACAATATAATACCAGATGCACATCATACAATGGGGCTCATTGGAGGATTAGCCCTGGAAAATGGTTTCAGATTTTTCTTTATTCCTGAATGCCCACAGAGGGATTACTGAAATTATGAGCTGGGCTATCACATGCATTTTAAAACTACAGAGATTGAGTAAACAGAATACATTTTATAGATTGCAGAATTTTATGACTTTTCATGCATGACAGAATGCCTGTGTGCTCAAAATTAAATGTGCTTTTTAAAAAATGTATTTTACAACTGACAAGGTGTCATATCCGACATATTTTTAGTTTTCTTTAACAATTTTGAATTTGCATGTTGTAAAAAATTTTATTTATAAAGCCAGTCTACCTATTTGGTTCTTTTAAGTCCTTCAATCAGTGGTCATATTTGAACTTTTGTTGTTGACATACAGTACACTGTATATGATCAACCTCTCCCCCAAATATACTAGGCTAACTTAATATCAAAAATGTGACCACGTAAGAATGATGAGTTTTTCAGGTCTGTTTACACAAAATATGTTTGAGTTTCGGTAGAGGGCTAGTGCAGAAATTGCTGAGTCATTGTAACATTGCCCTATGATTGAAATTGGATGTGCTTCTATGGCCCCATCCACACGATGCTGGAACTTTTTGAAAATACGACTTTTTTCACCCGGCATAGAAAACGATTTGCGTCCACACGACAGCGTTTTCAAAAAGATCTCCGTCCACACGTATCTGCATCAGTGCGTTGATCAACACGTGTATTAGCAGAACAACTCCGAAAACAACAGGAGAGAGGACTGGGACGTGCGGAAATTCACGCCGTTCCCCATGGAGGACGACCTCCATCCCAGAGTTCTCCCACCAGCAGGCAGCGCGTCCTGGTCCGACCCAGAACTGGCGTCAGCGTCGTTGGCGAGGAACGTGAATGAATGAATGATTAAATAAATATATATATATATATATATATATATATATATATATATATATATATATATATATAAACTTTATGACACATAAATGAAGAAACAGACGAACAAATATTTAAGTGCAAAGCATGTTAATCAATGCATCTTTGACGTGGAGCTGTTATACCTCAGAAATTAGCCGGTTTTAGCTCCGTTTGTACATGTAGACACGGGTCAAATGCATGACGTCACAGCGATTTTGGTCCCAAGGACACGCCTCCCGGATAGAAAAAGGTGTGGATACAGCGTCCACACGACAAAGCAGACCCAGCATTTTCAAAAAATTCCACATTGGCCAGCGTTTTCAAAAAGCGTTTTTCATTCCGGATATCTGCATTGTCGTGTGGATAGAAGGCGTAAACGCAACAAAAAAAAAGTCTGCGTAAAGGCACGTTATTCTGACTGGCTTGCAGTCCTGTCCTAACCGTCTTTATTTGAAAGTGTAAACTGTTCAGAATATAAGTATTTTAGAAACCTTAGTGAAATGACGGCTTTTTTTCAGAAGCACTTGTTTAATCTGTTTCAAAGTCCCGGCATTTTGTTTCCTCGCTGGACTAATCTTGGATTTGCCACCTGTCAGCACTGGAGTTCTCCAGGGTTTAAATCTGTAATGACTCTGCTATAAAGCAATGATTCTCATGTAAAGAGATTCAATTTTATCACTCAGATAATGTTTCTCAATTTCTCCTTTGCCCTGTCCTCCCAGGTGACCAAAGTATGACATTTGTCAGCAGCCCATATTGGAAGATGGGATCTGGAAAGGGCGAGGTTAGCTACACTTACATCAGAAGTCAATGATTCACTTGGGTGAGAAGGACATTCTGCAACACTGAGCATTTCCTTTGCCACAAAAGGAATTCAATCCCTTCCTTACCGCTGTCTGTCATTTCCATCTCAATCCTGTTGAAGGATAAAAAATGGTAGATTTTCAAATCATTCACCAAACAATTCATAAAATCACTCAACTATTATTTCTAAATTGATTCAATTGTCTGCTATAGTGAGTAAAAACTAAACACAATTTATGATTATAGTATTTTGTATGAATGAATAAAGGAGAAATAGCTACTTTCATTGTGGTGCCTCTCATAAAGACAATACAATACCTGTATTTAACACTTCATGGCAGTTATTACTTTATATATTGCGGATGAAACACAAATATCCTTGTTACATTATTTAGGAGCAAACTACTGCAATAGGCTAAGTTATCAGGATCAAGGCCTGAATTGCATCACAATGTATATGATAAAATACACATATTTTATCTTTTCAGTTGACTTTTATGTTTTATGTCACAAGTACATGCAAGCAGACTAGAGCAAAAGGTTGTTCAGTGCCCAATAACGTTTGGATACTGTGTACCGGCTAAAATAAAATTTCCCAAAAGGGGCCTCAGCTCGTCTTATGAGATAAGGCTGCCCGAGCCAATGTCTTCCTTTTAAATATGATTTGAAAAAGAAATAGTGTCATAAAATAGAATAACTTGATTTTGATCGGAGTACCTTGCTCATTTTATCTGTTTTCCATTGATAATCTTGTTCTTTATTTGTATTTTGTTGTGGTTTGTTTGATTTTTTTCAAGCCTTCTATTTATTTATTTTTTTTCATAAAGATTTTACATTATACGAATTCTCAAAATGATCTCAAAACTGTAGCTGCTTTAGAATATTAACTCTTTCTGGAGATATTACAAGCCTTTGGTCTAATATTTTCATCTGGTCTTGTTTGGGGATGTGTGAATATGCTGGCAATGCATGTGTTTTTCCTTTAATGCCACAGACATCAAGTGTCATGTTGCTGCTTCCCTTGAGGGTGTAAAGTGTCATAATCACCCATGCCCATTTGACTGGCCTTGAAGATGCTAAAAATGAGTGCTCTTGGCAATGGAGGTGACATGAAACTTCTTAAAAAATGATGGGGGAACTTTGATAAGTCCTCAACGGGGACATGAACTGTCAGGAAGACAGATACCTCAAGTGAAGCGGGGACCTTTCATTAATGTAACCCAATCCCTCAACCATCTGTTTAAGCTGACATCAAGAGCCTCATTTCCAAGTACTCGTGAGCCTCATATATGAACTATTCCACACCATTACTTATCATCGACACTTTCCAGGTAATTAACCATTTCTCTTTTTTCATACAATGCATGTGTACTACATGCCTGTATGTATTGCTTTACTATTGTAGAAACAATACTGAAGAATTGATTAATGCAAGAAAATGCGTGTCATATTCCGTGACTGCATACATAAAAATATCTCCAGTTTCACATCATCACTGTTCAGATGTTGAGAAATAGCACTGTGACATATTAATTAATACCATATCAAAGTAAAATATCAAACCAATCAATGAACAAAGTTGTTAAAGATTTGGTTGTATATGAAATACTCACTGATTAACCTGCATAACAGAATATGAACTATAAACATATACATTAAATCATCCATCCCTCTTTTTGAAGACAAGATAACTATAATTCACTAATCCTCGGCCCCTTACCCAAAGTGCAGACTGTGGGTGTTGCTGGGGCCTATCCCAGCTGACGGGGTATACACTGGATGAGACACCAACTCATTGCAGGGCCACTCATACATTATACTTCAGCCCATTTCATTTATTGTACTGCAACTTCTTTCATTGCACAATATAGCAGAATACATTTCCTTCTCTGTGTCCCCTTTGGTTCGTTCAAACAGGATCAAGCCACTGCATCACAACATCCCCTCTATGTGCCTGTTCACAGCCCTTGCTGGCATTCTGCAATGTTAAGACATGCAACTTATGAGACCAGCAACAGATGTATGCCATCTCCCCTGTCTCTGTCTTCCCTTTCATTTTTAATAAAGACAAAAGACCGCTCAAAAAATTCAACTGAGACTTTGAGTGAATAGTAAATGTTGATGTATAGCAGTAAGAAACGGTTAACTGGAAAAAGGCCACAAAGTTTGTTATTGAACAACTGATAAAAACATTCTCACACATCACATCAAACATATTAATTTCAGTCTGAAACCCAAATAAACATGTTTTTTTCCAAACTCAAAGATGATCTCTTCAAGTGTAATAATGTGGAATTATAATCTCCAAAATATGGATGATGGATAGATCGAAATGAGTACTGAACGAAAAGACATATGTAACAAAGTATGCTGTAATCAATTAAAGATTCAAATTTATTTTTGTTTGCTTTTATGTGTAAGGAGTGCATTTAACAAGCCTATTAGAACCTGAAGAGAGGATGTAATAATATGTTTTCCTTACACAATTTAATAGACATGTTGAGATCTCTTTGGCAGTATACTGCATCTGGTAATTAGTAACTGTTGTTTCTCACTGTGCAGCTTATTGTTGGATGCCTCTGTGCTGGAGATGCCTCTGTGCTGGAGATACATGTGTATGTATTTCCTTTGTATGTCTCTCCCATTCTCATGAGCAAAATATCAAAGAAGTGCATTCAGTTTCATCAGACACAAATTCCCACAACATAAAAATGAGCCAATCAGATATTTCTGGTGAAAAGCCAAGGTCACTGTGTTCTCACATTTTTACTATCCTTTGAATATGGTGTGTCAACAGCATATTAAACCAATTTCATCAAATTTTACATTAATGTCACTTGGAGTTAAGGAGGATCTGATTAGAATTTGGTGTTCAAAGGTAAAGGTCGCACGTTTCTCATCACATCTTAGTAATTCATAAGTAATTTATAAAAAACCTTCACCGAAATATCAAATAAGATAAAATGATAAAGTAATAACATTTTTCATCTAAAAAGTCTAGATTCACCTTCAATATGAAATCATAATACTCTGCAACGCACTTTTCTTTCCATTATTTAACATCATAGCACAGAAACAGAAAGGCAGGTGTTAAGAATATATCATATTTGTTGCACTGCAACTTAGCCAGTGCCCACTTATAAATCCATAAGGCTCTGATTTTGCACAGTGTGACTGGAGAAACATTATGATGATACTAATATTGACTTCTGATTAAACACTCACATATTAATGTTTGCTATTCAGCTGTCTCCTCAAAGATACACTCACAAATAAAAATGACTATAAATTCTGGATGTTTGACTTTCAAATGCTTTGAATGGGTCTGAACCAAATAAAAGCAACATTATGCAATAATGCTTATGATGAACTTGTTTATTATTATCCTGGAGTGGTTTTAAATGGTGATATTTCAGAAGTGCAGAAGCTTTTAAAATATGAGAGATAGATAGATAGATAGATAGATAGATAGATAGATAGATAGATAGATAGATAGATAGATAGATAGATAGATAGATGCATGCATACATACATACATACATACATACATACATACATACATACATACTTTAATAATTCTAAAGGAAATTCAGGGTGACATCTGCTCACAAAAGATACAAAATAAATGCACATAACAGTAACTGACACAGAAAAAAAGACATTACATGAATTACATAATTAACATAATGACATGATTACAACAACAGAAAAACCTAACATAAAAAAGGAAGCATAGGAACCTGAAAGAAGCGTTAGAGGTAGAAGATGCATAAGAAGATGTAAGATCAGAACACGTGGATGAACCGAACTGTAGACTGACACTAAGGACCCCCACAAAGTATCCCTCAGTGCATCCCAGGCCCCCCTAGTCAATCCCCTCTCGGCCAACCTTGATACCTGCTTAATTTTTATTTCAAAATTTCAAATAAGCTTTTCTCATCTTTTGTCCATCTTTTAAAATCTGCTGGGTCATATCTTGTCTTTAGTTGCAATTAAAAACAAGGCAGTCAGAGACTGCAACACCCCACGACACCCCTGAATTCAACATTAAACCCTTATCTACACATTTTTGTGCCTCTGGCTTCCTGAAAATGCTGCCTTTTGTTTTTTTATTACAGTATATCTCATCAGGTTTCAGAGATGTGTACCTAAAAAGGTATACAGTGCACCGTCATTCCTCATGTGTAATGCGTTCCAGGAACCACACACTATTAACGAATTTCGTGATAGAGCGACAAACAATTTATCTTATTACTGATATTAAACCACCTTCTATCTGTAGTACCTTTTCCCACACTCTTATCAATTGTTTAAATCATATTTGTGTCTCACGGAAGTCCAAGACTCACAGAACGCATGGATCCGGATGCCATCAGCCAATACAATTTGCACGCACACAGTATCATTTGACTGCCTTCCAAAAATCTGAGATGAGTACAAAAGTTGAAATCTGCAATGGTTGTGCAACGAATATGCAAACACTGACAATTACAATACATCACTGCTTCGCGGGATGTAATAAGAGTCCTGAGGGAAATAAAACACGTAGATACAACAGCAACATATTCAAATGCTGGCTCCTGTAGTTTTCAACCAATACCCGTCGACCAGGAATAAATATTCTATTTGTTGGAGAGTATTTTCAACCACATTTAGTGAATACTGAATTATACCTTCAGCTCGATGTTCAATGGGTTAAAATACAGGGATCATTATCGTGGAAACAATATGGTGTCACATGCAATTGTGCAGCTAATTTACATGTATTTCATATAGAAAAACAATGGAGGTCTTAGTGACTGTAGTTGCGCTATCCGTCCACTAGTTAGAGCATTCATGACTGTGACTACCTTTAATCAGCTGTGAACAACCGCTATTGTTATTTCCATGAGGCCATGCTGAGGCCCCGTCTACATAATGACGGAACTTTTTGAAAACACAACTTTTTTGTTGCGTTTACGCCTTCCGTCCACACGACAACGCAGATATCCGGAACGAAAACGCAACTTTTTAAAAACGCTGGCCAAGATGGATTTTTTTGAAAACGCTGGGTCTGCGTTGTCGTGTAGATGCTGTATCGCCAACTTTTTTTATCCGGGGGGCATGTCCCTGGGACCAAAACCGCTGTGACGTCATGCATGTGACCCGAATCTACGTGTACAAACGGAGCTAAAACCGGCTATTTTCTGATGTATAACAGCTCCACATCGAAGATGCATTGATAAACATGCTTTGCACTTAAATATTTGTTCGTCTGTTTCTTCATTTATGTGTCATAAACTTTATATATATATATATATATATATATATATATATATATATATATTCATTCATTCACGTTCCTCGCCAAAGATGCCGACGCCAGTTCTGGGTCAGACCAGGACGCGCTGCCTGCTGGTGGAGAACTCTGTGATGGAGGTTCTCCTGCAGGAGGAACACTGTGAATTTCTGCACGTCCCGGTCCTCTCTCCTGTCGTTCTTGGAGTTGTTCCACTTATACATGTGTTGATAAACGCACTGATGCGTTTACGTGTGGATGGAGATTTTTTTGAAAACGCTGTCGTGTGGACGCGAATCGTTTTCAATGAGTTTTCAAAAAGTTGCGTTTTCAAAAATATTCCGGCATCGTGTGGACGGGGCCTGAGCCTCATCAAGGAAACCTGATCACTTGATCACTTTGCCGTCTTGGAAAGAAGTCAACACGCATATTAAAAAACCTGACATTAAAAACTGGTTAAATTCATTACGAGTGGACCACTCAGTTTTAACAGGGTGGATTATTTCCTGATCTTAAGTTCGAAGCAGATACTTAAGTTCCGACGCTCTGACAAACACAGACTGCCGGCTTTTTTTTCAGCGATCTTGTTTTTAGCAAATACTAATATTAATATTAATCCATATACAAGGCGCATAGGATTATAAAGCGCACTACGGAATTATGAGAAAATGATAGGCTTTTAGGTGTGCCTTATAGTGTGGAAAATACTGTACTGTATTAAAATGTTTTACTCAAACAGTGATGAATGGAAAATTTCAAATGCACCACATGCACAGGTTGATAAAATCCCAGTCTGGGTCAAGCACATCTCAGAACTGCATTGGTATTCCAACAACACTCGGCTGTACAATCATCAGTTCTTCAATTTATGAGCCTTCTACAAGACAATATATCCAACTCAAAAAAATAAACAAATAAATAAATAAATCTCTGGCTTGCACACTACTTGATCAAAATGGTGTCGCACACACTGTATATACCCTATCTCCACCCCCAACACCACCACCACCTAGTTATCAGTATTCATGAAACAGGACAAAGGCAGATTTTCAAAAGAGAGCAATGCAGCAGACACAAGCTTTACCAAATCCCGCTTTAGATCTGACTGGTGTAGGTCATAAAGAGTGTTATTTCTTCTCAGGCAATGGAAGTTGAAACAATAATAGAACTTAATAATTATCCTAATCATCTAGCTCACGCACAAGTATCTTAGAAGGCATGTGACTGAGTGACAAGGTCTTAAAGACTGAAGGATAGGAGGAAGCAAAAGAGAAAAAAAAAAACTCTTTTCAGCCTAAATAAAGAACTGAGAAAATAAAGCTTTCAATTCAAGGGCATATCTTATAAAATGGCCTGCTCTAGGACATACTGCCGTTTTTATTTTTATTTTTTCTTTGAGTTGAGATAGGCATGTGGACGCAACTGTGAGAGATCTGAGTCCCACTCTAATATATGTGAAGTGCCCGCACATTGATGGCTAGATTAAGCACTTCACTGAATTTTGCTCTATATGATCTTTGCCTTCCAGACTGCCAGTGTAACAAGTTACAGTAGTTATACTGTAACTTGCCTTATTCATCTCTTTTGTCATTCCTAACAATAAAAAAGTTATCTTTAAATCTTAAAACACACACACACACACACACACACACACACACAATATATATATATATATATATATATATATATATATATATATATATATATATATATATATATACTGTATATTAATCTGAAGAGTTTTTTTAGGAGTTGGACGTTTAGTTAGTATTGAGGAGTTAAAACAAAGGGGCACAGACAAATAACACTGATAATCACTGTATTTTCATCTATAATGGAAGATGAGTAATGGACAAACTCAGATATCATTGATAGTTCTGTTTTTTTCAGTAGATCCATTTCATAGCTGTCCATTTTCCATACTAATCCCAGGCTGCATAAATGGGAAATGCTGCTTACTGCATATGTTAAAACATTTGGATTAGTGCACTCAAAAATACATTAGTCACTGATTGGAATAATATATTTAGAAAAAAGAAATGTATTTTCATCATGTACAATGTAAAATATCTCCTTTTTCTGAGTCATAGAAAGGTTATAGATGTGTGTTGAGGTGTGACCTTGCGAGTTTATGAGCAAATGTAAAACATCACATCAGATCCAGGTAATGCTTATCTATACAGTACGCCTCTTTGTGGATTCCTGGTTCACTGTTTAAAACTCACCTACTGGAGTGACATTTCACTGCTGTTATTTTGATAGACAAACAGTTGAGTAGAGAACAATATTTGCTGCAGTGCTATAGCGCAATATCCACATTAAAAGAGCAAATGATGATGTAAAAATCCGATCTTTAACATTCAAGGTTCATCATCTCTTGCATCTATGTTTAGTGTACTAACTTGCTTATATCACCTGGTCAATAGTAGTCAAGAAGTCTGCAGAGAAAATATTAGCAGATGTTGGGTAATAAAAGCTTAATTTGAGGCATCATTAAAGTCAAGAGGATTCCGTATCTTTAAACGTGAAACAGCTGATATTTCTGTCTTGACCTTGATGTCAATTCAAATGACATCTCATAAGTGACACTTACAACATGGCTAAAAGCCTTAAAAGGGACCAAGTAGTCAATGCAATATAATAGATTCCTAAAATGCAGTTATATTATATCATTTTATCTGCTTTTTCCATTTTTAGATAGGACATATTACAAAAAGAACTCCATTTGTCACAACCGTGGACGTTACATAAATGAATGTCAGTATTAATTTCCACAAGAAAGCCTGAAACATTTGCCAGAATTTAGAAATTGTAAGTTAGAAAAAAAAAAAAAAGAATGGGGTCAGACACCGTTTTCCTTGCTTGTCTTTTAATCCAACATGTACAGACAGAATAAATGGGTTTTCTATTATTTTCACAGCAGTTTCTAATAGCTAAGAAAAATGAGACTTCAAATATTTAGACAAATAACATACATCATTTAATGCCTTGTAATGTTCTGTGGGACTATATTATAATAATCACGTTAAACCACAACTAATTAACATGCTGTACATTGGTATTAGCATTAGTGGGAAGGGGGAGAATTTTACTACGGGCAGATAGCTCTATTAACAATCTAGGCCCAAGGTCAGAAAAATGACAATTCTGTCTGTGAAGAATGACTCTGACTCACTGACAACAACTTCACTTCACTTCACTGACTTATCAATCTTATATTCCTGAAATTGAAGATACAAATATTAAGGATGAATTAAAATATTTTTCATGACATGTTCCTTGTCTATTATTGGCAGATTCGGTATTTTAGACAAAATGTAGTCCTTACTGATATTAGGATCACACATAAGCTATTCCAGTTAAAATCGCCTGGAAGAGCCCCTATACTGAAAACCTTCCAGGTAGTGTTGCCGTTGATGCTTCCTAACCTCCTTAGAAGCAGTGCAGTTTCTTGCTTTCAGTAATACTGTATATAAAACCCTCCCTCTTCACACCTAGAATACAACCCCAGGCTCAGAGAGGCAAAAGACAGCAGCTTCCCTTCTTGTTTCTTCCTTTCCAGCCTTCAGGACCAACTGCCAACTTAATTGCAGAAGTAACCAAGGCCCCCATAACCTGACTGAAGGAGTCCAGTGCTACTGCAAACAGGAAGCCTAGCATTATTGCTGTCAGCATCTCCAGAAGTCCCTCAGATTTTACACAGAGACCCTAACAGCTCCCGTGGCATTTCATGCCCAACCTGACCTCTCATATCAGGTGGCTCAGTGTCATAATGCCGACCTCACCAAGCCACTCGGCAGTGTTCCAGAGTAGAAGTTGTCACATTAGATCAGACATTAGTGGAATATAGACTCCTCTCCAGCCCTGTCCTGACCACACACCTCCCTCAGGTTGGTCTTCTGTAACCCAGTCTGTGCTGGTTTTCCACACCAAATGGAAGTCGATGAATCCATCAAGCCATGCAGAACCACCTCCCTGAAACCACCGATCCGAACATACCCCACACACATAACCTCACTAAACATGATACCTGAGATTAAAGCAAACAGGTACCTCTGGTCTACCCTGTCAGATGGTTTCACATCCAAACTTCAAACTCTCAAATTCTCATGCTGTGAAACAGCTGCATTTCAGCTTATCCAATCAAATGTAATTACCATTTCCAACATAAACACCCATCTCAACATCTCTTGCTGTCTGTCTCTCATGCATACACATTTGCTGAACTGCATTATTTCCCCGCCCCCTCCTTTTATTATCACTGCTTGCCTATGGGGAGTTCGGAAAGTTAAGTGAGCTCTCCATCTGTTAAATTAGGCAGTGTCAAAACTTTTTGCTGCTGAGTGATCCAGAGACATAAGCCCATGTCTCTGCAGGTAATGAATTGTACTCATGCTAATTAGCACACACATGGCCAACAGTAGCAGTGAGAATATCCTAATCAAACATACGTATGGCTTTGTCATCTCTGTCTTCTCTTTTTTTCTGTGAGGCTAGGTAAACCTGAGCTGAAAGACTAAGGGCTCTGCTGCTCACACTACCCTTATACATTTCACTATCTTTTTTTTCATTGATAGTATAGCGCAACACCAAACATTTATGGAGCGAGACATGCCAATAATTCTCTCCAACACACAATGACATGTCTTAAAATATTTGCATATTTAATTGCATATTTAATCAGTAGGTTTGTGAATCAAAGCAGTAAGAGGTAGAGTGTAAATAGAAAGAAAGATTTTTTTTTTGCAAAAACACTTTAATCACATTCAAACATTTTACAGTTTTACATTAGATGAAAGCACTAAAGTACTTAAGAAGAAGAAGAAGAAGAAGAAGAAGAAGATTTTTTGCAAAAAAAACTTCAATAACATTCAGAACATTTAGAACATTTTACAATTTATCATTAGATGAAACTTCAAAAACACTAAACACTCGAAAACACTAAACACCAATAAACAAAAGGAAATACAATATAAAACTTAGTGCATTATAATAGGAAGTTTGCAAAAGTGAGGTGGTCATCAACTAAAGTGCATAGGACATTTTTGTAACACCAGATGTTCCTAAAGTTATTCAGGTCTTTTGTCATGTTATAGAAACCAAATTCTAGTTTAAGCGACATCTGATGTTACAGCAAAAACAGTAGCTGCTTCTTGAACAGTACTGTTTTCAATTCTCCTCTTCCCGGTCACATACATTGCGAGTTTTGCTTCTCCAGAGATACAATTTAAAAGCTGCCACTTCCTTTAATTCAATTTATTGTACCCAGCACTGTAGATGAATTTCCTTATACTAAAAATTTCACTGAACAAATTAAAAACATTCTTTAGAAGAGTGAAGAGCACTGCAAGTCTCCCACACTCAATAAAAGCATGAAAGACGGTTTCACAATGCGGACAAAAGGGACACTGGCTGGACACAGCAGGGTTAAAAACAGAGATAAAAACATTCGAACCGATGGCACCATGTAAAAAAGAAAGAAAGAAAGAAACATCTTCAAAGATGATGGAAGTGGATGGTGTCTGTGTTGCTAAACACTGGCCATAATAGAAGCCATGGAAAACTTTATACCCCTGTACCACACATCCCCATCCCCCACAAACACACACATACACATGCATTGCATTTCATCTGGGCTTTATCTAGCCTTTTATTTGCCTTTATCGAGCATGGCAGAGGCAGTCCGCTCAGTGTTAACAATGTCGTGCTAAAGTCATTTCACACAACACTACGTGGTCATGTAAGCCGACAACTTTTATATTCCATTATGCCCTTGGCTTGCTCTGTCATGTGGGCTTATCAGGAGTGGAGAGCGATGCAACCAGTTGGCTGTACAGCACCAACACACGCCACAGAGTGGGGTAAATTGGGCTAATTTCAAGGATGGAAGAATTATTACTCGGAGGTGAGCATAACACATAGTGGCAGACAAAACAGCCTTACAAGAGGGAATGCTCGTTGCTCATGGATGTACTACATGCTACACCGGGTTTAAGTGTTCAATACTAGGCATTGGTTCGCATCAAAGCTTTCACATGCAATTTATTCTTTGGCTGATGGAGGGTGTGTGTGCAAGTGTGTGGAGACTGTGGTACTTTTTGATATGAGGTGGAAGAGGTTCATCTGCACAGTCTTTTAATTAACCTCATGCCCTGTTACCATCTACCCTGGCTGGATTCAGCTGACCTTAAACTGATTTATGTTGCGGTAAAGTGACAAGGTTATGGCAATAAAGGCTGATGCATGACGTGACAGAGGAGTAGCCGTACCAACCTTTTAACATGCTGACATAGGCCATTATCATTGATGTCAGATGAAGATGTGTGAGAGGGAAATGCCCGTAGTATTTGATGTTGTATTACCTGCTTGGTAAGGAAAGCAATCATTGAGATATTGAGAGATAGCCAAATGCAATGTGTTAATTTCAGAACAGCTCGCAAAAGTAGAATAAATCAGTCATAATGGAATGAACCAGCCAAGGAATATCAGAATTTAAAATTCGGGATTTAAAATGAAAAAAAATAATAAATAAATAAACAGTTCAAATTTAAAAAAACAGTAAGATGCCATATCGAAGCTAAATGAATAATTCCAACAAGCTATTGGTGGTTTACTACTTGTGGCTATGTTTGCAGAAACCAACTTCTGGAACATTTCAGAATTTACAAGGGGTTCCTGGAGGAGGGCTCTCTCTGCTTTTCTCTCCATCGTCCTCTAGTGAGTACTCCTCCATTGTTCTGCTACCATGGTCGGGTACCGGAGGATGTTTGGCTTAACAGTCTTGATGCTCCCCACAGACCCAACTGCCTACTCCCTGCAGTGTCTCTCCCTCTCTGCCATTTCTTTCTGTGCCTAGATCCACATGCTTTCTTACAAAGAAAACCAACACCAGAAAAGAGCCCATACCTCCCAGAAAGTGTGCCAATCTCCTCCCTCTTTTCAAGAGAGTGCAGGTGTCAAATCTGTGCAGTTAATCAGCTAGCACATTCTCACAAACCATGGGGGAGAAGTAGAGCATAAAAAAACAAAATAAAACAAAGGCACACACTGAAACTTGTTACTTAGCTCTTGGGGAGAGGAAGAAGATTTTCTAATTGAAATAGAAAACCTGCTAATGAAGGAAAACACAAAATGTCAATTTTACATAACGCTTTTCATTTTTAAAATAAATTTGCAAGTCAGTTTGCAACTAACAATTTCTTTAAAAAATATTGCTAATTGCTGATTTTTATTCTGATCAATTCAGACTGATTGTTTTGTCTAACAAAAAGTGGAAGACAAAATTCTATTAAATACATAGGAGGGCAGAGACAATAAAAATTAACTTGCTATTAACTTGTTCCCCTGACTTCTGTTCCTATTCCAGCCAATTGCTATAGTTGTTCCAGTCTGTATCTTTAATATGTTAAACCAACTATTTTCCAAGTTTAGTTGGCAGAGTAAAAGGCCAAGAATAAAACTATTCTCATGTCAAAGACAAGGGAGTCCTGGACTTGCCCAATTAAAAAAAAAACAACTACTTGGTGGCTCAACTAACTGCAATAGTTATATGGGTTACAAAGGATGAGGAAACAACGTGGATGACGATAGAACAGAGCACAAGTAAGGGCATAGCTTTGGCAATACTGCCTTTTTGTAACATTCAATCTGTCAATAAATTTAAAATGGAAAATGAGTGGATAAACCATACTGTAAAAGTGTGGAACGCAGTTAAAAAAAAAAGTTCAGGGGCCCTGAATCAATTTCAAGAAGCATGGCGGTACCAGGCAACCAAGAGTTTCCTCCCTTTGTTTGGGACAGTGGATTTTAAAACAGTCTGATAAGGGACTTGATACTATCAATCAATTATTTAACAGCAGAGAAATCAAAAAAATTTTCTCAAATGAAAAAACAAGTAACGCTTCTATCAAATGACTTGTATTAATACTTTCAAATACTGCATCTTCCCAGCATCCCATTGGCTAAGAGGGACCTCTGTGTGGAGCTAGATAGGTGTCTATGCAGCATCCTCATCATTTGGCCCACGACCCATGAGGTGTTATGATAGTTTTACGTAAATATATTAACTTTTTGAGTATTCACTATGGACCCCAAGAAAGTGACGGAGAAAAGAGGAAAAGATGAATAAAAGAGTTTTTTTGTCCATGCAAACAAAGCAAGAGATAATAGAAAATCATGAAAAAGTGATGCATTTGGTTGATCTCGCCAAAGAATATGGCCGTAATGCATCTACAATCACCACGTTATTAAAACAAAAGGACGTTTAAGGAGTTTAAGGCATCGCATGGGTGGAGAAGTTCAAAAGGAGGACTGGAATTCAAAAATTTTCAACGATTGAAGAAAAATGGGAATTAGAAATAAATATCATAATTGATGATATAGAACGGGAAGATCTATGTCTTAGCAGTCATAATAAATAGTCAATTACTGAAATAATTTGATTGGAAACTAAAAATGAGATGTTTCAACATAACTTTTAACATCTCCCTATATGCCAAGGACTCCTCGTTAGCTTTTTGCTAGAGGAACTGTGGAATTAAAAGGGATCACACACACGTTTTGGGATTTCCCAACATTTTGGAGGTAATTATTAGTCCAGATCCTTAGTTGTTATTGCTTGGTATTATCCCTGGTGAGATTTAAACTGCTAATCAGGGCTGCATTTTGTGGATTCTTTCATTGGTTGCTAAGAAGATAACTATGACCTGGAAGGATGTGAAACCACCAACAATAGCTCAATGGAGTCAAAGACTAAAACAGGTTTGCACAATGAAACAGATGACTTCAAGACTTCAACTGAAGACGGACCTTTTTAATCGGAGGTGGAATTGTGTTCAAAAATATCCAGGTGTTAATTGCATTATGACAGATGTAATTAAATCGGTTACATGACTGAGCTACAGAGAAGAGGCAGAGAATATTGCCCTTCGAGTGAGCTGGACCAAAACCAAGAAACTTGGCCTTTAAATAAGACTCTGGCTGCCAGTATAGATGGCTTTGATTGCAGGGCTCTCAGAACCATCGAAAACATCAGATGGCCCTAGCGGGTTTCCAACACAGTGCTTAGAGCCAGCACGTGCCAGCCCAGAGCTTCTTGCCAGGCAGCGCCACGTCGTACCCGCTGGTTTGGTCATGTCCTCCGCCTTCCCCCTGATCACGCAACAAGAGCCATTCTCCAGTTTGACCCTAAGGCCGCAGGCTGGAAACGACCTTGAGGCAAGCCCCGCACGCGATTGCTTGCGACCTCCGACAACAGGTAGTCGCAGTGGAGGATGCAGAGCACCAGGCACAAGCGTTGGAAAAAACTGACTCATCTGGTTGGCTCAACGCATGGGGACGGGACACACCCCATCGCAAGAGCCCTACTGACTGACTGACTGACATGACTGACCTTGTCCTGGGAAAGAAAAAAGGAGGTCTATTGTCTAATATCCAGGAATGTTTTATATGTTTTATATTTTTAGTTAAAAAAAGAAAAATAAAAGGTTAAAAAAAAGTAGATGGAATTGTATTTGTGAATCTATACATGTACCAAGTGCAGTCAATTATTATTCTGAGACTTGACAAAAATTCTTAAAGCCATTATTCAGAAGAAAATTTATTTTGAAGCAACATCATCTTATGTTAAATATACTGTTATTGGCAACCAAAGATATCTGTATCTGTTTATAACCACTGTTCTCTGAGTGAAGAGACTCTACACCCTGTTGCATATTCAAAATGCACAGGACAGTGTTTGTCCCCAACAGACAGATGATGCATTAACAATTTATATACACCACCTGTGCTGGCATTCATACATAAAGGCCTGGTGTGTGTGTGGTCACTTTATTTTTTTTTGTCAGATCGTTTGATTCTTATCAACATTGATGTGGAAATATTGTGTCTTTACTCAGAGAACAGTGTTGACAATGTAACCTATTGTTCTAAATTGCCTCCACTCCACAGGGACAATATGAAATATTGCATGAAGAAGCAGAGCAGCCACAGAACAAACACAATTACCTTATGTTTTTAAAATTTGTAATTAATTTTTACAGATGTACAACATTTTCTACCTCTGAGCTAAGATCACCAGATGCCATCAGCCACCGCTACGGGTATGCAATATCCTGTATTGAGGCTTGTCTTCTGGCAACTGTGCTAGAAGTCAGACTTTTTTTTTTATTTGTTAGAAGTAGATGACAATTTGCATACCCCAAATAATCAAATACATTTCCATAAAGTATATAGCACAATAAGAACATATCACAGTGCCGTGTTTTTTTCAATATTGTACAGTCTTAGAATGAAAAGAAATGAAATTTCTATGATTCAAGTAGTTTCTTACCAAAAATTATGACCTTCATGTGTTGCTCGACTGTCAATTAGTGACTGATGGGAAATGTGTTAACTTCTTTGAAACACACACAAACAGGTCATGGTGCCAATGCTACCACATTTCTCTGAAGAGCTTAGAACAGCAGTTGAAGATGTGCTCCAGTAACCACATTTTCTTACAGAGTTAGCAAGCAGGTGAGTACACCAAGCCCCAGTTAAACAAGTTGGAAAGACTTGGACTGACTTCATTCACTGGCTGGACTAAGCACGGAGTTGGTTCGGCGATCTTAAGTTCTGCTTAGTTGCTCTTCAGGCTAGTTGTATAGTCCTATTAGGTCCGGGCCCCTGCTTGCCAATACAGATCTGTCAGCTGGAGCAGACTTCCTCCACCAGTTTTAGCCTCTGCTTTCATTGGACTTCAGGGCTAGTAGCAACACTTTGCTATTAGACCTGAACCCAACCCAACCTGCTGCAAAGACCCCAACAAGATGTGTTGCAACCTTGACAAAGCTCACACAAATTCTTTCTAGGTGTGCTACTTCCTTCCTGCTCTAACTTCTGCACCTGCTGAGGAGTGTCAGGGGAATCTTGGCAGTGCAGGACTTCTTCTCAGGGGACCTTGATCACCTTGCCAGACTGCTGAACAAAAGATGCTCGTGTTTTAGACTGAGTGGTAGGTCCAGCCACCTGAACATGAACTGATGCATACCTGTATGTTACGACTAGTGTCGTGTATGGGTTGGGAATGTCCTTTTGCTCCTGTTTTTGTTTGCTCGTTATGTATGCAGATTAGCCTGTGCCATTGCTCAACAGTGATTGGGGGAAGCACACCTGTTCCTTCTCCTGATTGGCTGCGCCAAGACCTCACCTTGTTTATAACACCCAATATGGCAATTGTTTGGGGGCAGCAGGGCAGCAGAGTAGCAGACAATGGATCCTCGTCATCTCCAGCTTCCAACCAGCCACATATTGCTACATGAACTGTGTCACATTGAGAAGTAGGGTTGGACTACCGGTTTATTTGGGTAATACTTTTCTCCTGTTGGTTAGGAAGGTCAGATCCTGTCATTTGTTTTTCAGATAGGTTAAATATTATTCTCTTGTAGATAGAATTGTTTGGTTTGTTATTTTGGCCTTGGTCCAACCTGAAGCGAGCTCCACATATTATTCGATATTTCGTCATTGTAAATCTTCTTTTCCTTTCAGCTTTTCCCTTCAGGGGTCACCACAGCGAATCAATTGCCTCCATCTAACCCTGTCTTCTGCATCCTCTTCTGTCACACCAACTGCCTTCATGTCCTCTTTCACTACATCCATAAACCTCCTCTTTGGTCTTCCTCTAGGCCTCCTGCCTGGCAATTGAAAACTCAGCATCCTTCTACCAATATATTCACAATCTCTCTTCTGGACATGTCCAAACCAACTCAGTCTGGCCTCTGACTTTATCTCCAAAACCTCTAACATGTGCTGTACCTCTGATGTACTCATTCCTGATCATATCTTTCCTGGTCACTCCCAAACAGAACCTCAATATCTTCCTCTCTGCTACCTCCAGCTCTGCCTCCTGCCTTTTCCTCAGTGACACTGTCTCTAGACCAAACAACATCGCTGGTCTCACCACAGTTTTGTACACCTTTCCTTTCATTTTAGCTGAAACTCTTCTGTCACACATCACACCTGACACTTTCCTCCACCCGTTCCATCCTGCCTGTACACGCTTCTTCACCTCTTTTCCACACTCCATTGCTCTGGACTGTTGACCCTAAGTACTTAAAGTCCTCCACCTTCTTGATCTCTTCTCCCTGTAACCTCACTTGTCCACTTGGGTCCCTCTCATTCACACACATGTACTCTGTCTTACTGCAGCTAACTTTCATTCCTATCCTTTCCAGGACAAACCTCCACGTCTCTAGCTTCTCCTCCACCTGTTCTCTGCTCTCACTTCAGATAACAATGTCATCTGCAAACATCATAGTCCATGGAGATTCCTGTCTAACTCTGGCCTTCTCTGTACTTCTCTATCAACATCCTCAAAGCAAATACTGCATCTGTAGTACTCTTTTTTGCCATGAAACCATACTGCTGCTCACAAATGTTCACTTCTGCCCTTAGTCTAGCTTCCACTAGTCTTTCCCTTAGCGTCATTCTATGGTTCATCAGCTTAATGCCTCTGTAGTTGCCACAACTCTGCACGTCTCTCTTGTTCTTAAAAATGGACACCAGCACACTTCTCCTCCATTCCTCAGGCATCTTCTTACTATCTAAGATCCTGTTGAACAACCCAGTAAGAAACTCTACTGCCACCTCTCCTAGGCACTTCCAAACCTCTGCAGGTATAGCATCAGGACCGACTGCCTTTCCACTCTTCATCCTCTTCAATGCCCTCCTCACTTCATCCTGACTACTTCCACACAGTCCAATAGTAATAATTGGCGGTTAGCTCATTGCTAACATAATATGGAAAATCCCATTGATGGGCTAGCATGTGATAATTTTTAGCACGATACCTTCCCAGAAGGTATTCTAAAGAATGATGGGTCCTTGTCTGTGAGTCTTTATTATAAAATTAAAATATAAACAGTATAAAATTACATTAAAATATAAACAGTATAAAATTAGAATATAAACAGTATAAAATTAAAATATAAATAGTATAAAATTAAATTATATCCATTCAACCGCGTGCTGACCTCGCCACCTCCGCCCCGCTCCTCCTGAGAGAGTCATTGTACCCCCTGATGGCACGGGGCACGAAGGAGGACTTCAGCCTTTCTGTGGAGGCGCTGCATGACAGCAGTCTGCCGCTGAAGGTGCTTCTCTGCTGGGAGAAGGTAGTGTGCAGGGGGTGGCTGGTGTTGTTCATGATAGCCTTAACTTTAGACATATTCCTGCTCTCTAGAAGCATATCAACAGAGTCCAGGTTCAGCCCGACCACTGAGCCCGCTCTGCGGATGAGTCTGTTCAGACGGTCCATATCTCTTTTCCTGGCCCCCCCACCCCAACACACAATGGCATATGCCAGCACAGTGGAGACTACGGACTGATAGAACATGAGAAGGAGCTTAGGACAGATGTTGAAGGAGGCCAGCCTCCTCAGGAAGTACATCCTGCTCTGTTCCTTCTTGTACACACAGTCCGTCTGAGTTGAGTGACCAGTCTATTCTGCTGTCTAGCTGCAGTGCCAGATACTTATACTTTTCTACCACCTCCACCTCACTGCCCTCGATGATCACTGGCTGTGGAGAGGGAGGTGCCCGCCAGAAATCCAGCACAATCTCCTTGGTCTTGGAGACGTTGAGCTGGAGCTGGTTCTGTTGGCACCCCTCCACGAAGTCAGCCACCAATGCCCTGTACGCCCCCTCATCACCCTCCCGGATACATTT
Source organism: Antennarius striatus (assembly GCF_040054535.1). Classification (NCBI taxonomy): domain Eukaryota; kingdom Metazoa; phylum Chordata; class Actinopteri; order Lophiiformes; family Antennariidae; genus Antennarius; species Antennarius striatus. Next base: position 7,916,071 of record NC_090783.1, on the reverse strand, counting down.
ATCAGATTTCTACATCATTCACCTGCAATCCTGTGGAACTCCTCCTCGATTATACTGACGGGTTTATCTCCAGGGAAATAGAAAAACTGGGGTAAACGTTTCAATGGAAGGCGCACTGAGCATCTCTCACATTGTATAGAAAAACTACCGTTGGCAAATAAAAAATCAAAAACTGACCGGAACACTACCTACACACAGCACTGCTACATATGTGAGGATGGATCAGGTCGTGGGCATGTGTCATGGATCAGGACGTGAATCATTACAGATCATAAAGAGAACTGTCTACACATGACTGGACATCTGAACGCGATAAAAAATAAAAAAAAATCTCTGTGAATTAATGCCGAAACTCCATCAAGGGGCTGCATGTCAAACAGACATGCCATGTAGACTTCTGAAATACGGAGTTATTTATAAAACCTTACTTCGGTCAACTCTCCGTCTGACAGGACCAGGAAATGAAGCTGCATGAGCAGCAATGAAAGGGGGTGGAGTCAGAGAAAACCCTGGGTTTGTGGCATACAACCTGCTCCCGACCAGGTTATGTTCAGAGAGTTACTGCGGTAACAAACCTAGAGGTTCAGTTTACCTCGCTTCATAAAACAGGTCAGGGTTACTGCTCTAACTCTTGGTTAAGTTACCTCCCTTTGTGAAAATGAAAGCCCTGGTTTTCCGTGATTTCACGGTTAACTTACCCTGGTTTTCCACTAAACCTGCTTTGTGAACGGGCTCCATGTCAAGAAGCTGGGCTAACGAACCCCGAGTACAGCCTGTGGTTCTGGGTTGCTTTACACTGAACTTGGAAACCCAGGGTTTCGGTTTCACAAACGCTCCTCGGGGTTAGTTTTTGTAACCCAGGGTAAGTTGACCCGCAGTTTAACAGATGCACCACTTTAAAAAGCCATCATCAATGGAGCCCAGATTCGACGATTCACCATGATGAAGGACGAGACGCGCTCCGCGTTACTTTACGCAGTTGAAGTGCAGATTGTAATCTACGTGTATGAAGACTTTGAAGACATATTGCGAAAAGAGGAACAGCATTGCAGCTGTAAAGTCCATTGGACTCACGGTAAAATTACGGAGGTAAACGGCTTGAATAATAGTTTATTAAATGATTTTATTAGATGCAATCCAGCGGGTGAGAAACGCACATGTCAACAGCTGAGAACAAAGTTTAAAAACATTGTTCACACAGGTCAGACTTCTGCATTATCTCGTTAGGGATCCTCCTCTTCCTCATTATAACATAATGACATTGTACAGTAAATAATAAGTGGACGTTCGGCTTTTCAGTTGTTTTATCGCCAACAGAATGCTCTCGTCACACACATAAATGTGCTCTCATCTTTAGGCATTCCATGATTGATTCTCTGCGTCTTTTAGTCAAATAATACATAATTGATAAAGAGAAAAATAAATTAACAGGAAATTGAAGAAAAGAAAGGTGGTTAAATATTGTCTGTTACCGATTGTTCCTATTGCTTAACATTCTGGTGCAATACCGAGTGACATTTAGCCTCCACTGAAGGATCAACACTTTCTCATCTTTTTTTAACAGAGCAAGCTGGACAGTCCATCACATTCAATGTACAAATAGACACTCAGTAAACACCAGCGGTGAATTCTGTGGAATTCATATGCAACTGTGTTTTGATGTCCAGCTAATTGTTGAAGAAGTTTATCAAATTCACTTTCTATGAAATACAACAGATAAAAAATGGTTTCTTTGGACATCCAGATTAGGAGAGCAGATTTGAACATACAAATAGTGGAGCACAAGTTAGAGGTAGGTGTTTTTCACAAGTGAATCATGTTGAATCTCTGAGGACCTGTCCTGGGACTGCAACACCGCATCGCTGGCCAAAAAAGCCCAACAACACCTCTACTTCATCTGCAAACTGAGGAAAGCAAGAGCCCCACCCCCCATCATGCTGACTTTCTACAGAGGCACCATCGAGAGCATCTTGACCAGCTGCATCACCATGTAGTACGGCACCTGCACTGTTTCCTGCCGCAAGACCCTGCCGCAAGAACCTGCAGCGCATTGTGAGAGCAGCTGAAAAGATCATTGGTGTCACTCTCCCTTCCCTTACAGACATTTGTAACACCCGCCTCACCCGCAAAGCTTTGCAGATGATCCCACCCACCCCTTTCACATTCTTTTCATCCTACTGCCATCAGGTAGGAGACTACAGAGTCTGCAGGCCAGAACCAGCAGGCTCCAGGACAGTTTCTTTCACCAGGCGGTCAGGAGGCTCAAGTCCCTCCCTACTCTGCCCCCTGCCATAACCTTGAACTCTACCCTCACACTGCCCTGCCCTCCCCCCAGCACCTGACTACCTACCTCTCCATCCCCCCGTCAACTCAGGGACTGCACATTTAACATGTTGAAACAGTAGTCAATATAATTGTTCAGTTGTGTTCAAAATAATAGCAGTCTGTTTAAAAAATTGAGTAAAGCCCAAAATCCTTATAATGGGTTTTATTTCCATGCATTGGGAACACTGCACATTGTAATCTAAATCAAAACATGAAGAAAAAAGCAGATTTTTTAAAATTACTTTACAGAAAATTAAGAAAAATAAACATTGGGCTGTTCAAAAGAACAGCAGTGTCTGCATTTTACTTTACAAACTCAAATATTTACTGTATAAACTGAAAAATATCCAGGATTCAGCATTCCTATGAATTCCTATGAATCGCTAAACTAATATTTAGTTGTATAGCCACTGTTTCTGAGAACCGCTTCACATCTGTGTTGCAAGGAGTCGACCAACTTCTGGCATCTGTGAACAGGTATTCCAGCCCAGGATGATTTGACAATGTTCCATAATTCCTCTGCATTTCTTGGTTTTGCCTCAGAAACAGCATCTTTAATGTCACCCCACAAGTTTTCTATCAGATTAAGGTCCGGGGATTGGGCTGGCCACTCCATGACTTTAATTGTGTTGGTCTGGAATCAAGAAGCTGCTCGCTTACTGGTGTGTTTGGGGTCGTTGTCTTGTTGAAACACCCATTTCAAGGGCATTTCCTCTTCAGCATAAGGCAAAATGACCTCTTCAAGTATTTTGATGTATACAAACTGATCCATGATCCCTGGTATGCGATAAATAGCCCGATACCATGGTAAGAGAAACATCCCCATATGATGCTTGCACCACCATGCTTCACTGTCTTCAGAGTGTACTGTGGCTTGAATTCAGTGTTTGGGGGTCGTCTGACAAACTGTCTTCGGCCCTTAGACCCAAAGAGAACAATCTTACTCTCATCCATCCACAAAATGTCTGTTTTCTTCCACATCTCTCTGGTTTTGCTTTCCATTTTAAAGCATTAGAGATCATTTTAGCTGAGCAGCCCATCATTTTCTGCACTTCTTTATACGTTTTCCCTTCATTAATCAGCATTTTAATCAAAGTACGTCTTTCTTCTGAACGATGTCTGGAACGACCCATTTCTCTCAGGTTATCTGAGAGAAGTGCATGAGCAGCATGTGCTGGCTTCATCCTTAAATAAGGGCCATTAGATTGACACCTGTTCTTTCACAGATTGAATGACTTCACTAATTGAACTCTACATAATTCAATTCCACAGACTCAGGAGCATACATATCATGAATGTTGGCTCTGTTGGTTTTCTATGACCCTACTACAGCAACTGGTAAATTATTTCCCATGCAGTAAGATAATTTCTATTATTTTGGGGGCGGCAGTGGCTCAGTGGTAAAGCGGGTCGTCCAATGTTCTGAGACCAGCGGTCCGATTCCCGCTCCCGCCAAAAAAAAACACCCGAAAGTGAGCTGACAGTGGGAGGTGTCAGCTCACCTCTGGAGCACTGCCGAGGCACCCTTGAGCGAGGCGCCCTTGAGCGAGGCACCCTTGAGCAAGGCGCCGTCCCCCCTTACAAGCTGCTCATTTAGGCGCACCGCGAAGGAGCTGCCTGCCACTCTACCTTCCATTGCATGCCTACAGGCCCCGTGTGTGGTTGTGTTTATGTACAGGGGCCTGTACATACTAATATGCATGCGTGTGACTTACTAACAAAAAAGACTAGAGTGTGCGTTCTTAATTTCCCTTCGGGTATTATAACAGTGTATAAAAATAAATAAATAAAAAAACTTTGAACACAAGGGGCGGCACGGTGGCACAGTGGTTAGCGCTATTGCCTCACAACACGGCGGACCCGGGTTCGAGTCCCGCTCTGTGCGGAGTTTGCATGCTCTCGCCGTGTCTGCGTGGGTTCTCTCCGGGTTCTCCGGCTTCCTCCCACCTCCAAAAGCATGCACTTCAGGTTGATTGGCCGATCCCAAATTGCCCGTAGGAGTGAGTGTGTGTGAGTGGTTGTATGTCTTTGTGTGTGGCTCCGTGGTGCACTGGCGTCATGCCCGGAGTGTCCCCGCCTCACGCCCTATGCCACTGGGATAGGCTCCAGCTCCCCGTGACCCGCTGCGGCGGATGTAGCGGTGATAATATGAAAATGACTGACTGACTTTGAACACAGCTGTACCTGCATATAGTTGCTGTGATTTGACATCCTCTTCACATCATCACCTTCATTATGTGAGGAAGCCTTGATAGGAATATGGGTACCATCTATGGCAGGAAATTATATTGGGACATCTAAAAATAAAAAAAAAGTTACTAACCCAAGTCTGAGATTGCAGCACAATATCATTAAGAGAACATACTTTCAATTTATGAGATTTCTACATCATTCACCTGCAGTCCTGTGGAACTCCTCCTTGATAATTCTGACGGTTTTCTCTCCAGGGAAATAGAAAAAATGGGGTAAGATTTTAAGGGCAAGGTGCAATGAGGATCTCTCACATTGTATAGGAAAATTATCCAAAAGCTGTTTAGGTCAATCCACTGAATCCACTTAAGAAAGTTCTTGAAGACGTTTCATCTCTCATCCAAGAGACTTCTTCAGTTCAGAGGGTGGCTGATCATGTCCCAGTTTATAAATCCTGTGGTGTGTGGTCAGTGCTATTCACATTCCAACGACCATCATTGAAACTCGTCTGGCACCTCAACGATTGTTGGTGGGGGTGTCAAAGGGGGTCGCTAAGATGTGAGTTTCAGGTTTGTATGCTAATGAGGGTCATTAGCATGAGACACATCACCTGGGTCAATCTGCTGAGACAATCTTTTTAGGAGTTTTGAAAGGACATGATTAAAAAATGGGAGAAAACAACCCCCCCCTGTTCAGAGTTGGCTTCTCCACTTTGATTTCTCCACTTTGACGTGGAGAAGCGACATTCAAAAAAAAGAAAAGAAAAACTGAACCGAGCGCTACACATAGCGCTGCTGCAGATGGCAGGATGGATCAGGTCGTGTGTGTGTGTGATTGTGTTCAACGGGGAAGTGAACCGGTATCGATCATAAAGAGAACTGTCTGGATATGACTGGACATCTGAACGCGACACAAAAATATTTAATTCTCTGAATTAATGCCGAAACTCCATCAAGGGGCTCCATGTCAAACGAAAATGGCATGTTCGCCTCTATTATACCTCTAAAATACAGAGATATTTATAAAACATTACGTCGGTAAAACTCTCCGTCCGACAGAACCAGGAAATGAAGCCATGCGAGCGGCGATGAAAGGGGGCAGAGTTAGAGGAAACCCTGGGTTTGTGGAATACAACCTGCTCCCGACCAGAGGCCTGTACCATAAAGCTTGATTAACCTAGCCTGGCTTCCTCTTACTTATCTGGCTTCAATTAACTTAGACATCTGCCCTCCGGATTTTCGGTACCATAAAGCTGGCTATCAACTCACGCTCACATAAAAAGGGTGGAGGTTGCTGCATGATGCCAATCGCAAACATGCAACAAACCGGCCGGAGCCGCATATTTCACAAAGGAGGAGCAAAAAGTAATAATTAATAAATACGAGCAATAAAAATCAATAATCCAGGCAAAAAGCAACACAGTTGCAGCTGCCAAACGGCGCAAGGATCGCTGGCAAGAAATCGCCGACTGTGTCAATGCAGAAGTTAGTTCCATTGTAATATTACTTCCCCACTTTGACTGCACTTGTATATCTGACTACAGTAACATTTGTGTGTTCCATAAATGTAATCATACAATCATATTTTTCGTTATGGCATGCGATTGTAGCCCCCGCGACTTTATGAATAGCTCTACATACTGTGCTCTTCCCGAGGTTTTCGGCATCGCCAACAGAATACATAAAAGTACCTATGAATGAATGACTCAATCCATGATTTACTTAAACAAATAATTGATTAATGGCATTGTATTTGTGGCTTGCTTATAACCCATCCAACGAGGGATTTAAGGACATCATAATAATTACAAACATCACTAAGAAATATATTAACTGTGGCAAAAAACCTCAGTGCAATGCACCCTGTCTGTTGGACTGTCAGCGCGTGGTTGCGGTGCGTTACATTACTGATGTAAGGACCCAGCAGCTGACAGATGTAATGTAAGCCCTCTCCCCAAAACCTGTACCTTTCGTACAGTGATTGTTCAGGCAATTCAAATGGATTACAGTGATCTCTAAATAGTCTCTCGCACCTGAGCGCTCTTCGCACAAGCTGTGCACCAAGATCCACCGGGTTCTCATAAAACGGACAGCACATTTTCCAAGAGAACTGATTGGTCAGTAGTTGGGGCTGTTATACCTCCTGAGCTCTGATTGGTCAGTAGGTGGGGCTGTTATACCTGGTGAGCTCTGATTGGTCAGTAGGTGGGGCTGTTATATCTGCTGAGCTCTTATCCTGAATTTAACCTGCTCCGGAGCAGGTTAGGTGTTCAGCATAGGTTACCGATAGAAAGTCAGCCACCTTTATGGTACCGAAAAGCCAGGGTTAAGCCTGAAGTTATCTCCCTAAGCCGTAATCCAGCTTTATGGTACAGGCCTCAGGTTATGTTCAGAGAGGCTGTTACTGCGGTAACAAACTCAGAGGTTCAGTTTACCTCACTTAACTCTGGGTTAAGTTACCTCCCTTTGTGAAACGGAAAACCCTGGTTTTCCCTGATTTCAGGATTAACCTACCCAGAGTTTCCACTGAACCTGCTTCGTGACACGGCCCCTCCTCCCGACCAGGCTAGCTTCAGAGTCTGTTACTGTGGTAACAAACCTAGAGGTTCACTTTACCTCGCCTCGTGACACAGGCTAGGTTTACTCCTCTGACTCTGGATTAAGTTACCTCCATTTGTGAAACAGGAAACCCTGGTTTTTTCTAATTTCAGGGTTAACTTACCCAGGTTTTCCACTAAACCAGCTTTGTGAAATGGGCCCAGTATGTCTACCTTCCTTCTCTGCATCATGTCAACCAACTCTACCTTTTCCTGTCATAATTCCAACATTCAATGTCCCTACTCTCAGTCCTATACTCTTGGCGTTCCTCTTCTCTCTCTTCCTATGAACACACTTTCCTCCTCTCTTTCTTTGACCAACAGTAGTCCAATTTCCACCAGCACCCTGTAGGTCAAAAGCACCGATGGCGGTCGTTGCTAAGCCGGGCCTTGACCAATCCGGTATGGAAGTCATAGGTTTGATTTGCATGTTTGATTTAGCAAAATTTTTATGCTGGATGCCCTTCCTGACGCAACCCTCTGTATTTATCCGGGTTTGGGACCGGCACAATAAGACATTGTGCCAGTCTGTCTATTGAGGACAGCCTGAAGTACTACATTCTCAAAAAGACTATTGAGGTCTTATGAGCTGGTACCAGAAGCATACCAACAAAAATGTAGGAACCGCGTTAAACCTGCCAACCAGACGCACGTAGAGTCAGATGAGATAAAAGCAATTTGTTCGATAAATGGTGCCAAGCATGTAATGTTAAAACTTTGGTGGAAATGCGTGAACTAATTCTGTTCGAAGAATTTAAAAAGCGTTTGCCAGAGCAAATTGTGGTCTATTTAAATGAGCAGAAAGTGTCATCTGTGACTAAAGCAGCCATACTGGCTGATGAGTTCATTTTTATTAACAAAAATGTTTTTTTCTGTGCCGACCTTGCGTGTCCCAAATGTAATGCCTGAGCGCAGAAACGGATCGCCAAAACCGACGCGTAAAAGCACATTACCAACCGCGGGTGAGACCCGCGACTGTTTTTACTGTCATGAGCCAGGCCATTAGATCGCAGCCTGTTCTCAAGAAAACAGATCGGCGCAGAACTACTAAAATTGCAGCAGGTGTAGGTTTCATCAACACCGCGTCTGCACCTGAAAAACACCCAGAGTTTTTACCTAAATCGGAGGTAATCGCTGATGTCGATCCCCATTTTAAACCGTTTGTGACTCAAGGATTTGTTTTGTTAACTGGGAAAGAAGGTGATAAAGTCCCAGTGACTGTTTTGCGGGACACTGCCGCGTTTCATTCATTCATGCTGTCTGACGTAGTGCCACTCTCTGATGAAACTTCCTTTTTTTCCCATTTGTTGGGTTGGGGAAATAAAATGAGTGAGCTTTACGCCCCACTCCACATAATGCCTGTGGAGTGGACTTTTACGCATCCCGACACGAGCGGGACGCGTAAAAGTTGCTGTGGTCCTACGTATACCGAGAAGTGGCGTTTCATTCATTTTGGGCAACGATCTGCCCGGAGGAAATGTGTTTCCTCTGCCCGAGGTTGTTGCCAATCTGTCTGACAGCTGCCTTGGTTCTGTCCCTGCTGATGTGTCTGGGCCAAATGTGTTTCCTGTGTGCGCCATTACACGCGCACAGGCTCATAAAATGGGTGAAGCTGTGGATTCAGTAGAGTCGTTTATGGCTACATTAGATAAGGGTGCCATCCCCTTTGGTGACCCCCACCACTGAGGGTAAAAGTTTTGTAAAGCCTGTTAATGAGTCTAATCTCTCTCCTGCTGATGCAGAACTGAGCCTACTTGTCACGAGAGAAATGTTGATTCATGCTCAGAAACATCAACAGTCTTTAACTTTGTGTCTCTCTTCTGTTGTAGCCACCGAGGGGAACAAATATGAACACCGTGTGAGTTCCTTTTGTGAGCGTCTCCATAATGCACGTGAATTGGCCCATGAAAATCTGGTACACAGCCAAATTAAAATGAAGCGTAGTTATGACAAAAAGTCTATTTTCAGAGTGTTCCATCCTGGTGAGAAAGTTTTCGTGCCAAAATCTGACAACCCTCCTCGCGTCTGTAATGATTACCAAAAAGTCAATGCTGCAATTGATTCCCCCGGTCCCACAATCCAAGTGAGATTTGCGCCGCTTTCTTGGTAAGTGTGATTATTATTATGGGTTTTTGCAGAAACTTTTCCGTTGTGGTGGCTCCTCTCACAGGTCTGGTTAGCCCATTAAAATTAAGTTTGTTTGGAATTAAACATTATAAGGGAATGCATGGCGGTGTTTCGACTAGCATCTTGTGTTGGTTGGGAATGTCTTTTTGCTCCCTGTTTTCGTTTTCTCATTATGTAAGCAGATTAGCCTTTGCCATTGCTCAACAGTGATTGGGGGAAGCACACCTGTTCCCTCTCCTGATTGGCTGCGCCAAGGCCTCACCTGGTATATAAGAACCAAGATGGCAATCGTGAGGGGGCAGCAGCAGTGGATTCATCCTCTCCAGCTTCCAACCAGCCACATATTGCTTTATGAACTGTTTAGTCACATTGAGAAGTAGGGTTGGACTGCCGGTTTATTTGGGTAATACTTTTCTCCTGTTTAATTTAGTTCAGAAGGTCGGATCCTGTCATTTCTTTTTTGGTTAGGTAAAATATTATTCTTTTGAAGATAGGATCATTTGGTTTGTTAATTTGGCCTTGGTCCAACCTGAAGCGAGCTCAACTTATTATTTGATATTTCGTTATTGTAAATAAAACATTGATTTTTGTTATATACTCCAACTATTCATCTGTGGCTACTTGGGGAAGATGGGACATGTTCATGTTATGGCTCAGGCCCTCCTAGACTGAGCGTAACACATAGGACTATTAACAATGTACATAAAATATTCTTCACATCTTTCCTTTCATAACTTTCAAGCATGCAAAAAATATTTTTAAAATACAAATATGGGGAAAAATGCCACAAGTAATTAATACATAACATTCAATGATCAGAGTCTAGTGGTGAAGTAGGACTGCAAAGACCGACCCACTTTAGGTGTCAGCCAGGCCATCAGCTAAGACGGAGTCATTACAGGTTTTGGGCAGGAGGCTGGCAGCAAAGACAGACCCATTCCCAATGATACCAACTGTTGGATGGCCCAAAACTTTTTTCAGCTCAATAACTCCAAATCTGAAATCATACTGTTCACTTCTCCAAACTCCATCAGTCCCATCAAAAATAGCCTTGGTCCCCTGTCCGTTAACATTAAATCCACTGCCAGAAATCTAGGAGTAATATTCGATTCAGACCTCAACTTCCAATCTCATATCAATAAAGTTGTCCAGTCCTGCTATCTTCAGTTAAGAACAATCTCCAAAATCAAACCCCTGCTCCCACATTCCGACTTAGAAAAGTAATTCACGCATTCATCTTCTCCAGACTCGATTATTGTAACTCACTCCTCTCTGGCATTAACCATAATTCACTCTCCCGCCTCCAACTGGTCCAGAATGCAGCAGCTAGGCTTCTTACTGGTTTTAACAGGCGACATCACATTACCCCAATCCTGGCTTCATGGTGCTTAACAGCAATGGGGCTGAAAAGAAAGCCAGCAGTGGGGATTGAGACCAATGGGGGCCTCTCTTCTTCTAGGTGCCATCTTAAATGCTAAGTGGGTTCCAACAAAAAGAGATTTTAAGTGACTATCCAAAATAGCAATTTGAGGTGAGGAGTTCCTGCTGGTGGGAGGCTAACTGGCTTATTGCTAGCTGTCACAGGACCTATGTGGAAAGTGAGGAAGCAGAACAGGAATAAGACCAAGTGGGTGAATACTCAGCCTTGTCCAAAAAGTCTCACAGCCATGGTGGAAAAAAAACAAAAAACCTCATTGAAGGTCTAACCAAAGCCTATTTCAAATACAGTACATATTCGATTCCCGCTCCCGCCATGACATCCCTTGGAGTGTGAGCTGACAGTGGGAGGTGTCAGCTCACCTCCCAGCCACTGCCGAGGCGCCCTTGAGCAAGGCGCCGTCCCCACCACAAGCTGCTCATTTGGGGCGCGACCTCCGAGCGCAACCCGTCACTCTTCCTCCCCTGGACTAACTGCATGATTACAGGCCCCTAGTGTGCTGTGTTTCAGGGGCCTTGTTCACAACACTGTGTGTGATGTGCTAAAAACTAACACAAATGGATGTACTGAGAGTGTAAAGAGAATTTCCCCTCTGGGGATCAATAAAGTTTGAATTATTATTATTATTATTATATAACAAGCTCTTTTCCATTTTTCCTGAATATGGATGAGATTGTACAAGAGTTCATACAGTTTTTAATGTCTGCTCAGTTCCTAATGATCTGTTCATATTATGAGCAGTTCAAAAGCATATAAAATGAGTGCAAGAAAAGATTAAACAAAATAGTTTAATAAAACTAAGGAAGCATAAAAGTATGGAGGAAAAACCATAGTCCAAATCTACAAGACCAATAAATCACCAAAGCAAAATCTACAAGGACAAGAGTCCAAAAATCATATGAAACATCAATCTACAATGCACATTACGTGCGAGGAAACCCAGGAGCAGAGAAGGATGGGGAAATGTGACAAAACAGATTCCAAAATAGTGACTAAATGGACTGAACAGGTTTAAACATCGGGCACCAAACAGATGAATACACAGTGGCTACAATAAATTGAACAAGGCTTTATTACACAGATGGCCCTGTGTGGCTTAACTGGGATGTACCCAGCCTCTCGCCATAGTCAGCTGGTATACGTTCCAGTGTAAACCTGCATCTCAGTTAACTGGCAGAAGACAAGGGGCCCGTTTCACGAAGGCAGGGTTAACAAACCTTGAGGTAAACCTGTGGTTCTGGGTTGATTTACCCTAAACTTGGAAAACCAGGGATTTCGGTTTCACAAACGCTTTTCAGGGTTAGTTTTTTAACCCAGAGCAAGTTCACCCGCAGAGAGATGGCGTGGGAGTGAATTGCTGCTCAAGTCAGTGAGTAACTTTAAACACAGTCCGTTGCACTCACGGTAAAAATACGTAGGTAAATGGCTTCAATAATAGTTTATTAATTTATTTTATTTAGGCACAGTCCGGCAAGGGAGAAGCGTACATGTCATCAGCTGAGAATGAAGTATACAAACATTGTTCACACAGGCCTAACTTCTGCATCATCTCATTAAGGATCCTCCTCATCCTCTTGATTGTAACAACCCTTCAGTGGCGTGCGTGCGGAGAAGGATGACAACTTTGGACTTCTTTGGTGAGCTTTATTAAACACATCCAGCCAGAACCATTAACTCTCATGAACTGGCAACTCCCGCTCAAACTCCCCTTTCACACTCACACGGCCCCTCCCAAAGTCTCTTGAACATGCCGAACCCCACAGAACACCAGGGATATCACACTGCCCCCCACACCCCCTTATGAAGCCCCTTGTCCCCAAGGGGTCATTAAAGAGTCATCAAACCGTGGAGGCCTCCGTCGTAGTCTCTGTGGCCGACCTCTCCTTAACATAGGGGCTTTTGGCTTGGAAACAGACAGGCTGTCTGTTTCATCAAGCAAAGAAGGGTCTTGTGAAGTCTGGTTAGCGGGGGGTCCAGAGTCCGTCTGTGAAGCCACCCTCGCTTCAAACACAGGAACAGCCCTCCCTAAGTAAGGTGCTGAGAGGTCCCGGTGCAGAACCACACCCCTGCCTCTTGGAGGAACTTGAACTCTGTAAATCACCTCAACTACCCTCTCAGTCACTCTGCACGGCCCAACAAAATGACAGTCCAATTTAGGACAGCGCCACTTCTTCCTTTTTGGGGTATAAATCCAAACCAAGTCCCCAGCCCTGAAGTCGTTACCCCTACTCCTCAGATCATGGTTTCTTTTCTGCCTCATGCCGGCCTTCTCCGGCCTCCAGCTGGTCTCTGGCAAAAGCATGAGCCTTCTCTAGCCGGTCCTGCAGCTTCCTAGCATACTTTGGCCCCAGCGGGGCGTCTGCAGCATATGGTGGCCTCTCAAAGGCCATCTCTGCAGAAGTTCTGATCTCCCTGCCTAGCATTAGCAAAGGAAGGGTGCAGCTCGTCGAGCTCTGGACAGTGGACCGATAAGCCATCAGTGCAAAGGGAATCTGTCTGTCCCAGTCACGCTGATGGTCTGCGGTGAGGATAGCTAGCTGCTGCTGCATGGTCAGGTTAAAAAGTTCCACCAGACCATCACTCTGCGGATGTAATAGCGTGGTGCCTGTTTTCTGAACACCTAACCGCTCACAGAGGGCTGAGAACACCTTAGATTCAAAGTTTCTGCCCTGAATGGCCTCAGTTGTGCTGAAACGGCTGAACATTCCTTCCATCAGTGCTTCCGCCATAGTTTCTGCCTCTTGGTTAGGCAACGCATAGGCTTCAGGCCACTTTGTAAAATAATCCATTGCACAGAGCACATACTTGTTCCCACTGTCTGTCACAGGGAATTGACCCATTATGTCCACCCCAACCCTCTCCATTGGTGCCCCCAATGCCTGCTGCTGTAAAGGGGCGTGGGACTGATCAAGAGGCCCCTTGTGCATTGCGCACTCATCACATTGCCAGCAGAAGTCTTCGACGTCCCTGCGATGCTGGCCCCAATAAAAACCCTGTCTCAGCCGGCGCAATGTCTTTGAGCTGCCGAAGTGACCAGACAGGCCCCCAGCACCGCTTCTCTCAGGGCCTTGGGAACCACAACCTGCCACTTGTCTTCCGCTGTGGCTGGATATTTCCACACCCATTGCAGTAGTCCTTCAGAGAGATGCAGCGCACCAAATTTACTCCACATGCATTTTGTGGCTACTAACAGACCTGACTCGCCATCTCACGGCGGCCTCTCGTCGCTGAGGACCCACCGTCTCACCGGCCTCAGGTCTTCGTCACTCTTCTGACTAGCCACCCAGTCTCCATTGTCCACCACCTACGGCAAACTGCATTTTTCTTCCCCAGCAGCCCACCCGCCTTGCAGCTGGCCTTCCCTAGCATCTCTTTTGTCGCAGTAATTACAACCACTCAGAGCACATGGCCTTCTGGACAGGGCGTCAGCGTTTGTGTGCTGATCCCCAGGCCTGTGCTCCACATTAAAGTTGAATGACTGCAGCTCCACCAGCCAGCGTGCGACCTGGCCCTCGGGTTCTCGGAACGACATGAGTCATTTGAGTGCTGCATGATCGTCCTGACGGTAAAAAGCACTCCACACATATAGTATTTGAAGTGCCAGGCCGCCGTCACGGCCGCCAAGAGCTCCTTTCTAGTCACATAGTAGTGCCGCTCGCTCTTATTAAACATGCAACTGAAGTAGGCTACCACACGTTCCCCCTCAGGGCCACAATGAGACAGCGCGGCACCCATGCCAACATTGCTAGCATCTGTATACAACAGAAACGGCAGGGCCGGGTCCGGGAGTTTGAGGACCGGGGCCTACAGAAGGGCCTGCTGGAGGGTGGTGAAAGCCCTCTGGCAGTCAAGCAACCACTAAAACGTCTGGCCCTTCTGTGCACAAACCTCCTATAATAGGAGGCCAGCCCAAGGAAACTCTTGAGCTACATTTGATTATTAGGGACTCGCCAGTCCCTAATGGCACGCACCTTTTCCTCAAGTGTGCTGATGCCCTCACTGCTCAATTTATGCCCCAAAAATTATTCTTCTCTCCACAAAAAATGGCATTTGTCCGGGTGCAATTTAAGGCCAACCCTTGCGATCCTGCCCAAAACCACCCTCAAACAATCAAGTGCAGTCTGAAAACTCTTCCCATGGGCCAGAACATCATCCAAATACACCACACACTCCTGGCCTCTCAAATGTCCCAGGGGCATTGCACAAGCCAATACTCAGGACCTTAAACTGCCAGAGCCCCCTGCTTGTGATGAGCGCTGTTTTTGGTCATGACTCAGGCTTTAGGGGGACCTGCCAGTACCCACTACGCAGGTCAAGTGACGAGAACCAGGTGGACCCAGACACCATGTCTAGTGTCTCGTCCACTGCGGAATGGGGTAGCAGTCCTTCCTTGTCACCTCATTCAGTGGCCTATAATCCACACAAAACCTCCACCTGGAGCCCTTTTTCTTTGGAACCATCATTACCGCAGATGACCATGGACTGTCAGAGGCCTCAATGATGCCGGCCTCAAGCATAGAACGAACGTCCTGATCTACAGCATCCTGCTTTACCAGGGGCAGATGGTGGGGGTGCACTCTGATGTGCCGCGCCTGCCCAGTGTCAATATCGTGCTGCAATAGATGTGTCAGGCCCGCCTCATTGTCGTCAAGGGCAAATATGCTATTGAATTCCCACAGCAGTTGACACACTCATTTGTTGCTGGTCGTCCAGCCCAACACAGCTCTTTGCCCAAATGTCTCTCATAGCTTCCATTCAATCGACGCACGGTTGCTCACCTGAAGGCGATGTTCCAGGGTCTGCTGTTGGCGCTGGGGTGGATTGTTGCAGAATGGCAGCCCCTGAGCTGAACTTCACAAGGCATGCTGATGCAGGCATTACCTCTAGCACTTGTTGTGAGGGGGACATTAGCTGAACACCATGTCCCCCAAGCAAAACCAGAACCCCCGCACTCGGATTTTGCGTACACTCCATGAAACACAAAAAATCTAGCCCCAACAATCATGGATCACACACCTCTGCGACCCACGCCTGAAAAGTCACAGCTATATTTCCCAGTATGAACACAAAAGTCCTCCTGCCTCTCATAGAGACTGTCTCCCCAGTCACTGTCTGCTATTTCACCAAGGTCTGTTCTAGGACGGTTCCTACCGGAACGACGTCAGGCCTCACTAAAGTGGCAGTGGACCCAGTGTCCACTAGGGCTGAGCATGACACATTATCCACTAACATGGGGACATGGCACAAATTACCCACCCTCGTCCAGCCTACAGTCACTACAGGGGCAGTCTGAACAGGTAAGTCCATGCTCCCCCCACCCATGGATGAAACTAGCTGCTCCTGGTGTGCAGTTACATAGATCCATGTTAACTGGGCTGCACGGATCCCCCTTGTTTCCCTGCAGACCGCCTGCCACATTGCAGTCACGGAACCGATGACCAGGACGCCCGCACCTCCAGCAGATCAGGGGACGGTGTCCAACGTCATTCCACGTGGCCCGGGCTGCCTGTGTCGTCACTGTGCGCACAAGTTCCTCCGCCCATGCATGTCTCTGGTCTGATACCTCAGTCACTGCGGCAGCGGCAACTGGGGGCAAAGCTGATGGTCTCATGGCGCAAACTGGAGTCTGTCTCTCACTGGCACAGTCCAGTGCTGCACTCAGGGACACTGGGTGGCGAAACTGCACATGGAGGCACAGCTTGTCAGGTGTAAGTGCCTGCACGAACTGGTTGCTGACTAGTTATTTCCGAATAACATGGGGCATGTTGGCGTATGCGCGCCTGCCCAGGCTCTCAATCCCATAGGCCAGCACATGAAGCGACTCACCAGGCAGTTTGACACGGTGCTTAAATGCACAGCGCACAGAGTCTTTCAAGTTGTGCTCCCCAAACCGTCTCTGTAGTGTTGTGTAGTCAACCCTCTCCTCCGGGTCAACTAGCAGCAGGCAGGCCGCAGAATCCTCCGTTAGCACCATCGCCAGCTGGAAGGCTTTCGTCCCATCAGTCAAGCCAGCTGCCTCAGCTAAAAGTTCAAACTGTGCCCGGTACACCTCCCAGCTGCCTTTGCCCATGAATATCGCAGTCTTAGGACCAGTCGAAAAACAGCACAGGTCGCCACCATCTTCACGGACACCCACCTCGTGCTGTGCAGGTGCCCACATGTCGCGCTGGGCGCGTCCATCTTTGTCGCTCCCGCCAATGCACTCTCTCTCTGCTGACAAACTGCACCGCCCCCGTCCACCTGACAGCCGGCACGAGGGTCCGACGGATCCCTCTCCGACCCCCAACGTCCCTCAGGGGCATGCGCCCCGGGCTGGACAGCCACCGTAGAGCTGGCAGTGGCAGTCAGGCATACACACTGTACAGATGTCCGACACCCTGGGCATCCATACTTAACTACTAACGGCTCCGGGATGGTCGTCCTGATGCAGGGTTGAAATCTTGAGCTTCTGACACCAGTTTAACAACCCTTCAGTGGTGTGCGTGCAGACAAGGATGCCAACTTTGGACTACTTTGGCGAGCTTTATTAAACACATCCAGCCATAACCATTAACTCTCACGAACTGGCAAGTCCCACTCAAACTACCCTTTCACACTCACACGCCCCCTCCCAAAGTCTCGCGAACATGCCGAACCCCACAGAACACCGAGGATATCACAGTATGTTTGATATTGTACAGTAAATATTAAGTCATCTGACTTTTCAGTTGTTTTAATCGCCAACATAATGCTCTTTTCACGTGAATATGCGCTCGTCTATATCAAGTTCTGTTCAATAAGGAAATATATTTAAATGTTTTATTGTTGTGTAAACAAAACAGTAAATTGGCATATGCACGTTACAGAAACAGTTGAGAAGGATATTTATACCATTATGTATATCTATATTATATAAGAACTGAAATCAAGAGCTGAAATGTAGCTCGTTTGCAGGGTTTCCCTGACACAGTGATAGCCAAAATAGCTTTAGTTCTTACATCAGTGGCTGTGGCATTGTACTGCTTATAACTGCTTTAAGGTATTCCAAGTTTTATTTTCTGTTTTAGTCACATGATACACACAATAGTTAGTAATTGAAAAAAAGACAAAGAAATTGACAAGAAATTGAAGACAACAAAGGTGGTCTAATATTTTGTTACTGATTGTTCTTCCCATTGCTTCACATTCTGGTGGAATACGGAGTCTGACATTTATCCTCTATTTAAGTATTAACAAATTCTCATCCTTTCTTAACAGATCATGGATGGACAATAGCAGAAGGGTCCTAACACCACAGATTATCACAGTGACCAGACACTCAGTGACCACCAGCGGTTCATTCTGTGGAATTCATATGCAACTATGTTTTGCAACTATGTCCTCCTCATGTATTCCCATCTATCAGCTGAAGAAGTTTATAGAATTCACTTTCTAAAAAATACAATAAACAGAAATGGTTTACTAGAACCTCTACATTAGGAAGGCAGATCTGGACATAGAAATACTGGAGCACAAGTTAGAGGTGGGTAATGGTCACAGGGCAATCATGTTAACTATTAGAATGTTAAGTATTGTAACAACACAAAAACTAATTTTGTATTTGTCAGAAATGAAAATGACCAAAGGAAACGTGTATTGTATGTTTGTATTGCCCGCTGTGATGGTGGTGATTGTGACTCTGCCATCCTGGACAGCAGGAATCATCCTGAGGTGTCATAGGCTCTCTCCTGTAATGTATAGTGGATTCATTAGACTGGATTAAACAATGAAGACAAATGAATTATTGTCAAAATCTTTAGGTTACTGACCACGTTAGTCTGCTGCTCAGGTAAGACTGATCATACATCCAAGACTCAGGAACAGACCCAGACCTCCACATCAGAAATGTAGTCTGCAGCATCACACATGATTTGGACAGATGCTTGTTTGTCTATGATGCAGTCTTTGACATGTTGAAACAGTGTTCTGTCTACATGTACCTTGATGGGAATGTGGGTACCATCTGTGCAGCCAATTACTTTGGGAAATCCTAAAATAATTAAAGTTAATAATCCAATTCTGAGGTTGTAGCACAATGTCATTAAGAGAATATCATTTCAAATTCATTTATCAGATTTCTATATCAGTCCCCTGCAATCCTGTGAAACCCGTCAGAATCATCAAGGAGGAGTTAATCTTCAGGGAAATAGAAAAACTGGGGTAAAAGTCTCAAGGCGAGGTGCACTGAGCATCTCCCACATTGTATAGAAAAACTAAATCTTTGCAAATAAAACTTTGCAAATAAAAAATAAAAAAAATTGACCGGAGCACTAGACACAGCACGGCTGCAGATGTGGGGATGGATCAGGTCATGGATGTGTGCGTGTGTGTGTGTGTGTGTGTGTGTGTGTGATGGATCGGGATGTGAACCGGTATCGATCATAAAGAGTTTGGATATGACAGGACATCTGAACACGATATAAAAATATTTAATTCTCTGTGAATTCATGCTGAATCTTCACAAACGAGATCCTCGTCAAATGGACATGCCATGTTTGCCTCTAATATACTTCTCAAACACGGAGTTATTTATAAATATTACTTCGGTAAAACTCTCCGTCTGACAGAACCAGGAAATGAAGCCATGCGAGGGCCGGTGAAAGAGGGCAGAGTCAGAAGAAACCCTGGGTTTGTGGAATAAAACCTGCTACCAACCAGGTTAGCTTCAGACAGTCTGTTACTGCGGTAACAAACCTAGAGGTTCAGTTTATCTCACTTCATGAAACAGGTCAGGGTAACTGCTCTAACTCTGGGTTAAGTTACCTCCCTCTGTGAAACCAAAAACCCTGGTTTTCCCTGATGTCAGGGTTAACTTACCCAGGTTTTCCACTAAACCTGCTTTGTGAAACGGTCCCAAGAGGATTACTGTCTGACTTTCAAGAATAAATGAATAAAAGACAAACAGGTGGCAGGGCCAGGTAAAAACAAACAGACATTCAAAGCGCTAGGAAAATGAGAGAAACAAAAATGACATGAACACAGGCAAAGGAAAGCACAAGAGAAAACGCAAGGACTTTACTGCAAAATACAATGGGAAATAATCAAACACAAAACCCACAAACATGAAACACAATACTGATTCTGCAATGACTGCAGCGAAATCACCATATTTTTCCATTAATTTAAAAAGTAGAGTATGGTGATTCAGTTTTTATTACTTCTGGCTCAGTAGATTCAATGGAGTGATGATGCTTGATTAAATATCTGTTTTTTTCCCTCTATATTGCTAAATTGCTTGTTATGGGTCCATTCAGTACACATAATTATCTTGTCATTCCAGTTCATTAGCATCCTATAAGGACCTGGAGCACCACAAGGTAACTGCCCATCAAACAGCAGGGTAGATGACTACATAATAAGATGACTTGAGGAAAGCATATTCAGGTCAGAAAGGAGGTCACTTTCCCGCTGCAGGTATTTACAATAAGCCTATAGGGAATGGTGTAAGTGGATTAATAAAGTATCCACAACTAGTCATGTTTGCCCATTGGTTGAAATATGTATCAGCTCTGATTAGAAAAAAAAAAAAAAAGGAAGTAATGACTGAATTAAATTCTCCTTTGGTTTTCATTTGATATAAAAATGGATAGAGGTATTCATTTCAATAAGAGGGTGATATTTAATGTTATAAAAACTGTGCTGATTAAAATATTTTTAATCAGATACCTGTTGTTGATGTTTGTTTGTTTTGGGTTTTGTTTTTTTTCAATTATTTGATGTCATATTTGGTCAGATTGTCAGAAAGATAAGTAAAAAATGTAAAATGTCCATTGCATCAATGCAATTGCCGAAAGATCAAAATTATTAATTAAACTTGATTAAATTTTAAGATAAATGGAAAATAGATTTCAATGTTCACTGTACAGTTAAGAATCAATTTTTACTCAGGTGATTTTAGTGAGGTCCCACAGTCAAACAACAAATGTAACAACAATGCTGAATACAAAAGACAATATAGAAGCATCACTTGACTGATACAGTCATTTGAAAAATACATGTGTGAGCACATATTATAAATAGGTCTTTGATTTTGATAGGTCACGTAACTCACTGCAGTTTCTTTTTGTCCTTTATGCAAACATATTTTTTGTCCTACTGTGTAACTAGCTTCTAGGAGTCTTCATTGATCTGCCAAATGCTGTGTCTGGATGTTGTTTTGGAGATTGGGCAGGATGAACCAGCTTATGTAAGCAACAGTTGAAGTCATCAGGGGAAGAAGAGATTTAGCCTCGTATCTATGCTAGAGAAGTGATGAGATATTACCAATATCAATACACTCATGCTGGGCTTAAGTACATCCATTCCAGAACCCGATAGCAGAGATGATGCTGCAGAATAGTAAATACCACCCCTCTGTATGAGCATCTGTTAATTACATCAAAATTTCTGCATTACCAGCTGTGGAAATGAACTACCTTGAGTCATATTATCACTTAAAGCTGTGGTGATACACATATATCATATATATCCGATTTTTTTTTTTAAATCATTGTGAGAATTAAAATGTATAGATATACCATGGGCAGTAAATGCACAGTTTATAGAGAAAAGCCAGCAATAACAGAAAAACATAGATTACTAAAATCCACAAAAAACTACTGTGAACTCTAAAGGTACATAGCCTTGCATATTTAAATGAGAACCAATGCAGTCACAGACTGCAACATCCCACGACACCCCTGAATTCAAAATTTTACCCTGACCTACTTGGATAGGTCAAAGATCAAAGCTAGTGCACTGACCTACTTTATAGATCAAAGCAGTAGCTTTGATCTACAGTACAGTCTTACTCACACTGGCCTCACTGGGAGGTGTCAGCTCACCTCCGGAGCACTGCCGAGGCACCCTTGAGCAAGGTGCCATCCCCTTTACAAATTACTCATTTGAGGCACACCAAGAAGGAGCTGCATGCCACTCTAGCTCCCCTGCATGCCAACAGGCCCCCTTGTGTGTGTGTGTGTGTGTGTGTGATACAGGGGCCTGTAGTAACTAATATATATGTATGCATGCATTTGAATCAGTAGCTAGAGTGTGCGTTCTTAATTTCCCTTCGGGGATCAAACCAGTATATAAAATAAAAAAATAAAAAATCTTTCTATCTTATCCAGTTCCTGAGTGTACAAAAGTTCAAACTGATCTTGGCCTAGTTTTCCCAATGTCAAGGTCATCATATCATTTTCATCCCCTTTGCCGCCCTAGTAATGTGCTTTTTGTTTCGTCTTTCTATCAGCAATGGTTGCAAAAATGTAGCCGCAAGAGGACACAAGCCAATGTCCTATTGTGCCGGTCCCAGGCCCGGATAAATACAGAGGGTTGCGTCAGGAAGGGGATCTGGCGTGAAACTTTTGCCAAATCAAACATGCAAATCATACCAGAGTGGAGATCAGGCAACAGAGTTGCAGTCCTACACCCTCCTCTTAGTTTCCCCTACTACAGTGCCCGGCCATAGCTAACTCTAATTTAACTAATACGCACTCCATTAAGACTGTGTCTGTCCCTCGGACCTATAGAAGTGTTAGACTGTTAAAATCTAGCAATACTGGTTCAATTAACCATTGTAATTTAATTCACATTAAATGTGTACACAGACAAAATTCAGACAGGATAATTAAATGTGGTCTTCCAACTATTAGATCATTATCATCTAAGGCTCTTTTAGTTAATGATCTAATAACTGATCACAGCACTGATATTTTTGGACTAACCGAAATCTGGCTATATAAGGATGAATGTGTTAGTCTTAATGAAGCCTCTCCTCCCAGCCGCATCAACTGTCATGTAGAGAGTGACAGTGGACGAAGAGGTGGTGTGGCAGCCATTTACAACTCTAACCAAGCAATTAACCAAAAACTTGAGTCTAGTTACAGTACTTTTGAGAGCCTTATGTAGCCACTGGCCGCCACTGCGAACTCAAATAGTTCAGGAACAGTAAATAACCAAATTGTAAGATTTAAGTTGGTGAACAGGCCACAGATATTAAAAAAAAACATTGGACAAGTGACGGTCCAATAATGGGCAGAGACAAAGTTCCCCCAAGACTAAAAACTTTATTAAAAGACAGTAAAAAGTAAAGTAAAAAGAACAAGAATACCAAGAGAACTATCAGACCTATCAGGTCTGCATGAGCACTGCAGGACGGCCGGGATGACTGTAATTAGGGAGCCAATCAAGGCCGGAGCACTCACCCAGGTCCGTGCCAGACACTCACACAGCAAACAACCAAAAAGACAAGGGGTAAAGTGTAAAACGTGAAGGCTGTGTAAAAAAACCACTACACACACAAATTAAGGGGAGTGTGGAGCTGAAGTGAGGGACCCCGACCACTGATGGCTCCACCGTCCAAAGCAGCTCCCTGGCACCAGCCCAGCAACACTCATGCAATAGAAAGAACAATTAAAAACATGTTAAAAGCTAGCAGGACTGCTGCAACAGTACTGTTTGTTGTCTTGGGGGAAAATACAAGCCTAGAATAAAATCAAGGAGTATAAAAGGGCACAAAAGCCTAACCAATAAAATTGAATAAAATAAAACAATGAAACCAACTATAAAAAACAAAACAAAAACAAAACAGCAGTGGCAGTCTTCTAAAATAAAAAGGAGACAGGTTAAATACCTCTGCCAAATAAACCAATCTGTACACTAAAGGAATTGTCCCTTTAACTCCTGTGGAACAATCCTCTCCAGGAATCCACCTGTGTGGGCATGAGGGAAGTCCCTGAACAAAACCTAACATGTGACAAAAATACATCTAAAAACACATACAATGCACATAAACATAAAACAAACAGAAGACAACTTACGGCAGCATGTGTAGCAGTCAACTCCTAGCCAGAAAGGAAGTATAGTGACACCTTATACCAATTTCTGGCTGATTGGTAGGAGGAGCTGACTGCTACACCACTCTGATGGCCCAGGAGGGACATTTTCTACCGGTCACACTTAGCATGCATGTACTACAATCCTCAAATAAACTAACTGATTCTATTGAATTTGTAATTGTATATCGTCCTCCTGGACCATATTCATCTTTTTTGATAGAATTTTCTGAATTTCTATCTAATTTGGCGGCTACCAAAGATAAAGTTATAGTAATAGGAAATTTCAATGTTCATTTCGACAGTGTGAATGATAGTTTCTGCGTTGGGTTCAAGTCTATGCTAGATTCCCTAGGCTTCTCACAGTTGGTGGATGGTCCTACCCATAAACACCATCACACCCTTGATCTTAGTCTTACCCACTGTGTAGATATAGGGCAGTTGACTATTTTCCCACAGAACGACTTCTTGTCTGATCACTCCCTAGTTACTTTTGACTTTGCCCTAATTAACAGTAACCCACAGAATAAAACCATATTGACTAGATCGATCACTGATTCAGTAATAACTAAATTTAAAGAAAAAATCCCCTCAGCCTTAGACTCAATATGCTCCCCTGACCCCTATTCCAGTAATAGCCAAAATATCGAATTTCTCACAGACAGTGTGGCTAACATCCTAAAAACAACTGTTGATGGCATACCCATTCTTCTTCTTTTCCTTTCGGCTTTTCCCTTCAGGGGTCGCCACAGCGAATCAATTTCCTCCATCTAACCCTGTCCTTTGAATCCAGTCCCACCTCCACCTTGAACTCCTCTGTCACACCTACAGCACACCTCACCACTGTCTTACAGTCCTCATACATGTCCTACACCGCTCTAACATACTTCTCTGCCACTCCAGACTTCCTCATACAATACCACAGTTCCTCCCTGGGCACCCTGTCGTAAGCTTCGTAAGCGTCATGTCAACCAACTCTCTACCTTTTCCTGTCATAGTTCCAACATTCAACGTCCCTACTCTTAGTCCTATACTCTTGGTGTTCCTCTTCTCTTTCTTCGAGCGAATGCACTTTCCTCCTCTCCTTCTTCGACCAACAGTAATCCAATTTCCACCGGCGCCCTGTAGGTCAACAGCGCCGATGGTGGTCGTTGTTAACCCGGGCCTCGACCGATCCGGTATGGAAGTCATAGGTTTGATTCGCATCTTTGATTTGGCAAAAGTTTTACGCCAGATGCCCTTCCTGACGTAACCCTCTGTATTTATCTGGGCTTGGGACCGGCACAATAAGACACTGGCTTGTGTCCTCTTGCGGCTACATTACTTTTTCCCCATCATCTAATTGGCTATATCAAGAACACTGCACGGATTAATGCATGATGGTGACAGAGGATGGAAGGAAGCAGAACCCCAGCCAATGCATAGATAAGGGGTGATACTGGAGGCTGTAGAACAGCAAGTCCACAGCGGATGGACAGATAAGTGGTGAACATCAGAAAACCTTTTTTGGTACTCTTTTAGATCCATATCAAGTAGACATGAAATACAGGAATCCGTTGCACATTCACACATCAGCACACGTGACTTCACCTCATCGCAGATTTTTAGTAGGTAGTCATGTGATACTGTACGCGCATTCATTTGGCTGATGGCATCCGGAAGTGCGCTACGTTCCGTGAGTCTTGGAACACAGCGCACTTCTGTGAGACACAAAAGTGCTTTAAACAGTCGATAAGAGTGTGGGAAAAGGTAGTATATAGAAGGTGGTTTAATATCAATATTGGGAGGGCTCATAAATGTTTAAATTACCGTAAATAATAATATAGTTTGTCGCTTTATCGCAAAATTCCTTATTTGTGTGTGGTTCCTGGAATGCATTAACTGCAAGTAACGAGGGCACACTGTATTACCTTTCATGTCATTTTTTGGTGATAGGTAAAATGTTTGGGTTTTTTTGGAACTGGGTGATATGATCCTGTCAGGCAGACGTAAATGTCCACTACTGGCTGAGGTGCTCGGCAATGATGGTCCAAATTATCAAGGATTTCCTGGTGGCTGTTGCCCCGCCAAAACAATGTTAACGTACAAGGAAAATTATGAATTTGATTAGATTCAGTCTAAATCACTGGATATTACAGAAAAACAATGTTCTGTCATTGAAACCATGCATTGGCATCATTTGTGAGAATCCACAGAGATGCAGTTAAGCAGAGCACAGATAAAGCTGACAGACAAATGCACTTTTCACATGGTTTAAGTTGGGAAAGTTTAACTAATTATTTTCAAGATAACTGTCATGTACATGACTTTTCTAAATAGCTTGAAGACATGATTAGGGATTCAAGACCAGAAAATATTAATTCAAGGAAGGTAATTAAGTAATTAATCATGTATGAAAAAAAGTAACTTTTGAGACTGATTATCAGTCATTTTACCCTTGAAACTTGTTGAAACCAAACACATAATTAAATACCAGTAAATTCTGCAAAACTGAAAAATACATGGATAGATAAATGGATAATTGGATAGATAGATAGATAGATAGATAGATAGATAGATAGATAGATAGATAGATAGATAGATAGATAGATAGATAGATAGATAGATAGATAGATAGATAGATAGATAGATAGATAGATAGATAGACGGACAGACACTTTATTTATCCAGGAGGCATTAATATTAAACTGGTAGATTAATATTAAACTGGAAATACTCTAATACTGAAGGAGACTGCTCATGGGCAAAATGTGTTAAATAATAAATGTTCTTAAGTAGGAGTGACATCCACCTTTATACAAAAATGCCCATGTTTATGGGTGAATCATGGCCTGAGTAATTAAGCTGCACTTAAAACAAGCAATGTCATTGTTTTTATAACCATATTACATCACTGCAGGCAAGGGTCACTTCACAGCAGCTGCTTTGTGGAATATCTCATCAATTTAAAAGTGATTAATTTTAATTAAGTAGAACAGCTCCATATTTGAGAGCTCAGAGGACAATGGTGACAAAAGTTTGAAGCAATTTTCTTTATCAGCCCAAGTCACATCACACATCAACCTGCCAGTCAATATGTGTCCTTAAATCAGTGGTAATCTCACTACAGCAGCATCTGAAGAAGACATTTTTTTTATTGTTAAACTTAAAAAAGATTTAATAAAATGGTACATTAAACATCTGAGTCGTGCTCTGCTTTAAGAAGAAGGACTACTCAAGAAAGTTATAATGAACACTTGGGAAACCATGTTCATAAAGTTCTCCTTTTCTCCATCACACAGGAAGTAGTAAATTAGTTTCCCCCATCTTAGAACAGTGCATTCTGCTACTAGTAGTCCTACTGTTACACCTCCTCCTTTTAACTTAAACACACATTAACAATTATGATTATTTTATTACGTGCTCACACGTCCATTCTGTCTGGCGGCTTTAATAACTCAACCAAACCTTGCAACATCACCTATAAGTCAAAGATGACTTCTATTTGTCCTAAGAAAACCTCTCTCAGTCTCAACCACATATGATCTAAGGGTGTTGGCTGTATCCACAACTGATCCAGTACTTTCTTTGGTTGTAATCCAGACCTTCTGTCAAGTAGTGAGCTTTGGGAGTGGTCACGAGCGGTATCTCAGGTTGTAATTTGATACCTTCCTCCCCCTCCTCATCCCTCTTGCAAAAAGCACGAAGATCCAGCCATTTGGGCTCCAACTTTGCTGTAGGATAAGGTAGGGAGGTGCAGTTTTCTCCCCATCAGCAGCTGTACCGGCCAGAACCCATGCTCCAGTGGAATGACTCTATGCCAACAGTGCTCTGCAGTGATCCTTGTCTCTTTTCCACAGATTCTTCACAGTCTGCACTGTTCGCTCTGCTTCTCCATTTACCTGGGGATAGCATGGGCTGCCTGTGCTCTGCTTAAACCTATACTCCTTTGCAAACTGATGGAAAATCTTGGATGGAAACCAGTTGCTGCAGTTCTTTGTCTGAGAAAGACCTTCACAGCTCTGATATGCATGATCTGCATTTGGTGTTTTTAACATGGCTTGCAGTTCTCCACCATTTGAGCTACCTGCGCATAGATGCCAGGTCACCATACAGACTTTTCAGCTCTAGTTGTCAGGGTTTAAATGCGAAGCACATGAGGTAAGTGAAAAATGTATTCAACAAAATGTGGAGAGATGGTGAACCAGATGACCGGGCTGAGCGGGTGAGTCGGCAGGAGGTAAGTAGTTGAAGCAGGCAGGTGGGCTGGAAAATGATCAGGCAACAGGCAGAAGACCAGAACTAGGAACATGGAGAGAACAGAGTTATCACAAGTCAAGGTTTGAGTCACGAGAACCATGGTGTTGATACTGACTAGCAGTACAAACAAACTGGCGATGAATGGTGGGAAGCTGGTCTTCATGAAGGTCTGGAAATCGGAAAATGGAAGACAGGTGTGCTGCTCTGCTACCAGGAATGGCCACACCCAGGTAGGTGGAACCCAGGTGTGACAACGAAGAGGAGAGAGAGAGAAGGAGCATCTGCATATCCGGACACTGGTTCTGCATTTCGAAATCCCTTTTTGACTCATATGCAGCCGCTGTAGAACATCAGCTCTCAAACACAGTCCTTTCTCCTTTCATGAGAAGACGATGACCTAGATGATAGTCAGCTCTGTTCTGCCAGTATGACTTAATCACAGGGTCAAGCTCAAACTTCTCTGACCAGCCTGTAAAACAGTATTTTGTCACTTTGCAGACTTCATCCTCTTTCTGAACCATTTTGATCTACTCCAGCTTCTTGTCTATGGCAAGGATAAAAGATGCAACACAGTCTCAGATATGGAAGACCCAACCTATTGTCCCCCCCCCCCCCACTGAACAAGGGCTGTCAGGCACACACGAGTCTCCTGATGAGTCGTCTGAAGAGGCAGTGGATGTTGTGCCAGACCGACGGAGCCACAAGTGCTCATACTGGGCAGAGTTACCCCCCAGACAGGCTGCAACACCAAGTCACAGTTTGATTCGTATTCAGCTAGGACCTGTACCTGGGTTTAGGACTGTCCCAAATGGATGAATGGAAGGGGTTCATGTCCGATGATATAATAGAAGTGGTGCTGACAATCGTAAACAAGGAGGGAGAAAGAGCAGCCTCAGACACGGGGAGAGAGTGAAGAAATGTAACCAAAAATGACTGGTGGCCTTCATTGGATTGACCATTCTTGCAGTAAGTGAAAATGGGACGGCCGGTATATACGCTTTCCGTACTGGCACAACCCATTCTGCACAACCCATTGTACAAGGCCACTATGTCAATTTGAAGATTTGAAGACATTCGCCAGTTCTCACGCTTTGATGACAAGTGGACCAGGGCCGACTGCCTGCAAACATATCGCCTGACACCCTTCCACCACATATAGGATCTGTTCCTAATCAACTGCCAGTTCATATTCATCCCTAGTGATTGCGTGACAGTGGATGAACAACTCGTGCCTTTCAGAGGGAGGACCCAGCTTCTGCAGTACATGCTGAGCAAGCCCGCCAAGTATGAAATAAAGATTGAGTGGAAGATACCCCAAACCTACCAGCCTACATCACAGCTGCAATGGAAAGGGTCGCAGTAACAAAGACTATTGCGACCCGTCCGCAGGGAACAGACACACATCGCAAGTGGAAGATGTGCAGGTTGTGTCTAAGAAAAAAAAGATCGCAAAATTGCTGATTGCAGTACCCCTGTGTGCAACAGTCACAACCAGAAGCAAGTAGTTTGTAGTAGTAGTTTTACAGACGTCGATAGAGCTGTCTTTTTATGCTGCAAATTCTTCAAGTAAATGAAAAAAAAAAAATTCAAATGATTTTGTGTCACAAACTTGTTTTCTTGTGAGTAACTGGAATATGAATGTATTGCAACTTTTCATTTCAAAGCTGTTGAAGAAAATCAGTCCGTGGGGTCATGTTTGACATCCTCTGTGGAAAAGGGGATGTATCGTTAACTTGTGCATCCAAGGGTTAACCATTTCCAGAAGATGATGTACATCCTCTACACATGTAAGTTTCTGCAGCTGTCGGATAGCTTTAACTTTATTTGGGTTGGGCTCAATACCTTTAGCAGGAACTTTCAGAGAGAGATCCTCTTATTGCATCTTTTGAAAGACACAATGCAGTCTCTGATCATATTCCTGTCTCTCTCTGCCATACACAAGAAGAGCATCCGCGTGACAGGACACTCCCTAAAACCCTCCAGGATTTGCAACATTCTCCTTTGAAAATGTTCCACAGCCGATCCTATGCCAAAAGTGAGTCCGTTTAATTGGTATCTCTGAAAATGAGTGTTGAAGGTTATGAAGGGTCATGACGCTGATGTGAGAGGAATTGCCAAAATCCAGATTGCACATCTAGTTCTGAGAGTTGTCGTGTCCTTCATCCTCACCAGCATTTGATCCACTGTGGGAAGAATGTGACGTTCTCTTTTAAGACTGTGTTTAAAGTTGTTAAATCAACACAAATTCTGGGAGGCTTTTTTGGTTTTGGAATGATGACAACCCCTGATCACTATGCAGTTGATCACTTTTGCAATGACCCCCATTTCTTCCATTCTCTTCAACTCTAACCAGCCTCTTTGAGGGACAGAGGAACCTCTCTGAGTGCTGAGAAGGAAAAAGATATGGCTTCTATGTTTAGTTCAATATGATATTACTCTTTCAGTTTTCCTACTCCTTGGAAAATATTTGGATAGAGTGCTCTGACGTCTTTGTCTGTCTTTATAATGTCTACTTTTACACCAGTCCTAGTTACCATTGCTGGTCTGCCTAGCAGTGTTGTGGTAAACCTAACACAATGCAAATGTCTTGTAAAGTGCCGCACACTTTAGCCATGATATTAGCTGTAAAGCTTCCTGGTACTTTAAGTAGGTATCTACCTGGGCCTAGTAGTCTCTTCTCTGGTATTGATGTAACTTCAACCCCTGTGTCTAGCTTATGATATTGTCACTATTTACCTGGTTTACATATTACATAGTACATGGTTGAAAACCCTTCACAACACCCAACCAAGCTTAAAACACTCTCTTTGGGGTAGGCATGTCATTATCCAACTCTACCATCAACAGACGACTGCATGAGTTTAAACACCAAGGGTTCACTGCGTGGTGCAAGCCTCAAGAGCAGAAAGGCCAGATTGAACTTTCACAATGTTCAAAGTATTGACTACTCCGTTGCGCATGTGCGAGCAGGCTGCAGTTTCCTCTGCTCTGAGCGAGTTTGTTTTGCTTAATTTTGTGTTTTTTTCTATGTTTCTGTGTATATTATTTTAACACAAATTTAGATAATGTATAGCACTATGCTAGTGTACTCCAGGGATGAGTTGATGTCTATGAGGGTCAAAGGAGACCCAGCAACATGCGATTTCATCCCCGCTGAGCTCCGACGGAGATATCACGGCTGCCGAGCGGGTCACGTTGAAAGGGCCAGGCTAACAGCTAGAGCCACTAAACGGAGGCGAGTCAAGCCCTCCGTCCCCTCTGTCATCATGGGGAACGTGAACTCGCTACCGAACAAGTTGGACGAACTGACGGCGCTGTGCAGGACTGAACAGCGCTACCGGGAGACCAGCTTGTTTGTGTTCTCAGAGATGTGGCTAACTAGCGACGTGCCAGATGCTAGGAATAACCGGCTTCTCCTCCGTATGAGCAGACCGGGACACGAACACCACCGGTAAGAAGAAAGGAGGTGGATTAGTTATCTATACCAACGATAGATGGTGCCATCCGGGACATGTGACAGTGAAATTGACGCTGTGTAACCGTGATCTGGAGCTAACACCTGTTAGCATCAGACCCTACTACCTGGCACGTGAATTTCCACACGTTATTGTACTCGCCGTCTACATCCCTCCAGGTGCGGACCCTGAGACTGCACGAGGGACCATCTATGTGACCACCTCTGCTCTTCGGACCCGGCACACGGAGGCACTCATCATTATCACCTTGGACTCATCTCTCCCCACAATGGTCCAGTGTGTAGACTGGCCCACATGGAAGAACAGAACCATCGATCTGTTCTTCACTAATGCTAAGGAGGCATAAACCGCCACCCCCCTCCCCCCACTAGGTAAATCAGACCATAGCCAAGTGTATCTACAGCCCACCTACATTCCGCTTGTGAAAAGGCTGCCAGCAACAATACGGCAGGTCAGGAGGTGGTCCCCAGAAGTGGAGGAGATGCTGAGGGACTGCTTCCAGACCACTGTCTGGGATGTTATTGTGGGCTCACAATAGGAGGACATTGAGGGGGCAGCTCAGTGTTTTACAGATTACATGAACTTCTGTGTGGACACCGTGGCCCCTGTCAGGACAGTCAGGTGTTACCCCAACAACAAACCCTGGGTAACAAAGGAAGTCAAGGCTGTCCTAAACAGGACTAAGCGGGCGTTCAGGAACAAGAACGAGGAGGAGATGAGGAAGGCCCAGCAGGAAGTGAGACTCTGCCTGAAGGAGGCCAAGGAAGCTGGAGAAGCAGCTGGGGCGCAACCAGGTGCGGGAGGTCTGGAATGGGATGAGAATTATCACCGGACACGGGAAAGGGCGCAGCACTATGGAGGGGAATAGTGAATGAGCGAATGAACTAAACATCTTTTTCTATCGGTTCAGCTCTTCCACCACTCCCGGCTCCTCATCCCAGGCCTCTCCCAGCCCTGTAGACCGCTCCACTGATGCTCCCTCCTCCTGTGCTTCCTCTCCTTCCACCCCTGCCACTTCTTCCGAGCCCACTCGAAGAACTGCGAAGCTCAACAACCCCACCTCAACCACTGGATGCTACAACCTCCTGCTCCCACCATGACCAAGACCGTCATCACTGCAGACCTGGTGATGACAACGCTGAGGAGGCTCTGTCCTTATAAGGCGGCTGGACCGGATAAGGTCTCCCCAAGACTCCTCCTAGACTGTGCTTCGGAACTTGGGGACCCCCTGTACCGATTGTTCAACCTCAGTCTGCGGCTGGGGAAGTTCCCGTCACTGTGGAAGACCTCCTGCATCATCCCTGTACCCATGAAGGGATGCCCTAATGAGCTCAATGACCACCGACTGGTCACTCTTACCACTCTTACCACGTAATAAAGACCCTAGAGCGACTGGTCCTGGAGCTCATGCATCCACAGGTGCAGGGTGCTGTGGGCCCTCTCCAGTTTGCCCATCAGGCCAAGGTTGGGGTTGATGACGCTGTCTTGTACCTCCTCCACTGGGCGCCAGGGGCTGTGCCGTCAGGGTGCTCTTCTTTGACTTTTCGAGCGCCTTCAACATCATCCAGCCCCGGCTCTTGCAGGGTGAACTGACCTCCATGGCTGTGGACCCCTACCTAGTGAACTTGATCATGGACTACCTAAAGGACAGACGCCAGTACGTCTGTATGTGGGAGTGTTTGTCTTCTATAGTAACCAGCAGCACAGGGCGCCACAGGGGACCGTGTTCTCCCCCATTCTCTTCACCCTCTACACATCGGACTTCAAGCACAACTCGGATACATGCCACATACAGAAGTACTCCGATGACACTGTGATTGTGGCATGTATCCGGGAGGGTGATGAGGGGGAGTACAGGGCTTTGGTGGCTGACTTCATGGAGTGGTGCCAGCAGAACCAGCTCCAGCTCAACGTCTCCAAGACAAAGGAGACAGTGCTGGATTTTTGGCGGGCACCTCCCTCTCCACAGCCATTGATCATCGAGGGCAGTGAGGTGGAGGTGGTAGGTAACTATAAGTACCTGAGATGCAGCTAGACAGCAAACTGGACTGGTCACTCAACATGGACTGTGTGTACAAGAAGGGGCAAAGCAGGATGTACTTCCTGAACTGTCTCTATCCATGGCTGTGATGCCTGTGTTCCTATTTCTCATGCTCCAAATGTCTTATGTTTTGTTATACATTGACTTTCAATGCTCCAATGCCACAATTTTCTGCAACTTTATGCAGTTTATACACAGTAGTGATGCATGTTATAGCGGTGCAGGACATGTATGAAAGTATGTTAGAGTGGTGCAGGACATATATGAGGACTGTAAGACAGTGGTGAGGTGTGCTGTAGGTGTGACAGAGGAGTTCAAGGTGGAGGTGGGACTGCATCAGGGATCAGCCCCTTCTTGTTCGCTATGGTGATGGACAGGCTGACAGACGAGGTTAGACAGGAATCTCCATGGACTATGATGTTTGCAGATGATATTATGATCTGCAGTGAGAGCAGGGAACAGTGAGAGCAGGGAACAGTTGGAGGAGAAGCTGGAGAGGTGGAGGTTTGTCCTGGAAAGGAGAGAAATGAAGGTTAGCCGCAGTAAGTCAGAGCACATGTGTGTGAATGAGATGGACCCAAGTGGAAGAGTGAGGTTACAGGGAGAAAAGATCAAGAAGGTGGAGGATTTTAAGTACTTAGGGTCAACAGTCCAGAGCAATGGAGAATGTGGAAAAGAGGTGAAGAAGCGTGTACAGGCAGGATGGAACGGGTGGAGAAAAGTGTCAGGTGTGATGTGTGATAGAAGAGTTTCAGCTAAAATGAAAGGAAAGGTGTACAAAACTGTGGTGAGACCAGCGATGTTGTTTGGTCTAGAGACAGTGTCACTGAGGAAAAAACAGGAGGCAGAGCTGGAGGTAGCAGAGATGAAGATGCTGAGGTTTTCTCTGGGAATGACCAGGAGGGATAGGATCAGGAATGAGTACATCAGCACATGTTAAAGGTTTTCGAGACAAATTCAGAGGCCAGACTGAGATGATTTGGACATGTCCAGAGGAGAGATAGTGAATATATTGGCAGAAGGATGCTGAGTTTTGAACTGTCAGGCAGGAGGCCTAGAGGAAGACCAAAGAGGAGGTTCATGGATGTAGTGAAAGAGGACATGAAGGTAGTTGGTGTGAGAGAAGAGGATGCAAAGGACAGGATTAGATCGAGGCAATTGATTCGATTTGGGAAAAGCCAAAAGGAAAAGAAGATACACAGCAGTGATGTATGTTTCTGCCATCTCTCCGTCTGGCTGATGTTAAACATTGAACATTGTTTGCTGTGTCACACATTGCATACAGGATGGAATTCACCTGATATTTCTCGTCTTTTTTTGTGAAGCTCTGTTGCCACACAGGATCTCTAAAACTTCCTTCCCCAGCAAACCCCGTCTGCTGGGCTTGAAAAATCAAATTGATCTGGGGAGTTCATTTGTACAACCGTCACCATGTATACTTCTGGTTTCCAAATTTTCCTTCCTCATGCTCAGGATCAGCACTCTGAAGGAATAAGGTTCACAAGAATATCTGAAACAATATATAAACTAAATCACTAAACTGTGAAATACTAAAATACTTGGGTACTAGTGAGAGGTGGGCTACACCATGGATGAGACATCAGCTCATCATGGCACCACATAAAAGAAACAACCTCTCTTGCACATATTCACACTTATTTACAATTTCATGGAGACAATTTCACTTAAGCTGCACATTTTTTGAGGTGAGAGGAAGCTGAATAACCTGGAGAGAACTCACGCAGACATGGGGAGAACATACAAACTCATCACTGAAAGGAACTGAACCCAATGCACCACCATATTGCCCAATTATGTATTCTAGCAGCATCTAATTATGTGAGGCAGTGTACCAACATCTCTTGTCGTGAGAAATTGACACGTCAACATGAGATGTAATCCGGATGGCTGCATTTTAAAAAATAGCTCCAAGACAGCTTCCCATGGTGAATTCAAATACAAGTCTGTGTCCTTCGCATTGGTCTATACAATATGATGAACAAAATAGACAGGACAACACTTGTCTGAATGAACAGTACAGATTGTGCTCAACTATATGTTCCATTGTTAAACAAAGTTGCAGAAGTTTTCGATTTTGGCAACTGGAGAGCTTTTTGCAAATTTCCCCACTGTGGGACTATTAAAGGTTTATCTTATCTTACTGCCTTGATTATAACATCTTTTCCAATTCTTTCCAAATAAAGTGAAACTTTCTATAGTCACAGGAGCTCCTACAATTTGCATTCAAAGAAACATATTCACCCAGTGGGACACACAATCTTATAAACAATGACAAACCCTCTCATGAATAATACATTTGGTGGGACTGTTTTGAAAATGCCAACATTGAAAGAGAACCACCCCTTCAGATTTTTTTTTTCCTTGGGAGGGGGGGGGTCAGGAAAAAAAAACAGAAAATGCTTAAGGACTTAAAACCTTAATTAGACAAAGATGTAATCATACAAAATAAGAGACTTTGGTAAACATTCTAATAGTCTCTTGTGGACATTGTGCTTTGCTGTATCTTTATTTCTTGCCACAGGAAAAACAGTAAGCATTTAATCATTCCCTTATTTTAGCTTATTTTACAGTTTCAAACCTACAACATTGCTATATAAAGGCTGCTGCTCTCTTGTTAGTTATTTATCTTTTGTATCAGACTATGCACGAAAATGAACATTAATGAAATGTAATACCACTACGTATGGTGACAAGGGGCCAGATTCCTGACGACACTCAATATCAAGTGACAGAGGGAGGTGAAAGGGAGGTGTCTAATAACATACAAGGAGCTTCCTTGAGATGACTTAATTGCCACCTTAATCTCTTGTGTCAGTCATTTAGTCACCGCAAATGTATCAAATGCAAAACGGAAGAGGAGAGAAAAAGGACAACCTCTGCACTGCATCAACATCACTTATCCTCCTTAGCCTCTGACATTGTGTTCCCATCAGGACTTTACCAATAAACCACTAAACCCCTCCCAAGGCTGTGGTACATATGACAAGCCCCTATTGCTCTTCTAACCCCTCTCACACTTAATTGCCCTCTTATGTCAATTGAAGACCTTTAACCACAAGTGTCATTGGTTGTGGAGAGTTAATCGGACAACACAAACTCACTTTCAAGACATGCAGGCCTATTTTCTCTCTGGAATAAAATGAAGAAGAACTGAATCATTGCAATGGTAATGTAAGTAATAAAAGACAAAGTTCTATCATGATCCCTGATTTTAATTGCTCAAACCAATTAAGTCAACTAAAATTAAATAAAGTTTTTGGAGTAAAATAAAAGTGTCTTTTATTTTTACAACAAATACATAATTACAGGAAAACAATACCAATTTCACAAAAAAACAAAACAAAACAAAAAAAACAGGAAAAAATCAAACACATCAATCAAACAAGGTCATAACATCAGTTGAGCTGAAAACCAATGATTAGTAGTATTAGTGTCTGTGTCAGGTCGACGTGTCTAAAATCACATCAATACAGCAATTTAAACATAATCTAATCAAATGCCCTGTAGTTGGCGTTGTCTTTTCTGAAAATACAGACATTCAGTACATTATAGTCATATGGAGAAGATCTCTGAAATATTCAAAACAGGGCACCAAAGATCAAAGCCAGTAAATACAGTATGTAATGGTATCTTACAAAATGTCAAATATAATCATAAACTATGCTTTTTCTTGAATCATACTTGTTCTTGAATCATACTGTTGAATCATGGCCAGTCTATTCTTTTTTGCAGCTCAATGCATCACCACTTTAGAATGGGACCTCATTTCATATAATTTATATGTGAGAATATCAGTTCCAAAAAGACTGTAAACACAATGTAATAAAATCATTATTGAGATTATTATTTCTGCTTCAAAAGAGATCATGTCAAGGTGGCTCGACTGCAGGGTTGTCATTTCAATTCTGAATGTGACATTTTTTAATGTGATTCAAATAAATTATAGGTCAAAAAGAATAGAATCAAACGACCTTCTTTACAAAGAACCATGTTCTTCACTTCCACAAATATGTTTTCCCTGTATGATAATAAATAAGCCAGAAAATCAATTGAATGGAAATGTTTCCAAATTCCATTGATAGTGTTAAGAAAATCTGTTTTATCAGACAGTTTTACCATGCAATAATCATAAACTAATATGAAAATGAAAATCTACACGAGTTTTAAAGACATTAATACAGCAATTTTTCTGACGTGAACAATAATATGCAGTTTAAAGCTTAAATGTATTGTATATACATCTGTTTTTGTGGTTAGTCCTGGACAGCCCTGGATCAGCAGACCATGATATTTCCTTAAACTAAATGTCATGAATGTTTTCAAGCATGAAATGTCAGACTAATTCAGGGCACAAGCACAAAATGTGAGCTTGCAATAATCTTGCTCAAACCACACAGAGCAAATCACACTGAAAATGTGGCCCATGAAGAGTAATGTCAAAATACAAATTCACAGACATGGATCATGTTGGATTTGAAAGAAAATAAATAAATAAATAAATGTTTTTAATTAAATATTGCCACTTGGTGATTCCTAGTGCAAAAACTATAACTTTTCAATCACGATTAATCCCTTCACCATTTTTAACACATTATTAATGTGCTAAAACATTTACAACATGGCAAACGCCTGCTTTTTTTCTTTCTAAGAGCAGGGCATTTTAATCACTGTTTAAATGCTAACTACCTCAGATTAATTATGTTGCTGCTGATTAACAGCTCTGGCTCATGTGTTTTCAAACTTTTATAAGCTCCATTAATAACTCTTCAAATATAAAATGTTCTGGATTAACAATTCGAAAAAAACTGCAACAACAAAGATATGGCCAAATAAGTTCATGAAGAGTTATCATTGTAATCATAATATTCACCATGTTTAGTCAAGGGAGGTCTAATTCACGATTACTAGAATATACGTATTCAATTGATTTCATTAAATACATTTATTCTTCAGTGATGTTAAATTGCACATTGGGACATATTTGGAAAACTAGTGAGTGTATCTTTTTAAAAATCTTTTTAGTTTTTGTTCTTTTGTTTTTTTTCAGGCACGTTAATATAACAGACAACTTTGTCACAATTGCAACATCAAAAACAACATCCAGAATAAAAGGGCTGACGGGTAGAAGCCATTTGGCTTGTGAAATTCCCGTCCCCCAAAATCAACGAACTCATCGCTCATTACAACACGTTGTCAACCAACTCAGACACTAAATGCTTTCAACAAGTTCATACATTGAGTTTTGATAGATGTTCATACACTTATCCACTTCCAGATATTAGCCTTTGTTCCAGATGTAACCTAGAGTATAACCACGTTTACATTCTTCCTAGGAACAACAAGTTTTGTTAACATTATAGATGGTCAAAACAAGAAGTTGACCGTGCCAGTGTTCTCCACAAGAATATAATGATCATATTCACCTCCCTAAGCAGACAGTGTTTATCCAAGAATTAACCAGTTTGTTACAGACACTTTGACAGTTTCACATTACATTATATTGTCAACGTACAGTTTATGAACATGCTCCTTTAAGTCTCAAACTCAATGCTAACCCTAAAAGCAGAAATCCATGGCTTTGTTTTCATCAATCCATGTTTCTGACATTGATTGATGTTGAATGGTTTTTCAACTGTTCTATGTAATCCTTGATGTGTCCAAAAGTGGTGTAGAGGCTCCCTCTATTACTGATCTTTGGTGTAGTAACAATTCTTGTCCATCTTTCTTGCTTGTATTTCCCCAACATCTTTACTCATATGTTGCCACTGCTCTGCTGCCACAGAGTGTGATGGTTAAATGAGCATATGTAATTCTCCACTGAATTGTCCAGTCTTAACCAAAGCTGGAATTGATTCCAAATATAACAAATATTGATACCAGGTGTTGTATTTTGAGGAAAGAGGTGGGATGATAACAACAGATGTTTGTATACTCAACAAAAATATAAACGCAATACTTTTGTTTTTGCTCCCATTTTCCATGAGATGGATGTAAAGATGTATAATTCATTCCAGATACATAATATTACCATTTTCTCTGAAACATTGTTCACAAATCTGTCTAAATGTGTGATAGTGATTTGCTGAGATAATCCATCCCACTTCACAGGTGTGCCACATCAAGATGCTGATCTGACATCATGATTAGTGCACAGGTGTACCTTATACTTCCCACAATAAAAGGCCACCCTGAAATGTGCAGGGTTTTTTTTTTTTTTTGCTTTATTGGGGTCTGGGGACTCAGAACCAGTCAGTATCTGGTGTGACCACCATTTGCCTCATGCAGTGCAACACATCTTCTTTGCATCGAGTTTCTCAGATTGTCAATTGTGGCATGTGGGATGTTGGTCCACTCCTCTTCAATGGCTGTGGGAAGTTGCTGGATATTAGTGGGAACTGGTACACAGTCGTATACGCCGGTCAAGCACATCTCAAACATATTCAATGGGTGACATGTCCGGTGAGTATAATGGCCATGCAAAAACTGGGACATTTTCAGCTTCCAAGAATTGTGTACAGATCCTTGCAACATGGGGCCATGCATTATCTTGCTGAAACATGAGGTGATGTTCATGGATGTATGGCACAACAATGGGCCTCAGGATCTCATCATGGTATCTCTGTGCATTCAAAATGCCATCATTAAAATGCACCTGTGTTCTTCATCCATAACAGATGCCTGCCCATACCATAACCCCACCACCACCATGGGCCACTCGATCCACAACATTGACATCAGCAAAGCGCTCACCCACACAATGGCAGACAGCGTGTGTGGCATCTGCCCTGAACAATGTAAACCGAGATTCATCAGTGAACACAACACCTCTCCAAAGTGCCAGACGCCATCACGTGTAAGCATTTGCCCACTCAAATCTGTTACGGCGATGGTCTGGAGTCAAGTTAAGACCCCGATGAGGACAACGAGCATGCAGTTGAGCTTCCCTGAGATGGTTTGACAGTTTGTGCAGAAATTGTTTGGTTATGCAAACCAATTGTTTCAGCAGCTGTCTGAGTGGCTGGTCTCAGACGGTCTTGGAGGTGAACCTGCTGGATGGGGAGGTCCTGGGCTGGTGTGGTTACACGTGGTCCGCGGTTGTGAGGCTGGTTGGATGTACTGCCATATTCTCTGAAACTCCTTTGTAGATGGCTTATGGTGGAGAAATGAACATTCAATGCACGAGCAACAGATCTGGTTGACATTCCTGCTGTCAGCATGCCAATTGCACGCTCCTCAACGCTTGCGGCATCTGTGGCATTTTGCTGTGAGACAAAACTGCACATTTCAGAGTGGCCTTTTATTGTGGGCAGTATAAGGTACACCTGTGCACTAATCATGATGTCAGATCAGCATCTTGATGTGGCACACCTGTGAGGTGGGATGGATTATCTCAGCAAAGCAGAAGTGCTCACTATCAAACATTTAGACAGATTTGTGAACAATATTGGGGAGAGATGGTAATATTGTGTATGTGGAATGAATTACACATCTTTAAGTCCATCTCATGGAAAATGGGAGCAAAAACAAAAGTGTTGCGTTTAAATTTTTATTGAGTGTATGTTTTTTAAGTTGGATAAACTTAAGTGTAACACTTAAGTCACCTGGAGGTGGGAGGAAGCCGGAGAACCCAGAGAGAACCCATGCGGACACAGGGAGAGCATGCGAACTCCGCATAGAGCGGGACTCAAACCCAGACCTGCAGTGTTGTGAGGCGACAGCGCCAACCATTGTGCCACCGTGCCGCCATATATACCTGCAATTGTTTCAAAATGCTGCTAATAAAATTAAGAGATGCTGTGATTCACCAGTGATCACCAATTAAGATCCACAGAGCTTAGCTTTGAAAATAATGAACGTAAGTGTTGTGGTGACATGACTGATTTCTATATTCTCCAGAAAGACATGTTTGTTTCTTTTAAGCTCTTGGATGAAATAGACGTCAATATCCATTCTATGTAAAGCAAAAATAGAAAAAGATATATCATCTATGCTAAACAAGTAAAACACATTGCATACATAATTTTTAGAAAGTTCCTTTCATGCTGTCAGTTTATGTTCCACCCTGTATAATTAGACCGGTGCTGATATTTCTCCGTGATGACATTGTCGTACCACAGCAACAGCCCCTATGCTTTGATGGTCATTGATCATTGATATTTATGGTGTAAAATTGCTGAATCAGACAAGGGCTTATTTTACTGCTATAATTGAAGGAAAAAATATTGATACTCACAGAGGAATGGAGGCAGATCGAAATAAGCAAAGTGATCAAGAGAAGATGTAGCTTGTTTTCATTAGGGAGCAACTGATAGCATCAGATGAGTGATCACCATCTCCCCAGCCTCTGTAATTCTACTTGAGAATTACAGCACAGGAGATGTGTTCTAAACAACCATAATAAACTATTCTCTGTGGAATAAACTAGCCTCCATCAGCACACGATCTGGAAAGCAAAAGAATTGCAAAAGGCTTTGGCTATAACTGGACCTTTACTAGCATTAAGAATCTGTGTGTAGTTTAAACACTGGACCATTTATGGAAACAATGGAGATTTTATTTTTGTTTGTTAAACAAAGGGGAGAAAGTATATTGAAGTTTGCTATAATTCTGATTATTAAATGGTTCGTAAAAAAACAATCATACATAATGCATGCCGCATTTATTTCAAATGATTCCACTTTTTTTTTCACCTCAACTTTTGCTGGAGGCACTCGAAAAAGAGCTTGCACAGAGAAAAAGTTCAGTCTTCCTGTGTTTCAACTACTGTTCTTCACTATCAAAGTGGCCAAGACTTTCGGCTGATTCGATTGCCCTGTGGCTATGAAGGCTATCATATCACAGTGGTACTTCCTTTCACAGTTCAATTTATTGAGTAAGAACAAGGTTCATATCCTCATCAATGTTCCTGTTTGGGAGTTTTGTAAAACAGCATTTTCAAACAACAAGAAACATGCTTGGAGTATATAAATGAGAATATGACTTTTTCAGACTTTGCAGCATCAAGTTTTCACCTGACAGTAATACATACTGGTAAAGAATGGAAAAGGAGAGGTGGAGAATGACCTGCATGTAATAAAAAAAAAAAAAATGATCGAAGTTGATTAGATTAGTCACTGACAGTTTGATATTTCATTTGCTCATTTATGTTTCATAACTCTTATTTACTCTTTGTGGAAATCTGTGAAATTCAATTAACTTGGGGACAGCAGTGGCTCAGCGGTAGAGCGGACGTCTTACAACCGAGATCGCCCCAGACATCATTCCCGCCAAAACATCCTCAGAGGGTGAGCTGGCTGTGGTAGGTGTCAGCTCACACTCTGAGGCTGTAGTGAATACTTTCTTCCAGAAGAGGCAGGAACATAGGGTGACCTATACATTTTTTGATGTAACTTCCAGAGTTGAAAACATCCTGTTGCGAGAATTGTACTTCTTTTCCTTTCAACTTTTCCCTTCAGGGGTTGCCACATTGAATCAGTTGCCTCCATCTAACCCTGTCTTCTGCATCCTTTTCTCTCACACCAACTAGCTTTTTGTCCTCTTTCGCTACATCCAAAAACTTCCTCTTTGGTCTTCCTCTAGGCCTCCTGCCTGGCAGTTCAAAACTCAGCATCCTTCTACCAATATATTCACCA
Organism: Antennarius striatus; assembly: GCF_040054535.1. Taxonomy (NCBI): domain Eukaryota; kingdom Metazoa; phylum Chordata; class Actinopteri; order Lophiiformes; family Antennariidae; genus Antennarius; species Antennarius striatus. Next base: position 7,873,153 of record NC_090783.1, on the reverse strand, counting down.
TCTCTCCTCTGGACATGTCCAAACCATTTCAGTCTGGCCTCTCTGACTTTATCTCCAAAACCTCTAACAGGTGCTGTCCCTCTAATGTACCAGTCACCCCATGCTTCACCGTACACAGGCTCTGCGGGGCTCTTCTTTGGCTTGTCTGCGATCATCCGTTCCTGTACAGAGTGCACAAACCCATTCCTGCACCGCAAGTTGCGTCTCCTACCACCATGGTCATCGGCGATTCAATTATAAGGCACGTCAGGAGACAATCAGTGAAGACAGTCTTTTTTCCTGGTGCCAAAGTGGCTGACATCCAGGGGAAAATCCCCGGTCTCCTGGCGAAATATCCCAGCGCTATGAATGTTGTTATCCATGTAGGATGCAATGACATCTCCAACCAGGATTTTAGCAGGCTTCTTCACATGTTGAAAGACTGTGGAAAGCGTGTTTTCATTTCTGGACCTCTGCCACAACTGAGCCACAGTGTTGGCCATTTCAGCAGTATCCTCAGCCTCCATTCATGGCTCCACTCCGCCAGTGTAGCACACAGAACAGTTTTTACTGACAATTTTAACCTCTTCTGGAAACATTCTTACTTTGATCTGAAGGATGGTATCTATCCTAGCAGGCTTGGTGCACGTATCTTAACGGACAACTTACTTTACTCAGTTTTAAGTGCTCCCGCAGCTTGGCTATTGTCTACTGTATGCTCAGAGAACCAGGTGTGCTCGTCACAGGTCACTCCCGGTCAACAACCGCTGGCTGAGTTCCTCTCTGCAACACCAGCATCATCATCCCAATCAGGTATTGACTCACCAGCTCCCCCTTGTGCTCAGGTTGTCTCAAGACCATTACAGCATCCAACAATCTCAATTATCCCCACACCCTCATTGACTGCAACTCCGTGTATTAATGTTAATGTTCAAGATAAAGCAGCTAAACCTCAAAAAATATTATTTCATCCTGGAAAAAATCTATCTTCTGTCGCTCAACTTGGCAGAATTCAAGGTTTTAAAATTTCCCATCTAAACACTCGAAGTCTTGCTCAAAAAATTGATGAAATTAAGATTATGCTCATGCAATCAAAAGCACATATAATGGCAATTTCAGAATCATGGTTAACCCCTACTATTCCTGACACTTTTCTCTCAATAGAAAATTACCATCTGTATCGGAGAGACCGCCTTGACAAAACTGGCGACGGGGTTGCCTTTTATGTGCATCAGAAATATGCACATTCTATAACAAATATTGAAACTGAGATAGAGACATTGCAACTGGTTGTAACTCTTACACGTCAACAAGCAATTACGATTATTGTCACATATAAAACTCCAAATGCAAGTACAGCCACTTACTTATGTCAGCTCATTGATATAATAAAATCAGTAAAAACGAAAGAGCTTGTTATTTTGGGTGACATTAACAGGTATGATGTGTGCTGGAGGAGAAGGAGAAATTCTGGTTGGACTTTGATGAAGTGATGCAAAGCATGCCTAGAAGTGAGAGAGTTGTCATTGGTGCAGACTTCAATGGACATTTTGGTGCAGGTAACAGAGGTGATGAGGAAGTCATGGGCAGGTTTGGTATCCAGGAGATGAAAACAGAAGGACAGATGGTAGTTGACTTTGCAAAAAGGATGGTAATGGCAGTAGTGAATACTTTCTTCCAGAAGAGGCAGGAACATATGGTGACCTATAAGAGTGGTGATAGGAGCACACAGGTAGACTACATCTTGTGTAGACGGTGTAACCTGAAGGATATCAGTGACTGCAAAGTAGTGGTAGGCGAGAGTGGAGCCAAACAGCATAGGATGGTGGTGTGCAGGATGACTCTGGTGGTGAGGAAGATGAAGAGGAGAAAGGCAGAGCAGAAGACAAAATGGTGGAGGCAAAAAAAGGAAGAGTGCTGCATGACTTTTAGGAAAGAGTTAAGACAGGCTCTGGGTGGCAAGGAGGTGCTTCCAGATGACTGGAAAACTACAGCTAATGTGATCATGGAGACAGGTAGGAGAGTACTTGGTGTGTCATCTGGAAGGAAAGTAGATAAGGAGATTTGGTGGTGGAATGAGGAGGTACAGGATTGTATACAGAGAAAGAGGTTAGCTAAGATGAAGTGGGACACTGAGAGGACTGAGGAAAGTAGACATGAGTACAGGGAGATGCAGCGTAAAGTGAAGGTGGAGGTAGCAAAGGCCAAACAAGAAGCTTATGATGCTTATGATACTTGTATGCTAGGTTGGACAGTAAGGAGGGAGAGACTGATCTAGACCGGTTGGCAAGACAGAGAGATAGAGATGGGAAGGACGTGCAGCAGGTTAGGGTGATTAAGGATAGGGACGGAAGTCTATTGACAGGTGCCAGTAGTGTGATGGAAAGAGTACTTTGAAGAGTTGATGAACTTGGAAAATGAGAGAGAACAAAGACTAGAAGAAGTGACTGTTGTGGACCAGGAAGTAGCAAAGATTAGTCAGGATGAAGTGAGGAGGGCACTGAAGAGGATGAAGAGTGGAAAGGCAGTTGGTCCTGATGATATACCTGTGGAGGTTTGGAAGTGTCTAGCAGAGGTGGCAGTCAAGTTTCTGACTGGGTTGTTCAACAGGATCTTACATAGTGAGAAGATGCCTGAGGAGTGGAGGAGAAGTGTGCTGCTGCCCATTTTAAGAACAAGGGAGACGTGCAGAGTTGTGGCAAATACAGAGGACTAAAGCTGATGAGCCATACAATGAAGTTATGTGAAAGAGCAGTGGAAGCTAGACTGAGGGCAGAAGTGGACATTTGTCAGTAGCAGTATGGTTTCATGCCAAAAAAAGAGTACTACAGATGCAGTATTTGCTCTGAGGATGTTGATAGAGAAGTACAGAGAAGGCCAGAGGGAGCTGCATTGTGTTTTTGTAGGTCTGGAGAAAGCTTATGACAGGGTGCCCAGAGAGGAACTGTGGTATTGTATGAAGAAGTCTGGAGTGGCAGAGAAATATGTTAGAGGGGTGCAGGACATGTATGAGGACTGTAAGACAGAGGTGAGGTGTGCTGTAGGTGTGACAGAGGAGTTCAAGGTGGAAGTCGGGACTGCATCAGGGATTAGCTCTGAGCCCCTTCTTGTTCGCTATGGTGATGGACAGGCTGACAGACGAGGATAGACAGGAATCTCCATGGACTATGATGTCCGCAGATGACATTGTGATCTGCAGTGAGAGCAGGGAACAGGTGGAGGAGAAGCTAGAAAGCTGGAGGTTTGTCCTGAAAAGGATAGGAATGAAGGTTAGCTGCAGTAAGACAGAGTTCATGTTTGTGAATGAGAGGGAACCAAGTGGAAGAGTGACAGGGAGAAGATATCAAGAAGGTGGAGGATTTTAAGTACTTAGGGTCAACAGTCCAGAGCAATGGAGAGTGTGGAAAAAAGGTGAATAAGTGTGTTCTGGCAGTGTCAGGTGTTATGTGTGATAGAAGAGTTTCAGCTAAAATGAAAGGAAATGTATACAAAACTGTGGTGAAACCAGTGATGTTGTTTGGTGTAGAGACAGTGTCACTGAGGAAAAGACATGAGGCAGAGCTGGAGGTAGCAGAGATGAAGATGCTGAGGTTCTCTTTGAACACCCTCCAGTCTGTGGTGAAGAAGCAGTCTTGGAGTGCCTCTGAAGACTCCTCAGGCCACACCCGTATCTGCCTTTTTGCAGCTCTAACAACTCTACCGAGCGGTCTGTAGCCTGTGTTAGCCTAACAGTGCTGTGGTCTGACGCCCCAAGGTGGGGGAGGGCACAGGCTTTGTAGGCATCTTTTATGTGTCGTGTAGACATAGTCCAGGATAATGTAGCCACAAGAGGACACAAGCCAGTGTCTTATTGTGCCGGTCCCAAGCCCGGATAAATACAGAGGGTTGCGTCAGGAAGGGCATCCGGCGTAAAACTTTTGCCAAATCAAAGATGCGAATCAAACCTATGACTTCCATACCGGATCGGTCGAGGCCCGGGTTAACAACGACCGCCATCGGCGCTGTTGACCTACAGGGCGCCGGTGGAAATTGGATTACTGTTGGTCGAAGAAGGAGAGGAGGAAAGTGCATTCGCACGAAGAAAGAGAAGAGGAACACCAAGAGTATAGGACTAAGAGTAGGGACGTTGAATGTTGAACTATGACAGGAAAAGGTAGAGAGTTGGTTGACATGATGCAGAGAAGGAAGGTAGACATACTGTGTGTCCAGGAGACCAGGTGGAAAGGTAGCAAGGCTAGAAGTTTAGGAGCAGGGTTCAAGTTGTTCTATCATGGTGTAGATAGGAAGAGAAATGGAGTAGGAGTTATCTTGAAGGAGGAGTTTGTTAGGAATGTCCTGGAGGTAAAATGAGTGTCGGATAGAGTGATGAGTCTGAAGCTAGAAATAGAAGGTGTGATATTCAATGTTGTTAGCGGGTATGCTCCACAGGTAGGATGTGAGCTGGAGGAGAAGGAGAAAATCTGGTCGGACCTTGATGAAGTGATGCAGAGCATGCCTAGAAGTGAGAGAGTTGTCATTGGAGCAGACTTCAATGGACATGTTGGTGCAGGAAACAGAGGTGATGAGGATGTGATGGGCAGGTTTGGTATCCAGGAGAGGAACACAGAAGGACAGATGGTAGTTGACTTTGCAAAAAGGATAGAAATGGCTGTAGTGAATACTTTCTTCCAGAAGAGGCAGGAACATAGAGTGACCTATAAGAGTGGCGGTAGGAGCACACAGGTAGACTACATCTTGTACCGCCACTCTTATAAGTCACTCTATGTTCCTGCCTCTTCTGGAAGAAAGTATTCACTACAGCCATTTCCATCCTTTTTGCAAAGTCAACTACCATCTGTCCTTCTGCGTTCCTCTCCTGGATACCAAACCTGCCCATCACCTCCTCATCACCTCTGTTTCCTGCACCAACATGTCCATTGAAGTCTGCTCCAATGACAACTCTCTCACTTCTAGGCATGCTCTGCATCATTTCATCAAGGTCCGACCAGAATTTCTCCTTCTCCTCCAGCTCACATCCTACCTGTGGAGCATACCCGCTAACAACATTGAACATCACACCTTCTATTTCTAGCTTCAGACTCATCACTCTATCTGACACTCTTTTTACCTCCAGGACATTCCTAACAAACTCCTCCTTCAAGATAACTCCTACTCCGTTTCTCTTCCCATCTACACCATGATAGAACAACTTGAACCCTGCTCCTAAACTTCTAGCCTTGCTACCTTTCCACCTGGTCTCCTGGACACACAGTATGTCTACCTTCCTCCTCTGCATCATGTCAACCAACTCTCGACCTTTTCCTGTCATAGTTCCAACATTCAACATCCCTACTCTCAGTCCTATACTCTTGGTGTTCCTCTTCTCTTTCTTCGTGCGAACGCACTTTCCTCCTCTCCTTCTTCGACCAACAGTAATCCAATTTCCACCGGCGCCCTGTAGGTCAACAGCGCCGATGGCGGTCGTTGTTAACCCGGGCCTCGACCGATCCGGTATGGAAGTCATAGGTTTGATTCGCATATTTGATTTGGCAAAAGTTTTACGCCGGATGCCCTTCCTGACGCAACCCTCTGTATTTATCCGGGCTTGGGACCGGCACAATAAGACACTGGCTTGTGTCCTCTTGCGGCTAGTTGGTGCTGTTGCGAAACTTGGCCGCACAAGGGCGCCATAAAATCCAGGATTTCTGCAGTTCTGTGGTGCACAGAGTCCTGAAAGCACCGAAAGGTGGGGGTTCGGTGTGCACCATAGCCCCAGTTGACGACCATGCAAGAGTCAGACATGTACATCGCACGCTGCTGAAAGCAGTGGTAGGGGCTGACTCCCCTAATCGCAACACTGTCAGTCAGTCAACTCTTCCTCGCTGACCACAGTCAGAAGACCGGATGTCTTTCGATGGAGACCTGTTCATGGTGCAGGAATCCCCTCGGGAAGCTGGCCCCGTTCAACCGACCACTTCAGAGTAGCTCATGGAGTCTGGTCCATCCCCAACATTGGATGATCCTGTAGCTCCCGTGGTGGTGGTGGACCCTCGGCCTGTTCCTCTTGCTGATCCAGTTGGCCCTGGCCCTAGCCAAGGCATCACGAGAAGGACTGCACGGTCCACTGCGGGCCAACACTCGAACGTCCATCATCTACCGAGTTCAGCGGAAGGCGTGGCAGCCGGTGGGGCTGACTCTGCCAATTCCATGTCCAGTGTAATATCTGCTCACTTTTGGCCTTGGCTGTAGCGTTGTTGATCTCTGGGGTGTTACTGCTTGATCGTCGGGACGACGATTCAAATGGGGGGGGGGGGCAGATTGTGGCAGGATGATGTGCCCCATCGGCGGTTAATTGGGAGCTGCTGCATAGTCACTGGCGGCCAATGACCTCGTGGTGGCACTCTTTAAAAGGGAGTGTTGGCGGCCTCCCCTTCCTCTTGCTCTGGCCGTACTCGTTATTTCCGGGTCCCGTCGTTCCCCTCCTCTTGCGTCACCTGTACAGGTATGTTGGTAGTGGCTGCTAATAGTCCGTGAATATTGTTGCGCTGATTTTCCTGGTTGGGCTTGCTCCTAGACACTGTTAGTCTGCGACTCACAGAATCACGTCGTACGGGACCTTGCACGATGCCCTCATCCTTCTCCTCTCCCTCTCCCTCGTGGTGATCCCTCACGGGGGCCTGACAGGTATGTGTGACTGTGACAAGCCAGTGCATTTACTCTGCTCCTCCGCCCTTCCTCCAGACCTCGTCAAACTTAATTCTTTATTATTTAACAGGGGCTGTGAGGACCGGGTGGTTGCTGGGGAGTTTCAGCGGCGTGGCACCTCCAGCAGTGTTACAACTCCAGCAGCGCCAAGTGCCGTAAGAACACCGTAGCTTGTCGCTGTGTGGATGCCACTTTGCCCTGCTTCGCCACTGCTCTGCTCTGCCAGGTTTCGCTGTCCTGACTGTGTCCTTTTGCTTGGTTGCGGGCCTCGCTTCGCTGCTGCTTTGTGTCCTGGTTTTATTTGTCGGCAGCACCTGTCCTGACTCGGGTCAGCGGCTCCTTTTTGCCTCGGCCTGCAGCCGCGACAAGACTCTCTTGTGGTCCGTGCAGATGAGGCTACGGCTGCTGTGGCTGCTAGTCCCACTAATCCGGCACGGTTGAGGGCGGAGCCGCAAGGATAAACCTTTAAACCAAGGATAGACACTCCGCTGCAGTGGACTGGACCAAATATCTAGTAGCTTTTAAAAAAAACTTGACTTTAATGACAGACTGAGATCCGTGGGGCTATTTTGGGTTGTAGTTACTTCTTGTTTGTTTCTCTTTTCGTTTTTTTCATTTCATTTCTGGTCGAATTTGTTTCTACAAGTTAGTTAAATCATTTCTCCATTGATTTCTTCCCTTTATTTTTCTAAATACTCCATTATGTTCCCTTGTTTCTGCAATATTTGTTGTTTGTTTAACTAATTTTTGGTTTTGGGTTTACTCATTGAATTAATTTGCTGTGTGTGTGACCCACTAATTCCCTTGTGTTTTGTTTTCTTCACCTTTTTCAGTTGCTGAGAGCCGACGGTGGTGGTCCCTGGTGCCCTGGTGGTGGTTTCCTCTTATAGTGTGCTGTGATCCCCCGTATTTGAGTTTTTCACAGAGTGTGTGTAGTGTGTGTCACGAGTGACTGGGGTGCTTTTCTTCCCTGGGAATCCAGTTTGTGTTCCACAACCATTGCACCGTCGACGAGCCTCAGCACCTGAAGAAGGTCCTCCCTCCCGTGTGTGTGAAATTCCCAAGGTGGCGTTGTCGGTAATTATAAGAAAGTTTAAGATTAAGTAAACTCGACCCCAAATCCGAGCTGCCCCTCAAGCTGCCACATTAGTTTTACTTATTCTTAAGAAAGTGTAAGCTCCATTGTGAGTCTCCTTTTGTTAGATTGTCTCTTTGTTTGGAGCAGCACCCATCGGTCCGTCTATCTTAGGTTGGTTTTTACAAATCGTGTTTTTTGTTTGTCAATTAAACTACATTGTATTGAATAAATAATTTTACTTAAAACATCTCAATCTGGTTTCATGTTGCATTCCCTTTTCCATTACGATCTAAGGGTGTAACAAAGATGATAAATTGAAAGCAGCAAACCTCTCATTGATTGCCTTCCATTATTCCTAAATCTCCACACAGGGTCACCCGCTGACAACCACAACCGCACTTTGTGTGGAAAGAGAAGTACCATGGAATATACACTGGCATTTTGCCATGCATCCCCCATGGGAGACATACATTATGCTCAGAAAAATTGCAATGGGTATGGAGTATGAGAGGAGCAGCAAGTTGTTTTTTTTGTTTGTTTTTTGTTTAGAGTGGGGGTATTTGCAGATCAAAAGATGTAGAGGTCATTCACATCCGCAAAGTTTGTTGTTCAGTCTCTGGTCCTTGTGTTGGTCAATGTAGTAAGTGTGTGGTTATTCCTTCTGATGAGAAGATGGTAACTTGACTTACATGTACTGTCTGTGTGTGAACTGGTAAATGCAGGCTTGACTTGTGAAGCAATTTGAGAAGTCATTTAAACAAGAATATAGGGACTGTCCATTTGTCATTTCAGTATAATTATTACAGAAACGATCCTTTATCATGAAATACTGAATGCATAGATTAGAAAACACTCTGTAAATATAGTCATTTATAAACAAAGTAGCCGCAATAGGGCACAGGCCAGTGTCTTATTGTGCCAACTCCAAGCCCAGATAAATACAGAGAGTTGTGTCAGGAAGGGCATCCAACGTAGAACATTTGCCAAATCAAACATGCATATCGACTTCCATTCCGGATCAGTCGAAGCCTGGGTTAACAATGACTGCCATCAGTGCTGTTGACCTACAGGGTGCCAGTGGAAATTGGACTACTGTTGGTCAAAGATGGAGAGGAGGAAAATATGTTTGTAGAAGGAGAAGAGGAGAACGAAGAGTAAGAGAAATGGTGTAGGAGTTATTTTGAAGGAGGACTTTGTTAGGAATGTACTGGAGGTAAAAAAAATAAAAAATGTCAGATAGAGTGATGAGTCTGAAGGTAGAAATCAAAGGTGTGATGTTCAATGTTGTTAGTGAGTATGCTCCACAGGAGAAATTCTGGTTGGACTTTGATGAAGTGATGCAGAGCATACCTAGAAATAAGAGAGTTGTCGTTGGTGCAGATTTCATTGAACATGTTGATGGAGGTGATGAGGAGGTGATCTGGAGGTTTGGTATCCATGAGAGGAATGCAGAAGGACAGATGGGGGTTAACTTGGCAAAAAGGATGGAAATGGCTATAGTGAATATTTTCTTCCAGAGGAGGCAAGGACATAGGGTGACCTATAAGAGTGGAGGTAGGACCACACAGTTAGACTGCATCTTGTTTAGATAGTGTAATCTGAAGTAGATCAGTTGACTGCAAAGTAGTGGTAGGCGAGCGTGTAGCAAAACAGCATAGGATGGTGGTGTGTGGGATGACTTTGGTGGTGAGGAAGATGAAGAGTTCAAAAGCAGAGCAGAAGACAAAATGGTGGAAGCTAAAAAAGGAAGAGTGCTGCATGACTTTTAGGAAGGAGTTAGGACAGGCTCTGGGTGGTCAGAAAGTGCTTCCAGATGACTGGAAAGCTACAGCTAATGTGAGCAGGGAGATAGGTAGGAGAGTACTTGGTGTGTCATCTGGAAGGAAAGTAGAGACTTGGTGGTGGAATGAGGAGGTACAGGATTGTATACAAAGAAAGAGGTTAGCTAAAGAAAAGTGTGACACTGAGAGGACTGAGAAGAGTAGACAGGAATGCAGGGAGATGCAGCGTAAGGTGAAAGTAGAGGTAGCAAAGGTGAAACAAGGCATTATGATGACTTGTATGCTAGGTTGGACAGTAAAGAGGGAGAGACTTATCTACTGTATACAAATTGGTAAGACAGGGAGACAAAGATGGGGAGGACGTGCAACAGGTTAGGGTGATTAACGATAGGGATGTAAGTCTATTGACAGGTGCCAGAAGTGTGATGGGAAGATGGAAAGAGTACTTTGAAGAGTTGATGAACGTCGAAAATGAGAGAGAACAAAGACTAGAAGAAGTGACTGTTGTGGACCAGGAAGTAGCAAAGATTAGTCAGGATGAAATGAGGAGGGTATTGAAGAGAATGAAGACTTGAAAAATAGTCAGTCCTGATTATATACCTGTAGAGGTTTGGAGGTGTCTAGGAGAGGTGGCAGTAGAGTTTCTGACTGGGTTGTTCAACAGGATCTTAGATAGCAAGAAAATGCCTGAGGAATGGATAAGTGTTCTGGTGCCCATTTTTAAGAACAAGGGAGATGTGCAGAGTTGTGGCAACTACAGAGGAGTAAAGCAGAACAGCCTTACAATGAAGTTATGGGAAAAATAGTTGAAGCTAGACTAAGGGCAGAAGTGGACATTTGTCAGTAGCAGTATGGTTTCATGCCAAAAAGAGTATTACTGATGCAGTATTTGCTTTGAGGATGTTGATAGAGAAGTACAGAGAAGGCCAGAGGGAGCTGCATTGTGTTTTTTGTAGATCTGGAGAAAGCTTATGACACGGTGCCCAGAAAGGAACTGTGATAATGTATGAGGAAGTCTGGAGTGGCAGAGAAGTATGTTAGAGCGGTGCAGGACATGTATGAGGACTGTTAGACAGTGGTGAACTTTGCTGTAATTGTGACAGAGGACTTCAAGGTGGAAGTCGAGACTGCATCAGCTCTGAGCCCCTACTTGTTCGTTATGGTGATGGACTGGCTGACAGATGAGGTTAGATGGGAATCTCCATGGACTGTGATGTTTAGATGACGTTGTGATCTTTAGTGAGAGTAGGGAACAGGTGGATGAGAAGCTAGAGAGGTGGAGGTTTGCCTTGGAAAGGAGGAATGAAGGTAAGACAGAGTACATGTGTGTGAATGAGAGGGACCCAAGCGGAAGAGTGAGGTTAAAGGGAGAATAGATCAAGAAGGTGGAGGATTTTAAGTACCCAGGGTCAACAGTCCAGATTAATGGAGAGAGTGGAAAAGAGGTGAAGAAGCATGTACAGGCAGGATGGAACGGGTGGAGAAAAGTGTCAGGTGTGATGTGTGATTGAAGAGTTTCAGCTAAAATGAAAGGAAAGGTGTGCAAAACTGTGGTGAGACGAGCAATGTTGTTTGGTTTAGAGACAATTTCACTGAGGAAAAGACAAAGAAGACAAAGCTGATGGTAGCAGAGAGGAAGATGCTGAGGCTCTCTTTGGGAGTGACCAGGATGGATAGGATCAGGAATGAGTACATCAGAAGGACAAGTTAGATGGTTTGGACATGTCCAGAGGAGAGATAGTGAATATATTGGTGGAAGGATGCTGAGTTTGGTCTTCCTCTAGGCCACCTGCTTGGCAGTTCCAAAGAGGAGGTTTATGGATGTAGTGGAAGAGGATATGAAGGTAGTTGGTGTAAAAGAAGAGGGTGCAAAAGACAGGGTTAGATGGAGGCAATTGATTCGCTGTGGCTGATTCGCTGACTCCTACTCTTTTGCAAATTCAAAGGGTTTCTTCAGTTGTACAGACATGTGTGCTGATACAGTAAACTGTTAATACATGAATATACAGCACGTCAAAAAGTACAAAGTGTTGTCGGTGACAAAAAATATTGTCATACTTTGCTCTTACTAATACCTATCTGTTAAGCTGTACGCAATATAGTTATCTGGTCTAAAATTAGGGTTTTGCCGAGTACTGGTTTCAGATGAGTATCCGGTACGGATATGCATTTTTGGTGTTTACGAGTACGATATGAGTAAAACTCGTCAAAACTCATGCTCATAAAATCCTCAGAACAGACTATCGTCACACTCAGTGACTGGCCACTTACACACAGGGCCCGCCCCTCCCTACAGAGACTGCAGCCAGAGAGTCACTGCTCCACAGACATTGACTGATCTCTCTACCATGCAGTGCCTTGGAAAGTTCAAGAGAAGTAAAGAAGTTATCAGTGGTGATATTTCCCCCACTCAACGCAAGTTACATGTGTTGACTGTGAGTGATTGGGAGCCATAAGCAAATCATGTTGGCATCGTAACATCAGTGAGTCCAGCTGGCGGCAGCCATCACAGGGTTATTGAATGTTCATAATAATTTTATCAATTTTATCATTTTATCATTTGATCAAACAATGTCAGAATAAAATATACACACATTTAGGAAAAGTCAGGCTCCCGTTTGTAGATGATTTTTTTAAACCAAGTTATGACATTGCAAATTTTGAAAGCAGTCAAATTGACTGCCTTGTGAGTTCTAGTGTTGATCAACATTGTTTAACTGTGTGGGAAAAAATGGCAAGAACATTAGGTGGTAAAAATAAATAAATGAAAAAACAAGTTTGATCATAAAAAGAAAAAAAAAAAAATTAAAAAGAAAAAAATAGAAAGTTGTTTTAAGTATGACAATTTTTGTTCATGCATACCTTGTAATTCATAATTACCTATTGCATGTGTTGTATTCATTAATGCACTTCGTGTTCTAAGTCATAAAAGACCTTTGCGATCAAAAACATTGATTTGAGGCTGATCTGTAAATGGTTTTAAAATAACCAATAAATATAGCAAGTTCTGATATTAATATCAATTTCAGACTTGAAATAATGTAGCAATTTAAGCCCCACCTATTTCCGGTCAAACCACACCCACTTTCAGTTTAAGCCCCGCCCATTCCAAGTACAGATAATTTAGATGGATGAAGTAACAGATACCGCTACAGAGAGTGGTGTACTCGCTCATCCCTATCTAAAATATTAGTTCTATAAAAAGTGGAAAAACTCCTAAAAAAAGTACAATGTTTTCCAGATGAACCTGCTGGAATATTTTGACTGAAAGAACATTTGAACGCATGAAATTACAAACAAAAAAGGGCATCATTAACAGTAGGTGTATGACGCAAAAATCCCCGATTTATAAATTTGCCCTATTTTTTTTGGTGAAATGCCATCCCAAATGAAACTGTACAATAAAAGAAATGTCTTCATCTTTGCTGACCTTACCGAAGACTAGAAACTCCTTACCAAAGACAAAGTAATTCATATTTCTGTCAGGAAACAGTGTCCAATGGCTGGGAATGTGCTTATTAAACCTGAGCAGTAAATCTAGCATAGACATGTCATGGCCTTATTAGATTCTGGTTTTAATAAAGCTGTCAATCTTTCAGATTACACCAGTGACCCATTTTTATGTAAACCTTTTTAATGTCCTCCTGGGACCCGTTGAGTTTATAGAGTTGGTGCCACATAATCACACTTAATCAAACACCTATAGCCTTCCCCTCAGTTCTGAATTTATGATTTATCTGAACAGAGCGTGTCACTCAACACTGTTTGACAGCAAAACACATCACAACATCTATCCAGAGAGCTGCATGTATCCACACACACACACACACACACACACACACACACACACACACACACACACACACACATACACACACACACACACACACACACACACACATACACAAATGCTCACGCGAGAATACAAGAAAAACTTATCGGTCTTATCGGTAAAATTACATGTTTCATTAGTTTGCGTTAGCTTAGCTCCAGTGTTATCCACGATCTGTCATTGTCCATGACTACTTTCGGAAAACCCAGCTTTAAATATCACAATACATCCAAAGCTGTTTAAATCAATTCACTGCACTTCTTCAAGTCCAGTGGATTGATTTAAACAGCTTTGGATAACCATGACTTGGATATCTGAGAACCTATACAGACACAATACATCACCGCTTTGAAGCGGGATGTAATTATCTCACCGGCCACTCTCATGGTCTTTACACAATGAGCCATTAGTCTTTCTTCAGCAAAGACTGAGGAAGCAGGTCCATGCTTAGCGCCAAAAAATCAACCGTTATATCATAAAAAACAAGACTGCCAAACATGAGAAAATTAGAATTAGCGCAAAATATGTAGCGGCGAAGTCACTGAAAGTTAAAAAAAATTCCAGACTATGCCAATTGATCAATCGATCGATCTATAATGCAGGCGCGTTTGAGTTGATTAGGCAGCACAGAGGAGGCAGAGAGATAGGGAAGGCTCAGAGGGGGGGAGGGGTGGAAATAGGGAGCAGAGAGCCACACCCCATTAAAACAGACCTTTTGAGAGCGGAAATGGATTTATCAATATTCAATCAAAGATATTGAGGATCACGGATCACTTTGGGGCAAGACATTTCACATACAGTGTAGTTGGACATCTGGCAGATGAATGACATGAATTACAAAGAAGCACCGGGGGAGGATGAGATTTGCTCTGAGTACTTCAATTTTCTGGATGTGCAGGGACTGTCATGGTTGACACGTCTCTGTAACATCGCATGGCAGTCAGGGACAGTAGCTTTGGATTGGCAGACAGGGCGGTGGTCCCTCTTTTCAAAAAGGGGGACTGGAAGGTGTGTTCCAACTATAGGCGGATCACTCTCCTGGGGAAAGTCTATTCAGGGTACTGGAGAGGGGGATTAGACCTATTGTCGAATCGTGGATTCAGGACGAACAATGCGGTTTTCGTCCGGGTCGCATAACACTGGACCAGCTCTACACTCTCCATTGAGTGCTCAAGGGGTCATGGGAGTTTGCTCAACTAGTCCACATGTGTTTCGTTGATCTGGAGAAGGCATTCGATCATGTCCATTGTTGTATCTTGTGTTGTATCTTGTGCTTCGGGAGTATAGAGTTTGGGGTTCTTTGCTGAGGGCTGTCCGGTTCCTGAATGACCAAAGCCAGAGCTTTGTACGCATTGCCAGTAGTAAGTCAGACCTGTTCCAGATGCATGTTGGACTTCGGCTGTCCTCTATCACCGGTTCTGTTCATAATCTTTATGGACAGAATCCCTAGGCGCAGCCTGGATCTGAGGAGAGTCAGGACGAACAATGCGGTTTTCGTCCGGGTCGCATAACACTGGACCAGCTCTACACTCTCCATTGAGTGCTCAAGGGGTCATGGGAGTTTGCTCAACTAGTCCACATGTGTTTCGTTGATCTGGAGAAGGCATTCGATCATGTCCATTGTTGTATCTTGTGTTGTATCTTGTGCTTCGGGAGTATAGAGTTTGGGGTTCTTTGCTGAGGGCTGTCCGGTTCCTGAATGACCAAAGCCAGAGCTTTGTTCGCATTGCCAGTAGTAAGTCAGACCTGTTCCAGGTGCATGTTGGACTTCGGCTGTCCTCTATCACCGGTTCTGTTCATAATCTTTATGGACAGAATCCCTAGGCGCAGTCTGGATCTGAGGAGAGTCCAGTTTTGGAGCCAAGGGTTTTTTCTCTGCTTTCTTTGGATGATGTTGTCCTGTTGGCCTCATCAAACCTGGACCATCAGCGTGCACAGGGACAGTTTGCAGCTGAGTGTGACGCGAGTGGGATGAGGATCAGCACCTTTAAATCCGAGACCAAGAGTGGTGTGCCTTCTTCAAGTCGGTGGAGAGTCTTTGCCCCAAGTGGAGGAGTTTAAATGTCTTGGGGTCTTGTTCACGGGTAAGGGAAGGATGGAACGCGAGATTGACAGACGGACCGGTGCAACTTCCACCGTAATGAGGTCACTGTCTGTCGTGGTGAAGAAGAAGCTGAATCAGTGCATACTTACACAAAACTGGTAACATGAAACAAACAGGACACTGGGCCTGCAATATACTTAAAAACTAAAAAATACTAAGTTTCCCTTTGATGGAGGATGTGCTTGTCAGATACCCAATGTGGAGTTCTGCAGCTACTGCAGCTATATGTGTCTAGCGATGTGAATTCCGTTTGCCCGATGCACACAGAGCAGGATTACTACTGCATTACAGCTTAGGGCATGTATCATAATGTGTATTTCTTCCCATGCCCATTCTTTCAAAGTTGCCAACTGCAGCCAGTCTGCATCTTATCACTTCACAACTTGATATTGCGAATGTGCTATTGTAGTAAACATTTGCTCATTTGCACATAAAGCACATACAGAGTTAAACATTAGCATGCATTTCAAGCTGTGTTTTCAGCCACCTGATGAATACAAATCAAATATTCACTCTACTTCGTGCTTCTCTACACATGCTCTTGAGGGGAATATGCAGTTCTAGGGCTGTTAAATGCCTCATCGTCAGCTAGTTTCTATATTTTGGTCTATCTGTTGTTTTGTGCAGAGCAGATTGCATTTGATGCTTTTCATTCTAAAACCACAGTGGGCTTTCATTTACATATTTGTGTTTTTGATCTACCGAAACTATCAATGTCTTGAAACAATACTGAGAACAGAGAAATAATATCAGAACAGAAAGCTATGTGCGATAACACCAAGTCAAGATAAGTTGAAGGAAGCTTCAGCATCACAAGAGTTGAGGGAAAAAGAGGAGTTGGCTGGCTTGTTTCTTTGCTTTCCTTTGAACTCATCCTCTATCATTTTATAATCAAAATTTTTAAATGTCCTTTCATTGGGCCATACTTTCTGCTAACATAAAAAGGGAGAAAAAAACAAGGAAAATTATTCTGACAAGGTGTTAAAATAGAGCAAATATTCAAGACTGGCATCAAGAATGTGCGAGAACCATCATCATCCTTGCTTTTGTGTTTCTGAATTAGGATGACCTGCACACAATTTAACTTTAGATGTCACATGAAAATAGGAAGGGGAGAGCTTCAAGCGCAAATTGACTCACAGTACCACTGTAGCAACACTAGCAGTGGCAGCAAAGCTAACATGGAAAATCACTTTGCAGGTTGTGGGTTGATTTTGTGCTGGTACAGACGTGTCTTAATCTTGTGCTATCTTTATAAAATAGATTAACATAGCTCTTATGTAAGTGGAAATTTAGGATTTGTGGAAAAGGAGAGAAAGAATCTGATAATCTCATACAAAATTTTGTGTAGTGTCAAGTGTTGCTAATTTTTGTATCTGAAAAATTGGACTTCATAAGAAACTGATAACTTCATGTAGAACAGCCAGTGCTAAAAAAAAAAAAAAGTTTAAAAAAAAAGAAAAAGTAAATAGGAATGGAAGACATAGCATAGCTGAATCCATTGTGTGCAATATGGGTGAAGTAGTACTGCCAGCAACCACAAAAACAAGTGTTTGACATTGTTGCTGGTGTTCCCTTGCAATTCTAACCAGTCACACTAAGCTTTCCTTTACATCATATTTTATCATCAGAGGTATTCTTTCTTAAATTGTTTTATAAAATTAAATCATAGTAGTACTAGCAAACAGCGCTAACAGTGCTGTGCCAATCTTGGATAATATTGAAGTGATCGATTTGGACCATGTCATCTTTAAGCAACTTTGGACTTTTGATTTTTAACAATTACAACTCCAACGTGTCTGACAGATGCCATTTGTAAAATAAATAAATACATTAAAAAATAATGAATGGATACTGTTAATACAATCATTTGGAAGACACAGACTAAGACGAAAATTATTGCCACTGACAATTAGGAGACAGATCTTCAGAGTATCACTGCTGTATCCGACACAGAGGGTCACGGGGAGCCGGAGCCTATCTCGGCGGCATAGGGCGTGAAGCAGGGGACACTCCGGGCACGACGCCAGTGCACCGCAGAGCCACAAACAAAGACAGACAACCATGCACACACACACTCATTCCTACGGGCAATTTGGAACGGCCAATCAACCTGAAGAGCATGCTTTTGGAGGTGGGAGGAAGCCGGAGAACCCGGAGAGAACCCTCGCAGACACGGGGAGACCATGCGAACTCCGCACAGAGTGGGACTCGAACCCAGGTCCGCTGTGTTGTGAGGCGGCAGCGCTAACCACTGCCCCACCGTGCCGCCCTAGGAGACAGATCTGACCTTATAAATTGTGTGATTTATGAGAACAACAAGGTGACTATCAGGAAATAGAAAAGAAGGTCCTTCATACATTTCTCTCACATTCACTTAATTAGTAACTCAATTGCCTCTGATTTATCTTCACCCAGACCAAATTAGGAAAGTACCTTGATGTTTGTGAAGATGCAAATTTAATACAACACAATTCTAACTGATCCTAAAGTGATCATACTCCTAACACTATAAAAACCCTAACCCTAAAAAAAAAGAACATTATCAACTGGCAAGTGGTTTTCATCTAATTTTGAACATAAGTGTAGATATATAAATGATCAGTCTAAATCTAGCACCTGATTGAAAATATAGCCACACAGTCATGATAGGCCAGACATTCTTACCCCATAAACACTGTCCAGCCAAGCTTTGCGGGTGATGTGCCCACTTGGAGGTAGCCCGATATCATGTTGGCATAATCGCAAGTAGGCCCACAAATACAAATCTGGCCACCTGATGCTTATAGAGAAACTCGTTGTTCACTCTCTTTCCAAAATATGTTGATGAATATGACACCAGTCTAGGCATGGTTTGGCAATGCATCGCTCCAGGTCAATTTGAAATGCAAAAAAATAAAAGATCAATTTGTGAAAAAAAATTAAAACAAGAAAAAAAAAAGCAATTCACCCTCAGATATAAAATGGAAGTTAGGTGAAACAGTAATTAAAACAAGAAAAAACAAAATATGTTTTAGTATATTATTAAATCAACAATAACTTATTTATGCTCATATTGTAGTAACATAAATTACTTCTACTTTAACTTTTATAATTTAATGCAGTCTTGTCTCTTGACTAAACTGCACCGAGAAGTGTATTTTGAAACCAAATTAAATTTTATATTAACATAATGACAAAATAACCTACTAGGCAACTCAATCTCAAAAATACTTGTGAAACCCGAACATGTGATTAAAATGTAACATTAACTATCCACAAGTTGTGGTTAATGGATCTATTTTTTTAACAGTGATACACCATCAATGATTACATTTGCTAATGTTTTTTTTTAGATCTCTGAAAGAGTCAACAATGACTCAAAACATTTTTTTTTTTTTATTAAAATCTTACTGAAACAGTTACAGTGTTGACAGAATGCAATTTAGCAATACTGTATATAAACATAATTTTGTGAAAAACATATCTATTTAATAATGATGCAATTACATGAAAAATAGGCAGTTACCTTGAAATTTGTCTATTACACTGTTGCTCTGCTAACCTACTACCTGTTTTGATGTAGCCTCAAAACAAGACATTCATTTCTCATTTTGCCAATGATTTTAGTCTTTAGAAAATCTAGTTGGCAGGTGTGCAATGTATCAATCTTTTTAACAAAGAGTAACATAAAATTAAGTGATTGCTTTGCAAATAGAGACGTGCAGTGATGAAAACAGTACAGTATTCAGAGCCCAACAGCAACAATAAAACATTTTTTAAATTATTCTGTAAGGTACTTATTCCTATGGCGCAATTTTCAGCAATACCCATTACCTAGTCTATGTCACTAAATGTCATGTCAAGGTCCAACAATATGGTCTACCCTCCCTGTTTATTGCTACTCATTACTAAAACAGTGTTGCTGAGTCAGTTGAAAAGGATTTCTGGCTTTGTCTCTCAGACACAATGTTAGCAGGCATTGCAGCTGCCTTTGAAGCCTGAAAGGGACTAGGGTCTTGACAAGGTTCACACCAGGAGATCAAGCAATACAAAGCCCTTCCCGCACCTCAGAGAATGTGTGGGTTTGGTGGGAGAGATTAAACAGTATGATGTGGGGCAGCATAAGAATAATGTGTGTATGATGCCTATGTTCAAACTGTCTGCTACAACTTGAAATCTTTTAGCTGATGCATGCATGTGGAGAATTGAATGCGGAACTACAGCATAGTGACCTATATTTGACTTCCTGTAAAAGTCATTTCATAGGAAATTAATGTATGTACTTCTCAATTAAAGCCATATTTCCACCAGTGGTCTTAATTGATTCCGTCTCATTTCCCCTTTCATGACATCCCTTTAACAAAAGTCAAGGATATCTAAACTGTTGTCTGTCAGGTCCCTCAATGTGAGGGACCTGACCTGACCTGCTACAGTATTTGTAATTTACCGTTTCAAGTGATTTCGTGTTTTAGATCCTGTCATACCTCCAAATTCAAAATTCTGCTTCCCTCACGCTGATTTGTTTGCAGCACCTGAACATATTGGCCGCTGCAGATATGTGAGGCAAAAGGCACAAACCTAGCAGCACATTAACTGCAAGCTTTGTGCCTTTGCACATTTCATATGCATAATTAATTTATGTTAACAGAAATTCATAAAGACACCACTCCTCCCTTTACAGGCTGCTCTACTGACATGTGCTCATTTCATCTTTTTCTGAACAATGATGACACATTTACAAATTTATTTATACAAATTTAGAATATTATTTGGTTAACTAGTATTTAAAATTACAACATGTAATATTTACACGCAGGGCACCTGCATTAATGTAAAGACTGAAGGTGTTAAGGTGTTTTTGGTTCTCTGATCGTGTCTTTTTCCGTCCTCACAAGGGATACGAGACACACCCACGCTCGTTGACTTCAGCTGGCTATTTAAACCAGCCACGACTCTTTCTCATTGCCAGATTATTCTTTTTGCTTCCTGTCTACGGCTTGCACTGTGAATCCTTCTGTCTCAATTTTAGCTCTTCTCGACTTGTATTTATGTTTTGTTTTTATAACAGGTGGACTTAAACTTGCAAATTTTCAGTTGACAATTTGAATATTCCCCTTTGAGGTGGTTTATATGTTTATTTGTTACTTTGCCCTTCTTGGTGGTTTCTCAGTTGATACTTTGTGTATTTTTGTAGGTTTTTAGTTTATTTTGTGTTCATTTTATACTCTGCATCTGGGTCCTGGCTTTCTGTGAACATCCTGGAGCAGCTAGTTTTACTAAGGATTCAAGCTGTACTCTGACTTTTGAGAATGAATCCTCATGTTACTCTATATTGTAAAAAAACTTATAAATAAGTAATGTGTGTGTGTGTGTGTGTGTGTGTGTGTGTGTGTGTGTGTGTGTGTGTGTGTGTGTGTGTGTTTCAAAATGTGTCAACAAAACACAAAGACAGTAACACTGGGGGTTAAATCCATTAGGGCCTGGAGCAGAGACACATTATACATGTAAGTTTTTTTTGTTCTTTTTCAAATAAACCTTAATTTAAAGACAAACTGACCTGCCAAAAAATGTGCAAATTGTAGACCCTGCCCACAATTAAAATCATCAATGTTCTACCCTATTTCCAAAATTATTCCCATAGTCTACAACACAATATTGGTTTTATTGACTAAATGTGTTTCTAAACAGAAGGCAGAATTTTGAAACCCAGCATGATGAATCAAAGGACAGTTGCTTCTTATTGCATAATGTAATGTAAGAGACACCAAAGTAAAGACAAGCCAGCAGCATCAGGGACCGTCACCCAGAGCTTCACATCATGTCACTGTACCCGCAACTAAGCATGTGAGAACACACTGTATACACC
This sequence comes from Antennarius striatus, assembly GCF_040054535.1. Lineage (NCBI taxonomy): Eukaryota > Metazoa > Chordata > Actinopteri > Lophiiformes > Antennariidae > Antennarius > Antennarius striatus. The sequence goes on along the minus strand of NC_090783.1, from coordinate 7,851,847 downwards.
ATGAGCAGGAAATAGCTCCAAAAGCATTGCTGGAAGCAATACAGAAGTTCAAAAAGATGGTTCAAACCTCAATGAAATCAATCTATAGTAGAGATGTGACCTGGATCCTGCCAAATAATAATTCCAAAAACTGTGACTATGTCCTCGCAAGAGTTCATGACATGCATTTGTATTTCTGCAAAACATACAAACATAGAAAAAATAAATAAAACCTCATTATTTTATGCAATAACTGCTGTTTGGGTCATTGGCTACTTCAACCATATCACATTCTACCAACACAAATGCTAAATTCAGTAAAAGGATGAAAATGACATCTGAAGAGCGGACACTGACCCAGATAGTGTGCTGCACAGAACAACCCCACAATCAAGGACAGGTAAACACCCCACAGGGTGATTAAAGACGGGCAGAGATGAAAGGGGGGAAATCTAACCTACATTCAGGAAGCGCAGCTTGATAATTAAAAATGAGTCCTGTTATTTTTCAGTGAGAATGTTGCATTGGATAGTGCAGTAATAATGTCTCTGCACAAATCATAGAGAACAGTTTGTATCAAACATTTATCTTTTGAATGTAATTAAATATTTAAATTAGTTTCATATCTTCTTCCTAATTTTTATTTGCAATTTCTTTATGCAGCACATTTGGATTTACTGGGACCCTGTGCAATATCTGAAACCTAATTATGTGTACTTACAATCTGGGATTAAATAAAATCCTAAAATACAAAATAGTAATAATTCTGATCAGAGATATTAATACCCAATAATGCATATCAAGGGCAGAAATCATGATTCCTGGCTGGGTCAGACTGGCTGGCAATTCAGTAATTATTGGTGTAATTCGGTGATACACTTTGTAATCAAGTTCATCCAAACAAATTGCATGTGGGTGGTTATAAGGCATGAAGCCCAGCTACTCCAGTCAAATAACCTATATTAATTTACATCTCCTCTCCCAGAAAAACCTGTGGTTTATTTTGTTGATTACCCATTACAAATGTATTTGCAAGGAAATAAATGTCAGTGATACTCAACAAGCCCTTATGTAGGTGCCTGTGGGTTTTGGCAAGTCATGAATTTTTGGTAGTTAAATCATTTAGTTTTAACCATCGAGCCATTTTAAGACAAGAATCAAGTTCAAAATTAAAGAACTGAAAAAAAAAATTCCTCTTTTTTTCAGTTCTCCTTTCTCAAAAGAGGTGTTCAAGTAGCATAAAAATGCTCTGCAGAACATAACTGTGTGATAAATGAAACCCATTTTGCAGTCATCATTCTCTTAATGTTGTCCACCATAGTGCTGCCATTGTACTTGTTTTCTGAACACAGCATTTCCGGAGTCCAGCCATTTGTTTTCTTTAGATGTCCATGCTGGTGTAGCTAAAGGTTATACTCCTCCGCACTTTTTTAGTCCTAAAATCGATGACACAGTGCTGACATCAAGTCAAAATGATCGCCTTGTGCTTTATCAAATAATCCCTATAATCCATGACAGCTCTTTTTTTTTTTTTGTAGGCAGGATATCTTTCAAATATCTGGTCTTAGTCCCTCTGTCATGGCAAAACAGCTAAAGATGCTAAAGATATAGATATTTAGATGGAACAGTGTTATTTAGGTCACAGTTGTTTATCACTTGGGAACAAGAATTGCAAGAATTAGAAAAAAAAGATTACACTTTCTGGAAAAAAATAAAGATGACGTATGACAAAGGATGGGACAAGCATTAATTAATGTTTTTATTTTACAAGCAAACCCTAAGTAGTGTTTCTTTGCTTGTATGGGGTTAATTTCCTGCAAGAACGAACAAAACATTTCTTACATTTTTTTACACTACAGTGCTACAGCAAGCACAGTGTGCTTTTAGAAATTGAAAATACCATTAACAAAACAATGAATTTTCTTTCACAAATCCAATATCTCCCTGTATAAACACATAACAAATTGCAAAGACATAATTCTTCAGAAGCAAATACTTCACACAAAAATGAAGGGTGATTTTGTACAAAGAAAGAAAAAACCTAAAATAAATTCACCTGGTCTTGTTCACCTGCTTCTTTTCACCAAGTTTCGAGTTTATTAGAAGGGTCTTGAATAATTTAACCTCCGTAACAACACGTGGCATTAAATGTTAATCTAAGGTCAGTCTATAACAGAATTTAGTTCATGCTGCCTGAACAGTTACCAAACCTTTTTTTTTTCCCTTTCATAACATCATTACAAAAAGGTCCAAAGACCAAACTCCAACCTGCTGAGCTGACTGAAAGCTGTTTTTTGCATGTCACTCTACCAACTTGTTATATATAGTATGTGGTTGGCTTAACCCATTGATAATACATTTAAAGAATTCCCGAGCCCTGCCAAATTTAGTAAAGATAAAAATAAGAAATAAGGCCTAAATGACAAGAAGTTGCTGCACCACTAACAATGTTGGCACATTTCACTGATGGATGATAAATAAATATAAAAGTGAAATTACGGATTCTTGATCTTGCAAAATATAATGTGATCCATTGAATTTGACTTTGGCCAAACCTTTGAGAGTTTTGTTGATAAGAGCACAATTGTGCTGTTGGAAAAAAAAGTCATTGAGCAATTAGGATGTTTGGTGGCATTAATCTGCGTTACTCTCAGCAAGCAAATGGCCTCTCTCTGTGGGGGTGTGTTGGTGCCAGAATACTTGGAAAGATGATTTAATATTTCCATCTGACTGCTAGCCTGCAACAATGTCACTTTAATTGATTGAATCTATTCTGAATTGCTAACTCAATTGAAAACAATGTGTGCAGTGCAGCTGAACAGATCTTGGAACCAGATAGAAAGCTTGTGGCATCCACTCGTTTCCTGTGGGAGTATTTAGGCTGTCAAATGGCGTCTGCCGATGATGTTGCCGTTTATGTCTGTCTTATGTTGGCTAAAAGGCTGGAACACCTTTGCGGGTGTTGTCAGTCAGACCCTTCGAACTTAGGCTCATTTCTTCATGATATGACTCAAGAAGATTAAATCCAATATTTTTTCTTGTAAGTTAGTGTCAATGAAGTGCAACCATAAGAATTTGTGTTTAGATATGTTATGTGCCATTAGTTAGCTGTCATAATAGTAATATGGAGTCATTTATTTTATCGTCTTAATTTATTCAAATCAGATGTATAACTGGATCTGCCTCTGTGTGCCAGTATCAATATAAAATGAATTTACCAAAAACGTGAATGAAAAAAATCATGGGACTGCTGTACCTTTACAGAAAAAAAAGAAAAAAAAAGACTTCTCATTACTTGTCAAACTGCTGATGTGGTGGAGATCACCACCCTTTAAGGGTCACCACCATCTATTTCCATTATCTGTATCAACAAACAAAGTATACAGTATTTAATATTTTAATATTTAATAAGTCATACCTTAGTGTAAGTCGCAGGACCAGCTGAACCATGAAAAAAGTGCAAGTTATAGTCTGTAAAATAAGGTAATTAGATCTGGGGCTGAATTTCATTCATTGCATCTTCACTGATACACCTCAAACATGTCAAGACTATTCTATTAATATTATGTTAGGGATTTTACGGTCTTTGAATTATTAACAAAAGTTTAAAATAATCCATGTTTAAATGTGTGGCTCCATGGTGCACTGGTGTCATGCCCAGAGTGTCCCCTGCCTCATGCCCCCAGTCGTCTGAATGTGCTCTAGCACCCCGAGACCCGCTACAGTGGAGGAAGTGGGTTTAGAGGATGAATGAATGAATGAACGAGTCGTTGTTCTGAGAAAAGTGACCCAATGTGTTCTAATCCTTAGAATTTTAATCACTTAATCATAATAATAATAATAATAATAATAATAATAATGTTGTTGTTATTATTATTATTATTACTCAAAATATATAAAACCCACAGTCAAATAAATGTTTGAGAGTAAAGATGTACTGAAATCCAGACATTAATTTTCAGTGTTCATATTTTAAGCCAAAAACTTACTGATTTGACGCTCAACCATGATGACCCATGGGTTTCACGCTGTCACGTAAATCTCCTCTGTCAGAAAAGGTGAATCCATATTGCTTGTCATATTATCAGCAAAAGGGGGTTTTAAGACCACACAAAGTCATGAGTTTGAAGTTTATGCTTTTATATTCACATTGCATTTTCAGGTATACACGTTAAACTGAAAAAATTGAGGACAATGTCTGCATGATGGCAGATTATTCTGGTCAGAAGGCAAGAGTTTTTTTTTAGTTTTTTTTATTGCTTCTTACCTGTAGACCAAGATGTATTTCATTTACCCTGGGTTTTATTTCAGGATGTTGTGATGGGTAGATGTGGTTTGTGCTGACAGGAGTAGCTGTGTTGAATGCTAATTGTTTTGAAGGGCACAGGGGATTCATTGGTTGTTATGGTAACAAGAGAGTAAAAAAAGGAATGTGGTAGAGACATGGTGAATGAAAGATGTATAGATGGTTAGGCAGTCTGTAAGACTTCTACAGCTATAATCTCTATTCAGTTCACTCTTTATAAAGGATACTGTTTCCCTGTCTTTTGAGTTCCAGGAGATCTGTGCTTGTTTTATAATTTACAAAAACAAACAAACAAACAAAAAACATAATAAGCGGGAGGGTTTTGAAAACCAATACATGCAATATAATTGAGAAATTATTTGAATCGAGAGAATATGTGAATGACTAAACGTCTTACAGGCATAATAACACAAAAGGATCCATTTCACTCCTGTCAATTTGTGTTACTCTCGTGGATCACCCACAGGTAGATACATGGACGGGGTTTCTTTTACCTTCCTATCGAGCAATGTCCAAAATATATACATTATTACTTACACCTGCCTCAAAAGGTCCCTTTTTTGCAGACTTGTCAGGTTATAATGAAATGTGTTCTTATTTATACTTATAATGAAAGTCAAAGATCAAACATTCTGGTTTCTAACAGAAGGACAGAAGATTGCACACTGTGTAGCACTAGTTGCATCCGTCTCCAGGTCTGTTCTGAAGATCCTGCTCACCAGTGAGCTGAGCTGAATTGTGAATATGCTGACATTTGCTACACACCTTGTCAGACTGTCTTAATGCCAAAACTGGGGAAATCATGTGGGCCGTTCAGGTCAGTCAAAGGCACTTATGGATTGGTTTTTCTGTGATGAGGAATCATGATTAATCTGCAATTTCACTGCTCACTCGCTAACTAAGTTGTATCTGGTTCTGCAATCTTTCCATCTCAAATCTTATTCCTGCAAGGCAAAAACATTGAGTCTCATCGCTCATTGACTGGACAGTAAATTGAGGATACAGTATATTAATCTCTTTCCTGCCGTAATATTTTATGCGGTTTTTAATCTTACTGAGAAAGTGGTATTGGGAAGAGCTACACAAGGATTCTCCTTATTAATAGATTATAATTCCATACATGATGGGAAAACTTGGCTGATCACATATTCATGGATTCACTGTTGCATATGCTGAATTGTTAGAATATATGGATTTCAGAAGCTGGTAGACATCAAGAGAATTGGATTTTATATGTATGTGTTCCAACACAAGATATACATGTACTTTCTACTGTGTAATATAATGTGTATGTTACATTGTGGTCAGTTTTCTATCAGCTATAGTCTACCCTTCAGCTTTAATACTTTAACATTTTTCTTAATTAAAGTAAGTGTATTTTAGTTTAACAATTTGAACATCAGTGACGGAGAAGTGTCGATTTATTGGACTTTATGTAATTTTAACATGAGGTGAATGTTAAGCATGATTCTTCTGGAAAACAACCTCCAGCTAAAAATGTTGTATTAAGTGTAAGATAATTTTAAACATGAAAAAAACAATATGATGCTCTGAAAGCCAGAGAGAGCACACAATGAAAGAACATAACAACTCAGGCAGATTTGAGCCCAAGACTTTATTACTGTGAGAAAACAGTACTATCTGCAGCACCACTTCCCACCCATATTTTAAGATGTTGGATGTAATTTGACTCTTGAGCATTTCTTACCAACTTTACATGCAGTGTTTGTAGTGTTCCCTTTCCAAAAAAAACAATTTAAAATCATGTCACTTACAATCCAATTATTCAGCACATTACAGATAACTCTTATTTAATAGCATTACACTTTGTCATACCTGATCCTCTCAAACCACTAGATACAACTTGGTTGGTGATTTCAGTCTGACCACAAACCTCAGAGTGATTTTGGCTGTAGTTAATTAGAGTCCATAACTCTAATGCAGTTGTTTCCGTAATGGTATACTTGGGCAGTTCAGTCTGAGTTACTTATGTCCATAACAATCACCATTTGTTTGATGAAAAAAACCTGTAAATATACTCCCACAGTCTTTTTATGTATGTTTGAATGGTTGTGTGCATCACTTTTCAGCCTTCCAGGAAGTTCTGCAGAACACTGTCTGAATGTGTAATTTGACCAAAACCACTGCAGTAAAGCACATGATTATTCAGTCAGTCATCTTCAGATCACCACCTCTATATACGCCGCAGCGGGTCACGGGGAGCCGGAGCCTATCTCGGCGGCACAGGTCGTGAGGCGGGGGACACTCCGGGCATGACGCCAGTGCACCGCGGAGCCACACACAAAGACATACAACCATGCACGCACACACTCATACCTACGGGCAATTTGGAACGGCCAATCAACCTGAAGCTCATGCTTTTGGAGGTGGGAGGAAGCCGGAGAACTCGGAGAGAACCCACACAGATACATGAAGAGCATGCGAACTCCGCACAGAGCAGGACTCGAACCCGGGTCTGCCGTGTTGTGAAGCGGCAGCGCTAACCACTGCGCCACCGTGCCACGGCACATGACTATTCATTCTTTCAAAATAAAACAGTGACTAGTTCAGTGTTAGAGGGAATGAAGTACATATAAGCTAATCAGACTAATCACTAAAACAACTACACTCGACAAAAATATAAACGCAACACTACCTTATACCTTATACCCCCTTTTATTGTGGGCAGTATAAGGTACACCTGTGCACTAATCATGATGTCAGATCAGCATCTTGCTGTGGCACACCTGTGAGGTGGGATGGATTATCTCAGCAAAGCAGAAGTGCTCGCTATCACACATTTCGACAGATTTGTGAACAATGTTTGAGAGAAATGGTAATATTGTGTATCTGGAATGAATTATAGATCTTTAAGTCCATCTCATGAAAAATGGGAGCAAAAACAAAAGTGTTGCGTTTATATTTTTGTTGAGTGTACATAAGCATTTCAGAGACATTCAACTTCTTGGGCTTGTAAGGTTTATTTACATAAACATGGGGTCTTTTTGAGGTTGTGGGACTTTAATCTGACCTGAAGACGCAGGAACTGACCAAATCTCCAAAAGATACAAGCTTTTGAGACATCTGCAGTGCGTCTTCGTGCATTCGCGCATCAACACTCGCGACTTCACTTCATTGCGTATTTTTAGTAGGTAGTCACGTAATACCTTATGCACATTCTATTGGCTGACTGCATCCAGAAGTGCGCTACATTCCGTGAGTATCGGACTTCCGTGAGACACAAAACTGCTTTGAAGAGTAGATAAGCGTGTGGGAAAAGGTAATACAGGTAAAAGGTGGTTTAATATCAGTATGGGGAAGGTTCTTAGACAATTAAATTACTGTAAATAATAAGATCGGTAGTTTGTCGCTATATTGCAGAATTCATTATTTGCGTATAGTTCATGGAACACATTAACCGCGAGTAATGCGGGCGCACTGTATTTGTATGATTGTGAAGCTTTTAGTCAGTCTTTGATAATAACACATACCACAGGCTCTGCTGAAAGCAATGCAATTTTTATGATTCATCATCTTAAAATGCCGTATTTACAGTAATTTGCATGTAATGAAATTTTGAATTAAACAAATAATATCCCCCTCATTTTCTTTTCCATTTTTGAGTGTGTCAAAGAGACATGTTTTCCATGTTTCTGTGACTCAGTTAACTGAGCCACCTCTGTCGAGAGAGTATTTTTTATAGTGTACCGTTATTTTGTTGTCATTCCTTGACTAAATAGCCAGTAGATTTAGCTTATCTGAGTCACACGAAAAGTACTGTGTTTTTGGAATATCAACAAGAAACCCTCCTCTAAAATGAAGTCTTTAAGTTTACGTCACGTAATACTTTATATACATAACCCATATAAGCATAACCCAGACTATTTTTTAGATGAAGACAGTCAGAGAAACTAGGTACAGAGTTCACAGTCAAAAACAAATAGGGTTAAGAGGTGAATAAAACTGCATGATTGAGAGAGGGATCCAATATTTCCTGGTAAAATGCAGAATGTTGTCCATCCAGTCATTATTCTTCCTAGATGCCTCAGGAAAGTTGACAATTATTTTTCACACTTGTCCTTCTTGATCTTTAATATCTTTTTTTTATTTATTGGTCTCCATCTCCATTATTTACCTGCCCCATACCTGCGATGGCAGAATGGTGTCCTTGGCCTGCCACATGTCAGGTTACGTAGATGTTTTTGCTTCAGGTTCAGGTATATTTCTTTTGTATCACCTTTACAAAGTTTTGTGGAGATCAGCCCAATAGTTCTTGCATGAACATTTGAAAGCATCGATGTTTTTAAAACCATAATGGTTTACAGATATGTCATTGGTTGTAACATATCAGTGGTGAGCAGCAAGGGTCTGTCCTATATAGCATGTGAAGAAAAAACAGGACTGCTAATGACTAAAAACAAACAGCCTATCAAACACATATTTATAATTGTATTTCCAATTAAACAAAGATTTTGTAGAACATATACTGTAATCTATTTTTAAAAAAACCCGTTGAGGTTAACATATACGGTATGTAAAGTTTGAAGTCAGTCTGTAGTAAAATATGCTTCATACAAAAACATTATTACATACAGAATGGCATGTTGATGACTATATCCCCTTAACACTTCATGGTCAAGGAAATAAAAAAGTTAAATTTGTTATGCACAGATCCATAACACTGAAACAATTTCTAAGCAATAATAAATCTACCTTCAAGGGTGTTAAACCTTCATAAGAGAAGGCTACACCTTTCTATAGACCAGAGGACAATGAAAGTGATGTGGACCATTCTCCCTCATATCAAGACAATAAATTTCTGCTAAGGCTGTTCTGGCTAAGTTTCCAGCATAGGCCTGCCATGTGTGACTGCTGCCACTGAGATTGGGGTAGATAGTATTGAAGAACTGTATAAAGAGACCAATAAATTATCTTAGAAAAGGGTATTGGATTCTTCCTTTTGTTTACTTGGTTTGAGTTTAGCCAAGGCCAACATCCCAAATCTAGGTGGCTGAAGAAGCTGACAGTCAAGGTTTTCTGCATCCATATTTAGTAGACCCTAGTTAATTTTTATTAGAATTTACTTCTGTAAAATATTGACAACCTAAACATGAGTGTACATGTCAAGCCAAGTAAGGTTTTTAATATAAAATAATCACAGTAAAGCCTTTGAGATGTGTTATATTTAATTATTTGCATTAATTAAATGACCTCCGGTCAAGCCGTCTTTTTAGAGTGAATAACACACAAACACACACACACACAGACACAGACGCACACACACACACACACACACACACACAGACACAGACGCACACACACACACACACACACACACACACACACACACACACACACACACACACACACACACACACACAATGGATTCTCCACTTATTTAATTAATGACTCAGTATTAAGTGCAGTCAGATTAGTCATGCAGTGAACATCATGTGGCTGTAGAGGGAGGCCTGAGGGGCATTTGTGAGAGTTTGGACTTTCAGAATCTTATCAATTTTAGCAAAAGGAAGCTTGATATTATGTTCTTTCAGTGTACCATCAAAATAATTGATGTAATCAAATCAGATTAAATGCCACCCAGGAACAGATGCCACCAGTTGTATGTAGTTTAAAAAGTATGTTGGAACTTTTATTTTATTTATTTACTTATTCAGTTCAATTTTCTTCTTTCCAGACATGTTATTACAACATATGTCACTTTCATCAGTGTTGAAACATCATCAACACCATCCGAAAAGAAAAAAAAAAGGGTTTACTGGTAGAAGCCATTGGCTTGTAAGATTCCCGTCCCCTAAATTATCAACAAAACATCTCTCTCATTAGAATATGTAATCAACAAACTCAGAGATTAAAAGTCTTCAACCAGCTCATACATTGAATTTTGACAGACGTTCATACATTTATCCACTTCCAGATATTAGCCTTTTACCCTAGAGCATAACCATGTTTACATTCTTCCTAGGAACACAAGGTTTGTTAACATCATAGATAGTCAAAACAAGAAGTTGACCTTGCCAGTGTTCTCCACAAGAATATAATGATCACCTTCACCTCTTTCAGCAGACAGTGTTTATAAAAGAACTAACCAGTTTGTTGCAGACACTTTAACATTTTCACATGGTATTAGATTGTCAAAAGATATCAACATACTCTTTAAAGTCTCAAAGTTAATGTTATCCCATGTTATTACAAATACATGTTTTTTTGTGTGTGTTTTTTGTTGTTGTTTTTTGTTTTTTTTCTTCATTAGTCCATGTTTTTGACGTCAATGATGTTGATTTTTTCGACTGTTCCATGAAATAGTTGATGTGTCCAAAATTGTAGAGCTCCCAATATTGAAGTGACTCCGTTGTACTGATCTTTGGTGTAGTAACAATTCTTGTCCATCTTTATTGCCCATATTTCACCAACTCCTCTGCACTCCTGATCATCATTGTTTTCATCTGGTCCGGAGAAAGCCCCTTTGTTCTGCTGAAGATCCTGCAGTTGTTCATCCAGGTGTTATCGATCAGCCCATTCGTCTTCAGTTGTCGAGCTTTTTTAGCGATATCAGCATTCTTTTTAGTGAGATTCTCATTAGTGTAGACATTTTTTCCTTTCAGTTTAATGCCTTGTTTCAGAAGAGCTATCTTGTGTTTATGACTGTTGAATTTTATCAGCACTGCAGGTGGTCTCCTACCTCCAGATGGTAATGGGTAACAAGTCTCAGTTTGGTCCGGATCTATAGTTATCGCCAGATCCCTCAGTTGAGAACTCACTTGTTGCTCCAGAGATTCGATGTCAGTGCTAGCCATGGCATTTCTTTAATACTAGGCTTGATTTTGATTCCAGTGATGTTCACATCATTTATACAAATGCTTTGTTCCAAATCATCCATTCTTTGTTGTCCCTGTTCCAAGACAACAATTCTTTCTGTCTTTTTCATCCATGTGTTTCTGCATTTTCTTTATTTTGTCCTTCATTTCTTCCAAGGCGTCTAGCACGGGTTTTAGCTTTTCTTCCATCTTTTTTATCAAAGTCACTCCCTAAGTTATCAAAGTTGCTCTTTAACTCACTCTTTAATTCTTTCGTAGACACCATCTGGTCTTTAGTATCCTCCGATTTTCCTTTTGGTTTTGTCATTTTGCAGAGAATAAGTGTGAATCAGTCTGAGTATGAGTTAGAGAGATAGAGACAACAGGAGACAGAAGAAAGACGTCTGCTCCCTCTTTGAAAGTTCCTCTTTGGAACTTTCAAAGAGGAATGAATGTTTTTTTCCTGCTGAATGTTTTTTCCTACCGAAATATTAAAGGTTTTTGTCCACTGGAAAAAGATTAATTTTAATGCGGACCTTTAATCTATAATAGAGTTGCATTAACAATATAATGCAGTAACTTTACCAGGGCAAATCTGAAATGTAACCCTGCTGGTGTTTGTCTTCCTTGCCGCTGAAATAGAGCTTGATCAAGGCCTAGAACACGTGATGTTTCACCGACAAAGCTCGCTGTTGTCTAACATATTCCTCTTTTTCTTTTCCTTTCGGCTTTTCCCTTCAGGGGTCGCCACAGTGAATCAATTTCCTCCATCTAACCCTGTCTTATGCATCCTCTTCTCTCACACCAACTACCTTCACGTCCTCTTTCACTACTTCCATAAAGCTCTTCTTTGGTCTTCCTCTAGGCCTCCTGCCTGGCAGTTCAAAACTCAGCATCCTTCTAACAATATATTCACTATCTCTCCTCTGGACATGTCAAACTATCTCAGTCTGGCCTCTCTGACTTTATACCCGAAACCTCTAACATGTGCTGTCCCTCTGATGTACTCATTCTTGATCCTATCCTTCCTGGACACTCCCAAGGAGAACCTCAGCATCTTCATCTCTGCTACCTCCAGCTCTGTCTCCTGTCTTTTCCTCAGTGACACTGTCTCTAGACCAAACAACATCGCTGGTCACACTACAGTTTTGTACAGCTTTCCTTTCATTTTAGCTGAAACTCTTCTATCACACATCACACCTGACACTTTTCTCCACCCGTTCCATCCTGCCTGTACACACTTATTCACCTCTTTTCCACACTCTCCATTGCTCTGGACTGTTGACCCTAAGTACTTCAAATCCTCCACCTTCTTAATCTCTTCTCTCTGTAACCTCACTCTTCCACTTGGGTCCCTCTCATTCACAAACATGAACTATGTCTTACTGTGGCTAACCTTCAATCCTCTCCTTTCCAGGACAAACCTCCACCTCTCTAGCTTCTCCTCCACCTGTTCCCTGCTCTCACTGCAGATACCTTGAACTCCTCTGTCACACCTACAGCATACCTCACCACTGTCTTACAGTCCTCATACATGTCCTGCACCGCTCTGACATACTTCTCTACTTCTCTACTACTCCAGACTTTTTCATACAATACCACAGTTCCTCTCTGGACCCCCTTCATGAGCTTTCCCCAGATCTACAAAAACACTATGCAGCTCCCTCTGGCCTTCTCTGTACTTCTCTATCAACATCCTCAAAGCAAATACAGCATCTGTAGTACTCTGTTTTAGCATGAAACCATACTGCTGCTCACAAATGTTCACGTCTGCCCTTAGTCTGGCTCATCAGCTTTATTCCTCTGTAGTTGCAACAACTCTGCGCATCTCCCTTGTTCTTAAAAATGGGCACCAGCACACTTCTCCATTCCTCAGGCATCTTCTCACTTCTCTCTGTATACAATCCCGTACCTCCTCATTCCACCACCAAATATCCAAATCTACTTTCCTTCCAGATGACACATCAAGTACTCTCCTACCTGTCTGCCTGAGCACATTAGCTGTAGCTGTTCAGTCATCTGGCAGCACCTCCTGACCACCCAGAGCCTGCCTTAACTCCTTCCTAAAAGTCATGCAACACTCTTCCCTTTTCAGCTTCCACCATTTCGTCCTCTGCTCTGTCTTTGTCCTCTTCATCTTCCTCACCACCAGGGTCATCCTACACACCACCATCCTATGCTGTTTGGCTACACTATCGCCTACCACTACTTAACAGTCACTGATCTCCTTCAGATGGCACCGTGTACATAAGATGTAGTCTACCTGTGTGCACCTACCACCATTCTTACAGGTCACCCTATGTTCCTGCCTCTTCTGGAAGAAAGTATTCACTATAGCCATTTCCATCCTTTTTGCAAGTCAACTACCATCTGTCCTTCTGCATTCCTCTCCTGGATACCAAACCTGCCCATCACCTCCTTATCACCTGTTACCTGCACCAACATATCCATTGAGGTCTGCACAAATGACAACTCTCTCACTTCTAGGTATGCTCTGCATCACTTCATTAAAGTCCAACCAGAATTTCTCCTTCTCCTCCAGCTCACATTTTACCTGTGGAGCATACCCACTAACAACATTGAACATCATACTTTCGATTTCTAGCTTCAGACTCATCACTCTATCTGACACTCTTTTTACCTCCAGGACATTCCTAACAAACTCCTCCTTCAAGATAACTCCTACTCCATTTCACTTCCCATCTACACTATGATAGAACAACTTAAACCCTGCTCCATTTGATTAAAACAGACATAAAATAAAACTTGGAATACCTTAAAGCGGTTCTAAGCAGTACAATGCCACAGCCACTGATGTAAGAACTAAAGCAGTTTTGGCTGTTACTGTATCAAACGAGCTTCATGTCAGCTCTTGATTTCAGTTCTTAGATAATATACTGTAGGTATACGCAATGGTGTGAATATCATTCTCAACTGTTTTTGTAACGTGAATAGGTCGATTTACTGTTCGATTTACAATAAAACGTTTAAATAGATTTCCTTATTGAACAGAACCTGATATAAAATAGATGAGAGCGCATTTATGTGCGTGAAAAGAGTGTTATGTTGGCGATAAAACAATTGAATAGTCAAACATCCACTTAATATCTACTGTACAATATCAAACATAATGAGGAGGAGGAGGATCCCTAACGAGATGATGCAGAAGTCTGACCTGTGTGAACGATGTTTTTATACTTCATTCTCAGCTGCTGACGTGTGTTTCTCCCCCCACTGGATCGCACCTAAATAAAATAAATTAATAAACCATTATTGAAGCTGTTTACTTTTGGATTTTTACCGTGAGTGCAACGGACTACTTTTAAACGTACACATCGTCTTGAGCAGCAATTCACTCCCACGACAAGTGGCTCTTCTTTGCAGCTGCAACGCTGTTCTCGTTCTTCTGAAAATGTCCTCAAAGTCTTCACATTCATAAATTAAAATCTGTACTCCGACTGCTGTAAAGCACTGCGGAGCGCGTCTCGTCCGTCTTCATGGTGAATTGTCGACTCGGGGCACCATTGATGATGGCTTTTTTTCGAGTTGTCGTGTCTGTTAAACTGCGGGTCAACTTACTCTGAGTTAGAAAAAACTAACCCTGAAACCTGTTTGTGAAACCGAAATCCCTGGTTTTTCCCAGTTCAGGGTAAAGCAACCCAGAACCACAGGTTTACCTCAGGGTAGGTTAACCCTGCCTTCGTGAAGCGGGCCCAATGACTGCCTGAGAGTACATGAACTGGTGACATAAGATTAAAGAGGATAAAGTGAGACAACAGAGCAAAGCAGGTGGAGAGAGTCTCCCATAATACAAAATGTAAAACAGAAACATAACAAGGAGAAAATAACTGCTTGTGTTTGTCGTGAAACAGCAAAAAACAGGATATAAGTCTTCAAAATGAAGTAGAATGAAAAAGTCTGATCTCACCCTCCCTGACCACATCATACATTTTTAATATTCGTCATCTGATGTCCAAAATAAACAGTTTGGGATCATATATCAGTCAACAATGTAGAGACTGTCAGCGTGTACTTGGTTGAGTATTTTTCATTACACTACAATAAGATAAAATACTTTGTTTACGGTAGTAATATTATAATGAGGTTCAACAGTTGCATCTAAATTTCATCACATAGCATGACTCACCTGAAAAAAGTCTTCTCAGATCTCAGTACTTAATGACTGCACCCAAATCAATATAATGCTTTCTCTTTTGACTTCTTATACATACTAAAGTGAGTAACCAGGATCTTTAATGTCCCATAAGAGGGAATTGTCTTTGCAGCAAGGCATCTTTAAAACATTAATACAATGATCATGAACACCAAAAAAAACCAAAAAAAAACCAAACAAGACAATGGAAGACATCAAAAGTGTCATTGCTATACACACAGTACGGAACACAATCTATTATGCATGCTGCGTTAAGATGTATATTTAATTATGGTGGATGGTGAAACTAGCAGTAGTAAAGGTTGTAATATTTCTCTCCAGCTCTAAAGTGTGAGTCAGCAGGTTAATATTGCATGATGCATTACCCTAGTCTTTTGTCTGTTATATTTACAGTATAACTTGGAGGCCAGAAGCTTCTAGAACAGGTTTTGCAATTAATTTTGCACTTCTTCAAAGTCTTTGTGAGGTTTCCACATTATTACAGAACTTATAGCAACTGGAAAACCTTAGGCTTATACTGTGGTCATCATCTTACTTTAAGATCTTTTGAATTATTCAGGAGCTACTCTCAGGAAGAACATAATTAACCTATGACATTTCCATCATGGCTGATTTGTTGTTACTTTGATATTTTATGTAAGTTCATGGACCTTTCCAACAACATCTGCTGACTTTCATGAGGATCAAGCCGCGTAAACATTACAATTTTTTCTCGCTTCACATCTACAATAGTTTGTTTCGAATGAAAGTCATTCTCCTTCTTAGAGTTTGCAACTCATAGTATGAGCAAGGCACACACAGGAAAAACTGCACACACTGTTGCACAATATTGAGATGTGAAAGAGCATATTATTACAACTCAATTTGTCAAAATTGAAAAAACTCAAAAGCTTGACAAGCATACATCTTATAGCAGTGGATAAAAAATAAAAATGCTTCTTGTTTCAGTATCATCTGGAGAAATTTATTTTCAAGAAATATAGTTGAAAGTCTTACTAATTTCTTGAACTGGCAGTGGCTCAGCGGTAGAGCAGAAGTCTTTAGACCAGACATCGCCCAGACATCGGCGGTTCAAATCCCACTCCCGCCAGTCATCCTCGGAGCGTGAGCTGACAGTGGGAGGTGCCAGCTCACCTCCAGGCCACTGCCGAGGCGCCCTTGAGCAAGACGCCGTCCCCCCCACAAGCTGCACATTTGGGGCGCACCCGGAAGTCGTGATCCTTCACTCTGCCTCCCCATGTACTAACAATTGTACTAACCGCATGCCTACAGTCCCCTAGTGTGTGTTGTGTTTGTTCAGGGGCCTGTACACAACTTCGTATGCATGGTTTGATACATTTACACATGTATAAAAAAGAGTGTAAAGATAATTTCCCCGTAGGGGATCAATAAAGTTGACTTTCTTTCTTTCTTTCTTTCTTTCTTTCTTTCTTAACCACACAGGATGTCACGGTTCGTTGTGGCAGTACTGGTATGTGGCAGGGAGAGGGCCAGGCTTGTGGGTGGAGCCACGGCTCCACGCCTGTGGGTCCTCTCCACACCTGATACTCATCCACACACCAGTAACTGATTTTCACATCTAAACTTCATTTGGGTTATTGTCATGAGGCTTTTTAAGCCAGGGTGTTGTCACAGCCTGTTGCTGGTTCGTTCCTGAAGTTTGGTTCCTGGAAGTCTGTTCTGTTTTTCTGCCTTGTTCTGCGTAGTTTTTGTTTGCATCTTGCCCTTTTAGTTAGTTTAAGTTTTAATTAAAGCTATGGCCAAAAGTGGTATCTTAGTGGTGGTGTCCTGCATTTGGGTCCACACCCCAACAATTGTGACACAGGACCTAGTCTCCACATGTGCAGTGGTACCTCTACTTATGAATTTAATTGGTTCTGGAAGAAATTTCAAGTAGAAAATTTCGTAAGTACAAAAGTGTGTTTTCCATGCAAATGCCCTAATCCGTTCCTAGCCCCCCAGTATTCAGACATAAATGTTTTACAAAGCATAAAAATGCATCAAAACATGTAACAAATACATGTTACAATTAGATGATTACACAATAAGTGACAGTTGTGCATAATGTAAAAAATAAAGAATAAAAATGATGTTCATTTACCTTTTAACTGCTGTCCTCATTGTTCTTTTGCTTTCTTTGGTTGATGCGCTACTTGCCTCATCATGCCGAACAACAAAGTGAATTCCAGTCCTCCTTTTGAACTTCTCCAACCACTCACACGATGCCTTAAACTCCTTAAACTTCCTTTTGTTTAATAACGTGGCAATTGTAGATGCATTGTGGCCATATTCTTTGGTGAGATCAACCAAACACATCCCTTTTTCATGCTTTTATATCTTCCTTTATTTGTAGGGACAACAAAACTTTTCTTCGTCTTTTCCTTTCCTTTTTTCTCCGTCACTTTCGGAATACCTCATGGGTCGAGGGTCGAATGATGAGGACGCTGCATAGACACCTGTCTAGCCACACACAGAGGTTCCTCTGTTCCTCTGCCAGGATGGTAGGTAATAGCCAATGGCAGAGCAGCTATAAGAATGTTGCCTTCAGGAACCTTAGGGAGCTACAAGTAGCAGCCCATACTGTATTTTTACCTTTTGTAACTCAAAATTTATTTCGTAACTAGAGGCAATATTTTCCTAGTGAGGCGTTTCGTAAGTAGAACATTTTGCATGTAGAGACATTCGTAAGTAGCGGTACCACTGTATGTGGATTTCATATTTTGGGTTGTGTAGACCACAATACTAAATTTGACTTCCATAACAAACATTGAACACTTCTTTACATATCTGAATATAATGTAAGCACGTAGACACTAAGCCCTCTTAGAGAAAAAAAGTGTATTGTCGTTTAGACAACCGGAAATATGAAATCCACTTATAGTATGTGGAGGCCAGGTCCAAGGAGGTTAATTATAACAGATTTCTTTCAGTAGCTTAAATATTTGGTTGAGTGCAATTTTACTGAGGTAAAGGAAAAGATGAGATTCATTTCTTGATTTCTCGCTAGCAAACAGTCACGTTTAGTTGAACCTATGATCGAGACAGGCATTACTAATGGACACTGGACTCTTGGTTTCAGTTTCCAAGGGCAGGGCAAACTAAATGTACCTTATAGTTCTAATGATGCTGCTAATGTGGTATCTTATAAGCTCAGAGGCATTCCAGCCATCCTCACGTGATAATTCAGTAATGTGGTAGAAATCACTCTTCTTCCATAATTCAGACATGAATACACTTTATGGGACAAAGCTGTAATTATCTGGAATATTACAAAGACATTTGAAATATTAAGGCTGCAATGTGTGACATCCTCTTTCTATATACAGTACTGTACTTTGAAGACTTTGTCTCATGCAGAAAATAAGAAGGCTTGTAAGGTAATTCTCAACTTTGATACGACTAATCCTAGATTTATACCTTTAATCTAATCAACATAGATGATACGTTTCCCAAATGAGCCATGCAGGTTAAATTAATGATGGAAATAAAGATTATGATCTTCTCATTAGTAGCCACAGGATAAGGCAGTCTGTGAAAACAATTACATTAACTGAGTTTCATTCCAACATGCCTATTTAATTTTAGTGAGGAGAAAATGAAGTGATGCATTTAGAATCAATACATTTTATTTATTCACAACAATAAATTAAATTAAAAGTATCATTAATACCTGTTTCAGATGAATGCAAGCAATGCTTTGTAGCACAAGAAAAGAAAATAGTTTTAAGTGTGCAGTACTCCTGCAATGCTTTGTGATGGTCAAAACACTAACTCAAAAGGTTTAGAATGGATTTCAACAAAGAAAGCTAAAGAAAGCTGGGAGGAGGACAGATGATGTTGAGGCCTACCCAAGAGATGGCTGTTAGATTCATTAATTTATCCTCAGAATTCTCATAAAGGTAAACGTGTGGCAAAGGAAAATTGAAATCTTAAGGAGTATAATTTTGTCCTCTTGATGAACTGGCATTGCCCCCTTTAAATGAATAGACGACAGGTGGACATAGGGTAGGTGTCTTGCATTGACTGAGCTCTTGGATAATGACAGGTGTATGCTGCAGATGTTCGAGTGGGTCGCTGCACAGCCACAGCAGGATTATGGTGAGCTGCATTGTAAATCTGATCACCCAAGTGAGGGGGTAAATTATGGTTAGTGTCTTTTGTAGAACTTCTGCAGTAAATCAACTGCTTACTGATACTGCTCGGACATATTTTTTTACTGTTATTCATCACTATGGGTACCTTTTGGGTCTTGTTTCTTGTTTAAGCAAAGTGTGGGTCCAGGGGTCAAATATGTAACTTCTGTTGTTGCCCACTTTGAATTGCCAGAGGTGCGTGTGAGAAAATCTGCTAAATCTTGTAGCGATAGTGTGTGTGTGTGTGTGTGTGTGTGTGTGTGTGTGTGTGTGTGTGTGTGTGTGTGTGTGTGTGTGTGTGTGTGTGTGTGGAAGTTCTGACTGGTTGACTCTTTTAATGTTCTAAAAGGTCCTCCACACATTGGTGGGTTTCAAACATCCGTTTCATGCAACATAATTGTGGCGACAAATGATTGAAGGCTGAGAATTTAAAGTGGAGGTGATGGAGAAAGAGATGTCACCACACCAATAAACTGTAAAATAGACAGCACCAGCACAAGTGGAAGAATAGTTAGGAGGAAAGCATAAATAAACCATTTTAAGAGGTGGAGGGGAAAAAATTATTTAATCTCTGTGAGGCAAAGCAACTTAATGGAAACTTCTTCTTATCATGCGTGATACAGAGACCTTACCATTGCTTCTGCTTCACTTTGATGTGTTTTGAGAGAGAGAAAGAGACAGCTAAAAAAATGCTTCACCACATGCACATACACATATAGCCTTGAAAACCTTTCATAAGCTTCGCTTTGCAGCAGATCTTTGCTGCAAAGATATGGTATTTTTCACGGGCTGATTTCATTATTGTTCCCACGCTCCACTCTAAAAGAGCATTTTCATTTCAAACTACATCCGCACGTGCATCTCAGCCCATACACATCGCTAGTATACATTATACATACATGTCTTCTGGTTTTTACAACTTTTTTTGCTTCTTTTTACAGTTTATGTTAAGAAGCTTATCCAGAACAGAAACACAAATAAGAGAGAAGAAAAAAAAAGTAATATTTGACTAAATGACAAAGAATCAAACACAGTGCCCTCCTTTAAAGACTGATGAAGAGATTTGCATGACTATTGTTCAGATCATACATTTCTGTAGATGCTCAATGAAATTTACATTCAGAACAGTAAAATGCATGTGTACAATGTGTATAGTGGCATGTATACTGCTGAGAAAACATCACTTCTAATAAAAATGTGTATTTATAATTTAAAATCAATTGCTCACATCACTGAGTAATTACCTTCCTTGTGTCTAGTTTTATGGGAAGCTTTGATTAGGGTCCACTGATGTGGGCCCAATATGTAAGCTAACATACAGATCATATGTTTGTATAATGTGCCCTGTCATGTCAACACACTGTATGATTACAGAGTGGGAGGATCGTGAAGACAAGTGGGGAAAGGTAGAGGACATAAACCATAATCAGGTTGATCAATGCATATAAAAAGCAAGAATAACATTAACATTTTATTGATTTGATTCATTCATTCATCAACACCCACTTCTTCCCCCTACGCGGGTTGTGGGGTTGTTGGAGCCCATCCCAGTAGACTTGAAGCATGACGTAGGGTACAATCCGGGCGTGATGTGGAGCCACATGAAGGACAAACACATGCACACATTCACTTCTATGGACAATTTGAGACCTGCCAATTCACCTGAAGTGCATGTTTTTGAAGTTGAGACCAACCCATAGAGAACACACACAGACACAGGGAGACCAGACAAACTCTGCACAAACCAGGACTGAAACCTGGAATAGCCTTGCTGTGTGGCGCTAACGCTACCCACTGTGCCACAGTGCTGCCTTATTGATTAAATTGTTTTACAAAATATTCTGTTTTGGCTTTTTGTTCAAACAACTTTGTACATCCAGCTGCTTTTTCAATCTTGTTTACTGTAGTACTGGAGAGAGCTGCATCAAAACATGATCTACCTAACATCCATGTTAATAGTGTTTAAGAGGTGATACTTCAGATTGTCAAACTAGATGATCAATTTATAGTTTATGGCATCCAATACAAAAATTCCGGGTTCCCACTTCTTAGATGTGCAAATATTTTCTACCACATCTTGCTTTTGGACTGCTGTTTGTACAAAGGAAGCAGTTTGAAGATATCACATCATATTTGCATATTCATCTGAATATTTTATCCAGATAGATTATCTAGTAATGAAAAAGAATAATCTCTTACTGTGATAGCCACTCACTTACTCTTTTCACCATTAAACAATTAGAGGTCTTTTTAGGGAGTAATGTGGACAAACATAACCCTGCTTTATTAAGGCCCCCAAGCCTACCGCAGCAAAAACAACAATATCCTTTTTTATTTTTTTACATTGACAGCTGCTAGGAATTAGTTGTCTTTTTAAATTTTTAAATCAAAGTCTTATTCTGTAAAATGAAAAAAATAAAAGAATAAAATCCTTCAACAATTCTGGATTACAAAGAAACAATACAATCCTATATTTCTCAAAAGCCACCTCCCTCTTACATGTGTATTGTGGTCACAAAGGTCTTCCACACAGTATAAATACATTTCCACCCCAAAACCCTAGAATTAAGCAATGAATATTATCTGTGGCATGTATTGTCATATCAGCTATCTGATGAAAAAAAAAAAAATCTGGCATTGAAAATGTTCCTGAAATAGAATCATCCAACAAACATGCTCTCTCTTTTTCAGATGTAAATCAAGAATTATATCATGCCGGAATGCTGAATGCACTCTTCAGATACGAATAATTGCTCATTTCAAAACAAAGAATTCACAAAACGAAAGACAGAAATTGAGAGCATGAAATCAAGAGATAAGCCAACAAAGGGAAGACGGACACTTTAGTGCAGCTGGCAACCAAAGAAAAATGTCAATGAGAGAGGGTGGAGACATAAGATCGCATCATATGAAAATAATATGCATTGAGAATGACAGTGCTGATACATACCCATGTCTTTACCATCATTAAAAATAACAAGCCATGTTTTGCAAATTAGTATGCACTGACACAATAGTGTCAATCTGCCAAAATGATATTTTTAAACAAACAAGTAAAGCAAACCTGGCTAATGGAATATAACATCCTCGTGAATATTGAAATTAAACCCCTTGACAAAACAAGAAATGAAACAGATTATCTGATTTTGCAAAATAAATCTTACTTGAGTTACACTCTAAAAAATGATTCAAGGACCTGGTAAATGTAACAGTTATAGGTATGCATGCTCAATAAAAATTCTGAATATCATTACGATGAGTATTTGACTACATCAAAATTAATTAGTAAAACTCCAACAGGAATATTTGTGTGAAATAGACACATGTAAATTAAGTTTATTTACTTAAAATAAGTTATTATTTGACTCACACATTACATGGTTTAAATATTTGTAATAATAAGTGTATGTTTCACCAAAATTTTTGAGAATATATGAACAGATATCAGTTAGTTTTAGTAAGTGCAATTATTAAACAAGTCAAATCAATTTTATTGGAGATGTAACTAACAACTTAAAAACATCAAGTAAACAGAAACGAACCGATCTCGCCTTTTTAGGATTTTGGGGCGCTGGTCACTCAGTCTGGAGTTGAGTCACCATGCAGGTGGATGTTCGTCTCGTCTTGTTCGTTTGGCTGGATTTTGAATTTTTGGGGTAAGTCTTTAATGAAAATTGGTATGTGTAGTTTACTTTCACCATGGTGTAAGCCCAATTTACTTTATTCAAATGATTATGTACTCAAATAGTTACAGATATGGGCTTAATTAGTTTGGGCGGTTAAGCTAGCCATGTCAGGATGTGCTAGCTTCTTAATGCTACCAATCACGGTACATGCTTACATCACGTGACAAAATGGACGAATCGCGAGACATGTTTACGTCACGTAAATACATGCGTCACCGTTTGTACGATGGCTACCACATGAAAAGAAACATGGCGCCTGTCGTCTGATTAGAGGTAAGATCAGGCCTAAAAAATCCAGCTCGACCCGACCCAAATGTAATTATTGACATTTTGAGCACGAATCATCAACTGAACTGAACATCAAAGAGGTCAAAGAAAGGTGGCCCGCCTTGTTCGACGTGTCACTGGTGAGAAAAAATATCCGTTTAACGCACATGCACCTTGGCCAGCTTTTTAAATCTAAGTCTGCAATTTGGGCCCTGTCCCTTTTTGACTATTTCTGTTATTTTCAGGTCAACGCTAAGTTCCATCGAAGTCATTACCACTTTAAATCTTGAGGCCAAATTCATGTTCATGTTGGACTACTACACCCCTAAACTGCTTGCCATCTCCCAAGCCAAGAAAAGGTGCTTCTGGAAAGAGGCATCGTGCAGAGATGAATATTCTACTTCAGGTGTTTGAGTTTACTCCTCTGTTGAGACAATTATTTTTCCCACCTGTCTCACCACTCTTCTTTCTTCTTAACCTAATTTACTATCTCGGTACTCTTGTATTCAACACAAGATCATATGCTTTATGCATGAGGAGGAGAAGAAGAGAAGAGGAACGAGGAGAGTAGAACGAGAGAACAAAGGGAGGAGGAGAGGAACAAGGAGAATAGAGAGAGGGAGGATAGCTTCATGTAACCTGCATGAACTGATGAAGTCACTTGGATAAGACCCAAAATGTCTTCAAAGACATTGTCTGTTTAACTTTTCAGTCTTCCTTTTGAAAAAAAGGGCTGAATGTTATGTTCAATTGCAATGATTTACCAACTGCGTCACTGTTTTTTTTTTTTTCATTTTGGCAGTGTAGTCATATCTCTTATAATATTTTTAGTGAAAGGATCAAAATCTGTACTGAGAGTGACTACTGTATCTTGTCAGCTGTTTAAATAAATGTTCTCCTTAACAGAGTGAAATTCCCATTGAGAAGACTACAGAAGTTGTCATCAGATGTCTTGTTGATCACCTTGGAGAAGATGTGGGGGCCCTAATTAAGGAGTTTGAGGTGAGTGCAACTTAAAAAAAAATGGCTTTCACCGTTCTCTGTACAGTAATTTGTAAATCTGGAGGTCTTTCCATTTAGCAAACCCAATACAAAAATATTATTAATTCACTGTCAACCACTTTTATCCGCTGTGGCGGGTCGTGGAGGGCTGGAGCCTATCCCAGCTGACTGAGGGCGTGAGGTGGGGGAAAGTCTGGGCGTTACGCCAGTGCACCGGGGACACAAATATTATCTAAATCTAAAACAATTCCATATTGGCATGCTATTCAATTCAAATCTATTTTATTTACATGGTGCCACTTATCAACTGGTGTAATCTCAAGGCAGAGAGAGAGGGAGGGAGAGAGATTCAAACACATGCCCAGCGGAAGACAATAAATGCGATGTCCAATACACCGAGTGTGATGACCCATTTATTTTCACCCTAGCACAGGTTACTCACATTTCAGTCCACATATCTTCTCAGATAAGTTTTCATTTAAGTAGTGTTGGTTGAAATGCTACACTGACGTGTCACTTGTGGCTTACCTATATTCTTTTGGAAATCATAATACAAACTATTTACTTTATTATTTATGGTAATTTAAATGTTTATGAACCCTCCCCATACTGATATTAAACCACCTTATATCTATATTACATTTTCCCACACTCTGATGGACTGTTTAAAGTGTTTATAGAATGCACGGAAGTGTGCTGCGTTCTGTGAGTCTCTGATCTGAACGCAGCACACTTCGGATGCCGTCAGCCAATAGAATGCGCGTACGTTATCTTGACTGCCTGCACAAAATCTGCAATGAGGTGAAGCCGGGCATCTTGAAGCGCGAATGCAATGAGGGATTACTGTATATGCTAGATAAAATAATACAATTTACAACATAATATTTGTATAGCTGATTTATGTAGTTTGGCAATTTACTTTATTGTGGTGACAGTCTGCTTCCTCTAACCACTTTACTTTACAATGTCTACAGACTTCTGATGATTCGGCAATCAATGTGGAAGAAGAGCTGGCAGCAGATATGGTGTCTCTGTACCTTGTGTGAATTCAAAATGGACAAGTCAGAGATGTTGGTATTGTCATTGAGGGTTCCATCGTAAACCACCTCGGAGATCTCAGCAGAGCCTGCTGCTACTTGCTTGGGCTAACTTATGCCTTGGACCTTAAATACCCCAAAATTCTTAAGTACACTTTTGAGGTTTTTCAAAAGATGCATCTTGAAGTGGATGCTGAAAGCTTGTCAGCAAAGGTGCAAAGATTGAAAAACAATGTGATAATATAGTTGTCTGTTGGGTAGATGAGCGCATACAGTATAAGACTCAACCCCAACTGATGTTTTGTTTACACATTTACATTTTGCATTAATGTCCTTTATTTTCTTAATAATTAATGTGAGCCACGAGGCTTCAAATTTTAATTTATAGTTTAAGTTTTCACCAGAAGTGACTTAAATGCTGTGCTTCTAAAGGAGGAAGTAGTTAGTTTGTATAATCAGTTTGAAGTTCCTGCAGTTTTGAGAAATGTATGTTTTAAAAAGCACAAGAGTTGTATTGACACATTTAAACATGAAGCCACATATGCTGGAGCATGTTCCAAACTGTTATAGGCCTAGCTACCAGTCATCAATATGTTTAGTGTGAATGCTATATCTTGCAATAATACTTTTTTTTTTCTTTTTTTTTATGGCCATTTAGCAAGAGGCATTTTAGTTCAGAAGCATTTGATCTTTGGTATCCTGAATTCCCTGTCCTTTAACAGCTTCAAATGTGCTGCTGTAGATTATGGAAAAAATGTTTAGAAATAAAGCTTTCATGTTTTGTGAGCTATTGGTCATATTGGTTTATAGTACACAATATTTTCCATTAAAAATTAAAATAAAAAATCAGTCGATACAACACATTTTTTTAATAAGCCATTACCACATTTGCAATTATCTGCTACAAATGTTCAAATGTTTTCAATTATATTTACTCAGTTTGTTTGGCGCTTTCTACTCAGGTTTTCCATATGGTTAAAAAAGTATTTCAGCTGCATTTACTCAATATATGCGGTAATTGGACCAAATCAATTGATTCAGACATACTTGAAAATATTACTTAGATTCACTCATTACTCAGGTTTTGTTTTAACAGATTTGAGAGCTTTCATATCTGCTCAATATTTGTAAGTGTAAAAATATTTCACTGATTTAATTAAGTACCATGCAGTATTATTTTTTTGAGTGTACAAATTCAGATTAGCACATCACAATGTCAAGGATATTACTATCTTCACCTATTTCTCTTTCCTTCATTTTTTCTTTCCCGTTCTTTGTCACACATACTCACATTGCCATGTGGTTACTATTAAAGTGTCAAAATGCCTTTATCTAGAAGAGAAAATGGTACATTCACATCAAAACACCACTTTGATCAGTTTCTATTTGGCTTTGAAGAAAGTTAGCTTCTGGTGTCACCCAATTATGTGTCAAGGTAGAAGAAATCAGAGTGGTAGATTATTATATGTTGTCTTACACTGTATGTCTTTCCTCTGCCGTACCCTGAATGATTTCACCTGTATCTTGCTATCAGCTGTGACTTATTATTCTCCGATGACAGTGTGTTTCTTGAGTTTAGTTACCATTGACATGTTTGTATCATTTCATTCAGGAGTGAGGGTGGCATGGTGACGCAGTGGGTAGCGCTGTGGCTGCACTGCAAGGCGGTTCCAGGTTCGAGTAACGCTCTGTGGGGAGTTTGCATGTTCTCGCCGTGTCTGCGTGGGTTCTCTCCATGTTCCCCGGCTTCATCCCACTTCCAAAAGTGTGCGCTTCAGATTAATTGGCCGTTCCAAATTTCCCATAGTATGTGAGTGTGAGCGTACATGGTTGTCTGTTTTTGTGTGGCGCAATGGTATCGTGCAGGGAGTTTGCCCCGCCTCACGCCCTAAGACAGCTGGGATAGGCTCCAGTTCCAGAACTTTCAGTGTATAGCTCTGATCCAGGTTATTACCACACATTGGCACCGTGGCCTGATTACGAACTACACACGTTACCTTTCGTAACTCATGCTTTTCTATTATCTCTTACTTTGTTTGTACGGACAAAAAAACTATTTTCTTCATCATTTATTTTCCTCTTTTCTCCGTCACCTGTTAGTAGTAAGTAGAAGTACCACTGTATGTATTTAAACATAATGCAAAAATATAAAAGGCAGAACTGCACGGTGACATGACATAATACGAGTCATCATACCAATTCCAGTGCAAGTTCCCCCCATCCCCCTCCATTCATCCACTGGTTCCTGGCCTGGAAGATTCACCCTTCCCTCCTCCTGAGAATTTCATTGTAGCCCCTGATGGCATGGGCACGTAGGAGGTCCTAAGTCTCTCTGCCACTGAAGGAGCTCCTGATGGGAAAATATGGTGCACTGGGGGTGGCTAGGGTTCTCATGGATAGCTCTGAATATGCCCGCGGTGCACTGGCGTCGCAACCAGAGTATCTCCTACCTCACACCCTAAGCCAGCGGGGATAGGCTCCAGCTCCCTGCAATCTGCTACAGCGAATAAAAGTGGCTGGATGATGAATGAATGATTTAATGTTTTAAAATGATTGGTCACTAAAAGGAATTCACTCTGAATATTAAGATTAAAAAAATTATATGGATTCTGGTTAGATAGACAAGATCACTTGTTGACACCAGTCTCAATAACATTCTTGGTGCTACTAGTAAAGTGTGTTTGCATTGGCAAAATCATTATCAATTTAAAATGAAAGGCATATAAAAGTAAATCTATTTAAATATAGTGACACGTGATCTCGTTTTATTTGTAATGAAAGTTTGAGGTTTTTCATGATTTTTCTCAATGTCAGACAAACTCACTACTTTACAGAGAGCTTTTACTACTGTGAGACCATTCCATCGGTGTGGGTGAGTAAATGAATAAACAACCAGATTTGATTGTGCTGTTCACAGGGGAGGATGCATATACATGATGCATGCAAGAAGCATGGGGGAGGAAGAAAGGAACAAGTAGGAAAGAGACAGGCATGGCCTCTGGGCTCACAAGCCTCTCTTGTGGAATTCATTTACAATCACAGCATGAAAGGGATAAAAAGCTGAGAGTATGAGAGCAATTGTGTGTGAGAGACCAAACAAAATGGGTTATTGATTAACTGTAAATGAGTTGGAGCGACTCGAAAAAACTGTACTTGCTTTAAAGTGCAAGCTGAGATTTTCTTACTTGTTACCAACAGTTTCTATGAAAGCTCATAAAAATTGAGCTGAACTTTATCATCTGTTATGAAATCAGTTTACATATTTACTCTTATGGATGTCATATGGATTTTCTGCATTTCAAGTTCCCTATGGAAATTATTTTTATAGCTTATGACAACAACAAAGAACCTCGTTTTGATTTTGTTATTTAGGCTCTCATAGTGTTTAAGTCAGTGGATTTCCATGCTGACAACTCCACTTTGTATGCCGAAGGTTGTGTCTCTGTTCTATAACTTAATGAATATTTACCACTTTTATTATAAAATTTAAACCTTTCTGTGTGTTTTCTCATGAATAATCCTTTGTGAAAAGCATGAGTATTTTCATGTAATGTATTACAGGTGAGGGTGGCACGGTGGTAGCAAGGCAGTTCAAAGTCCCGCTCTGTGCGGCGTTTGCATGTTCTCCCCATATATGCGTGGGTTCTCTCCGGGATCTCCGGCTTCCTCCCACCTCCGGAAACATGCACATAAGGGTAATTGCCCGGTCCCAAACTGACCATACGAATGAGTGTGTATGTGTGTGCATGTTTGTATGTGGCTTTGTGGTGCACTGGCGTCACGCCCGGAGTTTCCCCACCAAATGCCCTAGGACAAGCTGGGATATGCTCCATCTTCCCGTGACCTATGCAAGCGGATGAAGCAGGCTGAGAAAATGAATGAATGAATGAATTACAGGTGAGACTTCAAGAACGTTGAGACTCATTATGTTGCCTTCTGAGTCCTGTGTTAACATTACTGTCAGAGTTTTGGCCTTGGGGAGACAGCAGGTTGTTTACCACCAATGGCTTAAATATCACAATGAATATGTGTACTACGAAGAATGTTTCGTATTGAATATTTGGGCATAGCTGTTTCTTCAGCAGACTGGGAAAACAACATCGCTTATGCTTGCTCTGGAGGGTTCAGTTGGGTTTCTCTGTCTGTTAAAGCGCTTTCAAATGTCTGCTGTCATGATTAAGCGCTATATAAATAAAACTCGATTGACTTGATTGAAATCAAATGTTTAATGCAGCAGATTTGTGATAATTATTTTGAAGGAAAGATTTTGGAATCTAGACTTCAATTGGAGAGATTGTGTGCTCTGAAGTCATTGTCTGTGAGCAGCATCAAGATAGACCCCACTTCGAGTTCAGATATTTGTGGTAATGGTGGCAGATAACTCTTTTGAGACTGACAAGGTTTAACTTCCAAAACTGGATTTTCCTGTCAATGAAATCCAGTTGTACATGAGAAAACCCTATTTTAAATTTCAATGAAATGTCAATGAGGCAGTCTAAAAGCACTCCCTCATTTGCCAAAATAATCCAAAAATTTATTTGGGCAAATTTTTCATAAAAATAAAGGACAATTATATTAAAAAAAAAAAAAAAAAAGGTGGGCAATGAAAGTCTCGAGTGAGTATTGATCGAGTGAGCTAAAAAAAAAGAAAAAAAATCTCCTAACATGTTTATTACCTCCAAACAGTGACGTGCGGTGACGGCCTCACCTGCCATCATGAAAGAAAAAAAGAAAATAATGGAAGAAATAAATTAATTGGTTATGTTTATACAGTGATGCATATTATAAAGTTATTTTCTATTTAACATCACCAATTTTAGGTTATTTTCACTCAAAATCTCTGAATTTTCACATTTACCGCTGAAATACGGAGAAGAGACCTGCAGTGAGGCACCAACCAGTCGAGCCTCACCACGTATTGTGCAATGGCTTGACTAGCTGTGCTGGCATGCTATACAGTGAGACCGTAATGCTATCTCTCTGTATATCTCTCAAGCACGTTTGCTCTATGAAGTAAATTTCAATTATTTAGATAATATATATAATGTACAGTGTTTTTTTGTCAACAACTGCATGTAACGTCTTTGAGTTTAGCGGTACTGAAACCACTGGAAAAAGGCACTAAGTGATCCGCAGTTCTCGTGCCTCATCATGGTAGGGGGCACTGTTGATCCCAGAGATTTGTGTAACACCCGTTCAGAAGTTAGTGAGTTAAAATCTGAGAACTTACTGGATGTTGGGCCAATGCGGAGGTTCGACTACTGGAGCAGGAGGTATAATAAATGAGACAACTCAGTCAGTTTGGGTAGATGACATGTATTAAAACTTTATAAACTTAGTCGGTCATCTATGCCAATAATTCAGAACAACATACAAAATCAAATTTCATAATAAAAGAAAATGGGCCCGAAAATCAATAAAATAATAAACAAAACACACATACACATACCCCGGGGTTCTGTATCTTTCTTTCAGGAATTGAACTCCAAAGTCTTTGTCCATCCAAAGAAAATTGATAACTCCTTAGATCAATCAGTTCCGAATCAGATCCTGGTACAGTGGCTCGCCATCTTTGGATTGGACACTACGTTGAATCTGGAATCCGAAATGGCGACGGTGTGGTGCCAGCATCAATCAACAGTCTCCGTAGATTCCCGTGATGGAAAACAGTTCAGAAAACAGTTCAGAAAAATCCAAGTCTTGATAAGCCCACAAAACTTTCTCTTTCCCTTCAATATTCTGATGTGGTGCACGGGAACATCTTTTTCTCTATTTTCTTTCTTTCTTATCCCTCTCTCCACCGTCTCTCTCCTCACTCTCTTGCGCTGTCTCTCCTATCCTTTCTGTCTCTCCTATCCTTTCGCGCACTCTCCCGGCGGAAGTCACCTGTGCCGCTTTCGCGGGCCTTTTTCAAAATTAAAGTCATCGACTTCCTTTTTCACAATAATATTGCTAAACGCAATTCTAATGCATGTCTAAATTGAAATACTACTTTTAGTAATAAATTACCGCTTAGTACAGTAACCCTTTATACTGACAGGGTTACATTTGGCCAAGGATTCCTCTTCCTTGGCCGTAGAATAAGTGACAGCAGATTACAAGCCATTTATTTGTTTTCCGCTCGCCTTGCCTTACTACAAAATGGAGAATTACATATCTAAACTCCATTTTTTTATGCCGCTTTTTTTCAGAAGGAGCGGCACATGGACTTCATTTATAAGTTAACGTAACATAAACAAACATGTAGGTAACAACATAATGTTACAGTTTGGATGTGTAAATAATTCAGCTATGATACTTTAAAACTGACCCACTCACTGTTGTTTATTAAATAGTGAATAAGCTACACTGTAGGTTCATGTGTTTCTAAATCTAATAACGATGAAATCAGTGCCTCACCAGCCATGAACTTCACCGCACGTCACTGCATTCAAACATTTGTAGTGGCCCTAATTTGTGTATGAAAATATTGATATTATTTAGTTAATTCAAGGGTGATACAATAGCAAAGTAAGTTGAGAAGAAGTATACTTTATTAATCCCCGCAAGGGGAAATTACATAGTCACTCAGGTATATAGATTTTTGTGTTAGTTTAACAATCAGTGTATACATGCCCTGAACACAGCACGCAAAGGGGTCTGTAAGCATGCAGTTAGTACACAACATTAAACTACACACATCGGGAGGCAGAGTGACGGGCAGCAGCTCCCAGAACGCGCCCCAATTGAGCAGCTTGTAGGGGGGACGGCGCCTTGCTCAAGGGCTGGGAGGTGAACTTACACCTCCCACCGTCAGCTCACACTCCGGTGATATCCTGGCGGGAGCGGGATTCGATCTACCGATGGCTGGGGCGATTGGTCTGCAAGTCATTTGCTCTACCACTGAACCACTGCCGCCCACTGAGTGTGTATGTGCTCCCCATGTCTGCGTGAGTTCTCTCCAGGTTCCCCAGCTTCCTCTAATCTCCAAAAATATGCAATTTAGGTGAATTGGTCAATTAAAAATTGTCTGTAGGTGTGAGTATGGCAGTGCGTTTTTATTTGTCATTTATGTGGCTCTTCGATGAGTTGGCACCCCATCCAGGGTGTACCCTGCCTTTCACTCGCAGCCAGCTGGGATAGGCTCCAGCAGATGGATGGATGGATAGATGGATGTATGGATAGATAATTCAATTAGATGAAATTGCTATCTGGAAAACTCTTGATTCTTTTTGAAATACCACCTGTATAACATTCAGAATAATCTATTCTAATCTATATTTCCAAAAAATAATCAAGCTGATGAGGTAACAATTGAGTTATGCTACTAAGCATTAAATAAATCTATTAGATGTGCTTATTTTCAAATTACCACAATCTATTTGTTTATTCCATATTTTACAGAGCAACCCAACTTTTTTTTAAAATTAGGCTGTGATTTTTAATCTTTTCCATGATAAAACTGACCAGATATAAAATAAAAAGGACAGTTAAACACCACTGCCAAAAGAATAGATCATGGAGCGCAAATTGACTAATTTAAGTTCAGCTGTCATTAATCACTCATTTTCAGTGATCCGCTGCTGCATGCTTTCTGAATAAGTGCTGACTGAATCCATCAGTGGAACAAAAAAGATACTATTTGAAAGTTTAAAGGCTTTCAAATTCTTGAAATGATACTCATGGATATTCATCACATTTAGGTCATACAGTCACACTGAATGCCCTTCAGAATGGCACCATAAATTATTTGTTCATTTTCTGACTGATTGGAGATGAAAGCAATAGAAATCAATTAAGACGGACAGAGTGACCAAGTGACTACTGATGCACAGTTGCAAGACAAGGACAGTGAACAGTCAGTAACTAACATCAGAGATGAATAAGATATGGAATTTCTGGTGTGACACAAGAACTATAATACCAAACAATGACCAATAATAATTTATACAACTACAACAACTATGACTAGGACTACATGATGATAAATATAATAATAATAATAATAATAATAATAATCAAAACAATCAAGACATTATCAGGCCATACTGTGAGACTTCAGCTTCCACAATTAACTGATTTTTTTAGGCTGACGTGGAGGACAAAAATGGAAACTCACATGTCAACATTTACATGACATCTACATAATGTCATGTGAAAACAAAGGTTAACGTCATATGACCAAAACTCTCAGATGATAGAAAGATTTAAGGGTATTCAGAAAATATATTTTCCATGGATGGGCTTTAAATGTCTGTGTATTGTCTGAAAATGGTGAGTGTCGCCCAGGTGGTTCACATCTCATCTTCTCCTGTCTGCATCTTAAAGAGTTGCCCAGCAGGGCAGCGATCCCCCAATGTTGTCTGATGTGTGTGTGTGTTTATGTAAATATTTTCGTTTGTTGGAAAGATCTAACAGGTACTGTGGACACTCTGAAAGTTATGTTCAACAAGGCTGCAGAAATATTCATGGATTTATCTAAAAATATCATCACCATTTCCCTAACTCAAGGGCTCCCACTGCAAAATTGTATAGAAATATGTTCATTCTACAAAAAAATAAATAAAAAATAAATATATATATATATTTTTAAAAAAAAATGTCCCTCTCACCCTTGTGGGGTGGTGTCTGTGTGTCATCCTCAAGCTCGGGTCCTCTACCAGAGGCCTGGGAGTCTGAGGGTTCTGCGCAGTATCTTAGCTGTTCCTAGGACTGCGCTCTTCTGGACTGAGGCTTCAGATGTTGTTCCAGGAATCTGCTGGAGCCACTCTTCCAGTTTGGGGGTCACTGCCCCAAGTGCTCCTACTACCACGGGGACCACATTAACCTTAACCTTCCACATCTGTTCCAGCTGTTCTTTCAACCCTTGATATTTCTCAATCTTTTCGTGTTCCTTCTTCCTGATGTTGGCATCAGCTGGAATCGCCACATCTATCACCACTGCTCTCTTCTGCTCTTTGTCCATCACCACAATGTCCGGTTTGTTAGCCAGTAGCTGTTTGTCGGTCTGGAAGCTGAAGTCCCACAGGAAAAATAAAAATACAAATAAAAATAAATATATACATATATATATATATATATATATATATATAGAGAGAGAGAGAGAGAGAGAGAGAGAGAGAGAGAGAGAGAGATTAAAATATAGCCTCCTTGGTCCAAACAGGTCTGGCCGACTTGTGGCTTGTTCATGAAAATGTACATCTATTAATCTTTTACTGTCAATACTGACCTTAAAAGGTGGAATAAAGCACACTCGAAAGAATCAAGAATGTCTGTTCACATTACAAATGCATAGAGTTACATGGAGACACTCCTTGAAAGTCACTACAGTGTTCATGAAAAGATATGACGCATGAAATAATTGAATGAGCGAAGTATTGTGGTGGCTGCCTCCATATTAGTGAAGCTGTGGCTGACCCTTTCCAATCACCGTGACCTCTTTCTGCAAAAGTGTCAACTCGGTATAATAGAATGTTGCACACAACAAATTACAAATGTTATTATCTTTGAAATGAAGCAAGCGAAACTGTACAATAGCCACTCAGGCAAGACATGGACACTCAGAGTGACTGTTGGTGTGTGCATTACATCTGTCAGTGACAAGATGAGAAGTCTTTTCTCGTGAACTGTTTGCAGTGGCGTCATTAAATGAAAAATCCAACATAAAATGTAAAGTACAGACCTGTGACAGTGTAGACCTTGTGCTCAGTGTGTTTTCTGCCATATCAACAGAAAAAAGACAATATCGCCGATTATGTTCAACCACAGCGGTTCAATAACATGTGCTTAATATGTTAAATTACCATTATACTACATTATTGATTTCTTGCTAATTAAATTGTTTGCTATTATGTTGTTTTATTGTACTAAATGGATGCTGATAAGGAATTTGGATGCAGGTAGTGACTGCCTAACGCTTATAAAAATGGATAGCTAATATCATAAAATACAGGAAAAAACTATTAAGTCAGTGGAACAATTGATTAAAATTTGATACCCAATAAATTGGGTTTGTTCACCTAAAATTGTGTGATTCATTGAGGTTTAACTTCACTCTCAATGCATTGAACACTCTTCAACTTTTGTGTTTGACCATGTGAGATCTTGTGCATCTTGTCCAGATCCACTTCCAGGTACAGAAATGTGTCACCAGGTTCATCTCTAAATGAAAATTTGAATAACATACAGAGAACCATTATCATGAAGGAAACTATGTGTGACATCACCTTGATTTACATTACATTTTCCTGTTGTGCGAATACAGGATGTGATATTTCAGACCTTTATCAAAGAAATCCAAAGCTGTGTTGATTTGTCAATGTCTGGTAACCGCGCAACAACTTGATCGTTATGCTGCTTTAAACATCAGTTAATTCTGTGTATTTTTATTAAAGGAGTCCTATTATGAAAAACACATTTTTTCAGGTCTCTACATATAGATTGTGGTCCTTCCTAACCCGACCCTAGAATCTGGAAAACAAAAGCTTCCTGCATCAATAGATATTTGGAATCGTTTAGGTTAATGGCTGGACATAATCAAAAATGATCACATTGACCACAGTGCCGAACCTTACATCATCTTCGGAGAGATTGATAGAGTAAATTGACCTATCCTGAGTCTTATTTGATTGTCCACACGGATATGGTCTTGGTCATCCCTTGGGGGGGGGGGGGTTCGTTCAGGCTATGGTAGCAGTGTGTGGTCACAACCTGGCTTTCCACTGCACACTGAAAGTTCCTCACAAATTGTTGAAGTCAGGTAGCATTTGGTTAACTAGCTAACCCCACTCCAGTCAGGTGTGTGTGTGTGTGGGGGGGGGGTATCATGTGTGGCAATGACCTGGTTCAGAACTATACACTGAAAATTGCTCACAAGCTGTTGAAGTTAGCTAGCATTTGGCTAACAATTTACCTCCGCTTCAGTCATGTATGAGTTTGTCCGCAAAAAGGCATATCCTTATCCTCATGGTGAACACAGCTGCATGCATCTACACCACTCATAAACAAACAGCCTCAGCCGTTATTTAAAGCCTAACAGATATTTACTGTCACCAGTCAAGGGCTACGTTCAACTGACGTAAACCCTAGATGTGAAATAATCCAGGCAGAAATCAAGAAGTTAAATCCCCATCACTCATTCCCAGCCTTGTGAGAGACAAAGGCTGGATACGTTCACACACACACACACACACACACACACACACACACACACACACACACACACACACACACACACACACACACACACACACACACACACACCTTCCCCTGCTCAAGCTGAGAAGTTGAGCCATGCATTTTCCACTGCTTATCCGTAGTCGGGTCGCGGGGGCAGCAGCTTCAACAGGGAGCCCCAAACTTCCCTTTCCCCGGCCACATGCACCAGCTCTGACTGGGGGATCCCAAGGCGTTCCCAGGTCAGTGTTGAGATATAGTCCCTTTACCTGGTCCTGGGTCTGGGTCTGCTCCGAGGTCTCTTCCCAGCTGGACATGCCAGGAACACCTCCCTAGGGAGGTGCCTCAGACGCATCCACTCCAGATGCCCAAACCAACTCAACTGACTCCTTTCCATGCGAAGGAGCAACGACTCTACTCTGAGCCCCTCGCGAACAGCAGTGTTTCTCACCCTTGGGAGACACAAGCTATCCGCCTGAGAAAGCCCATTTCAGCCGCTTGCATCCACAATCTCATTCTTTCGGTCATGACCCATCGCTCATAACCATAGGTGAGGGTAGGAACGAAGATTGAACGGTAGATGGAGAGCTTTGCCTCTCGGCTTAGCTCCCTCTTTGTGGCAACAGTGCGGTAAAGCGACTGCAATACCGCTCTTGCTGCCCCAATTCTCAGTCCAATCTCACATTCCATTGTTCCCTCACTTGTGAACAGGACCGCAAGATACTTAAACTCCATCACTTGTGGAAGGACCTGCTTCACTCAAAAAAGGCAGTCCACCGCCCTTCTGCTAATGACCATGGCCTCAGATTTGGAGGTGCTGATCCGCATCCCCGCCGCTTCACACTCGGCTGCAAACCAGACCAGTGAGTGCTGCAGGTCAGAGGCCGATGATGCAAACAGGACCACATCATCTGCAAGAGAGAGCGATGCAATCCTCAGCCCACCAAACTGTAAACTCTCTTAACCACGATTATGCCTCGATATCCTGTCCATGAAAATCACAAACAGTATTGGTGAAAAAAGCGCAGCCCTGGAGGCCAAAAGCCACTCGGAACAAGTCCAACTTACTGCCAAGAACCCTAACGCAGCTCTTACTTGGGTCGTAAAGGGATTGGATGGCACTGAGGAGAGGCCCACTCACCCCATACTCCCGCAGTACCTCCCACAGTGTAACCCCGGGGACCCAATCGTACGCCTTCTTCAAGTCCACAAAACACATGTAGAGTGGATGAGCATACTCCCTGCGAGAGTGAAAAGCTGGTCAATTGATCCGCAACCAGGACAGAACCCACATTGTTCCTCCTCTATCGGAGGTTTCACAATGGGCTGGACCCTACTTTCCAGCACCTTGGTGTAACCTGCCCCGGGAGGCTGAGGAATGTGATGCCCCTGTAGTTGGCACACACCCTCTGGTCCCCCTTTTCAAAAATACTCTTTCACCACTGTCCCAGACTTCCATGCAATGTTAAAGAGGTGTGTCATCCATGACAGCCCCTAAACAACCAGAACCTTCAGCATTTCCGGACGCACCTCATCAATACCCGGGACTTTGCCACCGTGAAGTAGTTTAACTACCTTGGTGACTTTGCCCAGAGAGATTGATTTGAATCCCCCATCATCCTCCAGCTCTGCCTCTGCAACAGAGGATGGGTCAGTTGGGGTACTTGGATTCAGGAGTTCTCCAAATTTTTCCTTCCACTGACCGACAACCTTATCAGTCGAGGTCAACAGTGTCCCATCCGAGCTGGAGCGTGTATTGGAGGTGAAACATTACCAGTTGGATCTGGTGGGGCTTATCTCCACACACAGCCTCGGTTCTGGATCCAAACTCCTAGATGGGGGTTGGACCTTGCTTTACTCTGGAGCTGCGTTAGGAGTGAAGCGCAAGACAGGTGTGAGGATATCTCTTGATCGTGTATATATATATATATATATATATATATATATATATATATATATACACACGATCAAGAGATATCCTCACACCTGTCTTATATATATACACCTGTGTATATATATATATATATATATATATATATATATATATATATATATATATATACATATATATATATATATATATATATATATATACACACACACACACATACATACATACATATATGTATGGTTGTGGTTTAGAATCCCGGTCGGGACAAACACTATCCAGTCAACTTCCAACTTACAGAAATGGGCGTGGTCTGGAATGCAGGAGGGCGTGGTTTCGAAGCCCAGACATGGCGGACACTATCCAGTGAGGGTCCTTAGGCAAGACCCTTAATGCTATACCAGCCTACCTCAAACATGAGTGAACAATAAAGAAAGAGTCATACCGGCTCGGACGTCGCCCGGGTTAACAAGGTCCGCATCAGATGCTAGGGAATCAGGGCAATCTGATGAGAAATGGGCTACTGGAACATGACACACATGGACAAGGGCGGAGGATGGGGTTGTTGGAATGCTTCTACATGAGTAATCCCAGAGAGAAATAATATATGGGGCGGATGTAGGACCAATGGATCCTTCGAAACTCACAATGAAGGGGAGCCAAGCACCAGCTACTGGTGGATAGAGCAGTACACAGAGACTGTAAGAATAGGCAAACCAACTAGTGTACCACCTGGATAGATTACCAGAAAGCCTACGATTCAATGCCACACACGTGGATACTGGAATGTCTGGAACTGTGTAAGATCAACAGGACACTAAGAGCCTTCATCAAGAACTCAATGGGGAAGTGGAAGACAACCCTGGAGACTAACTCCAAGCCAATTGCCCAAGTTAACATCAAGTGCGGCATATACCAAGGGGATGCACTATCACCACTGCTGTTCTGCATAGGCCTGAGCCCCCTCAGTCACATCATCACAAAGAGTGGCTACGGATACCAATTCCGAAGCGGGACAACAATCAGCCATCTCCTCTACATGGATGACATCAAGCTGTATGCCAGGAATGAGCGAGAAATTGACTCACTGATCCACACCACCAGGATCTACAGCGACGACATAGGGATGTCATTCGGATTAGACAAATGTGGCCGGATGGTATCAAGAAGAGGCAAGATGATCAGAACTGAAGGGGTCAACCTACCAGGGGGCAGGATAGAAGACATCAAGGACAGCTACAAATACCTTGGAATCCCACAGGCTAATGGCAACCATGAGGAGGCCGCAAGGAAGTCATCCACAGCCAAATACCTCCAGAGAGTAAGGCAAGTCCTGAGAAGTCAGCTGAATGGCAAGAACAAGGTCCGAGCCATCAACATGTATGCACTGCCGGTCATCAGATACCCCGCTGGGATCATAAACTGGCCAAAGGAGGAGATAGAAGCCACAGATATCAAGACTAGAAAGCTCCTCACCATGCATGGAGGGTTTCACCCCAAGTCCAGCATCCTGAGGCTGTACACTAAGCGGAAAGAGGGAGGCCGAGGACTAGTGAGCATCAGGGCCACTGTCCAGGATGAGACATCAAAAATCCAAGAGTACATCAGGAAGATGGCCCCAACAGATGAACTGCTCAGTGAATGCCTTAGACAGCAGAAACCTGAGGAGGAAGAGGAGGAGGAGGAGGAGACAACATGGAGGGACAAGCCCCTACACGGCATGTACCACCGTCAGATAGAGGAAGTGGCTGATATCAAGAAGACCTACCAATGGCTGAATAAAGCTGGACTGACAGACAGCACAGAGGCACTGATCATGGCAGCACAAGAACAGGCCCTAAGTACAAAGGCAATAGAGGCCAATATCTACCACAGTAGATCTGACCCAAGGTGCAGGCTATGTAAAGAAGCCCCAGAGTCAGTCCAGCATGTGGTAGCAGGGTGTAAGATGCTCGCCAGCTCAGCATACATGGAAAGGCACAACCGAGTAGCTGTGATAGTGTACAGGAACATCTGTACCCGGTATGGACTAGAAGTACCCAAATCCCAATGGGACATACCACCGAAGGTAGTTGAGAACGGCAAGGCTAAGATCCTGTGGGACTTCAGCTTCCAGACCGACAAACAGCTACTGGCTAACAAACCGGACATTGTGGTGATGGACAAAGAGCAGAAGAGAGCAGTGGTGATAGATGTGGCGATTCCAGCTGATGCCAACATCAGGAAGAAGGAACACGAAAAGATTGAGAAATATCAAGGGTTGAAAGAACAGCTGGAACAGATGTGGAAGGTTAAGGTTAATGTGGTCCCCGTGGTAGTAGGAGCACTTGGGGCAGTGACCCCCAAACTGGAAGAGTGGCTCCAGCAGATTCCTGGAACAACATCTGAAGCCTCAGTCCAGAAGAGCGCAGTCCTAGGAACAGCTAAGATACTGCGCAGAACCCTCAGACTCCCAGGCCTCTGGTAGAGGACCCGAGCTTGAGGATGACACACAGATACCACCCCACAAGGGTGAGAGGGACATTTTTATATATATATATATATATATATATATATATATATATATATATATATATATATATATATATATATATATATATATATATATATACTGTATATGTAGCCAGGTCAAATAGGAAATGCGTTTATAATAAAGCGGTTACAGAATTCTTCATAGTGCCTGGTGTTGCGCTGTTGGTTGGCCAGTAGGAGTCGCAATTTTAGTTGCGTCCTCAGGACGTTTACCTGGGCTGACGTCTGTTCACATGGGATGTTGGTGGCGTGCTACAGTTGCACACTCACTTCGTGGATGAGAGAGACAGGTGGTTATCTCCGGGTTTTAGGACAAACGCTGAAGTGACCACGTTGTGGATAAAATTACTTAATTGGCGTAAGTAATCTTACGTTTGGTTATCAGTTTTGGCATTATGTTATGTACATTCTAATCACACAACAGTCTATCATTACAGCTCTCCACAATCTCCAAGAGGTAGAGGGAATAAATAAATAGGATTAAACAGTTGAATTTACCATTCCAACTGGTTTAAAAGTGGCTAAGTATTCAATAAACAAACCTCCTCGTGATGTATCCTGGTGTGTCCTTGACTTTTAAGGCACATTTTATTGTATAAATGCCTTCTTGAACTCTTCACAAAACTGATCACCACTACAACCCCCACAGTTAAGAATAGCCATAACAATGTAAAGAACGTGAACTGCAAAAGATATGTTGAGTCTGGCAAAAGAAGACTGTTTTTGAGTTTAATTTTCACATAAAATTGTTCATAAAAGTTTGCAGTCGTCTGTTAGAGTCAAGTGCATCGGCATTGGCCAAACAAATTAAAAACATTAGCAGGACGATCGTGTCATGTTTTTTTCACAGCAGTGACGTATGGGGGACAAAATTAAAATGAAATCTGTTTTCTGTAAACATTGATAAGCCTTCAAACTGTTCATGTAGTCTGTTATTTTCATGCAAATAAAACATTAAGCTTTGATAATGTGTTTACCCCCAATAGTGTCATAATTTGTCAAGGTGGGTGGCTTTTCACAAGCGTGATGAGGAATTCCATCAATTGTTTAGGAGTCTTTTCTCATAGGAAAATTGACAGGAGTGGAGCAGATAATACAAAAACAGGTTGCGTGGGGGGGTTGCTGGGCGATTAATTACAGGCGGGAAATTATTCTATGCTGTCAACCCTGAGGTCTTCCTACACATGAGGAAATAATAATGTATTAGCATCATTACCTGTTCCCGTAGCACATCATTTCATCTGGGGAACTCTACTTGATGTGTGGAGAAAAAAAAAAAAAACATGTCTAAATGGGTCCTCCTGCTATACAGTGGTGACATGTCCGAGGTGTACCAACCTATTACACATAGCCAGCCACTGTAGGCTCCAGCAGATATGTGACCTACAGAGTAGTTAAATGGCTGAAGAGACATTTACAATCACAAATTATGTTATCACAAATTATGTCTTTTTTGTTTTTTTCTTGCCTTGCCTGAAATAAATGAATAACTAACTATCTTATCCTTTTCGGTTACGAGTCATTTTCA
The DNA here is from genome assembly GCF_040054535.1 of Antennarius striatus. Taxonomy (NCBI): domain Eukaryota; kingdom Metazoa; phylum Chordata; class Actinopteri; order Lophiiformes; family Antennariidae; genus Antennarius; species Antennarius striatus. The sequence goes on along the minus strand of NC_090783.1, from coordinate 7,809,346 downwards.
TAGATTTTAAATGGACACAACAGAACAGCTGGTGTGTATTGGATTATGATTACCTGGTCGTCATATATACTGTATGTATATCTCAAAGTCAAAGTCAGCTTTATTGTCAAGTGTACTATATATGCACGACATACAGCACAGATTAAATTGCAGTCCTCTCTGACCCATGGTAAAAAGGCAGTACAACAGGCAGTACATAAGACAATACAATGTGTATGTATATGTAAATATATATATATATATATATATATATATATATATATATATATATATATATATATATATATACATCCATTGGTCCCACATCCGCCCCATATATCCCCTCTCTCTGGGATTACTTGTGTAGTAGCATTCCAACAACTCCGTATTCTCTGCCCTTGTCCATGTGTGTCTTGTTCCAGTAGCCCATTTGTCATCAGATCGCCCTGGTTCCCTAGCATCTGACGCGGACCTTGTTAACCCGGGCGACGTCCGAGCCGGTATGACTCTGTCATTATTGTGTTCACTCATATTTTTGAGGTAGGCTTGTATAGCATTAAGGGTCTTGCCTAAGGACCCTCACTGGATAGTGCCCGCTATGTCTGGGCTTCGAAACTACGCCCACGCCCTCCTGCATTCCAGACCACGCCATCCTGCATTCCAGACCACGCCCCTTTCTGCATTTGTGTACGTTGACTGGATAGCGTTTTCCCCAATTGGACATATCACCAAAGGTGGTTGAGAACGGCAAGGCTAAGATCCTGTGGGACTTCAACTTCCAGACCGACAAACAGCTACTGGCTAACAAACCGGACATAGTGGTGATGGACAAAGAGCAGAAGAGAGCAGTGGTGATAGATGTGGCGATTCCAGCTGATGCCAACATCAGGAAGAAGGAACATGAAAAGATTGAGAAATATCAAGGGTTGAAAGAACAGCTGGAACAGATGTGGAAGGTTAAGGTTAATGTGGTCCCCGTGGTAGTAGTAGCACTTGGGGCAGTGACCCCCAAACTGGAAGAGTGGCTCCAGCAGATTCCTGGAACAACATCTGAAGCCTCAGTCCAGAAGAGCGCAGTCCTAGGAACAGCTAAGATACTGCGCAGAACCCTCAGACTCCCAGGCCTCTGGTAGAGGGCCCGAGCTTGAGGATGACACACAGATACCACCCTGAAAGGGTGAGAGGGACATTTTTAAAGAAAATACATTTCTAATTGTCCCATGATAGAAATCTGCACAGTCACCATTCCTAATGCCAAGTGTGAATAGCTGCGTAGACTTTGTGGACATCACTGGTGCAGAAAGCAGCATGAATCTTAAAGATATGTTTGACTGTGTTAGGTATCTTCTTGTCCATCTATTTGGATTAATCATAATAAAGAAGAAAAACAATTGATGATATACAGTCTTCTACGTGCTTCCTGAAACTTTGGACTTGTTCAAGATTCCAATAAATTAAAATCACAAATCTGATCAGACTTCTTGTAGTCTGTGACTCAGCGCTGGCTCAGTCTGAAGGAGAAATTTGATTACACATAGCACCATCATCCTGGCCTTCATTTAAATGTCATCATGTACTTTCATGGGCGAAGATCAAACATTTCACCTTTGCTGATTGATGGCAAGTAGTTGGGTGAGTGGAATTGCTGTCCTCACCTCAGTTATAAAATATGCCACCTCAGCAGATAGTAATTGCTCTGTGCTCTAAGGTTCATCAAAGCATTAAGTTATTGGCTTGATTAAAGTTATTAGTTCACAGAGGAGAAACTGAGCTGTGAGGATCTCTTTCCCATTTTATAATGTGAATAAAGACTGCGTAAAGTCCTTAGCGACAAATCAACTGTGAAATCACTTATACTGTATGGCTGCTAGCAGAAATCCTCCCTCTGTTTTTCATTTCTTTAAATAAAATATTTACAAAAAATAAATACTAAAGGGAAGGCATACAATTATTTTTGATTTGCTGTTCTTGACAAAAACCTTAATTATTGGTTGAGGGATTGTTTTTTACCTTATAGTATTCTGTTTATTTTTTTAGCTAGTACCACAAAACTAATTAAATAATTAAATGAAGTAAGACAAACCATTGTACTCTCTTGTACTGTCATTTTCTTGATGGAGAATTTTTGAACATTTCAACATGAAGGGCAGATGAAAGTTTTCTTGTTCCTAATCAAAAACTGACATCTATATTACCCACATTAGAACAGAAGAAAAATATGCATCCATCTGATCAACCAAAAAACACACCTACTGCATATGGATGCCCAATGACAGACCATACCAATGGCCAATAATGTTTTTATCAGTTGACTATCTTAGGGGAACTGGAAACATCACTAACATATAACAAACAAAATTTGTAATACAGCTGTCATCAGTCACAAAGGAAGACACCATGGTTATGTCAAAATAAATTTGACAGAAGCAAATTGAATAAAGTCTCAGGCAGACGACAACACACTCAACTAGAACACTCATTTCTTTTCAACAAAGGGCTTTTTATGCAACCTAAGTGCATATTATGGGGAGGGTTAATTGTGCTGTAGCATTGTTTTACTGCATATAACAAATATGCAATAAAATCCCTAAAATCAGGCCAAGTGGATGTTACATGGCTTACCCGATTTAACTTTCATGAGATTTTTGGCTACTTGCTATTAAGATGGCAACAGATGAATGAAACAATCCCTTTTCCTGAATTCTAATGTGTGCTTAGAAGCAGAAGCGTGTTCATTTTAAGTCGCTGTTGGTACAGGAGCATGTCTTATCTACCAGACCCCTTCAGCTGCATATCTACAAAAAGGGGTCTCGGTGGGATTCTGTGTGTACTTGAGTGACTGATGAATTCATAGGGAAAAAAAAGATTTCACACTTAAGTGTTACTTACACTTCTATTGATGCTCTCTGGGAGAAGTAAAAACAGGCAAAATCACATCAAAGTTAAGGTCTTATAGTTCTCCTATTGTAGAAAGAAGCTCCTTTCCATTCTGTAGAGATCTGAGGTGCCTCTATTATGAATCGTTTTGTCATGTAAAAGCTCTTATTCCTTGGACCTGGATAATATCCCTATTCTCTCTAGTATCAATGTGAGGATTGCAGTGAGGAGAGGAAAGGTTTGGGTCCCACTGAGCATACCTGGCATGGTCTCCACAATAGAATGTTAATGATTCTGATCTGTCTGCTACAGACGTTAGGTTTGATGACATATCTTCTTCACTGCAAAAACTTGTCAGAGATAAATAGTCTTACCTTGAAGCAGGGCCTTTTTATGTCAGGAATTTTGATTCCACAATAGGCAACAGTTAATTAATTATTATAGCTTGTTCACCAAATGTGCTTTATACTGTCAAGGTACCATCTAAATGCATAGCGATGTCAGTGTACAGTATAGTTTAATTATACAGCTGTGCCTTGATAGAAATACAGAAGAATATTTGAAATGAAGTTAGAGAACAATGCTAATGTTTTGCTTAAATGGTCCTGAATCGAAACACTAGGAGGCCCCAAAACAAGCACAGCGATTAATTAACTATAGGAAGGTCACAGTGTCAGGTGTTCAAACTGTGAGGGAGTTCACCTCATGAGTAGCTATGAATGGCAGTAGTTGGAGTGTGTCATTATTTGCAGACCAATAACCCATGACAAACTAAAATAGTTCCTTACTTTTATATTATTTACCCAATCTCAGTTTTGGCAAACAAGTCAACTTTTCTTCTATTTTATCTAATATTCTTTCCACCGAGAGTGCAGCCTCTGACTTGATATTCTTGGAGTCTTGGTCTAAAAAGTATGTAAATATTCATTCTTTTCTGACTTTGGAAATAAAAATTTATGCTTGCATGTCCTTAAGGTGAGTTCAAAATTCCTCTTTCCAGATCTTACCAAAGTGTCTATTGTTATGTTCCTGAACCAATTCACCTCTAAGATTTGTCCTCGAGCTACACTTTTATTCTCAATTGATGACATTTTACTCTTTAACAAAAGGTCCTATCTCGGTAACCCTGCTGCTGGCAGATGACAAAGGTAAGACTTTAAAAAATCACAGCAAGCTGTTTTCCTGTCCAAAGCTTTAGGAACAGAGAGTGAATAGACAAAGTAAAAAAGTAATTTCTAATGGTTTAAAATGACAGTTTAGTTTCTTGGACAATGGCTTGACACACACTCTGACACAAGGATTTATATGACTGGTTTCCATGGATGCAAAGGTTGGATTGGTTTTGTCCTAAACCGCAGAAGGGCACACTTTATTGCTATTGATATGAATACCAATCACATGTCAAAAGGTTAATCAACGCTAATAAATTAAATGATTTATCATGTTGAGTTGATGGAGAACTCTTTCTATAGGAATCTGACACTGTCCCTTTAATTTGAAAACAAATGTTTTCAGCTAAATTGATGGGTGATATAGGTGGGAAAAGATTAATGGTTTCACCTTAGCTGAAAATGACCATTTAACGAAAGTTTTATGGGCATGGCAATGTCTTTCTTTGGATATATGACTTTCATTCCCCACATTAAATGAGTATTCACACACATATGCAAACCTTTCGGTCTTGGTTCTTAGTAGATTCTGAGTAGCATAATTGTGAAGCTACTTCAGTTAACAAATGATGATTTACCAACTCACTACCCTATCAAGCTATTGAACATTAAACGTAGGCTTGGAAGAAAACAGCAAAATCATATATTCAGGAGAAAAACTCTTCAGATGAAGACATTAACATCTACAAATAGACAGCATTGTTTCTCTTCGTTTTGCTGGTCCCATCTGACTACAGGCGAATTGTAGAGACATAAAAACAACCACTTCAGCCCCCCCCACTCTGACATGCAGGTGGATCCCCACTAAGAATGGAGGAGCCCCCAGCCGGCTGTGCTGAAGGGATGCATTAAGACATCTAAAAAACAATAAAACAATCTAAGAATTGATCCAGAAGCACACAGGAAGTCAATGTAGTGACTCTAAAACAGGTGTACTGTGCTCCCGCCTTTTGTCAGCCTGCGTGCGGCTGAGTATTGTAATAATGGGAGATTTTAAATACTCGTTTTGCGAAGACCAGAGAGCAGAGCATCACAGTAATCTAAGCAACAAGAGATAAAAACATGCATTATTAACCATGTATGTGGAAGACTGCCTAAGGGAGGGCAAAAAGGCGTTCGGGAGGAAGATGCAGAAACAGCTGGGGTGCAACCAGGTGCGGGAGGTCTGGAATGGGATGAGAATCATCACCGGACACAGGAAAGGGTGCAGCACTGCAGAGAGAAATAGTGAACGAGCAAATGAACTAAACAGCTTTTTCAAACTGTTCAGCTCTCCCACCACTCCCGGCCCCACTAATGCTCCCTCCTCCTGTACTTCCTCTCCTTCCACTCCTGCAACTCTTTCTGAGCCCACTCCAAGAGCTGCGAAGCTCAACTGCCCCACCTCAATTACTGGACTGCCAACCTTGCCACGACCTCCTGCTCCCACCACCACCGAGACCGTCATCACTGTAGACCTGGTGACGACCACGCTGCAGAGGCTCCATCCCTATAAGGCGGCTGGACCGGATAAGATCTCTCCAAGACTCCTCTGAGCCTGTGCTTCGGAACTAAGGCACCCCCTGCAGCAATTGTTCAACCTCAGTCTGCGGCTGGGGAGGGTCCCGTCACTGTGGAAGACCTCCTGCATTGTCTTGTAGCCAAGAAAGGACGCCCTACTGAGCTCAACGACCACCGATCTGGTCACTCTTACCTCCCACGTAATGAAGACCCTAGAGCGACTGGTCCTGGAGCTCATCTATCCACAGGTGTAGGGTGCGATGGACCCTCTCCAGTCCGCCTATCAGGCCAAGGTTGGGGTTGACGATGCTTTCTTGTACCTCCTCCACCGTGTGCTCTCCTACCTGGACGCCAGGGTGTGGCGTCGGTGAACTATTTTTTGACTTTTTGAGCGCCTTCAACACCATCCAGCCCCGGCTCCTGCAGAATAAACCGACCTCCATGGCTGTGGACCCCTACCTCATGAGCCGGATCACAGACTACCTAACAGACAGACCCCAGTAGGTCCGTATGGGGACTGTTTGTCTTCTATGGTGACCAGCGGCACGGGGGCGCCTCAAGGGACCATGCTCTCCCCCATTCTCTTCACCCTCTACACATCAGACTTCAAGCACACTTGGATACATGCCACATACAGAAGTACTCCGATGACACCGCGATTGTGGCATGTATCAGGGAGGGTGATGAGGGGGAGTACAGGGCATTGGTGGCTTTCTTCATGGAGTGGTGCCAACAGAGCCAGCTCCAGCTCAACGTCTCCAAGACGAAGGAGATGGTGCTGGATTTCCGGCAGGCACCCACCTCTCCACAGCCAGTGATCATCGAGGGCAGTGAGGTGGAGGTGGCAGGAAACTATAAGTACCTGGGACTGCAGCTAGACAGCAAACTGGACTGGTCACTCAACTAGGACTATGTGTACAAGAAGGGACAGAGTAGGATGTACTTCCTGAGGAGGCCAGCCTCCTCAGGAAGCCATTGTGTGTTGGGGTAGCGGGGCCAGGAAAAAAGATATAGACCATCTCAACAGACTCATCTGCCGAGTGGGCTCAGTGGGTGGGCTGAGCCTGGACTCTGTGGAGACGCTTCTGGAGAGCAGGACCATGTCCAAAGTCGGGGTTATCATGAACAACACCAGCCACTACCTGCGCACCACCTTCTTCCAGCAGAAAAGCACCTTCAGTGGCAGACTGCTGTCACAGAGTGCCTCCACAGAGAGGCACTCTGTGGCGGGGCGAAGATGGGATGTCAGCCTGTGCTGCAGTGTAATGGGGCCAAGGTGTTGTGATGTTGTGATTTTAGATAGTGACATGCCTTACAATGTAAAAAGGGTGTACCTTACCCACCATGTGAGCCTCCTGCTATTTTCACTTTTTATTTGTTATTTTATTTATACTGTTTATATTTTAGTTTTAATTTAGTATGTGTCTGTTTGTGTAGTGTATGTCATGTGCTATGTCATGTGGTGTCAGTGTTTCTTTTTCTCCTAGTGTTTATCCAGTATTTATTCATTATGTAATGCCTGAGCAGTGGATATGTGCAACTTCCTCAGGGATTAATAAATTATACATCTATCTATATCTATCTATCTATTAGCACGTCCACACTGACCTGACAGAGAAATGAGCAAACTGTTCTTAAGGTGATATAAAACTATTTTTGTTGTATTTTTAATATGTGTGAAAATTTAGCTGTCAGAAATCCATTCATTCCCTGCACTAACCCTCCTCTCCAGAAGGAGACGCTGAACATTTTAATCTGCAGCACCAGTCTCAGTGGGACTATGCCCACCTCCTGGGACACCTCCTATAGAGGGGCAGCCCAAATTGACACTCACCTTTTTGTCATTGGTTCCAAACAAATGCCATGCCATGTGTTTGTTGAAACCACAGCAATGTAAGTAGTGAACGCTGTAATGTGCTGATGTGATGATTTAGTTGCTTCAAGAGTTTATTTGTTCATTTATTCTGTTATGACCTTAGTTGACATGGAATTTAGAATATTTGATACTTGATGATATTGTTGATGTTGATGATGGTATTACTTCATGCTATTTTCTGTTCTTGTCTAGAACCATTGCAAACTTTGGAACTCAACTTTGAATAATAAACATTTGTTGATTTAATTGACAACGTTTCCTGGTGGTGTGTGGCTCCAGTAGAACACCATTGTATCCAACAAGCTCAGAGTCAATATGAAATCCTGTAATTCTGGTCTTCAGGACCTATAAGTAAAACCTTAATTTTTCCCTGGTAGAGGACAAAAACTAAAACTAAAAACACAGGAAATCTGCTTTCCAGATGTCCTGTGTTTCTTGGATTTTCTGTCATGTGTGAGGTTAGGACCCATCTGCAGAACACCAGAGGAGAAGCTGTCATGGATAGTTTAATCAGAAGAGCAAAATCCACGAGAAATTAGTGATGTGACGCTCCGTATTGAGGCTTCGAAGTATGTGCCGAGTAGAGGAGGGGGTGTTTCCTCAAAGCGCATATTGAGGCTTGATTCATGAAGTGGAAGAGCTGAAGATGATGACGTACAAAGCCTCGCTTCGCGGCTGATACCATGTGACTGACTCAGGAAGTGGTACGGAGTTTGCCGTGAGTTTTGACAGCAATATTCGTTAACCACTCAGTTGGAGGCACGGTGGTGCAGTGGGTAGCGCTGTCCTGCTATGTGCAGGGTTTATATGTTCTCCCATGTTTTTTTTATTTATTTAATTATATAATTATATAATAGGCGGCACGGTGGCGCAGTGGTTAGCGCTGCAGCCTCACAACACGGCTGACCCGGGTTCGAGTCCCGCTCTGTGCGGAGTTCGCATGCTCTCCCCGTGTCTGCGTGGGTTCTCTCCGGGTTCTCCGGCTTCCTCCCACCTCCAAAAGCATGTGCTTCAGGTTGATTGGCCGGTCCCAAATTGACCATAGGAGTGAGTGTGTGTGTGAATGATTGTTTGTTTCTATGTGGCTCCGCGGTACACTGGCGTCGTGCCCGGAGTGTCCCCTGCCTCACGCCCTGAGACTGCCGGGATAGGCAACGGCTCCCCGCGACCTGCGTTAGCGGATTAAGCGGGTTGGAAGATGAATGAATGAATTATATAATAATTATAATTATTTCGTCATACTTTTTTTTTAGCACATGGTCATTTCCAAGAGCCAAAACAGATGTCAGATGGATCACACATGAAGACACAACAGCTGCCTGTAATGGTATCCAAGGTCAGCAGGTGGCTTTGTGTGGTTTTGTTATTCGAACCAGTTGCCTGAAGTGGTTCGGAGCCTCGTGAGGTTTCATCTCGCTGTCACTACAAGAAATTTGGAAAGCAACAAGTCTGAAGCGTGGGCAAAGATCTGGCACAGTACAAAAAGAGAAGCCATCTTAAAAAGCCTCAGGCTAATCAGGAGGAACAGGTGAGGAGATGAAGCACAGGTGTGAAGAGGAGGATCTGCCCACAATTTTGGCCCCACCTTCTGCCATACTCCAGTACAGCAGAGCAACATGATACAAATACAGAATCGTGAATGTTGTGATGTATTGTAGTAATTACACTACATGGATGAGATAAAATGGATGAGGTGTTTGTGTAAAGTTCATGTCCAACATTATGTGTATGATGATCAAAGGTGGAACTGAGTAGTTAGCAGGATGGACCTGTGGAACATCAGTCGGTATTGGACAGAGCAGCTTGTGCGGGTTTGAGGAACATTGCATGCTACACACCATATGCCGGATTAGCTAAGAGCAAGCGAGCACCTGCCCTGTTCAGATGAAGTCTGTCTGGTCCAAAATGGTGTATCTTCCCCAGAAAACACCAAACATGGTGGGCGTCCCAGGGAGAGGAGAATCAGGTGTTGAGGTTAAGCAGACGGCTAAAGCTGCCTCATGTACTATATATCCATTACTAAATATTTTGACTAAATAGTTCATTTCCAACCAATTGATCTGTTTGTGCTTAAGTGTTTTGTTTTGTTTTTTCTTTTTTGTAAGAGTTATTACTGGGCAACATGAGCTGTCCTAATTGTCTCATTCTCTGACAAGATATGGATATGAAAATGGAGATATATTGTTAATTGCAAACCTTGGTTTTCCAACGCTTTAGATATTTACATAACAAATTGGAATTCGACCAAAAAATTCGCAATTTTTTTTGTCTTAGAAGTCGAAGAAAATTTGGAAGTCGAACGCAAAACAAACGCAGTAACATCCATTCTCCTCCTTTCCCTCTCCCACATTCACATATGCCAACTACTCAAATTCTTATCTTTATTGTTCTTATGCTTTAACTGTAATGTGCTTTTTATCTTAGTTTATTGTATTCAATAATTTTCACTTAATTTGCGTTCCATTACCTATGGTACGAGTTACGGTACCGTAAACTTCTGTCCAAAAGACAACGGTAACTCGTACCTTAGGCTAACATGATTATTTCAATGTTTTTTTTTGTCTTTCTTGTGTTTGCTTCTTTCTTTTACAATTCTTTGATATGTTTCATTACTATACAATTTGATATATGAATGACATTATGAAATAACATGTTAAAAAAGGTAATTTTCTAGCGTCTTGAAACGGATTAAGACCATTTACATCATTTGTAATGGGAAAAATGTATTTGGAATTCGAAAAAATCGGTATTCAAACAGCCTTCTGCAACAGTGGTTGGAAACAGGAGGTTTGCCTGTATATCAATTTCATCTCATACATTACTCATATATATGGTGCACTTTTAGTGCTTGCAGCAGAGAAACATCCCTTCCTTTACATAAGTTCACAGGAAGTGTGATGGTGTGTGTCTGTCTTGCTTTTGTATTTTATTTTATGGGTTCAGTTCATGTACTTATCAGGTTTTGTTACTGCCACATTCAGTGATTTGTTGCACCTGGTTTGTTTTCCCTGATTGTTTTGTTTGATATTTAGCCAATCCGTGTTTAGTTCCTCCCATAGTTAATTAGTTTGTCATTAGTTCCACCTGAGACTAATTTAGCACCCTGGCTTGTCTATTTAAGGCGCTTCTCTTCTGTTCAGTGCTGTCACAGCGTATTTAGTAGTCCTTTGAGCAAAGTATTGTGTATGCCAATTATTTACTGTATTACTCGACCACCTTTTGTACGACCACGAGTTTAGCATTGCCTTGTCTGTTCTTTTATTCGGTTTTTGACCCCTTGCCTAGTGATGGGCGGATGAAACCCCATGAAGCATTGAAGCTTTTCATCCCAATCGATTCACCCTTGTTCAAAGCTTTATGAGGCTTCATTTTCTCTAGTACGACCTCTACTGGAGGGCAAAATATCAGGTGACATCAGTTTGAAGTGTGTAGCATTTTGCAGAAAGCCTCTGAATAAAACTATTAGCAAAATAAAAAAGTATGCAAAACATGTATATTTTAGTCACACACACACACACACACACACACACACACACACACACACACACACACACACTATATATATATATATATATATATATATATATATATGGACATGAGGAAAAAGAAAATAAGCATGGGGGGGGGTTGGGTTTGGGACAATGATTGTGCTTCTGTAACATTGATGTTTCGCCAGTGATTATGACTTGGTGACATTGGTTTTTATTTGGGGACCAAATTAGTATATATACGTATACATATATGCTTATATACAATATATACACTTATATATAAGTATATATAAAATTATATTTAAAAAAAATTAAAAACAACAATTTCTCCACTGTGGCAGGTTCCATTTCCTGATTCTCTCCTAAGCCAACTCTCACCGCACTATATCTCTCTCCCAAATATGTCTGACTCTATCCAAATTCCACACTGTCTCCACACTAGCTAACCACAACTCTGCACCAAACAACCACATTCTGAATGGAGTGTGATCGCTTTATACCGGTGTTAATGCACGTATCACGAGCCGAATCAGTCACGTGGTATCAGCCGCGGAGCAGGGCGTTCCCGATATAGAGGCGTCGATACGGAAGTCACTCCCGTAGCCTTGCTACCCGGTGATGCTTCGGACGTCAGCCTTTTCAGCTCCTCCCTTAGATGAGGCAAGCCTTGATACGCGCTTCGTGGGAACGCCCCTCTCCTACTCGGCACATGCTTCGGAGCTTCGATCCCCTGCGTCACATCACTACCTTGCCTGTTCGACCACGATTTTTGGATATCCCACTGGTGTTGTAAGCTCTGAGTTTTTTTCCTGATTTTGAATGCGGACTAATTAAAGGATGTGGATTTTGACTTTTGGACTCTCGCGCCTGGTTCCTTTTGAAATCATAACAGAAAGTATTTAATTTAATAAAATACAGCCAATTACTTAAAGAGGTATATTTAAAAGAATCTTTTAATTCATCCTGATCTGTATGTCTGTCAGCACTTCCCATATGAATCCACCTTTATTAATTACCATGTAAATTTCTACATTACGGGTATTGATGGATCACAACATGCATCTTTCAAGGCAATTATAACAGCACAGCACATGTAATTACGTAGGAAAATATATTGTAGTTGTGTAATTATGACTAATAGAGCTTGTTTGAACACATTAAGTGTACTGTTCTAATGTTCCTCATATTGTACCTTTTTGATGAAAGTCTTCTCAGTCTTCGCTGTCTTCCACCACGTATGAGTCTCTAGAGACCTGCAGATGATGGAAGGGAGATTTTTCAGTTGACAACCCTGCAAGAAACTTAATTTAATACTCACATTTTCTGGATATTTCATAAGCCTAGCCTTACACTGTCAGAGCCTGAGCCGACAATTTGATGGCTCCTGTGCAAAATGTGAGAGTTAAAAACCAAGATAATGTGGCTTTTGAATTACACTACTTTGAGGCAAAAACAGCAAAAACATCCTTGTTAAAGTAATTTATTTTGTTTTGTTTCAATAACTATTTGATGGGTTTTGCATCATCATTTAGTTTTCAAAGAGAAGATAAAACCAATTTTTCACAAGCTACAAATTATTCACCTTTGCAATTAACAAATCAAATAGCTGCCAACTACAACTCCCCTGATTGAATGGTATATTAATTAACTAGATATGGCAAATCTGAACTATTTGTGAATAATGAAACAGATCTATTTAACATATGGGAAACATAACTTTTCCCTGCTTTTGTTATATGAAAGGAAACAAAACACAACCCTGTATGCAGCTGGCATTAAATAAGTTTCACACTGAACAAATGAAGCATTTACCAGTCAGTTGATAATTGCTGGCATTAACCTCAAATTGAATGAGCACGTTTACTTGGTTGCCTTCATCACAGTTCATTTCATTGGGTCCATTTCACAAAGCCGGTATAGTGGAAAACCAGGGTAAGTTAACCCTGAAATCAGAGAAAACCAGGGTTTCCGGTTTCACAAAGGGAGGTAACTTAACCCAGAGTCAGAGGAGTAATCCTAGCCTGTGTCCCGAGGTAAACCTCTAGTTTTGTTACCACAGTAACAGACTCTGAAGGCAGCCTGGTCTGGAGGAAGGGCCATGTCACTAAGCAGGTGCAGTGGAAACCCAGAGTAAGTTAACCCTGAAATCAGACGAAACCAGGGTTTTCGGTTTCACAAAGGGAGGTAACTTAACCCAGAGTTAGAAAAGTAACCCTGGCCTGTTTCACATAGCGAGGTAAGGTGAACCTCTGGGTTTGTTACCGCAGTAACAGACTCTCTGAACATAACCTGGTCGGGAGCAGGTTTTATTCCACAAACCCAGGGTTTCTTTTGACTCAGCCCCCTTTCACCGCCGCTCGTGCGGCTTTATTTCCTGATTCTGTGAGACGGAGAGTTTTACCGACGTAAGGTTTTATAAATAACTCCGTATTTTAGAGGTATTTTAGAGGTGAACATGTCTGGTCCATTTGACGTGGAGCCCCTTGATGGAGTTTCCGCATTCATTCACAGAGAATTAAATATGTTTGTATCACGTTCAGTTGTCCCGTCATATCCACAGTTCTCTTTAGGATCGGTAGCAATTATACTGATTGGTAAACACACACACACATCCATCGTCACATCTGCAGCAGCGTGTAGCGCTCCGTTCAGTTTTTCATTTTTTATTTGCAAACGGTAATTTTCCTATATAATGTGGGAGATGCTCAGTGCGCCTGGCCTTTAAACTTTCACCCCAGTTTTTCTATTTCCCAGGAGAGAAAACCGTCAGAATCATCAAGGGGGAGTTCCACAGGATTGCAGGTGAATGATGTAGAAATCTGATAATTTTAAAGTATGTTCTCTTAATGATATTGTGCTGCAATCCCAGACATTAATTTCTTTCGGATGTCCCAATGTAATTTGCTGCCATAGATGGTACCCACATTCCCATCAAGGCTCCCTCACATAATGAAGGTGATGATGTGAAGAGGATGTCCATTCACAGCAAATATATGCAGGTACAAGTACATTGACTACTGTTTCTACACGTTAAAGACTGCATCATAGGTAAACTAACATCTGTCCAGATCATATGTGATGCTGCAAACTACATTTTCCACCTTTATTTATATAGCGCCTAATCACTTCAGCAGACATTTCAAAGAGCTTTAACAGACAGACACCCAACAGAACCCTCCAGAGCAAGCATAGCATACTGATGTGGAGATGGAGTGGTCCTGATCGGTTCCTGACTCACGGGTGTATGATGAGTCTCACCTGAGCAACAGACTAATGCAGTAACTAAAGATTAGCACAATAATTCACTTGTCTCCATTGTTTAATCCACTCTAATGAATCTACTTTCCATCACAGGAGAGTCTGATGGTTGTTTTCTGGGGGACAGGGGTTACCCATGCCAACCGAGGCTGCTGACCCCTTACCCTTACTAACCCAGGCCTCCAACAGAACTTGGGTTCACTGCAGGAAGAGAGCCCGGGTGGAGATGACTATAGGCCTGCTGAAAGGCCGTTTCCAGTGTCTATGACACCTCAGGATGATTCCTGAGAGACCTGTGATGCAGTTCTGTTCTTCATAGTATTGCCACTATCAGAGGAGAACAACACCCTACCCCACAAACTGAACACCCCGATGATGACCCCGTCCACCTACCAGCTATCCAGGGTGACAGAGCAGTGACGCCATCTGCCAGAATCATTTCAGAGTCTGTGGAACTCACCATCACCACAGCGGGCAATAAAAACATACAATATACATTCCATTTGGTCATCTTTATTACTTACAAATACAAAGTTATTTCTTAGATCATTTTGGTGGTGAACATTCTAATATTCAACATGATTCACTTGTGAACAACACCCACCTCTCACTTGTGCTTCACAATTTGTATGTTCAAATCTGCCCTCCTAATCTGGAGGTCCAAATAAACCATTTTTTATCTGTTGTCTGTATTTCATAGACAGTGAATTGGATAAACTTCTTTAACAAATAGCTGGAAATACATGAGGAAGACATCAAAACATACAGTTGCATATGGATGCCACAGAAAGAGCCGCTGGTGTTCACTGAGTGTCTATTTGTACATTGGATGTGATGGACTTTCCAGCTTGCTCTGTTAAAAAAAGATGAGAAAGTGTTGATCCTTCAGTGGAGGCTAAATGTCACTCTGTATTGCACCAGAATGTTAAGCAATAGGAACAATCGGTAACAGAAAATATTTGACCACCTTTCTTATCTTCAATTTCCTGTTAATTTCTTTTTCTTTTTATCAATTATGTATTATTTGACTAAAAGACACAGAGAATTAAACATGGAATGCCTAAAGAAGAGAGCAAATTTATGTGTGTGACAAGAGCATTCTGTTGGCGATAGAAGAACTGAAAAGCCGAACGTCTACTTATTATTTACTGTACAATGTCATTATGTTATAATTAGGAAGAGGAGGATCCCTAATGAGATGATGCAGAAGTCTGGCCTGTGTGAACGATGTTTTTAAACTTCGTTCTCAGCTGATGACATGTGCGCTTCTCCTCCGCTGGATTGCATCTAATAAAATAATTTAATAAACTATTATTCAAGCCGTTTACCTCCGTAATTTTACCGTGAGTCCAACAGACGACGTTTAGACGTACGCATCGACTTGAGCAGCAGTTTCAAGTCATCTCTCTCTCCTTTACAGCTGCAACGCTGTTCGTCTTTTATTAATATATCCTCAAAGTCCTCATACACGTAGATTACTATCTGTACTTCAACTGCTTGAGGTAACGTGGAGCACGTCTCGTCCGTCGTCATGGTGACTCATCGAATCTGGGCTCCATTGATGATGGCTTTTTAAAGTGGCGTCGCGCCTGTTAAACTGCGGGTCAACTTACCCTGGTTTACAAAATCTAAACCCGAGAAGCACTTGTGAAACCGAAAACCCTGGGTTTCCAAGTTCAGGGAAAAGCAACCCAGAACCACAGGTTGTACTTGGGGGTCGTTAGCCCTGTTTCGTGATGTGGGATCGTTCACAAAGCAGGTTTAGTGGACAACCAGGGTGAGTTAACCCTGAAATCAGGGAGAACCAGGGCTTTCATTTTCACAAAGGGAGGTAACTTAACCCAGAGTTACAGCAGTAACCCTGACCTGTTTCATGAAGTGAAGTGAATTGAACCTCTGGGTTTGTTACCGCAGTAACAGACTCTCTGAACATAACCTGGTCGGGAGCAGGTTTTATTCCACAAACCCAGGGTTTATTTAGACTCCACCCCCTTTCACCGCCGCTCAGGCAGCTTCATTTCCTGGTTCTGTCGGACGGAGAGTTTGACAAAGTAAGGTTTCTATACATAACTCCGTATATCAGAGGTGAGCATGGCATGTCCGTTTGACGAGGAACCCCTTGATGAAGTTTCCGCATTAATTCACAGAGATCTTTTTTTTTTTTTGTATCCCGTTCAGTTGTCCCGTCATCCATGCTCACATCTGCAGCAGTGCTGTGTGTAGGTAGTGGTCCGGTCAGTTTTTGTTTTTTTTGTTTTTTTTATATGCTAACGGTAGTTTTTCTATACAGTGTGAGAAATGCTCAGTGCAGCTCGCCTTAAAACTTGTACCCCAGTTTTTCTATTTCCCTGGAGATAAACCCATCAGAATCATCAAGGAGGAGTTCCACAGGATTGCAGGTGAAAAATGTAGAAATCTGATAAATGAATTTCAAATGATATTCTGTTAATAACATTGTGCTACAACCTCAGAATTGGATTATTAACTTTAATGTCTTTTAGGATTTCCCAATGTAATTGGCTGCACATATGGTACCCACATTCCCATTTAGGTATATGTAGACTGATCATTGTTTCAACATGTTAAAGACTGCATCATAGACAAACAAACATTTCTCCAGATCATGTGATGCTGGAGACTACATTTCTGATGTGGGGGTCTGGGTCTGTTCCTGACTCTTGGATATATGTTCTTACCTGAGCAGCAGACTGCAATGTGATCAGTAATCTATAGATTTGCACAATAATTTGCTTGTCTTCATCGTGTAATCTACTCTAATGAATCCACTATACATTACAGGAGAGAGCCTACAACACCTCAGGATGATTCCTGCTTTCCACGATGGCAGAGCAGTGACAGACACCATCTGCCAGAATCAATTCAGAGTCGCCATCACCACCATCACAGCGGGCAATAAAAACATATATTACACATTTCCTGTGGTAATCTTTATAAAAAGATAAAAAGTTAGTTTTTGTATCGTTACAATACTTTACATTCTAATAGTTAACATGATTCACCTGTGACCATTACCCACCTCTAACTTGTGCTCAAGTATTTCTATGTCCAGATATGTCCTCCTAATCTGGAGGTCCTAGTAAACCATTTCTATTTTCAGTATTTCTTTAGAAAGTGAATACTATAAACCTCTTTAGCAGATAGATGGGACATGAGAAGGACAATAAAACATAGTTACATATTAATTCCATAGAATGAACCGTTGGTGGTCACTGAGCGTCTATATCACTGTGATAGTCTGTGCAGTTGGGACCCTTCTGCTACTGTCCATCCATGCTCTGTTAAAAAGGGATGAGAATTTGTTAATACTTCAGTAGCGGATACATGTCACACTCTGTATTCCACCGGAATGTGAAGCAATGGGAAGAGAACAATCAGTAACATAAAATATTATCCCACCTTTGTTTTCTTCAATTTCTTGTGAATTTCTTTTTCTTTTTTAATCAATATTAACTCCTGTGTGTATCATGTGACTAAAACAAACAGAAAATAAAACCTGGAATACCTTAAAGTGGTTATAAGCAGTACAATGTCCCATGTAAGAACTAAGGCAGTTTTGGCTCTTACTGTATCAAATGAGCTACATGTCAGCTCTTGAATCAGTTCTTATATAATATACTGTAGGTGTACGCAATGGTGTGAATATCCTTCTCAACTGTTTTTGTAACCTGCATATGCCAATTTACTGTTTTATCTACACAACAATAGAACGTTTTAATGTATTTCATTATTTAACAGAACCTGATATAGATGAGAGCACATTTATGTGCATGAAAAGAGCGTTATGTTGGCGATGAAACAACTAAACATCCAAACATCCACTTAATATTTACTGTACAATATCAAACATAATGAGGATGAGGAGGATCTCTATCGAGATGATGCAGAACCTGTATGAACAATGTTTTTATACTTCATTCTCAGCTGCTGACGTGCGCTTCTCCCCCCACTGGATCGCACCTAAATAAAATAAATTAATAAACTACTCTTGAAGCCGTTTACTTCCGTATTTTTATCGTGAGTGCAACGGACTTAGAACTAACGCATCCACTTGAGCAGCAATTCACTCCCACGGCATCTCGCTCTTCTTTGCAGCTGCAACGCTGTTCTCGTTCTTCTGAAAATGTCCTCAAAGTCTTCATATTCATAAATTACAATCTGTACTCCGACTTCTGTAAAGCGTTGCGGTGCGTGTCTCGTCCGTCGTCATAGTGAATCGATGAATCGGGGCTCCATTGATGATGGCTTTTTTTCAAGTTGTTGTGTCTGTTAAACTGCGGATCAACCTACTCTGGGTTAGAAAAACTAACCCTGAACCGTGTTTGTGGAACCGAAATCCCTGTTTTTTCCAAGTTCAGGGTAAAGCAACCCAGAACCACAGGTTTACCTCAGGGTATGTTAACCCCGCCTTTGTGAAATAGGCCCATTGTGTTTCTTCATTTGTGTTTGTGTTAAATTTTAATATGCAGTGATACTTGAATGCAGTAACACAATGGTTAGACTAATAACAGTTAACAGAGATAAGACAAAATAAAGTAGTTACAGTAGTTCTAATTATTCTATTCTATGAAGTGAACCAGTGTTATATACCAGCTGGAAGCATTTAGTGATGAAATCTGTGTTGAAATCTGATGGGCTTTTTTTTGTTTTGTTTTGTTTTGTTTTGTTTTTTCTTGTTTTTCATTCATCCAGTCTGACCTCATCCATACATGGACTCTTTCTTATAATAATGATTTATTTTGCCCTTTTCCATCATTACCTAATAATTACCAGTACTAGATAGCTATGTCACATTCATGAAAACATGTTGTTATAAGGCATTGGCTAAAATGTTCTCCTACCAAAATACAATGCTTGTCAATATAGACAAGTCTGTAACAAGCCAATATTAGCATATAATACAGTACCAGCAATTCACAGTGAGCTCATGGGTCATGTCAATCCTAAAGCTAGATTAGTTGAAACTGTAGCAGTAGGGCTCATATTGGACATCTTCTTTCCTACTTGGAAGAGTCAGTGATTAAGGTGACATTAAATACTGAAGATCTGATTAAATTCGTTATTATCCACAGTTTGAAGAAACACAGTGTCACTTATACAGCATTGCCCTTGTGATGCCAAGCTCTCTTTGCCAATGCTATGCATCAGTGGTTTTCATTAATAATATTCAAAAACTGACATGTAAACAAACATGTCCATCAGTTATGCTCTTGCAAGGCAGTGACTAAGACTGAGTGGTTAGGCATGTCAATTGAATAGCTAACAAGGCCTGTCAAACTAGTAATTATTTGCCAAGAAAAATGTGCACACAATCCATCAGAGGTTGGATGTAAAGAAAGTGGCTAAGAAACAGCTTATTCACAATAAATATGTCATTCTATGTTGTGTTGTCTAGTTGGACAGAAATAGAGGAGAGAGAGAGCCTGAGAGAGAGAGAGAGAGAGAGAGAGAGAGAGAGAGAGTTGATTTTTAAAAATCACATTTATTCACAGAAAACAAATTAATACATTAATTAGACTCATACAAAAATAGATTGACACAAAAAAGAATTCACATACAAAATAAAAAAACATAAACATAAATAATGATAAAAAATAATGATAAAAAAAATTAATAAACTATACACACATTAATTAAATCAAACAACGACCAAACACAAGCTTTTCCCTGAACACAGAACAAAACACATCTTTGACACACCAGGTATTCTGAAAAATGTACACATTGTTCATTGCTTTGTAATAATTAAAAATCAATCATGATTCTTGCTTGAAGCACTTTTTTCTAATATTACTTCCGCATTGCTGTCTGAAGAGCCTTCAATCACTTTTCCTGCTTACACTGCCATTTTTGTTTGGCCTAGAAGGAAGTTTAAAATCTACCATTCCTTTTTTTGACTTGTCCTCAGGTCCATTAAAAACAAGGCAAGGTAAAGTCCCAGACCCTAGCACTGGACCAGGACTGCCTGCGTTGTGGGCCACCTGGTCCTCAGGGCCAGTCAAGAACCACTGAATGCAGGCGGAACGCAGGGCCCCTGTTTGCCATGAATGAGCTCTCTGGGACCCAGTGGCGGCAGTCCCAGAAGACGTATACCATTTCTGTCTGGATTTTTTACAGCAACGTTGGTGGGGGTCAATGCAGGACAGCCGGTGCCACAAAAATGGGACTAAGTTGTTTATTATTAAAACACAACCTCTAAAAGACAGTTTTGATAAAATAACTTCCAGTTATTTAGCCTCCCTTCCACTTTTTCTAAAACATTTTCCCAGTCTTTTTGTACAATGTTTTGGTCTCCCAGATTAACTCCATGGTATTTAAACCCAATTTTATTCCCATTGGAGCCCATCTGGAAGAGTCATCACTTCCAGCCCACCTCCTACCATAAGACCTTCACTGTTCGCCCAGTTCACTTTGGTTGAGGAGATCTCACTATAAAGTTTTACAGTTTGTTATAAAAATTCTACATCATTCTGTTTATTATTTGCAACAACAATATCATCAGCATATGCAGAGATTTTAAAACCATCAATAAAACTGGGAATATTAAAACCAGAGAGGCCTGCTCTCAGCTAGTTTAAGAAAGGCTCCAGGGCCAGAGAGTAGAGCATCCTGAGAGGGGGGAGCCCTGTCTCACAGGGAGCGCTTAATTTAACCTTAAGTACACTCTGAATGTCTCCATACAGGGACTGAATCTTGGCAATAAAGTTAGAGCTGAAACCAATTTTTTTTTAAGGTGTGCCACAAGTATGTGTTTAACTCTATCAAAACCCTTTTCTTGGTCTATGAAAATAAGACCAAGTCCTGTGCCCAATGAACTTGAGAGTTCCAAAACATTCTGAATTAAATGTCGGTTATCAGTGATTAGGCTGCCCAGTACACAGTAAGTCTGGTCCACATGAACAACCTGCTCCATCACTTTTTTTAGCATGTTGGCCAAGACCTTGGAGAGGAACTTGTCTGTGCATAGGGGGGGGACTGGCCACCAGTTCCTGATGTCCTGCAAGTCTCCTTTTTTCGGCAGGAGTGCGAGGACTGCCCTCCTTCAACTCAAAGGCAGCCGATTTGTCAACAGGCTCTCCCTGAACATGGAAAGCAGGTCGTCACCAATCACTGCTCAAAATTATTTATAGAATTCGCTTGGCAGGTCATCTAGGCCAGGAGACTTGACAGGTTTCATCCCCCGCAGGGCCACAGGCAGCTCCTGCAGGATCATGTCAGCATCTAGGCAGTTGTTACTGTCTGCTGACATCGTCGGCAGACTGGAGAGAAATGTTGTCAGTGTTTCAGGTGTCTCAGTGTACTCAGAGTGAAACACTTCTTCATTGAAATCTGCAGCGTATCCACGGATTTCTGCATTTTTCTCTAGTACTTTTCCATCCATGGATCACAGATAGTGGATCAACGTCTTCTGTCCGATTTTCCTCTCCAGCCCAAAGAAAAAGTGAGAGAGAGCATCCATTAGAGTAGTCTTATTGAACTTACTGCATACCATGGCGCCCCTTGCGGGCAAGCCCAGCAATTGAGGTAAAGCATGCTGTAATGTGCCTCTTTCTCCTGTGGACTCTGCTAAAGTCTGCAGTTCCGCCACATGTCTCTCCACATCTCTGATAGACCTGACCAAGTCACCGGAGACATTCTGAGTGTACAGTAGACACAGATTCTTGATCTGGCTTTTGCCGCAGCATACACACAGATAAAAACAAATCTCTTCCCTTCAACCGTTACTCGTACTTTTAAAATGTGGCCCGACATGATGTCTTCCACTAAAACAGAGCAAAGTTAAAAAGCACAAGAAAATAGAATCCCCACTTCACCCCTGGTGCTGGTTTTGTGGCTAAAATACATTTCTCTGTTCCATTCTCGCTTCTAATTAAGTGCATTTTCCACAGTACTGTGTTTCCTGGACAAATAAAACATCTTCTTTTTTTTCACTAGATAGGTGTCTTTGTATTCTTTTCCTTAGCAACTTTTCTACCTTTACTATTTCTTGTGTCAGAGGGTTTTTTTTTCTTTTTGAAGCTAATTTTAAAAATTCCTCATCCATTAACATGTCTTCCTCCTCCTACTCCAGCACTCTGCCACTCTGACAGCAGTATCTCTGGCCCCATCAACCTCCTCCAAATCACCCTGTGAACAATAAACATTATGTGTGCTCTGTGCGTCGGTTACCTGTGTTGCTATTGTTTTGTCACCCGTGTCCTGCGTGTTACTCTGTGTCTCTGGGTTGGTGATCGGCGTGTTAGCAGGGTACGGGATTAGAAACCCGAGGGGTTGCAGTAGTGGAACCGGGACTGCTTCCCAGGAAGCCGTTGTAGCGATGGGGCTTTTCCTCTTTTCCTCTGTTCTGCAGCAGACACTGCAGCCCCCATCTCTGCAGCAGTCGGATCCGTTGGCCTTGCGGTCACGGCCACTGACCAGCCGCACATTATCCAATAGCTGGTTCTCATCGTCCTTCTCTGGACAGGAAAGGATGAGATGTCCCTCCCTCCTGCACTTGAAGCACTTCATGCTCTCAGTAGTGACATGAACTGTGTAATCAAAGTTGTCCACTTTGAACACGAGCGCAATATTCAGTTCTTCACCGATCTTTTTAGCGACCATCAGAACTTGTCTTCTGAATGAGACAACGTGCTTCAGGTGAGGACTCTTGCAGCCGAGCAAGATCGTTTCAATAGGAGACAGAAGTTGAATGTGTCGGGACAAGTCCTTCTCTAGGACCCCGTTGCTGATGAACGGTGGTGCGTTCAATATTATCACATTCTTAGCAAGGTTCGACAGGGTGAGGATGGGGTAAAGATGTTCTGAATAACCGCACCGCTCGCAACTACTGGCTCACCTTTTTGACGCCATCAAAGAATATCACCACCATTGTTCATTCGGGAGGCTGATTTTATGCTGCCGTACCTGACCTTCTCTCCCACCGCTAAACTCACCTCGTCCACCAAGCAGCTGACTGCCGGTGCCAGTTTAATGGCATGCGTCAGCTGCTCAAACCCGGAGCTCACCGACATGTAGCCCCTGTGGGCTTACAGATTGCCCCCTAACCTCCCCAAAACACCCACAAACGAAACTGTGATTAAACTTTATTAACAGAAATGTGAATAAACATAAGCAAAAATAAGCAAATAAACAGAAAGAAAAACATACTCAGACGCCACGCACTCCTCACACTTCCTCTCATGTCTTTTCCCTGCATGCACCAAAAGAGAAAGATTTTGATTTGTAAAATCACGATGTTCATAAAAACCAAAATGTCACGTTGGCACAAAATCCAAGAGATTCACGCAAAGAAGATTTTCAATAGTATAGTGCATTTCCTTAACAAAGAAACACATCTAATTTTTTAACATTTAGCAAACAATTTATTTTATTTTATTTTTTTTAAAGACAAAATTAAGAACGAAGTACAATTATCCGTTCTCCACAATCATCTCTTCTACAGTCATGCTTTTTACTTCTATCCAGCGGGTAAAGGAGTTGGAAGCCCACAAGGCCACAGCCCTGGAGCCCGGGCCGCAGCCCCGGAGCCCGGGCCGCAGCGCCAGAGGCCGCCACAGCCGCATAAGTAGCTGCAACTATCAGCTCCGCGGACCATCTCGGGGCTACCACAGTGCCTCATAATCTCTGCAAAAGTCTCACAAACAACTCAATTCCGAAGTCACTAACTGAAACTGAAAATGCACGTACACATTTATATGTGTAGGCAGTTAGCTGCAGTAACTATAAACTATAAAGCAAAAAATACACACTTGGACGCCACACTCCTGTTTATTTCACAAACAAATTCCCAAAACTTGACCATGGTTTAATTATGGTACACAAAAACTTGTAGAAATACATACAGAAGCAAATCATAAAGTGAGTAGATGCGCAGACATGGTAACACACTCCTTCCTCTTCTCAGATCAAAGCAAAACAAAGATACACACACACACACACACACACACACACACACACACACACACACACACACACATAAGTATTTTTCAATGATGTATTCTAAATTGATTTTCAAATTCACAGCATTATTTTATCTGCATATAAAGTATACATTCAGGTCATTATAGGCTTCTATAATTAATCAACTTGGCTTAAATTAATATGTAATTACTTGTAAACTTTTAAATCAAAACATGACATAGACAGCTTGTGATAGAGCTTTATCTGTATTCATCTGTTTGTGTAATGTCTGGCAGCAGATGGACAAAGGTCAAACACTGTCTGGAAGATATAAACCTTTACATCAGTATTTTTTCTCAGTCTCCAGTGTCCCTGTGTTCAGCAGACATTTGCATAGTGCAGAGAAAGTCACATGACAAAGTTAAAAAATTACTTATCTCTACCTGCCTCTTAAACCCTGCTGAAATTTTTGTTACCACTTCTGGGATTTAGTGCTTAGGGATCATCCATAATCACTTTTGCGTGGGGTGTGTGTTAGCTGTGTGTGTGTGTGTGTCTATCGGACAGCCACTGTCAAGTTGTGTGTGTCAATTCTGCAACCTGTCTGACACTCCTCTCGTTAGTTTGCAAGTGTCTCGGCCTACAAATGGCATGCAGACACATGGGAGTGTAAATTAGAATTCTCCTCTAATCACTCACTAATTCACCTTCTGTCACTCTATGACTGGCTCACAGAAGTGTTTCTGCCTCATACGTACTTTGTGGGTGAATGCTGATGTGAAGATTCTGAGCATGAGAAACTACTCCACACACACACGCTCACACACACACGCTCTCTCTCTCTCTCTCTCTCTCTCTCTCTCTCTCTCTCTCTCTCTCTCTCTCTCTCTCTCTCTCTCTCTCTCTCTCTCTCTCTCTCTCTCTCTCTCTCTCTCTCTCTCTCTCTCTCTCTCTCTCTCTCTCTCTCTCTCTCTCTCTCTCTCTCTCTCTCTCTCTCTCTCTCTCTCTCTCTCTCTCTCTCTCTCTCTCTCACACACACACACACACACAGAGATTCATAACACCTCACAATTTATGACCACAGCCTCACACTGCCTTGAGCAGTGTCAATAAATACAAAAACTTATATAAAATTCTGTGAGTCACTGCAAAACAACACACTTAAGACCCATATGCTGTATGAGTTTAAACTTATGATGTACATTAAGGTTTTTTTTTGTTTTGTTTTTGTTCTTCTGGGCAATGTGAAAAATGTAAATTTCTTATGCTATTTCTCCACAAAGATTTCTTTTTTTCCTTCCAAGAATGGCATTTTTTAAAGCTACAGAAGTGGATTGTATTGGAAAACAATTCCAGCAGTGATTTTACCATTTTTTGTCCTATATTTAGGACATTCTTATGCTAAAAGCTGGAGCGCAGTGAGACTGTATTTTTAAATGAGCGTTCTCACAATGCTAAAGCACAGCCATTGCTGTGCTAATTTAAATTAACAGTGGGAAAGGTGTTGAAATTGCTTTCAGTCTTATAATTTGTTGCAAACTCATTTGACCATGCATCTGTGTATTTAAGCCTGACAGAGTTCATTACTGACATAAAACAAACAATATCTGAATCATTAAGCCTGGCTTTAACAGGTGGCCGACAACAACTGTTTGAGTGCTACATTAGCATGCGCTACAGTTGCTAGTATATTAACAGGTACTGTAGTAATGTGGACAATTATTTGGTTCTGTGATAAACTCAAAATTGTCTATAACAAATGTGAATTCATAGGAAGGAAGGAGACTCACGTACAAGTTTTACATTCAGATAGTCATAGCACTTTTTGTTCCGTGGAAATTACTTAATCCATCCAAGCAGGTCATTATGTTGGAGCTAACAGTGCCCTGGGAGGAGAGAATGGAAGAAGCAAGAGAGAGAAAGAGGGAGAAATATGCAGAGCTGGTGGAGGAGTGCCGCAATCGGGGGTGGCGTGCTCGATGCCTACCGATCGAGGTGGGGGGAAGAGGCTTTGCAGGGAAGTCACTCTGCAAGGCCTACAGTCTCCTGGGCATCACAGGGGCACGTAAGATGAGAGCCATCGCTGCTGCTTCTGAGGCTGCAGAGAGAGCCTCTCGATGGCTGTGGATCCAGAGGGATAAGCAGTGGTTGAGTGCTTCTTGGACACGGGCCGGGAACTGATCACCCCGGTTGGGTCACCTGGGTGAGGGGTCTGAAGTTGAAAGACCCGAAACCCCTGGTGAGCCCAGGCACTGCCACTGATGATGTGTCCAAGAAACAACATCACTAGATGTACTGTATGTAAGAACCAAAATATCAGCTTATCCAAATCACTAAAATTCTTTTTGCCATACGCAAGCATAAAAAAATTCGGTTTTTTTTTTTTTTTTCGAATAGTCTTCATCAGGACATTTATTTAAAAAATAGAAAGCAGTTCTGATAAAAAATTTAAGTATAGTCTGTGCTGTAGCAATGGAGCTACAAAAAACTAAAGTATGAGGATATACCGTACTGTTTCTCTCATTTGCTGACATTACATTATAAAATAACGTACTGTATTGTGCACAAGTACACAATACAGTCAATGTACAATAAGACAGTTAAGTTTGTCAATTTCTTTTCTGGAAAATTTGTAGGGATTTGTTTCAAAAAATGTTATAAACTAAAGGATTCATTACAGAAAGAAATAAAATCACCAGATTAATCCATCCATTCATCAATCCACATTTTGTGATTATCTGGTGTACAGCCGCTTATCCGCTAAGCAGGTAATGGGTGACACTGAGAGGCAGTCAAGAGGCAGGTCTCATGGCCCCAAGGCCTTGGTCCTTCTGGGTCCTTGCTCTGGTTTGCAGGTTTGGCTCTTAGACCACAACACAGGGCACACCCCGTTGCCAGTACATCGCAGCAACAGATTAATATGAAAAGAAAAGAATTATTAGTTGCAATCCTATTACAAAATATTTGTTTCTGTCAGTAGAGTAAAACAAAAACTACTTACATTATCAAAAATAGCACTAAGAAGATTCTAATTGCTAATACAGAACAACACCAATTAAAGTCTTGAGCTACACTCATAAAATGCACTTGATTAATACTGAGAGAGGGGAGAATGGCCGAGCTGTGGCCTGTCTATGGTAGCCATCTTTCACATCAAGTCACCAATTACACTTCTTCCTGCTAAGTGAGCACATACATTAATGTTATGTGAATGTGCTTCTGTTGTAACAAGAGGTTCCTGGTGTATAAAAATATATAGAATGAATGTACGAAACATTATGTGTGCATGGCATCAATTGTATCATATTTTAGGGTGATAAACTTAGTGCAACAAGATAATTCATGATAATTACAGTATATGTTTCGTCACATCAGCGACAGCCAGGAAATGGGAAAACAAAAGGGTGCAAAAAAAACCACAGAACTTGTTAACTGCGGACTTGCAGTGGTGCTGTGTGTTTGAATTCAGGAGAGATGCATTCCGAAACAGAGGGGTATAGGCAGTTAGCTGCAGTAACTATAAATTATTAGTCACAGAGGATTAAAACTGAGCTCTAAAAAGTAAGGACAAAGCTAGTATAAGCTCTAGTTGGTATCATCACTGTATTACATACATTTTGTCTTTGAGCAGCACCACATTGATTATAGGAAATAATACAAACATTTCATCTACCATGGCCTGAAAGGGGCACATTGATTTAAGAGCAGGGCTTTCATATGAGTCATCATCAGCATGAACAAAGAAAGCCAGCTTCATTTCTGCTCATTTCTACATTACATTTTCTTTGTAAAATAAATGTGGGATTGATTCATGGTATATGGACATTTTTGGAGCTAAGAATAAATAGATTGATTAACGTCAGTAATCAGTTGAGGCTTTTCTTCCTCTGAAATAGTCTGCCAATCAATCAGTTAATAACAGTAACCCATCTCAACCACATGCATAGCAGTGCTCCGAGCCAGTATCCTGCTGCTGAGTTGTGATCAGGTGAGTGGGTAGTATATCGTCAGTTGGCCCAGGGATGTCTTTAAGCTTGGAGTACCTGTCTGAAATTGCCTCTCTCTACAGTGAAAGATTGCCTGTTGCCAGGATGAATTCCAATATCTTAAATGGTAAAAGAACAGCTCCATATATGCAGTCTGAGAGCGAAAGTGAGGCCTGTTTTGAGGATACTGATGTGCCAAAAGTCACTCACTTTTACTGAAATGCAGTTTTGCCATTAAACACTCCCATAACAAAATGTGTGTGAAAATGTACATCAATAGCATGCCTAATTAAAACTTCCATTGTCAATTAGCAAAACAGAGGTACACTTAACATGTTCACACCATTGTCGAAAAAGTGAACATCATTGATACAAATACATTGTTTCAGGAACAGAAAAATGAAAGTTACAGATAACACCAGAACGTGTGTCCGAATGGCTTCATTCAAGGATGAATTGATGTGGAATCAAAAACGATGCACTTAAGTGGTATAAGAGAATGGTAGCTCTTGGTGACTTTGTTCTTATGAAAACAATTCACCAGTCCATCTATATTAAAAGATAATTGCCACTGACACCACACAATAGTTCTGCCACCAACAAATAAGAAATAAGAACCCCTAACAAGTCAGGGGTCCAATATCAGTAAGTCAGTTACAGGCACAAGTCTCGCAGCCCCTGCTGTAAAGGGAAAAAAAATCTCTGCTGCTGATTGGAAAGGGCCGATGCAACTTACACAAGCTCAGAGTTGAAATATATCCAGCGAGCAGACAGGCTGGTCAAATGGGCATTGTATATCAACTTCACAAGTAAGATAGTGTTTCTATTCTATTTATTCTGTGTCCTTGGAAGCTGAGTTCAAGAGTCAGATTTCATATAAAGTCAATGATTATTCATTTCAAAAAGAGAAGGGTCTCTCTATCTATCTATCTATCTATCTATCTATCTATCTATCTATCTATCTATCTATCTATGAACTGTCTGTATATCTATAAATCCTAAGAAGACCACCAGTTGTTGTTTATGACTCATTTCTTCTCTGTCTTTATTTGTTCACAGGCTGTTATACAGTATATCTTTACTGCTTTTCACAAAGCTAGGGGGAATCTTACATCTCCCCAAGACACTGCGGCATTTACAAAATTAGACCTGGAGCTCTTTTATTCGCAAGTCTTGTATGAATCGAGATGGTGCTGCTCCAATTGTGGCTCATTGCTGCATCTCACAAGCATATATTCATGTTTCAGATTGAGGTGACATATCTTCTGTCAATTGACAGAAAAAGGTACTCCATCATTTGTGTCCGATGCCCCAGTCGTTTGCCTTGTGGATTCCCGGAAGCATCTAATTGAACATCCCTCCGAATAGCATTGGTGCTGAATATTTTGCTGCTTAATGACATGAATTGTTTCACTCTAATTGGATATTGGGGTCACATTTTGATAATCACTTTTTTTGTCCCTCATTTACTGCTTAATTTTATTCACCGACCATATACCACACACAACTTGTTCAACTTGTTTGAAGTGCATAGGATATTAGTGTAAAGGCCCTTAGCAACCGTTTGGTTCTTAGCTGACAGGCATTATTTTATTTTTTCCTCATATCCAAACTGGAGAGGACAAGAGATAACAATCTGTAATCTCCATACCAACTTTGATTTCCGGCTCCTCTTACAGAATTCAAAGTTTGTTTTTTCCTCTGATTTGACATGAACGTCCAATATACAGCGGAAGAAAAAAGTATTTGAACCCTCGCTTATTTTGGCAGTTGTCATACTAAAAAATAAATTATGTCTCAGATTTTTATTGCAGCTTTATTTTAAGTTATAGATAGAAGATTAAAAATGTTGAGAAAATTACATGAAATGAAAACTAAAAATTAATTTGCATGTCATTGAGGGAAATAAGTATTTCATCCCCGACCAACCTTGACCAATGTTGGCTCCCACAGACCACTGACATACTCCTAATATCGCTGAAGTAATTACCTGCATGACAGACACCTGTTTCAAATTGTCACTGTATAAAAAGTCACCTGCCCACAGAATCAGTAATACTCCACCATCCCCACCATGGCCAAGACTAAAGAGTTGTCAAAAGATGTCAGGGACAAAGTTGTTGAACTCCACAAGGCTGGAATGGGCTACAAAACCATAAGTAAGACGGTGAATGAGAAGGTGACAACTGTTAGTGCAATTATTCGGTAGTGGAAGAAGTACAACATGATTGTTAATCGACTTAGGCTGGGGGCTCCATGCAAGATATCACCTCTTGGGGTCTCAATGATTATGAGAAGTGTTAGAGATCAGCTGAGAAGTACACGGGAGGAGCTGGTTAATGATCTCAAGGCAGCTGGGACCACAGTCACCAAGAACACTATTGGTAATAAACTGAGACGCAATAGTTTAAAAACCTGCAGTGCACACAAGGTCCCTCTGCTCAACAAGGCTCATGTCAAGGCCCACCTCAAGTTTACCAACGAACATATTAATGACTCAGAAAGAGACTGGGAGAATTTGCTGGTCAGATGAGACCAAAATTGAGCTCTTTGGCCTCAACTCAACTCAACTCGACGTGTTCGGAGGAAGAGAAATGCTTAATAGGACCCCAAAAACACCATCCCTACTGTCAATCATGGCAGTGGAAGCCTTATGCTTTGGGGGTGTTTCTCTTCTAAAGGGACATTTCATGTAATTTTCTCAATATTCTTCTTTTTATAACTGATAAAGTAAAGCTACCCTAAAAGTCAGAGACTGTTGATTTATTCCTTAGTATGACAACTGCCAAAAGCAGCAGGGAATCAAATACTTATTTTGTCCACTGTATATAAAGGAATTTCAGCAGGGTTAATGATTGTGTTAGACACAGTTGACTGTCTTGAAATCTGGAGACAGATGCAGTAAAATATTCCCTCAGAACCTGACAGAAAATAGAGGATAAAGTTAATTGGCTGTCTCCTGGCTGACTGAGTTCTCTATCCATTTAATATGCAAAAGATCTACTAATTACAGGACACAATGCACCGCTATCTTCTGGCTCACTGCAGGTCGGACAATGGATATGTAGCCCAGGGGTTATCTAGCCAACCTGTTGTGGCAAGGCGAGCGGCGTGAAGCCGTTGCCGACAACGCCACCTGGGGGCTTTCACCCCAGGATATGGACAAGACTTATGGATATGCAGGTTTTGAAATGATCCAAGGCACATGGTTCAAGAATATTCCACGGGACCAGAGTGTGATTTCCAATTATAAAAAAAATGACTTTATTAAACAGTTATTTTAAAATGAGGACAGACAAAAAGAATACTACAAATATGATTATAAAGAGTATGAGGGATTACCAAAAACAGAGCTGGGGCTTACCACGACAGCGGTAACAAAAAGGGGAGAGATCAAAAAAAAAAACTACACTGCACCCGTGACACAGCAAACCAAAAACGTGAATAAGGAACCACCACCAGGGGAACCGCTGCCGCTCTGGGCCCGCAGCACCTGTCAACGAAAAGAACACAATTAGAAACAAAAAAAACGCAAGGCAACCCTCACACACGATAACCAAATAGCAATAAACCCAAAATAAACTGTTTAACACACAAATTATCCAAAAGAGGAAAAAAAAGATTACTACACAATAGATCAAACATAACCCACCAAACTGATCAATAATAATTCAACGGAAGAAATAACAGATGAATAAACTCAAAAAAATGGGGAGAGTCTGCCCCTCCAATTAAAACCACCCTCCAGGGGTAGTGGCTCAGCGTCAATTAGAGGGTCGGGATGCCCTCTCTTGGCGCGCGTTGAGGACGCCGTATGATACGGCCTTGACCACCGGTAATGGTGTCTGGCCCGATATAGGCCGAATCAGCGCCGGATTGTGGTGGTGGAGGCCTCCAGATGAGCCAAACCCCGGAGCAGACACAGAGATGCAGGGGGGGAAAAAAGAACACAACGAACAGAGAACGAGGAACCAAGAACCAAAGAACCAAAACAGCAGTGAGCTCTCAGTGGCGATGACGGCCGCGCACTGCAAAATAAACAAATTAACCTAATTAAAATACGACTATAGGACATTACAAAATAAAAAGTCACAGATAAACATCCTACCGGAGAGCAGGATTGAGGTGTCACTCGCGGCAGGAGGAGGAAGCCTGCAGCCCAGACCAGGAGAGGTGGTTCTGGGAGAGAACCATAACCCATAACGCACCCAGACCTTCAGCAGCTTGATTTAAAAAGACAGACAACTAAGCGTCTTACCCTCAGGATGCGCACCGCACGCGCACCGGCCCAAGGGAGACAGCCCAGGTCCCAGTAACACCACACTGCCGGATGGGGCAAAACCGGAGTAAATACGGGGCCCATACACTGAACAGATCGAGGAGAACGAGCATGCCTACCTTATTTTCCAACTCAACTGCTCACCGCAAAACGCTGCCACACCCAGCTGTCAGCTCCGTAAAGGAGGAAGAGGAAGCGGAAAAAGGATGGAGAAGGGTCCGACCAGGTCTATTTATGCGGCACTCGCTAATTGTCTGCTACACTACCCCCTCACGGTGGGGAGTGTAGCACTATCCTGCCACACTGTTATTCAGTGTTAATAAGTACACTGTCTCTTAAAGAGTCACGATAGTAAAGCCCTGCTTTACGGCTGTGTAATGGCGATCTGGGAGCGGGAGAATTCGCGAATTGCACTTGATTAATACTGAGAGAGGGGAGAACACATGGCCGAGCTGTGGCCTGTCTACGGTAGCCGTCTTTCACATCAAGTCACCAATTACTCTTCTTCCTGCTAAGTGAGCACATACATTGATGTTATGTGAATGTCCTTCTGTTGTAACAAGAGGTTCCTTGTATCTTCTTCTTTTCCTTTCGGCTTAACCCTACAGGGGTCGCCACAGCGAATCAATTTCCTCCATCTAGCCCTGTCCTTTGAATCCTCTTCTCTCACACCAACTACCTTCATGTCCTCTTTCACTACATCCATAAACCTCCTCTTTGGTCTTCCTTTAGGCCTCCTGCCTGGCAGTTCAAAACTCACCAGAGGTTCCTTGTGTATAGGTGAATATGAATGTATAAATGTGCATTTTTTGTAGTGAATAATATAAATGAAAATGTGAGATGTATATTAGCTCATATATATTGCCTTAACTCATTTTATAGTGAGATAGTGAATATACATATTGGTAGAAGAATGATGAGTTTTGAACTGCCAGTCAGGAGGCCCAGAGGAAGACCAAAGAGGAGGTTTATGGATGTAGTGAAAGAGGACGT
Source organism: Antennarius striatus (assembly GCF_040054535.1). Taxonomy (NCBI): domain Eukaryota; kingdom Metazoa; phylum Chordata; class Actinopteri; order Lophiiformes; family Antennariidae; genus Antennarius; species Antennarius striatus. The sequence goes on along the minus strand of NC_090783.1, from coordinate 7,776,020 downwards.
GAAGGTAGTTGGTGTGAGAGAAGAGGATGCAGGAGACAACTGATTCGCTGTGGCGACCCCTGAAGGGAAAAGCCAAAGGAAAAGAAGAAGAAATGTGCATTTTTCTAGTAGATGCTAATTGCGAGCTAATTACTAATTCCTAGCTGAGTGCTAACAACCAACAGACTTGGAAACCAGTCACTGTAATGATTTAGTGGTGTATGAGTTTAAAACGTTGTTACTTGATTAATACTGAGAGAGGAGAGGACACATGGCTGAGCTGTGGCCAGTCTATACGAGCCTTCTTTCAGATCAAGTCACCAATTATACTTCTTCCTGCTAGCGTGGGTTGACCGGAGCCAGATAGACTTGCTGTGTACCAGGATCTGCCGCCAACCATCACAATCTCTGCTCGTGGACAACTTGAGTTATCAGGAAAATTTTTTAAAAAAGAATACTTTTTCTTCCTATAGGAGCTCTATAGTAATTTTTTGTTGGGTACCCAAAATGTGTTTTCCTTAACTAGGATGTCTAATTTTCTGGATTAAGAACTTCTAAATTGTGGATCACCGCAATTTGTGAACAGGATTAACTGTTCTTTTCTAAGGAATAAAAAAGGACAGATTAATTTTGATAAACCCTGCAAAAGACTGGTTGAAAAGAAATATTTCACAATGTTTTGCATTGTACTATTTTCAGTTATATTGTAACCGAAGATAATTTATTATTTTTATTTTCTTTTAATATATTATGTCTTAAATTTATTCAACTTTTATTTTTATTTTTAATGAAGGGAAGGTACGTTCCAGTCCATAAAAGTTTTATATCATTTTATTGGACTTTGGCAGCATACTACTGCCAGACCCAAAATAAATTCCTGCTGAGTACCGTTGAATTTGATCTCGTCCTTGTTTGTTGTTATTGAAGGAGGGACAAATTGATACTTGGTTACAGATACTCCCCGCGAAGTCAAAGCAAAACATGTCATGTTAAAGAAGCTGTAAATAAGTTACACATTTGCATAAACACCCACTGAGAGACTCAGTGGGTGTTTTAGATACGGTGTTTGTTTAACTTCAGCAATCTTTTGGATAGGCAAGCAATTATGTTGGGGTGATGGACACCTAATTTTGTGTTTTCTATGCATTCATCTCACTCTGTACAGTGTGCTTTACATATTGGGGCAAATACCAAAAACTACAAAAACAACCATTTTCCAGAGTTCATTTTACCTCAAGAAAGTAGTGCATCTCTGGGATGCGCTTGAAGAAGGGCATCAGTCACTCACCTTCTTACCTTAGAGACATCATAGAACCCATTATCCCCCAACTCCACCAGCACTGCCCCAACTTTCTGTTCATGGATGATAATGCTCCACCACATCGTGCCAGAGTTGTCACAGCTAGACTTCAGGTTCAAGTCCGAGTGCCTCATATGGTATGGCCAGCAATGTCCCCTGACCTGAGCCCCATAGAGCAGCAGTCCCCAACCTTTTTTGCACCACAGACCAGTTTTATCTAAGGCAATATTTTCACGGACCGGTCTTCATTTGCTCGATAATAGTTAATGATGCCAGGACAGCTGTAGTCTAATAATAAATCATCCGCAGTGGTTTTATGTAAAATTCAGACATCAACAGACAATAAACAAACTTTTTTTCATAAATTGATAATCAGCATCTCTGTAAACAAAATAATTGTAAGTAAAAATTACATTAAAAACTCGATTAAAGTGACTGCACCGATGAGGTTTATTTTGAAATGTAGCGACTTACAATTAGTGCATTCAAATAGGAGAAATCCTGTTCATTTCCAATAAAAGGGTGAACAAGTCAATAAAATAATAATTGCAATAATGACAATTAGTGGTTAGGGTTAGGGTTAGGGTTAGGGTTAGGGGAGACAATGGCACCGGAAGTGTGTTCCGGATGACCGGTTGACTCCGCAGTTTGGTTTTCTTTACGGTCACTGCAGAAAATCCCGCTCCACAAAGACAGGACGTAAGAAATGGAAGCAGGGTTTGAGATACTTTTTGGGCGATCTCAGGATTATCTGCCTTGACTTTAATCCAGAACACTGGCGCGGTTGTGGGCGCTTAATTGTGTGGGCTGATAAGCTGTCACGTGACGAGACCTGTCAAGTGGGACAGACATGCATTTGTCTGTGCGTCATTCTGCACAGATGTCACTTTTCAAAATAAAACATCTTCCAGACTCCAAAATAAATAAAAACGGAAGTAATGTAATGTTTTTTTCTTTCTGTGCGGCCTGGTACCAAATGACCCGGTCCATGGCCCGGGGGTTGGGGACCACTGCCATAGAGCACGACTGGGACCAGCTGAAGCAGAGACTGGATAATCGTACCCCACCCCCAGGTGACCTGTAAAAAGACATAATGTCAAAGATTTTATTTTTTTTGGTCATTTCCTTTTATTTATTCACCATTTTAATTGCACCGATTCACAACTTTCAACTACAGTGCAAATTTGTGTTTTTATGATATACTGTCAAAAATTCAGATTCAAATTGTTCAAAATTTAAATAGAAACTAGTTATAACGGTGTCAGAAAATCCAAGAACAAAAGTTTTGAAAACAATGAATAATTTATCCATAGAATAATTAACAGTTATGTCTTCCTCAAGTCTGGAGGCAGAAACTGCAGAGAAAGGTCTTGGTTTTTCTCTTGACCTCTGCTAACAGCTGACTTCCTAATGATCAGAACTTAAAAGTTAGTTTGAAGACACGGAAGCATGGCTCTGTACTTTTGCATAATGAGACCCTGCTTTATTATAATTTTAATTTACTCAAAAACAATATATTTTGACATTATATGCTATGCTATGATACATATATCATACCACATAACAAGTCATACTGTATAATATGATGACTATAATAATATAATTAATTAAACATATAATTCATCAAACATTAACAAAATGCAATTCATACAGTCAAGAATAAAAATATCCAGTGGAATCACATGATGAAATTCATGTAGTGAATCAGGTAATTAAATTAATTGAATTCTTAAAGGGGTCATAATTTGCCATTTTTCCTGTACTTGTCCATTAGACCTCATTAATTTAGTTCAATCACTGTAGAAACTCGCTGTTGCTTCATTTTGTGCCAGGCTCAATCCAGTAAGACAAATAACTTTTACCTAACAATTTACATCATAATGTATAATTTATAAAATGGAATATTTACTTTGATCATGCAATCAACCCCACATATACTCACAGACAGACATGTTATAGTGCTATTCATGATGGATTGAAAATCGAATGGGGTGGCATGGTGGCACAGTGGGTATTGCTGTTGCAGCACTGCAAGGAGATTCCCGATTTGAGTCCCGCTCAATGCAGAGTTTTCATATTCTCCCCATATCTGTGTGGGTTCTTTCTGGTTTCTCTTGCTTCCTCAAACCTCCAAAAACATGACACTTGAGGCAAATTGGCCTGCTTCATAAATGCCCATAGGTGTGAGTGTGTGTACTTTTTTGTCTATGTGTGGCTCCATGGTACACTGGCGTTGTGCCCAAACTGTAGTCTGCTTCACGCCCCCAGGTGGGCAGAGACAGAGGCAGATGTGGGATGTGTTGTTAGTCCAACACATCCCATCACCCCCCCACTCAACTGGGAATTTGGACTCCATGTAATCACCTCATACTTGTTGCATTCCCCAAATTATTCCTGAATTATCTTTCGCTGGGTGGGAGAACATTACTGAAAGCACCGTCAGCTTATTTTCTTGCCATAGGGCATCCTGGTGCTAAAAGTTTTCCAGGTAAGTAACACACATTTGCAAAGCCATCCACTAGATATAAAAGAAAATATGATTTTTCAGACCTAGCTGCTATCTTTCATTGTACTTTGGTCTAGATCTTACGCTTACATGCCCACTGCTGGCACTTTCAGCAGTGAATGGGCCAGCTGTCACTCCCCATGTGCGTGATGGGAAGTCAAAGCTGTCTGGCTGTCACCAGTTGACTGCTGGCTGTCTGGCTGTCACCAGTTCACTCCTTTTCCTTCCTTAGACCATGCACTTTAGATCCATGTTGGCAAATTGTGGAAAACTACAAAAAAGCTACAATTTTGGAGATGTCCAGACCCAGTTTAGCCACCAGTTTGTCCCTTTCACACTAATTCAAATTCTTATACTTATCCATTTGTCCTTCTTTTAGCACATGAAATTTGAGGACAGAATGTTTCCTTGCTGCCTACTATATTCCACTCATTAACAGTTGTCATGATAGAGACATGATCTGTGTTTTTCATTTCACCTGTCAGTCATCTTAATGTTAAATCTGATTGGTGTATCTTTAATAAAAATTAAAACAAACACTTCAAAAGTGACTTGACATGGTCATATTCCTCAACAGAATTGATACAACTAAAATGCATATCATAATGATCACTCACCGTGTGTATGAAAATACAATGCCTTGCGAAAGTACCCCCCCCCCAAAAAAATAAATACTTTTTTGACATTTTGCCACATTTCAGGCTTCAAACTTAGAGATAACAAACTGAAAATATTTTCAAGAATCAACAACATGTGAGACACAATTGTGAAGTGGAACCAAATTTATTCATAAAAAACTGAAAAGTGGAATGTGCAAAAATATTGGCCTCCTGTTCTCTCAGCTCAGCTAACCGACTCCAGAAGTTCTCTGATGACTTCTGAATGATCCAATGTTGACCTAAATGACTAACAATGACAAAGTGCAGCTGTGTCATTTGGTCTCACATTTGCACATCCTACTTTTCAGTTTTTTTATTTGTAAACACAATATAAAATGTTGAATAAATTTGGTTCCACTTCCCGATTGTGTCTCACATGTTGTTGATTCTTGAAAAATATTTTCAGTTTGTTATCTGTTTGAAGCCTGAAATGTGGCAAAATGTCACCAAGTTTTTGGCGGCCAATACTTTTGCAAGGCACTGTAGGTCATAGTTTAAAAGTGCATGTTTCTTGCACAAGAGCTTTGCCTCATTTATTTTGATGGTTTGATTTTTAACCCAGTTTATTTCAGTGATTGCATTTGGACTCTTTATCGAATGTGACCTCTGACCTTCCTCACATTATTTGCTCTGTAGCATGAGTCCGTCCGTCACCTCAGGTTTTGGCGCTTGACGCAAGCTGAATCTAAGTATCTAAGTAAAATTACAGTCTTCAGCCGCTGGAGTCTGCCTCAAATGTCAGCAATTCACTGGCTCATGGAAAGGGTGAGGGAGAGGTAAATGTCAAGTAATGATTTTTAAGCTAATAGCCTTCGGTGTCTTTGTTGCTGATGTGAGTGGCTGCTGATTAGAGAAGGTACTTTCATGATTCTGACCACCTGATGAGCAGATGGGCATTGTAGCACTCTGAGCTGTCTAATATGAATGTTGCTGTGGGCTAACCACGGTGCTCATTTGTGTTAGAGAACATTAATGTAATAACTGCTTGATTTTGTTTCACATGCTTTTGAATGATACAATTATTTCTACAACAGGACTCAAACTGTACCCATTTTACCTCCTGCAGTACCAGTCTTAGTTCAATGGTAATTTTCACCTATTTGCACTGTTAAAAAAAGTTTTTTGTTTTTTTTCTGGTATGTTAATAAAAGTACATTGGTCTAGAGACAGTGTCACTGAAGAAAAGACAGGAGACAGAGCTGGAGGTAGCAGAGATGAAGATGCTGAGGTTCTCTCTGGGAGTGACCAGGAAGGATAGGATCAGGAATGAGTACACATGTTAGAGGTTTTGGAGATAAAGTCAGAGAGGCCAGACTGAGATGGTTTGGACATGTCCAGAGGAGAGATAGTGAATATATTGGTAGAAGGATGCTGAGTTTTGAACTGCCAGGCAGGAGGCCTAGATGAAGACCAAAGAGGAGGTTTATGGATGTAATGAGGGAAGACATGAAGGTAGTTGGTGTGAGAGAAGAGGATTCAAAGGACAGGGCCAGATGGAGGAAATTGATTCGCTGTGGCAACCCCTGAAGGGAAAAGCCGAAAGGAAAAGAAGAAGTTGTTAATAAAAGTGCAGTGATACCTCTGTAATCGACCGCCTCTATACTCGACCAAATCGGTGCTCGACCAAAAAATTTGAGTAGAAAATGTATCGGAGCCTGAACAGATTTTCGGTACTCGACTAGCCAAGTCGACCCGAACGCGCTCCTCGGCCAGCAGGTAAGCGTCAGTTCGACTCAGACCGCCAGCGGAGTAACACGTATGCAAATTACGTACGCAAAGACGTACGGAAATTATAGCAAAATATGAAAGTGGTGTACGAGTGTCCGACCTCGCGTTGCAGTATGAAATGGCAAAGTCAACCATTTCCACTATCTTGAAGCAGAAGCAAATGACAATGGACAGGTTCCTTCTTAAAGAAAAGAGGAAGGCTACTGCCCAGCCAGATTCACCTCCACGGAAGAGAGAGAGAAGGGAGAAAACCCCTGGAGGCGCGTTACCTAGCGTCATCATGGAAGGGGATTCCCCTTCCATGATGACGCTAGTGCCATCAACCACTCTCCGAAACGTAAGTAAATTATACAAAATGGTTTATAATGCTTTATCTTTATCATGTACTGCTTGTGCACATTTACGTCTTCATTGTTGTTTAGATACACGTTCTTATAATATTTTAGGTATTTTTCTAAATGGTAAGAACGGATTAAAATACTTTCCATTATTTCTTATGGGAAAATTGGTTTCGGTGTTCGAACAAATCGGTGCTCAACCACCACCTCAGAACGGATTATGGTCGAGTACAGAGGTATTACTGTACATTGATATACACTTTAATCCATTTGAGACAAAGTAATCAAAATATAGCTTCAAGATGGAGAATCAAAATATTTTTACATCTATTAAAGCAAATTTAGGTTTGACTCTAACAGCTGTGGTTGATGATTCTAAAAAATACATTTAATCAAGAGTAGAGTATAACTTTTTTTATCCCTTTAGGAGGTTCCATCAAGGAAATTAATTTATCCATCGCACACAGTACAGTGAGTACACAAAACACAGAAAAAGCACACAGAAAGCACAAGCACATAGAAAGTAGTACAATGCCAAATAGAAAGATTAATAAATAACCCATCAAGAATATACAAATGGAAAATCATAAATAGGCATAGAAATAAAAATTAATAAACAAGCCTAGTTAAGTATGGGTATCGTGAAATGTTTATAGTGTTTACATTGTTTTTGCTGTATTGTTTGTGTCATCCCTAAAGCTCTAGTGTCGACTTTCTTCTTCTTCATCTCCCCCAGAGAGGAGTTGAGCAGTTTAATGGCTCGGGGGATGAACGAGTTCTTAAGTTTGTTTGTCCTGCATGTTGGGAGGCGCAGCCTCTGGCTGGTCAGGCTTCTCAGGCTTCTCTGGTTGTTGGTAATGGTGTGCAGAGGGCAGCTGACATTGTCCATGATGTCCAGCAGTTTGTCCAAGGTTCTCTTCTCTACCACCGTTGCCAGAGGGTCCAGCTTCATCCCGGCCACCGAGCTGGCCCGCCTGATCGGCTTCTCCAGCCTGGAGAGATCCGCCTTGGTCACACTCCCTCCCCAACAAACCACAGCGACCGACAGGATGCTGGTGACCACAGACTGATTGAACATCCTCAGGAGCTTCCTCAGCCTCCTCAGAAAGTGCATCCTGCTCTGTGCTTTCTTGTACAGCTGCCTCGTGTTGCTTGTCCAGTCCAGCTTGTTGTCCAGCCACAGCCCAAGATATTTATAGGTCTGCACAATCTCCACCTCCTCCGTTCCTATCAGAACTGGTCTAGGTTGGGGTCTGTCCCTCCTGAAGTCAATGACCAGCTCTTTAGTTTTGGAGGTGTTGAGCTTCAGGCTGCTGCAACACCAGTCAACAGAGTCCTTCATCAAGCATTTATGCTCCTCCTCCTCATTGTCCCTGATACATCCCACGATAGTTGTGTCATCTGCGTACTTCTCAATGTGACACAGTTCTGAGTTGTAGCAGAAGTTCTGAGTTGTAGCAGGGTGAAGTGGATTGGGGACAAGAAAGTCCCCTGTGGAGCACCGATGCAGCTGACCACAGTATCAGACGTGGCGTCCTTTGGCCTGACGATCTGTGGTCTGTTGGTGAGGTAGTCTTGGATCCAAGCAACCAGGCCGGGGTCCACTTGCATTTGTAGGAGTTTTTCCTGTAGGATACAGGGCTGGATGGTTTTAAAGGCACTTGAAAAATCTAGTAAAAGGATCCTCACATTGCCGCTTTCCTTGTCCAGATGCAAGTGGGCTCGGTGTAGCATGTAGAGGATGGCGTCTTCCACGCCAACCATTTCCCGGTAGGCAAACTGTAAAGAGTCCTCAGCATGTTTCACCTGAGACCTGAGTAGATTGAGGAAGAGCCGCTCCAGAGTATTCATTAGATCTGATGTGAGCGCCACCGGTCGGAAGACGTTCCATTCACTGGGCCAATATGTATATATATATATCAGTCTAGTTATATTTCTGTTTAGTTGGACGTGTGATTCATATTAATGTTTAAAAAAATATGTTGAAAGAGTCCATTTTAACTTTGACTTATTAGTCATTTACCACAATAATATCTAAATATTTATGTATGCCATCAGTGCTCCACTGCAACAGCTAATTAATTCCAGCAACTGTACCTCGCTTTTCTTTGCAGTTTTTATTTTGTAACTTGCACCAATTATGTTCTGTTTGATTTGGCTAATCAGATGTTCTTTGTAAATCAAAAACACCAAAACTACCGGAACAGTTTGTCAGTCATTTTTAAATCAGCAGATCACTTCCCATGATTATTATTAGCAGGGAAGGTCTCAAAGAACTACCAATACTGACAGCCAGTCTGAAAACTGCTATAAATTCTGCTGTAGCACTGTCATATGTCACATCATTAAGTTTTAATGTTTTTTGAATAAAGAGTAACCGTTTAGATTCCCAATATGTTAATCTAATCCAAATACCACATTTGAACACCATTAGGAAAAATGCCACTGTTGTGGATGCCCAGGAGGCATCCTGATCAGATGGCGGAACCAGCTGGCTCTACTCTGAGCTCACTCTAGAGCTCCTCAGCTCACTATACTTCAGCCTAACCACCCTACAGAGGAAATTATTGTCACCAATATGTACTTGTGGCCAAAATGAGTCATTATGATCAGTCAGTATGATCATATTTATGTATTACATTTAAGAGAAACGTAAAGCATTCATGTAAATTAAATACATTTTATTTTATATATCCATAGCAATACAGGCTTCATAGAACATATTATTACAACAATAATAACAATAATAATATTAATAATAATAATTATAATAGGCGTCACGGTGGCGCAGTGGGTAGTGCTATCACCTCACAACACGGCAGTTCCGGGTTTGAGTCCCGCTCTGTGCGGAGTTTGCATGCTGTGTCTGCGTGGGTTCTCTCCGGGTTCTCCAGCTTTCTCCCGGTCCCAAATTGCCTGTAGGAGTGAGAATGTGTGCATGGTTGACTGTGTGTGTCTCCATGGTACACTGGCATCGTGCCCAGAGTGTCCCCCACCTCACACCCTATGCCAGCTGAGATAAGTTCCAGCTCCCCGTGGCCCGCTGCGGCGGATGAAGTGGCAGAAAATGAATGAATGAATGATGATAATAATAATAATAATAATAATAATAATAATAATAATAATAACAAAGCAGTCATAGACTGCAACATCTCACAACACCCCTGGATTCAAAATTTTTACCCTGACCTAGTTTCATAGGTCAGGGTCATTTAATAAAAGATCTATGATCCAACATGTAACTGGTGCATTCTATTTGTCATGAGGTTTCAGAGATCTGTAGCTAAAAAGGTGAAAATATTACCATGACCTAGTTTTTCAAGGTCAAAGTTTGATCTTATTTTCATCCCCTTGCCTCCCTGAATATAACACCTTTTTTTTGTCGTTTTATCTTATCCGGTTCCTGAGATATGTGCAAAAATATCTAGTGCTTTGATCTATGGTCTTACTTACACTGACCTTCTCCCTCGTCTTTCTATCTTATCTGAAAAGTTTAAATTTGACCTTGACCTAATTTTCACAAGGTCCAGATCAACATCTCAATTTAATCCCCTTTGCCACCCGAGTAATGTGCTTTTCGTGTCATCTTTCTATCTGCAACGGTTGTGAAGATATTTGGTGGCTGGACGGACGGACAAACACACAAACATTGACAATTACAAGACATCACTGCTTCGCGGGATGTAATAATAATAATAGTAGTCGTAGTAGTAGTAGTAGTAATATTAGTAGTCATAGTAGCAGCAGTAGACCTTTTTAACATTGAGAAATGTCGTTGCTGTGGATGACAGCACAATGTCACAGTGGGTAGAGCTGTTGCATCACAGCAAGAAAATCCTGGTTTCAAATCTATTCAGCTTCCTCCCACTACCAAAAACATATAATCTAGGTGAACTGAGACAATGAATTGACAGGTGTGAATGCAGGTGAAGATGGTTGTTTGTCTATGTGTTGGCACTGTGATGAAAAAGTAACAACTATGACCTTACATAAGATAAAAAATGTTATGCCCAGCACAACCCATGGCATGAGATCATAGTAGGTCAAGCTATGTCATTACCCAAGATGAATTCTGATTTAATAGATGTTATTTCATAAATGAAAGACAATATTTTTTAACTTACTCAATAGTGCCAGTATATGCCAGTATCTTGTAATATATTCTCTGCAGTTATTCAATTTTAATTACTTTACCTATTGTCATATACTTTTTCTTGTTCTAATGTATTTACCTATTCTCAATCCAATCATGTTTTTCAATCTAATTTAAAATTGTTTGACCTCAGGTTTTTTATGTCCTCTCACAATACGTCAGTGATGACTCATCTAGCCTTGTAATTACTGATCAGTCAGAGCAATTACCTGGTTTGTTTGCCTATGATTCACTTCCCTTTCCAATTTTCTTGTAAAACTTAATTTGTTATGTTTTGTACATAATTTGAAGGTTCAGGTTATCACTTGGCCAGAGCAGTTAAATACACTCAACTATATCCTCCACATCACCACTATGTGTATTATCGACATATTTTCGAAATAATACCATTTTACCATTCATGTGTCATCAGATGGTGGATATAAGTGAACATATCCAGAATTTCTACCATCGAAGGATAATGGTACGAAAGTGTGAATACTGTATAGCGCTTGTGAATTATCTAAGAAGTTTTCACTCATCATTACTGCATATTGACAGTTGAATTAATGGGTATGCTCTTTTTCAGTATCGTCATTTAAAATATTGTCTTCAACATTAATACTCAGTCCTTGTTACTCTGTGCTAACACTGCCATGGTGAGTAGGAAACAACCACAAAGGAAAGCTGAGAGTTCAATAATAAATTGTTTAATTATCTTCCTTCATTCCTCTAAAAGTGAACTTCAAAACAGCAACAGAAAAAATATGTAACATCCATTGTGGCATTATGAAATTCCACTTAATGTACATGAAAGCAAACAGGTCAGAGAGAAGAAAGACTACTCATCAGAAGACCAAGGACCCTGCTTTTTGAAAGCAGTCTTATATAATTTGACTGACATTTAGAAATGAAATAAATCAGTGATTTTTCATTTTGAAAGCATATAAATCAAGCTTGCAAATAACCTTCATCGTTGGCCTTTGTGATGTAATTTTAAGTTACATGTTGCAGAGAAATGGAATATGCCTTACTAATTAGACAGTAACAAAAGTGCAGTCTTTTTAAATGCCTCCCTTGAAAAATAATGAAAACTTTTGCAATACCTACTGGTATGCAAAGTCATACTACACTGAAACATGTTATTCATTTTCATCTGGCCATCTCAATAGAGTAAATGATTTAATTTCATGCAAATAAATTAATTCACTGAATTCACTAGCGATTTGTGATTTGGGGTAAATTCAATTCTTAAAAATGTTCCGAAAGAACCTCAATTCCTTGGACAAAATTGAAAAAAATTGTCTTTAAATAGGCCCTTTAAATGGATAGTTTATCAAAATACGACAGAGTATGGAAATACAGAAATGGAATGGAAGGTACACCGGATGTAATAATCACAGGAGATATTAGTCACAACCAGATGTTGTTTTGTCTATAATAAGCTACAACAGGCACACAGCCACACACACATATATATATATGCTATATATATATATAATGTATATATATGCTATATATATATAATGTATATATATATATATATATATATATATATATATATATATATATATATATATATATATATATATATATATATATATATATATATAATGCAATTTCCTCCGGGATTAATAAAGTATCTATCTATATATATATATATATATATATATGTGTGTGTGTGTGTGTGGCTGTGTGCCTGTATATATATATATATGAGTACAATATGAATTGTAACTGCATTAGTTTTATACTTCTGTGGTATATAAGCTTTCAAACACAAATACTTCCATTCTTGGAAGTACATACAGTGGACACATTAATTCACATACACGTACATATGCACTTTACGTTGAATAAAATAAATAAAAACCATCATGTAGAGACAACACAGCAAAAGCTTACAATCAAAGTTTTATTGTCGCTGGATTACTAATTATGGTCCTCCTAAGGAGACTCCTTAGGAATTTACTAACATTTTTAATATAGAGAAAGGGGGTGAGTGGGACATCCCTGAGCAAGTACTGTCACATGTACAGTACAGTACAGTACATACTGGATGAACATTATTTTATTAGTTCCTCCAGCTACTGATTGGCATTCAGTGACCCTATTGGCTGCTGACAGAGATGCTGGATTACTCTTCTACCTTGGTGCTTCTGGAATGACCATTGATTGAGGTGCGGTCTAAGCTTCACCATCTGGAAGAGCTCTTCAGACAAGCAAACAGTATCTCCCAGAGGACACTAGTCTTCCTGCTGTTGCAGACCTTGAACCAACTTTCTTTGCCTTTATTTGCTTTTTATGTTGGATGATATTCCCATGAACCAAAAGAAGCCACTTTGCAAGACAACATATAATAAAATATAACAGTTCACAAAGGCTCATGTTTAGAGTCTAGTCCTGGTGGTAAGATGGTCATCCTCACAGCAACAACCAAGAACAACAAAGGGCAGGTATAGTGGGGTATGAGAAGTAAACTGTCCTTATTGGTACATACTACATTTCCCTTGTATTCTTATTGAAATTAGAATTAACAACATTATGTTGTGGAAAGCACCAAAAAAGAAAAAATGTTTAAAGGCATTGGAAAAACGTTTTAAAGTTATATATATATATATATATATATATATATATATATATATATATATATATATATATATATATATATATATATATATATATATATATATATATATATATATATATATATAGTTAGACACAAAGTTAGACACAAAGAAGTTAGACACAAAGGGCCCGTTTCACAAAGGCAGGGTTAACATACCCTGAGGTAAACATGTGGTTCTGGGTTGCTTTACCCTGAACTTGGAAAACCAGGGATTTCAGTTTCAAAAATGCTTTTCAGGGTTGGCTTTTTTAACCCAGAATAAGTTGACCCACAGTTCAACGCGAAAAAAAAAAAGCCATTATCAATGGAGCCCCGATTCGACGATTCACAATGACGACGGACAAGACGCGCACCGCAACACTTCAAGGCAGTCAGAGTACAGATTTTAATTTATGTATATAAAGACTTTGAGGACATTTTCAGAAGAAAGAGAACAGTGTTGCAGCTGTAAAGAAGAGAGAGATGGCGTGGGAGTGAATTGCTGCTCAAGTCGATGCGTAAGTTTAAATGTAGTCCGTTGCACTCATGGTAAAAATACATAGGTAAACGGCTTCAATAAGTTTATTAATTTATTTTATTTAGGTGTGATCCAGTGGGGGGAGAAGCGTACTTGTCAGCAGCTGAGAATTAGGTGTAAAAACATTGTTCACACAGGTCAGACTTCTGCATCATCTCAGGGATCCTCCTTATCCTCTATATGTGTGATATTGTACAATAAATATGAAGTGGACGTTTGACTTTTCAGCTGTTTTATCGCCAACATAATGCTCTTTTCATACACATAAATGCGCTCTCATCTATATCAACTTCTGTTCAATGAGAAAATGTATTTAAACGTTTTAGTGTTGTGTAAATAAAACAGTAAATCGGCATATGCATGTTACAAAAACAGTTGAGAAGGATATTCATACCATTGTGTATACCTATATTATATAATAACTGAAATCAAGAGCTGATATCTAGCTCGTTTGCTGGGTTTCCTTCATACAGTAATAGTTAAAACTGCTTTAGTTCTTACATCAGTGGCATTGTACTGCTTATAACTGCATTTAAGATATTCCAGTCTGTTTTAGTGACATGATACACACAGGAGTTACTAATTGATAAAAAGAAAAAGAAATTAACAAGAAATTGAAGAAAACAAAGGTGGTCTAATATTTTATGTTACTGATTGTTCTCTTCCCATTGCTTCAAATTCTGGTGTAATACAGATAGTGACATTTATCGTCTACTGAGGTATTAACAAATTCTCATCCTTTTTTTAACAGAGCATGGCTGGACAGTAGCAGAAGGTTCCCAACTCCACAGATTATCACAGTGAAATAGACGCTCAGTTACCACCAGCTGTTCATTATGTGGAATTCATTCGCAACTATGTCCTCCTCATGTAGTCCCATCTATCAGCTGAAGAAGTTTATATAATTCACTTTCTAAAAAAATACAGAAAATAGAAATGCTTTACTATGACCTCCAGACCAGGAGGGCGATCTGGACATAGAAATACTGGAGCACAAGTTAGAGATGGGTAATGGTCACAGGTGAATCATGTTAACTATTAGAATGTAAAGTATTGTAACAATAAAAAAACTAAATTTGTATTTGTCAGAAATAATGATGACCAAAGGAAATGCGTATTTTTTGTTTTATTGCCCGCTGTGATGGTGGTGATGGTGACTCTGAAATGATTCTGGAAGATGTTATCTGTCACTGCTCTGCCACACTGGATAGCAGGAATCATCCTGAGGTGACGTAGGGTCTCTCCTGTAATGTATAGTGGAATCATTAGACTGGATTAAACAATGAAGACAAGTGAACTATTGTGCAAATCTTTAGGTTACTGCCCACATTACAGTCTGCTGCTCAGGTAAGTCTGATCATACATCCAAGAGTCAGGAAAAGACCCAGACCTCCACATCAGAAATGTAGTCAGCAGCATCACACATGATCTGGACAGATGTTTGTTTGTCTATGATGCAGTCTTTAACATGTTGTAACAGTGTTGAGTCTACATGTACCTTGATGTGAATGTGGGTACCATTTGTGATGCCAATTACATTGGGAAATCCTAAATGAATTTAAAGCTAATAATCCATTTCTGAGTTTGTAGCACAATGTCATTAGGAGAACATCATTTCAAATGCATTTATCAGATTTCTACATCATTCACCTGCAATAGGGAAATAGAAAAACTGGGATAAAAGTTCCAAGGCAAGGCGCACTGAGCATCTCCCACATTGTATAGAAAAACTATCGTTTGCAGATAAAAAACTGACCGGAGCACTACCTACACACAGCGCTGCTGCAGATTTGAGGATGGATCAGGTCGTGGATGTGTGTGATGGATCGGGACGTGAAACGGTACCAATCATAAAGAGAACTGTCTGGATATGACGGGACATGTGAATGCGACATTAATGCAGAAACTCCATCAAGGGGCTCCAATTCAAATGGACATGCCATATTTTCCTCTAAATACCTCTAAAATACGGAGTTACTTATAAAACGTTACTTCGGTAAAACTCTCCGTCCAACAGAACCAGGAAATGAAGCCCCGCGAGCAGCGCCGAAAGGGGGCGGAGTCAGAAGAAACCCTGGGTTTGTGGAATAAAACCTGCTCCTGACCAGGTTAGCTTCAGAGAGTCTGTTACTGCGGTAACAAACCCAGAGGTTCAGTTTACCTTGCTTCATGAAACAGGTCAGAGTTACTGCTCTAGCTCTGGGTTAAGTTACCTCCCTTTGTGAAACCGAAAACCCTGGTTTTCCCTGATTTCAGGGCTAACACACCCAGGTTTTCCACTTAACCTGCTTTGTGAAATGGGCCCAAAGATAGGAACCTATCTTTCTTCAAAATACCTTCTGGAGAGATTGGAGAGCAATGGAAAGCGAAGGGTATATGTGTTCATGTAAAATATAATTCAGAATTGGCAGACTGTATGCATGGTTGCAGCACTGAAACAAAACGGTCAAATGCATTCTCCAGCGCCCCTGTGATGAGCCGTGACTTCCAGGGGGAAGTACCAACCTTTCATCCTTCATGACTATCCACCTTTTGTCTTTACAAGTATCATGTGACACATTTACGTAGCTGGTCATATAGTTAGTTAGAGTCGGAAATACCTAATACGGAATTAGATGAGTAGTTCTAATAGAAAAAACACTAAGGCCCTGTTCAGACTGCAGGCGCATCAGATTTCCCTCACTATCTGATTTGTAGGGATGACTGTTCACACCGTTTTTAGCAAGTGATCAAATGCGATCTGTCTCTGTTCAGACTGGGCCACACTATCAGCCGATCTGACAGGTTGCCGTAGCAATGACATAGTTCAGTGCATGTAATGTGTGAGGTCATATATTGTGACAGCTGCAACAACAAAAGTTTTATTACCTTAGGACATTGGTGATATCACTGTCTGGTAGAGGTGGGGAAAACAAACACACACCAGACATCGTCAATTTCTTCTTCCGTGTTTTACTGCTCAGTAATGCGCAATGCTCTTCCTTCTGGCGCTTTCATCTCGCGTCGCAAATATGACGACGTGGTCCGCCATATCTTATCTGGTGTGTTGGGAACTGTTCAGACTGCAGACGCCTCTGTCCTTATCCGACACAAAACTACCTCCCTAATGTGGTTTCAATCCTTCCTGCAAAAATCCGATTGGGACTGTTCAGACTACACGCGAGACATGCAACATCAATCTGTATGGGCTAAAAATCGGATATATGGGACTAGTCTGAATGGTGCCTAATCCATTTGGCAAAGTCTAAATAAGCAGCCTAATCTTATGTCCGGGGTTCCCTCTTCATGATTACAACTGAGTGTGACCGGAGCTGGAACCCAAGCTCTTGTATTCTGTGTTACATGACTTTTAGGAAAGAGCTAAGACAGGCTCTGGGTGGTAAGGAGGTGCTTCCACATGACTGGACAACTACAGCTAATGTGACCAGGGAGACAGATAGAAGAGTACTTGGTGTGTCATCTGGAAGGAAAGTAGGTAAGGAGACTTAGTGGTGGAATGAGGAGGTACAGGAGTGTATACAGAAAAAGGTTAGCTAAGAAGAAGTGTGACACTGAGAAGACTGAGGAGAGTAGACAGGACTAAAGGGAAATGCAGCGTGATGTGAAGGTAGAGGTAGCAAAGGCCAGACAAGGGGCTTATGATGACTTGTATGCTAGGTTGGACAGTAAGGAGGGAGAGACTGATCTATACAGGTTGGCAAGACAGAGAGACAGCAATGGGAAGGACTTGCAGCAGGTTAGGGTGATTAAGGATAGGGACGGAAGTCAATTGACAAGAGCCAGTAATGTGATGGGAAGATGGAAAGAGTACTTTGAAGAGTTGATGAACGGGGAAAAGAGAGAACAAAGACTAGAAGAGGTGAGTGTTGTGGACCAGGATTTAGCAAAGATTAGTCAGGATCAAGTGAAGAGGGCATTGAAGAGGATGAAGAGTGGAAAGGCAGTCGGTCCTGATGATATACCTGTAGAGGTTTTGAAGTATCTAGGAGAGGTGGCAGTAGAGTTTCTGACTGGGTTGTTCAACAGAATCTTAAATAGTGGGAAGATGCCTGAGGAATGGAGAAGTGGGCTGGTGCCCATTTTTAAGAACAAGGGAGATTTGCAGAGTTGTGGCAACTACAGAGGAATACAGCTAATGAGCCCTACAATGAAGTTATGGGAAAGAGTAGTGGAAGCTAGACTAAGGGCAGAAGTGAGCATTTGTGAGCAGCAGTATGGTTTCATACCAAAACAGAGTATTACAGATGCAGTATTTGCTTTGACGATGTTGATAGAGAAGTAAAGAGAAGGCCAAATGGAGCTGCATTGTGTTTTTTAGATCTGGATAAAGCTTATGATTATACTATGATGTTTGCAGATGACATTGTGATCTGCAGTGAGAGCAGGGAGTGGGTGGAGGAGAAGCTAGAGAGGTGGAGGTTTGTCCTGGAAAGGAGAGGAATGAAGGTTAGTCGCGGTAAGACAGAGTACATGTGTGTGAATGAGAGGGACCCAAGTGGAAGAGTGAGGTTACAGGGAGAAGAGATCAAGAAGGTGGAGGATTCTAAGTACTTAGGGTCAGCAGTCCAGAGCAATGAAGAGTGTGGAAAAGAGGTGAAGAAGTGTGTACAGGCAGGATGAACGGGTGGAGAAAAGTGTCATGTGTGATGTACGATAGAAGACTTTCAGCTAAAATAAAAGGAAAAGTGTACAAAACTGTGGGGAGACCAGTGATGTTGTTTGGCCTCAAGACAGTGTCAATGGGGAAAAGACAGGAGACAGAGCTGGAGGTAGCAAAGATGAAGATGGTAAGGTTCTCTTTGGGAGTGACCAGTAAGGATAGGATCCGGAATGAGGTAGTGAAGGTAGTTGATGTGAGAGAAGAGGATGCAGAAGACAGGGTTAGATGGAGGCAACTGATTCGCTGCGACGACCCCTGAAAGGAAAAAACAAAAGGAAAAGAAGAAGAAGAATTCAACTCTAACCACTCTACAACCAACCATTTTTTGAACTCTGAGGTATATTCTATTAATTTTTAACACATAGGAATTGAGATGTCTCTGAGATGAGGGAGATTCTAACAAAAGCAAGAATAAACAGGGTCAAAATTAGGGTTGAGCTAGGTACTCATTTCAGACGAGTATCTGGTACGGATAACGCATTTTTGATGAGTACGAGTAAATATTGTCAATACTCGTGCTCATTAATTAATTAATTCATTTTCCTGACACTTCATCCACTTGCGAAGGTCAAGGGGAGCTGGAGCCGATCCCAGGTGGCATGGCTTAAGGAAAATCCTCAGAAATGACTGTCGTCACGCTCTGTGATTGGCCACACACACAGCATCCGCCCCTCCCTACAGACAAACATCACTGCAGCAAGAGCTTTCGCTGGCCCATTCTCGCACACACACGAGAGTGTGTAATTTCCTATTGCATCCGTTGTATTCATTAATGCACATAATGTTCTGAGTTTATAAAAAAAAAAAAAAAATTACAGTGGTACCTCTACTTACAAAATTAATTGGTTCTGGATGAAATTTCTTAAGTAGAAAATTTTGTAAATATTTTCCATGCAAATGCCCTAATCCATTCTAAGCCCCCCAAAATTCTGACATAAATGTTTTATAAAGCATAAAAATGCTTCAAAACATGTAACAAATACATGTTACAATTAGATTATTACACAATAAACGAGAGTTGTGCATAATGTAAAAAACAAAGAATAAATAATAAAAATTGATGGGGTTTTCCACTCTTTTGGTTCACGCTTTGTGCTACTTGCCTCACCATGCCGAACAACAGAGTGAATTCCAGTCCTCCTTTTGAACTCCGTTCCCTCGCCTGAATCCTCCTTCACAAGGTCAATAAAAAGGCATTTGCCTGTTTGAAAATTAGTAACAACCTCTCCATGTCATCGTTCACTGCCGATTTCCTCTTTGGAATTGTAGTGAGGCCTTTTGAAGGAGTTATAGCTTTTATGGCTTCCTTTTGTTTTAATAACTAGGCGATTTTAGATACATTACAGTAATTTTCTTTGGCGAGATCAACCAAACGCATCCCTTTTCCATGCTTTTCTATTATCTCTTGCTTTGTTTGTATGGACAAAAAAACTATTTTCTTACTCTTTTCTTTTCCTTTTTTCTCCATCACTTTCTAGGGGTCTATAGTGACTACTCAAAAAGTTAATATATTTATGTAAAACTATCAGAACACCTCATGGGTTGAGGGCCGAATGACGAGGACGCTGCATAGACACCTATCTAGCTACACATAGAGGTCCCTCTTAGCCAATGGGATGCCAGGAAGATGATAGGTAATAGCCAATGGCAGAGCAGCTATAAGAATGTTGCGTTCAGAGAACTTTGGGAGCTGCGAGTAGTAGCCCATACTGTATTTTTACCTTTCATATCCTGAAATTTCTTTCGTAACAAGAGGCACTATTTTCCTGTTGAGGCGTTTCGTAACTTGAAAATTTCGTATGAAGAGACGTTCGTAAGTAGAGGTACCACTGTAGTTCTCTTACTTTTGTGATCAACAACATTGATTTGAATCTCAAATTTGAGGCCATTCTGTGAATAGTTTGAAAATAAACATTAAATATAGCAACTTCTGATCAATCCATATTGATTTCAGACTTAAAATAATGTACCGATTGAAGCCCCACCCATTTACGATCAAACCACACCCACTTCTGGTTCACCCATTCCGAGTACAGATACGGATACACATAATTTAGATGGTTGAACACATACAGATAGTGGTGTACTCGCTAATCCCTAGTCAAAATGACCAAAGATCCAAGAATCTGCCATGAGCAGTTAATCCCTGATAATTTTGAAAGAAATTTGAACGTAAAATCATTTTCAGACAACCCAGGGTAATTATTCAGAATTCCCAAGGTTTAGTGGATATTTAAGTCCTGTCTGAAGCTACTGAAGATATTGCATAAATGTTTAAATGACCAGATTATCATGTAATTTTGGCACTCGCAAAAAGTAAACAATAACCAAAGTGATAGACAGGTCATTTTACTGAGAAGATCTGTGAAACTAAAATTAAACATACAAAAACAGCATGTCAGGCCCTAATCCCTACACATTCGTAAATACAAGACATATTAATATAAATTACAGTCATAATTAATTCCACACAGTTCAACAGTAGCGAATGGCGCGTAATGTGTGATATCATATATTGCGACCGCGGCAACAACAACATCGACGCTGTATTGGCGATATCATTGATAGAGGTGGTGAAAACATACACACACCAGACATTGTCAATTTCTTCTTCCGTGGAAGTTTCCCCAATTTTAATAGTGGGATTCAAGGAGAGAATTTAATTCCACTAACGGCAACTCCTTTGACATGCTGGTGCCACACAAGCAGGTTAGCTCAACGACACGACTCGGTAGTCTTTTTACACACACAATGCACTCTTCCTTCTGGCCCCTTCTTCTTGCGCCAGAAGGAAGAGCTAACATAACATGGAAAATCCCATTGATGGGCTAGCGCGTGAGCATCGGGAGCGCGATTAACTTTACATACATACACACAGTAAACCAAACAGGGTACCATAACTAGTACGTCACTCAAACAATGTGTGCATTCACTCAAAGACTCATGAGCCATCTAGGTACAGCAGGAAGACAAAGAACGGCAAGTGGCAACAACTGACACTACTAGTTGAGCTACAGCTAAGAACTACAGAAGCCTGCAGCAACAAACAGTGCAACAGCTTAAACAATCCACTGAAACTCTTAGATGGTCAGCTCAACATGATTTTAGATGACTTTGTGATAAATAAATGTGACAATGTTAGCTTGCTACGTTGTCGCTTGCCTTATATTTATATGACGGCGTTGATATGGATTCATCATGATGTCTACGATTGCGTCACTTCCACTGTTATGGCACGCACCAAAACTTATGATATAGAGCGCGCCCTCGTTCCTCGCGGTTAATGCATTCCAGGAACCACACGCAATTAACAAATTTCTCTATAGAGCGAAGAACTATTTATCTTATTATTTGCGGTAATTTACATTTATGAACCCTCCCCATACTCATGTTAAACCACCTTCTGATTTACCTTTCTCACACTCTAATTGGCTGTTTAAAGCACTTTGTGTGTCGCTTAAGTCCGAGACTCACAAAACGTAGCACACTACCTGATGCCGTCAGCCAATAGAGTGCGCGTACAGAATCACGTGACTGCCTACCAAAAATCCACAATGAGGTGAAGTCGTGAGCATTGATGTGCGAATGTGCAAGGGGCACACTGTATTTTGTGTTTCCAACTCCCCATTGATCAGAAAAGAATAAAAATGCCACCGAAACTTTTGTTTGATTATGTACTTTAAATACATACTTGGTTCATTTTGACTTTCTTGTCCCTTTAAATTGGCTGCTACTGATGGAAATGTGCTTTTTCTTTCTGACTGAAACTTTTGCCATAGCATTATTTATTTATCTATTTGTTTTATATTTTATCAACCTGTTGAGACATTGGTTAAATTTTACCGCTGTTGTCAGCTGCATCATATTTATTCTAGACGCATCTCAGGTTTTAGTAGGGAACTTAAACTAATAAATCCTTGCAATAAGGGTAATAAACAAATAAATTAAGTGCTGTTTTTAAGCCTACAAAAAAATCATTAATTATATTATACTGTAGTTATATTACTATATATATTGCTATATTGTGTTGGTAGATAAAATGAGAAAAATGAGGAAATGAGAGAAATGAAAATGAAGAGAGAACAAAGACTAGAAGAGGTGACTGTTGTGGACCAGGATGTAGCAAAGATTACTCAGGATGAAGTGAGGAGGGCATTCAAGTTTCAAGTTTCAAGTTTATTTATTTTTATATAGCCCAGATTCACAAACAATGTCTCAAAGGGCTTTACAATCTGCACATGGACGATATCCCTCTGACCTTTGTGCACTGCAAGCAGTGCGACCCTCGCATCGGATAAGGAACAACTCCCCCCAAAACCCTTTTAACAGGGGAAAAAATGGATGGGAGAAACCTCAGGAAGACTGCAGAGGAGGGACCCCTCTTCCAGGAGTGGACAGACGAAGCAATAGATACCGCATGTACAGATTAACAACACAATAATAATAACAGTAACAATAACAGTAACAATAAATGTATAACAAAGGCATGCCGATCCATCCAGTGGAGCGAGTCACCACCAGCCGATGAAGCACACAGAGGTCACCGATTGCCGAGGATCCACCACTCTGAGGACAGACCAGACAGTGCCTAAGTCATTGAGCTCAAAAAAGTTAAAGTCAAGGTTACTCTGGCAAAACCCCAAAACCGCAGCAGAACCAAATGAGGCAGAACCAGCACTCCCCTAGTGGATGGTGAAACAGGACCACTGTACAGCTTGTGCTATCGCCAGCCATGGAAGCAGACAGAGGTAGCCGATTGCCGATGATCCACCACACAGAGGCCTGTGAGAGAGAACAGCAGAAGAAGGGAGAGAGACAGAGAGAACAGGGGGAGAGTGGTGCTAGAGGGACCAGAATAGCAGAGGATTAATGGGAGGCAGGGGCCTAACTAAGAAATCCTATGACTCGTCGGCAGGACTAGGCTAAACCTAAACATTGAGACCGCCATCCCCGATATTACTTATATGTTAGGTCGAACAGGTATGTTTTGAGTCTAGATTTAAAGACATTTACAGATTCAGACTGTCTAATATTTATAGGGAGGTTATTCCACAAGAAAGGGGCACGATAGGAGAAGGCCCTCTGGCCAGCTGACTTCTTTTTAAATCTAGGAACACACAAGAGACCTGTATTCTGAGAGCGGAGAGCCCTAGTCGGCGTATAAGGTTTAACAAGATCAGACAGATAGGTTGGAGCAAGCCCATTAAGGCTTTTGTATGTTAATAAGAGTACCTTAAAATCGGATCTAACATGAATCGGGAGCCAGTGTAATGCAGCCAAAACTGGGGTGATATGGTCAAATTTCCTAGTTTTAGTTAATATTCTTGCTGCTGTGTTCTGAACCATCTGAAGGCACCTAGTTCTAGACGGAGGCAACCCTGATAACAGAACATTACAATAGTCAAGTCTAGAGGACACAAAGGCATGAATCAAAATTTCTGCATCAGCCATGGCTAAAGAGGACCTAATTTTGGAAATATTACGTAGATGAAAGAAGGCGATCTTTGTCACCTCTTTAATATGCTTGTCAAAGGCAAGAGTTGAATCTAACGTTACTCCAAGGTTCTTGACTGTTGAACTATGGGTTATAAGACAGTTATCTACAGATATTGTTAGGTGTTGAAATTGGTTTCTATGTCGCGCAGGGCCAATGATTAACATTTCAGTTTTGTCTGGGTTTAGGAGCAAGAAATTACTGGACATCCAACTATTCACAGCAGAAAGAGGATGAAGAGTAGAAAGGCAGTCGGTCCTGATGGTATACCTGTAGAGGTATGGAAGTGTCTAGGAGAGGTGGCAGTAGAGTTTCTGACTGGGTTGTTCAACAGGATCTTAGATAGTGAGAAGATGCCTGAGGAATGGAGGAGAAGTGTGCTGGTGCCTATTTTTAAGAACAAGGGAGATGTGCAGAGTTGTGGCAACTACAGAGGAATAAAGCTGATGAGCCATACAATGAAGTTATGGGGAAGACTAGTGGAAGCTAGACTAAGTGAGCATTTGTGAGCAGCAGTATGGTTTCATGCCAAAAAAGAGTACTACAGATGCAGTATTTGCTTTGAGGATGTTGATAGAGAAGTACAGAGAAGGCCAGAGGGAGCTGCATTGTGTTTTTGTAGATCTGGAGAAAGCTTATGACAGGGTGCCCAGAGAGGAACTGTGGTATTGTATGAGGAAGTCTGGAGTGGCAGAGAAGTATGTTAGAGCAGTGCAGGACATGTATGAGGACTGTAAGACAGTGGTGAGGTGTGCTGTAGGTGTGACAGAGGAGTTCAAGGTGGAGGTGGTGCATCAAGGTGGTGCATCAGGGATCAGCTCTGAGCCCCTTCTTGTTCGCTATGGTGATGGACAGGCTGACAGACGAGGTTAGACAGGTATCTCCATGGACTATGATGCTTGCAGATGACATTGTGATCTGCAGTGAGAGCAGGGAACAGGTGGAGGAGAAGCTAGAGAGGTGGAGGTTTGTCCTGGAAAGGAGAGGAATGAAGGTTAGCCGCGGTAAGACAGAGTACATGTGTGTGAATGAGAGGGACCCAAGTGGAAGAGTGAGGTTACAGGGAGAAGAGATCAAGAAGGTGGAGGATTTTAAGTACCTAGGCTCAACAGTCCAGAGCAATGGAGAGTGTGGAAAAGAGGTGAAGAAGTGTGTCCAGGCAGAATGGAACGGGTGGAGGAAAGTGCCAGGTGTGATGTGTGATGGAAGAGTCTCAGCTAAAATGAAAGGAAAGGTGTACAAAACTGTGGTGAGACCAGCGGTGTTGTTTGGCCTAGAGACAGTGTCACTGAAGAAAAGACAGAAGACAGAGCTGGAGGTAGCAGAGATGAAGATGCTGAGGTTCTCTCTGGGAGTGACCAGGAAGGATAGGATCAGGAATGAGTACATCAGAGGGACAGCACATGTTAGAGGTGTTCGAGATAAAGTCAGAGAGGCCAGACTGAGATGGTTTGGACATGTCCAGAGGAGAGATAGTGAATATATTGGTAGAAGGATGCTGAGTTTTGAACTGCCAGGCAGGAGGCCTAGAGGAAGACCAAAGAGGAGGTTTATGGATGTAATGAGGGAAGACATGAAGGTAGTTGGTGTGAGAGAAGAGGATTCAAAGGACAGGGCCAGATGGAGGAAATTGATTTGCTTTGGCGACCCCTGAAGGGAAAAGCCGAAAGGAAAAGAAGAAGTGTTGGTAGATAAAATACTGTGGCATGGATTTGTTAGATGTTCATCCATCCAACTTCAGTTTTAAATGTAATCATATTCTGAACAATGATTATTTCACTATCATCATTACAGATTTATTTATGGCGTAAGCAAAAGATAATAGAACATTCTGTTGGCTAAAGTAAGAGATTGAGTAAAAACAATAAAACATCAAATGAGACAATTATAGTCTTTCTGTAATTATCATCATTTATTTATAGCCTAAACAGAATGAAAATTATTAATTAGTATATTTGAATGCTTTTGTTCCGCAATATTTTGTTTTTGATAATGAGCTCCCATTAACTGACATCTCATTTGATCCAGATTTTCTTTTGCAGTTTGCCTGCT
This sequence comes from Antennarius striatus, assembly GCF_040054535.1. Classification (NCBI taxonomy): domain Eukaryota; kingdom Metazoa; phylum Chordata; class Actinopteri; order Lophiiformes; family Antennariidae; genus Antennarius; species Antennarius striatus. Next base: position 7,750,026 of record NC_090783.1, on the reverse strand, counting down.
GAATGTAATGTCATCACATTATTATTTGACAAAGTTATTTTCAGTGGTATTGTGTGTGTAAAAAGATTCTACCGAGTCGTGTCATAGAGCAAACCTGCATGTGGGGCACCAGCATGTCAAAGGAGTTGCAGTTTGTAGAATTAAATCCTCTCCTTGAATCCCACTTTTAAAATAGGGGAAACTTCCATTTTCAGTCTCATGTATAAGGATACTGTTCTGAGCATTATGAATCCATTTAAGTGTCTGAGGTTTAGGAAACCATGCAATAAATGTTCACAATCTATCACAGGAAGTACAACTCCCTTTATACCTAGCTTTTCATGGTACATTTACTAATAATGTATCAGGGCATGGTTGATATAGTCTTTTAACTGTTAGAAAGAATTTCCCTGTGCCAGCCAAATGTCTTCCATTATGCAAATCAACTTGGCCTGGCCAGTACTGATTTCCCAAAAATAGCATTTAAAACAGGAAATTATGCTGCCACACTTACCTGAGAAGAGTCAATAAGACGCCTTGTTAGTTCAGAATATGCACGGTATTTTAGTTTTACTGTTGCTCTTTCAACCAGAACAGATGCAGAAATTTAACAAAATAAAAAATCTAGTACAGAGGATGCATTTGTAATCAAGATCTTACTGAAAGGTCCTTTTGTCTCACAATATGAAAGAACCTATTAATAACCTATTGTCTGTGTGTTCGGAAAGGAAGTAATAATAAATAAATGTGAATGACATGGTATAAATCCCACAAGTAGTGAACTGTTTTACCTTTAACATGTTAATAAAATCTAGTATTTGTGTTAAAATGTGCGAATACAGTTTATGTTTTCATACAAATTTCATCCATCTTTTTCCCTTTCAGTGCTTTACGTGGGAATGGGAATACATTTCTCCAATAATTGTGTGCTGAAGAAGCTTTTGGGTTGTGGTCCACTACAGTTTTACAGCGGCTTGAGAAAGATTTCTAAAAAACTGGGTAAAAATAATCTTTTAACTTTTTATTATGAACACATGCATAAATATGCACAAATATGTTAACTGCTTCTACTGAGACAAACTCATTAATGACAACTCACTGTGTAATGTCTTGTTAATCATGTTTTGATCTTTGATCTCTTTGGCCTCAGTTATGTATTCAAATGAAATAAATTCAAATCCCATTTATTATGAATTATGAAGGCATATTAATAAAAGCTTAATTGTGTATTAGGTCTCCAAACTTATCCATTGAGTACAGGATTTCTCCAAATTACTTCAAAATAATGAAGAACAAATTAAAAAAATGTGCTGAAAAAAAATAATTCACTGATGGGAAAATGTTTCAGAGGTAAAATAACCCTATTCCATTATACTCTTTTGCTATCCCTGCAAAATTTAACTGCCTACAAAAAAGTGCCAGTGAGGCCAAAGTACCCATCACCTCTAAAGCATGAGCAAATGTCCTTAGAGCCAAATCCATTTATAAGTGCAGTACTGTAATAAAGGTTGTTCATCTAGGCCAAATACCCGTATATACATACACACATATACTATATATATATATATATATATATATATATATATATATATATATATATATATATATATATATATATATATATATATACACACACACATACATACTGTGTATAATTTATTTATATATATGCTTTATTTATATTTTTCCTAAGTTTTGAACGCATGGCTCAAAACTTAGGAAAAAAGTAGCAGTTCATAGTCCAGAAAATATGGTGTGTGTGTGTGTGTGTGTGTGTGTGTGTGTGTGTGTGTGTGTGCGTGCGTGCGTGCGTGCGTGCGTGCGTGCGTGTGTGTGTATGTGTATGGCTGAGGATTAAGCCCAAGCATTTCTCACATACTTCACAGCAGCGGGCAACAAATATGCACAGCTGGGTTGATCGTTGTGCAGTAGATTAATTGAGTCCCTGGTATAATTACCCAGATAGGGTAGTGGGCAACTGTGGACAGATACGGAACCTCAGCATCTCTGATAGTGTGGTGTTTGGGATGTGAAAGGGGTCATTAGTCATTCTCACCGTGACAGCTGGACAAAATCCCAAAACACTTTGTGTGTTGTTTGTCTGTGTATGTGATAAGAGACTGAAATAAGAGCAAAGAAAACAGAAGCATTTAAAATGTAAAAAGCCGTAGATACACCAAATCAATACTGTTAGACTTCTTAAGATACAGTATCGAGTATTGCAGTTTAAAGGCATGCAAAGAATTACATTTAAAATACCTCTGTTACGTTTTTGTATTTATTGTTTTGCTGCATGCCAATCTTTTCTCCTTTCACGCTTGTTCTTGCCTCATTCCAAGTATCATTTGAGTGTTTATTTTAAGCCATGTTGTCATTGTTATCATCATTTATTTTCATTGCTGTAGCCCCAAAACTTTGCCTGTCTTCTTTGGCATGCTGCCCTTGACAGACTTGGCATGGTCTTATCCAATTTGGTGCTTTGCTAAGATAGATGTATTTGCTTTTCAAACTGCTGACAGACACCCTGACTGCAAAATAAATATATAAAACCTCTGAATTTTCTGTCCTCAAATTAGTTTTGAAGTTACACAGGCAGGTCAACCAGTAATAACATCTTATTCTTGTACTATTCACATGCATTTTGCTCTTAGATTAAAAAATGTGCATCTGACACAGAATCATTTTCTTATCTGACCTGGCTATCTCCACTGAATAGTAATGGAGAGCAGTATTAAAAAGAAATTGTTATTGCTAATCATATTAGATAAAGACAAATAGGTTCATGGTTTGAATTGACAGCTTAGCTAGCATCTACAGCACCTATCATGGAGATAAAAATATACAGCTGCTTATTATAACAATTGGTATGCATACAAATTATACTATGTAGGCCTGCCCATGAACCGCAAGTTCTTCACTCTAGAGAACAATTGTTACTCAACCACCCATCACTTCGCTAGTGACCATATTTGTTTAATGCAGGTGACATTTACACAACCTCAAGTAGGTAGATAGATTGGAAGGAAGGAAGCAAGGAAGAAAAGAAGGAAGGAAAAAAGGAAGGAAAGAAGGAAGTAACGAAGGTTCCTTCCTTATATATAGTTCACCATATATTTTCATTTTAACAGTCAATGATTACCTGTAGTTAATTGATAATTAGTAAATCACTGAAGTGAAAATTCCTTGTCTTAGCTCTTTGCATCTGCATTCACAAATGGTCTTCATATATATTTTGCTAAAATGTAACACAATCAATTTGGCAATCATTCAATAATGTCAGTATGAAAAATAAGGAAAATAATGGGAAATACAAAATAATAATACAACACTAGTAGTCGTCAGAGTCAGAGCTGTAGTCAAATAATAAATGTAAGGCAATATCATTTTTGAATTGAGTACAAAATGTTCTACTCCTTATTGCAGAGTTAATTTTACCTCAAGAAAGTGTGCAACCCTGGGATGCGCTTAGAAAAAAAAGTGTGCATCCCAACATGACGTTTATGTATGTCAAAAGTAATAACAGAATATATGGTAGAAGCAATATGAAAGGATTGAGTTTTGACAATAGTACAATATAAAAACTAAACTGTTAACTGTTGATTTTATCAATAACAACATCATAACTGTTTAAGTAAAAAGAAAAAAAAGAGAATAGAATTACATGTTATTTGTATCCCTCTCTTAGGTACTCCTGGAAGGGCCACCCAAGGCAAACAGGTCTCAGGTGAAGGGCCAGACAAAGAATGTTTTTGGCAACAGTGCGATTGACCGCACTGTTGCCACAAAGAGGGAGTCAATCCAAGAGGCAACGCTCTCCATTTAGCATTTAATCTTCATTCCTACCCTTACCTCTGGTCTTGAGCGATGGGTCATGACCGAAAGAGCGCAGATACAAGCAGCGGAAATGGGCTTTGTGAGGTGGATAGTTGGTGTCTCCCTTAGGGCAGTGGTTCTTAACCTTGTTGGAGGTACCAAACCCTGCCGGTTTCATATACTCATTCACCAAACCTTACTTTAGTAAAAAGAAAAGAAAAAAATTCAAATTGAAGACATACACTCAACAAAAATATAAACGCAACACTTGTTTTTGCTCCCATTTTTCATGAGATGGACTCAAAGATCTATAATTCATTCCAGATACACAATATTACCATTTCTCTCAAACATTGTTCACAAATCTGTCTAAATGTGTGATAGTGAGCACTTCTGCTTTGCTGAGATAATCCATCTCACCTCACAGGTGTGCCACATCAAGATGCTGATCTGACGTCATGATTAGTGCACAGGTGTACCTTATACCAGTGGTCCCCAACCCCCGGGCCGCGGACTGGTACCGGTCCGTGGGTCATTTGGTACCGGGCCGCTCAGAAAGAAGAATTTATTTACATTACTTCCGTTTATTTATTTCGGAGTCTGAAAAACGTTAAATTTGAAAAGTGACGTCTGTGTGGAATGACGCACTGACAAATTCATGCATCAGTCCCGCTTGACGGGTCTCGGTCACGTGACAGGTTATGAACACACACACACAATGACGCCCATAAACACACCAGTGTTCTGGAATAAAGTCAAGGCAGATTATCCTGAGATCGCCCAAAAAGTATGGAAAACCCTGTTTCCATTTCCAACCTCCTGTCCTTGTGGAGCGATTTTCTGCTGTGACCAAAAACCAAACCAAACTGCGGAGTAGACTGGACATATGGTACACACTTCAGGTGTCATTGTCTCCCGTTACCCTTAGATCAGTGGTCCTCATCCACTAATTCTCATTGTTGTAATTACTATTATTTGATTGACTTGTTCACCTTTCTATTGGAAATGATCAATATTTCTCCTGCGTTGAATGCACTGATTGTAAGTCGTGAAATTTCAAAATAAACCTCATCAGTGCAGTCACTTGAATCGAGTTTTTAATGTAATTATTTCTTATAATTATTTCGTTTACAGAGACGAAATAGAGATGTTGATTATCAATTTATGAAAAAAAGTTTATTGTCTGTTGATGTCTACATTTTACATAAAACCACTGCGGACGATTTATTATTAGACTATAGCTGTCCTGGCGTCATTGACGATTATCGAGCAAATGAAGACCGGTCCGTGAAAATATTGTCTGAGATGAAACCGGTCTGTGGCGCAAAAAAGGTTGGGGACCGCTGCCTTATACTGCCCAAAATAAAAGGCCACTTTGAAATGTGTCGTTTTGTCTCACAGCAAAATGCAACAGATGCAACAAGCATTGAGGGAGCGTGCAATTGGCATGCTGACAGCAGGAATGACAACCAGATCTGTTGCTTGTTCATTAAATGTTCATTTCTCCACCATAAGCCGTCTCCAAAGGCTTTTCAGAGAATATGGCAGTACATCCAACCAGCCTCACAACCACAGACCACCTGTAACCACACCAGCTCAGGACCTCCAAATCCAGCAGGTTCACCTCCCAGATCGTCTGACACCAGCCACTCAGACAGCTGCTGAAACAATTGGTTTGCATAACCAAACAATTTCTGCACAAACTGTCAGAAACCGTCTCAGGGAAGCTCAACTGCATGCTCATCGTCCTCATCGGGGTCTTATCCTGACTCCAGATAGTCGTCGTAATAGACTTGAGTGGGCAAATGCTCACATTCGATGGCGTCTGGCACGTTGGAGAGGATGAATCTCGGTTTACATTGTGCAGGGCAGATGGCAGACAGCATGTGTGGCGTCGTGTGGGTGAGCACTTTGCTGATGTCAATGTTGTGGATCAAGTGGCCCATGGTGATGGTGGGGTTATGGTATGGGCAGGTATCTGTTATGGACGAAGAACACAGATGCATTTTATTGATGGCATTTTGAATGCACATAGATACCGTGATGAGATCCCGAGGCCCATTGTTGTGCCATACATCCATGACCATCACCTCATGTTTCAGCAAGATAATGCACGGCCCCATGTTGCAAGGACCTGCACACAATTCTTGGAAGCTGCAAATGTCCCAGTTCTTGCATGGCCAGCACACTCACCGGACATGTCACCCATTGAGCATGTTTGGGATGTGCTTGACCAGTGTGTACCAATTCCCACTAATATCCAGCAACTTCGCACAGCCATCGAAGAGGAGTGGACCAACATTCCACAGGCCACAATTGACAATCTGATAAACTCTATACGAAGAAGATGTGTTGCACTGCATGAGGCAAATGGTGGTCACACCAGATACTGAATGGTTCTGAGTCCCCAGACCCCCAATAAAGAAAAAAAAACCTGCACATTTCAGGGTGGCCTTTTATTGTGGGCAGTATAAGGTACACCTGTGCACTAATCATGATGTCAGATCAGCATCTTGATGTGGCACACCCGTGAGGTGGGATGGATTATCTCAGCAAAGTAGAAGTGCTCACTATCACACATTTAGACAGATCTGTGAACAATGTTTGAGAGAAATGGTAATATTGTGTATCTGGAATGAATTATAGATCTTTGAGTCCATCTCATGAAAAATGGGAGCAAAAACGAAAGTGTTGCATTTATGTTTGTTAAGTGTAGGTATATGTTTTACTGGTGTATTTAATTAATTGTGCATTAATTTCACCTTTTTCAAAGAAAAAAACCAAGACAGTGTATGAACTCACATGAAATGACCTACCTGCAAATCAGTGTGACTTCTGCTGTTGTTATTGAGAGACCAGTTCAGTTATGCGTGGCTTCACCTTGGCAAGTGCTACTCTCGATGTCATTTTCACAGCAAAGTCTGTTTCTGTTGTATTTCACGCAGCTTAAGGACATGTTCCTTTATTTCTGCCATTGCGAGACTAGAGTTGCTAAACTTGACATTGCAAATCATGCAGAACGCTGACTCCCACCACGTTACGTTATACAGTACATGTGAATTCACGTTGCACATATTCGTCCGACCACTTTCTTCTTTTGCTCAACATAGTTACTATGAATTAAAATATTAAGAAAGCAATCAGATGACATACCATCATGACAGGCATAAATTGATTACTGAGTGCGCAAAATCCCATGTAGCACAGGTAGGCTAATCGATGTAGCATGATCACCTGCAGCCAGTGATGGCTAAGGGGGGCGTGTCATCACCATTTGACACGATGAACGAATTGACAAGTGTACACAGTGATTCATGTATGTTTGGCAAAAACACCCGACACATCGTGTCGGGTGTTTTGTCTTAACCTCCATCTCCGCCGAACCCCTGAGACCGACTCACCAAACCCCTAGGGTTCGATTGAACCCAGGTTAAGAACCACTGCCTTAGAGATAGGGTGAGAAACACTGCTATTTGCGAGGGGTTCAGAGTAGAGTTGTTGCTCCTTCGCGTGGAAAGGAGTCAGCAGAGGTGGTTTGGGCATCTGGTGCGGATGCCTCGGGGTGCCTCTCTAGGGAGGTGTTTCTGGCACATCCAGCTGGGAGGAGACCTCGAGCAACCCTCCACCAGGACCAGGTGTAGGTTTTATATCTCAACACTGGCCTGGGAATGCCTTGGGATCCCCCAGTCAGTGCTGGTGGATGTAGCCAGGGAAAGGGAAGTTTGAAGTTGCTGCCCCCGCAAGCCAACTATGGAAGTGGTAGAAGATGGATGGATGGATGGATGGATGGCTGATTTTATCAAAATGTTAAAGCCTGGTTGTCATTCTTAAAATAAAACAGTTTTAGAAATAAACAAAGATGTAATACAGTTTTTTCCACTTTTGTTTTTCACTGAATAGTTTTCTTTGCCTTTAATTCATACATTCTCCTGTAGACACTGCACCAAGCTGAAAAAGCCTTCTCCACATGACTTTTTTGTTTAGCTACCCTCATTATTTTGTCTTGGGTGCTGACATTTAGTCATCCCTCACCCTTGGAAATAATTGCTTCCATTGCGGTACAAATGTTTGGATTTTTGCTGGTTTTTACTTGGCTTCTTTCTTGCCTTTATCCATACTATCCACAGTTACATCTGTCTCTTTTTATTCATTAACTCTTGATTTATTTTTTAATTTTTTTATTTAAGAAAGCACTCATTGTCACAACTCCACACTCTCTCACTGCAGCATGTAAAATGAGAAGACATCATGTTGTTGTTTGGTCGATTTTGATAAAGCTGAATCACACAGGTGAGTCTAGTGACAAAAAATATACATAAGTGGGTAAATTCGATAAATTGTGAATGTATTTGTTGAATGGAAGTGCAATTTTCCAAATATTATTCATTTATACATTCATTCATTTTCTGCTGCTGTATCCGCCGCAGCGGGTCATGGGGAGCTGGAGCATATCCCAGCTGGCATAGGGCGTGAGGCGGGGGACACATTCATTCATTCATTTTCTTCCACTGCATCCGCCGCAGCGGGTCACGGGGAACTGGAGCTTGTCACAGCTGGCATAGGGCTTGAGGCAGGGGACACTCCGGGCACAACGCCAGTGTGCCGCGGAGCCACATACAAAAAGACACACAACCACGTACACACACACTCACTCCTACGGGTATTTTGGGACTGGCCAATTAACCTGAAGCGCATGGTTTTGGAGGTGGGAGGAAGCCGGAGAACCTGGAGAGAACCCACGCAGACATGGGGAGAACATGCAAACTCCACACAGAGCGGGACTCGAACCCAGACCCGCCGTGTTGTACGGCAACAGTGCTAGCCACTGCGCCACCGTGCCGCCCTCCCAATATTATATCGTAGAAAAAGGTAGCATTACTTTTTTTTATTGTAAATTTTAATAGCACACATCCCAGGGATGCACGTTGTCTGATGATTGTTCGTCCCTTTAAAAAAATGTGCATCAAAGGCGCAAGGATGCACGCTAACGAGAACACTGTTAACATGATTTAAAATCAAACATTTCTGGGATAAAGAATATGATTCATAATTGTTTTCACTAATTTAGAATTTTTGAAATTAATAGAAATTAAATGTGCATGTATTCTGATCGACTGAGACTTTTCTAACTACAAAGAGAGTGGATCATTGTCCATGTTACACTAGTTCTACAGCAGGCCACATGGACATGGGATGGATGGATGGATGGATGGATTGTGAATGATTTGGGGCAAATTTAAAGCAAATATTTTAGAAAGAAGTAATAGAAAATATTTGCTGCTGTCCTCTGTGAGATTTATTTACAATTAAAGATCCAGGCAAGAGCGCAAAAACGTCCACAGTAGGTTTTAGTTACCCGGTAAATCCATGTTATTTATATGTAGACTAACATGATTTCTGTCCTTACACCCTTGAGTATATACTGTAGATAGAAAATCCACTACTGTGCTATGCATTATTTACATTGTTTTGAGGATGCAAGAAAATCTCTGCTGCTTTTCTTTTTATGTAGTTTACACCCTCATCTTCATTTGCAGAGCTGTATCAGTGACCCAAGGAGGTCACAATGTGGTGGAATTGAAATATAAACTTTTGTCATATTAAAATATTAATGAAGTGAAGAGGAGCAATGGGAATTTATAAAGTGTTGTGTAGCTTTTGTAATTGGACATAGGAACAGGGTGTGTGAAAGATAGATAGGGGGAAACACAACTTTAAAGATAAGCGAATATACAGACAAAACACAAAAACAATACTGAACACACTTCGCCAGTTTTTCTTCAAACCACCTTAGTCAGATTCAGTTGCTATTTGCATGAAACCACACTCAATCACATAAGCCAACTGTACTCCTAACTTCCAGATCAAGAACTCAGCACATTTTTCAATCAGTTGTTGTTGTTCTGTCCATTGTCATCACAGGCCACTTCTGCCTACCAACCCAAGGGGAATAATGGCCACCCCCTTCATTTCCGATACTGTCCAACACAAAAAGGAAAGGACAGATTTGAACCACATACACACTAGGAAATTCTCTCAATTCAGTGAATGTGTGTTTTTATTTTGTTTTTTTACGTCATGTTAAAAACAAGCAAAAAGAAAAAAAAATGTCCTCGGCATTTAATTATGTGGTGCATATTGGGACGTTGCTTATATTAAATGATTCTGTTGTTTCTGAAATGCCAAGTGGTCGTCATTTAGTTTAGTGCACCCAGCTGAAATAGAAACTTGTGAAACATCATATAACTGAATAGCATTTGCTTCTACAAATTATTTTATATCACTTTTATAATTTAATTTTAGATATGTGATGCATTAAATAATGAAAAAAATAGCATTTGTGTGATTTATGTATAGTCTGTTAATCTACCTTGTCATGAAGAAGAAAAAGCTCTGTATACACATTGATTATTCAGACATACAGGTAAACACAGATCCGTCTCCTGTGGACACTGACCAGCAGTGATACATTGGTGCCCCATCCACCACAGGTTCTGAGATATGACCAGTGGATCAGAATATGTCAGGTCAGCTCACAAAAAATATTTCCACTAAGGCAGATGGGTCAATAAGTGATAAAAAAGCATGCCATTTAGGTTTGTGTGGAGGAGAGAGATAAAGCTTGCCATATTGTTCATGTCTTTAATAAAGGGTTCCTAGTTTTGCCGCTGTTCAATACAAAACAGCAAACTGTGTTAAAGGTGCAGGTTTATTTAGACTAGAAAGAAAGAAGAAAGCAGAGAGAGAGAAAAACAGGATCAGGGCCTTGGAGAGTGGTGAGGTGCTCTTGTCTCAGCCCTATAAATCTGGTCATATGATTTAAGTTTACTTACTTTACAAAGTGAGGATGTTGATTAGCTCATGTTTATGCACATCAGTGTTGAGGACTGGATGTCAATGGTTGAAGTGGGTGCTCACTTGTAAAAATCCCATTCTGTGCTTCGCAGCTATCCAGAGGAATCAACAACACAATATAGCATTTCTTATTTCTCTACATTTTATAGTATAGCAGAGGTATTTGAAGATGCTCCTCTTGGCCATGGTCTAGTTGCATGCTACAGATTGTAGAATAAAGTTGAACAGCCTTATTCCGCCTCACACTTGGCTTGGTATGACAATATTTATCATGACTTTCTTTCAGTGGATTCATACCATCTTCAGGAGTAGCCTTAAATTCTCCTCATTCTTAGATTATCAGAATTCTGATTTTTTTCACGAAATTCATGCATGACTATTAAAGACATATTTCCATTATCATTTGTAATTTAATTCAAATTTACTGACTGATGGCTGTATCATGGCTACATTTTACTGAAGCTTTCACCGACGTTACCTGGTAATAATAACTTAAGGTCAGTGACTAAAGTTCTTTTATGCGTTAATACAAACTGATGTTTCGACCTGGTTTTATAGCAAGTCAGAACAGAGTCAAGCATTTTGGAGTTCATGAAGACCCATCACATGCAAGGGTATGTGTTATGGACTAAGTCATTTATTTGTTTGCATTTTAGTTGATTGGTAAAGAGTATTTGTTTGTAACCATAGGTCAGATATGCTGATGCACTAAGGAGCGGAGGATGAGTAAGAATGGCTGTACAGGTAGTAATCAATAGTCAAACATGGGTTATGATAAAGAGATTGGAAATTGGTGTCTTCTAGTGGTAATGGAAAATGATAGTACACAGTCCATCAAGGGTGCTTTAATGTTTAAGTATGAACACTGAAACAGCTTATGCTTGCTGCAATCTTTCTTCCTGTCAGTACTGGCAATTAAAATATATTCTCTTAACGTTCTGTCAGTTTTATTGATGGAAAACAAAATATGCAGTTACAGTCAATCAACATTTCTTCTTTTTTTTAGGGTTTTAAAATAAAGTTCATTTGACAAGTCCATGTAGAAAACAAAACAGACATTGACAACAACATAAAAAGCTTTGACTTTAGTATGTAATCTGTTATGCCCCGGTCTAGGGGAACCTTAGACATAACATGCTTGTGTGCTCCCCCCGTCTTTTCACCACCTAAAAGGCCAGCGACAACAGTAAGCCTAGTTCAACAAAAAAAGAGAGCAGTTTTTATTTTTCTCAGAGGGAGAACAGGTGCCAACATAACAAACAAAAATATCCTAAATCAACCCTGCCTTACTAACCTGATTAACTTAGAACAGGAGAAAAGGGTTCAAAAGAAAACGGCTTCTCCCACCCACCAACTGCTCAAATAGTCTTCCGAATGTTTAAATTTACAGGGAGCCACTTAACAAGTTCATCTATCTGATCGCTACTAAAATTACTACTGCACATTTTCATCAAGCTGGCGTTTCCTGGCGGTGGGAAGGCTGGAGAGGAGACAGAGTGCAGGCAGCGGGCTGTTCAAATAGGTCAGGGGCCCGCCCCCTGACCAATTGTGCGGCAGCAATCAGGCGAGCCAGCCAATGAGCGGACACCATCTGCTCCTAATTCCATCATTCAAAAAAACAACACACACACAAACCAGAGAGAGAGGGAACACAGCAACACAGCACATACACAACACAGTACATGACCCGTGGGGTCATAAGACATCTTTGCTTCTGCGAGCATGGTGCATTTGCCAGTGCATTGATGACAAACACTATGAAGACGGGGCGGCAGTGGCTCAGCGGTAGAGCAGATGCCTCATAGACGGATCGCCCCAGCCATCGGTGGATCGAGTCCCGCTCCCACCATGATGCCACCTCCCACCACAGTGGGAGGTGTCAGCTCACCTCCCAGCCACTGCCGAGGCGCCCCTGAGCAAGGCACCATCCCCCCTACAAGCCGCTCAAATTGTGGCACATTCCGAAGCCACTGCCCGTCACTCTGCCTCCCTGATGTGTGTAATGATGTGATTGTACTAACTGCATGCTTACAGGCCCCCTTGTGTGCTTGTGTGTTTAGGGGCCCTGTATATTTGTCAAACTAACCAAGTGACTTTGTAATTTCCCCCTGAGGGATCAATAAAGTATACTTCTTCTTCTAAAGACAGCTGAGACCACATTGTGACCATTACTCAGCTGTCAAGTTATTCTAAGAGTGGAATATATGAATGGACAGATATTGGCTGTTGGTTATTGCTGTCCCTCACCAGTTGTGAGTATATACTGTATAGATGTATGAAGGGAGAATAAACAGAATAGAGTCTGTGTTGGAAAAGTTTGAAAGTTACCAAGATGCATTTGTTGAATTTGGTTTTGTTTCTGCTGAGTTTCAGGTAAAACATCTCACATGGATTTTCTAGGAAATTTTTCAATTCCAATTTGTTAAGAGAGCAGCTTGAACTCAAGGAATATGATTGTTTTTATCTGCAAATGTAACATGTGTAAATTACAGAACCAAAAGAACTTGCAGGAGTCAGTTCATCTGTGGCAAATTCATAAAACAAACAGGGTCAGTTTTGTTCCCATTTGTGCCAGTTCCAATACTGATTACAGATAGTCCTCAAGATACAAACATCCCACTTACCAGCATTTGTCGATACGAACAATCATGTGCCGCTATGTATTACTAATGCAATTCCCCTTTCTGCTACAGTCCATGCTGAGCAGTGTAACATGAACAACCCGTAGATTAAGAGGTTACATCATGTCATAATAACTCAGCAAATATAAAACTAAGTGAACGCTTTGCTCTGATTTTGGACTTCATGTAGCTTTCCTGTCAACGTGTCATCTGCAGGGTATTGTCCCTTCTTTTATTCACATCTATTGAACTTCTGAGCATTGAACAAACACACATTGTATTTATGTGAATGAAGACGTTCGCAAGCTGCTGTTCAAGACCGTTGACAGCTGGGGTCAGGTGGAATGTTCGAGACAGCAACATAAAGTATAGGCTTCTTGTAAGAAAACACTATCACAACCAGCCTGTTGTTTAGTTTTTTTATAATCATTATTGACAGGGTTGTTCCCTTTTAAGAGCTACATTATGTAAGAATCAATGTTGGTCGGGTTAGCTGTCTGCCAATTACAGGACACACATGTCCTGTAACTGTTTCTGGTAAGCCTTAAGAAATAAAACCTTTGTATTCAGTGTAGCAAGGGTTTTTAAATTTCCTCAAATGATGATTATAGATTTGAATTTAATAAATAATGACCCACAAACAATTCAGCTTAGAAACAGCATTTCGGAACCAATTGTGTTTTTTGTTTCAGGATTATCTGTATGTCAAGTAAATATTGGTCACTTTTATACTTAATCCAATGATTACTGAAGCACACACAGTGGTTACAGGCCTAACTTCAATATCCAATTCAAGAAAAAATCCAGCGCAGTGTTTCAACTCTCACTGTCTTCACTCAAAGTGTCATTCATGTATTGGTGCCATAACTATATCCAGGACTGCCTGAAACAGGGAGGATACTGGGGGATTTTTCTCTTACAGGTCAGCGTCGAATATAATTTCATGTGTGAAGATCAATGATGCGAAAACACATGAAGGGGGAAGATTACAAGAAGAAGCTATGGTCTCCAAGGAGGAAGGCACTGGGGCTTCTGCTGTCATTTGTTACACCTGACTCTCATCTACAGTCTGCACAGTATAGCAGCAGTGTGGGGTCTGAATGTGTGTGAGACAACCTTGTAACCTAGAAGAAATGATGTCATAGAAAGAAACTAGTTCAGGAAAACATGTTTGAAAAAAAACATTTTACTGTAAAATTCATGTTTCCATGCAGATGGTAAGTAATAAGATTCCTCTTGGAGGCTGCATCTTTTATTTAGAGCAGCAGAGGAGAGGCTCTGGTTAAGGAAAGGCCACATAATTCTCCCTTGCTATGATTACAAATGAATTTCATACACATAAGCTAGGAAATTCTTATCGTGCATTGAGGACACTGTTGCAATGCTTTTGTTATATGGCTGCAAAATATGGATACCAAAATTACAACATGTCCTCACGAAAGGACTGAACCGACTGCTGGAGATCAACTGAACATTCATCAGAAACAACATGAAGAAAGTAAGTGAAAGTTTCACTGGGAGGATCCAACCTTGCAAATAATACATTATGTTCACATTGAACGTACCTTTTCAACCATGCACTTGTTTTGTTTTAAAATGAGATATGCAAAGCATATCTTCTTCATCCCCCCTTCCTCAGTTAATGATCGGGCATATGCTTCTGTATATAAAAGAGTTGATGGGATGGGACAGAAGACCAGGAGACAACAAAAGCATATGGTCTGCTGGCCAACGAGCATATAGATTTCCTTCAGCCAAGATGAGTGCTGCCGCTGAAATCAAAATATGTCACATTGCTGGTGCTCCTGGCTTTCTTAGGGACTTGAATTGACATGAAGTTTGATTAATGTTACACCCAAAACACCCCTATTATAATTAAGGGACTAAATACAATTCCTTTGCTCCTTGACTCTAAAGATGCATGCACATGTCAAGCTGTTTAAAAAGAATATGGTAGTTGGACAGCCCCAAAATACACTTGCCCTGTAGATTAATGGAACATGTGGTTTGATTTAAGTCATAAAGGGTCTACAGTCTGAGTGTAACTGTTGATGCCCTAGGCAGCAGCTTAACACCAAGACGCTCTCATGTTACATCGTTAAAGTCGTCACTCATCTGCCCTGAATATCTTGTAAAGCACAGAATCTTTCTTACTTCAGTGATTAATGTCATATCTAGGTGTTCCCACTTGTAAAATGGATAGCAGCATGTTTTATTATTAAGCTCTTTGTGTGTTTTTCAGTAAGAAGCACAAATATTTATGAATAATCATTGTGAAAATTGTAAATTTTCTTTCCACAATATATAGTGAAAATGCATTTGTAGAGATGTTTCTTTATATTTCAAACTTTTGTTCTCCTCTTCTGCACCGCACATCACATTTTCCTAGCTGCTTTCAAACATGCAGAAAAGTTAAAATATTTTCAACACTCAGCAGAAAGTGCTGGAGTCTCAATGCTTTTTCCATTAATTACATTTGATAGCCTGGTTGTGCATACAGCCCCACTCCTGTTTTCCCTGATGTGCTGAGTCTTAGTGTGTTTGGGGCCGAAGTCTCCCACAATCCCGTGGAGTACACAGCTATTTTTGCTCTTGTAAATAAATAAAATAAATAAATAGGGATCACACTGAAAGCACATACAGAAGAATTAAATAGCCACTTCTGCAGAAATCGAGTTCTATTCACAACTATATAGAAGGACCATCAATCCAGTTTGATGTTCTCAGGGTTAAAGGTGGTGGGGGAAAAATCTGAATTTGTTCCAAAATCCACTGGTTATTTATGTGGCATATGCCCCATTTGCCTTCCTAGTTCACAAAACTCACTTAAGTAGCTTATGAGTAATTGATAAAAATGTTCAAAAGAAGCAGAAAGATTATTTCAGCATCCAAAAAGAAGCAGACAAGACATGGAATATATAAATGAATTTTTGTTCTTGGTTACATGTCATTTAATAAGTGACTCTAGAAAGCCATAAATTATTAGATACAAGCTCATTGTAAAACTTTTATCAGCCCTCAATGTTTCTTCCCTGCAGTGTTGGTGATTTACAATTTACAAGTTGTCCTTCTAATGTTGACACTGATGTTTTTATTACTCATCACATTGGCCTAGCAACTGTAGCAGCACTTAATGAGCAATTGCCTGTGATCTTGGTTCCTTTCATTAAACACCTTAATTTAGCGCTGGCTGCCCATCTTGATTCCGCTGCATGTGTCTCTGCTTGCGAGGAAGTCTACAACCTGTTTTACAAAAGAAACACATGTTCCTAAATTGACCTGTTGGAGAGTGCAGAAATGGCTTATACTGTAAAAAAAAAAAAAAAAACAACAACAAACATGTTTGGTGACTGCACAAAGTTTTACTTGAAGAAAATGCTATCTCTCAGCTGTGCAACATTAATGGTAGTTTTTTAATTTTTGGTGTATAAAAACATATGTGATCAAATCTCTCACACTGATCCAAATAGCCACCAACCAGTCTCTAACCTTCCCTCCTTTTCAAATCTTTTTGAATCTTCAATCTGCATTCACAGCTTCTAATTCAACTGAAACTGCACTTAATGAAATGTTAAATTACATTTTACTTACTATTGACTGACTATGACCTAGATCTCAAGTTGCTTAAGACTAAGAGGAGCAGTCTATTTCCCATGACATTAAAAGTACTTTAGGTTCAGAAAGTTAGAATCTTGACTAAAACCAGAAAACTAATTATTGATTGCAAAACTATAAATAAAAGTTTGACATCATCAAACTTTATATCCTCCTTAATGCATTCACTCTCAGAACACAGAGGACTATCTGTCCCTATACATAAATGACTTTGGAGAGCAGCAGGGTCATTTCCTAATGAGGTCCCCTCCTCTGACATAACAGGCACATTGACATCAGACACTAAAATAAACTCAAATAAAGCTTTTGAATCAAAACTCTTTGCATTTATTTGTAATCAGTGCTATATTTTTGATCATTTCAGTCCTTAGACCCTCACCTTTGCAGGAAGTCTGTCTCCATCCCAATACTGTACATTTGCAATAAAAACTACATTTCTCTTTGGACCTTTGTGTCTGGTTTTATGGAGTTGGAAGTTACTTTTGTCTCTCTTCCTTTCTTTGTCATGATATCCCCCTCTGATGTGCTCTCTCTCTCTCTCTCTCTCTCTCTCTCTCTCTCTCTCTCTCTCTCTCTCTCTCTCTCTCTCTCTCTCTCTCTCTCTCTCTCTCTCTCTCTCTCTCTCTCTCTCTCTCTCTCTCTCTCTCTCTCTCTCTCTCTCTCTCTCTTCCACTCCACATGACATAAGCAGGTCTTCCAGGCTCTCTCAGTCTATGTTTACAACCTTACGAGTTTATATTACTTTGGTTCCTGCTGACCTTGTCTAATCCTGTTTTCAAAGTCCCTGCGTTCATCAACCTTGCTTTCCCATCTTGGACCTCCACCCGGATCAGCCACAGCTCTGCTGGAAGTTCTTACCTGACTCCTATTCATTCCCTTGAGCGACTAATCCCGGCTGGCATTGTGCAACAGGATGGATACGCCATAGACAGGTTGCCAGGTCATCACAGGACCAATTAAAATCGACTTCACAGAGGTGTGCTAAAGCTGTGCTACATAACATTATACAAAAACCTTTGTTATTTTTTTTCTAAAACTGACACTTGGTCCTTGTGTTACATGAGACAGGTGAAAAAAAAATCAGACTGCTACAGTCCCATCTACTACCCTTAATACCATTTGAAGAATCCATGATTTTAACTCACCAATCAGAATCTGGATGAGTGACAATCACTGTCATTCACACACTGCAGGCAGCGTTAAGGGAAGGGGACTATCTTCAGGGACCTGAAAATAGTGCTCATTCAAATATTCAAGCTACAGTAATTCTTCGTTCCTCTCAGTCATACCAACTGCCGCTTTCAGGTAACTTGAAAAATGTTTAAACAGGCAGTAATGAAGAAAAAGCAGAAGATTGCCAGTGGGAAAAAAAACGTGAAAAAACATGTAATTTTTTCCTGCTGTTATTTTCTCTGCCAAATGCTTGTTTCACTGCCAATAAATGCTCCGATAAAAATGTTTCATTGACAACATTTCTTTTTAATGCTTTTTTGTTTGTTTTTAATGCCAGATTTAGTTTCAATGCAAAATTCACTGCCACTGTTCCAGCTTCAAAGTTGTGAAACTTTCACTGATGAATATGTTCAATATTCATTGGTAGAAGATACTTGAGGTTCAAAGTGAAATATAAATGTTGTGCTTGACCACCTGCTGTGCATGTTTGTGTTTGACACACAGTAGGACACAAGGACACGAGGGCTATGTCTGTCCAATTATTAGAAGATCTTGAGCACAAAGATTGAGCTAACATGAACGGGTTATTGTTGTGATAATGAAAAAAATATTGCTGAACAGTGAGGGCTTTGTTTTTTCACGCCCTATGCCAGCTGAGATAGGCTTCAGTTCCCCGTGACCCGCTGAACCAAGACTGACTACATCCTCAGCTAAGAATACAAAATTATCTCCTTGTAATAAGGAGAGGAAAATAGAAAAGATTTGAAAATAAGTCAAAGAAGCAGACCAATCAGTCCTGAAGCACACATTTAATGGTTGAATTTTGGTTAATTTTATGCAGGGAAGCTTTGTTCTGTATAATACAATTGCATTCACTCTCTTAAATTAACAGAGTGAAAGAAACGTGATCCAACCCAGATTCTCTAACAAGTTTACAGCAAGACTGAGGAAACCATTAGTAGGGCTGTTGATATGAAAAAAATATTTGCCTCAATAGAGAATAAACAGTTTCATATTGCAGTCTATTCAATCAATAAGAGTCTTCAAAGCAATAGCGTCACCTGTATTGTTGTTTTAATACATTTGTGTTATACTGTATATCTGGCACCTCTTGTTTTTTATTGTCAGCTTTCAGTCATGTTTTGACTTTTCTTGACCGTGTACTGTATATGAATGTATCCAGACATGACCATTTGGTGAAAAAATAATATATTTCACATTGAAGTTTTCAAAGTTTCTAAGACATAATAAATAAATAAACATTAAAAAATATACAAGGCTGCCTTGACACATTTTCCCTATGCTCTTGCCCTTGATTAACAACTTGTCCCAAAATATAAATAGCAGTGTGTGTTCCCTTCCGTGCTTTAACAGGAATCTGGCCTTGTTGCAAACAACTACTTATTTTAAAAATGTCATCAATTCTATACTGGAGGCCAGGAAATAAATTTAGTGGTTCTTCTTTAGTATTGTTTTTTATAATTACATACTTTTATACACAGTAGTTGTGAGTGAGATTTAAATTTGCATGAAGACAACAATATAATTTTACTGAAGCTCCATTGATGTTTGAATGTAAGTTTACAATCTATTTAACATGCTGTAGCAAATGAGTTTGGCCTTTACATAGTGAATGTTTGACTGGTCCCTAATGTGCCGGACAAGAAGTTTGATGTTTGTAAAGAAGGGGGCTTTATCAGGAAAACTAAAGTGGCTCTTCTGTGTGTAGCATTCCACTTCATGGCTCAGCGTGACCATCTGTTTTGAAAAAGGTAATTACATAGTGACATTAGCGCTTTATGCACTGATTTCACTGTGTAACATTTGCGCTTAAAGCACTAATGTTCTTTTTCAAAACAAGAAGATTGATACCAAAATGGGATTCCATCAAATTTATGCAAAACTAGGTAGTTGTCACGAGAGCAAAAATAAATAAATAAATTAGTCCCTTTAGGTTTCTGATTTTGGGTAAACAGCGCAAATATGTATGAGGTGTCAATAAAAAAAATGCTAATGCAAGGCACTCACTGAGAGATCACTTCCTGCTCAGTGAGTGCACTCACTGATGTTTTGAATATTGATTTGAAGTATTTAATGAACAATAGAACCACAGTGATCCTGAACATTTATGAATAAACCATACCAGCAAAATATTATCACCATGCCTTTGAGAACTTAGGTATGCAAAGAAAGGTCTTTATATCGCTATATTTGAAATAAACCTACGAGTGTATGCAGGTTTGTTTTTGAAGTGTAGCCACTGTCACATTCTTAACCTTCACATAGAATGATGTTCTGCTGCAGTAGTTCATTATATTCTAGATAACGCTAGATAACGTTGCTTTGTATATTTATTGATGAATTTCATTATCAGCAATTAATGTACCCAACTAAAACATAGTTTTCCACAGTGTTATTGTTGTTTCGTCTTATTTTTTTGACAGTACAATCAATTCTTGTATTGGCTAACAGTACCTTTGTCTATCTTTTTATCAGATATAGAAAAAGTCAATCGTCCTCTTCCTCATAAACATGTAAAGCTATGCAGTGAAATCTTCTCAAGTTTGAAACTGAGTGTCAATCTTTTTTTTGTCTTTCAGTATGTTGGTCCTTGTATGAACTTTTAACCTTTCCAGTGTTTGTATTTGAATGTTACTGTCTTGTCCTTCCTAAATCCTGGATGAGGTAGTGTAATGGGCCACGGAAGAAATGAAGGGCAAAGATATCTCATACCACTGAGCCCACAAACAGTGAGAGATCATATGATTTATCATAGCATAATTTAAAGCAGCCATTTGCCCTTAAAGACAGCTGATCAATACCTGACGTAACCTCAGTAAATTTCCTTTTAGGTTTATCATGATATATTTGTTTTTCTCTTTACGTGCAGCAGAAATGCATTTACAGAGAACGGAAAGGTACAGTTCATACCGATATGAGTTATTTCTCTCTTCAAATATGATAATAAAATGTATTTTATCATCACTTCCCATCATCCTTTAATATAGAGGCAGAGAATGCTTCTATTCATTCCTAATGGACCCACACACTGATTTCACAGAGGTGAAATTATCATTTCACATGTCATAAAATATCATTATCATTGTCATGGTAATCAAACATGAAACCTTCCAGTCATGTAATGATTTTGATGAACAGCCAGATTGTCCTGTGCAGTTGGACATCACGTGGCAGACATCCATTGTAAATAGGAAGTTGTGCTTTATGACTAGGTTGCTTGAATAATGGTTTAATCGGATGTATAAAATATTTCAAAAGGTTAAACCCTGCATTTATGTGGTATACTCTCATAATGCCAGTCCACAATTTCCACATTAATATGTTCTACTGAGGTTAGGATGCATAGCAACAGGAGAATGAACTGATTCCAGGCAATATAAGAGGCTTGCCAGAAGGGTTAAGTAAGTCTGCATCACCATGGGAAGAAATATGTGAACTCTGACCTTGTTGTAGGAAATTGTGCTCAAATAATAACCATATTTTATATCTGCCATACACTGTAAATAAATGTCAAATGCTTGTGGTTTCTAGTTATGCAATCCACATACAATCCACATTTATGAGGCATGAAAGAAATAGCAGCCAGCCATCTGCACTGAGGTTCAACAGTCCCTTTAAATTAACTTAATTCTAAATTCAATGTCCTGAATAAACCTAGCCATTTTTATGAAAATCAACTAATTTTTGTTTATGGATAAAATTGAATACTATTTATGGATCCATTGTCATCCAAATCATCTCTAACCATTTGATGGTTTCTTCCCTAGTACTCATAGGTTAATGATAAAAGTATTTTGAGGATAACTGAAATAAGAATTGCAAATCTTTGACAAAAAATACACTATCTGCCAACTGATCCAGACACACTCATAAATTTTCTCTCTTAAAACATGGCAACTTTTTACTGAGCCCAACCCATTACCACATAAAAATAAGTTCATCTAATGTTCTTGCAAGGTAAAATGCTAAAGTATGTCACTGCTTAGGCAACAGCAATTTAAGTCTTTTTAAAAAAAAAATCTGGCAATTAAACAATGCTGGTGAAAACACGATTGTGGGTGAGTCTTGAAGGAAAAGAAGAAAAAAATACTAACAGTAGAGGCTGAGAGTGTAATTTTATTTCAATGTAAATTGTTCTTTTTATACCATACTTATGGACACCACTCACAATGCTCACAAAATGTAATGCAAACATGATAATGTGCTTTCCAAAGACGTGAGTTGCATGATCATGACCTGTCTCTCAGTTAACCTCTGATGTTTCCACAGCCCACCAGTTTGTGGTTAATGGAGGTGAAAACGACAGTTTTTAAATAAGTTACTCATTACTATTCAGAGTAAAGCAGAGTATGCAGCTCATTTTGTCACGGCAGCTCTGCCTCAAGTCTTCTGTAATTATAGCTTCAAAAACTATTGGTGTGTTTTTGGAAACATATACATGAAACAGTGGCGATGAAATCCTATTTCACACTAAAATGGTTGAATTGTACAATCATACTGTGAATGAGAGAAGAGATGATTCTCAGTCCTGCTAGCATATACATAAAAGACTACCATGTGACAATCTCATGAAAAAAACACTTGTTCTGCTTGTTTCTTCTGTCAGTCATTCCAACTGTTAATACCAAATAACAGGATGCAGCATGTTCAGCTAAGCCAACACTACTGTGCACATGCAATTCTCAGGTTTTCTAATTTTGTTACTTTTCTTTTCACAACCTTACCTTGTAGCTGAATAGAGCTGGAGTGAAGCAGGTGTCTGCGATCAAAGTGTTCCTCATTTACTAAAAGCAGTGCACTAGAATGATAGTCAAAAAGTGCTTACCTTCATCGTTAATACTTCAATAATTAGTAATAATTCAACTGATTGCACTGAGGCATGAAGCTCACATTACAGTTTTCTACATTACTGCCACCATGAACCAGTGAATGGCACCTCTATTAGATATACTTAAAGGAGCTGGTGAGTAATATGGAGGAAATTTGGTCGAATCACTTTGAGAAAATGAAAAACAGTTTGTGGAGTAAAAGACCAAAATGTAATCTTAACTGGGAGTAGGGAATAGAAAAAACCAGGGGTGATCAGACAGGGATGGGGGGGGGGGCAAGGACAGAAAAAAAAACAGAAGAGTGTGACACCTCCACCCAGTGGTTAATGACTAACTTATTTTTGTGTTGGGATATGTCTGGCATGACTTTGACCACCAAGATATCACTCTGCATTGTGTGAATGATGAGACTGAAGTAACAGTTCAGCTATAGTGGGTCATATGTATTCTTCCTCGAACATGACCAAGGGCAACTCTGCACAACATGGAATAAAACAATGCAACAGCATTCACATTATTAGTGAGACAAGCATATCATTCCTTCTCAGACATAGCCAAAAATGTCAAAAAACTATATTCAAATCATTACTCAGCCTTAACAAATATGATTATAGTGACAAACACAAAACATCCTCCAACAACAATACACCACTTGCTGAACCATATATATCAACGAACATAATGGTAAATAACAGTAACAGTATGATGAGAAACAAAAAGAAAAATATAATCATAATCATTCATAAAACCTTAAACAGATAAAATACTCCACTCATGGCTAAACTAATTCATAAGTCACATCCTAACTATTTCATGAGGTTTTTTTTTAACCCATAAAACTTATAAAACACTAGCTAACAGGAGCACTGAACAGGCTCACCCTCCCCATACGTAGCCAAACCTGGACTGAGGAAGGTATGTGTGGCCTGTGAAGATGACATCACACGGTAAAAAGATCAAGGAGGTCAAAGATAATAACAACCCAATATAAAAGTTACTGTACATTTTCCTTAACATGAAAATTAATACAAATCAATAATATGAAACTAAAAAAACTAAAAAAAAATCAAAGAATGAGTGATGGATTTTTGGTGGAAGAAATTTTTTATATGCTACACATAGAAAGAAGGACTCTGTGTGCAACAGAAGGGCATCTGGAATTATACAGATAATCAGAATTACAGACATTCACACATTCTGGAACATTTGTCTTGTTAGCCATGTTACCAATGCCTTCGATTAGTCCCTGAAGAGATGCCAGTACATTTAGACATGGCATTTTCAGTGTTCAGTTTTGTCACGTGAGGCAAAATATGGACCCAAGTGCAGGACACCAAAAGCAAATCTTCCATCCATGATTTATTAACTTAAAAATTCTCCAGAAAGACAAGAAACTCAAAATCAGGAAAGTCTACCAGGAACCAAACGTGAGCAAACGAACCAGCACTGAGGTCTCATGGAGCCAGGCTTAAAAAGCACCAAAACAAGTTCAGGTGTGATCATCAGAAAGGCTGTGTGGATGAGTCTCAGGTGTGGAGAGGACCAACAGGTGTGGAGCCGTGGCTCCACCCACAAGCTCTGCCTCCCCCTGCCACACACCAGCACTGCCACGCCGAACCGTGACAAGTTTAGATTTTGTTTTAATGCTTTAGTTCTAATTTTACTCTTTTGGTTGTTTTCACTTCACAGATGTGGGTGTTTTGAGCTGAGCAAATATCACTTTTTTAATATCACTTTTTCCTAACTAAAGGTTGAAATAGTATAATAAAATAATCTGGGGAAAAAAGTGATTTATGGAGAAACATGGCATTGTACTTTACAGAAATTTATTTATATATTCAAATATTCAAAGTGGCCACTCAATGCAATCCCACCCGTGAATCAGAGGAGATGGAGGGAACTATTCACAGCAGTCTTCTCATATTTAATTCTGGAGATATAAAACATCTTTTGATGCAAAAGAAAAAAATTATATAACTGTGACATTTAAATGGATTTTATTTGTCCGCACGGCAACTAATGCCAACAGTTTTTGATATATGGTAACTAAACTCTTTCAGGAAGCAGAAATATACAATAAAACAGCTTTGAAGTGCATTAAACATTTGGTGGAAGTCTGACCTTGTCTAAAGTCTCATGTCTGTATGGAAAATAGAATTTTGTGTTGGGACAGAGCAGGTGTCTCTGTCTTGATCAAAATTGACATTATTCTGAACAAAAAATGCATTCAATAGTTTTAATATTTTTGTCAGACTGTAACAGAAATGTATTAAACCGGATAAGGAAATAATGCAAAGGAAGTCTCTATAATATTCAGTTATGATTAATGGTAATAAAAAGGGGACAAAGGCAAACTGAGTCAAAAAAGTAGGTTATAAGTAGGGATGAGCGAGTACACCACTATTTGTATATTATCTGTTCACCCATCTAATTATCTGTATCCGTATCTGTACTTGGAATGGGCAGGACTTAAACCGGGAGTGGGTGTAGTTTGACTGGAAATGGGTGGGGCTTAAATTGCTACGTTATTTTAAGTTCAAAATTGATATGGATTGATTAGAAGTTGCTATATTTATTGTTTATTTTAAAACTTTTTACAGAACAGCCTCACAATTGAGATTCAAATCAATGTTTTTGATGACAAAAGTAAGAGAACTATACAGAACAAGTTTTTTATTAACTCAGAACATGAACATTCTGTATTAATGAATATTCACAGAACACCTTCAGAATTGAGATTCAATGCTTTAGATCACAATATTAAAGGAAGTATTTACAGAAGAAGTTTTTTTTTAACTCAGATCATGAAGTGCATTAATGAATACAACACATGCAATAGGAAATTATGAACTACAAAGTATGCATGAACAAGAATTGTCATATTCAACACAACTTTGTAATTTTTTTTAACTTTTTCTTTTTAATTTTATTTTTTTTATGTTTATGATTTATTTTTACCATCTAATGTTCTTGCCTTTTTTTTCCCATTAAGTTAAACAATTTGATTAAGGTGTGTGTGTGTGTGCGTGTGCATGTGTGTGTGTGTGTGTGTGTGTGTGTGTGTGTGTGTGTGTGTGTGTGTGTGTGTGTGTGTGTGTCTGTGTCTGTGTGTCTGTGCGTGTGTGTGTGTGGGGAAGCGAGTCGTCAGCTCTGGCTGCAGTGATATGTCTCTTTTGGGAGGGACGGGCGCTGTGTATGACTGCTCAATCACAGAGCATGAAGACAGTCAGTTATGAAGATTTTCCTTCAACCTGAGCACGAGTATTGTCGAGTTTTATTCATATCATGCTCGTACTAGTCAAAACTGCATTATCAGCACCTGATACTAGTCTGAAACGATTACCCGGCTCAACCCTAGTCATTACCTACTTAGGTGGGATTATTAAAAATATTTACGTCACACAATGTACGTTGAGTTTTGTTTTTATTTAGCATATAGAGCAAATTATTTTTTTTATTTATTAGGTAACATGCTTACAGAATGGTTAATTGCCTTTCAGAAATGTTCCCCATTTCAAACTAATGAGTGCAATATTTCAAAAAACTGTTTTCAGTTGTTCATTCAAAATGAACTTTATACAATCATTCCTGCTTTCTTTTGTAAAGTCCAGTCTATCTTTAAAACTTTCCTCATCGGATTAAAGATTTAGTCCACCTCATGAGAACTTTCAAAATACTATAAAATGAAATGAACATCAATTTGGAGCCAATTTGTAGCTATGGCTAACTCTTGGAATTATCTCAAACTGATTCATGCATTTTTGTAAATTCACCTTTTTACAGAGTTGCCATTCATGAAATTTATCTTTCCTTTTAATTTACATTTTTTACTAGTTGGATTTTAACAGAGAAAAATTCAGGCTAACAGTGTGTAACAGTATGGAGTAAAATATAGCATGTGTGGATACTCCAAGTATACATTTTCCATACCCTCCCAGTTTTCATTCCAGATTCAAAATGTCTTCAGAAAAACATCAGAAAAATTGTATTTTCAATATGTTCCCATAGTTTTTCATTCCAGATTTAAGATGTCTTCAGAAAACATCAGAAAAATGGTGTTGGTTCATCCTATGATATTGTATGAGCCAGTGAACGTACAGTTTGTGAGAAAAACTAAACACAAAAAAACAATCAAACAAGAAGGAAGGATGGGGAGCAGATGCGTCATTAAAAGCGCTACTGTTAGCAGTACAATTGAAAGCACTGGTTGTGGCCTCAAGCTAAAATGAGACAGATTCAGACAATTAAAACAGAAGCATCAAAGCAAAATCACTCATGCGTGGTTCCTTTACATGACCTTGTTGACATTTCCTTTTGTCATTTTCGAGAGGAAAAGGGTTCTTCCAGCTAGGGAAGGAAAGAATGAAAATGCTTTCTAGCTCGAATAATCTTGGGATGTATCCAGTGCTTTGGAATTGTGTCCTTCAGAGTGGTGAATAATGCTTATTACATTCATTTCTAGCCCACTCAATATACAGTATGTCCTGAATTCTGGGTAACCATACTCTGAAAACACAAAAGAAATACTTAAATGTCACAACATTTTCACACATAATGCTGATGAATGTTATCCTTGGATTTGTTTTCCACAAGGTAATCCCATATTTTCACCTGTTCCATTAGGGAAGAAGCTAATTATAGCCTTAAATGTCATCTGAAGGGATTTGATTACCAAAAGAAATTAATTATTACCCTAAAGGAAGTATCTGTGATTCAGAAAGTTTTGGACCACATAAACCTCAATTGGATGCATAACATGAGAAATGCTGTCCAATGTAAAGAAGCTAGTTCAATCTGAAAAATATAGGGTGTTTCGTCAGGTATTCTGACTTTGCAGCAGGTTTGAATGTTGTAAATGAAGACTGCTGTCAGTCCTATCTGACAAATTGACAAAACCTCTTGGTTTTTCCCACAATACCACAACAATTCAGTACTCATCCAGTGCATACTGTTAAGGTGAAACACAGCTCACAACAACTCTGCACTTTTTCCGTAGTTCCACCAAGTCCAGAAACTTCTGACAAACACCAACTTAGAACTGCACATATCCAATAGGTTATCCATAGTACTATCTACAGTGTTTCATACTTTATATAATATGATATGGAGAGTACAGATCCTCTACTGACCAAACAACACTGCTGACACCAAGCAAACTTCCTGTAAATATAGATTCTGCTAGTAGCTAGTAAATAGCAACTAGTAACTGCAGTAGTTAAATTGAAGAACATCTCACTTGTAGATGTCTTGAAAAATGAGACCTATGAGTTCTCCTCTTGCATCGAGCAGCAAAAAAGTTAGAACATTGCATGTTTCACCTAATTTGCCTAGTGCAAGCCCTATTCAGGCAGAACTTCTCTTCCTAAAGTGAGATGCAATGTTACTAACCTTTGAATGTTAATTGTGTAATACACAACCGAACAGATGAAAAATAATGAAAGAGATAACAAAAGAGGACTCATTCAAATTTGAAAGTATTCTGAAAAGTCCCCTGCGATCATGAAAAAGATGATAAAGATAGAGAGTCTGAATGAAATGATTCACCTCAAGCTACTCAATATGTTAATTTACCCCCCCCCCCCACCACAAACACACACACACGCAACCCTCCAGAAACAACAACATTAAATGGATGCAATAGTCAAATGGAGATAGGAAAAAGCCCAGGTGTTGGGTGTTTCTTCTGACATGGATTGACAAAATAATTCTCAGTAATAACAGCTGCAAAAAATGGCTTCAAGCTTCTGCTCAGTTTATGCATGTGGCACTCCTTTTAGATTCTTTCTTCAGAAGCGGAGAACAGGTGCTAATAAAACAAGACTTGCATTTAATGATTCTTCTATATGCTGAAATGATGAAGAGGGACAAACATATTTTTCTCTTTGCAATAGTGAAAATGTAAATGAATATTTAAATATTGCTTAAGAAACATGGTCTAAATATCCATTCTTGTCCTGCAGTAGTTGGAGTCTGAAAATGAGAAACAATGCTCTCCATTGTTATAGCTAGTATCAGCATGGACCTGGGTGGTAGGCTTCAAATCTTTAAATAATCTTTACTCGTTGTTGCCAGTAATGGGAAAATAGAAAGGTAGGACAGGTCAAAATGTCAATCAGTGAAGTGAATACAACTTCTAACACATAAACTACGGATGGCATTGTGTTGGTTTGTTAACAGGTGTTCCCGTATTTCTGAGAGAACAATTTCTTTGTTCGGTCCATACGACTCTCAAGATTGCTTGTCAAATCGAGTGTTCAGAAAACAAGTGCTAGAAATTTAACAAGTCCAGCTCATAGCAAGACTGATCCCTGCAATGGACAAAGCTGTATGAGAATGAATTGTGCTATTTCAGCACGATGGATAATGCAATTAATTTAGCATTAAACAGCAACCTGCTGACTTTTAAACAGCACAGCTGCTGATGACAAAATCAGAGCCAGTATCCTGGCTTATATTTAATTCTTCAAACACTAGCAAAACATAAGAAATTAAGGTAAAGCATCCACAGACAATAGAACACCATAAAATATATGATGTGTAACATTCAAATCATTCATGCATGAAGATTAAACTCACTCCCAAACAACAAAGACTAATGTGACAACACCGTACCAATAGCTTATTTTCTTTGGCACTCTCACTTGGGGAAGGACATAGCCAGATGTAAATCATATGCTGAAAATAAAATGTTTATTTGAGAGTAAAAAATGCAAAAGACCTCAATTAATTTCTTTAAATTTAAGTATATATGTATTACGTTTCTCCATCTCAGACAGTACAAGCAGAACATAGATTGCTAGCTTAGCTATTACACAATCCAAGGAGATAAGCTTTGTCCCTGTAAGGTGATTTACTTATCAATTTACTTAGCTGAGGTCCTGGAGATCTAGGGTTCAGCCGTCAGTCTAGACAGTCCTGCGTTAAAGGTATCCAGGTTTAGACCCCAACACAAGCATTCAGGACATTAAAACATAACGGAAGAGAAGAAATCAATACTGATTAACAAAGTTTTCTTCAGACTTCGGGGGATCATGGCATAATAATGGAATCTGTGGTACCTTAGGAAGAACTCATGCAGATATAGACTGAAAATACTGAATTGATTGAATGTTACGGCAGGCCCAGTGGTTTGGGAGTTTTTTTTGTAAGCACCAGAAAGAAGACCCACATACCACATTGACCAAGAAACACCTGTTTTGCTTTGTATGACTTCCGTTTGCCATCCAGCATCTGCGCTAAACAACATGACCATCTTCTCCCATAACAGAAGTTTTAAATCTAATTCAAAGTAGAAACTGGAGCAGTTCACTGTGTGAAAACAAAGCAGATTAAAAATAGGTCTGTGTGATAGAAGACATATGCTTTTTTTTTTTTTTTTTTTGCAAACTGCAATCAAAAATGAAACCAATCATGGACGAGTGGCATAGAATGGCCCACAATGTCTTCAGACCCAGCTGTCTTGTGAGGAGCTGGAATGACAGCCAGAGAAAAAAATTGTCTTCCTGAACCTGACACAGAAGAAATGTACTGGACAGAAATAGTTAAAGAAAGAAACAGCATTGCTGAGTCTCTAATTTAATTTCCTGGCTAATCTCAGGTGGACCCGGCAATCTGATCTCTACAAAAACAGAGAATTTATAACAAGAGAGTCCAGTCAATCAGTATTGTGTAAATAATGTTCACATTTGTGTAGCCATGGAAATCAACTTCCACTAAAAAGAGAGGGGGGAAGGGGGAGAGAGAGTGAGCGAAAGAGAGAGAAAGAAAGATGTCCTGTGCAGACAAATTGGAGGCCTGTGTTCCCTTTCAGATGGACAGGTGATGGAGGTCAGAAGGATTTTAAAAATGGTTTCATGTGTGTTGCTGTAAAGTAAGAACTAATATTCATACATCTACCAGCCAGAGACCTATCTTCTAAGATCATCTGGTCAGTAAAGTAACACACATGCATGTCAAGTGTCATGTTAACCTGAATGAATATTCCATCACTGCCTGAATTTTATTACCAATGATGGAAAAATATGTCGACCATCTGTCATTTTGACAGATTAGAAAAATGAGGCAGATCCACCATCACATCAAGTAATTTACATGCAACACTGTCAATAGGCACATGGAGACTTCTTGCATTAATCTCCCATTAAACACATTAAATTCTACACTAAAAATGAGATTTAAAGACAAGCATCCTGCAATATTTTACAGACATTTACTGCAGGATTTTGTCCGGGTGATTGTTTGCTTGAATTGAAGGTCTCAGCATCATGACAAGCCCTCAGTTTAAATAATACGAACTATGACCTAAGATCACAGGAGGAGCAAGCTTGAGCAACAAGGCTCACCTCAACCAGAGTGGACACAGCCTCAGAGACTGGTGGAGGCCAGTTTGATGACATGCACGTAGAGTATGGAGTAGATTTACAGTGACTTCAAGAAGAATAACGTCTTAGAAGATGAGAACACACTCCAGCTCTTTGCAGGATACACATATACAGTATGTACTGGCTCTGATCCTGCTTTTGTTTTAGAATAAGGAAACCCTCTCGTTTTTGCAGGGCTTTTATTTTTTCCTGTGTAAAACCTGTTTAGGTTTTCCACGTGCCTCTAAAAACACTTAAGCTAGCAAATACTGAACAAGTTAATGTCCAAACAAAACAAAACAAAAACAAGATGCACGGATTTTCAAACATTACATTGCCTAAACATCAGTGACATCAACAACAGTACAATAATGGAGACAGTGCTAAAAGTTTAGATTTGTGTTCTGTACAGCTAAAGGTCACACCAACCTCACTCAGCATTATCACCCTCCATTCTTTATTTATGCTGCAACATAAAAAATGGTCAACAAGCAGTAATGTTTTATTATGCAAAAAAAAGCAAAAAAATGTTATAGTAATGGTTTATTTGTCCATCAATCAAACACCATAATGAGAGCACATTTGACACCCATCCCTACTATCTACACCAATCTGAAATCGTGTGCTTTTAATAGGTGAATGTGTACTAATAAGAGAATAGAGCTCAAAAGAAATGCATCCTGTACTTAGTCATCAGAGCATGATGACTAAGTGCAGGATGCACTATTAATCGATGGCACACTACTATTACCTGTAAATTTAAGGAGACAACTGCTAATTATTGCTATGTTCAAAGAATGTACTAGGCATTTGCGGTGATCAGCTTCCTTTTCCACTGACAGATAGATTATTTAACATCACAAACCACAATACTGGTGGAATTGTCACTGAATAACAGTCATAGAAGCAAGAATTTTACACAATCGAGGAGCGAATGCATGAGTGAGAATATAACATGAAGAGAAGAAAAAAATATGGCCTGAATTGAGAACCTTCAATTCCCACAACACCCAGAAGTAATCATTAGCGCAACAGAGTGACTGACAGCTCATGCCCCACTGGTGGAAGTTCTCTGATACATCATATGTGCTGCTCCTTTTCTGTTTACTTACTCAAGCAGAGTGTAGACATTCTGAAAAGAAGCTGACAAAGAACCCTCAGGGGTAAATGAGAAATAAAAATAATGTTAGATATTTAGACTTTATCCCAGTTGTACTGATGCATTTTATTGGTCACGGACTAATATATGACATAGGAAAAAAAAATGAAAGTGTAAAAGATTTAGGAATAGTGTGAAAGTAGGTGAGGGGATAAATCATTTTCATTGTCTTTACAGTGAGATTAATGGTTTGTTAAATTAATTTTGGCGTTGTACATGAGTCGGTGGGATACGGAGAAAAACAGCATGGCATCTGACAAGTTTTGCAGAGTTCAGGAAGAAGCACCAGGGTATGAACTCAACTCATTTTTCTGTCTTGCTGTTGCTGATAGGTCTACCTTTACATGGGTGGCAAAAGTTCTCTGTTGCTCAGGCAATGATCTATTATTGAAGGGCAGTACAACTAATACTCCATGATCACATGAGTCTAATGACTTTAAATCAAATCAAAATGTGTAGCCTATGGTTTGGATTATGATGTATGTGTCTTATTCAATGATTTCAATGGAAAGACATAAGTCAATGACAATCACTGTTAAACCTTTAAGACTGAATTCTTAGAAATATTGTAACTATTTAATCATTCACACCATTGACATCATTCCAATGGATTCGGAAAGCCAAGTCTTGCGCTAATACAATAGTATATTACTGCAAAGTGTCTGTGAAAGGAAGAGAGAGAGCAGCAAAGAGAGAGAGAGAGATATTTGATTTTTAAAATCACCTTCATTCATAAAAGCCAAATTACAAAATAACCAAGTTGACACAAAAGAGAATCGCGCAGAAAAGGAATTCATTATTCAAAAACAATGGTAGGATTTTCAACAATACTGTGTGTTTCATGAACAAAGAAAACAACTAACACAATCCTTGTTACTTTTGTCATTACAGTATTTACTGCACTATAAGGCGCACTGGACTATAAGGCGCACCCTCAATAATTTGTTTGTTTTATAATTTAATTCATATATAAGGCGCACCGGATTATAAGGCGCACACAATAAAAATAAATAAAATTTATTTGATAAACTGCAGCAGCTGTAGTTGCACAATCCGTCCACTAGATAGAGCCGCACTGCTCAGACAATCATGATTGCATTCATGACTTCCTGACTACCTTTGAATGGCCCCTATTGTTATATCAATAAGCCATTCTGAGCCTCATCAAGGAAACCTGATCACGTGATCACTTTGCCATCTTAGAAAGAAGTCAACACGTATATTAAAAAACCTGACATTAAAAACTGGTTAAATTCATTATGAGTGCAGTCAGTGCGAACAGAGCATATTATTTCCTGATCTGAAGTTCGAAGCAGATATTTAAGCTCCGATGTTTGTCTTAGTTTATTAATTAAATATTGTTTCAATCAATCGGTAGTCCAGTCGGAGGTGAGGTGCAGCTATTTGCTGCTGTGTGTCCTAAACAATTTTTTAACTAGTTTTTAATGTCAGGCTGCTACTTTACTGGCAAATATGACGCTGTTTTACTCCTAGAACTGACTTTAAAGTCGGTGTCTCACCGCCGTGAATCTCACAGCACGTCGCTGCAGACAGAATACACAAGCCTGAATGCGCCCCTCCGCCACGCCCCCAGAGCTATCAACTACATTTGTAAATCAATTGTAGCACACCCGTTGGCACCTTTGTCTAGCAGTGACTCTGCTCTGGAAATTTCAGAAAAGGCTGGAAGTTCAGCTTTGAAGGTCTTTCATTCACCTTTATGCCAGTTTCTCCGTGTGTTTCCACAGACTAATAGAATGGACCATCACTAGATTCCATATGACAGCACAATGGCATTTTTAACACCAATTAAGTTTAAAGTGGGTTATTTCCGACACCAAATAGTTAGGAAACACTGAGATCAGTCAGTTAGTCAAACTTTATTAAGAGAATTGTTGAAAGTTCCTTATGTTTTGCTACGTAATCACCGGTGCTCCTACAGTTCGCTCTACCGTCTGAGAGCAGCTCAGTCAGAGCCGGGACTTCGGTGATGCCCCTTGACTACCGTTGTTAGGGGACGTAGGCCCGAGTGCCTTGTGAGGGGGCTCCTCTGGTGGCTGAGTGCGGCATGACTGGCGGCCAGACTACCGGCTTTTTTTCAGCGATCATGTTTTTAACCAATAATAATATGAATATTAATCCATATATAAGACGCACCGGATTATAAGTCGCACTACGGGTTTATGAGAAAATTTTAGGCTTTTAGGTGCGCCTTATAGTGCGGAAAATACGGTAGTTCCTTCAATTTAAAACCTGTTGGTCCGTCAAAATTAGTTGGTCACTTCCTTCTGGACTCCCTTCCCATCTCTGTCTTGCCAACCTGTATTGATCAGTCTCTCCCTCCTTACTGTCCAACCTAGCTGACAAGTCACCATAAGCCCCTTGGCGCAAAAAGACACTGGCTTGTGCCCTCTTGCAGCTACATTGACAGTACAGTATGTACAATATTATCACTGTTTTAATCTCGTTAGCCAGGGGGAGGACGGGGATGAAGGTATTCTTAATTACCACCCCGCTCACAACTAGCTGGTGCACTTTTTCAATTTCATTGAGAAAAATTACAATCCCTTAGTTCCTTCAGGAGCCTGCTTTAATGCTGTCATACCCGACCTGCTCTCCCACCGCTAAACACACCTCTCCCTTCGAGCAGTTGGGGGACGGGGTTAGCTTGATCCCATGCTGGCGAGTGAGCTCCGCCAGTGCGATTTTTCCACCACGGTTGCCTATCTCGGGGCTACCATAGTGCTTCTTAATTTCCACAAAAGTCCCACAAACTATCGAACGCAACTGCGATGTCACTGTCCCTAACTGAAAGTGAAGACACGCGCACACAAAAAAGAAAAAGACGCCACACTCTCGTCTATTACTCCCACAAACTCCAAAAACGTAACCGTAGTTAGATTATGGTACACAAAAGTGTGTACAAATATATAAAAAAGCAACGAAAAAAAAGAGTGAATAGATACACACACTCCTGAGAGAGAAAGAGAGAGAGAGATAGAGAGAGAAAACAAGAGAGATTTTTTTTTGATTTTTGCAAAAACACTTTAATCACATTCAAACATTTTACAATTTTACATGAGATGAAAGCACTAAAGTGCTTCAGAAGAAGAAGAATTTTTTGCAAAAACACTTCAATCACAGAGAGAGCACGTGGATAGATGAGCTCAACAGAGCAAAGTGACATTAATGTTAAAAATACATAAATTTGGAGGACAACATTAAAAACTGCTACTTTGAAACCTGAAATCAATCTAGATCAGGTCTGACTACCTTTTCCATCAACAGAAATATAACTGGATGTCTTTCAAATACACTTCAAAACCAAAAAAATAATAATGTTTTATGCATTTTCTCTGCAGACACATTTTTTGTCTTACTTTCTAAGTCATCGCTACTCTGACAAGTGGCAAGTGAAGCAGTGGACAGATCCAATCTCATTCGGTAGAGACTGACAAACAACTCTTGTCAAAATGTTAGTGCCTCCTGTGTCAAAGATAGAAGCTGAATATGTCACCCAGGCACACAGGTTAAACTGTGGTCCGATATGGCCTCACTATCCAACGCAGAGCTTGAGGCATTTATCTCTTTTATGACAACCCCCTAACCCTTGCCTGCACCATAGCACTGGTTTATTGGGAGAAACATGGTAGATGGCTATGACAGAGAAACAACTACCTAATACAATAGGTTTGCAGTATATCACCCTGTATATAGTTTTCCATGTCAGGTATTAAATTGTGGCACAAAACTTTACAAGACAAGGGAAAATTTTACTGTGAAGTGCTTGAATTACTCCAGCAACATCAGCTGTGACAAATGTGATTAACAATGTCTAGGTTTTAGTATTATTTTAAACATTTTGCTGAATGTATCATGAAACAGCAGTCTTTGTCCAACTACAATAATTTCTAAGCTGTTTATCCCTTTGCAAAAAAACAATTTAAAAAAAATTATTTCACCGTTGACACAGTGTTTCTCCAATCTTAACAAGTTGCACTCCGCAAAAAAGAAGATTACAGTATATCTCCATTAGTCTAATCACATTATTAACATAGGTCCTTGAAGACAGTTTCAATAATCACTTCACTTAACTTCAACAACATGCTCTTTTCTGTGGCGATGTACATTTTTCTAATTATAATTCATAAACTACTAATTATTTCTAGATTAAATTTACGGCATTTCCTTTATTTCACATGAGACAGAATTGACCATAAAAAAAATTATGGCGTGAAGCCCTAGTTAACACAGCAACGGCATGTCAGAAATACAGCATTGAATATTAATTATCTATGATTATTACTCAGTGTAAATATATATTATTATATGTACTGATCAATGTTGTAATTATCAATCAATATATGTAATAATATATGATTACATGTATGTTTACACATATGTAGTGGTTATAAATTGTAGGTGATAGTTTTTCATCCTCAGTAAGTAACATTATGACGACCAAAAAAAATCCCATCAGATTAATTGTTTTGAGGTCCACTGACATTATAAGGGAAAAGCTGCATTAGCAGAGATTTGTGCTCTCTATTTATTTATTTTTTTAGCTTCTTAATAGTAACATTTTAAATGAAACAGTCAGTATTGCTGATCTTTACAGCTGTCATGCTAAATACATAAATGATTAACTATAGTACACAGTATTTTTGAGTGTGTATGCAATGCTTTAGCATATCTAGACTACTTTTGTTGTTACACCTCTGCTCCTGATGTTGGACCCTGATGTGATCCTCACAGGCACCCTCAAAAATTATTTGTCTGAAAATATGTACTACAACTTCCATAGAACGCTCTTTAAGAGGAAGATAAAGTAGACAAAGTGTGTCAAAGACAGGCTGTGTAACCGTACTACAGTCAGATGTAGTTTATAAAAGGAGTGAGACTGGTCGTTGTAGGAATGGCAAAGCCGTCTAGAGGGGACCTCGTTTAAAGAAGATTTGTGAGCACTCTTTGGTAAGTGTTTAGCAAGGGTGCTTACCAATAGCATGGAGAGATAACAGTGACAAATTCTTATTCATGGAGATGTCTATGATTTATATGACAGATGTTTTTTACTTAAGATTAACTGGATTGCTTGGGGAGGAAGTTTGCACAGCGCTATATCAAAGCTAAAGTCCCATTTGCCAGTGAGATGCTGTTATGTCACTAGGGGAGGGAAACATATTTTTTTTGCCAGTGTGCCTGTTTTATGGTTTTATGGTGTGTGTATGTGTGTGTGTGTGTGTGTGTGTGTGTGTGTGTGTGTGTGTGTGTGTGTGTGTGTGTGTGTGTGTGTGTGTGTGTGTGTGTGTGTGTGTGTGTGTCTACATATAAATATTGTGTATAGTCTGTATAGGTTGCCCTTTACAGTCTCAATGTCAGTCAATGTCTTAAAGGTGTAATGGAAGACCAGAAAGGATCAAATTGCACTGACATTTTTTTCTGAAGATCATTTGCAACATGATCTAGCGGGATATAGCTCAATAATCATTCTGAAAAACAATGAAAATGTGAAATGTCTAGAATACCTGTTTTTGTGCTAAATAATTATTTTATTAATTGATCAGTTGATGAACACGAGAGGCAGCTTTCTGGCGCAGTTGGTATCGCTGTCTCTGCACAACAAGGCGGTTCTGGGTTCGAGTTCCACTCTGCGGAGTTTGCATGTTCTCCCCGTGTCTGCGTGGGTTCTCTCCGGGTTCTCCGGCTTCCTCCCACCTCCAAAAACATGCACTTCAGGTTAATCAGCCGCTCCAAATTTTCAATAGGAGTGAGTGTGTGCGCGTGTTTGTATGTCTCTGTGTAGTTCCGTGGTGCACTGGCGTTGGGCGCAAAGTTTGCCTTGCCTCACGCCCTATGCCAGCTGGGATAGGCTCCAGCTCCCTGTGACCTGCGCAAGCGGATGAAGCGGGCAGAAAAATAAATGAATGAATGAGTAAATACAAGAAAACATTTTCTGGTTGATAGGTTTGGTTGTTGATCAAAAGAGTAACTGCTCACTGAACCTGTGTGTATGCCCACATAAATACTGGGTGAGTAAGCAAATTTTATACCAACACAGGGTTTTTATTATACGTATTGGCAGTTATACCATAAAAAAACAAAAGGTATTTTAATATTTCTACACATAGGTGAAGATGTGAGTGAGAACCAGTGCACAGAACAACTTTCTGATATGAAGTCAAACCTCTGTGTATTCCTGCGATATACAGTAAACAATGATTTTTCTTGAGACAAACAGAAGCTCGTTGGGCAAAATTCTTCAAGACTTGCATGTGTCTTCAAGTGTGTCTACTCCAAATATCACAAAGTGGCCTTTGGGTTAATTTGGAAATGAGATCAAAGCTGACTGAGAACCATTCCAACACGGAGGCCACAGACAATGGCTCTCTTTCAGCACCTGTCCTAAGGCTGGAACACAGCTGACATTTAAATAGAAGTCCTGGACTGCTGTTTTCTCTCTCTTTTCGAAGCTCTTCAAGAACTACGCTTGACAGACACAACTTAAGTGTAGTGTACATATATACAATTGTTGGATTCAGGTCAAGTTGAGACTTTTCAGACGTGAAAACACTCACCAGTTTCTTTTTTTTTTTGAAGAGCAGAATATGGAAAAGGGGAAGGAGGATGGTTAAGATGACTGCAACCTCCTCCACAGAGGAGGCTGCAGTCACAGCTGGGAACCACAGAGACAGAAAAGGTGCTTAGGCCATGTGGGAGGGAGGAGGAAAAAGAACAGGGGATGGAATGGGTGTTTTGTAGGGCTGGTGTGTGGATGAAAATTGATTTATTGCAGTGCTGATGAGGATCTGCATGCCAAGAGACAATGGGTGATCTCCAAGCACTTGCTGCAGCAAAATAAAATGAAACAGTGACCCTCTCTCCGATTATAATTGCTGCGGAGATCTCAGCAAAGGTTCAAGGTCCCCATGTAGAAATTTACACAACAGCGATGTTGATCCTTTGCTTCTTACTTCTGATCCCTGTGTTAACCTGCCTCAATTAGAGAAACAGCACATATCACAAACACAGCATTGACAGCTGGTTTGACTTTAAGAGCAAACATTATCATCAGTGGTAAAAAAAATGCACAAAGTATACATTACATCAGCATCAAAGATCTGAAAGATAAATAAATAAATGCCCCTGAATTGTGGGCAGCAAGCCAATCAGAGATAAAGAAGCTCGGTTTCTGTAGATGCAGAGAGCAGTTGGTGACGGACTTGAGAGACAGGTTATGTGGCGTGCTGGCTGTGGGAATAAGAATCGACTCTGGCAGCGATTGTATAAAATGCAGACAGGTCCACAAAAGGGAAAAAGGCATAGCTGTTCTGACCTTTTCACTGAACCATTAATCAGTCAGCCTGTGTGACATTTAATCAAGAACTACAGAAGTATTTCACAAATTTAAAGATATGAGTAAGCATTCATGTGTGTTATGAGACACTGATCAACCTAAGCTTAAAAGTAAAGGTGAGGTTATGCTTGGAAAATGCGATCCCTCAAGTCACAAAACACAACATGATCCAGCAGAGCTTGACCATGGGTAACTACCTCCAAATACTTAAGTACCGTATAAAAAGTCCACAGTTTCACAGTGGGCATTTTTATGGGGCCTTAAGCTCTGTTGAGGAGTTTACTTGGGAACCGCAAAGTGCTTTGGAGGATGCTGCAGTTGTTCAAGGCAGACACAGCATGAGGGTGGAGAATACAATGAAGGGAGCTTGCCAATACTGCTGACAAAAGTGTGTGTGTGTGTGTGTGTGTGTGTGTGTGTGTGTGTGTGTGTGTGTGTGTGTGTGTGTGTGTGTGTGTGTGTGTGTGTGTGTGTGTGTGTGTGTGTGTGTGTGTGTGTGTGTGTGTGTGTGTGTGGTTGTGTGAAGTGTGTGGGCGTGTGTCTTCCTACAGAGTGGAAGTGTAACGGGAACTGACTAACAGAGGCTGCATATTCAGCACTGTGAGGGGGTTGTTTTTTCCCCTCATCACATGCAAATGCCACTTCCAGTAATGATGGGTTGCCTTCGATCAAAATGTCTCAAATAAATTGAAGCAAACCAAGTCATGAGGCATGCTGATGCTATCACTGCACCATCAAAGATAACATATTCAATGACAATTAGAAATATCACAGAATAATGAGATGCGAAGACTGACTTATGCCACGACACACAAAGTGCATCACTGCATCTTCATTTGACATCAGAGGATTTTTGAGAATGCAGGAGAACAGAGATGTAATGACAGATGTACTAATTATGAATCAGAACTCACACACTACTGGGTGCAATGAAGACACAGGTCTTTACACGTGGCATTCACAATCAGTAATTTAACAGTGGTGATTTCTGGGACTTGAATCTAACAGAAATTTGCTTGATCAAACATGAATTCGGAAAAAGATGGCATGACTCCCTTTGCTGCATGATGTTTTCTCCTTTTCTCCTTCCTGGCTCAGAAAATAAAAGTCATGTTTCTGGTGTTGGCAGTCATGTCTATGTTCTTGTGGTTGATGATACTTCAGTATCAACAAGCTCCCTGACGTTTACAGGTTTTTGCTCTGAAAGTCCATCACTGCCAATTTCTCATTGTATAACACAAGTTGTGAAAAAACATAAATGATACGCTGCGATTTCAATACTGGAAAAATCCCAGTTGTTAATGTCTCATTCTACAGGATAATTAGGATGGATTATGTGGCAGCTATGTAATGGGTCAGACCTTCTACTGAGAACACCCCCACAGTCAAGAGAGGCAAATCAGACACAAAATCATCTCCATTTATCCTCTTGTGTTGGGTCAGCGTAACAAAGGTCAGCAGAGCATGAGCTGCAAGTCATCAGCTGATCCTTTGCCAGAGTAAATGGCTCAGCAAAAGCAACTTCAGTTCTGTGGATAAAGAACTGAAGATGCTCTCTTCAAATACCCAGGGCACCTATCTACAATGGAAACCATTAGTCTATTAACTGTTAAGGGTAGCGACAAGGTGGAACCTTAAGGTGATGTCTTCATAAGTGATTTAAAAGGCAGAGATTTGAGTTAAAAGTAGTGCTACGAATAAACACTGTTATGAGTTGATCTCACATTTGAATTTAGAATTCTAATGAATAAATCATAATTTTGAATTCCAAAATTCTTATTTATCTTTGTTTCATGCTGCAGCCCACAATAGTTGCTGTACAGCTGCAATAAAATAGTATTGTGGTTACTACAATGTTGCTGATGATTAAAAATATAGTAGTTAACTTCCAAGTGAAGGGTTTGCAAGCAAGCCAAACAGAAATTACATTGAATAAGAATATTGTATGAAAGCAAGCATTAGTGTTTACAATGAAAGACTGAAATTAATGTAACATTATTTAAATGGATACTGACTGTATGTATGCATAGTTTATTCATGGATATATCCACCTTTGAGTCTTTTCAAAATTAGAAGATGTCAAACCTATTTGTCTTGAAAGAGCTTTTATAGCTTGGTCTGAGAACAAGGACCACAACTCAAAACCATCTAATTTCTCAGAGAATTTGAGCTCTTCAGCTCCCTGGATCCATTTCCTTCCCCTTAGACTTTTTCATACCTCTCCTCTTAACCTACTCTCTTTCATTTATTAATTTTTTTTCTGTTTCATTCTGTGAACCAGTTGGGTTCGACCCAACAAATGAAACAAAATTAACAAAGACATGGCCCACTTAATCCCGATGCTCTTTTCCTTCAATCGACACCAGTCCAACACGGCATCCCTTCATTCATCAGTGTTCACCTTCGATTCTCCCATCATCCATTCATCCCTTATCTCTATACCCTCATTCTTCCTTGCTTCTTTTGATTCTAAATCCCTTCATCTATCATTCTCTCCCTCGACTCCTAGTCCATTTCTCTTGAACCATTTTAAATGTATTCAAATCATTATATCCCACAAACTGCTCTAAATCCATATTTGTGCTGGTGTGGGCTTTGTTTGTGAAATTACAGTATGGGATGTATTTGATTTAACAAAACACACCATTTAAACACCAGACCAATCTCCAGTCTAAATAATTGATGCCCTTTTTCTGCTCATCAGCCAAGTTCTGAAACTAAATTCCCATCAAAATGAAGGACACAAAAAGGAGAGGAGAGAGAGGGTGAATTAAACGAAATAGAACTGAGGCTGCACAGCTTACTGCTGCAATTGAAGAGCTGCCTGTGATGGCTGACTCAGAGGAACAGCGAACCCAGGAGGAATGTAGCAGCTCACAGTGACGAGAATGTAAAATGAGATGAAGAGCTACTTCAATGAGATCTTATTGAAAGCAATTGCAAGCTTTCTATGAGTGTGAGGCCAGGGAGAGGGGCCATGGGAAGGGGTATTTTGAGTTTCATCAGGCCCGGTTTAACCTCCTTTTAACCTCTCCTGACAAAAGTCACCAACCAAGTCACCAGAGTGTGATACAGCATGCTAGAGTTGTAATGTTGTAAGG
Source organism: Antennarius striatus (assembly GCF_040054535.1). Classification (NCBI taxonomy): domain Eukaryota; kingdom Metazoa; phylum Chordata; class Actinopteri; order Lophiiformes; family Antennariidae; genus Antennarius; species Antennarius striatus. Next base: position 7,707,146 of record NC_090783.1, on the reverse strand, counting down.
AGTCCAACAACAAAGTGTTTTACACAGATAGGGTGGAGGCAGACATTTTGGTTGCAGCAGGCAAAAGAGGGGTGTCTCAAGCAGGTAATTAATCTCAAAGCTTTGGCAAAAGGAGGACAAAAATCCTGCCAGTCTTTAATCTGCTTGTCTGTGGTCGGTAAATAAGAAGCCCTGGGTAGACTGCTTTATTGAAACACTCTCACAGGTTGGCCTGCCAGGTACTCGAGCATTAATATTGGCTCCGGCGAGAAGCTGTCAAGATTTATTAGTCAGTATTACTGGTACTCAGCCAGCAGGTGTCAGCTCTGGCAGAGAAGGAGAGAGCGAGATAGATTGTTAGATAGAGAGAGAGAGCTGACAGTCAGACAGATAGATAGGTAAAGAAAGTGGCAAACAGGAAACCGGCCTTCATCTCCCTCCTTTTATTTATTTATTTATTTATTTATTTTTTGTTTTTGGTGGTCGGCCAAAGTCCTACAAAACTACAGGTGCAGAATAGCATGGACTTCATTTATGAGATGTACTGCATTTTAATTACAGTAGTCCACTGTCCATTGTCATAATGTTCTTTCTTAGATGTTCTGTAATTCTCAATAGGAAAGATGAATTGGTAAGATGTAAAGCTACGTACCATGTAAGGTGCTCATGTATGAGACATTCATTTCCTTATTTCTGAAAAATGCTATCTAAAAAAACACCTGCGTATGCACACTGGCAGAGTGTGGCATATGGTCTCCTCCACTTTGATCTGTGTTTCAAAAGTTAACTTGTTTACATTGTTTACTGTTTTGGTTCTCTATGGACTACCTTAACATCGCCAAGCACTTCAGATGCAGAGAATTTTCCTCTGTTGCTAAGCAACAGGCACAGCGTAACTACACTGCCAACGAAAACACAGCGGGGCAGTTAATGAGGATACAAAAAGACTCAACTTCAAATGCCTGACATTGCTACAGACAAAATCTGTGATAGTGACTCAAAATGGATTGACGATGCTTGTAAATCTAAATGACAAGACAACAACTGGCACAACTCACACTCTGTATTCCATAGCACATGAGACCCTGTGTCAAGATATGTGTCTTTTAGATTAATGTCTCCATCTAGTGACAAGTCTCTAAGGCAAAATATAGATGCTGTATGTCTGGGAGCGACATAGACCAGACAGAAGCATCAGGATTCAGATGAGACAGTTGTAATTGAGGTAACCCACAGTAACAGTTATATTGTGGAAGATGAAATAGTGATAAAATAAAAAACTTTAAAGAGCTTCAGCTAAGAATTACTTTCATTATTATTTCCTCAAGTGATGCTTATTTAGTGACTGACTTGAGTTTATCTACCTAAAAATAATGGGCAGCGATTTTGTTAAATGATTAACCTTTGTTTAAGCCAAAAGTGCTGAATATTTCCCACTTATATTCATCAAATCTGACAACAGAATGGCAAATTAAGAAAATAGGCAGATCAATCGTGGCAGCAGTCTTTGCAATTGGCTACAGCACTGAATAAACTATAATGAGATGATGCTTTAAGAATGTTGTCCAAATAATGCATTTATAATATTAATTTTAAAAACTGTTTCTGTCACAGGAAATGTCTGCGAATCAACTGATCAGTTTTTCCTTTATCATGTTGTTGGGCTCATTGGTATACATGTTATCCACCTGAAACTCCTCAGAAAAGAACTATTTGATTATAATTTTGTAATGTTCTTACAAAAATGGAACATTTATTCTTAAGCAAGAATCACTGTCAAAGTTCCGCAATGAATCCGGCAAGGGTCCTCTGGTCTTTAATGGAATTTAAATAGGTGCAAGTCCCAAGGCTAATCTCTTTCTCTTCAGTCGTTGGCACGTAAAATATTTTTTTTCTTTATTTGAAATTTGTGAAAGAAAAATTGTATCCAGACCAATTGCACCGATTGCTTGCTTAACACCACACACTATCTCCTGATCAGTCTGATCAGCTGTTGTTGTTTTTTGTTGTTGGGAAAGTCACATACAGAGTTTAAGAAAAAACATTTGGTGCTTGTTCTTCGAAGATTCCGAGAAAAGTCTAATATTATTAGTACCTGATAATGCTGTCTTTGAACTGTCTTTATCCACAGCTGCTCTATAATTTCACTCATATCCAGAGATGAAGCAAAGCATCTTGTCGATTTCATTTACTTGAACCACTATGTTTTTATTAAGCTTAAATATAACACCTCACTATAAATTACCAGTAAATCAAAGAATAAAGCTAATTGCTGAGGGTGTACATGTGTCCTCTTTGACTAACTTCAGCACATATATAGACCATTAATTTCCCTCCAGTCTTTTAATTTCCCTTCTCGTCATGAAGTACATTTCCCTTCCAGTCAACAGCAAACAAGCATGAAGAGAGACTAATTGTTTTAACCTACATTCCACCACGGTTAAGAAACAGCCAGGAAACTCAACTTTGTAATGGATAAGAGCAGAAACTGGTGAAACTGCAAATACTTTTTTCTCTGAAAAATCTTGCTCTGTCCCCTCCGGAGCTCCCAAGATCCTGGCAGCTGAGAAGTGACCCCCTGCTTGGTCCTCCACAGTCGGCAAGCCCTGTGGAAAGAATTAAATATATGTCAAGCTTAAACAGATTTTTGGAGGATAATAAAAGTTAATTACCAGAAATGCAAAAACTCTAAATGTGTCTCTGAAAGAGACAAGCAGTGATGTTTAGTAAAGCCTTGCAACTTCACACACTTTACAGGAATGGTGCACAAACTGACTTTGAATTAAAGAAAGGTGAAATGTCTTCAAGGAACTTTCTACAAGGCCAGTGGATTGTCAACTTTGGATATTTTACAAACTTTCGGAGATACAAACAAACACGTGCTGCTATATCCCATAATTGTACTACAGGTTCCCTTTCTCCCACAATCCACACATCTCCAACATTTTTCTCCCCTTTTGTTCTTGTTTGTTGTTGTCTCTGGGAGCATCTCTGGGTGTCAGGCTCTGTGCGGAGTTTGCATGCTCTCCCCGTGTCTGCATGGGTTCTCTCCGGGTTCTCCGGCTTCCTCCCACCTCCAAAAGCAAGCGCTTCAGGTTGATTGGCGGGTCCCAAATTGCCCGTAGGAGTATGTGTGTGCATGGTCGTCTGTCATTGTGAGTAGCTCCGTGGTGCACTGGCGTCGTGCCCTGAGTGTCCCCCACCTCATGCCCTATGCCAGCTGAGATAGGCTCCAACTCCCCGTGACCCACTACGGCGGATAAAGTGGTAGAAAATGAATGTTTGTCATTGATGATAAAGCAAAAACTTGTGAAGATAGTGGTAGCAGTGATGACAACTCTGCCTCTGACTGACAATAATACCTCTCTCATCCTCCTCCTTCGCTTTGAAGGAAAGCTACACAGTACATGCTCCATGCCACAGTACTGGGCAGTGGATCATCAACATCCACAGCTGACTCTGGCTGTTGTTGGACGAGCTTAAAAATCAGTCAAGAGTTGATTGAAGTGTTTTCTGCTTCTTCGCCTCAAGGATTAAATTATAAGGAGCAAATCTTACTTTAACTAATCTGAATTCAAAGGACTTGTGTGAATCATGAATGATGTTTCACGGTGGATATTGGTACTATAGATAAGTATTTAAATTAGTGCTGTCAGGGGATTAAAAAAATTAATCTAATTAATTACAGGATTTGTAATTAATTAATCTATGCCAGTTGAGATGGGCTCCAGCTCCCCGTGACCCGCTACGGCGGGTAAAGCGGCAGAAGATGAATGAATGAATAATCTAATTAATCGCATTTTAATCTCATACCTGCTAAAGGCCTCCAAATAAAAAAATTGAATTTTAGGACATTACAAAATAGTAGTAGTGCATGACTAATCAATAGAATGCGCCAAGAAGATTTGAAATCCACATTTTTATTGGTTAAGTGTGCTTTATAAATGAAATTCAAAAGAAAAAAGGCCAAGCACATCAGCAAACCAATTAGGCCTGGTGCATTTCTCAAAAATGCGATACAAATACAGTTAAATAAAATAAAATTCAGAAATAAAATAAGGCTAAGTCTCAAATAGGCACATACGCAGACTCTCAACCAAAATGAATACTAAAGCTGACTCAATACAGGAATTCAAAATGAATAGTATAACATGCCTCTAAATAAGGAAACATCAATGGCAAGATGCCAACAGGCTTTTCCTTTAAAAGGCTAAGCTAACGTTCAACTCTGTGTCCTTGACATGTTTTGCATTTAAATGATACGTTAGGCTGGAGCTGCTTCGGTGATATGAAAATTCTCTTTTACAAAATGTACAAATAATAATAATAATAATAATAATAATGGATTCGATTTATATAGCGCTTTTCTGGACACTCAAAGAAGCTTTACATTGGATACATTATTCATTCACTCCTCATTCATACTTGGTGATGGTAAGCTACGTGTGTAGCCACAGCTGCCCTGGGGCAGACTGACGGAGGGTCTACAGCTGGCAGCGCAGAATCACTACATTCTTGTTGATAGTCCTGTCTTTGTTCTTTTTATAAATAAACTTTCCGCCCAAAGGTCCGAGTGGGCTTACTTCGCTCTCCTGTGTCGCGTCCATCTCTGTTGTCAGTCACTCTGCTTTTGACTAGTGGCGCAGGTAGGAAGTGACGTCACTGCAGCCTACGGGTCACTCAATGGGCCAAATTTAAAATGCTTGCGCATTGACTTGTCACTCACGATTAATTGCGTTAATTTGCAGCGTAATTAATTAATCTAATTAACGCGTTAAAGTGACAGCCCTAATTTAAATATGATATCATATGTTTTCATTCTTAATTATTTTACAGGAACATGACATAATGTGCTGTTCATGGTTTTTTAGTGAATGTAAGAATGTAAGAGTACAATATTTATGGAGGACTTATGGAATATCTTATGGAATATTACTTTTGTATTTAGAGTAGTAATAGAATTTAAATTACCCTAAATGACAATTATAGATTGAAGTTTAATAAATAACACCTTACGAACAATGCAACTTACAAACAACCTCTCGTAGCCAATTACAATATTGAGGGCTACCTGTAGATTTATTGCTTTCTTTAATTTCATGACAAAATGAACATTAAGCTCTATCTCTGCATTAATCCTGGATCAATATAGGCAATCAATGCAGTGACATCAGTGGAAGATACTAGAAACACACTCTCAGGGTCATATTGACCTTACAGTGCTGCACCTGAAATGTAATGACTGCAATCATTAACTGAAAGGGAATTTAATGTAAGTTTTCAAAAACAGTCTGTTACTTTAAAGTGGTGTGGGTGTTTATGAGTGCAAGCAGTATGAGTGAGTGTGTGTGTGTGTGTGTGTGTGTGTGTGTGTGTGTGTGTGTGTGTGTGTGTGTGTGTGTGTGTGTGTGTGTGTGTGTGTGTGTGTGTGTGTGTGTGTGTGTGTGTGTGTGTGTGGTGGAGGGTTACACATTAAAAAAAAAAACATCTATCCTCATTTCCAACCATTGTGCACCTATGGGGCTAATTAAGGAAATGATTGGACTTTGATCAAGGTTAGATCACCATGTATCAACTACTATGAGCTGTGAGATGTGGTGAAAGGCTAAACTGCTGTGCTGAAGCAGTATAAGAGTGGTGAACTTCAAAGCATGCCGTGGGTGGAAAGGAGAAGGCATTGTTTGTTACATAAAATATAAGTTTATATCTATTATTAAGCACACATTTAGAGAATTGTTCCCTCTTGGTTTGAGAAAGCATTAATTCTGAACTGCTCTGAACTATGAGTTCATTAAATTTAGATGTAAAGCATATATACCTATAATACTACATTCGATTTCCCTCCAAAAATAAGAAACAATGTATCACATTCGAATCCAAAGATAACCGCGGTCAACATTTGTTTCATAATTAATCCAAATAACTTGATTAAATCTGATTAATAACATATTTTCTTATATCACACAAAACTGCAGTGATTTTGGTCTAATATTTTTTAATCTATTTAATTAATCTATTGGCGGGGGGGGGGGGGGTATTCCCAGTGTTTAAAACTTGACAAGTAGAGGGATAACAACAACATTCAACTTTGGTTATTATGCTGTCTCCCCATTGAGAAAATTGTCTTTGAAGGGCAAACAAGTCCTTGGCATTTCTGAAAGCTACAATTTTCAGAAACTAATGTAAAATGATTAAATTAATTACGCTTCATAGAAAGACTTTAAGTTTTAAGTAAAATGTCCATTGATCCTTTGTTGCCAAATAAGCCTCATTTCTAAATCTGCACTTCTTTTTTATTGCATTGCTGCCAACAGTAGACTTAAGTCTACACATACAACTAAATAATATCGAGATCCAGACTTTCACCTTAGAGGACATCGGTTGGTAAGCAGCCATAAAAGCTCAAACTATGATTGAATCAATCAAATCAATTTTCATACATAATGCAATACAAAGTGCTTTACAAAATTAATAACAATAAAGACAATTTAATATATATACTGTATATACTGTATATATCAAAGATAAGCCTCTCCCTCAAACCATCCATACCAGAAATGCGTACACTCATAGCACACACACTCACACACTCACAATCAAAAAAATTGATCCTAAAGCGGACAAGGATAATGTGCTCCCGCCCTCTGGTCCTCGTCAGCCCGTGTGCGGATGAGTTTTTTTAATAACTGGAAATTTGAAATACATTTTTGGGAAAACCAGAGAACAGAGCATTACAGTAAGAGATAAAAAACATGCATTAGCGCCTCTGTACTGACCTGAGAGAGAGATGGGTGGACTCTGGCTATTTTCCTAAGGTGATAAAAAAACCTATTTTTTTAAATTTTTAATATATTCAGTAGTGTTGCTTATAAAACCCATGTGACCTAGGTATCTCAAGCCAGACGAAACAGTCAAAAAAGTTTATTCATTCATTCATTTTCTCTAACTAATTAATCCGTATGCGCAGGTTGTGGGGGGCTGGAGCCTATCCCAGCTGTCCTGTGTCGTGAGGTAGGAGAAACTCCAGTGCACCGTGGAAGTAAAAAAAGTTACAAATTGTAATTCAAATTCTTGGGGAAAAGGATGTGTTTGATCCAACAAATCCAACCACCTGATAACTGTGACTTTTCTTTGCTCTGGCACTAGAGCGGAACCTTCAGAAACTGTTAGCGGGGTAACAGAAGGAGAGAGCCACTGGAAAAGTAGCAGTTTGTTCAGACATGAAAAGGGTTAGATGTGACGAGGCTGAAGTTTGAGGTCTGATGTAACCTGTTGAGTAAATAGACTGCTGATATGAACTTGATGTACTGTGTTGAAACAGGTTGTTTATGCTAAATTTGATGTGGAGTGTAAATCGAAGTGTGTAACAGTGTTGATTATATCAAGATATAAAACAATATTGTTTAAACTGGATTATAGATTTGGTTATCGATTCTCAGAAATCTACTGTCTTACGAAATTCAATTGGACTACCATGAAAAAGTTGGTTGATTGAAATTAATCATCTTATAAAACAGGAGTAATACATCATGCACATAAATTTGTGGCTTTTATTGGGTTATTTTGGCATCTTACAAAAAGAACAAACAGCAAACATAAAAGGTCCAAACTTCCTAGTTTACAAAAGTACTCACAGGCATAAGACATTACTGAATAGAACAAAAGCAAAATGGACAGGAAGTTGCAAGCACCAACACATTCTGCTTTAAATGAGTCACCCCTGAAAATGGATTTATAAAGTGGATTTGTTTTTCAAGTTTTTTTTTAGACTACATTAGAGGGTCCTAGAGTTTGATTCAGATAAGCCTTGAACAAGGTATTTTGTGAAATATGCAATCACTTGTTTGCCTCAGTGGACTGTGGAAATCACTATCACATTTTACAAATGTACACATTTAAAAATTTAAAGTACTATACTCTGGACAGTAGTCTTTTGTAATTGTAATGCCTTAATTTATTTCCAATATTTCCGTTTGTCTATATTTACTGTGAGTGATTTAGGAATGTGATTAAACATTGTATACTGGCAAGAGGGAGGGAGGCAGGTCTTGTTTCTATTCCTATTCTAGGAGTGACTACAATGCAGCACAAAGCATGGGGCAAAAGAAAGGTCGAGGAGCCGAACAGAAAGAAATGCTAGAGCAAAATATCACCTGTATATCTGTGTATTTGTGTGTAACAAAGAAGAAGGTATAATGTGGAGGTATATCAGATGTTGTTTAGTGGACACTGCAGAGATGTGTGACAATGATTAACAGCAGTCTTTATTCCATGTGCTGCACCGGTAAGAACTTTAAAAGATTCACGTTTTTTCATATCAGCTATCCTGTGAAGTCCTTCAGAAAATGACATTGCATTACAAGAGGCAGCCATTCATTATATGTACTCTCTCCTTGACAGGGAATTATATGATCCACAGTGAAAGTTAACTGTAACAATGTCTGTCAGTGTAAAAAGGAAAGCAGACAGTGCATTTCCATAGCAACAGTGGAAAAAGTCAGTTACTGCTCAGCAAAATCTCTGGGCTGTCAAAAGATTATTTAAGTATTCAAGGCTTTTCTTATAGTACCGACACACAAGAAACTTGTGTATGACATGGTCTACTGAACACATATTCAACCCCAGTTGGACCAATCCATAATCCCTGTATGTCAATGTTAAGAGACTGAATAGTTCAACTCACGCTTGCTAAACCACAGAACTGCCTCAAATTATTTCATTTTAGCTCAATGCAGATTACGATAATAGTGTTTGCATATCAGACAAACTTTCTTTCCTCAACAGAAATACGTGCTGAGCAAAGCATGTTTAGCCAGTGTAAAAAATCCAGGTCAGACAATTTTATTTTCTTGTCGAGTTTATCATTGATAGCCATCTTCTGTTCTGCTCTACTAATGTCCTCTAAGGTCGATGAAGATCCCCCGTTTACCTCTGAACCAAAAGGAAAAATGTTTCTGCCTAAATACCCTGACCATTTCTGACAGACAGCTATCACACAGATCTTGTGAATTATGCACATATTACACCCACATAAGTTGCTTTATGAATTATCTTTAACTGCACCTTAAATAAAAAAGGTGGATTCCTTAATATCAAATACACTAAACTCTGCCTAAAAACAAAGCTCCTAAATTGTTAAAATCAGAATTAAAATTTAGTGAAACAAATAAGTCAAGAACAAAGTGAAATTGAAAAAAAACTTCAGTTGACAAAGTTTAATACTTACAGAAACCCAGCTGTTCTTCCTGGACTCAAAAACAACACTCAGTGACAGGTAAATCTGTAAAGACCTTTACTTTCATATGCACACAAGTCAGCAAGACACACCACAGGTTAGTTCAGAGGATACTTCGAGTTCCTGGTGCCTCCGAGGAAAGTTGCGAAGTTATCTCAGCTGAGTCACACAGAAGAACACAGGGAGCTGAGGAGACGCTCAAGAGAATCCACCAAACAGTCCAGGAGAGAGGCAGAGAGAATCCAGACAGGAAAAGGTGTAGTCGAGGACAGAAGCCTGTGATATCCTGGACAAGAACAATTCAGGTAGTCAGAGGAAGGCAGGGTCACTACCTAAACAGTCCAAAACATAGACAATGATGAGCAGTGAGTGCAAGGTAGAGAACATGATTGGGATGAGAGGAAGCTGCAGCATCAAGTGAGTGGAGTTGGCTTGATAAGAGGGGTGTGACTGGCAAACAGACTTTGAAATGAATGATGTGGAGAAAATGCAGACTGATAAGGATTAGTAAATTTACAATGGAATTATTAGATAACTCTTTTGATGATCACATTATTGTCTGAGTCATTCTTTTAGAGCAAAGTCGCTGAAACTGGACAAAGCTTCTTTTCCTTATGGCTGCAGCCTCTCCTTGCCCTTTTTTCCTTCATTTTCTTTAAAAAAAAAACATAGCACTTGAAACTTGACATGTTTCAAATCAACACTCAATGTCTGACTATCTTTTTTAAATCTTCCTCTGCGCAGTCATGTTTAGAATAAGCCAATGTTTTTGGCATTCTACACACACTGGCTTCATGTGATGGCTGGAAAGGAAAGAAGTATGGAAAGGTAAACATTCAGATAAATAAGGTATTTTGAATTATTTCCAAAAATCCATGAACATACTGCACTACTCTTATAACGTGGCTGTTGTACTTTTATAGAAAATTGAGTTGTTAAAGAACCATTCGTATGCTATTATGTATTTGTCTGGCACTCAGTGTTCCATTGAATCTGATGAACTGCTTGATTAAAATAAATCGAGAATCCAGGAATTTTCAATAATCAGAAATTGATTCATTCTGTCCAGTATGGAACTGCATAACTAAATTATCTTTTGAAATTCATGTGTGCAGGAACTCTGCCAGCTCTTTCAGAGGAAGTCTCAAACATGCATGCTCCCAACTAACTCTTCTGCGTATCTGTGTTCCAATCATTTTGAAAGAACTTTAATGAGGCATCATCTTTTAACAGTTTCCTGTTTTGTTTTGTTTTCTTTTCTTTTCCTGAACATGCAATTACCCATTATCTATGAATACTTACTCTTGGCATGGTCTCAGGGGGTTCATTATTGGGTTAAGGGTTCATCACAGGATGGCACAGAGAGGAGAATCTTTCAGCCACCTGCAGCTGTCAGTTAACTGTTATAGGAAGCTTGAACATCTGCACGGAACCCACACATATAAACCAGGAGAACATGCAACTCTTCAAAGAAATGTCCTTGAGACCTGGCAGGGTTGGACGTGTGGAATTTAGAAGAGTATTTATTCAATTAAAAGGAAATTGGCAGAGCATTCTGAGTGTCCATCTGAAAATTATCAGAAGCATTATGAAAGGGGCAATAATGTCATGGAAACACAAAGTTCAGGAAAAAAAAACTTACCCAAAGAAACATATTATGATTAAACTACTCTATTAACCATCTGGACAAAAAAGGTATGATTATATATTGATGGAAATCAATGTGTTACCTCAACCCACATGCACAGTGTTTCATTAACTGACTGCTTGCAGTGCACAGCAGTGAATCTTTCAAGCCTTAGTCACTCGAGTCTTCAAAAAAAAAAGAAAAAGGCAGATATGCCATTGAGCTACAAAATATTATACTCAATTAGCTTAATGAACAACCATGTTGCTGGCACAGTTAAATTTAAGCAAATGTGTTAATGTCCCTGCACCAGATGGAGCCTACAAATATATCTGTTGTTACATTACAGTCAAATTTCATTGATATTGAAGGGTATCCTAGAAATGAGTAATTGCCTTAAATTCTGCATTGTTTGTATAATATCAAATTAATATGGATGAGGTGAGAAAGATTGCTTGTCATATCAATCATATCAACATATTAATCACTTAGCCTTCAGTACTGGGTATCCAAGAAAAGTGCTATGCTCTCTATTGTTTGATGATCCCAATTTACCCCATCACCTCTTGTCCCAGCTGACACAAAGAAGGGAAATGAAAGTCATGATTTCAGGTTTTCACAATGTCCAGCAGACTATACCATTGCAGGTGTGTGTGTGTGGCAGGGGGTCACTTCTGTCTACCTGGCACGGCAGTTTCAGCAAGTAGACTGTGAACACATTAGTTGATGGTTGTTAAGGAACCAAATGTTAACTTGTCTTTGCTGACAGAAAGGAGGAAAGATATATGTGTTGGCCCAATTTTATTGGACAACTATAATCAAGAAGATTTTTGTTAGTTTATAAAAAATGCACACCCAATGCATCACATGGTACAATTTTAACAGCACTCAGTCCTCCTACAAAGACTGCTGCAGTGAAAGTGGCTGTCCTGACTGTCTGTTTGGTGGAGTGATATTCGCTCCGCTTGGAAAAAATCTTTCTTTGCTCAATTTTTTAGAGTGATATTGAGTTTCCAGCAAAGATGAGGTTTTACCATTATTGAAATGGCCAAAGGAGACATTGAGAAAAGCATTTAAGAGAACAGCATTACCCATTCTCGTCATACATGCTCAGATATCAAAAATTATGAGCTTCAGAGTGAGCTGGCTGGACAATACATAATTTAGATTAAAAGCTCAAAGGCTCACTTAAAAAAATGCTCCGCTATCTTAAGATGATTGATCAAAGAAAGAAGGCAGCTAGATGGCTGGGAACTCCGGACTGTATGTTGCATTTATTGGTTGAGGATATGCCCCAAAAACTATTCTGAAGTCTCACCAACAGAATTGTTATGGCTGCAGCTCCTGTCTATTGGTTATATTGTGTATCCCTCTTTGACCTTGCCTCTGAGCTGGTGGCACTGCACTGCTCCTGAATGCTTATGTTACAACCCAGCTAGAGGACTGGGGAAATAACATAAAACAAACCCAGAGTTTAAAGATGTAACATAAACATTTATTTATCTCGCATTAAGGTCAAGCGTTTGACCAAGATATTTATTTTTACAAACTAAGAATTGAAGCCAGTGGATGCTGTTCAAGGATAAACAAAAATGCAACAAACTGAGGACTAGCTATAAAATACAAAAGTTAACAAACTAAGGATCGAGGCCAATGGGCACTGTTCAAAGATAAGCAAAAACTCCACTAACTAAGATATTCATTCATTCATTCATTTTCTGCCACTTCATCCGCCGTAGCGGATCACACGGAGCTGGAGCCTATGTCAGCTGGAATAGGGTGTGAGGCGAGGGACACTCTGGTCACAATGCCACTGCGCCGCGGAGCCACACACAGACACAGACAGCCATGCACACACACACTTACTCCTACGGGCAATTTGGGACCAACCAATCAACCTGAAGCACATGCTTCTGGAGGTGGGAGGAAGCCATATGCAAATGGAAAACAAAATAATACCAGATCTTCACAAGGGTACACACCCATTCAAAATACTCAAAAGTCACAGTCACAGTTCTACAGGCTAGGTGGCGTGCTGCCGCAGTCAGACAGTCGCCCAGACTGACTGGCTTGCAGAGCTTTTAAAGTGTCCATGCCAGGTGACAAGGCGGGGCTTGGGCCTGTCAGGAAGACAGCACAACAATCAGCAGATGGGGATGGTGGAGAGGCGTGACCAGGAATGCCAGAGACACCGCACCTGGCACTGACAAGGGAGGGTAGAGCATCCGGGAGCATTGTTGTGCCAGCAGCTCAGGGGCAGAGTTGCATAGGGTTACACAATAGACACAAGCTGTGGCCATAACAAGTATAACTGTACAAGCAGTGAAATGAGGTACTCGATGGATTACTACTAGGCCTTGTCTGAACAGTGATTTGCATAATTGTACTCCCAGTGTCTTTCCAGTCATAGTGTAATTCAGGTACCATTCACAACCAAGGTTTATTAGATTTTGGAACCTAGCTAAAATATAAAATATTTTGCTATAATGTAGCCACAAGAGGACAAAAGCCAGCGTCTTATTGTGCCAGTCCCAAGCCAGGATAAATACAGAGGGTTGCGTCAGGAAGGGGATCCGGCTTAAAACTTTTGCCAAATCAAACATGCAAATCAAACCTATGACTTCCATACCGGATCGGTCGAGGCCCGTGTTAACAACGATTGCCATCAGTGCTGTTGACCTACAGGCTGCCGGTGGAAATTGGACTACTGTTGGTCGAAGAAGGAGAGGAGGAAAGTGTTGGTAGGAAAAGAGAGAAGAGGAACGCCAAGTGTATAGGACTGAGAGTAGGGACATTGAATGTTGGAACAGGAAAAGGTAGAGAGTTGGTTGACATGATGCAGAGAAGGAAGGTAGACATACTGTGTGTCCAGGAGACCAGGTGAAAAGGTAACAAAGCTAAAAGTTTAGGAGCAGGGTTCAAGTTGTTCTATCATGGTGTAGATAGGACGAGAAATGGAGTAGGAGTTATCTTGAAGGAGGAGGTGATGGGCAGGTTTGGTATCCAGGAGAGGAACACAGAAGGACAGATGGTAGTTGACTTTGAAAAAGGATGGAAATGGCTATAGTGAATACTTTCTTCCACAAGAGGCAGGAACATAGGGTGACCTATAAGAGTGGAGGTAGGAGCACACAGGTAGACTACATCTTGTGTAGACGGTGTAACCTGAAGTAGATCAGTACTGCAAAGTAGTGGTAGGTGAGAGTGTAGCCAAACAGCATGGGATGGTGGTGTGTAGGATGACTCTGGTCGTGAGGAAGATGAAGAGGACAAAGACAGAGCAGAGGACGAAATGGTGGAAGCTAAAAAGGAAGAGTGTTACACGACTTTTAGGGAGGAGTTAAGACAGGCTCTCGGTGGCCAAGAGGTGCTTCCAGATGACTTGACAACCACAGCTAATGTGATCAGGGAGACAGGTAGGAGAGTACTTTGTGTGTCATCTGGAAGGAAAGTAGATTAGGAGACTTTGTGGTGGAATAAGGAGATACAGCAATGTATACAGAGAAAGAGGTTAGCTAAGTGGAAGTGGGACACTGAGAGGACTGAGGAGAGTAGACAGGAGTATAGGGAGATGCAGCGTAAGGTGAAAATAGAGGTGGCAAAGGCCAAACAAGGGTCTTATGATGACTTGTATGCTAGGTTGGACAGTAAGGAGGGAGAGACGGATCTATACAGGTTGGCAAGACAGAGAAACAGAGATGGGAAGGACGTGCAGCAGGTTAGGGTGATTAAGGATAGGGATGGAAGTCTATTGACAAGTGCCAGTAGAGTGATGGGAAGATGGAAAGAGTACTTTGAAGAGTTGATGAACGTGGAAAATGAGAGAGAACAAAGACTAGAAGAAGTGACTGTTGTGGACCAGGATGTAGCAAAGATTAGTCAGGATGAAGTGAGGAGGGCATTGAAGAGGATGAAGACTGGAAAGGCAGTCGGTCCTGATGATATACCTGTAGAGGTTTGGAAGTGTCTAGGAGAGGTGGCAGTAGAGTTTCTGACTTGGTTGTTCAACAGGATCTTAGATAGCGAGAAGATGCCTGAGGAATGGAGGAGAAGTGTGCTGGTACCCATTTTTGAGAACAAGGGAGATGTGCAGAGTTGTGGCAACTACAGAGGAATAAAGCTGATGAGCCACAGTGAAGTTATGGGAAAGAGTAGTTGAAGCTAGAATGAGGGCAGAAGTGAGCAGCAGTATGGTTTCATGCCAAAAAGGAGTACTGCAGATCCAGTATTTGCTTTGAGGATGTGGATAGACAAGCACAGAGAAGTCCAGAAGGAGCTGCATTGTGTTTTTGTAGATCCTGAGAAATCTTATGACAGGGTGCCCAGAGAGGAAATGTGGTATTGTATGAGGAAGTCTGGACTGGCAGAGAAGTATGTTAGAGCGTGGCAGGACATGTATGAGGACTGTAAGACAGTGGTGATGTGTGCTGTAGGTGTGACAGAGGAGTTCAATGTGGAGGTGGGACTGCTTCAGGGATCAGTTATGAGCCCCATCTTGTTCGCTATACTGATGGACAGGCTGACAAACGAGGTTAGACAGGAATCCACATTGACTATGATGTTTGCAGATGACATTGGGATCTGTAGTGAGAGCAGGGAACAGGTAGAGCAAAAGCTAAAGAGGTAGAGGTTTGTCCATGAAAGGAGAGGAATGAAGGTTAGCCGCAGTAAGACAGAGTACATGTGTGTGAATGAGAGGGACCCCAGTGAAAGAGTGAGGTTAAAGGGAGAGGAGATCAAGAAGGTGGAAGATTTTAAGTACTTAGGGTCAACAGTCCAGAGCAACGGAGAGTGTGGAAAAGAGGTGAAGAAGCGTGTACAGACAGGATGGTACGGGTGAAGAAAAGGGTCAGGTGTGGTGTGTGACAGAATAGTTTCAGCTAAAGTGAAATAAAAGGTGTACAAAACTGTGGTGAGACCAGCAATGTTGTTTGGTCTAGAGACAGTGTCCGTGAGGAAAAGACAGGAGACAGAGCTGGAGGTAGCAGAGATGAAGATGCTGAGGTTCTCTCTGGGAGTGACCAGGATGGATAGGATCAGGGATGACTACATCAGAGGGACAGCACAGTCAGAGGTTTTGGAGATAGTCAGAGAGGCCAGACTGAGATGGTTTGAACATGTCCAGAGGAGAGATAGTGAATATATTGTTAGAAAATGCTGAGTTTTGACTGCCGGGCATGAGGCTTAGAAGACCAAAGACGAGGTTTATGAATGTAGTGTAAGAGGAAGTGAGGTACAGTATTTGGTGTGAGAGAAGACGAAGCAGAAGACAGGGTTAGGTGGAGGCAATTGATTCGCTGCGGCAACCCCTGAAGGGTCGCTGTGGGGCCAGATGTCCAACTACACTGTATTTGAAATGTCTTGCCCGAAAGTGATCTGTAGTCCTCACTATCTTTGATTGAATATGGTTAAAATCACTTCTGTTCTGAAACACTCCGTGTTAATGGGTGTGACTCTGAGCTTCTGCTATCATCACCCCCCTATGAGCTGCCTCTATCAATACCTCCCTTCCCCCTCACGTTCACCTGCATTTTGTTTACATGGGCCACATGAACACGCACTACCGCTACTGATCGCCATAGTCTGGAACTTTTTTGACTCTCAGTATTTTGCTCATATTCTTCTTGTGTTTTGTGCTCTTTTTTTCCATGATATGACTTGATTTTTCTCGCTAAGCATGGAGCTGCTTTCTCAGTCTGCTGAGTGTAACTCGTGGCTCATTGCATAGATGAGACCGGCCAATGATCGCGGAGAAAAACACACAATGTTAGCACATGTGATAGAAATCAGTGGAGACGAGACATGATTAAGAATAGGATGTAATAATGTTTCACAGAGATCACTGGCTAACAACACCGGCTAACATGGACTAATGAAAGAGAAAGTATATTGAACTGTTGGCTGTTCCCTACTTTATCCCCATCCACTAATCCACGTCGCAGTGACAAGGAGGATTTATCGATGTAGCACTTTTGTCATACTTATAAGCAACTGTAAACAAGATTAAAACGTGTCTCTCACTTAAAGGTTGAGGCTTATGAAGCTGCTGCCCCCGTGACCCGACTACAGATGAGCAGATGAAGATGGATTGATGGATGGATGGTAAATTAAATAAACAATGATAAAGTATGAAAAGAAACAGAAAAGGCACAAGCATGCTATGTCTTTATTCCTTGAAAGAGAAGGGATCTGGTCTCAGCAGATGTTGTATAGATAGATAGATAGATAGATATATACTTTAATGATCCCAAGGGAAATTCAGGAGGGATATAGGAGGGTATACATCCCCCTGTCGGAAAGAACGAGATCCGGTCTAAGCTGATCCATCCACCAGCAAGTGGGAAACAACAAGGTCTACCAACACGTGGGAAAGAACAAGATCCAATCTCAACTTATGTTGTAACCATTCGCCAACATGTGAAAAAGAACGGTTTCTGGTCTCAGCTGATATTGTATCAATCCCTCAACACTTGGGAATGAATAAGGTGCAGTCTCACCTGATGACTTCAAATACAAATCCATCTGCTAACTAGCAGTTGTGTCCTAAAGCATGGCTCCAATATTGGATTTTGCTCCAATGTTAAAAATATGGACAAAGTGACGGCTCGTATCTCGTGTAATGCATATGTTGAGCAGTACGTAACTTGAGTTACTGCAGTAACATTGTTTGACCTCTCTACATAAGTATGATCTGTGCAGTTTGACTGAACACAAATAAGTGGAAAACAAATGTTCAATAAACAAAAGACCTTTAGATACTTTTAAAAGATACAATATTCAACAAAAAAAACATGCACAAATACATATCATTGAGTTCAAATAAATACTTCAATAGATGTACAGTATGTATATTTTCTGCCAAATCTCTCACTCCATTTTGAAAATTAAAAGATTATCTGCTTGGTTATTGTTTGTGTCAGTTATTGATAATGTCTGAAATGGATTCCAGTATCTTCTACATGTTTATTCAGATTTTGTAATGGAATTCACAAATCTCATCAAGTGTAGACTTTAACAGTGGGCTCTCTACCCACAGACTGCATGGGGTTTTCAATAAAATTGTGGAGGATATGTCACTGAAATGACTGAACTGATGTGTGGTTTGCAGGAGAACAGAGGAGGGGAGTGTCTGAAGTTGGTGGCCGATGTGGTGTGCATTCATAAATACACCTAATGGCTTGTGTTATTAACAGCAGTGATTCATTCATCTTTTTTTCTGGTCATCTCTGGAGACTGATTGGTTTTGAAAGATTGAGATGATAATGCTGTGGGATACAAATGAGAAAGCTGTGGAAAAATCCCATTTGAAAAAGCATAGGGAAGCGTAGCCTTGTAAACAAAATTCTATTTCAAATTGATAAAAGGTAATTTGTCTCCATTGTGCCTGGCACAGCCTTCATAAATAAAACGGTGCACATTGCAGGTGAGCACTCCTTCATTCCTTTGTTTTTTTTCCTCTATTTTTATTTAGCTTCCTAAACTATTTGCATTCAAATGACACAGATGAAGCAAAATGGAAGATAAGAAGAAATAAGGTTCATTCAGGTCAGGCTAGTGGCTGTGGCTCTATCATGACATTTTGCCTACAGTAGTAATTTATGGAAGTTATAAAAGCAGAGTAAAGCCTTAACGTCTGTCAACTATGCAATCACATATCACTATGGTTTAATAGCAAACTGTTTTTAATTATGTCAGAATTCTGTTCTGGTTAATGTTAAATAGAGCAATTTCAAATTTAAGTTCTTGAGACCATATATTCCATCCCATCCTGACCCAAATTGACCCAACCAAACCTAACCGAACCTAATCTGAATTATCTGATCTTAACTTAATTTACTCAGCAATTTGGCAAAGGTAATATAATATACAGTATATTTTATGTAGTTTTGTAATTCCCTATAAGTAAACTCAAGGGGCATCCCATTCTAGGTAATAAGAAATCATACAAGTGCAGGACCAGCAAGCTGATTGATTCATCTAATATTTAATGTTTTGTGTGAATCGCTGCTAAGCTTTGAAGGATATCAAGAAGCTGTAGATGAAGAAATTGATTTGGTATGATTTTCCATGAAAAGGGAATACTAGAAATGTGTTTGTAATTAATATATCAAACTAAATGCTGTGTTCTACCAATAAATTTAATTTATTTGTGTGTTGTCAGATCTGTCTGCTAACTATTGATTCATTACCATTCAATAGCTAACAGTATAAATGTATAAATTTCTAAATTTATCTGTATATACATTATGACTGGACACCAGTTCTAACTGTGGGTACTATGACAATCACAAAACATCCTCACTTTGTTTAAAAAGCACATCAGCCTCTTAATCTTTGGGTACATATCCTACTTCTATTATGTGCAGACTTTGACACATTCTGTGAAACTGGAAAAAAAAAAATCTTTGTCAAGGAAAACAGACAGAGACACATATCAAGCTGGTTACCCAGCAACAGAAATTGTGAGTAAATGGTTAGTAATAATCGTATTGTTGGAAGAGGATGAAGTCTGTCAGAGATGGAGGAAAGATATGTGGACGTCTGTGTGACCGCATATCATGGTGACTAATAAGATAAAACATATAAAGTTTTATTTTACCAATGCAAGTTCAGTGGGCCCTTCTATGGGTAAAAGTAGTATTAATAGTGGTGTTGTTGTTGATAGCTGTTTATGATAGAGGGTCATTATTATTAGTTTCTAATACTAAATACAATGATGATGCAGATATGTCTTGATTTATACAGTATATACTGGAGCATAGATCTGTGTTTGTGTTAATCAGTAAGTCCAGTTTGTAGTAGAATTAGGTTTAGAACATTTCTGTCATGATGACCTGTCTGTCTATAATTTCATCCTATCTGGCTCATTCACATGAGATATTTATATCTCTCCGCTCCCAATCCAAATTACAATTTCCATCATGACTTTTCATGATGGCTTTTATAAAGCACGGTATCTGGGGTACTGAAGCCATCCCTGCACCTTGAATGAAGTAATGTTTTTCACAGGGGTCTATGTTTAATACAGCCTGCATCAGTCAACTTGGTATCAGCGCACAAGGTGAAGTACCTGAGATCCTTGTGAAGATTTTCCATCCTGTTCAGTGAAAAGAAGATAGGATGTGCTCTGTTACTCAAGCATTTTGCATCATTTAAGTATAGATCTCAACAGTATATTTTAAGTATTTTAACCCACAAATACTTCTATATTATACCTTAAATTCAGGGCTATAAAATAATAAATTCAGTACAACCAAAGCAGAAAACTAGAGACTAAAACTGTACAATTAAACTTTAACTAATCAGACAAAAGAAAAACAAGCTATCTCCACCTTCACCTGATTAAAAAATCAATACTGTTAATGTGTGGCAGCCAATTCAAAGATGATAATTTACCTTTTCAAGAAGGTGTGGAAAAAAAACAAAAATCTTAATTAAATAGCCAGTTGCTGTGTCTGACGAACGAACCCATATAACACAGCAAGCATTACGTTTAAGCAGAAATGAACAGAACCACAATGAATAGAAAAAGCAATTAGGCGTGCTCAGCAAAATGAAAAGATGTTCTCAAACCAGCAAGTGTTAACAACAGCCTCACAAGTGCAGCCACAAGACCATTACAGTCAAGTCATTTAATTTGTATAACACATTTAAACATACAACAGCAATGCAAGTATATCAACTGATGAAGAGTTTAACACAGCAAATCAATATCCCTAAATCTGAATTCTATTTCTGAAGAAAATGGGAGCCCCACAAGGATGTGTACTGAGCCGCGTCCTCCTCACTCAGCTAACCCATGACTGCACACCAACTTCCAGCTCCAGCCTCTTCATCAAGTTTGCAGACGACACGACTGTGGTGGGTCTCATCAACAACAATGATGAGACAGCCTACAGAAATGAGGTGAGCCTCCTGGCTATGTGGTGCAAGGATAATAACCTCCATCTGAATGTGGAGAAGACAAAGGAGATTGTCTTGGACTTCAGGAGAGCATGCACTCAGCATGCTCCAGTAACCATCAATGGTGCTGCAGTGGAAAGGGTCAGCAGCACCAAGTTCCTGAGTGTGCACATCTCCGAGGACCTGTCCTGGGACCGCAACACCACATCTCTGGCCAAAAAAGCCCAACAGCGCCTCTACTTCCTCCGCAAACTGAGGAGAGCAAGAGCCCCACCCCCCATCATGCTCACCTTCTGCAGAGTCACCATTGAGAGCATCTTAACCAGCTGCATCACAGTGTGGTACGGCGCCTGCGCCGTTTCCTGCCGTAAGACCCTGCAGCGCATTGTGAGAGCAGTTGAAAAGATCACTGGTATCTCCCTCCCTTCCCTCACAGACATTTACAACACCCGCCTCACCCGCAAAGCCATCAGCATTGCAGGTGATCCCACCCACCCCTCTCACAGCCTTTTCAGCCTGCTGCCATCAGGTAGGAGACTGCAGAGTCTGCAGGCCAGAACCAGCAGGCTCAAGGACAGTTTCTTTCACCAGGCGGTCAGGAGGCTCAACTCCCTCCCTGCTCTGCCCCCTGCCATAGCCTTGAACTCTACCCTCACACTGCCCTGCCCTCCCCCAGCACCTGACTACCTATCTTTCTCTCCCCCCATCAACTCAGGGACTACGCACAAGTCACTTCCCCTACGGGATTAGATATTGTGTAGAGATGTTTGCCATCCTTTGTTTTTCATCCAATACTTTGTGCTGTACTGTCTGCTGTACTGTCTGTGTTGTACTGCCTGTGTTGGCCTGCCTGTGTTGTCCTGCCTGTGTTGTCCTGCCTGTGTTGTCCTGCCTGTGTCATACTACCTGTGTTGTACTACCTGTGTTGTCCTGCCTGTTCTGCTGTCTGTGTTGTACTGCCTGTTGTACAATTCCATCTGTGCTGTTTGTTGTGTATATACCTGTATGGCACACTTGACAATAAAGCTGACTTTGACTTTGACTTTGAAAGGCATAAAATCCTAGACCTCACAACTATGATTTTACTCATCATATTTAGTGATTGTATTGAGTACAAAAAAAAGTGAAATATATAGATAACCCACTGCTGATTTTTCTCTTTACATTTAGTGTATTCTAAAAAAGATCCGGCATAATACATGCAATCTTCTTGTCCTTTCGGCTTTTCACTTCAGGGGTCGCCACAGCGAATCAATTGCCTCCATCTAACCGTGTCTTCTGCATCCTCTTATCTAGAACCAACTACTTTCATGTCCTCTTTCACTACATCCATAAAACTACTTTTTGGTCTTCCTCTAGGCCTCCTGCCTGGCAGTTCAAAAACCAGCATCCTTTCACCAAATATATTCACCATCTCTCCTCTGGACATGTCCAAACCAACTCAGTCTGGCCTCTCTGACTTTATCTCCAAAACCTTTAACATGGGCTATCCCTCTGATGTAGTCATTCCTGATCCTATCCATCCTGGTTGCCCCAAAAAAGAACCTCAGAATCTTCATCTCTGCTACCTCCAGCTCTATCTCCTGTCTTTTCCTCAGTGACACTGTCTCTACTGTAGACCAAACAACATTGCTGATCTCACCACAGTTTTGTACACCTTTCCTTTCATTTTAGCTAAAACTATTCTATCAAACCTGACACTGCCTGTACACGCTTCTTCACCTCTTTTCCACTCTCTCCATTACTGTGGACTGTACTTTAAGTACTTAAAATCCTGCACCTTCTTGATATCTTCTCCTCGTAACCTCTCTCTTCCACTTGGGTCGCTCTCATTCACACACATGTACTTTGTCTTACTGTGGCTAACCTTCCTTCCTCTCCTTTCCAGGGCAAATCTCTACCTTTCTAGCTTCTCCTCCTCCTGTTCCCTGCTCTCACTACAGATCACAATGTCATCTGCAAACGTCATGGTCCATGGAGATTCCTGTCTAACCTCATCTGTCAGCCTGTCCATCATCCCAGTGAACAAAAAGGGGTTCAGAGCTGATCGCTGATGCAGTCCCACCTCCACCTTGAATTCCTCTGTCACACTTACAGCACACCTCACCACTGTCTTACAGTCCTCATACATGTACTGCATCGTTCTGACATACTTCTCTGTCACTCCAGACTTCCTCATACAGTAGCACAGTTCTTCTCTGGGCACCCTGTCATAAGCTTTCTCCAGATCTACAAAAACACAATGCAGCTCTGTCTGGCCTTCTCTGTACTTCTCTATCAACATCCTCAAAGTAAATACTACATCTGAAGTACTCTTTATTTGCATGAAACCATAATGCAAGTCACACATGCTCACTTCCGCCCTTCTAGCTTCAACTACTCTTTCCCAGATCTTAATTGTATGGCTCATCAGCTTGATTTCTCTGTAGTTGCCACAACTCTGCACATCTCCCTTGTTCCTAAAAATGGGCACCACACTTCTCCTCCATTCCTCAGGCATCCTCTTACTATCTAAGATCCTGTTGAACAACCCAGTCAGAAACTCTACTGCCACCTCTCCTAGACACTTCCATTCCTATATCATCAGGACAGACTGCCTTTCCACTCATCCTGACTAATCTTTACTACTTCCTGGTCCACAAGAACCACCTCTTCTAGTCTTTGTTCTCTCTCATTTTCCTCGTTCATCAACTCTTCAAAGTACTCTTTCCATCTCCCTATTACACGACTGGCACCTGTCATTACTCTTCCATCCTATCCTTAATCACCCTAACCTGCTGCACGTCCTTTCCATCACTTTCTCTGTCTTGCCAACCTGTACAGATCCGTCTCTCCCTCCTTACTGTCCAACCTAGCATACAAGTCATCATAACACCCTTGTTTGGCCTTTGCCACCTCTATTTTCACCTTACGCTGCATCTCCCTATACTCCTGTCTACTCTCCACAGTCCTCTCAGTGCCCCACATCTTCTTAGCTAACCTCTTTTTCTGTATACACTCCTGTACCTCCTCATTCCACCACCAAGTCTCCTTACCTACTTTCCTTTCAGATGACACACCAAGTACTCTCATACCTGTCTCCCTGATCACATTAGCTGTAGTTATCCGGTCATCTGGAAGCACCTCCTGACCACCCAGAGCCTGTCTTAACTCCTTCCTAAAAGTCTTGCAACACTCTTCCTTTTTCAGCTTCCACCATTTTGTGCTCTGCTCTGCCTTGTCCTCTTCATCTTCTTCACCAGCAAAGTCATCCTACACACCACCATCCTATGCTGTTTGGCTACACTCTCACCTACCACTACTTTGCAGTCACTGATCTCCTACAGATTACACCGTCTAAACAAAATATAGTCTACCTGTGTGCTCCTACCACCACTCTTATAGGTCACCCTATGTTCCTGCCTCTTGTGGAAGAAAGTATTCACTACAGCCATTTCCATCCTTTTTGCAAAGTCAACCACCATCTGTCCTTCTGCATTCCTCTCCTGGATACCAAACATGCCCTCCTCATCACCTCCTCATCACCTCTGTTTCCTGCACCAGCATGTCAATTGAAGTCTGCACCAATGACAACTCTCTCACTTCTAGGTATGTTCTGCATCACTTCATCAAAGTCCAACTAGAATTTCTCCTTCTCCTCCAGCTCACATCCTACCTGTGGAGCATACCCGCTAACATCATTGAACATCACACCTTCTATTTCTAGCTTAAGACTCATCACTCTATCCGACACTCCTTTTACCTCCAGGACATTCCTAACAAACTCCTCCTTCAAGATAACTCCTACTCCATTTCCCTTCCCATCTATACCATGATAGAACAACTTGAACCCTGTTCCTAAACTTCTAGCCTTACTACCTTTCCACCTGGTGTCCTGTACACATAGTATGTCTACCTTCCTTTTCTGCATCATGTCAACCAACTCTCTACCTTTTCCTGCCATAGTTCCAACATTCAACGTCCCTACTCTTAGTCCTATACTCTTGGTGTTCCTCTTCTCTTTCTTCGAGCGAACGCACTTTCCTCCTCTTCTTTTTCAACCAACAGTAATCCAATTTCCACCGGCGCTCTGTAGGTCAACAGCGCCGATGGCGGTCGTTGTTAACCCGGGCCTTGACCGATCCAGTATGGAAGTCATAGGTTTGATTCGCATCTTTGATTTGGCAAAAGTTTTACGCCAGATGCCCTTCCTGACGCAACCCTCTGTATTTATCCGGGCTTGGGACCGGCACAATAAGACACTGGCTTGTATCCTCTTGCGGCTACATTGACAATATTGAACATCACGCCTTGTATTTCTAGCTTCAGACTAATCACTCTATCTGACACTCTTTTTACCTCCTAGACATTACTAACAAACTCCTCATTCAAGATAACTCCTATTCCATTTCTCTTCCTATCTACACCATGATAGAACCTGGTGTAGATAGAACATGGTGTAGATAGGAAGAGAACCCTGCTCCTAAACTTCTAGCCTTGCTACCTTACCACCTGGTCTCCTGGACACACAGTATGTCTACCTTCCTCCTCTGTATCATATCAACCAACTCTACCTTTTCCTGTCATAGTTCCATCATTCAACATCCCTTCTCTCAGTCTTATACCCTTGGCGTTCCTCTTCTCTCTCTTCCTACGAACAAACTTTCCTCCTCTCCTTCCTTGACTAACAGTTGTCCAATTTCCAACGGCACCCTTTAGGTGAAGAACATCGATGACTGTTGTTGTTAACCCAGGCCTCAAGTGATCCAGTATGGAAGTCATAGATTTGATTCGCATGTTTGATTTGATAAAAGTTTTACGTCAGATGCCCTTTCTGACACAAACCTCTGTATTTTTTCGGGCTCGGGACCGGCACAATAAGACACTGGCTTGTGCCCTCTTGCGGCTACATTAATAAATGCACAGTAACAAAACTAAATAGTCACACTGTGTACTTCATACACAATAGCAACGGCAAACAAATAGGGAGAAACAAAGTACATTCTGAATTTCTGTATTGTTTATCTCCTCAGAGAGTCTTGAAAAAAATCATTCATGAATAAATTTAAGCAGAGTTGACTACATCATGGACAAAATTTAAATTACTCTTTTACAAAGCAGGATTTCTTTTTAAAAAGGTGACGTATGGGTTACAGTGCGTTTCCTATCTGTGCTGTGATGCTGGTTTACTTACCAGTACGTCACCATGGTAACTTTAGCCTGACTCCTAACCTTCCCCAGAGCAGGCTATGTTCAAGAAAAGAGATCAAAATGTCTATAACAGTACATACTTACTAATCAATTCTCTAGAAAATTGTATTGTCTCATATCACAGTGTACTTCTGTGTAGCCACCCCCTCCTGTGTTTTCATTTTCTTTGCTGTCAAAGCCATTTCATCATGGTTTTGTATATCATCCTATAACAAAAACTGATTAAAGCATTAAAGCAATGTTTGTATTTTACTTTCAAGACCTAAACGTCCTAAGACCTGAAGGTGTTCATTTTTTATTTGTTGTCCATTTGAAAACCTCTTGGACTAGAGCTGAAACATGGGCTGATCCATGGATGGATACATTGCACTCAAGCTCTACATTTTTCTTCAAGTCATGAGCAGGATTTGTCCTTTTATTTTATATTGGCCCCAGGGTCTTGGTCCTTCCAGGGTACTGTTTGCTCAGTTTTGCAGGTTCTCGGCTGTGTTCCCAGGCCATTTAACCCTGCCTGCCTATTCACCAGAGCAGCACACTTCCAGTAGCAGACACTGGCATTGCAGATGTGGTTGCCGCCGTGTTCTTGCCATTCTCTCCCAATGCCATGCTGCTTTTTTGCTTTCGCATTTTCTTCTTCTTATTTTCCTTTCGGCTTTTCCCTTCAGGGGTTGCCACAGTGAATCAATTGCCTCCATCTAACCCTGTCCTTTGCATTCTCTTCTCTCACACCAACTACCTTCATGTCCTCTTTAACTACATCCATAAACCTCCTCTTTGGTCTTCCCCTAGGCCTCCTGCTTGGCAGTCCAAAACTCAGCATCCTTCTACATATTTTATTGCTTAATAAACACTTGTTAACTTTTGGAGTTACCCTACATCTACAACTACATCTCATCTACATCTTCCTCATTTGTTATGACCTACGAGCCGACCATAACAATTTGAAACCTTCAGCTATCTGGGTCCTTTACTCTGGAACGATCTCCCAGCCTCGGTCAGGGGGGCAGACTCCCTTATCTTATTTAAGAGTAAACTAAAAACTAAAAAATAGAGCCTACAATTAGAAATAACACACACCCCACTACATATGCTGCCACAGGCTTAGGCTGCTGAGGGTATTTTTCTCCGTCTCTCACATAAAGGGAGATACTCTGGAGCTTCTGTGACTTCTCTTTCTTCATCTTTCTATGCTTGTAGAATTTATTACTAATGTTAACACTCTTTGTCTGCGTGATACTGCCGCTGTATTTGTGCCTCTGTTCCACAGGCGGGGAAAGCGAATGGAAGACAGGATATCCAAAGGCCTGGAAATCGCACCGCAATTTCAGCAACAGCTCACTATGGACATTAAACTCAAACTGGCCTATCTGCCTCTCTCTCTCTCTCTCTCTCTCTCTCTCTCTCTCTCTCTCTCTCTCTCTCTCTCTCTCTCTGTCTCTGTCTCTCTCTCTCTCTCTCTCTCTCTCTCTCTCTCTCTCTCTGTCTCTGTCTCTCTCTCTCTCTCTCTCTCTCTCTCTCTCTCTCTCTCTCTCTCTCTCTCTCTCTCTCTCTCTCTCTCTCTCTCTCTCTCTCTCTCTCTCTCTCTCTCTCTCTCACTTGACCTATCTCTGTCCCCGGTGTATTTCTTTTTCCCAAACAACAGATCAAGGCAGATGACCACCTTCCAGAGCCTGGGTCTTGCCCGTAGTTTCTTCCTCAATGAGGGAGTTTTTTCCCCGCAACTGTCGCTTATGCTTGCTCTAGAGGGCATTGTTGGCTTTCTATTTGTTAAGCGCTTTGAAATGTCTTCAGATGTGATTAAGCGCTATATAAAGTTGATTGATTGATTGAAAACAATATTCACCGATGGTCTCTGCTCAGTGGATAAGCTTTATTTTTTTATGTTCCAAGCTCATCTATATTCTTTAATAATATATATGACCTGTTTGGAATTAATTTGTTAGGTATTTGGGGGTAATTAGGTTAAAAAAATCCTAGATCTGCGTGTGAGCTAAAAAGATTCTATGTATATTTAAATACATCTAAGCAATACACTGAGTAGAATACACAATTATTACCGATAGATCTAATAGTCCTAATGATGGAACTGTATTGAGTTTATTACTTCAGTAGCATTTTTTGTCTGCTGTCCTTCCTGCATTGAAAAGTTGCCACTCACTATTTATTTGCAAGATTGCGTGTTTAACATTTTAACATTTTTCAATTACGGTTTGCTTTATTTTGTACATAACACAGCTCCATTTCCAGAAGAGCTCTAATGGGATTGGTTGCATGTTGCAAACACAGTGAACAAGTTAGGTGGCATTAAACTATGATGGATGAATGCATAGATAGATGCACACAACTTTGTGGCAACAGTGGTGGGGTGGCATTTTTAAAACTGTAAGAACACTTGTAAACCCTGTTCAGCTGCTATTTTATTTAGAAAAGATAGATTGGTGGTAATAAATATTTCGATCGCCTATACTCTATACACGGAGAACTGCCAGGTAGTGATTCACTGTTGTCACATTCAATACTTGTTAGGCATATAACCACAGTCATTGTTCGCAGCTGTAGTGAAGAAGAGCCACCAGGGGATGAGATACCACCCTAGGAGCTGCCAAATCAAACTACATGGATACTAGTTTTTCCATTTGAGCAGCCGGTTTGAAACAACATGAACCTAAATACAGTAAAACTATGATGATTAAAACTACATGTACACGCGAAAATTGACATGCTCTCGAACCGAACCTCTCTTTTAAAGCCAAGTACATCAATAAATTGCTGCCATGGAATTGCAAAACAATAACAATTTTTTCTATTAACAAAAACAAATTTTTTCTATTAGCAAAAAATCAATTTCACATCATGACCAGTATATATCCCCAAATTATCAAAGCAAGACCACAACCACAAATTCATAAGATTTGCTTCAAAAATTAACATCACTATTTTGTAAAACATAGATATGAAAAGATGCCGTGGAAATGCAAACATAAAAATTGTGTGATTTTCTAAATAGCCAAACTGTGTGCTTGGTGCATATGCCTAATTTCATATAAAAATATTTAGAACTGGTTGAGTTATGCTGCAATGATGGCAACACGGTCCATGCAAGATAAACAACCATGAAGAGGAAGACCATTTTATTCTTTTCGACTGTTGTCTGAGAATTGAGTCGATGTTTTAAAACTGATAGCAACAGTATAACAAGATAAGGAGCTGTTATCTGAACTTGTAATATTGTTGGCTCTTGCCCGAATCAATTTTGATGCAGTTAACCTGCCGTATCTACGGCAGTCTAATGTTTCTCTGGGAAATGATGCAGTGCCATTATGGAGACTAATGTTTCTCTTGCCAGTCTCAGATTCTTCATCAAAAGCAGAGGAAACCAAATGGGAGGTTGATGGTAAAAAAAGGACAACTATAGAGATACCATTCATGACTTTAGTCACGTCAATGACTTAGCCTGTTATTGTGGGGGGGTTCACACAGTAACACAACTTTTTGAAATAACTAAACAAATACATTGCCTTAAGATTTATAACTTGTTGCTTATAACCTAGGGGTTGAGCAAATACAGTCTGTAATTTTATTTTGCAGAATCATATTGGAATGTGAGCATATGCAGTTTCCATGAAAAAAACTTTTGGTGAGAAGTGCTGCCCTACAAAAGTCATAACTGCAGCCTTCCTAAGTTTAAGCTGGTATTTAGTTTTTGTGATTTTGTTATGTGATTGAAAATGTGTGTGAAGACTTCCCTAAATGTCTTTTTTTTTGTTCTTAATCACCATTTTTTGTCATGCACATTTACACACACACACAAACACATGCACACACCCACTCACAGACATGCACAAACACATGCTTAACTATTGAATTATGCAGTGGAAAAAGGGAATTTTGTAAATGCAGTTCCCACAGATGTGTGCTTTTTTTTTCCACCTTTTGCTCTTTGATCATTTAACCGTGTGAGCCAGGAGATTTTCCATGGGTTATGAGTTGAAAATATTTCTCACTGACCACCTTTTCCCTTTTGAGGAGCACTATAATGAATGACTCAAAAGGTTGATTCAGGAATCGTTTTACTAACTGATTGAAACTGAGACTGTATGGTCTCTCAGCAACGATTTTCAATCTGAAACTGTGATTAAAGAGCTTGAACTCTAATCTGACCATGTCACCAAGGACAACGCTTCAGTGTGCATCGTCTTCCACAGTTTTGTGTGTGCAATTGAAAAGAGACTTGTGGACATTGTCAAATGCAACATAGGGTATTACTTCCAGGAGTTATCTGTTCACTTACTCAGGTACTTCCTCCAAACATAAGACACACATAACTTGATATGCTTTATGCCACCAAGTCATGCCATCTCCCTGTGTAAACCAAGAGAACCTCATTGAAATGTCCTTGAACAAAGCAATAACAATTGAGTTCTATCAGAAAGTGATGCCAGAGTCTAGGATTGCCATCCTGACACGAGAAATAGCGTTATTACAACATTGGTGCACTTTGCAATAACTCACCGATGGAAGATCTCAGCTCTAAGTGAAATGAAGGCAAACTACAGGAACAGACTACGTGTAGAACATGATCCAAGACGGTCTTCAATATAGCCTCATATTGCACCATTATGAGAGGCCATTCCAGCAAAATCTTGTAATCTGTGTTTAGGTGAAGCATTAGGTTCAGTGTAAATCTTCTCATCTTGAAAATGCTGTGCTTCTAAACCCTTTCATGACTGCAGTGTGTGTGGTAGCATTTCTTGGAGGAATAGATATTATAAAACGTATTCAACCTGGTGGTTTCATGTTATGACTATTATATATGTGTGTGTTGATATTTTCTTTATGCTGCACAATTCTTAACAAGAAAATCATTATAGTGAGATGTATAGGTTTGGGGGTAATTATGATGATGCATAGTGTCAAAGAGGCTGCTTGACTGTAAAGCGCTTGGGAAAAACTGTTGTATTGGAATTTTTGACTTGATACCCCTCACTTGGTCTTCATGGGGACCCTTTGCTTCACTTCTTCCAGCAAACGTGCTGCTCCAAGGTTCTCATATCGCCCTGAGTATGGTGTCTATGACAGACCACAGCTGGTAAATACTTTCACAGAGCTCTCCAAGTGTTTTAGAAAACACACCTCAAGAAATCATAAAAATGTACATCCAAATTCAAATGAAGCAATTTTCTATTTATTTTCAGTGGGGGAGATGAACCCCCACTGAATCAGCGTAGCAATTTTATCGCCATTTTAACCACATGGAATAAATCAGTACTTCTATTGTTGTTAACCAATAAAAAGCAGCAATTATATCTGAATTCTGAAATGTCTGTCACAGGGCAGACCGTGCCCTATATATGAGTGGTTAAGGACAATGTACGCGCACAGACACACTATACAATTGGGCACAATTCTAATTAACACCACCGGCCGGTTTAGGTGCATTGTGTTTGGCTGTGTGTAGTGAAGCAAACATATCAATATACAGTATAACATGTCCACGCAGTATCATGCTAATGTTTGAATGAATTCAAGTTCTTTGGTTCAAAGTTACAAATTCACAAAATGATGCTTAGAATTGAAAGAGGGGTAAAACATTCAGTTTATTGGTTTGTTTGTCACCTGTGTCTCCTCTGCAGTACTGGCACTTCTGGTGGGCGGGCAAACAGAGTAGGCCTCTACCATCTAGCTTACATAGAGGGGTTCGCGCCGGAATGTACCAAGTACTGTAGAGGAGGAGGGGGTTTTGATATGTAACAATGCTAAACTGATTTCTATGCAATGTACGTACATGCCATATTGATATGAAGTCATGCCCAAAGTAGTGTTTATGAGAGTAACCTATTTATTGTGGGTCTTTTCATTAAATGTGGTTTAAATGTGAGCTTGTAGATAAGCTGTTGGTAATTGGATCAGTAGTTGGTAGGCTCCTCTCACCTATAAAAGGGAGCTGGATACTATGCGCTTGAGTTATACCAGTATGGTCGAGTGGTAGACAGCCCTAGTGTGCCCGTGTTTGATAGCTGCCAGGGCCCATATGAGGGCATAGCCTTTCCTGCAGTTTTTCTTTGTTTTCCTGAGTTAGCCTTGATTCTCTTTTTTTTGTTTTCTGTTTTGTTCTTGGCCAACTTTATTTTCGCTGGAAATATATATAATATATTTTTTTTTCATCACTTGTACATGCTGTACCGGTTCTGGAAAAGAGGAAAATAAAAATCCTAAAAGTTAACTCTGGACTGTTTTTGAAAAGCCCAGCCGTTCGTCAAACTTTACAATGTCCAAAAACAGAACTACTGTCAGCTCAACAGCAGATGGATGTTAAGTTGTTCTCTTTACAGTTTACAGTTACACATTTCCTTGAAGTAGACTACTGTATTTTCAGACAGCAGCATCTAGCAGAAAAACTGGATCAGCCCTTGCAGTTCTAGTGGTATTTGCTTCTTCCCCAGCTGCACAGTTAAGCCAAGAGACAAGCAATAAAAACAGCAAAGGGAATTGAGTTGCAGATATTAAAGGATATTAATGTCAATGTTGCTTTCAGTGTTGTCAACATATTCTGGGCTACAAAGGCTGTCTTCATAAATGTCATCAGAATTCTGACTTCTCTGGTGTTTCTGTTTTGATGGATCTTGGAAACAAGTGTTTTGTCCTATGCACAAGGAAACTGCCATGGGCTCACATTCAAATTGAGGATGATATCAATATTCCGTTAATATGATCATGGAACAACTTATCGTGGAACAACTGGTTGTGGAACAACGGACCAGCTCTTCACTCTCGCACAGATCCTAAAGGGGGCTTGGGAGTATGCTCATCCAGTCTACATGTGTTTTGTGGACTTGGAAAAGTCGTACGATCAGGTCCCCAGGGAAAACACTTCCGGCTCTCAATGGGAGCAGACGTCTTTCTTCTGTCTCCTGTTGTCGCTATCTCTCTAACTCAAACCCAGACTGACTCTCACTTATTCTCTGCAAAATGACGAAACCAAAAGGAAAATCGGAGGATACTAAAGACCAGACGGTCTCTATGAAAGAATTAAAGAGTGACTTAAAGAGCAACTTTGATAAGTTAGGGAGTGACTTTGATAAAAAGTTGGAAGAAAAGCAAAAACCGGTGCTAGACGCCTTGGAAGAAATGAAGGACAAAATGAAGAAAATGCAGAAAGACATGGATGAAAAAGAGAGAAAAAATGTTGTCTTGGAACAGGGACAACAAAGAATGGATGATTTGGAACTAAGCATTTGTATAAATGACGTGATCATCACTGGAATCAAAATTTAGCCGAGGGATTACAGAAATGCTGTGGCTAGCGCTGACATCGAATCTGTGGAGCAACAAGTGAGTTCTCAACTGAGGGATCTGGAGGTAACTATAGATCGGGAACAGATTGAGACATGTTATCCATTACCATCTGAAGGTAGGAGACCACCTGCATTGCTGATAAAATTCAACAATCGTAAACACAAGATTGCTCTTCTGAAACAAGGCTTCAAACTGAAAGGAAAAAATGTCTACATTAATGAGAATCTCACTAAAAAGAATGCTGATATCGCTAAAAAAGCTCGACAACAGAAGAAGAATGGGCTGATCAACAACTGCAGGATCTTCATCAAAATAAAGGGGCTTTGTCCGGACCAGATGAAAACAATGGTGATCAAGAGTGCAGAGGAGTTGGTGAAATATGAGCAATAAAGACGGACAAGAATTGTTACTACACCAAAGATCAGCACAACAGAGTCACTTCAATTTTGGGAGCTGTACAATTTTGGACATGTCAAGTATTTCATGGAACAGTCAAAAAAATCAACATCATTGATGTCAGAAACATGGAGTAATGAACAAAAAAACAAACAAACGTGTATTTGTGATAACATGGGACATTAACTTTGAGACTTTAAAGAGCATGTTGATATCTTTTGACAATATAATATCATGTGAAACTGTTAAAGTGTCTACAACAAACTGGTTAATTCTTGTATAAATACTGTCTGCTGAAAGAGGTTAATATGATCATTATATTCCTGTGGAGAACACTGGCAAGGTCAACTTCTTGTTTTGACTATCCATGTTAACAAACCTTGTGTTCCTAGGAAGAATGTAAACATGGTTATACTGTAGGGTAAAAGGCTAATATCTGGAAGTGGATAAGGGGATGAAAGTCTGTCAAAATTCAATGTATGAGCTGGTTGAAGACTTTTAATCTCTGAGTTTGTTGATTACATATTCTAATGAGAGAGATGTTTTGTTGATAATTTAGGGGACAGGAATCTTACAAGCCAATGGCTTCTACCCGTTAACCCTTTTTTTCTTTTCGGATGTTGTTGATGATGTTTCAACACTGATGAAAGTGAAATATGTTGTAATAACATGTCTGGAAAGAAGAAAAATGAACTGAATAAATAAAAATAAATAATAAATAAATAAATGGGCGGCAGTGGCTCGGTGAGAGCAATGTAGCCACAAGAGGACACAAGCCAGTGTCTTATTGTGCCGGTCCCAAGCCCAGATAAATGCAGAGGGTTGCGTCAGGAAGGGCATCCGGCGTAAAATTTTTGCCAAATCAAACATGCGAATCAAACCTATGACTTCCATACAGGGTTAACAACAACAGACTTCAGTGCTGTTGACCTACAGGGTGCCGGTGGAAATTGGACTACTGTTCATCAAAGAAAGAGAGGAGGAAAGTTTAGTGTTGGAAGGGCCACAGCAAACTTTGTAAAGTGATCTGTTAAAACAAGAATGTCCTTGGCATTACTAGAGTCAGGCTCGAGGCTCAGGAAATCCATACAGAGTAACACAAGAGGACGTGAGGTGGTGATATTGACAAGTGGTGCACTCTTCTCAGGAAGGGTTGTCCTTTGCACACAGCGGCCACAGGTCCTAATCTTTTGTTCAACGTCCCTAGCCATCTTAGGCCAATAGAACCATGCACGAACAAGATCAAGGGTGCGATCGATTCCAAGGTGGCCCATATCATCATGAAGGCTCTTCAGTCCAAAAGGGCGGAGTTCATCAGGGAGAACAAGTTGGTATGACAAGGCTGCATTGTTGTGACACTTGCGGTACAAGATACCATCTATGAGCTCTAACCTTGTCCATTCTCGCAACAAGGGAGGGAGTTCGGGCAATTCCATCCTAGCTGTTGGTGGGACCTTCTCTCCTGTCTCCATCTGATGAATGAGTTCTCTCATGCTTGGGTCTGCCCTCTGTTTTTCTTTGAAGCTGGAGTGAGGCAGCGCTGGAACAACAGGTAAGTGATCATCAGAGATGTAACTTTCTGGAACAGCATCGGCTTTGCGGGAAAGCGACTCGATCAGGGTCATGCAACACTGACCATAATCAACGGCCTGAGAGGCTTTAACCAGCTGACTCTGGCAGATTGCATCGACAATATCAGGAGAAATGACATCAGTGTCTGCAGGATTTGGGATACAAACTGGTGAATAAGTTCATGATCTTTGGGTGACTCTTCGGCAGGGGCTGTGTTGGGTCGCCGGGAGAGTGCGTCTGCATCATAGTTTCCTCCGGGATTAATAAAGTATCTATCTATCTATCTATCTATCTATCTATCTATCTATCTATCTATCTATCTATCTATCTATCTATCTAGGTGTGCTTTCCAGCTCGATAGAGCAACTTAAAGGAGAATGTGGAAAGAGCAGCTAACAAACGATGACCAGTAGCATCCAGTTTAGCTTATGTCAGAACATAGGTCAGGGGGTTGCTGTCTGTCACTACTGTGAATTCTGCTCCATACAGATAGTCCTGAAACTTTTCGGTGACACTCCATTTAAGTGCTAAAAATTCTAGTTTGTGGGCTGGATATCTGCTCTCACTCTGAGAAAGACCACGGCTGGCAAAAGCTATTTCCCAAAGCTTTCCATCCTGTTCTTGATACAAGGCAGCACCTAAACCTGTAGTGCTTGCATCTTTGTGTAAGATGTAAGGAAGATCAAAGTTTGTCAATGAGGGCCTCAAAGGCTTGTTGGCAACCTTGATTCCATCGCTCTCCAAAAGGCTGGTTTGAGCTGCAGTGCAACTTGGTGGATGCCTGAGGTTTGGTCTTTCTGACTGGGGCGTAACCCCGAGTTAGATCATTGAGAGGCTTGGCGATGACAGCATAGTCTTTAATAAAGCGGGGGTAGTACCCTGCAAAACCCAGGAAAGATCTCAGCTGCTTTAAGTTTGTGGGAATGGGCCAGGACTTGATGGCAGCAATCTTTTCAGGATCTGTTTCAACACCGCTCTCTGACACAATATTCCCCAGGTAACGGACTGAAGTCTGGGAGAATTTACATTTTTCTGGAGAAAGCTTTAATCCATACTCCTTCAGCCGATTCAGTACTCGCAATAGTCTTTTATCATGGTCTTCTAGTGTTTGAGAATATGATCAGATCATCAAGAAACACCAGCACTTCCTTGAGATGAAGGTCTCCCATGCACCGCTCCATCAACTGCTGTAATGTGCTTGGTGCGTTAGTGACTCCTTGAGGCATCCTATTGAATTCCCAGAAACCTAACGGAGTTACAAAGGCAGTCTTGGGTTTGTCTGCCTCCTCCATTTCGATCTGATAATATCCTGATTTCAAGTCAAGTACAAAAAACCGTCTTGAACAGGTAAGGGCAATAAAAGACTCTTCCAAGTTTGGCAGGGCATAGGCATCTTTTATAGTCTGGAGATTGAGCTTGCGATAGTCAATGCCCAACTGCACATCACCAGTCTTCTTTCTGACGACCACAATAGGAGATGAAAAAGGAGATGGTTGACTCCCTGATCACACCAGCGTCCAGAAGCTCACGAAGATTTCTGCGTACAGATTCAATGTCTTTTGGATGGAAAGGGTGGGCACGTTGCTTGAACGGGGTCTCTTCATGAAGAGTGATATGGTGTTTAACTTGGTTGGTGCATCCAAAGTCTAGATCATAGTGGGAGAATACTTCAGATATTGCATTGAGCTTCTCAGTGACTCGCTCCTTCCACTCTGATGTTATGGGAGAATTGCCAAAATTCAGATTGAAGTTGGAAGATTGCTTAGTGAGTTGCTTAGTGAGTGTGGTCAACATTGCACACATCCCCTTCTCGTCTTCCTCGTATGCAAATTGAGCCTGGGAAGTGACTTTTTGTTTTGCAGTTCCTAAATGTTGTCTCATTCTGTGAATCTTTGCAGCTTCTCGATCTTCTTCAGTTCTGAGTAGCAGCAGAAATTCAGCAAATGATGGTGGACTCAACTTTCTTTGAGCTGAAGTTCTGAAATTAGGGTATTATCCCAGCAGCCTCTACAAAATTGATTCAGCAGATGCTCATTCACTTCACTTTCAGGGACTCCACCTCTCCTCATAGCAAGATTTAGTGCCACCTATAACCGCTGCGGGTAAGTTGATGGTTTTTCTCCTGCATCCTGAAGAGTGTCCATAAATTTAGCGTATAACTCTTCCCCATCTTGCACTACGCCATAGGCTTAGTCCAGCTGCTCAATGTAGATGTCAGCTGATAGATCAGGGCTTAGATGTTTCTCAATGTCTGCAGCAGGGGGTAGTAAGCTGTCAAGGATGAGACGTGTCCGCTGAATTGCAGAGATGGCTGGGTCCTTCATAATCAAGTCAGCACCAGAGCGCCAAGTGTCATAGTCGACCTCATGTTGTGGACGTGGCACTCGTCCAGAGAAAACCTGGAGCCGGTGAGATGAACGTGTGTGCATGACAACATCCTCACTTTTTACAATGTGCTCCACCACATACCTCTGGACCTCAAGTGGGTTGAGATCAGTGTAGCAATAGAAGAAGTTCGCGCCTTTGGTCTTACCGTGGGTGTGATCTTAGCATGGATTAGTGGCACTGAGGTGGCAGCCATTTTAGGTGGTTCTGGGGTTATCTACTCTTCAGTTGTCTCCTCCAACACTGCAATGGAGTCGCTGATCTGGGCCATCATTTCCTCTAGAACCTCAGCATAATAATTACCAGAAAGTTTAGCCACTTGCTTAAGGTCAGCTAAATATGTCTTAGTCTTTGATCTTCCTACCTTTGAAGAATAAACTTTTGAGAGATTCTTAATATAACACTGGTTCCCTGAACTCATTGTAAGAGTATACGGTAGCAGTGGATCTAATAAAGGCAAAGCAGACCCTGCCACATACTCTACTACCCACACCCCATGGAATTCACACTCGGGAGAGTCAACAAAAACTGCCCTGTTGATTGGTCCATATCGCTCTAAAAACTGCCCCAATTCCTCTGTATCATCTCTATTAACCCCATCTATTACCACAGCATTTGGTATTTTAATACAAAGCATGTCAAAAACCTCCATTTTGAAATAAATTAGTAAAGCCGAATATTTTTAAAGAGAAACAATAATATGAAGAACAGTGTACCACTACCTCCTGGCTGGCTCGCCGCTTATGTACATTATTTAAAGGTATTACGAGTTTGGACTAGTCAATCAGAAGACCGATTCGGCTCATGGAGGTAGTGGTGCAATGAACCACACAAACACAGTTAAGTGGTTCATGGTACGTTGTATTACTCTGTGAAAATATATATATATACAGTGAACCCCAATATTTACAATCTGCTGAAGGAATAAAATAAACTAAAGTAAAGTGCACATTTCAGATGCATCATGATAAAACGACACACAATATTTATCTACACACACAAATTGTCCAAAATAATCCAGTCACAACATCCAAACCATATTTTGTCTGTCGGCAAATTCGCGCGCGTGTGTGTGGGTGTGTCCAAAGGTGAGGTGGGGGACTGGCTTCCAGAGCCTCCTACCAGACCAGGTGAAGTTCTCTGCAACTGTTGTCTCTGTTCCGAATCAGAGACCTAGCTCGCCATCGTTTAGTCAAGTACTCACCGGCACTCCGACCAAATCCATAAAAATGTTCAATGTAACCAACGTGTCGCTCCCGGTGCTGGTTGTAGTTCATATAACTCCTCCACGTATTTCTTTTCCGTTAGCCTGCGGCTAATCAGGTAAATCTATATGTCAGCTGCTCTCGGCGCTTCCGGATCTCTCGCTCTCTTCCGGACACACACACACGAAAAACGCCGTCTTCTCACTGGCTTTTTAAAGCAGGTGACATCATTAGCCACCCTCAGCCCCACAGGTGAATGCGTGATGTCCACAAAGTTCCACACTAGTGTGGAACCTAACGTTCTTTGATATATTAATAATAAGCAAAATATTAATAATAAACAAAATAACCATTAAAAATTACCATAGTAACATTCATCCCTGTACACACAGTATGTCTACCTTCCTCCTCTGCATCATGTCAACCCACTCTCTACCTTTTCCTCTCATAGTTCCAACATTCAACGTCCCTACTCTTAGTCCTATACTCTTGGTGTTCCTCTTCTCTTTCTTCGAGCGAATGCACTTTCTTCCACTCCTTCTTCGACCAACAGTAATCCAATTTCCACCGGCGCCCTGTAGGTCAACAGCGCCGATGGCGGTCATTGTTAACCCGGGCCTCGACCGATCCGGTATGGAAGTCATAGGTTTGATTCGCATCTTTGATTTGGCAAAAGTTTTACGCCGGATGCCCTTCCTGACGCAACCCTCTGTATTTATCCGGGCTTGGGACCGGCACAATAAGACACTGGCTTGTGTCCTCTTGTGGCTACATTAGGCAAAGCTCTCCATCTACTGTTCAATATTTGTTTCTACTTTCACCTATGGTCATGAGCGATGGGTCATGACCGAAAGAACGAGATTGCGGATCTAAGCAGCGGAAATGGGCTTTCTCAGGTGATAGCTGGATAGGGTGAGAAACAGTGCTATTCACAAGGGGCTCACAGTAGAGTCGTTGCTCCGTCACATGGAAAGGAGTCAGCTGACGTGGTTTGGGCATCTGGTGCAGATGCCTCCGGGGCGCCTCCCTAGGGAAGTGTTTCTGGCACGTCCAGCTGGTAGGAGACATCGGGGCAGACCCAGGACCAGGTGGAGGGATTATATCTCAACACTGGCCTGGGAATGCCTTGGGATCCCCCAGTCAGAGCTGTTGGATGTGGCCGGGGAAAGGGAAGTTTGGGGCTCCCTGTTGAAGCTGCTGCCCCCGCGACCAGGCTGCCGATATTTTTTTATTTTATTTTATTTAATTTTGTATACTCGAGTAATCCCCGAAAGTGGCACACTCTAGTTAGTCCAGATCAAATCACATGCATGTTAGTTACTATGTTAGTTACAGGCCCTGAACACACACACACACACACACACACACACACACACACACACACACACACACACACACACACACACACACACACACACACACAGGGGGCCTGTACTCATGCAAAGGAGGTAGAGTGGCGGGCAGCTCCTGATTGGTGTGCCCCAAATGAGCAACTTGTAAGGGGGACGGCGCCTTGCTCAAGGGCACCTCGGCAGTGCTCCAGAGGTGAGCTGACACCTCCCACTGTCAGCTCACCTCCGGGTGTTTTGGGCGGGAGCAGGAATCGAACCGCTGATCTCAGATCATTGGACAACCCGCTCTATCGCATGCTCTACGACTGAGCCACTGCTGATAAGCGGTAGAAGATGGATGGATGGATGGATAGATGGACAAATGCTAGGTGGATCTGAAAAACCTGTGCGAGGTTATCATTTTCATGGCTGGCAAAGTATTTGGTGTGACTGATCATATTTTTATGATCATGATGAATCAAATGACAAAACAATGGGACACTGTGGAAGGAGTCCCTTGCAGTGATGAACCATCTGATGCTCTAATCATGTTATCAGCACATATTTTGAAATTGCATCGCATTTTAACTATCTGGTTGACTAATTCATTGTAGGTCTACTTGGGTCCGACACTCACAGGACTTAAAGCATTGTTATTGGTGACACCAGGTTAGGAAGGTCTAAAAAGTCACTCTACATCACCTACCTGGCTCAAAAAGGCAGAAGGATGCCATTTTATCTAATTGCATTAATCTTTTCTTTTTTTTCTTCTTGTTAAATTAAGACCTATTCTTCCAGGATCAGGACTTCCTGATCAGTTATCATAGTTGCTAAAGGATAGGTATTTCATGACAAAAAAATGCTAAAAGAGAACATTGGACTACAAAATAATGCTGACATCGCTCTGTAAATCTACTGAATCTGTGAAAATAAAAATATTAAAAGCAACATGTTTAACATATAAATTGAAAAAAGTAATGACATAATTTTTTTCTCGACTTAAATGGCTGAGAAGACTAATTTATTGTAACTTTAAGAAAAGTTCATATCTATTCTGTAATGTTTTTTAAAAATTCACCAAAACAGCCTGAGGAAGCTACCAGTGCAATACTTCTGTCCTGCAGACTTTCTATACTGCCAGTCGGTCAGCATTGAAAAGCCTTTGTGGTGCAAATGAGAATTCAGGATGATTCTTATGTCAGTCTGGTTGACACAAGAACGCCCACTGCAGCACAAACAGCTCTCCAGCCAAGAGCACAGGAGTCATTACAAATGCTGTGCATTATTCATGCACACACTCAAACCATCCACTCCAATACACACTTCCCGGTGAGCACATGGAAAATTCTGTCCAGCCACTACAGATGCTTTGCATGGAACCTGATTTAAGATAGCACTGAGAATTAATTTAACATTCACACTGGGACTCGAGACACCGTCAGAGAACACTTACTGTAGGGTTAAATCATCATTTGAGGCTCTGTAAACACATACGCTTTCATTGGTGATACAGCAGAAGAGATCATACATGGCAAAGAACATTTTTATCCAACTCAGTCCAACCTTAATTTAATGTGGCCTGAGTCTAAACTTTGCCCTGGGATCCCATTCTGTCAGATTAATTCAAATAAACTTTCTGGGTGAAAGGAAGTACAGGTAGTCCTCAGCCTACAAACAAAATTACTTCCAAGTGGTTCGTAAGCTGAATTGTTCATAAGTTGTTTATTAAATTTTGATCTATAATCGGGGTAATTTCAATGCCATTAGGGTGGCATGGTGGCACAATGAGTAACACTGTCGTGTCACAGCTAGAAGGTTCTGGGTTTGAGTCTTCTTTGTGCAAAGTTTGTATTTTCTCCCCGTGTCAGTGTGGGTATTCTCCAGGTTCTCGGGATTCCTCCCACTTTCAACTGGGATAGGCTCCAGTTCCCTGCGACCCGCTACAGCGGATGAAGCAGTATGAAAATGGATGAATGAATGTACATAAATAAGAATGAAAACAAACAATCACAGCTCAGTCCACTAACTCTTGGACTTGGGATCAGAAGTCACCGATTCAAGACCCGTGTTTGCAAAAACTTTCGGAGTGTAAACTGGAAGTGGGGGTGTCAGTTCACCTCCCGAAAACTTCCAAGGCACCCTTGAGCGAGGTGCCCTTGAGCAAGGTGCCATCCCCTTTATAAGCGACTCATTGGGGACACACCATGAAGGAGCTGCCCGCCACTCCACCTCACCCTCAGCTGCATGCCTACCGGCCCGGTGTGTGTGTGTGTGTGTGTGTGTGTGTGTGTGTGTGTGTGTGTGTGTGTGTGTGTGTGTGTGTGTGTGTGTGTGTGTGTGTGTGTGTTTATGTGTGTGTGTGTGTGTGTGTGTGTGTGTGTGTGTGTGTGTGTGTGTGTGTGTGTGTGTGTGTGTGTGTGTGTGTGTGTGTGTGTGTGTGTGCTCTGGGCCTGTACACACTACATATATGCATGCAACTATTAACCAGGGTGCTAAGATTAGATTTTAAGTACTTAGGGTCAATAGTCCAGAGCAATGGAAAGTGTGGAAAAGAGGTGAAGAAGCGTGTACAGGCAGGATGGAATGGGTGTAGAAAAGTGTCAGGTGTGATGTGTGATAGAAGAGTTTCAGCTAAAATGAAAGGAAAGGTGAACAAAACTGTGTTGAGACCAGCGATGTTGTTTGGTCTAGAGACAACGTCACTGAGGAAAAGACAGGAGACAGAGCTGGAGGTAGCAGAGATGAAGATGCTGAGGTTCTCTTTGGGAGTGATCAGGATAGATAGGATCAGGAATGAGTACATCAGAGGGACAGCACATGTTAGAGGTTTTGGCGGATGAAGTCAGAGAGGCCAGACTGAGATGGTTTGGACATGTCCAGAGGAGAGATAGTGAAGATATTGGTAGAAGGATGCTGGGTTTTCCTCTAGGCCTCCTGCCAGGCAGGAGGCCTAGAGGAAGACCAAAGAGGAGGTTTATGGATGTAGAGAAAGAGGACATGAAAGTAGTTGGTGTGAGAGAAGAGGAGGCAGAAGACAGGGTTAGATGGAGGCAATTGATTCGCTGTGGCGACCCCTGACGGGAAAAGCCGAAAGGACAAGAAGAAGAATATTGGTGAAAAACAAGATCGCTGAAAAAAAGCCGGCAGTCGGGCCGGCAGTCATGCCGCACTATGCCACCAGGGGGCACCTTCAGAAGGTACGCTGGCCATTCTACGCCGCCTAACAAGGGTAGTTAAGGGGCGTCACCGAAGTGCCAGCTCTCACTGACCTGCTGTCTGACGGCGGAGCAGCCTGGAGAGCGTCGGTGCCTTGCTGCGATAACTAAGCAAAACATAGGCAATTTTCAACAATGCTATTAATAAAGTTTGACTAACTGACTTAACTCAGTATTTGCCAACCACTTTTGTACCGGAAATAATCCACTTTAAACTTAATTGGTCTAGAAAATGCCATTGATGAGTGTCAGTGCTGTAATCTGGAATCTAGTTACGGTCCATTCTATTAGTTTGCAGGAACACACGGAGAAACTGGCATAAAGGTGAATGAAAGACCCTCAAAGCTGAACTTCCAGCCTTTTCTGAAATTTCAAGAGCTGAGTCACTGGACAAAGGTGCCTGGTGTGCTGCAATTGATTTGCAAATGTAGTTGAAACCAGAAGCAACGCGTTGCGTGTATGTATGTGGGGGGGGGGGGGCATTTAGGCTTGTGTATTCTGTCTGGCAGCGATGTGCTGTGAGATTCACAGCGGGGAGACACTGGCGTTAAAGTCAGATCTGAAGCGCATGCTTTTGGAGGTGGGAGGAAGCCGGAGAACCCGGAGAGAACCCACGCAGACACGGGGAGAGAATGCGAACTCCGCACAG
The DNA here is from genome assembly GCF_040054535.1 of Antennarius striatus. Classification (NCBI taxonomy): domain Eukaryota; kingdom Metazoa; phylum Chordata; class Actinopteri; order Lophiiformes; family Antennariidae; genus Antennarius; species Antennarius striatus. Next base: position 7,663,163 of record NC_090783.1, on the reverse strand, counting down.
AGCGGGACTTGAACCCGGGTCCGCCGTGTTGTGAGGCGACAGCGCTACCCACTGCGCCACCGTGTATTTATTCTTTTTATTATCTGCGCCTTACAATCCGGTGTGCCTCAAAGAGCGGAAAATACTGTATTTGTATGTATTTGATTTAAGTATTTATCATTAGCATATTAGTATTTTAAGGATGACAGACCACTATAGAGATTTCTATAACTTTTCTGCTGTCATGGCATTTTTACTGGCCTCATTATTGCCAGCATGCATTTCAGTGTATAAACTCTGTTGACTATTGCCCTGATACTGGGGCCTGTTATTAACTGCCTGTTCAAACTGTCTGTTGATGCAAGAATGGGTACTGTCCTGAGGGAAAATGGGGTATTATTTTCGCAATTGTATTGGCAAATGTGTGTGCAGAATGTGACATCGTATCAATCCGTTTTTGTGCGTAATCCGATTGGTAAAGGTGTAATATTATCTTTAATATGAATCATTCCAGCTGAAATCCTATTATTTGCTATCTTAAGTGTGACCCTGTACAGAATTGCACTGCTTCTAGTTGAATTCTCTTTCCGTCTCTGTCAGGTAGACTATTCTCGCTCCCTCACTCCCCACCTTACTTTTCTCCAATGACCATAGCACCTGGAATAATTTCTCCACTAGAAATGAAAGAAAGGGAGAAGGGTATCAGCGAGAGTAGTCACACACAGAGAGACAGAGAGCAGTAAGAACAGTTATGGGATTTGTTTTGTCCCTCCACCTATTTTCACCCCAAGTGTTTTTGTTTAAAATCCAGGCTTTATTTTAGTTTGGTTTGGAGCCTACTGGTAGTTCAGTTCTAAGAACTTAATTTATTTTAGGATGGGTTCCATTTTTATGTAGCCAGAAAAGCCTACCTAAAAGGTCTCATTGGGTGGCTTACCCCCAATCTTTTGTCCTTTTTCAACATCCAATTGCTTTTTGATTGCATTCTTCCAAACTATGCATTTCCTTTTGAATAACACTTGTGGATTTTCCTTTTCCTATACAATCTGATGAGTGGCAAAACACTTCACTGTCTGTCACAGCCAACTAGGTTTTCAAGAATGAATATTGCACTCGTGTTACTTTCAGATTTGTTCATGTATTATGTATATCTGTATCTGCATCTATATGTACCTGCTCCTGCAACATGTAGATTTCCCAAGGTGGGATTTGTAAATTTAATCAAATCTAATTTAATGTAATTTGATATATTTTAATCTAACCCTTATATGTTCTAGTTTCCAAAGAAATGAAATAATTGACATTTAAAAGCAGAATAATACATCATAAAGGCAGACAGCAAAGAAACTCCAGTTTCTGCAACTTTGAACACATTAAAGTGAACCAAGCCACATAGTTTGCATAACTCAAAGACAACGCTACACACACATTTGTCATTTTTTGTACTCCCTTGTATTAATGCCATTCTCTCAACCTTCTGCTACATGAGGAATTCATCATAACAGTGTAAGGATATTAATCTGTATGAGCGCTCTTCTGCCCAGGAAGCTCAACACCTATAGTATGGGCTGACCTGTTGTCTTATCATATATGTTTGTTTCATAATGTCTCAACAGTATTTCTTAGATTTTATAATCACCTTGAGGTTTTGTGCAGATGCTATATATGACATAAAGTTACATAAAGTTCTGATTTTTGGTGGTGGAGACTAGCACATCAGCCCTAAAATGTTTTCTAAATTGTTTTCATTGACACCTTTAGAGAAGAATTCCCTCTTAGCCATACCGCCTATGGAAACTTTATTCTGTTGGTCTCCTCTCCTCTGAATATAAACACTATGTTTCCTCATTCATCTCCAGCTCATTGTGACCAAGTGAACTGTTTGGTTCTGCTTGTAAAAACTTCTCACGCAGGAGAAATAAAAGTTATGTCCCTGTGGACACTACACTTTTCTGAGTGAATTGAAAAACTTGACTTTTGGAGGGAGATGATGATAGTGGGGTTCTTTTGACCATCAGCCTGTCACTAATACCTTGTAGAAGAATAAAGTCAGGTCAAAAGGGCATTAAAGCAGGTTTTTTGGAGTAGGAGCCAGAACAAGGAGACACTGATGAAGAGCCATAACTGACAGACCTGAAAGCAGGGAATCTGTTAGTAACATGATGTGCAATTTTGGTGTTGATATTTGTTTTCTCTACAGTGCTGCACTGACCCAGAAGGAGGGCAGGAAGTTTTCGGGATGACTGGATTGGATAAGTCAACATGATCAAAGTGGACTGGTATAAAATAGACAAATCTTCCTTTTATCATGTCAAGTCAAGGATCTGTTTTAAGATTTTCACTTGCAATTATTTGAGTGCCACATGGCTCTAATATTGGAAAACTACATTTTCTTAAGTAAGCATCCATTTACAATAGGTACTTGCCCTTGAGAGGTTCACTGGAGGTTTGGAGCCAGTCCAAGCTGACAATCAGTCACACCCCTAAGGCATAGAAAACACCCAATCATTCATTCACACTGGAAATACAGAGTGGCTGGTTAAACTAAATCTAGATGATTGTGAGCTGTGGGTCAAAACTGACGTAGGTACAGGGAGAATATGGGACTCCAACAGAGATAGTCATCACCCGTTTGGTGTAACGTGACGGAACTAACCACAGCTAAACTGCAACACCCCATGCTTTTATTTTATTGTTATTAAATACTGTTAATGGAGCATAGCCTACAAAGCTAGTTCATGCAGACACCTCGCTGATGTTGACATACACATAATACATAAATGCACATGATAGGTCCATTTCTATTAAACACCATCAACCCAATCTCAATTAGTAGTCATTTGCATTCGACATACATTCGACTTGTATGTCGAATGCAAATGCTTTGACATACATGCTGCTGCCGTGCCATGAACTCCATTGATACCCCAGAAGTCACCTATAAGCACCAGTTAATGGGTTTAAGAGCCAAGATGCCAAAATCAAAGTATGCCTTCCATACTCATCCGTTGTCTAATCTGCTTATTCCTTTTCCTATCTTCAAACAGTGTTTAACTGAAATTAAGGACCATGGATTAGTTTGTGGCAATACATTTCAAATACAGTGTAGTTGGACATTCGGCAGCTGTGTGAAATTAATTAAAAAGAATATAATATTTGACCTTTAATATTTATGCATTTGCATATGTCTTTTACTTGGCTGTTCCTCAACTTTTTCATAAACCCTTTCACCAGGTTTTGTAAATTTCTGGATAAAAATGCAATCCATAGGATTAAGGAGATAATTGGAGCACCACAATTTGCAAGCCAATTCTAAAAACAATCAGAACAAAGACGTTTTGCCACTTTGACATGTTGTCTTAATCTCCAAGCAGTCTGCTGCTTTTAGTATCTGCTATAATTTGTAGGTGCACATCTGTCTAGCGTCAAGCACACAAATACTGTGCATTAGATGGGATCTTGTGAGACATCAATCAAAGAAGGGTAACTGAAGGCACCAGCAGTATTCTCTCTAGGATTACTCTGCTTTCAAATTGGTTGCTGTGAGCAAGATGAGCTGCAGAGCAGAGAAGTAAGCCAAGGATGGGGGAGGAGAGGGGGGCGGAGGAGGAGAAACCAGCAGGTAATGAGTTTTGTTAAGGATAGAAAAATTAAAAACTATGACGATGTGTTTAACTTTGAGAATTACAGTCCTAGTCGTGTGAAATGAGAAAAACTTGAGGAAATTATCCACTGAGTGCTAATTAAATTTACTGAGAAACTTTAAATCAGCTAAATAAATTGCTTTCTCATTAGCTAGCCTTGATTTCTCTATAGAGCAGCATTCATTTGTATTTGTTTGCTTTGCCATACTTTTGCAAAACAGAATACTTTTGGTCAATTTTGAAAACTGCTTTCTCATGCCATTCGTTGTTTTTCAGATTATAATTACAGTATTATCCGCCCTATAAATTCCACTGGCCTATAAGGCGCACTTTAAATGAATGGCCTATTTTAAATTTTTTTTCCATATATAAGGCGCTCTGGATTATACGGTGCACACGACTATAAGGCACACCTTCAATGAATGGCCTATCTTAAAACTTTTTTCATATATAAAGTGCACTGGATTATAAAGTGCATCTGATTATGAGGCACACCTTCAATGAATGGCCTATTTTAAAACTGTCTTCACCAGAATAGGGTTCATTGCATTATAAGGTGCATAGAATTGAAACGGCAGGTGAGGCCGTGCCTCACCTGCCATCATGAAAGAAAAAAATGGAAAAAGGAATAAATAAATTAAATGCTAATATTTATCCAGCGATGTGTCTTATAAACTTATTTTCAGTTTAACATCACCAATTTTAGGTTATTTTTACTCAGAATCGCTGAATTTCACATTTACCGCTGAATTACGGAAAACAGACCTGCGGTGAGGCACCAGCCAGCCGTGCCTCGCCATAGATTGCGCAATAGCTCAGATAGCTGTGCTGGTATGTTATACAGTACAGTGAGACCGTAATGCTATCTCTATATCTTCTTCTTTGTCTTTCGGCTTTTCCCTTCAGGGGTCGCCACAGCGAATCAATTGCCTCCATCTAACCCTGTCTTCTGCTTCCTCTTCTCTCACACCAACTACCTTCATGTCCTCTTTCACTACATTCATAAACCTCCTCTTTGGTCTTCCCCTGGGCCTCCTGCCTGGCAGTTCAAACCTCAGCATCCTTCTACCAATGTATTCAGTATCTCTCCTCTGGACATGTCCAAACCATCTCAGACTGGCCTTTCTGACTTTATCTCCAAAACCTCTAACATGTGCTGTCCCTCAGATTCCTGATCCTATCCTTCCTGGTCACTCCCAAAGAGAACCTCAGCATCTTCATCTCTGCTACCACCAGCTCTGCCTCCTTTCTTTTCCTCAGTGACACTGACTCTAGACCAAACAACAGCTGGTCTCACCAGTTTTGTACACCTTTCCTTTCATTTTAGCTGAAACTCTTCCATCACACATCACACCTGACCCTTTTCTCCACCTGTTCCATCCTGCCTGTAAATGCGTCTTCACCTCTTTTCCATACTTTCCATTGTCCAACCAGAATTTCTCCTTCTCCTCCAGCTCCCATCCTACCTGTGGAGCATACCCACTAACAACGTTGAACATCACACCTTCGATTTCTAGCTTCAGACTCATCACTCTATGTGACACTCTTTTTACCTCCAGGACATTCCTGACAAACTCCTCCTTCATTTCTCTTCCTATCTACACCATGATAGAATAACTTGAACCCTGCTCCTAAACTTCTAGCCTTGCTACCTTTCCACCTGGTCTCCTGGACACACAGTACAGGTAGTCGTCGACTTATGACCGCGATTGGGCCCGACAGATCGGTCGTAACTCGACTTGGTCGTAAATCGACTCTTAAGTAAAAATTAAATCCAGCAGCGCTGGTTCTTGGCTGGGGGTCATCCGGATCGTCAGCTGGGGCAGCGTGTGGGTTGGTGGGAGCGGGAGACGATCTTTTCATAATCATTGTGAGCTTTGTCTGAATTGTTTGTTTCTTTTTCTCCTCATAAATTTCACGATATGGACGGAAAGCGTCGTTTGCCATCCGTTCAATCCTTGCAAATGTTTCTATGTTCTATGTCCATTTCTTCAAAGTGTGCACGGAGTTTATTTAACTGGGAAAAGCCTTCTGACAAGCCTTTGGTGGTGAACATTTTTTCTGTTTCCTCCTCTTCTTTCTCTGCTTCTCTTCTCTCTTCTTCTTCCACTCTTTCTTCTTCCAGCGCGATCAGTTCTTCATACAGCGCGATCTTCCGTAAGTTGTCCAAGGAGAGGTTTTTTGCCAGTTTCACTATTTTCTCCCGAATCTGATCAAGTTCTTCGTCACTTTCAAATCCAGCAGAAGAGTTCACTTAACGCTTGACAGTTTTTCCATACGCCATTCATACATTTCTCCGTCACAGCCTCCTAAGCAGCCCAGCCCATCAGTAGTGGGCTGGGCTATTGATCTCACAGTGTGACTGAACAGCGTGTGTGCGCCATGGGGACTGAAGAGAGCGCGGGAGCCTCAGAGCGTGAGTACTGTGGCTGGAGGGAATGCCCACGTTACCCGGACATTGTGGTCGTAAAGTCGGTCGGTCGTAAGTTGCATAGGTCGTAAGTCGACGACTACCTGTATACTCGCAACGCCATTTTTAAGATGCACATTTGAAGAGAAAATAGCTCTTGTGAGACAAAAGAGACCGGACACATGCCAGTGATCTCGTTTGCGTGCATCCTTGCGTCTTTGACGCACATTTTTTGACAGGGTCACAGAATCGTTAGACACTGTGCGTCCCTGGAACGAACCCGGAAATTGACATTATGTTGTGATCTCCTGACGAGAAACTTGCGTGAGTTTATTGTCACAAGACTCACCTGTGTTAATCTGCCTTATTAAAACGGCAACACGGGCAGCATGGTGGCGCAGTGGGTAGCGCTGTCGCCGCACAGCAAGGCCGTTCCGGGTTCGCATCCAGCTCTGTTCGGAGTTTGCATGGTCTTCCCGTGTCTGCTTGGGTTCTCTCCGGGTTCTCCGGCTTCCTGCCACCTCCAAAAACATGCACTTGAGGTTAATTGGCTAGTTCCAAATTGTCCGTAGGTATGTGTGAGTAAGTTCCTGTTTGTCTGTGTATCTGTATGGCGTTGCGCCAGCAGTTTCCCGCCACCTCACGCCCTATGGCAGCTGGGATAGGCTCCAGCTTCCCGTGACCTGCCAGAGAATCTGAAGCAGTTGGAAGATAACTGACTGACTGACAAATGGCAACATTACGTCTGCTCGTTTTACGCGCTACAGCAAGAGCGAGGAGTTGGTTAGACCCTCCACAGCAATCAGAAATTGCTGCTTATGCTTAGAGTCCTGTTGGGTTTCTCTGTCTGTTAAAGTGCTTTGACAAGTCTGCTCATGTGATTAGGCGCTACACAAATAAATGACAGACATTGCCGACTGATATTACTGAAACGTGTGTGGAGAAGGTTCTGTCAACTTGGTGCAGTGTCCACAGGCGAATACAGTATATGAATTAAAGAAAACTGTTGAGTGAAAAGCAAAAGTTGAAAAACAAACTGTATTACATCTTTCTTTATTTCTAAAACTTTTTTTAAATGACTACCAGGCTTTAACATTTTGATAAAACTAATATATAATTTTACTCTTTTTTCTTTTAAACAGTTATGAAGTTGTTATTAAACATTGAAATTTTTTTTTTTTTTTTAAATTCAGTTTATTTTTCTTCTTTCCAGACACGTTATTACAACATATTTCACTTTCATCAGTGTTGAAACATCATCAACAACATCTGAAAAGAAAAAAAAGGGTTGACGGGTAGAAGCCATTGGCTTGTAAGGTTCCCGTCCCCTAAATCATCAACAAAACATCTCTCTCATTAGAATATGTAATAAACAAACTCAGACATTAAAATTTATCAACCAGCTCATACATTTAATTTTAACAGACGTTCATACCCTTATCCACTTCCAGATATTAGCCTTTTACCCTAGAGCATAACTATGTTTACATTCTTCCTAGGAACACAAGGTTTGTTAACATCATGGATAGTCAAAGCTAGACGTTGACCTTGCCAGTGTTCTCCACAAGAATATAATGATCACCTTCACCTCTTTCAGCAGATAGTGTTTATACAAGAATTAACCAGTTTGTTGCAGACACTTTAACAGTTTCACATGGTATTATATTGTCAAAAGATATCAAAATGCACTTTAAAGTCTCAAAGTTAATGTTATCCCATGTTACCACAAATACATGTTGTTGTTGGTTTTGTTTTTTTGTTGTTTGTTTTTTTTTTGTTTTTTTGTTCATTAATCCATATTTCTGACATCAATGGTGTTGATTTTTATGACTATTCCATGAAATACTTGACGTGTCCAAAATCGTAGAGCTCCCAATATTGAAGTGACTCTGTTGTGCTGATCTTTGGAGTAGTACGAATTGTTGTCTGTCTTTATTGCTCATATTTCACCAACTCCTCTGCACTCCTGATCATCATTGTTTTCATCTGGTCTGGAGAAAGCCCCTTTGTTTTGATGAAGATCCTGTAGTTGTTTGTCCAGGTGTTGTCGATCAGCCCATTCTTTTTCAGTTGTCGAGCTTTTTTAGCGATATCAGCATTTTTTTCCTTTCAGTTTGAAGCCTGGTTTTAAAAGAGCAATCTTGTGTTTACGATTGCTGAATTTTATCAGCACTGCAGGTGGTCTCCTAACTCCAGATGGTGATGGGTAACATGTCTCAATCTGGTCCAGCTCGATGTTAATCTTCAGGTTTCTCAGTTGAGTAATCATCTGTTGTTCCACCGACTCAAAATCAGTGCTGTGTTCAGTTTCCACTCCTCTGGTCACGCCATGAGCATAATTTCTCGGCTTAAGTTTGATGCCGGTGATGATCACATCATTTATTCGAATGCTCTGTTCGACTTCCTCCATTCTTTGCTGCCCTTGCTCCGCTCCTTTCTGCATTTTATCCGTGTCATCCTCCACTTTTTGCATGCGGTTATTTAACGGTTTCAGCTTTTCTTCCAGCCTCTTATCAAGTTCCCTGTTGAACTTTTCAAAGTCACTCCTTAGCATCACAGTTCTCTGTAACTCATCCATCCTAGAGGCCAGCCGTTCAAAGGTTTCTTTCATTTTTTTATACTCGTGTTTATTCTCAGACTCCTCGGATTTCCCTTTTCCTTTCGGCATTTTGAAGGAGTCAGTGAGAGTTAATGAGTGTTTATCCAATAAGAGTTCGAGAGAGATAGCAAAGTTAGCAACAATGAGAGACAGAAGAAAAGACGTCTGCTCTCATTGAAATCCGGAAGTTTAAACAGTTTGTTTAAATTGTTTTTTAGGTTAGGTTTTTGTTTAGGTTTGTTTAAGTTTTTAACAGTTTGTTTAGGTTTTATATTGTACTATTGGCAAAACTCAGTCCTTGCGTACGCTTCTACCGTATATTGTGATATTGCTTTTGGGGATGCATAAAAGTCATGATGGGATGCACAAATTTTTCTTGAAGCGCATCCCAGAGATGAACTTTGCAGATGTGTTTCAGCATTGGCCTCCATGTCAATAGACAAAAAAATTGTTGCTGGAATGAAAACGCACAGAAAAACTGTACAACCAAGTCATCAGTGTTCTTGAGGAAAGAAATGGATTTTGTGCTTAAATAAGACATTTGAACAGCTGTTTTGGTGAGTACAAACATTTTATGTATTTATTTATTTATATTTAAGAGACTTCTTTCATTGTAACGCTGTCACTGCTGGAAAATAGCCCGTTTAATACGGGATAGAGGTGATGCAACATCTAGTAGTGTGTTAGTGTATTTCTGTATTTGCTTCTGTAGCTGTAGTGTCATAAATGATGGTCATTTCAGCCCGTTTTGTTTTGTGACATGGTTGTGTGACGTCAATAAAAAGGTGTGGCCGCAGGGTTCTTCTATGCGAGTGACAATAAAAGGAGTAAGGCAGACCTCTTCAGAAGTGATGGTTTTTGTCCCATTTGAGAGAATTTATTAATGCCTCAGTCCTCGAATGCTACATAAGTGGCAGCGGCAGGAGCCGATTGCAGTATCAGGGGATGTATTTATACACACTCGACAAAGTAGAAAATCACTGTAGGCCTAAGCGTGAAATGCACGGCCCGACACTAAGTGTTACTGCAGACCAACTGTAGCAACATCATTGATTGAATCTGCTCAGCATATTGATTGATTTTTTTCATATATAATAAGTTATTAAAACATTAAGTTATCTTTTAAAAGTGACATAAAACTGATAACTGTATTTGGTGAGCTATATTCAATTATTTTATTTAAGGAAAAACTCATGGGCTAACAACCGAAGTGAACAAGATACCAACTCCTTTGGAAATTATCAAGCTATTACAACAATATAAATATTTAAATTTCAAAATATATGTTTTAATCATACTTACATGTGTGGAATTTTCATGTTACTTTTTATTTCAGTGTTTGTCACAAAAACATTGTCTTTAATGGGTTTCCTGGTTTCTTCTAACTCGCATGCTTTCTTATTTTAATACATAATGTATCTGATCTTATGAAATATATACTTGGGCATTCAGTATGCATGAACACAGTGCATTTGATGTCCTCGTTACAGTGTGCTTTGAACTTTAATATGTTTGCTCATATATCTACTGCAGTCTACATTCAGTCTTGTATTATGTATTAGTCATTGGTATGAGTCACAACAGATATGTAGGCCTAGTACAATTGAATTAAATAATCTGTCATTGAGTCAATGAGCGTCAATGAGCCATCTGTCAATGTTCTACCAGGAGTTGAGTCAATCTGACATTATCTTCCACTGAGCGGTGGCTGTGAGTCACAATGGAGTGAGAAGAATTCTGAATTTGAATGGGGCAATTTTTAAGAAGATGCATATTAATAGCGTATATGAAAAATAATTATAAGCTTCCCCTGATCATTTCCAGCATTACAATGTTATCTGAATTTTATAACAGTGTGCTGAGTAATGAAATAAACTTTACTGGTATCAAAACCATGACATGCATCTAGAGCATCAAGAGACTTGAATAATTGGAATATCATGCTAATCATTAAAGGGCAGGCGGATCGCCTTCAGTAAACAAGTGTATCAGGTTTACACCTAATTTTCTTTGTGATATAGCAGCATGTTCCTCGTGTTCTCATGCCCTTCTTTTCATAATTATTTTAAAAGGCACTGGCAGCTTCAAAGGCTCCTCTCATCGAAGGCGTTACTTCTCCTGACTGTTAAGTCTCAAGTCTCCTGCACTGATACTTCTTCAACACAAATGGAATCACAAACCCAAATGGATTTATTGCTGAAGAGAGACAGCTGGTAGGAATGGGTTCAGGCAGCAATGACAGTGTAATATTAAACATCATCTACACAAGATGAGTTATGAGTATTCAAGAGACTACTGTATAACCTATATGCTTAAAATAGATAGATACATGGATAGATGGATGGATAGAGGGAGGGACGGGCAGACAAACACAGTAATAACACTGTAAATAATCACTGCACACAGTCAGAAGAACAAATAGCCTGGAACAACTGTGTGACATGGCACAGGAGATACACAACACTAAAAAAGAGAATTACAGGGTTTTTAAAATTCCAATGGAGCCCATGAGTCCTTTGTGTCTGGGCTACAGAGTGAGGGTTGCTCATTGCCCATTAGCTATATTACCCAAGTTAACTACGGTCTCCTCTCTCACACACAAAGATAAAAAAAATAAGCATGGCAAAATAAATAAGCTTCATTTCAAATTGTGACCTTTGGGAGCTCCTTACCTCTGCTCACAGATCACCACCATGGGGAAGATGAATCAATTTCAAACAAATGCCATGTGTATAAGTTGTTCAATTAAAAGAAAAGAAAAAAAAGGGGGGGGTACAAAGATGGGTTTCAATGCTGGCCTGTGTGAACTGTTATGTGTGAAAAAAGCTTTTGGAGCTACCCTGTTTTTACACTGCTGTATTTTGGAAAATGAAACTCTGCTGGAAATGTGCTTTCAGGATCCTATTAGAATCATGTCACATGCTCCAACCAGTTGTGCATTTCTAAAGTGTTGGTAATGTTTCAAATATCTGATCTTATTTTGTGCTTCGTTGAACGAAGAGTTAAACTGTTCAGCTTTCATTAGGTGTATAGCATTGGTTGCACACAAAGCAGTAGTCATTTACTTCATATAAACCATAGATTAACATGAATATTTTTACACACAACTACATCTTTTCTATCACATAAAGTACAGTACATCACTTCAGGCAGCCAGTGTCACACACAGCTTTGTTAGGCTACTTTACGCTGCATACTTGATGTGAAACCACTAACACACTACATACATAAAAACTAATATTAATGCGTGCATCTCAGCAATCACACACGAACACACACACACACACACACACACACACACACACACACACACACACACACCCACACACACACACACACACACACACAGGCAAACACAAACAAACAATGAAGAACTTTTATATATATGTGTCTGCCCCTTAATGAGTAGGCAAAGTCTCAGACATGGTTCAGTGCTGGTTGAGCATGAGAAATAAAAAGAAAATAAAAAGAAATAGCAGCATAAAAAAGCAGAAATAGCATTTTATTTTTTGGTGGGGGATATTGCCATGTCGGAATACTCTGCTGTAACTGTGATACTGTTCGGATACGGTAGAATAATAATATTTGAGCTAAAGGTCCATTTTCAGCTGTTGAAAATAAGTTTGTATTGCAAACAATGTTTTTTGATTTATGACCCAGACACTTTCAACTGGGACAAATATCTTACTGAATGAGTCTAAGTTCAAGTTGTAACAATAAAACTTGAAAATATTGAATACATTCATATATAGTACCTCTCTTATCACAATACACAGACTAACAGAAGGTTTTTCTGAATGAGGGTGTCACTGTGGTGCAGTGGGTAACACTTTCGCCTCAATGCATGAAGGTTCAGGGTTTGAGTCCTTTCTGTGGAGTTTGTATGTTTCTGTATCTGTGTGGGTTGTCAGGATTCCTCCCACCTCCAAAAACATGAAATTTAGGTGAACGGATCAGTCCAAATTGTTAGTACGTGTGAGTGTGTGTGTGAATAGTTGTCCGTCTATGTGTGGCCCCACGTTGAGATGGCGACGCATCCGCAATGTAACCCACCTCTTGGCCATAGTGAGCTGGGATATCCAGCAACACCCATGACCCACAAGATGGAAAAACACCTCAATAAACGTGTGTGTGTGTGTGTGTGTGTGTGTGCGTGCGTGCGTGCGTGCGTGCGTGCGTGCGTGTGTGCGTGCGTGCGTGGGTGCGTGCCTGTGTGTGCTGGGAATGACAATAAGTCAACCGTGTTTCAGATAACAAGTTACAAAACAAGAACATGAACAAATTATGTGGTTACAACACAAGTCAGAAAATACCACATGTAGGACAAAAATAAGTCAGAAGTGCTAATAAAGAGTATAATTACCAGATCGTCTACTATGTAGAAACAGGGAACAGGCACTTTACAGCACTACAGTGTCCCACCAAATATTGGTCAATGGAAATGACTGCAAGTTAACAAAAAGTCACAACTTAAAAGCAGCTATTAATTTAGCAACATTGGGACATAATGCATCAGGCAGAAATGAAGTTTGTGTATTGAGGCAAAATAAAAAGACGCTCTACTAAGTGCATGTCTAGACTTCGGACTACTGATAGAAATCTGCTCTTCAGACTCTGTGCATTACCTCTTAGTCACATAGAGAGTGGTGTACTATCAGAGACTCATTTATTGTCAGCTTTATCAAAAGCAGTATAATATGTGAAGAGTCTTTGTGTTAGTTGCTGAGTGTCTTTAATGCTAGTTGATATTGTGTAAGTTTCTGTGTTTGTATAATATCATTATACACACAACAAGTAACCCAAAACTCTTCACATAGTGTTAAAGCTAAACTGCCTTCTGAAAAGCACAAGCGGACAGACAGCTGGTCCCCAGTCACAAGGCCCCGTCCACATGGTGACAGATTTTTTTTAAAACGCAACTTTTTAAAAACTCATCGAAAACGATTCGCGTCCACACGACAGCGTTTTTAAAAAAATCTCCGTCCACACGTATCAGTGCGTTTTCGAAGACGGCTATAAGCATGCCAAACCATGTGGTGGCAGTATTGAGTCGAATTTTATCCAATAGGAATCCTCCGTGTTTTGTTGTCACAACACACAGGCCCATAAATATGACGTCACAGCGGTTTTCGTCGCAGGCAAGACATCAGAGTTTTTAAAAAGTCCCGGGGATACGCCATCCACATGACAATGCAGACCCAGCGTTTTTAAAAAAATCCACCTTGGCCAGCGTTTTTAAAAAGTTGTGTTTTCGTTCCGGATATCTGCATTGTCGTGTGGACGGGAGGCGTAAACGCAACAAAAAAGTTGTGTTTTTAAAAAATCCGTTATCGTGTGGACAGGGCCTAGTTGATTTAACCGAAGAAGAAGGGCTCCGAAACTGTCTGTTCCTTCCTGCAGAAAATATTCTCTTCTGCAAGTAATTAAAAGGAAGACAACAGGTTGTATTCTCAGGATCCAACATGTACAGCAACACAGAAACTTGTCTTCCACATCCAGCATGTGAAGACTGTGATCCAGGTTTTTGTACAAAAAAAACCCCTTTGACTGACTGCACCCTTTTGGCAACTGTCACATCAAGAAAGGTAGCACCTTGTGGAGCGATCGTCTTCTCCTTTCACTTTCCAGTTCTAAAATTATTCATTATCTACATCCAAATTTTGGCTTCATTATATTTGTTTCATTTCAGAAAACGTCTACCTTTGTTAAGGTAGTGTTATGAATTGACAATTTTCTTTACCCTTTTGCAGAGAGTTAACAGATTCCTCATTTCTTTTCTCACTTCACAGTCAAACCACATTATGCAGATAATCCTTATATCAGTTGTCCACCCACTACTGCCACAGATAAAATCCCTTCTCTCAAAATGCAACTGATCTATTATTCTGACAGTTTTGACAAATACAGATAAAGTGAAATGATCCCTGCTCCATATCTGAATCAAAATGAAATTTGCTTCATTAAAGGAGACATTAAACTCAATGTAATTGACATGATTTGAAGGATAAATTCCCTCTAAATAATATAAAATTTTCACTGTCAGAAAAGCATCTTGTGTTAGCATAGAGTGTTTCACTATATGTTTGGGACTTTTTCTGTGTATTGTTATTCTCCCAGTTTTTTCATCTAGACTTTCCAGGTTCCTCCCCCTGTCCAAAATCAAACACTATTGGTGACATGGGGGCCGTTATTTGACCGTGAGTGTGAATGGTTGCTTGACTTCCTGTATGCTGGCCCCTGTGATGAACCTGTCCAGTGTGTACACTACCCATAGTCCAATATCACCTGCTCCAGTCCCACTAAGGGACCTGTGTAGGCAATATAAATAATGCACACATTGCTCTGGATAAAAAAGCCAGCATTTTCAATATCACAAATGGGTCTCTCTTCTGACTGATCACCATGGCAACCCCTGCTGCTAACCGAACCTGGATGTTTCCCTCTTGTTGTTTTTTTTTCCAGTCATAAACACTGGTCCTCTGTCCCTTACTCTATTCTGATTTTTTTTAAAAACACACATGAGTGGTACAGCGGGTAGCCCTGTCACCTCCCAGCAAGAATTGTTCTGGCTTCAGTACCTTTGCGTGTGGAGTTTGTATGTTTTCCCCCTGTCTGTGTGGGTTCCTTTTGGGTCCTCCAGCTTACTTCCACCCCCACAAATATGCAGCTTAGGTGAACTGATAAATTCTAAACTGAATGTAGGTGTGAGTGTGCGCGTGAGTGGTTGTCTGTCTGTGTGTGTGGCCCCGCAATGCCCTAGTGAAGCATCTGGGGTGTACCCCACTTTTCGCCCACGGTCAGCTGGGATAGGCTCCAGTGTAACCTGTGACCTGCAAAGCAAAAGCGGCTGTAGATGAGATGATTATGGTCAGCTCTGAGTACTTGTACTGGATGATGACAATATATTCATTTTTTTCACATGATTAATCATATACACTAAAATAATAATGAAGGCACAGTGACTATAAAGTACTTTGAAAGTTATCCCATTAAATATTTAATCAATAAAAATCAATTCACTTTGATTAAATGTGCACATCTGTCATTATGGGACATTATCAGACTAAGTGCAGTTCCTGAGTATCATATTTAAATACACTCTTCCAATTTTAATGCTTAAGAGTGCTACAAGGTGCAGCTGTCATGTTAGAAATATACAGGCCATTAAGAGTACTTTAATAGAAAAAAAAAATACCATGGCAGTGTGACTTAGATGGAGCTCAGTGGCAGGTGAACAAGGTTAATTATCACATACGTTATGTGTTGTACTGACTGCTCTCTTCCTTTTTTTACAGCATCCCGCTTGACACTTGGAGAAACACATTTTAATAATAAAACTAGCATTATTGATTTTAGCTACATGGGAGTGAACAGCAAATTGTCAAAACACTGACTGATTAGTGGTATTAACTAATATGACTAATATGACTGTAATAAACAGATTGTCACATCAAGCAGACATTGACCAGGTTTCCCACCAGAATAAAAATCAAGAAAAAGAATAAGCTTGTGTTTTTACATCTCGTGAAGTGGTAATGTATTGTAATTGTCAATGTTTGTGTTCGTTTGTCCGTCCGTCCGTCCATCCGTCCACCACATATCTTCACAACCGTTGCAGATAGAAAGATGAAACAAAAAGCACATTACTTGGGCAGCAAAGGGGATGAAAATGATATGATGACCTTGACCTTGAGACAACTAGGTCAAGATAAAATTTCAACTTTTGTACACTCAGGAACCGGATAAAATAGAAAGACAAGGTAGATAGCCAGTGTGAGTAAGACCATAGATCAAAGCTAGTGCTTTGATCCATGAAAGTAGGTCAGGGTAAAATTTTGAATTCAGGGGTGTCACGGGATGTTGCAGTCTCTGACTGCATGTAAATGTATTAATCAAAAAAAGTTTATTTCTTTCCATATACATTAGATGTTTTCCTTTGCAACAATTTTTTCTACAGTATAGCTTCCATGAAGCTTTCTTGTGCATTCTGAACTCTCTCTTTTGTGTCGCATTTCTTACAATTACAAACCAGACTTTCCTCAACACATACTTTTGCATCTACAACTGTGTCTGTCAAAACCACAGGTAAATCCAAACATAGCTCTACAAATGCAGCCTATTTGCACATCAGTCTTCCTCGGTCCCCCATCACTCTCACAGAAAAAAAAAAAAAAAACTTGAGTGATTGTTTTAACTTCAGTCAAAGGTCTCTCATCCTATGGAGTGTGAGGGGAACTTTTGAAAGGTTTTCCTAACAATAACTGAAGAACTGACCATTGAACTGTCATAATAAATCACCAGCTGTGTAGCTGAAATATTCTAGCCAGTGGAGTTTACCTTTCCCTGAGGATGCCAAAGTCTGAAGCAGTTAGAGTATTGTAAGATGACATTCACCAATGAAATCCCAAGGAACTATTGATGGCTATGAACATGAAATCCCCATTGCTTTATAATGTCAGAACAATAGTGTAAGTGGAATGAAAACATTGACTGACTGAAATGATGGCATCAAGTATGGGAAGTCTGAAAAACTCAATGCATCTCAGGATATTTTTGTTGAAAAGATGAGCATTATACTCCCATTCTTATGTCTTTAAATTGCCTTTAAACTGCCTCCAGCATATTAAAGATAAATAAATGTGTGTGTGCGTGCGTGCGTGCATGCGTGTGTGTGTGTGTGTGTGTGTATGTGTGTGTGCTGTTCATATCACTCTGTCTCCTCTTCTGATCCCCTCACTGTAAAGACCAACAAGTATAATATGATATTTAATAAAAGTAAATTGCTACCAATCATTTCATCATTTAGCTGTGCTGGAATTCTGGCATCAGCACAAAATTAATTCTTATTTACCTTTTTAAAAGAGATGGTTGACAGTGAATAGCTTCTCATTGCTTATATTATATATTATGCCTGTAGGCATGTAATTAGTATATATATAGGGGGAGGCAGAGGGTCACGTGAGGGATCGCGCCTCAAATGAGCAGCTTGTGGGGGGGACTGCACCTTGCTCGAGGGTGCCTTGGCATTACCCTAATGAGATGCAATGAGAAATTCTCGTACTGTAATCAATTTTAGGTTATATTACATTAACATTAACTCTTCATATGTACAGGTAGTCGTCGACTTACGACCTATGCAACTTACGACCGATCGACTTTACAACCACAATGTCCGGGTAACGCGGGCATTCCCTCCAGCCACAGTACTCACGCCCAGCCCAGCCCACTACTGATGGGCTGGGCTGCTTAGGAGGCTGTGACGGAGAAATGTATGAATGGTGTATGGAAAAACTGTCAAGCGTTACGTGAACTCTTCTGCTGGATTTGAAAGTGACGAAGAACTTGATCAGATTCGGGAGAAAATAGTGAAACTGGCAAAAAACCTCTCCTTGGAGAACTCACGAATGATCGTGCTGTATGAAGAACTGATCGCGCTGGAAGAAGAAAGAGTGGAAGAAGAAGAGAGAAGAGAAGCAGAGAAAGAAGAGGAGGAAACAGAAAAAATGTTCACCACCAAAGGCTTGTCAGAAGGCTTTTCCCTGTAAAATAAACTCCGTGCACACTTTGAAGAAATGGACATAGAACATAGAAACATTTGCAAGGATTGAACGGATGGCAAACGACGCTTTCCGTCCATATCGTGAAATTTATGAGGAGAAAAAGAAACAAACAATTCAGACAAAGCTCACAATGATTATGAAAAGATCGTCTCCCGCTCCCACCAACCCACACGCTGCCCCAGCTGACGATCCGGACGACCCCCAGCCAAGAACCAGCGCTGCTGGATTGAATTTTTACTTAAGAGTCGATTTACGACCAAGTCGAGTTACGACCGATCTGTCGGGCCCAATCGCGGTCGTAAGTCGACGACTACCTGTATTAGGTTCCTCATATCAACACTGTGTTCAGAATGCGGGCAAATCAGATTCCAATCAGATTCCCTTTCAACCTTTTTTAGGATTAACTGTCCACACTGTTTTAGCAAGTGTTCAAATGGGATCTTGCTCTATTGAGACTGGGTCACATTATTGGCGGATCTGACAGGTTGCCGTAGCAACAATATTGGAACCGAGGCGTCATTCACGCTGTGTAACACTCATTGGCACTTGCATCACTTAAAGTGACGTCACAGACAGTCAAAACAGATCGCTGTGTTTGGAGCTGTTCAGACTACAAAGGAGCAATCCACTTTAAATCTGGATAGGCTAAAAAAGGATTTAGCTGTCAGTCTGAACCCAGCTATAAAATAAAGGCATTTTTACTGTTGTTGAGTCTTTCTCATTGCTGCTCCACTCTTCTTAAAGGTGGAAAGAACAAGGGGAAAATAATAGCTAATTAAAATAAACATCAGGCTAATAATCTTCACAGTAAATCACTATCTCTTTCATACAAGCCAATTGAAACCCCCATGGGCAAGGCATACTGTTTCACTACATCTCTTCTCCCCTTCACAGCATGAATGCCATTCTCTCATAACTTTTATTCCCAGAACACTATTCCCATGTGACACCCCTCCATCCCCATTTTCATCTCTAATGTGGATAAGTGTTACGTGTTATTTGAGTTCACCCTTATTATGTCCCCCATAATGTGATAAAGGTTTTAAATAGCAAATCAATTATTTCTGAATATTACACACAGTCAGCCATTGGGACGTTGTTGCCATGGGTACAAATAGATCCATTTGGAGGGTATTCTCCTACCCCTGACACACATACGACAAATGCCCTATGGTCATGTAGTTTACACATTAAACTTTCACTATACACAATAGCTTACTATTATGACAGCTCACGTTGTAAATTGGTTGATGTTGCATAATCAGAGTCTGTAAGCTGAAGGATTTATAGGAAAGAAGTCCAGTGAGAAGATGCTTTCCTATTTATGATTCACAAGAGGAATACGTTTCAGCCGTTCAATGACAAAGCAGCAGGTTTACAGTCATTTGCTTTTGAGAGCTGCTGACGTTGTTTCCGAATTCATAGAGGATAAACAGGTGCAAGTTGTCAGTACAACCCTAACTCTGTCCTTAACATTTTTAATTATTAACATTATTTAGCTGATGTTTAGGAGCTGGCATATTACGAGGATGGCAGAGCAGAAACGAAGACGAAAACTTTTTTTTAAAACATCTGCTGGTCATGATTGATTTCTAGGATTAGCATAACATAATGAAATCCCCTCCATCTCCCATCTGATTGATTAAAAACAACAGAGTCAAGCGCTTCCTTCCTGGCCAGTGCTAATTTAAAACAGATGGCATCACCCCTTTTTGGCAAGGACCTTGGAACAAGCTCAGCCATTAAACAAGTGAAAATATGTATACTTTATAAGAGTCTACTGGGATTGTTTTTACCCTTACAAGGACTCATTGATTATTTGTTAAATGACAGTGGAGGATGTACAGTAGATATCTAAAGGTCATCTAATCTGGGGAAGCCCATGAGGTGAAGCACCAGTCCTTTCTTGAAGCTAATGATACAGCTGAGTGCTCACCCGACATGGGTGTATTCTTTTCAAATAACATCAGTAAAAACACTTAAAGCTGATTAGTTCATTATCATATTTTGACTATTAAAAAGGCTTATTCAAATCAAACAAGGACAACAGTACATAATTCAAACACTGACTATTAATGACAGAGATAAAAGATGCCAAAACTTTGTTTCGCAAAACTGGGATCGATTCTGTGAAGTTTTCAGGCGTAGTAAACCAAAAAGAATAACCAAAGAGTCCAGACAAGTTTGAAAACATTCACTTCTGTGAAGTAATTATTACTAATTAAGTCATGAGGGAAATAAAGTAACTTCGAACATTATCTCTTTTTTAACATAAAAGTCTGTTCATGCAGCATGCCATTAGTAATTGCACAGATAAAGGCACTTGAGTAGTCAGCGAGATGCCTCATGGTTCCTGCCAGTATCCCCCTCTGGGTGCAAGCTATCTTGCAGTGCTGTAGGCAAAGCAGTGTGATTGAGCAGGGCAACTCAATGAATGCAGATATATTTAGTCAGAATGTTGCTCTGGGAGACATCAATCCAATAGCCGTTCTTCCTATAAAGTTGGAGGATCATTGATCCGAAGAATGTGCTAAATGATTTAAGAGTAAGCATTTCTCTATGTGCATATTTGCGCCAGCCAAAAGGGCAAAGCTTATTAAGAAGAACACATTGACTTTATGTTTATTTCTGAAGAAAAAAGAGTAAACACTTCACCAGCCAGAAAATGGAAAGAGGATCGAATTTTATGGAGTAGATCAGTCACACAGAGCAACAAACATACATTTAAATAACTCCTCTGAAATTGCATACATACATAGTTAATTATGTTTTGCTACTGGGTACTCTCAGACAATCTATTAGATCAATACATTATTTGAAATTAATATATAAGAAAGGAAGCCTTAAAGTGGAAGCTTTAGACTGTACCATCAAAATGAAAACAGCTATGCTATATTTATAAGTGAACTCAGTGAGGCCTTCCTGAATATTACTGAAAATCTAACATTTCTTGCACCTCTGCAGATACCTAACTTATTTTATCCACAATGCTCTGTTAAAGATATTTAGCAGCCATCCTACCGGCATTATTGTTGAGTCACAATAAGGAGGTCATCCATCGTTGCATCACGGCAGCCAGAGTACAGCAAACACAATGGTGGTGTCACCATAATAAACATTTAAAATCACATGGTCTTCATCTGTGGTTTATGAATTATCTAAAAAAAAGTTAAATTTTGGATCCTGATATACATATATACAGTGTGCCCTCGTTCTTTGTGATTAATGCATTCCAGGAACCACATGTGATTAACAAATTCCGCAATCGAGCGACAAAACTCTTTATCTAATTTACGGTAATGTTTATGAACCTCCCCCTACTGATATTAAACCGCTTTCTATCTGTAGTACCTTTTCCCACATTCTTATGGACTGTTTAAACCACTTTTGTGTCTCACGTAAGTCAGAGACTCAAGAAACAGAGCGCACTTCCAGATACCGTCAGCCAGTAGAATGCACGTATGGTATCACGTGACTGCCTACAAAAGATCCACAATAAGGTGAAGTTGCGAGGGTTGATGCGTGAATGAGCGAGGGTGCACTGCACATACAGGTATACATATTTATCTATAACTTTCACAGACATGTGAAGGACTCCATGTCCAGGGATCCAGGGAAGAAGAAAGTGAAGTACAGATTGAGAATCAGCAGCCCAGATCCACCCCAGCTGTTTCTTGGCCAAAGATGGACCTAATACACAAAATTTTATTAAAATATGTCTCCTCTAATGGCTTCTTGAAATATTTTGCAGATAATGTAATAAACTAACAAAGAAATGTGAGAATTTACATGAACTCAAACACCCCTAGACAAGGCAATAAATGGTGAGGTTTGCTTCCTTTTTTTCATGCCCCACATCCAAATATTGCCTTAAACATTACCATCGTACTGCAGTAAAGAAAGTGAATGTACTCTGCATGTTTCAAACCCACTAGTACCATCTAATTCATTGTGATTGTTACCATTTTAAGTTATTCAGTTGATGAAACATGGTACAAATGAAAATTTATGACAATTAGAGCCTTCTTAAGAACTACAAGATCTGTCACAAGAGGGCCTTTAATTTGAAACAGAAACATTTTTGGAACAGTAAGTGTTGACTTTGACTTACCAGCATAGTGAAGTACTTTGTAAGCCCATAGAAATCTCTTCTAGCATATTTAGATGATGGTACTCATAACACCTTTCAATAATTTATGTTTAAACCTAATGTGCAGGCAAGTTGTGAAGATCTCATCCTTTAATTTGAACAAGACAACAAGATGTCCTCAAAAAGATCGTCCCTTTTAGTTTCTCCAAGCCACATTTCTCTCTCAGCTAAGTGTTTAGCTCAGACTTCTACTCATTCACAATTTATGCTCATTGCTTGTAGGCCCATACAGCACACTTCAATTCCTCTCTTTTATTCCTACCCCATCCCCAAACTGCAATTTTGAGACTGAAAACACAAAATCTGTCTTCATCATTCCATTTCGCTCTCAGCTAATGGCTTGTGATTTCTGGTATGTGTACAGCTCCTTGTCACTTCCAGGGCAGACTGACATTCATCAGCAGAAGACATTTAGTGTGCTCTCTTCAACATTCTTCTAGTCTTGTTATCCTCTCCACTACGGGAACAAGATGAAATTGCTATAATGCTAACTTCTTCACATATGAGTGAGCTGAATACAATTTGAGATAGAGTTCATTGTTGTGCAGCCAATCTAGTATATCAGTGATAGTTATCTAATACAAGTACTGCTCTCTAGTCACTCTCTAATATGCTTTCAAATTGCTTTAGTCTCTGACAGAGTGTTGTGCAGAACACACTGTGCACAATTTGATTGCCATTATTTAGAAACAGGCGCTCAGGGTAGCAGAAGTAATATCCTTACTAATGTCCCTATCCAATGTCAGCATTTTATTTTGTTCACCCACATTGGCAGCCAACAAACGGTTTAGGGAAACAGAACCTCTCTACTGTGAGAAGCAAATTAAAATGCAGTTGGACCGGTAGCCAGCTATCCTAATTAACTCATTTTGTTTAACTTGTTGGAAAATGCTCACATTTCCTTTTTGTGGTGTAAATACATTTCAGACAGAGAATAGCTAGAAAAATTCCACACCTGGTGAGTCACACTGGGTCAACATTATTGTTACACTCGAGAGAAGTTTCCCGTCTCACAGGAAATGTGATGTGAAAACACAATAAGAAAGCTCAGAGAACAGGAGTTGTATAGCATCTCAGGGATTAGGAATCATCTTTTGATGTTAGTGTTAAGAGGTGCAGGGATAATAATCCACTTTGGGGTTTTGAAGCAGTCAAACGTTTTCTCCCACATTATTATTCTACTATAGGGGCCAGGCGATGGGCAGTGCAGAGGCTGAAACATGGGTTCAGAATTTAATACATACATAAAAGTCTATAAGAAAAGTGATGTATTTTACCATGGCATAGATTTACCGTATTTTCCGCACTATAAGGCGCACCTAAAAGCCTAAAATTTTCTCATAATCCCGTAGTGCGCCTTATAATCCGGTGCGTTTTATATATGGATTAATATTCATATTAATATTGGTTAAAAACATGATCGCTGAAAAAAAGCCGGCAGTCTGGCCGCCAGTCATGCCGCACTCCGCCACCAGAGGAGCACCTTCACAAGGCATTCGGGCCTACGCCCCCTAACAACGGTAGTCAAGGGGCGTCACCGAAGTCCCAGCTCTGACTGAGCTGCTCTCACTCAGGCCCCATCCACACGATAACGGATTTTTTAAAAACGCAACTTTTTTGTTGCGTTTACGCCTTCCGAAATAACCAACTTTAAACTTAATTGGTCTAAAAAATGCCATTGTGCTGTCATCTGGAATCTAGTGATGGTGCATTCTATTAGTCTGGAAAGCACACGGAGAAACTGGCATAAAGGTGAATGAAAGACCCTCAAAGCTGAACTTCCAGCCTTTTCTGAAATTTCAAGAGCAGATTCACTGCTAGACAAAGGTGTCTGGTGTGCTGCAATTGATTTACAAATGTAGTTGAAGCTCTGGGGGTGTGGCGGAGGGGCGCATTCAGGCTTGTGTATTCTGTCTGCAGCGATGTGCTGTGAGATTCACGGCGGTGAGACACCGACGTTAAAGTCAGTTCTAGGAGTAAAACAGCGTCATATTTGCCAGTAAATTAGCAGCCTGACATTAAAAACTAGTTAAAAATTGTTTAGGACACACAGCAGCAAATAGCTGCACCTCACCTCCGACTGGACTACCGATCGAGCAAAACAATATTTAATTAATAAACAAAAACGAACGTCGGAGCTTAAATATCTGCTTCGAACTTCAGATCAGGAAATAATCCGCTCTGTTCGCACTGACTGCACTCGTAATGAATTTAACCAGTTTTTAATGTCAGGTTTTTTGATATGCGTATTGACTTCTCTCTAAGATGGCAAAGTGATCACGTGATCAGGTTTCCTTGATGAGGCTCAGAATGGCTTATTGACATGACAATAGGAGCCATTCAAAGGTAATCAGGAAGTCATGAATGCAATCATGACTGCCTGAGCAGCGCTGCTCTATCTAGTGGACGGATTGTGCAACTACAGTCGCTGGAGTTTATCATTCATTCATTCATTCATCTTCCAACCCGCTTAATCCGCTAACGCAGGTCGCGGGGGAGCCGGTGCCTATCCCGGAAGTCTCAGGGCGTGAGGCGGGGGACACTCCGGGCACGACGCCAGTGTACCGCGGAGCCACATAGAAACAAACAATTTAAGCTTATCTTACACATTCACACACACACTCACTCCTACGGTCAATTTGGGACCAGCCAATCAACCTGAAGCGCATGCTTTTGGAGGTGGGAGGAAGCCGGAGAACCCGGAGAGAACCCACGCAGACACGGGGAGAGCATGCGAACTCAGCACATGCTCACATGTTCTCTCCGTGCCGCCCTGCAGTTTATCAAATACATTTTATTTATTTTTTATTGTGTGCGCCTTATAATCCGGTGCACCTTATATATGAAATAAATCATAAAACAAAAAAATTATTGAGGGTGCACTTTATAGTCCAGTGTGCCTTATAGTGCAGAAAATACTGCAATCATGAAAACATTGGACAAAATTGAACCTAAAAAATTTAACCCTTTTGTTGAATTTTGGCTGTTGTTCTCTCTGACTGACCATCAACTTTACAAAACAGGGACCAGTTTCAGGCCATCAGTTTTATGAGCTGAAAAAATGAAAAGGAAAACTGATTTTATCCGTTATAGCCAGCAAGTTAGTTAACACAAGTTATTTTTGCACAGGGATTGCACAAGAGCACCACAATTTGTGCAACACCTTATTCACACTGAACAAACCAATACCTTTCCATTTTTGTGATTTATGAAGGAATTCTGCAAACAAAAGAAACATGAGGTATAACAGCAGCCTCTACACTGAGAATGACTTTTTGTTTATGTTGAGCATCACACATATACAGTAGATCGTAAAAATTACATTGTGGTTGATCTCATCTTCTGCTCAGCAGGTCAGGAGCTCGAACACCTTGTGTTGTCGTCCGAGTTTGAAGACATGTTTGCTTGTGTTCTTTTTTAATTGCTACTAGGTGCTCAGCAGTCCAGACCACTCAAAGAACTCAGAGAACTCAAAGAACTCACAGAACTCAAAGAACAAAACATTGTAATTCTGGATGAACAATGTAATCTTCAGTCTGTAGTGTATATTTTTGATGTGTAAATATAACTGTACATTCTGATAATATGATATATGTTAATATGTTTACAATAAGTGAATATGTAAATTTCATATGTTGCAAATGTTAATATGTATGTATATTATTTAAGTATTTATGTTTGACCCCCCCCCCTGCTGCCACGATCGCACAAATTTCCCCACTGTGAGACAATAAAGATTTTTTATTATTATTATTATTATAATTATTATTATTATTATTATTATTATTATGGTTCCCCCAGTAGTGGGTCACACAGAACATACCTTACTGGGTCTCCCTGTTTTTATAGAAGTTGAGTGGGCAGTGCTAATACCTCTGCTGGCTGCTCAGAATCTGAACAGTATAACATTCAAATAAACTGGTGAAAGTCGGTTCAGGCACAACAGCCCTGACTTTAACAGACTGGAAAAAGGCTTTTCCTGTCCATTATTTGTTTGACTGCCAATCTGCTGTTTTTACTTTTTAATTTAAATTGTCACAAAATTATTATGAAGTGTCATATTTAAGTCAGATCTGAATCCTAGAAATGTAATTCATTCCAAAGGTGAACTAATATGTGACAAAGACAGCACTCAATTCAGACTCCTAGCAGATGAAAAGATATCTCAGCAGGATACAGTGCTGAAAGCTTTGTGCACTGTTTCAACACCAAATGTATCAAAGCGACACTCACTGAGCTGCAAGGTTTAAGATGAGGTTGAACTGTTAATAAAGAGTTAAGCAGTATCGAGAAGAAGCAATGCTCTATCATGGGAATATTTCTGGGAACAGTTGGAGGAGAAATTCATGTGACAAAATATTTGCACCAAAAGATAAAAGCAAAAACCCAGGGATTTGAGTTCTACACTTCACTGAGCACCGCTAGTTTGATATTCATTTCCCAGCTGGATGAAGTCAGAATTTTGTGGACACATAGATTATTCATCGATGACTCTGGTACAATCACTTAGAGTTCTATATCTCAAAAACAGACCGGAATGTAAAACTGACTGCATTTAGGATGCTGATTGATGCTGAATGAAAGCTATTTATTAGAAAAATACTCCCACAAAACGTAATCATACATTCATTTCAAACCAGATCATGAATTTTTCCTGACTGCTACTGATGAACACAGATTGGAATGGAAAACAAGCTGCAGAATCATTTTCTTTAGATGTGGAGAAGTCAGATGTACTATTTTTGACAAAATAGCATGAATGTTTTTGTCCTTATAAAAGATGACTGATACGGGAAATAGTAGCTGCCAAACATCACTTTTCCAATTTTGACATGATCTGGTGATTCTTAAACGAGAGCGAGTGATGGATACTAATACTCAGACAAAAAAGGAGTGGCTGCCACAAAAATTGAACAGAAATCTGAAAGCACATATCCCACAACCCCACCTCTACCGACTTGTGTTGTCCTCTGCACAGCATTTTTGATGTGTTGCCATAGAGATGATTATTGCAGTTGTTCTTGTGAAAAGTTTGGCTCAAAACCTCAGGGATGGTAGCAGCATAATAGATATGCAGAGCAGACGGAAAACAATCAACAGAATGCTTGAGAGAGGCTATGTTGATGATTTATCAGGTCAAGAACCTCAGGAGCAGTCTGCCCAGCACAAGAATCAAAAAGGATGAAAACACTTAGAGATTGTCATGCATGAATTATCACAGTTATCAATATTAATTGTATCTCATAAATGACTTAAACATGAACAATAGGTTAATTGCTGGAGCAAGTAAGATATATAGACTATATAGACAATATTCATGTCTTGTCTTTTGGGGCAGCAGTAGCTTAATCCATTGGGTCAGACCAGAGGGTGGCCGTTGCAAGACTATTCATGTGGACGAAAATATTCTTAGTGTGGACTGGCAGTGGAGAGGTGCCATTTCACCTCCTGAGCCCCACCGGGGAGCTGCCCACCACTCTACTTCTCATCATTTACTTGCATGCCTACAGGCTCGTTCTGTGTATGTGTTTGGGCCTGTAACCCTACGTATAAGTGTGTGATGATTACAAGCAAAAAAAAAAAAGATGACTAGAGCTGAAGAATAATTTCCCCTACAGGGGACAAATAAAGGTGGTTTCTTCTCTTTCTTTTTCTTGTAAAAAAAAAAAGATTGGCAGATTATAAACTTTCTTCTGGGCCAAGCAAAGTTGTGATTTATCTAGGCAGGAGGAAAAAGGTTGAAGGTTTGTCTGACTGTAGTGCAGACGCCATTTTAAGAAAGAATGTGTCAAACAAGAATCAGAATTTTTTGCACTTTTACAAACTTATGGTCTGTCAAAGTGTTCTTATGTTCCGTATTTAGTGAGGAACTTGTGTTTGGTCAGTGGTTGGTTGGTCTCTTTTGGATTTTGTGTCAACAGGACTATCTGTATTTCGACTTTTATGAATAAACATGATTTTTAAAAATCAAATCAAAATCTTCTCTTTTTCTTTCTTCTTCTTTCTTATCATTTAGGCCTCGGAAAGAGTAAACAAGCATTCTCATGCACAATATATAAATTCTATTTAGTATCTCTGTTGTCTATTTGGTATCATGACGATGTTGTCATCATTTTTTTATTGTTGTGCTTCACGGGGTATTACGCACACTTTGGCGATGTTACTATGTTGATGCCATTTAACTCGATGCACTGTTGTGAATTGGATGTTTTAGCTTGTTTCCTTTATACAATTTCCTCCGGGATTAATAAAGTATCTATCTATCTATCTATCTATCTATCTACCCTCCGACAATCCTTTGAATAAACACAAAGTTATGATGATTAGCATACCTTATTGTTCTTCTATTTTTTTTAAACATATTAAGACATAAGATATGTGTGAAATCATGTATTAATTCATGATAATTCCATAAATAAAATACCATAAAGCCTTACCAATATTCTTAATTCTTTGATAGGGTAGACTGGCTGTTCTTGATGTTCTTAACCTTAGAAATTCTCTGCAATGCCACTCAGAATCCTGTCTATCAATTTATCTATTTTTTCTTTTCTCATGTTTCATGCCTTCTCAGCCATGAAATTAATTTGTGATTATGTTGTATTGTATTTTGCTTTAGTTTTGTGGAGTGTTGTGTGACCTCTGCTCGCTGTGGTTTTGTAGCTTCATCGTAAGTATCAAATGTATTTAATCTGCTCCTGATGTGTTTGGGTTTAAACTTTAGAGGTCTGGGGAGACAAATATACAGGTTTAAGCCAGCCTAACATTGCAGAAGTTTTAAAATCATAAACTAAAGAAGGAAGGTGTGGGAGATTTGATTAAAGAATCCCCACAGATGTTCCCTCCCCTGAATCTCAAACATGCACAAAACTGCAGAAATTTAAAAAAAAAAAAAAAGTGTGGGATCACACAGTACAGGATTTCAACATGTTTCATGAGAATTTTGGAGTTATATCTGTCAACAACTGTTTGCCAGCTAAGGTTTACCATAGGATGAAAAATACTGCTGTAGACATCCAAATTTTAAAATCTAAATATCAAACATGTTTGAAAATTATGAGGGTGACTCTGATTGTGCCTATTTTAAGGTCCAGGACTGGATTTGTTACTCAGAGTACCAGACAAACTGAAATGAACAACAGCACTTACCAAAGTTCCAGAATGGTTTTCTCTATTATATAAATCAAAATGAAATCAGTCTGATTCTCCTGTTGCCTTAGCTCAGCTTATCAGTGCAGTGCTTGTTGAGTGCTATGTGTGTCACACATGTCTTCAAGTATCTTCAAGTATTTTACCTATCACCAACTGTATCAGGTATTTCCCCTCCTCATATTTTCTGCTATGATGGCTTCCTAGTTCTCTCTTTTTGCTGTGTGTGTGTGTGTGTGTGTGTGTGTGTGTGTGTGTGTGTGTGTGTGTGTGTGTGTACAGTGCACCAACAACATGCAGTTTGCAGTAGTGTAGTAGTGTCAAAACACTACTGCAAGCAGTAGTGTTTGGACCCATACTGCAAGATAAGCACTTTAGAACTGGCGTTTCATCATTCTTTTCCTCTTATTATTGATCTAAAGATATGCCAATCCCAAAAGAGGAAGCTTGTTAAAACTAGAATGTGAGATTTTACTGGGACACAGCAGATCAATACAATATTTTACTGGGGCCCCAGTAAAAGGGGTCTGCTATGCAGTCATAGCAAGGTATGTACCTTTAACCTAAAGTGTTTGGATAATTTGCTTATTAAATTTTGCAAACAAGAGGGTTTGACAATGCATTTCCCCCATTGTCTATGTATATTCAATTAACCAGAAACAATGTAAAATAAACATATCCATCTCCATCTTTGGAGATGTTGTTATCACTTTTGCCTTGGGGCCCTTGGGAAAAACATTTGACATGAGCTGCTCTACTACAGAGGCTCATTTTAAGACTTCAGCTATACTGAGTTGTTCCCTAAACAGAACACAGCTGAAGACGTAGCAAGTGTACTCAGCTAAAGATAAATAGGAAATGGTAATTTTATTTGTAACACATGTTTCTTTTCAAGGAAACTCATGTGTATTCCTTCTAAAGATAGCAAGAAAAAATGGGAATAATATGAGAACATAAGACATTAATTACATGCATATAAGGATGTTAATAAAAGGAAGCATCAACAAATGAGGTCCCTTCGTTGCCCGGTTCGTTATCACAGAATGGAAAGAAAATGAGAGTAATTAAGGGGGAAAACGTTGCTTAATGTAATGACATAAGTTTTTGGAGTAGTATGCTTTGGAATACAATACAGATTCCCCTCCTGTTTTACCCTGAGACATACACACACACCATTTATGAGCAAACTGCATTTTTCCACCGCACAGACTGCTATGTCAGCCATTGCTGGTATTATATGACTCCCTGTAGGTGTAAGGCCAATGAAATTCTCCCCATTTTCTTTCTTTTGTTGACATCAAACCAGTGACCTTTAAATCACTGGAGATACGTTATCAGCCTTTTCTAAAGTTGTTGTTATATAGGAGCTGTTTCCTCTTTGGATTTTTGTCTACCTATCAACTTGCCCCCAGAGACTCCATACTGTACTTACACTGACACTAGATTTAATAAAGACACAACACAGAGAAAAGCTTATTGTGTAAAGTCTTGCATTACTGGGTCTGTTGTTTTTCCTCTGCGTGTGATGGATAGGCAACAATGAGGAAGTACTCCAAATCAGTCACTTGTAAGGGGCCAAATAAGCTTGAGGAGGAGATAACTCCATGTCTTCTTTCTTCTTCTTCCAATGAGACAATGGAAACTAGGATATGTCAACATGTGATGCTCATGCTCCTTAGTCACTTCATGGAAAACATAGGTAATTTGACCTCTTTGCTGAGGAAGTCCTAAAATCAATCCGTCAATTGAAAGACATCTTAATGGAGCCTTTCCGAATAATCATCCTCTTCAATCATCCTTCTGTGAACTAGATGTTACGACATCATCATTGTCAGTGGAATTCTGCTTCACCTAAGGGTGTTAAGGCCAAGCTTGGATATTGAAGTCCACAAAATGGCAACAGCTGGATCAATAAAACCACCGCACAATTAAAAAATAAAATAAAATTTATATATATATATATATATATATATATATATATATATATATATATATATATATATATATATATAAGCTCCCTGGGTCCTCTTGGAGGTTGCACTTTTTCTTTAAATCTCTTTGGAGTTAGAAAATTAACTTTATGATGTGCCTCATGTTCTGCAGCATAGTCCTAGGGCATTGCCCGAGGCTACTAATCATGACATGAAAAGAGATACATCCATCCTCTTGGTGCAGACATAAAAACCTTGTAAACTGACATTTAAATAAGCATGAAAGTAGAAGAGGAGCTTTATTATACATCCTTTTGTTACCTCAGTCTAATGCCCACAAAGCTCTATACTGGATCATCACATAGGCAATGTTGCTTGTTCTGTGCACAAATATGTGGGGTTTTTTGTGCAAGTGGAGAAAAACTAACTAATAACAAGTTGATGTGACTGATGCCAACAGGAAAGCATAATGTTGGGGAAAGACAAGTTCATGAAATGATACTGAGGTACACATTAGAGAAAGCTGCAATCATCCTGTGATTTCATGTTCTTGTCATCCCTGCTCCTATTTTTGAAAATACCATCTGCAGCTGACAAGGAACCTAAAGGCAAAGTATGTTCATTTTTACAAAATATACCCTGGCACATCAAAACTCATCCCTCCTTGGGATTATCCTGCATTCCCGTCCTTCCCACTGGGAGGAATCCTGAGGAGGAGCGGCAAAGCCGACTGGATGGACATGATAACGCGGCATGTGAGCTCACTATTACAGACATTTTATGGCTACCAAGGGAGATGCACGTAAACTCATTTATCCTTTTTCCAAACTCATAGGCATTCTCTACTGCAGGTAGAGACACGTGCTGCTTTCAGACATCTACATGAAGACTCTACACAAAGAGTTTCTAAGCTGTACCAAATGCCTTTAGTCTTTTATTAATACATTACGAGTTGCAAATAACAGTATCATTCATAGCACATTATAAAAGGCAATTCAAAAGTTCTTTATGCATAACAAATAAAAAATATAGGACAATATATGGGAGATATAAGAAGACATTAATAGGTTGTAAAAATGCCATTATCTGGTATTTATTCTCAGATCATTATTATATTGTTTCATGTTTTCCCGTTTTGTAAACCATCAGAAGATATCATGTGAAATGACAAAAGCTAAGAAGCCATTATATTTTGTGAAAAAGTTATCAAGTTGAACTTGTGAAGGTTAATAAAATGTTTATAAATGGATACTGATCTAGATGCTAGACAGTCTTTTTCCAAACTTTAAGGCTTGAAAACATATTGTATCAGCTTTCAGCAGATGAAATGAACAAAACGGCCTGGCATACACATATCAACACATGGTCGGTACATACTCTAAGCTGTATTTTGTTTTCATTGTTTAGAAAAGGATAGGGATCAGTTATAAAATTGTGATGTCTTGTTTTTATGCACAAATCTGAATTTGGAAAAATTGAAATCTTCTGATGACAGGTGGTGGATTTTTGCCACCTTCAATAAAATTCATTCATTCATCGTCTACCGCTTCATCCGCTGTGACAGGTCGCGAGGAGCTGGAGCCTATACCAGCTGACTGAAGGCGTGAGGCGGGGGAAACTCTGGGAACGACGCCAGTGCACCGCAGAGCCACTCAGAGACACAGATGACCATGCACTCACACACTCACTCCTACAGGCAATTTTGGAACAGCCAGTTAACCTGAAGCGCATGTTTTTGGAGGTGGGAGGAAGCCGGAATCCAGACAGAACCCACGCAGATGCGGGGAGAGCATGCAAACTCCGCACAGAGCATGACGGGAACAAGTGTTAACAGCATGTTGCAGGTCCACGTCTGTCACAGATGTATTACTCATTGAAGTATTAGTTACATTTGGAAACCAGCAGGACCTGGGAAGAAAGAAATAACTGTAATGAATTATTTTGAATAACTACACTTAATGTGGCTATAAAATTTAATAGATGAAAAAAGAGCAGCTCACCGTCTGTATCGAGAGATTTCTTGTGTTTTTTCTGCCATCATAAACTAGAGAAATGAGACATTTCCTGTCTGAACAAGAAAACGATCGACATCTGACTGGGAAAAACAAATATGGATTTCTGTTCCAAGATCCAAAGGCAACCACTCCAGTCCCAATCCTTCCCCTCAATTCCCAAAGCAATCTCAAGCCAGCGGTTCTATTAACATTACTGCTTCATGCAAATTGCTGCTGTCAAGCTCCTTGGTTTTATTTCTCATCCTTACCACTGGTCCCCAATGCTTTAATGAAGGTTGCCCAACCAAATCTTGCAGCATAGGATCAACAATCTGACAATGATAGCCCACACTTTTTGAATAAATAGCCAAATATGTGGCACTGAATGGATTAGCATCTCATTTGGGTACTCCTGTTAACAAACCAGGACATCACAAAGAACAAATCTAACATGCACCTCTACTGATTCTTGATCTTTTTTTTTTATAGTGAAAGAGCAAAATAATTATCCTAATTGACAGGTGGCTTCCTGTGTGAGTTGCATTTCCAAAGCAATGTTAATGCCCTACCGTGTGCAGTATTTTAACTCCTACTCATCACTTTAAAAGTGAGAAAATTTAGAGGGAAAATTTTTATCCACTCCTAATATAAGATTTATCTTGTCCGTTTCATTAGAAACATTTAATTAAATAGCTGATTTACATGCTGAGCACTTTGGCACTGCTCAACTTCTCCTCACATACATTAATCATAAGGTGTTGCAGTGTGAGCAAGGGCACATTCAGAGTACGTTGTTGAGTTCATTAGGACTACCGTCTGCTCGGAGGAATATCCGTATTTCTTCAACTTTAGACGACTGGATTGGTTGAAGTCTGTGCTCTATTTGTAACGAGCAGTGGGTTGCTGTGAATCAGTGGCTGTGTTTCAGTCAGCCATTCATGGGTTTATGAATAATGTTGGGTCTTTGGCAGGAAAGAAAGTGTCAGCCCAAGGTGTCCAGTACTTTTAGCCACAAGGATGACATCAAAAGTAAAAACACTTAAAGTCAGACCTTTCTTTCTTAGAGAGAAGTTTAAAAATAGTCTTTGAAATCAAATAACAACTTTGATAACTCAGCAAATCGTCAATGCACTCAGCTCAAAACACAAGTTATAGGCACCTTACAAATACATTCTAGCTTACCTTCAAGGTAGACACTTATTTTGTGGGATTCTGTCTATATTACTTTTTTTTTTACTGAGTCAGTTACTATGCCAAGTCATAAAACTTAGCTACACAATTCTTGACAATGACCAGACAAGAGATGATTTTACCACTAACCCTCCAGTGTGTTGCCATATTATTTGACCTCATCAACTGCCATATTTCAGAATGGTATACCTATTCACAGTGAATTAAAACACTCAGACCTACAAAGATCCGACACCCAGTTCTTACCTGTGGATTCTTCACTGCAATGAGCACCTCTGGAAATGATGGGTTTCAAGCCACCAGTGAGTTAGGATCTTGCTCCTCCTTGCATTTGAAGTGTTTTGGTGAAGTGTGCGACTGAGATCAACATGAAGATTCAACAGCCAGTTGTTCAACAGTGTACCATGGATGCACCGGGTTTGTCGGCACAGAAAAGATGATCTGGACATCCACTGCAGCCAACACAGTTGGCAGTGAACATGTCTGTGTGCTGTTGGACTTCTATGGCTGAGAGGATTTGGCTTCTCCCACACAATGGTTTGTTCATATCAATACAAGTTCTTGTATGTGGCTTGTTTTTACTTTTAGTTAGAAGTCAAATCACTTTTCCATTTGCACTGCAGTCAATTCTAAATTTTCCCTGGACAACAGTCAAAATGCAAACTTGGAATGCAGTTCTTGTATAAACATTGTAACTGTATTGAAGTCATTTTTTGTTCCAGAACATGCTTTGCCATTCAGAAGTGTCGGTAGTGTTCTGTAGATGTGAGAAGATCCGCCATTATCATTTGGTTATTTCAACATGAGACAATATGTACAGTGACTTGCAAAAGTATTGGCCCCCCAAAAGAACTTTTGAAATTTTGCCACATTTCAGGCTTCAAACTTAGAGATAACAAACAGAAAATATTTTTCATGAATCAACAATATGTGAGACACATCCGTGAAGTGGAACGCAATATAAAATGTTGAATAAATTTGGTTCCACTTCACGATTGTGTCTCACATATTGTTGATTCTTGAAAAATATTTTCAGTTTGTTATCTTTAAGTTTGAAACCTGACATATGGCAAAATGTCAACAAGTTTTTGGGGGGCCAATACTTTCGCAAGGCACTGTATATTTAGTGGTGCACACAAAATTCATTTAACAATCCAAATGAACTATTTGTCCTTAATTTTTCCTAGACAGGTTTGAAGACATTAAGCCTTACGCAGTTTGTACAGTTAATTACAAGCTCATATTGTATGAAGACAAAAACAACCCAGCAGCTAAGCACCAATAGGAAATCAAGTTTACATCTTTCTCCACTACATCTTGTATAGGAGTCAAACCAAAGCAAATACATCTTGGGCAGTTGTGTAAGAAGGATCTACTGGCTCTCTAAACAAGTAAGCTTTCTGTTCCACTGTCAGTCAATATGTTAATTTGCTAATTCAGATTAGAAAGTAATTGTTAACAATGTTGACACAAAATAATCTGCCTTGGCTGACTGCTGTGGAGCAGATAAGAAAATGCTGTGGAGCCATCCAGTGTAGGCCATTATATGCTTCATTACACATTTTTCCCCCCGTGTGGGTCTATTTAAAAAAAGATTCAGGAGGAGCACAAGTTATTGTAACCTTATCTTCACTTTTCATTTGCCCCCACTCAGTCAAATCTCACCTGTCTGTGTGCACACACTAGTGAAATATATCTTTGGCAAGGTTTGTTCTATATTAAAGGTCAACTTGAAACTGACTTTTCTCACTGACTCCAGCCTGAGATATCACCAATAAGCTCTCATCAGTTTTTCTTTTTGTCCTCTACATGTTATATTGAAAGTGAGTTTTGAAGACCCATACCTTATCTGAAAGGTCAACTGTGCTGAGAGGCCTTTTTTTGGGGAGGCGGGGGGGGCTTAGCTGTGGATTTATTGGACATTTTAAAATGCTAATCTCAGTAGTTACACCCTGACAAACTTTTACTATTGGCCAATACTTTGAATATTATTCTGAAAAAGGTTTGTAACAATTTCCCAGGGTACAAGTTTAAGATTGAAGCTACTTAGTTTCCTATCACAATGTGAAAAAGAATCATCACATTTGAGAATGCGAATACTGTATAGTGGAATATGACAGTGTGATGGACAAAATCACTCATATTCCTTAACAAAACACTGGCTTTTGAACTTCTGTGGATGGAAAGCTAAAAAGGAAGATGCTAGGGGTCAGTTTCCCAAGCTTATGTTTATTTATTGTGCATTTGAGTGTTTTGCTCTTTACTCCATTTAAGCATTTCATTCAATAAGGAATTAAAGCAACATGAGTTAGAAAGCTCAAGGCTCAATAGGTTTAAAGTTTGTCTTTCTGTCTTATAACTGCAAACAGTTTCTCTTCTGTGGAGCAGCTTATAGCTTATTTAAAATATGCCAACTTCTGTATCCTCATTGTGTTCGGATGTCATCAAAGTTTACACCCCTTCTATTTCACAAAGGCAGGAACCTAGAGTTGAAACCATGCATTTGATGAATGCAAGTAGAAATATGGAAATAACACAGCAAGAAAATTATGAGAACTAATTTCTTTTTCAGGTGGACAGCCAGAGAAATGTTTGAATACATATGTCAGCAGAGGACTAACAATGAAATAGACCACAAAAGTTACCATGACATTCTGCTTTCAGCTGTGGACATTGTGCGGAGGAGGATGAAACATCTATTTAGGATATCATTCAGACACAATGTTTTTCTTGTGAGACGTGCAAGGTAAAAGTTCATGGCAGAAATTACAATATAAAAACTGCATGTAAGCTTTCTGGTTGATATAATCACGGTTTATTGTTAGGACAAATCCACCTCCAGGATCAGGTTGTTCATCTCAATTTCGAGGCAAGGGGTAAAAGGTTGGGATGTCTTCTCGCACAATTTACAACATTTTCCTCTTCTCAAACTCCTACAGAGACAAAAAAAGAGAAAGCGCAACATGAAATGAAGTGAGATAGACAGAAGGAAATTATTTATTCATGCAGAATTCACACGGCTCTGTTTTGATCCTGAGCACCAGATCTGCTGTTGACGCAGGGAAACAGAGGCAGCTGGAGCTTTTGAGTGGCTGTTGTTTTTCCTGGAGAGTGCAAATCATGTAGCGCTGTACATGTCACTAAGTTCCAGTTGTCAACATTAAAACAGCTCACATCATGTGATTGATAGAGGCTACGCATCTGCAGAAAAAAAAATACGGGTTTATATGAGGCTACATTTGCATTTTGTGACTACAAATGAGAAAGCATTATGATAGCCATTAAAAAGGATGTGCCTGTTTACATATTCAATTTTGAAAGAAACAAAAAAAAACAACAACAAGCAAACGTGGGTTGATCGAATGTCATTTTGAGAATTGTCTACTCCGGGGGGAGTAACTTGATGCAAATGTCAATTACCAGGTCTCCAGAAAAGACAAGTACTTATGCATATGGTCCATTTCATTGTAGCATGTGTATGCCTGAAGATCTACTGCCACCTTGAGGAGAAAATGCCTGCACTTGGGTGGCAAGTCTGAAATCCAAAAATGAAAAGGACATTTGGATGGAGTGGTAGCTTGGGCTGTTGGGGTCTTGTGCTCTAGAGTTTTCCTTTAAAAATTAATGGAATAGGCAAAGTTAAAGTCTCAGTATTTTAGGCAAAGCTATCAGCAAGAAAAAAAAAAACCCCAGACGTGTTACAAAGCAAAAGGACAGACAGATGTGACAGCCTGTAACTTTAGGGTAGAAGTAAGGTCTCAGAAGATATAAGCAGCGTTGTTTTTCAAAAGGAAGAAAAACTAAGATTTTTGTGTGACACATATGTGACACATCGTGAGCAAAAGAGAGAGTACAATGGGGAAAGTAGAGATTGCCACTTAAAAGAACGAGGGAAAATATCACAATTGAAAAGGGGAACGGCGCGCGAAAAACATGATTTGAAAGAAAATGATATTACCTGCTGGCAATGACAACAGGTTTGACACACCTGGGGTCAGCTGTATGAGGTGTAAACTGCAAATGTCAGTATGTGTGCGTGTTGCCCTGAAGTTTTGAATTACACAACGAATAACTGCAGGTGAAAAACACATCTACATACACATGCGTGCAGGTTTCACTGTGAATATTTAGAGGAAGATGATAATCTATCTGCTGTTTGAATTACAGATACTCTGTAAGCAAGATGAGGTTACAATTAATCTACCATGCAAAATAATTTAGCTCTTCTCTGATAAGCATCAGGCATTTCCTATATATTGTCCTTGCACCAATGGCACTGAAAAATCCTCGGGATATCAGTGCACAAACTGCATATTTAATTTAGTTTTAAAGTAATGTGTGTTATGTTTAATTGTTAAAAGCCCTTTAATCATATTCCCTAAGATATGTTTTGAGCAACATATTCTTCTCGACTCCAGCGTGAGGTCAAACAGTTTCAGGATTTTTTTTTTTTTGACAAAAAGATATCATGAACATGAACATTCAACAATGAACCAGGAACATTTGAATCGGATTTTATGACCTTG
Source organism: Antennarius striatus (assembly GCF_040054535.1). NCBI lineage: Eukaryota > Metazoa > Chordata > Actinopteri > Lophiiformes > Antennariidae > Antennarius > Antennarius striatus. The sequence continues at coordinate 7,624,030 of NC_090783.1, read as the reverse complement.
TGGAGAGTTAGCTTCTGTTCAGATATGATCCAGCCACTCCCATGAATTTCTGGGTCCAGGAATGGACAGATTGTGGATTTGTGGGAGGGTGAAACTCACAATAACTAAATTTGAATAATAAATAAATAAATCACTCAGGCAGATTTATTTTATTACTGTCATGAAATATGAAATGGATGCAGATGCAAGGACTAGTAGCCTTTCATATTATATTCTTTAATTATTTGCTTCATTGCTGTAATACATACTACCTAAGAGAGAAATGAACTCAGCCATCGGAGAAGGAAGCATGGAGTCTGGAATGAAAGCAACAGATTTTTTGGTACCATCACTGCCGAACCATTCAACCAGACCAGCCTGACTGCCCCAGGAGGAGAGGAGGGAGATCCAGGATGGGAGCAATACTTGCCCAGCTGCTCCTGGCTAATGTCCGGTCGCAGGAAAATGAAATGGATGAAAAACGACTCAAGCTGGCCAATCCATGGAAAAGCAGAGACAGTTGTGCCCACATTTCTACAGAGATCTGTCTCCATAACAACATCCCAGATCAAGCTGTTGCACAGGTTGAGCCATATTCAGAGCCAATCGGATCCCAGCAGCATGAGGGGGGTGGCCTCTGTCTTTACATCGATGACGCTTGATGATCAAATGCAGTCAAAGTTGATGAACAATGCGTTCTATACGTAAATTTTTATGGCAGCCATTTACATAATCCAAACACAACAAGTTACAGAATTGTTTCCTGGACGTAGAAGAGCATATGTAACCAAGGAGCTGTGTGAACTGCTCTACCGTTCTCATTTTATTCTGAATTTAATCATCTGCTTTCATATTCAAACACTTGTTGTTGCTGTTACACAAGGACAACATGACAAATAACCATGAATCCTTGTAAGTTTTCATGCTGCATCATTTAAAACTAAATTAAGAGTGCCTGTATTATAATGATGGATAGTTTAACTCTGAGGACAAAAGGGTCATCAGCAGTGTTCTATTCAATTAAGTTCATAACTGGTGTTAAAACAATTAGAACAGACTCCACAATGTACAAACCTTTACATACACTTGATGGTATATATACTTGCAATTTTATGGTTATTGTTAGAAATGAAAAAAAGAAAGAAAAACAAAACAGAACAGCCATTTGGAACATGATGAAATTAATGAATGTGCAGTCTGGACAGGGAGGTCATTATCTTAGCTTATTATGTTTCCACCAGAAATCATCCAACTGTGCCTTCATGTATAATTTATGAATTTCAAATTAAATATGATGACACACGTACTGACTTTTTTGCAGACGCAGGTTTTCATCACTTGTTTCGAGGCTCATGTGGGTCAGTGACAGCAGAGATGCTCTGAACATCCCAGAGTAGCTGAGCTTGGGGATGTCAAAGCTTCTTCCCATCCCCAGAGCATAATGTCTGCTCCCTACTTATATTTATGAATTTGATTATGGCCGTCAGTGGCATTAACAGAGATGGATGGAAACAAGTCCCACAAAATGAGCAACCATGTTGCACGTGTTTCATCACGGCACGCAATGATTATGAATTAAACTTTGGGGTAGGAGAAGGGTACGTAAATCTATATTCTTGTGCAGTTGTGCCAGCAGTGTTAATGGAAACACATGAAAGATGGTAAATGGGTGTAATACATGTGCTCATTTTTTATGCATCTTGTTAACAGTGCTTTCCTAGAGATGAATTCACATCAAAGGGCAACTGTGCAAACTCAGCCACTGTCAACAAGTGTTTATTACTTTCTACCCTCCTCTAATGCTCTCCTCTACACTATATTTTAATTTCAGTGTTAACGTGTGTTCCAGTTATTTCCAATTCCAGAATGCCTTTGAACTGCTCAGAGATGACAGATGGTGATCCAAGTCACCAGCATCATAAGATATTTAGTTGTGAAGCTAAAAGAGAAGTAGCATTATAGTATTCCTATTTTACAATGAGATTATCTTGCCGCATCTCCTTAGTAAGGCTGCAAGTCTGCTTATTCTTTCATTTAATGAGAATCTGACCTCTATTTCTTTAGTTTATTTGCTGGTAACTGTTTTTCAGCAGTCTTTAACAACAGTTCTCTCTAATCAAGACACGGGCATCCTTAATAATTGTACATTTCCAAACAACACCTTTTTTTTTTTATTTGGCATTTTCAAACCGAGATGAAGACCAAGATAAGAAAAAAAAAACCCGTCAGAAATAGATGATATATCTGGATAGGCCACAAGAAGGGATACATTTAAGCATAAAATAGTTGGGAATATGTTCTAATTGTGACTGAAGCATTGTCTGGGGAATGTCAACAATCCCATAAGAGTGCTTTAAAATCAGCTGTTAACATGTGATCATGTGACCATCAATGTGCCAGTGCCACCAGAAAAGTTTAAATACCTGAACTTCTCCATTAGAAGTGACGACTCTAACATAAATGGAAGTCCAGATGAAATAAATAAAATATCCACGTAACAGAGAAAATGCAATCATTACTAAATTAAATAAAAAATTTGTTATTTATTATTGTTTTCCTCTTGCTTACCCAAATGAGACACATCTCATTATTATGATCATTAGTACAAGAACATCTTGAGTGCAAGCAAAGTTTCAAATAAAAGCGTTTAGTAAAATTGTTTAGTGACGGTATGTTTATGTACAAATCAAAGCTTGATTCAAGTATTAAAAGGAGACGCCATCATAAGGCAGAACAGCCTCACATAAAGGTCATACAATGATATTGTTGGAACAAAGAACTCACCTTGAAAATAGTGCTGCCAAGCTGGGCAGGGGACATGCTGACAACAACTCCAGCTGACTGGAGGGCTGCAATCTTCTCTTTGGCTCCGCCCTTCCCTCCAGCGATGATGGCACCAGCGTGGCCCATCCTCCTGCCGGGTGGAGCAGTTAGCCCCGCAATGAAGGACACCACTGGCTTTGAATTAGCACCCTTGATGTAGGAGAGGGAGAGGCAAACCAGCATCAGTGAAAACATAAAGTAAACATGAACAGAAAAGGAAGAAGAAGAAGCTCAAGGGAAGATGGAGGATGAGGGTACAGACAGCAACTAGACAAAGTGGATAAAACGTAGGAAAGAAGAGAGCAAAACATTGAGGGGTAATTGAAATAAAAGAATTAGTTTTTAGCACCTGCATTTTATTCATTCATTAGAAATTTAACATCCCATGTCCTCCCATTACAGAACCCCCATGGTAACAGGCTTGTCTAACCAGCCATCTCCATCTCAGTCTGCAATATTAAAACAAAGGGTCAATCAAGCCATTTAATTGCATGGGTTGGTGCATGACCAGATAGGGGGCTCAGACTCCTGCCATTTTATATTATCTCATTTCTGAGACGGTAATTAGTCATGCAGGCACTGATTAGCTCAGTGTCTGTCTAAGCTCCTTGCTCACTGATGGATGTTACATTCAACAGTTCAGATCATTTCCAAGGTGAACAGAGCTAATAATTCATCTACAGCAACAACATCATAGCCACTGTGTGCACAAGTCCAGCTCATGTTTCACACTTAAGGAGACCAACATAATTGTAGATACACACACACACCCACACCCACACACACACACACACACACACACACACACACACACCTTTCAACAGAAGACTAAGGCTCATCTGGCAAATCAAATCCAGCCAGATCCTTCAAAGGTTACCACTCCTACTCCCATTTCATCTGCATTTCATAAATTGAGACCTGACACCATATGTAATAAAATGGAAGATTGAAAAAAAGAAGAAAAGAATGATAACAAATCACAACAAACAACTAGCGGTACATATATCAGCTAGGTAAATGACGACTTTGGCTAGTAATGCGCCGCTAATGAGAAATAAACACTTAAACAGTTAGCAAGGAAATGGAGATGGACTATCACTTTTAAGTGCTCTAAACATGTTGCAAGCATCTGTTCTGTGCTTTGAAAAATTTAAGTACAAAACCAATTAGCAACAAAACCTCGCTCATTATTCAGAAGTCAAATCACATCTTGAACAAACAAACCACCCTCTTGTGAACCGAGTCTTAAATCTACCTCATACGAAAGTGGTTTAATTACTCTATTAATCCCTGCCTCTCTGGATACTAAGTACTTGTATTTCATACAGGGAGAAGAGTCGTACAATCATTCACCTCATCAATCTTTTAGCTTCAACTGTTTCCAATTCCGATATATTACCTTAATTGGGAGACTAATAACGTAGCCGCTCTGTCTGTGCCAACCTGACAGCAGTGTTTTGTTTCATGAACACAAAGCAGCAGGCTACATGAGGAGGAAATGATTTCACGAGCTTAAAAAGCCAAACTGAGACACTTTAACGCCCCAGCAAACATAACAGGTAAGCATGAATAAATCTGTTGTGTACATATACACATAGAGCTCACCAACACCTCCCTACCCTTGGTCTCCCTCTAAACTACAGCCTGCAGTTGTCGTCAGTGTTGTTTCCACAGACTTACAAGGGGTTTAGCTTAGCTTAGTGGAGACAGACTTGCCTGAAATAGGAAAATTTAAAAAAAAAGAAATCAGTAAATCTCTACGGGAGCTTAGGCACCAAATACCCCACCCTACTTTATATGCATGAAGCACATTGTAATATGGTTATTCTGCGTTAAGCCTATTTCTGACTTCAGAAACTCGGGTGATGATAGGCAGCTCTTTGATACAGGTGACTTTTAAGACCACATTATGTTAGCAGACGCTGATGAAGACTGAACCTTGAAATATGCTCTGCATCATAAAATCTGACAGCAGCAGGAAGTTGAAACCATGAGGTTGTTTTCTTTACACAGAATTAAGGCATCACTAGATAAACAGTCGGCTGTAAATCAGCTCTAACACAGATAAATACAGAAATGAAAGCTTCCAACCGATAATATCCTGTTTTTCTCATATAAAACTTTGGTATATTTAATACTACTGGACTCAAATGAGTCAGAACACTGACACTGGTGTCCAGTGTAACAATTTTTTTTTAATCAATATCAGGCTATGAGTAATGGCATCATACAAAAAACAAAGTTTTAAGATGCTGATTTAGTTTATTGTTGTGGTGGCTGAGCTCTTCTCATGGGCTCATGGGCCTGAAGTGGCCAGGGCCTGATGTAAAATGGTGCCATGATATACTCCTATCCTCATGTTATCTTAATTCTTTTTGAGATGTTAGTGTGTGTTGTCAATACCAATCGCCTGGTAAATGATTTATCCTTTGAACCAATGTGTTTTCTTGTAGAAATGCTTTCCTGTATTTTCATTGGATTTTCTTTTCTTATTTTGAAGGAATGTCATGATGTTGACAGCTTAAAACAAATCTGAAATGTGGGTGGTTAATTAGAGGTCTGGAATCAGCTAGTTGATCGGTTTGTTCTCAGTCAACTGTCAATAAAGTCTAATCAAACCCCATCTACACGGTCTTTATGATGCAAATTAGTTAAGTAAAACTTTTAAAAAGGCTTTAAATACTCTAATCACTTATTTCAATGAAATAAGCAAATGTCTATACCTGGATTGACAATTATAAGAGAAGCAAGCAGCCATGATTGCATGTACCTGAACTCCCTTGACACAAAGTACGGTACTTCCCTGAAAACGTAAAAGCCTTATCCATAGTTACATAATATTAAATCTGCTTGTGTCTGTGCTTAAAGGGATACGTTTCATATTGTAGAAAACAAGACTAAAACTGGACTAGTTTTATGTCTTGGAAATATACAATGAATGTGTTGTCTCTGTTCACTGTAAAACAATATACAAGATCTGCTCTGGAGGGCAGGGAACAATAAACCCCACTCACATTTATTCTCTAAATGCAGAAAAAGGTTTCCTCTGAGCCAAAGTAATGAACATGCTTACTGATTTATTTTCCCAGTTTATGCCTATAAATCCATACTACAGGCAACATATTGAAATTCTAGTTTTTACAACAGATCTTGGTGATAAGAAAAATATAACGGTTGGATTAATCTTCTTGATAAATGAGAAGAGTTATGACACCACAGCAGAAACAATATATCAGGTTGTCACCAGTATTTTTTTGTTGTTTTGACTGAACTAATCCGTTGCTCCTTTTGTATGATTTATACGAACATCAAAAACACATCCTCTCTGCTCTAGGTTAATTTTCTGATGGTGTGAATTAAAATATATATCCAATACATTGAAATCAAGTACAATTACTTTTGTTTCATGGAAAAAACCAAACTAAAAATCTTTCCAGACTTATTTGTTTTAGTATTAAACATAAGGTTCAAATATATCATATTATGTTTGATGTGCAACATAAATGACTTTCGACAGAAGATCTGCAGCTTACTCCTACGCTTTGCCGGGGTTTTTCATGCATGCGTTTCATTTAAAATGTTCATTGCCGTCAACACTTGGATGATAGGTTGCTGGAGGGTGTGTGTACTTTATTAGAGTGAGAGAAGTTATTTTCCTGAGATGCCACTGGGAGATTTGTATGCATTACAGCAGCTGCGGGTAAATCATGTCCATTTCTCAGCTCAACAACATCATAAGCCTGTACACATATACAGCTGGAAAAAAATAAATAATAAAAAATAAAACACAGGGTTTTCCATACACGAACCAACAGCTGACAACTCATTATAGTCGGCCAGATACTTTATCACATTCAGCTTGCATTCCAATATCATAGTTGTGGTCATCAAGTTGTAATTTATTATATGTGCATTTAACAACCACTAACCTCTGCCTCAAAACAACATATTATAACAAAGACATGTGAATATCTTCCTGTATCTCTTTCCCAAATCCTGGAATGTGTGTGCGAGTTTTTGAGTTTGTTCAATTTCAATAATTCTGGAAAAATAAGCATCAATACTATATGTCCATTGTATGTATGTCCACAGTATTTCCATCTACACCACACAGATGTGTAAGGGCTTACAGAATAAAGAACTTACCTGTAAATGGATTACCTGTATTTGTGCTTTTTACCACTGAGACATCTCAATAAATACACATGCCTATTTAATCATACCCCTTTATCTACCAGTAGATAAGGAGTATATCAATAGAGAAAAGAAAAGGAAAGATGCCACCCAAAAGGAAGCTATTGTATAATGAATACCACCAAGTCATACAAAGACTAAATGGAATTTAAAACCCAACAGAACACATAAAAAAATAACAATACATTGGATGCAATGATTCTAAATTATAATAGCTCTTATCAGTTGGGAATATGTGTCGTTTTAAACATTAATAGTTCTTTACACAGTGTCTAGGCTAACGCAAATAAAAATTGTCCTTTAAATAATTAAATATACGTTTGTATTTGCAAACACATAAAAATGAGAAAACTAAAATCAACGTATGTTTCAATAGCCGCATTAGAATCACCCAGAGCTAAATGGAAAACTGGGCTAAAATGTTTGACAAAATGCTTCTCCATGCCTTCAGATAACCCCAGCTGGCTACTTTTTCCCCACTGGCTGGCTAGTCCATAACCTCATGGAAAGATTAAAAGCCATCTGCAAGGAGTAAAATGCCAAGTAGGAGCCTGCTGAAGTTAAAAATGTCAATTACAGCTATTCAGCAACTTGGCTACATGAGCCAATCTTCACCCGCTGCTCTTTATCACATATGGGCATCAGAAAAGGGTCACTGCTCATCATCTCTGCACATTTCTAGAACATGCCCTGTGAATCATCCCCTCATCCCTGCTGTCAGTCTTTGTATTATACAATTGACACAGACAACCTAGAGTGAAAGCCTGAGGCTGTGACAAAAAAGAAGTAAAACTTTACTAGACTTTCAACGTTGATAGATTTTTGAAGGCATAACAAAGAGCCAATTTGGAAAAGGGTGATGTTTTTTTTTTAATGCACTCACTCATATCCGCAGAGGGGTAGCAGCAATATCAAAAGAATGGAGTGGAGTAAAATAATGGATGTTCAGTGTGTTATTTTCTTACAGAGTTGTTTTGTTTGAGGTACTCTGCTGCATTCTCTTCGGCATTCCCTCCGATTTCTCCAATAAGGATGATGCCATCCGTCTTGGGATCTTGCAGGAACACCTCTAGACAATCAATGAAGTTTGTCCCGTTGAACGGATCACCGCCAATACCTTGCAAAACACAAAATTAACTGATGTGAGTATTTGAGGATCATACTACTGTCGGTAGAATAACAAGAAGCTATAATATGGTGTGATTTATTTTTTCATTCAAGTTATTTTAGCACTGCATGGATCTTTTGGCAGGAGAACTTTTAGCTTTTTTAATCCTTGATGCTGATTTTAACGTCATAATTAACAGTACTAAGTCATAATCGTTATCCATTTTAAAGTCAATTCTGTTAAGTCTGCCCTCCAAAGAACACCATTTTTGGATTATAATGTCAGGCCACGATATTTTGTAGAAACCGATGCCGTATTTATGTTTTTAAACTATATTTTAATCTAATGTTTTATGTAAACAATAATTACAGGTAGATTAAGTCACAGTCATTGCTCAGCGTAGTCTACCACAATGAACCGTTTTCGCAAATCGTTCCATATTCATGTAAAAATATTTCTTTACATTTTCATTTTCATTTGTAGCACTATGAAGCACATAAACAGGTCTGAATGCTTCTTAATACAACTGTTTGAATCTTATATTTACTTCCTCCGCATGGTAATTATATTTTATTTTCAATTCAAACTGAAGGACCGTGATTTTTAAAGGCTCGCATTACAAGATTTTTTTTTCCTTTATAATTTCCTTGCTATAAAACAAATACCACCTAAAGTTACATATCAGCTAAACTTGGAAAACCAACAAAATTATAAGCAGATGCATAATTAACCACCAAACTTATTTTAAATATTGTTTGAAATACAATTTTGTACATGCTCCAGGTCAAACTCAGACGTACACCCATAAACCCTTTTAATAGACTCTATAACAATTAATACTGTTGTGGCACTGGTTTTATGAAGTCTCACTAGAGGACATTGCTTAGTTAAAATGTCTAAGTAATAATGAAGTAAGGCTGTTTTCAGATAACTTGAATGTCCAACTAGTCCTTTGATGAAGAGTTTATGGTTGCACATAAGTTGGGAAAAATAGTTTCTAAAATAGTTCCAGAATTATATTACAGGTTTTGCAGGTGGTATCGTTACAGCATATCAGAAATGAGTGACGTAATTAAAATAGGTGGTATGAATAAACAATCATGCTAGAGGAGTCCACCTTTGAAATAATGGTTCATAGAAAAATATAGCTTTGGGTTGTGTTGATAATTCACAAGCGAAGTCACTAAATTAGAGAGAAATTGTGCAGAAGAAAAGTGAAGTACTATCAGTTTAAGCACACAGAGGGATATTCCGCTTCTCCACTTAGTAATCTGAGATGTTCGTGTATGCGTGACACTCATACAGACATGAAAAACAAGAGAAAGCTAAAGAGATTTTATCAAATCAATAATTTATTAATGGAAAAGCATCTTAAAATATATTCATGCCTTACATTATAAAACAAGGTCTTTCCAATAAAACCTTGTTGTTTTTTCCAAAGAAGTGATATATTGCAGAAGTTCACTCTTACATTTTGGTACATCAAAAACAACACATGTTCATAGGCTGGAAATGAAGTGCACTTTCCTCAGAAATTGTGGAGAAAAATACAGTTCAAAGAAAAGTTTCTATTTTTCCTATCAGCCACTCGATCATTCTACTCAATCCCATGAGAGGAACAGTTCCAGGTATGATCATCACTGGATAAGTGCTTTCTGAATTCTCAAAGTGCCAGTGGTATTCTCAGAAAACACCACTGCGTTTCATCGAAAGATGAACTCAGATCACATTCCTATTTCTAGTCAGTCCAGTCAGATGATAATGTGAGTTTTTATGCAAGTCTTATAAAGGTGAACATCCTTCAAAACAAATGAAACTCATAAGATGTCCCATTTCAAAGACTGCTTCAAAGATGGCCTTCTTTTCTGCTTCCCTTCCTATCACAAGATTTATTTGTGTTGTGGTGATATTTAGATTTGTCTTTCCATAGTGGCTAGCACCAGCATTATGGACGCCCCTCAGCAGCTGAGAGGTAAGGGGAGGCATCTAAATTTCTTGTAATAGGATTGAGAAATATAAATAAGTACATAAATTGACACCTGCAGTTCTACTTCTTCTTCTTTTCCTTTCGGCTTTTCCCTTCAGGGGTCACCACAGCGAATCAATTGCCTCCATCTAGCCCTGTCCTTTGCATCCTCTTCTCTCACACCAACTACCTTCATGTCCTCCCTCATTACATCCATAAACCTCCTCTTTGGTCTTCCTCTGGGCCTCCTGCCTGGCAGTTCAAAACTCAGCATCCTTCTACCAATATATTCACTATCTCTCCTCTGGACATGTCCAAACCATCTCAGTCTGGCCTCTCTGACTTCATCTCCAAAACCTCTAACATGTGCTGTCCCTCTGATGTACTCATTCCTGATCCTATCCTTCCTGGTCACTCCCAAAGAGAACCTCAGCATCTTCATCTCTGCTACCTCCAGCTGTGTCTCCTGTCTTTTCCTCAGGGACACTGTCTCTAGACCAAACAACATCGCTGGTCTCACTACAGTTTTGTACACCTTTCCTTTCATTTTAGCTGAAACTCTTCTATCACACATCACACCTGACATTTTCCTCCACCCGTTCCATCCTGCCTGTACACACTTCTTCACCTCTTTTCCACACTCTCCATTGCTCTGGACTGTTGACCCTAAGTACTTAAAATCCCCCACCTTCTTGATCTCTTCTCCCTGTAACCTCACTCTTCCACTTGGGTCCCTCTCATTCACACACATGTACTCTGTCTTACTGCGGCTAACCTTCATTCCTCTCCTTTCCAGGACAAACCTCCACCTCTCCAGCTTCTCCTCCACCTGTTCCCTACTCTCACTGCAGATCACAATGTCATCTGCAAACATCATAGTCCATGGAGATTCCTGTCTAACCTCGTCTGTCAGCCTGTCCATCACCATAGCGAACAAGAAGGGGCTCAGATCTGATCCCTGATGCAGTCCCACCTCCACTTTGAACTCTTCTGTCACACCAACAGCACACCTCACCACTGTCTTACAGTCCTCATACAAGTCCTGCACCGCTCTAACATACTTCTCTGCCACTCTAGACTCATACAATACCACAGTTCCTCTCTGGGCACCCTGTCATAAGCTTTCTCCAGATCTATAAAAACACCATGCAGCTCCATTTGGCCTTCTTTGTACTTCTCTATCAACATCCTCAAAGCAAATACTGCATCTGTAGCACTCTTTTTTGACATGAAACCATACTGCTGCTCACAAATGTTCACTTCTGCCCTTAGTCTAGCTTCCACTACTCTTTCCCATAACTTAATTGTATGGCTCATCAGCTTTATTCCTCTGTAGTTGCCACAACTCTGCGCATCTCCCTTGTTCTTCAAAATGGGCACCAGCACACTTCTCCATTCCTCAGGCATCTTCTCACTATCTAAGATCCTGTTGAAAAACCCAGTCAAACTCTCTCATTTTCCACATTCATCAACTCTTCAAAGTACTCTTTCCATCTTCCCATCACACTACTGGCACCTGTCAAAAGAATCCCGTCCCTATCCTTAATCACTCTAACCTGCTAACCTTCCCATCTCTATCTCTCTGTCTTGCCAACCGGTATAGATCAGTCTCTCCCTCCTTACTGTCCAACCTAGCATACAAGTTCTACAATAGCTTTAATTAAAACAAATTGTGGTTCTACTTACTGGTACTATTATTACAACTTCTACTGCCACTAGGGCTTTTGTGACAACTGACTGTAGTATTTATCACAACCATTACATTACAGCTTTATTATGACTGACTATGACTAATCATCAACAAATAAACTTCAGTTTTAAGTGCTGTTATGCAACAAGTATTGCATGTGGAAGACAAGTAAGGACAGTGAAAGCTAGTGAAATTCTCTAAAGACTAAATGGTCTCATTTAACAACACTCCACGCAGCTTGGCAGTGCATTCAGGGGATGAGGCTTCTGAACTTGGACAAAGCTATACCTTCTATTTCTGTCATTATAAAGGTCTTCAGTGATTTATTCAGATGACTCACGAATACAGTATTACAAGGAACATAAGAAACAGTTTGGAACTTACCAACACAGAGAGACTGTCCTAAACCGACTTGTGTAGTTTGGTGCACGGCTTCATATGTGAGGGTCCCTGATCGAGACACAATGCCTTTAAAGCAAAAAAAAAAAAAGGGAAGGGTGATACATTTTAAAATACAATTTACTTTAATTGAAATAAATAGAAGTAAATGCATTCCTTGTAAATCAAATGATTAGCAATCCTAACAAAATGTTTGATTTCATAGATTAATGAGTGAAGCTCACCAATTCGTCCGTTTTTGTGAATGTGACCAGGCATGATCCCAATCTTACATTCTCCAGGCTGAGAAAAATGAGATTAAAATATAAGTAAATTTGAATGACATTTAGGAAGAGAAACATAATTACAATTTGTATCCATATGATTGTATTTTGGACTTGACATGACTGACATCATTGAAACACGAATGCAACTAAACAAAATGTTCGCCCTCCAGTTTAACATGTTTTTAAATATAAGCAAGTTTGTCTCCATAGAAGACAGTGATTTAACTTTGTTCTCTGCAAATAGCAAAGAGCGCTCAATTCATTACTTGCTGCACTCATTTTCTTTCTCAAAAAATGGCTTTATTACAACTGATATTAATAATTATTCTACCTTTATTCTAATCACTATTCTTTTTAATGTTCTTTCAGTATTTAGCAGTCTTGCTTTCAACGCTGGAAAAAAAAAGAAAATCATTGCTTTAAAAATGGATTACGCCTAGAACCTTGAGAGGGTGTTTGTACTTTCAGCTCACTCTCTAGAGCAAAATGGTCTGTTAGAGCATGTGGGTGTATGTGTGTGAAAAAAAAGAGTGTGCGTGAACTTACATTGATAACTCCTGGGCAGTTGGGGCCTATTAGGCGGGTGGTGCTTTGGCGCAGGAGCTTATGTTTGACTCTCACCATGTCCTGCTGGGGGATGCCCTCAGTGATGCACACCACCAGAGGCATCTCTGCATCGATGGCCTCAATGATGGCCGATGCTGCAAATGGAGGAGGTACATAAATCACCGTGGCATCTGCCCCTGTGCCCTCCTTTGCCTGAAGTGAGAAATGAAGGTATTGATTGTGTATTACAAAAGGAGATTTTACAGTTATGAAATAGTGCCACCTAATGTTCAGTTGAAAATCATGTGAAAAACCTTCAACAGTCCTTAATGGGTTATTAGCGGAAAATCTTTTAGATCCATGCCACACATTTCCCAGTAAATTTAACACAGACTTTAAAGGGTCATACATACCTCCTTCACTGAATTGAAGACAGGCAGGCCAAGGTGAGTTTTACCACCCTTACCAGGGGACACACCTCCAACTAACTGGGAGCCATAGTCAATAGATTGCTGGCTGTGAAATGTCCCCTACAAAGAAAAGTGATCAGTATGAATATGATGTTGTCATGAAATACAATACAGCCACTTCTGGAGAATATACATCGTGATTACAGACAGGGAGGAGGGAGAATATGTGCTGCCATGCAGGATTAATCCCCTTTGCTGAGCTGTAAAAGCAGGGATACAAAATGGAGTCTGGGTTCCTAAAATATCTTGACACAGTCTCAAATAAATAATGATGCAAAACTTAATGTTTAATATTAGCAGAAGTTTAAAAATCAAAAGCAGCTCTCGGTTAGTCTTTTATATTCACCAACACTGCCTGAAAGAACATCTATTCAGAAAGACTGTTTACATGTTATTTCGTAGTGTAACTTATTCCTGAAATGCATGGCATCGATTTTTTTTTGCACCAAACCAAACTGAGTTTTCATCATTCCGATTTTGAGTTTTGCTCACCTCATGTCTTGTAACTCAGAAAATACTTATAATGTGCTTGCATTATTTTGTTAGAATTTGTTTAGAGTTGTTTAATGTGTTGCTAACACATATCTCACATATCTATGGGATTCAGAGAGAGAGAGAGAGAGAGAGGGCAATGTAGATGTTAATGTGTGCAAGTAAAGCGAGGGATACTGTTGGTGATCTCACATGAATCTAACGTTATTACTTGGTGTTCATAGCGTTCTGTTTGGTACAAATTCCACTGCCAGGCTTCATTTGAAATGAAAAACAAAGATAGAGAAGCAATAACACTAAAGGGAGTGGATGGGGGAGGTGAAATCCTCTGAGTGATCCTTGGTTGTATTTTCCATGAAAATGTGAATCAAACTCCTGTCAACTGACGTTTGCTGGAACAGATCCCATCAGTCTGCAGTCAGTTTATTATAAAGTGCAGAAACTCTCTGGATTTACTGGTTGAGGGTCATGACTACAAAGGAAAATGAATGACCTTCGTGTAAACTTGTAACCAGCTTATTGAGAGAAATCTAAATCTATACAAAGATTATGCCAAATTGTAACATACATCTTTACCTTTGCTAACTTTGCTATTTTTGCCAGGCATTATTATTGAAAGTGTTGAGACAATAAATTTGAAAAATTACTTGCTTATCAAGGCGAAAAGACACCACTATGTGCACTCAATAGCCCTTGCTTCATTCCTCATCCCTTTCTAATTACCTAGAGTGTTCACTGGAACTATATTTAACAACCTTTTATTATGTTGAAGAGAAAGTGGAGAGTGAAAAATTAAATGTGCATAAGGACAGAGCAGGGGTATATAAATTGTTGAAGTCCTCATTTCTGGCTTATTGAACACGATTGCCCAGATTTTTATTCTCCATGACTTGACGGTTCAAAATGAATCATCAAAAGTTTTTCATGCTATTTAAAAATAACAGGAGGAAATAAAAAACTGCCATACAAATATTATTACTGATGAAATGTAGTCATGTGAAAAAAGTAAAATTAAACTCTACTTCCTGAACCTTAACTATAAGCACCTGCTTAAGAGTTAATGTGAAGTGAACAAATTATCAGTGAGAAACACACCTTTAAAAAATTCTCTCTAAACAGAGGACTTTAACTGTTAAGTCCATGCAAAAGTAACAATAATAAGCTTGACCCTAAACATCCCTGAAACATGTTATCTAATGACACAGCTAAAGTAGGAAGCATTGTCTTGGTCTCTAACATGAAGAAGGAATCTGGGACCTTTGACCACACATAAAAGTTTCAAGGACTGTAACATTATGAAAATCGGAATCAGACTCTCAACAACATGCTGTCAGTTACTCAATGCAATTGTTAAACCAAGCTAAATGAATGTAATCTCTCATCAAGCTGACTAAGAACCTGTTCACAAAACTGTTCTTCAGTTTTAAACAAAAGCTCTGTAATTATAAAGCAAAGTTTCTGAAGCAATCCCAAGCCACAGTCATATAAATGCATATGCATATGCTGTAGTATGTTGAAATGCAAAGGAGACTGGTATTGTTACTTTGGCGTTTGCACGTAATGTTCCATCAAACACAAGCCTGACAATACAGCTGCATTTTTTAGTATAAAACTGTTCTACAACTGGCACCAAAGTCTCTAAAACTGTCTGAAAATGAACCACATTGCTGCTACACACATCAGCAAGAAGAAATCATACATCCTTCATATTAGTCAACAGTAAAATCTTATTCTATGTTCAAGTGCACATAGAACCAAATTTGCCAAATCTACCCCTAAAAATTTTTCTCTTTACAGCAGTTAAGGAGGGGAAAAAACACTCACAATTTCATACATACAGTGACTTATTTGCATCAGTATCCACCGACTCAAGGACAAGCGTTGTATGCAGAATTTACACAGATTGTTAGCTTAATTTTAGCGAGTAATTCTGTATTTTCGTATTGTACAGTGATTATCTAAATGGTATTTGGATCTTCATATGACATTCACAATGATCTTTAGTCATTATAAATAAGAAAAATATCATTTCACATGTTTCATAAAAATATGTCTTTCATTTGTGAAGGTTCTCTCAGAACAAAAATTGAATTATATATAATGATAAAATTTTATTACAGGTGATTTTTATTTGAAAAATTTAAAACACAAGGTTACAGAGGTCTATTCTAATGTGACGCAATACTGTTTATGGTAATGAGTCATTAGTACAAACCTGCTTCCCTGTGAAACCTTGGCAAATGACCTTTGTGTTTTTGTTGATGTAGAGGTTTTTTCTAGTTCCAGTATAACAGTGTCTGACTCCACTCTGCTGCACTAAATTGAACAAGACCAAGAGAAACAGACATTAATTTGTGCAACAAAAAATAATCCATGCAATTTACTGTATGGCTTGAGTATAAAATTATGTAAAAACTACTTCACAATAAAAGACCCAACACTTGCAGATTAATTTTTAAAAAGACACAGTGTCTTCATTAGCAAATGAATGAAGACCCTAACCCTCATGAAGCAGAAGAACACTGAGACCTACACCTTCAACTTGAGGCAACTCTTCAGTGTATCAGTCTTCCTCAAGTTAAATACCTTCGTTTATTCAAATAGAAATTCCATCTAACAAATGAGAACTGGTTCAATTCTGCAATAGAAAGATATAAACAAAGGCTAACTTCAGACTTGCCAAGCAGTAGTGTTTTGACCAAATAGCATGTTGTAAGGCTACTGACTGCTTTCTCACTTCTTTGAACTTTGGTCTTTTTATAAATTACTCAAGTCTAAGGCAGAATAGCAGTGGCAATGGTACAAAGTTCAGTTGCTTGAGACCGATGTTTTGACAAACCGACAACTTCTGAACTATTAGATCGCAACTTTGACCATGCCAATCACAGTCTGGTCGAATCGAACTGTGACTTCAGATTTCTATCATGCCCCGGACTGCAGGATACTGACTGAACACTTGGCCAGAATAAAACATGAGCTTTTCCATTATAACAACTTTAAGCGAGCTAAAAAGGCGCTAGAAAGGAATGTGGTACATTAATATTTGATGGGTAACCGGTAGAGGATGAAGCTGACACAGTACTTCTGTTGAACGTGACGCACAACGCTGACTAGCTGTCATTGAGTTACAATAAAACAAACTGGTGCAAAGCTAAAGAAGCTAACGAGTTCAAAAGCTAACTGTCAGTTTAAAAAAGCTGATTTGCCAACCAGGCTACTGTTGAGTTACTACACCACATAGAGAAAAAGGCCATGCCTCGTTTCAGAGACTATACTGTCACATTAGATAAGTATTTACTAAAATACTTACAAAGCAGCCTAGCAAACAATCTGCTATGAGACATCGTCGGTCATTCGCCAATGACACTAAAACCAGAGGACGTGCCTCACGTATTATAGTTGACTACAAATATCCTCATGAAATATACAGCCTAAATCAAAATGAGCTTCAAAAACTTAATAGATTCGTATTGAAAATTCTTATATCTGAATTTGTCTGTAGCAGATTAAGTATTTTTCCCGCGATAGTATAATATAAAGGAAAGATACAGAACTGGAATTATTTCAGGCGAAATAGTTGAACGCTTCTACTCGCATTGACCTCTGGGTAGTGTAGTTTTATATAGAATGCAAGCCAAGTCTTTTCGACACTGGAGGGCGCATCAACAACAAGGACAGGCATTTCAGCAATTATCACTTCGATGGTGCTTAACTAATAATAGACTTACAAAGTGAAAATGAACCTTTGACACAGCATATAGCTACAAAAAAACACACAAGTAGATAAACAAATAAGGTAAATAATAACGAAAAGTCCGATGAATTGTTTCATGAAATGTGCAGTACTGTAAACGACACCCCATACTTTTTAAAATCTATTAGCAAGAATAACGATGTAAGACTATTCATAAAGTCATGGTGATTGCATCAAAAATAATTTATTGATAGCATATAGGAACATAAACTAAAATATATTTGACTTCCTTGATTGGAGGAGCACTTGTCCTTAAGAATTAGGTAGGTTCATTGTAATTCTTCCTGCATCTATCTACATGGTGAATTGATCACAGCGATGTGAGTTGCTATTTTTCTTTCATGGTGCCCTGCGATGGGCTGGCATCTTGTCCATGATGTATACATCAGGTAAACTCCCTACACAAAGTTTATTTATAGACATAAAAACAAAATTTAAGTAGGGAGTAAATGTATTCTAATTTACTAGTAAATAAATATTACAAAAATTAAGATTTTATTCAAATGTTTCGGTGATTGTGCGAGGAAACAAATTAAACCTCAGAATGTAATGTTCAGCCGTTCACCTGTATTTTGGTAATTTCATACATGTTTCAAAGAAGTAGTGTGCTGAATTCTGAAAACTGAATCACCAAAGACACATGGGCCCTTAACCATTGCTAATGTAATGTTTTTTAACACGTCTGTAAATTCATGAATGAACGAGGAGCACTTGAAGTATCCAGAGGTCGACGGATTCACTCTGAACATAAGTCGTCCAATAAGGAGCCACCAACTCTGCCGACGCTGATTGGTCATGCGTCCTCCAGTCACGGGTCATTGCTACGTAGATTCACAAACATATTAACGCATTTCCCTAAGTGGTTTCCCTAGTTTTACGTGGATAGTCTACGTACCGGTTTTAAGCTGCGCTCAAAAATGAACGCAGTGACATGAGAGCGCCACAGGAACTACCGCAAAACTTGCTACCCTTAATAATTCAACATGGTTTTAGAAAGTATTTCACGAATAATAAAAGTTCAGCTTCCAGCGTACCTTAAGAAGCTTCCTCTGCCTGAAACGATCGGCGGATTTGCAAGATTAACAGGTAATGAACCACAGCTGTGTTGCTATTCTGACTGTCCTGTGAAGCGGGCATCAGAAAACATCGGGGACACTTTTAGTGCGTACCTTAAGCTCTTTACATTTAGCTAGTTTGCAAACGAAGACGCATTATTGATGGCAGTGTTCGACGGGAGGGCTCAAATACAACTATCGTCTTAGTGTGTGTTACTGTTCTCGGCTTCATCAGCTCAGAAATACACTTGGGCTGTAGCCTTAGCCATGAAGTGCCCTATTAAGTACAGTGTCCTCTCCTGTGTAAGTTTTTATCATGTTCATTAGAAGTGGACGTGTGAGGCTCTGAGTGCTGCTTACACAAAATGCAAGCAGATCAATCAAGTGATGTTCATACTGTTGTCAGAATAATATTAGAGGGAATGGACAGTGTCAAATCACACGTTATTTCAAGGTCAGTGTTCCAAAACCATTTCAGGTCTAGGTTATTTTTAGATCCTGAATTGCAAAGTTTAGAAGTTGTTTTTTGTTTCCCCCCAAACAAAAAAACAAGAAATATGTTATTTTTAGATCCTGAATTGCAAAGTTTAGAAGTTGTTTTTTGTTTCCCCCCAAACAAAAAAACAAGAAATATGGAACAGTCTAGTGTGGACTTTCTTGCTTTTGCTGGCGTTTTGTGTTTGAGTATGACATATGGGCTTTGGGAAATTATAGATTTTTGTTTGTGATTTGCCAGTCTAATTGCCACATTAATGAATGATGACGGATATTTGTAGTTGATCTCCTAAATTTAAGATTTGAATAAATACAAGCAGCAGATTCCAGCCACTGACTCGGTAGAAGACACAGCAGAGCCAGACTGAGGAAGCACATGTTACAACACCTGAAACACTTGAAGGGTGTCACTCGTTCTTTTTTCATAGACACAAGTTGCTCATATACACTAATTGTCTTTTCAAGCTCATGTGAAGTCCAGCTCCAAAGCAGAATGTACCGCAACAGCAAGCAGTAAGACTCATACCTACCCCAGACTGGCAAGCCATGGCCAAAACCAAACTCGTACCCACGTGAAGATACAGTTGGTTCTGAATTTTTGTTTTGGATCTACATCAAATTGCACTCATAGATATACTGTAAACCATCTCGACATTTAAGTGGTACTGTTCAAACTATTTTTACTTTTGACTGCAAATGCTGCACAGTTTCCTGCAGGATAAATAACATTAGACTACAGTTTTAGAAAGTATCGTATGTGCCCTAAAAATAGACCCAAAAAGTAGAAAAGCTGAGCTAGTCCTGCATTGCTGAAATGTTTTTATGACAATTGACGGGCCTGAATCATCAGAAGATTTTAGTGACAGCTGATTTGTACTACTTTCTGTCAGTTATGTCACTCACTGAAGATTAGAAGATGAAAGGTTTGTTAAACACGTCTACGAGTGAAATATAATTCTATAAGGAGATTAGGAGTTACTATTGTGCCATTAGGCACCAAAGTTCTTCATTGAAATTATTTTAATTAGCATAATTATTACATCAGTGAGACTTATATTCTTGATCTTTTATAATGAATTCAGTGGCATTAAGAAACTTACTACACAGCGTATACTTAATAGCACTAGCACAATTACATAACTGTTGTTAATCTTCGTTGTCCTTCACTTGTCTCTTCTTTTCCTGTATGAAAAGCAGGATGGGTTTTTCCCAACGAGCTTTACTTGGATCTCAAAGGCATTCCCTTTCATGGTTGATCATGTGAGATCATACTTCTCAGAGATAAGGTAGAAATGTAAATGGGAGACGTCAGACTCCTCCGACTGGTACAGCAGGTTCAGTGGTCTGACCTGGAGTCAGTAAGAAATTAGAACTTAGTCAGTCAGAGTAGCAGAGTAAAAACAGCAGAAGAACTATTGAAGTACAAAATAGCAACTAACCATCCATACACTGCGTCCACAAGAAGCACTTTCATATATGTACAATAATACATCACATATTATGCACTTTGAAGTATCTGTTGATGCGATTAAGCAGTTTACTGCTTAATCAATCAACCAACTTAATAAAAGTTGGTTGATTGATGATTTATATATACCTGTATACCGGAACACATTTTAATATACCTCCATATTCCTTTATTACATTCCGCTTCAAAGTGGTGATGTATTGTAATTGTCAGTGTTGGTGGGGGCGGCAGTGGCTCAGTGGTAGAGCGGGCGGTAGAGCAGGTCGTCCAGTGTTTCAAGATCGGTGGTTCGATTCCCGCTCCCACCCAAGAAAACACCCGGAGTGTGAACTAACAGTGGGAGGTGTCAGCTCACCTCCGGAGCACTGCCAAGGCACCCTTGAGCAAGGTGTCGTCCCCCTTACAAGAAGGAAGAAGAAGGAGCTGCCTGTCACTCTGCCTCCCATTGTACATATTGCATGCCTGCAGGCCCCTTGTGTATGTGTGTGGTTGTTTCAGGGGCTTGTACACACATATATGCATGACTCAATATACTAACAAAACTAACACCATGAGTGAAAAAATAATTTCCTACGGGATCAATAAAATACATTTCTTTCTTTGTTTTTTTCTTTCTTTTTCTTTCATTCGTCCATTCGTTTGTATGTCCATCAAATCGCAACCGTTGGAGATAGAAAGATGAAACAAAAAACATATTACTCAAGCGGAAAGGGGATGAAAATGAGATGATGACCTTGTGGAAACTAAATCAAGGTCAAATTTCAACTTTTGTACACTCTAAACTATGATCTGAGATATTTCCTATTGTGAGAAATTTTTGCACATATCTCAGGAACCGGATAAGATAGAAAGACAAAAAAAAAAATAGAATTCACCAGTTACATGTTGGATCATGAGTCTTTTAACAAAATTTTGAATTTGGGCGTGTCGTGGGATGTTGCAGTCTCTGACTGCCTAGTTGAAAGTTGGAATTGCAAATTCCCAAGAGGAGCTAGTGTTAATTTTGTTTAGTATCAGTTACGTCTCCAATGTAAAATGTCACAGAGCTTCCAGCTGTAAACACAAAACCTCATTCCTTCATGGGCCAATGGTATATAAATCTTGAACATGTAAGTGTAATAACTATGTTATGTCTCTGTAGTGTCCGAGTGGCTCCGGTTGTTGCCTCTCCTGGGTATCCTGGCGTTGCTGGGCTATCTTACCATTCGGCCATTTCTACCGAAGAAGAAAAAGCAAAAAGACAGCCTGATCAACCTGAAGATCCAGAAGGAGAACCCTAAAGTAGTCAATGAGATAGACATTGAGGACCTGAACAGTGCAAATGTTTGTTACTGTCGCTGTTGGCGCTCCAAAACTGTAAGTTAATTGTTTCATTTAAGACCTTGTCTGTATGCATGGCAATATCACAGCTCACTTGGATGGGGGTTTTTTTAGTTATTAATGAAGTAAATGTAGTTATTCTATTTAATGTGTGAATGTATAGAAGTGTATGTTTCTGTGTTTCACTGAGGGCTAATATTAAGATGTTTCCTGTTTTAGTTTCCTGTTTGTGACAAGTCACACTTAAAGCACAATGAGCTAACCGGAGACAACGTGGGACCGCTCATACTCAAAAAGAAGATACTGTAATCAACCAGGGATGGGAGTTTCCTTTCCCATCACCATCTTGTAGTTTTTGTTAAGTTTGTAGTTAGTATGTTTTTGTACTTTTTATTTTCTTCACCTTATTTCATGTTATTGTTGGTCAAAAGCTTTGACTCAATTTGAAGTGGTCCTAAAACACCTAAAAACAAAAGATCCAGTCTGGTTTGTGTCAAATTTTAGGTTGTGTGGTTAAAAAGTTGATTTTTTTTTTTAATGGCCAATTCTTCATCTGTCTCTTTTAATGGTTAACGATAACAGCATTTAAAAACTGTAAATAGAATTACAGTTAATCATTGGGACCACTTTGACGGGAAAACTTGAAATGTACTTGCAGTGACTTTATAATAACTTTAATATCACCCGATAAGGGAAACAAATGGTTTTTAAAATTCAATCCTAAATCTGTGTTCACAATTGTTTAGCTCCAACATCCAGCTGCTGCTATTCTTTATCCTATTCCACGTTTTCAGTTTGCCACTTGTTGACCACAAGGACGTGAAATTTTTTCTCAAATGTTGGTGTGTGTGGATGGTACCCTTATTCTTCAGGTGTCTTTTCCTCCATAACCTTGCAACTTTTGAGATTTCCAACTTATGTCAAGTCCTGTTTTGATAAACCTTTTAGAAAAATGTCAAACGCAGTAATATATGGTTTAGACTCACACCCCTGTTGAGATTTCAAAATGTAACTTCAGTAGAATGTATTTGCTTGAATCTCTGAACCTGGATCTCTGTATCATAACACCAGCTGTGTATGACTTCCTACTGATGAGTGTCCTTTACAGTTGTTTTCTACATAAATGACCTTTTGCTGTCAGATCTGTTACTTCTGTGATTATTGAGTCTTGTTCAGAAATGTCTAGAATTTATTCAATCTGTGTGTAAAATAAAGTCATGTTCACAATGTGTGGCTTAAGTTTTGTGAATGTATGTTCTTTCACTGACTGAGGAACAGAAAACATTGCCTTCAAGTAGTCTTTTTTTTTTCCCCAAGTAAATTCTGCATTCAGAATTATATTTGAGTGCATTTAGGCGTTCTGATCAGCACATTTTCCCTTGTTCATGCAGTTTTTCATCTGATAACTCGTAAATATCTCAAATTACTCCTCTTGGACTACATTCCCATCCCTACAGCCAGTGTTTCTCTGGCTGAGACAAAAATGGTACGAAATACAAAACATAATGGGATAGTCAGTAAAAAAAATTGTTTTAACTGTCTTTGTATAACTACATGAAAGAGCCAGACCATTATTATGTTGTACAGTTTATTATTCAAAGAATGGTAGAAAACTAATGTTCAATCATAACACAACATAAATAGCGACAAAAAAACTCTAGAATCATTTAAAAGTAAAACCAATAAAATCCCAAACATCTTCAGTTATTTTGCATACCTCTGCATTTAAAAAAAACAAAACATGAAAAATGTTTTCCTCAAACTAAAGTTTGAGCTAACATTTTTATTTGGGTATGGAAACAATTATTGAAAGAGTTCGTAGTGGAACCAGTGGTTGATCAGAATTATAGCAGCACTTTGGATCATTTGGATGTTTTTCCTGAGACTTAATAACTACCAAAACCTTTGTTTTCACCAGGACAATACAGCTAACAGTTATAATGCAGAAATACACCCACTGTGGTACAATTATTTTACTTAGTGCAGCACACCTAAAGCCAAAAACTGTATCAACTGTGCAATCTAATGTGAAAAATTAGAAACAAGTTGTGTAGACCTTCAACTGACCTGCTTATCATAAAATACAGCACTCAATATGTACTTAAATATAGTTATAAAAATGGACATATAATAAATTCTGAATATGACAAGCAGCAACAATATCCAACTTCACAAAAATGTATAATACATTCATATCTTTTACTATTGCTAATTAAATATTAAACTCTAGGATCAGAAACAAACCACATCTGACAGGACAGATGCTGAGGTGAGGTCATTTGTTTGGAGCCTGAGGCCAGGAAACCCCTTGAGGTTATAAATACAGAGTGAGTCATGTGTCCCTGCAGTTCGGCTAGTAGAATGACCAAACGTCTAAGGTGTGAAGCAACATTTCTTACAATGACCTCCCTCAAATGATTAACAGAACTGAGGAGGAAGAAGCCTCTCGAATGACAGGTGAAATGTCTTAAACAAACTTTCTACAAGTCCAGTGGATTTATTTAAACTATTTTGGATAACCATGACCTTGACAAACCTTCATAGACATCAATGAGTGTCAGAGTGTGCTCTCGTAGGTGACAGGTGTTTCGTTGTCATCTTCATTTGCTGCTGCTGTTCCTACAGAAGGGAAGACAGATGAAGGAAAAAAATATTACCTGATATTCAGGTTCTCAATGAAAATATGAAAATAATGTGATTAACAATCACTATTTCACCACTGAATGTAAAAATACAGTTCATACTAAACAGAAGCTCACTGAAGCTATGAAACAAATCATTGCTGAGTCAACACATTTAACACATGGGTGAAGCAGACAGCATCTTTAAGGGAAAGGATACTCACTAGTCCAACTACTACAACAGTGGACGGGGTTGGTGAGGTCAGATTGAATGACTTTACATACCCAAGAAAAATGCTGATAAAGTGGGTTTGACTCGCTCACCGCTGGCGGAACTCTTTGGCTTTTGGAGCAGGTAAGGTCCAGTGAGGCCTATAACAAGCGCTCCTACAGGAGCTGTGAGAAGGATGGACAGCACAGCCACAGTCAGCACGTCCATGCCGTGCTTCTGCAGTGTTTTGTCATCCTTCGTCCTGGCCATATCTAGAGCTGTGGAGCCTATAGCTGCCTGATGAAGACGAGGATGTTAGTGTTCCCTCTATACTCCTCCACAGATGACATTCATGTTTGCAGATCAAAACTCATACCTGTACTGTAGCTTTGGGCATCCACGCTAACGCTATGAAGATCTTTTCCTTCATGCTGAAGCCCGCACATAACACACAGACAAATGTGAACAGGACTCGGACCAGCAGGGCAATGAGCAGAGTGGCTATACCTAGACCTTAACACAAAACATACATGAGCAACACTTTGATGGGACTTTGATTTAAAGTTACTTTATCCTAGTGTGTCCTTCAAACAACCGTGATGATGCACATAATTATATCTTTATATGTCTTCTTCCATATTCAAGAATGGGTGGTATCAAAAATACGATTTATGTGACTTTTCATTAAATTTTCACATTGTAACAAAAAAATTATGTATCCTTGAAGGTAGCTAGTCATAATTTTTATCCAATATATTTCATGGAGGACATCCAATATATTTCAGTCTGGACATTTTTCATATTCAGTGTGCTGGAAGGAAGTGCTTCATTGGGACGGTAGAACAATTTTAAATGCTGGTCATAAAAAAGCATTAATGCAGTTTTTCCTGACATTTTGTCCAGAAACACATTTAAACTAAAATAGGATGTAGCCCTCTGGAGAAAGGGATACAAGATGTATGAAGATATTATTAATTCCCATCATGAAAGCCCCTTTCTTTCAAAAACTGTTTTTTTTAATGGGCCACCAAAAACCAAAATGATGAATTTTTACATTTGACTCAGCAAAAAGAAGAAGAAGTCTCAGCAAAAACAACATCAAATGTCCTTAATTGTGTTTCATAATTAAATACCAAGGAACCCCTATGGAAGTAGAGTCAATTCACAGACTCAGGTTTATAGAATTCCTGCACACAGAGAAATAACACTCTAAAGGTGATATACTGTATATAATATTATATTTTGGCATTACCAAAATATGTACATTAACATAGTTGCATTTGAATCTGTCTTCATGATAACAGCTACCTCTGTATTGTATTATTGTGCGTGCTTGTGTATGGTTGTCGCACCAACTGTGTGTCCGTCCAACTCGGAGACTCGAATCTCTGCTCCAATTAGTCCGAAGAGCAGAGGCTGAAACACATCCCATGCCCACCCCACCACCTCCTCCACACGCGCCTGGAGACAAACACAGAAAGGTTTATCCTTCTCAGGCAGCTGTGTGGACACAATTACTAATGTAGTGATGAAGATCCTCTACATCCTTTTAGGATTAAATACAAAGTGTTTCACCTCTAAAACCACAAGGCCTGCAGAGCTCCCAGAAGCCTCTTGGAGGCCCAGAAGCAGTATATAACGCAAGTTTACCTTAACAATGATAGAGAATTTTGGATAAATGATACCCAGATATGGTATGTGTGTGATATTACCTTTTCCTTCCCCCAGCCGAGGCCAGCCAGAAATGCAAGCACCAGAGTGCAGAGGCCTCCAGAGCCAGGAAACCCCGCCACACCGCTGCCAAACACGGCAAAGACTGACAGACCCAGAACCAAGAAGGATCGCTTCATTACTATGTGTTTCTGGGTGAAACAGACAAGTTAATAGTTAAAGATAAAACATAAATAACTTGTAACATAAATACAAAGTGTTCCTTATACTGTAAGACTCACTGGATAGTTATCTGCTAATAAAGAAATAAACATCAGATAATTACTCAATTCCAGCCAAGGGTTTGGACATTTCTCTTTCAGGTGAATGGGAAGGTGTGTCTTCTGACTGATATTGTTAAATTTTGTGATTAATCACAAAACTATTTTACATACACTGATTCATAGGGAAGGATTTCTTGACAATGGACATCTTGATTCTGAATACCTACAAAGAGACCGTTATGGAGTTGGGATTGCAGCATATCTGTTACATAAATAAATTCTAGACCCTGTTGTTGTCCAAAATCTGAATCGCTAATCATTCTTAATCAGACGTGAACTTCTGCGACTTTTCTTTATCAGTATCTGTTAGCGTTTGCCAAAGTATGTTGAATACAGACTTGTGTTGGACAATATCATGAAAATTATGTAAAAGCATGCCCACCTGGTCAACACTGGGAAAGTACTGGATGAGGAAGCCAAGTAGAATCCCAGCAACCAACCCACCTGCCACCTCCATAACACCTCTCATCAGGTTGAACCAGGTGGAGCCTAGAAGGACCACCAAAGAAAATACAAAATTCATAGAATACAGTTCACCACACAGAATGTCCCATGTCAATTAATGAGAGTAAATGGGAAAATAGGGATGCAAATACCGTTAACTATAACACTACACAGACTGTATATTGCTATGCAATGAAATCATCACACATGTAAAAGCAATAACACCCTTAAACCCTCTGCTGAGTTTTTTCTTATGGTCATAATCCCCCTGGAGATTAATGTGTTAATTAATATTTTCCATAATGTGTCCACAGCTCACCTGTGGCGAAGGCCATGCCCAAGCATGTGGTGAATCCTGTGATGGCAAGAATGTCATCAAAGCTGCCTGCGGCCATCAGCAAGGTGGGGATTCCCTGCTCTGCACCGTAACCATCCTTCTGCAGAAGCAGCATGGAGGGAACCACCACTGCTGGAGATACGGCACCCAGCACAAAGCTACAATATGGACAATGGGCATCATTTCATTTCTGTATCCCAACGGGGAGGTAACACAAAAAGACATGTATCATTCTTTATATGCATTTGGAGCAATGCAAAAGCTTGACATATGTGATACAATAGCTGAATTTTTATGCAGTAATTTTGATTCTCTAATAATATTAATTTAATTTTGTTGAAAATACAACTCATTTTTTAAAAGTGATAAAATTCCAATATGTTTTATATTAACACAGTCGCTCTCCACATGTTAATCAGTAACACGTTCAACCAAGGAAGACTTCCATGTGAGGAGCCTGTGATCTCAAGCTTCTTTTCATCTACTTGAGTGCTGACAAATATAAATATATGTATATATATATTTAGAGAAATATAAAAAGCACACACTGTAGACTGTTGAACCAGCAAACTGTTGATATACTGTATGATAAATCTGCCCTACTACACGTCTTACTACACAACAGACTGCTCTTGGAAAACAATGTGTTTTCTTTTCTATGCTTTATGTGAACAGACTGGTCAACAGAAAAAAATAGATCAGAATTACAAATTTAATTTAATGAAATTTAATGAAAAAACTAAACCTATGAAAGTTGCAATCAGTCCGTGTTACATGGCCAGTTAATTATTACTCTCAGTCTCAATATAATGTATTTTATTAAATTATTTATTTACCCGAGGATGAAGCCCCAAACCCAAGGCAAGCCCATGAGGAAGTGAGAGATCAGGGCCGCAGTGCAAGCCTCTATGATGCAGGGCCCAGTTGCCACACGTATACACACTGATTTGAGTTTCTTCAAAGCCTGAAAACACAAACACAACCCAACAAATTGAAGTGATTAATTTAGAAAGAAAATTAAAAAGTCCAGGGACATTTTGTAATAAATAGAAAATGATTGAAAACTGCCTGAAAAGTGATCTTGTCATTTAGAAAGTTGGTCCCCAATCCACAGGCCGTGAAACAGTACTACACCATGGATCAATTGGTACTGGGTTACACAGATAGAATACATTATTATATAATTTCCATTTTATTTATTATCTGATTCTGAACAACGTCTTTTGGAAAAGTCTTGGCGCCATATCTGTTTATGAGTCACACTTGACACATGACTACCTTCTTAAAGGGGCTGCTTCAGCCATTAACACAGCATACATTACCACTTAAGTGAAACTCTCAAGCTGACAAAAACGAACAAAATCAAACATATTTGGAAAGCTTATTTGCGCAGGTTAAAAGGGAGGGATCATCCCCCCTCTCTGGTTTTTACATCTCTATCCTTGCTGAATGAATTTTATCCTTGTGGGTACAGAGGCTAAACCAAGCTTTAAGCCACTGAGGTTGAACTGGTCAGAATTTAGGACTTTTTGATTACTTAGTGATTGTTTATTTTTTTAATAATTACCCCACCCCACTCTGTTTTTGTCAAATTGCACCCACTTTATAAATAATACAGTCATTACTAGAAATAAATTTGAAATTATTTTCTTGACTGATGGTCCGATAACATGACCACGTATGACCAATATGATCATATTTTTCTGTACACATATAAAACAGATACAGTTGCAGAGACTGTGGCTTACCGTGGGATCCAAACCAAGACCCGCTCTGGCCAGAATGATAGCCAGAGCGATGTTCCTCAGGGATGCAGACCATCTGAAATCGATGTACACCCCATCTGTTACAACTGGAATGTTTCTCAGCAGGAAGCCCATCAGAAGCATACCTGCCACACAGCAGGAATTGAAGGAGTATAAAGATGATCTGTTGTGATTGCAGTTCACACACATACAGAAGAAAAATGAGTATCGCCTGTTGTTTTCTGAACTCAGTGGTGCTTGTGTTGAGAAACTGAGACTCCCAGTCGGACCATAACGAGCCTTGTATGTTGATAATTCTTATTTCAGTTTCCATGAGATCCTACTCACTGCCAAAATTTTGACAGAAAGAAAGTTCAAGATCCATGTCACTTGAACTTCACTCTCCCTTCTGATATTGACTGTATGTAAGGAGTGGCTCCAGCTTTATCTAGTTTGGGGTGCAGCTTAAGAGAAGTCCATTTCAAGACTGATAAAAGCAAAATATCACACTAATAGCATATATACCATGTCTATCTGAAAATATCTTTTGATCAATGTTGCAATTCATTGCAGGCTACACCATCATCATCTTCCATTGTTGACTTCCATTCTTCTATCAATGACAAAGGTGTACTGTTTCATTCACATTCCTGTCTTATGAGTTAACACGTTTAAACGCACATGTCTTGAAGATGTATAATAATCAAGCTGACAGAGAACAATATGGATGCTGAAAACACTTACAAAGTATTCCTGTCACAATATTAACATTTGGTTGTCACATGAAAGTGTTTGAAAACACCCGAGTTTAGATTTAGATGATTTTAGGTGGTTTTACTGCAAAGCTGGAAACTTTCAGTTCCAAGACTCACTGCAGTCAATCACAGACTCTCCCATCAATGTGTTTAGTATTTGTATTACATAATAATAATAATAATAATAATAATAATAATAATAATAATAATAATAATAATAATAATAATTCACACTTTATTGATCCCCAGAGGGGAAATTCTCTTTTCACTCTCAGTACATGCATATTTGTGTTAGTTTTTAGCACATCACACAGTGTTGTGAATAAGGCCCCTGAAACACAGCACACTAGGGGCCTGTAATCATGCAGTTAGTCCAGGGGAGGAAGAGTGACGGGTCGCGCACGGAGGTCGCGCACCCAATGAGCAGCTTGTGGTGGGGATGGTGCCTTGCTCAAGGGCGCCTCGGCAGTGGCTGGGAGGTGAGCTGACACCTCCCACTGTCAGCTCACACTCCAAGGGATGTCATGGCGGGAGCGGGAATTGATCCACCAATGGCCGGGCGATCCATCTTCAAGACATCTGCTCTACCGCTGAGCCACTGCCGCCCCATAATAATACTAATAATACTATACTATTACATGCCATGTAATAGTATTACATGCCATGTGTGAACAAAGTTAGAGAACCTTGTGATACTCATTGCAGGCCAATTATCCATTTGGCAAATATCTGTAGGTACAGTAGTTCTATATTGTCATTCTATACTGTTCCAGAATAACAGGCCATACTCAAACAGGTATAAAAACGTCAGGCAACTGAAGCAAACAGTTACCTGACATTTCAATACATGTTCATAAGCAAAGCAGGCTAGCATCAGCAGGTTAGTTGATGTTAGCCTGCTTGGCTTACACTTGAGCAGCAGATTTCAAGGAAAGTGAAAACATCCAAGACTGCCAGCTCCTGAACTCTTCAAAGCCATTAGTGATATACAGTACAATATTCTGAATCATGGAACTGACCAACCTGCTACAACTGTTGTTTTCATCAGTGTTGCCGTGCCCTAATTTTTATGACTTCTAATGTATTTTAACATAATTGTTTTGTTTCAATTTGTGTTGTAAGGTTGAGTGTCAGAAAAATTACTAACAAATAACATACATTAGTATTATTAGTAGTAGTAGTACGGTAGTAGTAGTACAGTACTAGTAGTACGGTAGTAGTAGTATAACATATTTTGGCAAGACACTATTGCAAAATGTTATGCAATTAGTGTAACTCTTCTGAACAAAGATATGATTTGTCAAATAAAGTGCTCTAATGTTGACTATGGAAGACGTTGTACCATGTTACTAAATATCCCACAAGTAGACGATTTTACTCGACTAAATAGGAAATAAAGGCAGTGCATAAAGCACAACTGTTAAATACTGAGCCTTACCAAGGAGCGGTGGAAATGGTGGTAGCCTGGGCAGACGAATGAAAGACATCAATTTTCCACCAATCAGTGCACAGAGGAAGAGGATTGTGACACCAAACAAGTTGCCCCCTGGGAGACATTCATCCTCAGTGATCGACCACACCACTCCAAATAGCACAGCTGCCAGGAGGACTGGAGAAGAAAACAAACATTTCAAACACTACATCATTAGGTCACTGACAACAACATTGTGATTGATCCTATAGTTTATAGTCATTGCAAATGAGCCGGGAGGTGAAAGTATTAGTTCCATTAATTTCTCACCAATGCAAAGGCACTTATGGTTTTTCCCCTCTATTTTGGCGCAGATGAGTGACACAATTTTATATGGTTGAATTTTATACTTTTTGTACACAGTATTACTTGTCTTACCTGACAAGATTTGTGATATTGTCAGTTTCTATATATTTATGTGCTAGAAGCACATGACCACCAGATGTGATTAGTTTCGATTTTGAGTATGCTACTACAGCTTTGACATATACACTGATGTGTATGATTTTCTGATTGGTAGGGATTCGGATGTGGTGTATGTATGATGTATAAGACGTCTAATTTTTTGTGTGTTATTATAGCTGCCAGTACTTGTTTTGTGTTCAAACTGTCAACTTCTCAAATGTGCTATAAGAAGCTCATTTTTGATTGATCGGCTATCACTGCTAATGCATTGACCATTCATATAAGTATTAGTGTGCATTTATAGACACATGCATTATTTCTGTATGACGCTGCAATTGCTAATAGGCCAAGATACACAAGTTACACGTGTCATCTCCAATTTTTCTACAGTCTTGTGTGTGAAAAAGTGACTGACAACATGCAGCACATTTCATTGCCTACCTTTGGTAATGAGAGAGGCCAGAAGTCCTCTTGGTGGACATGGGCAAAACTTGTGGAGCAAAGGGCAGCAGACAATGGGTGGGTCCGTGTTGGTGCCAGCATCTGCTACAGGGTTTCGAGGAATAAAGTAGGTGGTCTCCTCTGTGACATTTGGAGTGGAGCAGCGCCGTACCACCACCTGGATCTGGTTGACATTTAGGTGCTAGAGAAAGAGGATCACAATGTGCTTAAGGAGATGTCAGACACAGCATTTGTCCGTAACTGAAAGATGTAGCTGAGTAACCCACATAAATGACAAAATAACAACAGATCTCAGGCATCACACTCAAAAAGATTGAATACACTGCCCACATAGTGATTAGAAAGTAGATGTTCCAGTCGTCTCTTCAACTAGCAAATCTCGGAGAGACAGAAGTGCTTGTGCCCTATCAGTGGTGTTGACACAGGTACGTCATACCAGCAGATAACAGGGAGTTATGAATTTGCCCTGTACGCTAAGAATTATGACTCTGAGAACACAAATGTCACATTGCTTTGGTGGGTATAGTGGCAAGCGTTTGATTTACTTTAAATATTAATCTCAAATTACAAAGGTGAAGAGTATATTTCATAAGGTTGGAAAATGACATATATAAACAATAATAAAGACAAAGCCATAAGTTAAGGCACAGGGAAAGGAGCAGAAACACATAACAGGAACCACCTCATTAATAGGTAAGTCTGACTTATTGAACATGAAGAAAATACAGTGGTTGTATTATTTCAAAATTTGCTACGATTTTAGAGATTTTTCACTTTCGTCAAGACAGTAAAATCTCAATACTACAAGGACAGACCGAGGGATTCTGATTGGTAAGATACCATACCTCCACGTGGTTTGGTGCAGGTAAAGTAATTCTGTCCAGTAACGGGCTGGGTACTGGACTGGGTACTGGACTGGGTGCTGGACTAGGCGCAGGACTGGGCTCCGGGGTAACGACTTTGGGCTGAGAGTCCTCCATGGCTACAGGGTTTCTGGTCCAATCACTTCTCTATCACAGCACATGAAGCTGGGGGGCGGGGCCACCCATGGAGGGCTGTTCCTCCCTTCACTTCTCCTTCTGAACGCTCAGCTCTGACCACAGGCCACTATCCACACAACGACACTTTATCAGAAGGACAGTAAACATATTTACTTAATGACATGTGTGGACATTGGCGTGAAATTGAATATTTAATCTAACAGAAAAGTGTTTTGTGTAGCATATACTCTACTGGGCTCGGCCAAGAGGTATAAGACAAGTTACCGGTATTCGAACCACGTGACTTATGTCCACAAGCTCTGACGACAGATGCTAGTTGCAGCGTGCTGCCAGCTCAGTACATGATGTCCTAGTGGCGGACTGCTTCGAATTAATTGAGTTGTAACTTACTGCAACGGATAAGTAACACACATTGTGACTCATATTTGATAGTGTTAGTCTAAGGCACAGTAGCGCTGGCTGGTAATTCACCTTCTGCTAACGCGACTACAATGTTTTGAAACTTGAAGGGAACAGACGCTGGTTAATCCAAACCCGGACAGACCTCACTAATCAATGCTTACAGCTCCACCATATGGTACATGTTGCTCGAGTTAGCTCAATTAGCCAATGCTATTGTGGATGCTTGTGTAAGTAGGTTATAGTTAACTAGCAAATGCAAACAGCAACCATGTCCAATTGGTATTAGCTTGTCGGCAAAGCAAATATTTGAGGCTGGGTGACTTCCGATTTTGTTCGATTTCAGTTCTTATAAGACTACTGCTACTCGGAACCACAGCTAAAGCTAGCAAAGAACTGGATTCACGTCTTAAAGTACAGTTATAACAATTGACATATCTCATGTTAACCAAATTCGTAACCTATCGTTGAATTATGAACTGCTTTCAATTAGTAGTAGGCTGATAATCGTGTTAAAAGATGAATTACTCCAACCTAACTGAATACAACCAGTGAATTAAAAACTGCAATAACTAGGTTGACACTAGAGCATCAGGTCTAAATGATCCGTCATTTACGGATTCAATCAATGACAGAATATATAAAACGCAATTTGGAGTCTTTTTTTATTGAAATACTTGAGTCAGTATGTTTACCTGACTTCTCCCTCTTGAAACTTGTCGGTGTACTCTGCTCGGTAACACATGTCTTTGTCAATATTGATTAATAGCGCAATATATAGAACATCTTACCTCGTATCTGACACATTGTCGTCGCTCGGAAGGAACGGGCAGTCCTGTGGCAGAGCGACCAGCTTGGAAATGGGAATCAGGCGGATTAGTGATGGCAAAAAGGACTACAAAACGTACCGCGGATACAAGTGGCTAATGGTGGGAAGTTGGATGAGTATTCTCAAAGGTACAATGCTTAAGATTTCTCAGTAGATCTTTATTTTTTACGTCCAGAATTTGATAAAATGTATTTTAATCGCATTAATGATGACATTTAAGGCATTTTTTATTTATTACATACTGTATTATATGACCAATCTAGCACCACAGATCTATACAGCCCATTCATTAAAATGATAATACAATAAACATATTGATACATTGGCATTACATACATTGTTTCAGAGATTTGTGGAAGCTGGAAAATAGTAGGAAAGAAAAAAACTTCAACCCCACTGCTGATTTTATTTGACAAAATGTGCCATTTAAAAGCAGTTTGCAATAATCAAATTGCATATGTTAAAATTGTTAAGTTTTACACATTCAACACAAATTTCTACTTTTTAGATTACTACGGTCACAGATTTGTTCAACATACTCTAGAAGTACAAAGCCAAAAACTACAAAAAGGAAAAACCTATTCCAGCACACAATAAAGCATCAAAGCCGTGATATGCAGTGTGGCATCACATTTGCAGCAGGTCACTGTATGAGAGCCTTTCTCCAATATGTGCAGGAGATGATTTTCATTGAGGGGTTAGACCTTTTAAGATTGCAGTACACTGTATATATGGGGGGGGGGCACATGTAGACATATCTCATATAGAGCAACTCCAGGGCTTTGACTTTCTGTTGCTTTGTTTGAGACAGTCATTGCAAACAGCTTTAGATCGCTGTAGTTTTCTTAGAGACGCCATCCTCCATCGATGATTTGCTCTGTACCGGTCACATAGGCCGACTGCGTAGTGAGCAAGAATCAGATCACTATTTCCTAAATATAGAATATTTGAAGTTTACTGTGGGGTACCTGCAAGCACTCACCTCATCTGAGGCCAGGTATACGCAGAGAAGTGCCACCTCCTCAGCTGAGCACATCCTGCCAGTTTTCTGTCTCGCCATGAAATCCTTAAAAGCCTTGGGGAAAAAAAAAAAGTTATAATTGTTGCAACTTTTTCTTTGAAATGAAGATTAGATGTACTAATGTAATAATGTATACGAGCAAGTTTGTCACACTATGAATGAAGAAAATTTCAGAGCAGAAGCAACCATACCTGTTCCGGGTCAGGTTGGGCCGCAATCCTGTCCCTAAGTGACGGGGTATCAACAGTTCCTGTTAAAGATATATAGAACCTTAAAATTCTTCAGCAACATTTCAAAACAGAAAAGTACATTGCCTTTGAGTGAATGAATTTTGACTGAATAGGTGTGATTGTATTCGTGTACTCTGTACAAATAAAACTGCTGAGTTTGCAGAGTAGTTGTTTAGAGTGGATTAGGATGGATAAATTCAGCACTTGTTCATGACCTCAAACATGAAAAGCCCTTCAGTCCTTCTAAATATTAGATTTTTTTTTCAAAGGATGTCCAATATTTTGTAGACTGCTGAAATGCTACCAACTCTGAGGAGCAGTTTAAGAATAAGAGGGACACAGTTTTATTTTGCAGGGTCTTACCAGGACAGACACAATTACAGCGAATGCCTTTCTCAATGAAATCAGCCGCTATAGATTTTGTGAGTCCAATCACTGCAGCCTTGGATGTACTGTAGACACATCGGTTTACCACACCTTTGGGCACACATTGTACACACAAAGCAGTTAGATAAGAAGATTACAATGAACATACTTGAGGAACTTCACATCCTTTAATTAAGTATAATATTGGTTTGACAGTTGTGTACATATCACAGATCTGTGAAATAACATTTACCTTTTATATTTGATGCAACAGACGCCATGTTAATGATGTTTCCTGACTTTTTTGCCAACATCTAGAATGAAATGATCAATTAAGATAACATATAAATTGAACATCATTAGTAAAAAGGTTAAGAGTAACATTGTACGTTGTACTGAAGTTTGTAAAACAAATAAAAGGCAAATGTGATGGACTCGAGTCAGATTCCTAGTTGATACAGTTTGGCTAGTTTAGGGCTAAAGCTGGATTAGTCATTGGGCAGTCACCTCCCCATCATGTCAGAGGCTCAGAGTAATACAGATAATCCCAGTGGACAAAGGATGAGAGGAAAATAAAGGCATATGTTTCTCAATTTACTGCAGCACCTTTGTACTGTAATTCCCTTGACAACATGAGGAGTGTTAAGGATTTGGTTCAGTGGACGAAGGTCACCTTAGGTAGGAAGGCCTTGCACATCAGGTACATACTTCGGACATTCAAGGTCATAGTGAAATCCCAGTCCGCCTCTTCGCAGTCTAAAATGGAACCATGATGTACAAATCTGCCAAAAGTAGTTTGAATATAAACTTTGTAAGTGACAGAAGAAATCCGATGCTGTTAGTTGGAATTTATAGCTTAAAGGTTTAGTATGGCAATCACAATCAAAACAGTGTCAGACCAAGTCAATACAACAGCTAGTTGGAAGTCTCCCCTAAACTTGTGAGGCTTTTTTTTAATGTTGTATCAATTTAGAGAAATTGACTATAAGGAGATGTCTCTACATTTTGGAAACGTAGCTAGAAGATGTATAAACATGCTTAATGTGAAACAGTATTTACTACCAAAAAGAACTGCTATACATATATATTAATATATATTAACATACAGTTGTTCCATAGCAGTTGAAGAATTATTTGTTTTATGCATATTTACTGTCCAACAATGACCCATGAAACACAGACTGAAAGAAACCAGTGTTCATTATGAAGTCAAAAATGAACATGTAAATAATGATGTGTAGCTCAGGGAATGCAGCAAAGCAAAGAAGAAAAAAAGATACCCAGCAACATTGAACAGCACATCCACATGCTCGTGTTCTTTGGCCAGGCTTTCGACTTGGTCCTTGTCAGTCACATCCACGACCTTAGTCCTGATCCCTGTTGATGAAGAGAGCAGAACAGGGTTTGTTTTGTAAGAAAATTCACAAACATTTGTAGCGACATAGCTCAAATCTATAAAACAATTTCAAAAACTCATTATAATTGAACATGACATTGCAGTTCTTATGACGTACACATTACATGTTCTGTAATTAGATATAAGTGGAGGACTACTAATAGTCTCCTTTATTATTTTAATCTAGACCAGATGGTGAAATTTTCTTAACTAAACATGCTTTTAAAATTGTTTTTAAATATTTTTTTTTCTAATATATAAGCTACCCTGTACACATTTTAAAACAGCCAATACAAAGCTTAGAAATCAGCTAAAAACAACTACAATTAAAACGCAGTGGAGGAATGAATGAATGAATCAATGAAAATAAACAAAAGACCGTGTCGTTGGATTTAGTAGTGACTAAATTGAAAGACTTCTATGTGAAAGATTCTGAGTCTGTCACCTGCGTCTCATTGGTTCCCCAGCAGATGGCAGCCTTTGACCAGTAAAATTTAATCTTACCATCAATGCCGTCCAGCTCTTTCAGCTTCTCTCCATTTATGTCTGTTGCTGTGACTTTAGCTCCCTCCTTCGCAAATGCCTATGTGTGAAATACACATGAGTCAGTTCGAGGCAGCTTTAAATTGATTACAGGTGCTATGGTAAAATACCAGCAGATATCAACTTCCTTGAACGGACAGCATTTCATCTTTGTTACATATGGTGTGGATTATGGAAACTCTGTTCAACACTGAGACAGTTACAACCAATATTGCATGTTTCACTGCCAACACCAAGATCTCATTAACAGACATCTGTAGACCCAGAATGTCATTTTGAAACCCTAATCCCTCAACCCTGAGCTTTAATTTCTTCGACCTTTCATCAGATCATAGCTAATGGAGCAACTGCATCATTAGAACATCGCCAGAGGATTGGCCCGAACCTCATTTTTCAGCACTTCAATATTCACTATTACAATCAGAAGTTACTTATCAACATGGATACAGAGAAACAGTGTGCGTAAAGTGAAAAAAGGCTGTTCCTATAACGCAATGAATTGTTTGTATTTTATTACATCTTCCGTAGTATTGAGCTGATTCTGTGTGTGTGTGTGTGTGTGTGTGTGTGTGTGTGTGTGTGTGTGTGTGTGTGTGTGTGTGTGTGTGTGTTTATATGTATGTGTGTGTGTCTGTCTATGTAAAAGTGGGATAAGTAAACCGTATTCATGCAGGCAATGAGTGTTTCTGTAGCACAGACACTGTTTTTGGAGAATTGGAGAATATGAATCATGGAATGACTGACAAATTAAAGTCGTAGGTGTGGACTTTCAAAAACTGGTTGAAATTGTCACGCAGTGAAAATACACGATGCCATGAGTATGAACTCCACAGACTGCTAAATAAACAATGTTCCTTTGTGATTTAATAGCAAATGAATCAGTTAGAAATTTTCATTACTAGTGCTGCAGCCCGTCCAATCCCCTGTGCGGCGGCTGACAACACAATCACTTTCCCGTTGAGGCGGCCCATAATGCACCTTTCACTGCTGCTGTGATCAAAACAAACACATAAAAAAGACACAAGATTACAAAAAATTGCATTTTTGGGTAATTGTTTGTAAAAATAAAAATGAAGGCAACAAAGAAAATACTAAAGGATAAAGTCAGTGATTGCAAAGTTGGTAAACTCTTTTTATTCAGTTTGATTTTAAAGCTTCTAACAACTCTACAAATATTTTTGTTTTCTAATACAGAAACTTGAACAAATATAGCCATGTTTATAGTTGTTACTTCTGCTGTTTTGAATGTTACTTAGGATGGTTTCAATGGAAACATGTCAAAGTACTCTGAAGACCAGTCATTTTGTCCAAAGCCTACTGAACAAACAGTTCCTTCTAAATTTGTTTTTAACTAATATTATTAAATTAAATAATATTAACTTGACAGGAGCCTATCCCAGTTGGCTATGGGCAGGGTAAACCCCAGACGTGTCGCCAGTGCATCAAGGGGCCACACATTGACAAAAAAGTTTTGGCAGAATGGAGAACTACAGTACTTTTTGCAATATAATATATAATGCACAAATTTTTATATTGTATTTCCTTTTGTTTATTGGTGTTTAGTGTTTTTGAGTGTTTAGTGTTTTTGAAGTTTCATCTAATGAAAAATTGTAAAATGTTCTGAATGTGATTGAAGTTTTTTTTTTGCAAAAAATCTTCTTTTGAAGCACTTTAGTGCTTTCATCTATGTAAAAATGTAAAATGTTTGAATGTGATTAAAGTGTTTTTGCAAAAATAAAAATAAAAAATCTCGTATACTCTTGTACACAAGAAGTTAAGACTAAGCAGATCGATGTAGTCCTAACAGTCTGTCGTCAAAATGGAATTCATTATCTCGAAAACAATTAGAACCGATTCATTTAAAAAATGCATTACACTAAGCGGCAACAGTTGTCTTCCGAATTTATTGCTGTCCTGCACGAGTTTGTATCAACTTGCCTGTCTGAAACCGAAAATGTCCACGGCTGTCCTTCTTCACACTGCTATACGCTTCGTGAGCCACTACTTGTACACTTAAACTTTCTTCAGGCGACAAATTAAGACGAGTTCTGCAGGAAAAGTTGCTTCTGTGGTATTTACACGTTGGAATTTTTCATGAAATTTGCAAATATAACTTTAGAAACTCACCGTTCCGAGGCTAAAAGAAACGTACTTTGTCACGTATGCGTATCCCGAAGACTATTGGCTCCCAACCAGGAAGTTAGCGTGACATAACTTCGTCATGTGACACATTTGGCCGCACTGTTGCATGCAGTGCAGAGTTCACTTTGCAAAATATCCGGCGCGTGTGGTGAACTAAATGCAGTACTGTATACATACATGTATATATATATAAAATTTATTTATTTATTTTTTATACTGTTTTTATATTTTAATTCAATTTTATACTGTTTAGATTTTATTTTATACTGTTTATATTTTAATACTGTAATATTTTTAAATTTTATACTGTTTATATTTTTAGTTATAGTTTAGTATATAAGTCCTGTTAGTGCTGCATGTGCCTGTCTGTTAGTGTAATGTATGTCTTGTGGTATGTCCTGTGATGTCAGTGTTTCCTTTTCTCCTGGTGTTTATCCAGTATTATTTGTTAAGTAATGCCTGAGCAGTGGATATATGCAATTTCCTCCGGGATTAATAAAGTATCTATCTATCTATCTATCTATCTATCTATCTATCTATCTATCTATACATTATGGTGTACTATAATGATATTTTTCCCAGCATAAGACAATGGTTTAAGTCACGTGTTATTTTCCAATCGTTTCCTCATCTCTTATGTCTCATTCTGCAAACAACTATTTTCCCATTGCGGTTACACTGATCCTTATGACCTGGATGAAGTTATTGTGTTACCACGAAGGGTTAAAGGTTGGTAGAATATTTATAGAGTCAAGGCTCAAAAAGAACAGCTGGCTTGAGCTGCAAATTATTCTCCCTTTATGACAGGATTTTTAACTCTTAGGGGGGCTATTGCTCTAACTGAGAACAGAGTACGAGTGGTAAGATATTTGAAGTTATACATTCATTTCCCAATTTTACAGAAAACAGAAACTCAAATTGCAATAGAACAAACAAGACTTCTGAATTCCATGCTCCAAGGCAAAATGATCCTTTCTCTGGTTCTTAAAGTTCGACTGAGATACACAATCAAAAATGTACTTTTATATCTGTATACCGTTTGCCTTTAAAAAACGATGCCAATAAGTTTTCACAGATGTTAATTGGAAGTGTGAAAATGATAAATATTACAAAATATGGATTCTGTTCAGAGATACCATCATTAATTTTGTCTATAGAGTATGATTTTTCCATAGGCTTAGCCTGAGCAGCTATTCTGGAATGAGGTAAAAGGGGAGCAAAGGCCTATTATTTTCTTTATCACTGGTAAACTGTCGAGGAGCTTGTACACATTGACTCTGCAATTGGTTTCCCTTGAATATTTCTCCTGCATACTTTCATCTGTTGGAGGTCCATCTTCATTTTTTCCAGTCTAGGCGCTTCATTAACTGCATTTTGACTTTGGACTGGTTTTCCAGAGACCTGTTTTCTGACTAATATATCCAAACACATGTCGCAGGTCTCTCAAAAATCTCATGCATTTCTTCAAAGTAAATTATAGTGACTGGTCTCAAATTACCACCTCCACAGTTATACAAACATCCGACTGAGCCAACTAGAAGGTGAAGTGGGCCCCTGATAAAAACTTGTTGATGCCGGTCTAATTTGAGAGCAATCATCAAGTGCAAACTTCCACCGACACTATTGTTGCTAAAATCTGAACAATAGGAAAACAGCCCTCAGGCCACATCAAAACAAAATGGAATAATTTTTATCAGCAGACAGCTGATAGGAGACATGAACACTGAAAAATGTGCACAATACATGCACTTCATTTTGCATCATCAAGAAATTGTCGATTGCTGCATCGTACCATTGCACTCGGGGTATAGTAAACGATGTGGTATATGTCGCACTGACAGGGTTGTTTACTTGGATCTGCCTCATGTGAAATTACACAGCCCCACATCGTCCCCTTACCATGAGAATGTATTCTTAGCCTTTTGGAATTGTGTGCCATTGTCAGTGGTAATTTGATATTGGCAAAATTAAAAGGCCTTTTAAGATTGCAGTAGTCTGTACATGTGAGGGAAAAAAACGCATGTAGACATGTCTCATAAAGCACTCCTCCAGGCGTTTGACTTTAACTGTTTGACACAGTCATTGTAAACAGATGTGGCTCACTGTAGTTTTTTCAGAGACACCATCGTCCATCGATGATTTGCTTTATCCCAGTCACAAAGGCTGACTGTTAAGTGAGCAAGAAAAATCAGATCACTATTTTGTAAGTATTTAATATTAGCAGTTTACACTGGGGTACTTGCAAGCACTTATCTAAAGCCAGGCATACGCAGAGAGCCGCCACCTCCTCAGCTGTGCACATCTTTCCAGTGTTCTGTCTCACCATGAAATCCTTAAAAGCCTTAGGAAAAAAAAGAACAATTATAATTGTTGCAACTTTTTATTTGAAAGAAAAAAAAAAGATGCACTGATGTAATAATTATATCCCGCTTCAAAGCTGTGATGTATTGTAATTGTCAGTGTCCGTGTGTATGTCCGTCCGTTTGTCTGTTCATTAGTATGTCCACTATACTAATGAAATTTTACCTTGACCTAGTTTTCTCAAGGTCATCATCTCATGTTCATCCCCTTTGCTGCCCGAGTAATGTGCTTTTTGTTTCATCTTTCTATCTGCAACTGTTGCAAAGATATTTGGTGGACTAACGGACGGACAAATGGACAAACACACGAACGCTGATAATCACAATACATCACTGCTTCGAAGCGGGATGTAATAAGAGGGACACAGTTTTGTGTTGCAGGGTCTTACCAGGACAGACACAATTACAGCGAATGCCTTTCTCAATGAAATCAGCCGCTTTAGATTTTGTGAGTCCAATCACGGCAGCCTTGGATGTACTGTGCTGTAGACACGCAGGTCTACCATACCTTTGGACACACGTCGCACACACAAAGCAGTTATCTCAGA
This sequence comes from Antennarius striatus, assembly GCF_040054535.1. NCBI lineage: Eukaryota > Metazoa > Chordata > Actinopteri > Lophiiformes > Antennariidae > Antennarius > Antennarius striatus. The sequence continues at coordinate 7,580,725 of NC_090783.1, read as the reverse complement.
TAAGAGGATTACAATGAACATGAACATACTTCAGAAAATTCACATCCCTTTAATTACATATAATATTGGTTTGAAAATTGTGTATATTCAAAGATCTATGAAATAGTATTTACCTTTTATATGTGATGCAACTGATGCCATGTTAATGTTTCCTGACTCTTCCTGCCAACATCTAGAATGAAATGATCAATTAAGATAGCATATAAATAGAACATAAATAGTAAAAATGTGAAGAGTAACAGGCAGCACGGTGGGGCATTGGGTATGGCTGTTGTGGCATGGCAAGACGGTTCCGGGTTCGCGTCCCACTCTGTGCAGAGTTTGCATGTTCTCCCTGTGTCTGCATGGGTTCTCTCCGGGTTCCTTGGCTTCCTCCCACCTCCAAAAACATGTGCTTCAGGTTATTTGGCCAGCTTCAAAGTGTCCATAGGTATGAGTGTGTGCATGCGTGTTTGTCTGTCTCTGTGTGGCTCCCCAGTGCACTGGCATTTCCCCCACAACGTGCCAAAGCCAGCTGGGATACACTCCAGCTCCCCTTGACCTACGGCAGACAAAGCGGAAGAAGATGAATGAATGAATAGTAACATTTTACTGCATTCTTAAGGTTTACCTTTTTTACAACAAATAAAAGGAAAATGTGATGGACTCGAGTCAGATTCCTAGTTGATACAATTTGGTTAGTTTAGGGCTAAAGCTGGATTAGTCATTGGGCAGTCACCTCCCCATCATGTCAGAGGCTCAGAGTAATACAGATAATCCCAGTGGACAAAGGATGAGAGCATAAGAGAGCACAAAAGCATATGTTGCTCAATTTACTGTAGCACCTTTGTAAATCTCTTGACAACAGGAGAATTGTTAAGGATTTGGTTCAGTTGACAAAGGTCACCTTAGGCAGGAAGGCCTTGCACATCAGGTTCTGTACATAGTCCGGACATTCAAGTTCATATTGAAAGAATAAAAAAAGATACCCGGCGACATTGAACATCACATCCACATGTTCTTTGGCCAGGCTTTCAACTTGGTCCTTCTTAGTCACATCCATGACTTTAGTCCTGAGCCCCGTTGATGAAAACAAAAAAAACAGGGTTCGTTTTGTAGGAAAATTCACAATTATTTGGAAGGATATAGCAAAGATCTATAAAACAATTTCAGAAAACTGTCATTGTTGTTTAACATGAAATTGCATTAAATACATGTTTTGCAGTTAGAGGTAAGTGGAGAACAGCTAATAGTCTCCTTTTAATTTCAGTCTAAACCAGATGGTGAATTTTTTTTTACTCAACCTGCTTTTTTAAATTTATTACTATGTTTCTGTAATACATAGGTTACATGGTACACATTTTAAAACTACCAAAGCAAAGCTTAGAAAAGCAATAGAGGAATGAATGAATGGAGTACACTAAAATAAACAAAAGAACGTGTCATTGTGGCGCAGTGGGTAGCGCTGTCACCACACAGCAAGGCGGTTCCGGGTTTGTGTCTCGCTCTCTGTGCAGTTTGCATGCTCTCCCCGTGTCTGTGTGGGTTTCCTCGGGTTCTCCAGTTTCCCCCCACCTCCAAAAAAATGTGCTTCAGGTTATTGGCCGTCCCAAATTGCCTATAGGTATGATTGTGTGCGTGGACGTTGGCTCCGTGGCAGACTGGCATCGCGCCCGGAGTTTCCTCTGCCTCACGCCCTAAGCCAGCTGGGATAGGCTCCAGCTCCCCACCACCCGCGACAGCGGATGAAGCGGTTGTGACAATGAATGAATGATGAATGAATGAAAGACTTCTTATGTGAAAGGTTCTGATAGATGTCACCTGTTTCTTATTGGTTTCCCAGCAGATGGCAGCCTTTGACCAATAAAAGTTAATCTTACCATCAATCCCGTCAGCTTGTCCCTATTTATGTCTGTAGCTGTATTTTAGCTCCCTTCTTCACAAATGCCTATGTGTGAAAAACGTGAGTCAGTTCCAAGCCACTTTACATTGCTTTCAGGTGTTATGGTAAAATACCTGCAGCAATCAATCTCCTTGAACAGAGAGTATTTCATCATTGTTACATATGGTATGGATTATGGACTCTTTGAAACACTGAGACAGTTACAACCAATATTGTTTCCCTGCCAACACCAAGATCTCATTAACAGACATCTGTAGACCCAGAATGTCATTTTGAAACCCTAATCCCTCAACCCTGAGCTTAAAATCTTTTCCACCTTTCATCAGATCATAGCTAATGGAGCGACTACATCATTAACTGCAGAGAAGACGATATTAGCAATATACACCATTTAAATTATAAATGGAAAATGCAATTCTTTTTACAAAATGTGATCTGAATTTAATGATCTGAGAAGCTAGTTTCTGTTGTTGAATTCCTTCACTCTACACTAGCACCCTGTCACACAAGACACGGTTACACACTTAGAGGCACCACTTGAAGGGAATAGATATGACAATGACTCCATCTACAGAAGGAGCTGTGTGAGATTTTCAAGGGTTTTTGCTATCTGTTTGGCAAGAACATCACCAGAGGATTGGCCCGAACCTCTTTTTGCAGCACCTCAATATTCAGTATTACAGCCAGCAGTTACTTATCCACATGAATGCAGAGAGAGAGAGAAATCTTGCATGCAAAGTGAAATGCAATGAATTGTTTGTTTTTTATGTGTGTTTGTGTGTGTGTGTGTGTGTGTGTGTGTGTGTGTGTGTGCGTGCGTGTGTGCGTGCGTGTGTGCGTGCGTGTGTGTGTGTCTATGTAAAATTGGAATAAGTAAACCGTATTCATGCAGGCAGTGTGTATTTCTGTAGCACAGACACTGGCCAGTAATTTTCAAAGAGAGAAAGAGAGACGACTGACCAAAGGCGCTGTCACAAAATACAACAGTGTGTGGAAGCTTTTAAGAGTCACACAGAAAAAGAAGTCAAACCATCTAGAATTTTATCTATGAGACAGATTTAACAAAATATTTTAGTTGTCAAAGCTCGGAAGATGACGTGTTTACAATAGCATGTTAACTGACAAATACTGTAAGACCAATGGGGACGCATCGACGCAACATTCTGCATAGACAGAAAGAGAGTTCCTCATTTGTCAAAACTTTGTATGACAGAGGTCAGCCATCATTATAAGGCTTTAGGTAAGATAAAAATGCAGTCTAGAATACAATGAAGAGGCAAAGCAGCTGTTACTCTAGAGCAGGAGTGTCAAACTCCTTTTCACCGATGGCCACGTCAGCATAATTGCTGTCCTCAAAGGGCCAGATGTAACTCATAAATGTAACTAAATGTAACTCAATGTAATGTAAAATAAATGTAACTACTCCTTAATATGTGTAACTTCCATCCATCTATCCATCTTCTTCCGCTTATCCGGGGGTCAGGTCGCGGGGGCAGCAGCTTAAGCAGGGAAGCCCAGACTTTCCTCTCCAGCTCCTCCGGGAGAATCCCAAGGCGTTCCCAGGCCAGCCAGGAGACATAGTCTCTCCAACGTGTCCTGCGTCGTCCCCGGGGCCTCCTCCCGGTAGGACGTGCCCGGAACACCTCACCAGGGAGGCGTCCAGTAGGCATCCTAACCAGATGCCCGAGCCACCTCATCTGGCTCCACTCGATGCGGAGGAGCAGCGGCTCGACTATGAGTAACTTGAATAACTTAATCAAGTTACAAACAGTACAGTTGCACAGACAAAATATGTTTGCTTGTTGCTCTGTTTGAACAGGTTATGAAACCAACAGTACTCCATCAATCAAGGATCAAACTATCCAAGTGAATAAATAAAAATAACTATAAGTTAGGACATTAACTTTGTTTAAAATGTTTAAGTCATTGTTAAAATGGATTAATTACCACATTGTGGGAAATGTAGTTTTTGGTCAAAGCACACTTTTGACCTATTTATTTTTAGACACTCTGGTCTTTTATGCTCTCGCAGGCCACATAAAATGATGTGGCGGCCCACATTTGGACCCCGGGCCTTGTGTTTGACACACGGGCTCTATAGTGAGATTCCTGTGTTGAAGCATTTTGTTTTCTTTGTTTATTTAAATTTCAGACTGTAAATTCCAATCAGCCTGTCATTTTTGTCTGGAACATATCTTGTAAACTTGCTCAAATATTGGGTATCGTTGTGGGGCAGAGCAGTTTGTATTTCCTGAGGAGGCTGGCCTCCTTCAACATCTACCCTGAGCTCCTTCTCATGTTCTATCAGTCCGTTGTTTCCAGCGTGCTGTTGTACAGCATTGTGTATTGGGATGGTGGGGTCAGGAAAAGAGACATGATCCGTTGGTTATGGGCAGGGTAAACCCGAGACGTGTCGCCAGTGCATAGAGGGGCCACACATAGACAACGTAAAGTTGCGGCAGAAAGGAGAACTACGGTACTTGACATTTTGTGTACTCTTGTAATAGTCTGCACCTAAACTAGTTGGACCTCTTCTGGGTCATAGAAGTTACAGACTAACCAGATCGATGTAGTCCCAACAGTCTGTCGTCAAAATCGAATCCATTATCTTGAAAATAATTAGCACCAATGCATTGCACTTAGCTGCTACAGTTGATTTCCGTATTCATTGCTGTCCTGCACAACTTTGTATCTACCTGCCTGTCTGAAACTGAAAATATCCATGACTTGTATTCTTCACGTTACTATACGCTTCGTGAGTCACTCCTGTACATTTAAACTTTCTTCAGGCTACTAACGAAGACGAGTTCAACAACAAAATTTGCTATTGTGGTAGTTACTGTCACGGTTCGGCGTGACAGTGCTGGTGTGTGGCAGGGAGATGGGTCAGGCTTGTGGGTGGAGCCACCGGCTCCACACCTGATACTTATCCACACACCAGTAACTGAGTTTCACACCTGAATTGGTGTAATCATCATGAGGCTTTTTAAGCCAGGTTGGAAGAGAACTCGGTGTTGGTTTGTTTTTCAAGTTTGGTTTGTCCTGATGTTCTGATTCTTGCCTGTCTGGAGAATTTTTGAGTTTTGGATTAAATCATGGATAAAACCTCTGCCTATGGTGTTCTGCATTTGGGTCCACACCCTGACCCTCTTGACAGTTACACGTTGGAATTTTTTATAAAATTTGCAAATACAGTAAAACTGTAGAAACTCACCACTCCGGACTTACAAACACAAACATATCACTTATGTGTAGTGCAATGACTATTGGTTCTCAACAAGGAAGTGGTCAATTTTTCAAAGTGCATCCCACTTTGCAAAATATGGGGTGCGTGTGGGGAATTAAATACAGTATATACTACATTGGTATTTGTTCCCAGTGTAAGACAATGTATTCAGTCATGTGTTAATTTCCAGCCGCATCATCTCATCTCTTATGTCTCTTTTTCTGCAACAAGCTATTTCCCATTGCGGTTACACTGATCTTTATGATCTGGGTTATTGTGTTACCTTGTACGGTTAATGGTTGATAGAATATTTTAGAGTCAATGTTGAAAGGGTCCTATGATAAAAAAAAAATTTTTTTCAGGTCTCTCCGTATACATAGTGGTCTCCCCTAACTCTACCAAATCCTCAAATCTGGAAAACAAACACTTCCTAAATTGGATTGATAAAATAAAAAATGCAAAATATACTGCCAAAAAGGTTCATGTCATAACAGCCTCGAACCTGACATCATCTCCGCCATGATTGAGTAATTGACCTATTATGAGTCACCTCGAGGTGGAGTTTGTTCAGGCTACAGTTTCGGTGTGTGGTAATGACCTGGCGCAGAACTACACTGAAAGTTCCTCACAAGCTGTTGAAGTCAGCTAGCATTTGGCTAACTAGTTAGCTCCGATTCAGTCATTGAAAATGGAAGAAATAAATTAAATGGTTATTTGTTGTTAAATGGTTATGGGGCGGCAGTGGCTCAGCGGTAGAGCGGACATCTTGGGACCAGACAGCACCCAGCCATCGGCGGTTCGATTCCCACTCCAGCCAGACATCTTCGGAGTGTGAGCTGACAGTGGGAGGCGTCAGCTCCCCCCTCCCCCACAAGCTGCTCATTGGGGTGCACCCAGGAGTCGCGACCCGTCCTTCCACCTCTCTTGTACTGAGTGTCATTAACTGCATGCTTACAGGCCCCTAGTGTGTGTTGTGTTCAGGGGCCTGTATACGATGTTTGCATGTGTACTCTGACTAACACACACACACATATATATATATATATATATATATATATATATATATATATATATATATATATATATATATATATATATATATATATATACTGTATACACAAGTACAAAAAAAACTGGAGTGGAAAACATAATTTCCCCATTGTGTGGACGAATAAAGTGGATTTAATCTTTAATCTTAATCTTCTCCAGTGATGTGTATTGTAAAGTTATTTTCCATTTAATGTCACCAATTTTAGATTATTTTCCTTCAAAATTGCCGAATTTTCACATTTACCACTGAAATACTGAGAAGAGACCTGTGGTGAACCAGCAGTCAACTGAGCCAGACCATGGATTACTCAATGAATCGCCTAACTGTGCTGGCACGCTAAACGGTGAGACCATAATGCTATCTCTCTATACGTTACTATTAAAATGTTAAAACACATTTGCTATATGAACTAAATTTCAATAGTTTAGCTAATGTATATTATGTACAGTGTTTTTTGTCAACTACTGTATGTGCGTGATCCTGAAACCGCTGGGAAAAGTTACGAAGTGAGGCACGCAGTTCTTCTGCCTCATGGTAGAGTTTGTTGGTAATCCCAAGGATTTTTCTTGGGATTCCTCGGCCGCAGAATAAGTGACAGCAAGCTACAGTCTATAGTCAGCAAGTCAAAGGCAGCCATTCATTTTTTCCGCTCGCCGTGCCTTACTATGAAAATGGAGGATTACTTATTCATTCATTTTCTTCCACCGCTTTATCCACTGTCACGGGGAGCTGGAGCCTATCTCAGCTGTCTTAGGGCGTGAGGCAGGGCAAGCTCTGTGCGCTATGCCAGTGCACCGCAAAGCCACACACAAAGATAAACAACCATGCATGTTCACACTCAAACACTACAGGCAATTGGAAATGGCCAATTAACCTGAAGCACATGTTTTGTAGGTCGAAGGAAGCTGGAGAACCCGGAAAGAACCCACGCAGACACGGGGAGAACATGCAAACTCCACACCAAGCAGGACTCGAACCCGGAACCGCCATGCTGTACGGCAACAGCCAAACCCACTGCGCCACCGTTTCGCCCTAGCATGACATATCTCAACTCAAAATGCAATGCTTTTGTTCAGAAGGAGCTGCGCATGGACTTCATTTATAAGTAAACATCTCCCCACCAACATATTTGAATAAGCTCACTTGAAAAACTCTCGTGCTGTCACACTGTCACCAACTCCACCCACTACCTGTCAATCAAGCGCCCAACCAATCACGGCGCCCAACCAATCACAGCACATCTGCCAGAAGGAACCATGTGAACATTATTTTACTTACTTACACCTACTACCCCTTCTGGGACATAGGCCGCCAACAAGCGATCTCCAGGCATCTCTGTCTTATGCTGTTCTCTCCAGCTGATTCCAGGTCATCTTCATGGTCTTAATGTCTGCCTCTAGGTCTCTGCGCCAGGTGTTTCTTGGGCGGCCCCTTTTGCGCTTCCCCTGTGGGTTCCATCTTAATGCTTGTCTTATGATGCTGTTTTCTGGTTTCCTTAGGCCTATCCATCGCCATCTTCGTTGTATTATCTCTTCTTCCACGGGCAGCTGGTTTGTTCTGTGCCAGAGTTCTACATTAGTGATGGTATCTGGCCATCGGACATGGAGGATCCTCCGCAGGCAGCTGTTAATGAAGACTTGCACTTTCTTGATGGTGGCCACTGTAGTTCTCCAGGTCACTGCTCTGTATAAGAGGACCGCCTTCACGTTGCTGTTGAAGAACCTGACTTTGGTTTTAGGAGTCAGGTCTTTGGAATTCCAGATGTTGCGTAACTGAATGAATGCTGCACGGGCTTTCTGAATACGTGCTGTAGCATCAGCATCTGTGCCGCCCTGCGTGTCGATCACACTGCCTAGGTAAGTAAAGGCCTCGACTTCCTCCAGTGCGTCGCCATCCAGTGTGATTGTGTTGGTGTTGGCTATGTTGGTCTTGACGATCTTTGTCTTGTCTTTGTGGATGTTGAGTCCTACTTGTGCCGATATGGCTGCCACGCTGTTGGTCTTGTCCTGCATCTCTTGTTGGGTGTGCAACAGTAGTGCCAGATTGTCTGCATAATGCAGGTCGTCCAGTTGGGTCCAAGGTGTCCACTGAATTCAGAACCTTCTCTGTGCCGTGGAGGTCTTCATTATCCAGTCAATGTCTAGGAGGAAGAGAAAGGGAGAGAGCAGGCAACCTTGCCTGACCCCGGTCCTCATTTGGAAGGCTTCTGTGAGCTGTCCTCCATGGACCACCTTGCATGTCAGTCCCTCATATGAGTTCCTGATGATGGAAACAATCTTGGCCGGCACCCCATTATGTCGGAGAAGCTTCCAGAGGGACTCTCAGTCTAGGCCATCGAAGACTTTCTCATAGTCCACAAAATTAATGTATAGGGGTGAGTTCCACTCTGTTGACTTCTCCACGATGATGCACAGTGTTGCGATTTGGTCTATGCAGGAGCGGTCCCTGTGGAACCCAGCTTGCTCATCGCGGAGTTGTGCATTCGTGAGGTCCTTCATTCGGTTTAAGATAACTCTATTAAAAACCTTCCCTGTCACTGATAGTAGTGTAATCCCTCTATAATTTGCGCAGTTGCTGAGGTTGACTTTCTTTGGCATCTTTATTAGATAGCCCTCTTTCCAATCTCCTGGTACTTGTTGTTCTTCCCATATCTTCTTGAAGGGGGGATGTAACATCAGCACTGTTTCTGACTTCAGTGCCTCCACAGGGATGTTGTCTGGTCCTGCGGACTTTCCGTTTCTCAGCTGCTTGATGGCCTTCTTAATTTCTTCCATGGTTGGTGCATTGCAGGCTATGGGTAGGTCTGTGTCTGCTTGTACGATGTCTGGTGGGTTCTGTGGGACTGGCCGGTTGAGGAGTTCTTCAAAATACTCCCTCCATCTGCGCTTCTGTTGGTCGTCTCCTGTTATCTGTGTTCCCTCTTTGTCCTTCACCGGTCTTTCTGGTTTGCTGTACTTCCCTGCTAGCTTTTTAGTAATGCTGTACAATTCTCTCATATTTCCCTCTGTTGCTGCTTGTTCTGCCTCCATTGCTAGTTCATCCATATACTTTCATTTGTCTGCTCTGATGCTCTTCTTTACTAACGTGTTTACTTCTACATACCATTCTTGTGCCTTGGCTTTCTCTGTTCTTGTTCAGCTGTTGTTCACCGCTGCCTTCTTCTCCTTCCTCTCCTGAATCTTTTGCAGACTGTCCACTGAGATCCATTCCTTGTGCTGCTGTTTCTTGGGGACAAGCACTTCCTTGCATGTTGATGTTATTGCCACTTTTATCTCCTTCCATGTGCTCTCCAGGGTGCCCTCATCTTCTTCCAGCATCTCCTGTAGAACGTGGAACTTGTTCTGGAGTGTTAGTTTGAATTCTTCCAGCTTACTGGGGTCTCTCAGGGACGCTGTGTTGTACCCTTGTTGTGTTATGTGTGCTGGCATCCAGTTCTTCCTCAGCATCAGCTTCAAGCTTGCTAAACAAGGTGGTGGTCTGATGCCACATCTGCTCCTCTCTTAACTCTTACATCCTGCATGGATCTCCTGAATTTCTTGTTAATACAGATGTGGTCAATCTGGTTCTCAGTGATGTGGTCTGGTGATATCCAAGTGGCCTTGTGGATGTTCTTATGGGGGAAGACACTACCACCAATGACCAAGTTGTTCATAGTGCACAGGTCTGCCAGCCTCTCTCCATTTTCATTCATGGCCCTTATCCCATGACTTCCCATGATACCCTCATATCCTTTCATATCTTGGCATTGAGGTCTCCCATTAGGACCATCAGGTCTCTCTCTGGTTGTTTTTCTATAATGTATTGCAGCCTGTTGTAGAACTGGTCTTTATCTGCTTCCTCGCTGTCATTGGTAGGGGAGTAGCACTGTATAATGTTCATATTAACCCTCTTGTTCTTGGTGCGGAAGGATGCTGTGATTATCCTGGGTCCATAGGCCTCCCATCCTATGCGTGCTTTCTGTGCTGCTTTAGATAGATTCAATGCTACCCCTTGAGTGTGGGGGGTGTTGTCCTCTTCATGACCGGAGTACAAGAGCATCTCTCCTGTGGACAGTCGTTTCTCTCCAGCCTGCGTCCACCTTGTCTCGCTTATTCCGAGCAGCATGAGGTTGTTGCTTCTCATCGCTGCTGCTGCTTGGAAGGTCTTCCCTGTCTCATACATAGTCCTCACATTCCATGTACCGATGTGAGCGGCCCTGGTTGAAAGAAGGGTGGTCGGCCTTGTCGCTCCCAGAAGCATCTGGCTTTCACCACATGGCGTCATAGATCTTCTTATTGAAGACCCCTCTCTTCCCTGGGCCATGGTGTTGATGATGTCTTTTTGATCTCTCATTGGCGTTTCTGTAACAGGAAATGTTTTACGGGGTGGGGTTGTTAGCCCCACGCCCAACCCCCAACCTGGAGAGCCAGGTGCTACTTTTCGTCCGGCCTCTACTCAAGAAACCTGCCCGGCATGGTTAAACCTGATGAGGGTATGAGCTCCCTCCGGTATAGCCTTCTGAGTCATTGAGGCACTCAAGCTTCTCCACCACGCCAAGGTAGCAGCACTCGGAGAAGAGTATGGCGTAAGGTATCTGCTATGTTAGGAGGAGAAATAACTACACATGGACTTCCCAGTTAACATAATTTTAGTGTCATATCTGTTTTTCATGTTTTTGAGCAGAGTCCAAACAGCAGGAACGACACAGAAAACGGCAACAAATTCTGATTGAAACTCTGACTGAAAGACAGGAAAGGATCGCGTCACAAAAAGAGAAGTACTATTTAGCCCGAGCCAATGAATGCCAAGCACAAAATTAAAATTACCAAGAACAAGAAAGGTAGGGTATACAAAAGTATGCTACACATTCACCTTTGGTTGATAAAGTCTATCATCCAAAGGTGTCTGTCATTAGTTATCCCATTCCCAGTCATTATTTACCAAATATCTTGTCCATAGAATGTTTGGTTTGAAGTCTGATATTATCGTTTTATCATGGAATTTCCACGGGTTCCCGCTAGTAACATATAAACAAAAATGTAGGTAACAACTTTTTTTTTATATACTTATCATGATCCCCGAAGGGAAATTAAGACAGCACACTCAGTATCTTTGTTAGTCAAAAACGCATGCATATATATATATATATCAAAATCATCAACACATCAAAAATCCAAGAGTACATCAGGAAGATGGCCCCAACAGATGAACTGCTCAGTGAATGCCTTAGACAGCAGAAACCTGGGGAGGAAGAGGAGGAGGAGGAGACGACATGGTGGGACAAGCCCCAACACGGCATGTACCACCGTCAGATAGAGGAAGTGGCTGATATCAAGAAGACCTACCAATGGCTGAATAAAGCTGGACTGACAGACAGCACAGAGGCACTGATCATGGCAGCACAAGAACAGGCCCTAAGTACAAGGGCAATAGAGGCCAATTTCTACCACAGTAGATCTGACCCAAGGTGCAGGCTATGTAAAGAAGCCCCAAAGTCAGTCCAGCATGTGGTAGCTGGGTGTAAAATGCCCGCCAGCTCAGCATACATGGAAAGGCACAACCAAGTAGCTGTGATAGTGTACAGGAACATCTGTACCCAGTATGGACTAGAAGTACCCAAATCCCAATGGGACATACCACCAAAGGTGGTTGAGAATGACAAGGCTAAGATCCTGTGGGACTTCAGCTTCCAGACCGACAAACAGCTGCTGGCTAACAAACCGGACATAGTGGTGGTGGACAAAGAACAGAAGAGAGCAGTGGTGATAGATGTGGAGATTCCAGCTGACGCCAACATCAGGAAGAAGGAACATGAAAAGATTGAGAAATATCAAGGGTTGAAAGAACAGCTGGAACAGATGTGGAAGGTCAAGGTTAATGTGGTCCCCGTGGTAGTAGGAGCACTTGGGGCAATGACCCCCAAACTGGAAGAGTGGCTCCAGCAGATTCCTGGAACAACATCTGAAGCCTCAGTCCAGAAGAGCTAGTCCTAGGAACAGCTAAGATACTGCGCAGAACCCTCAGACTCCCAGGCCTCTGGTAGAGGACCCGAGCTTGAGGATGACACACAGATACCACCCCACAAGGGTGAGAGGGACATTTTTTTACATATATATGTGTGAGTGTGTGTTAGTGTGTACAGGCCCCTGGAATGCACCAAACACACACATGCCTGTAAGCATGCAACTGGAGGTAGAGTGGTGGGCAGCTCCTTCTTGGTGCGCCCCAAATGAGCAACTTGTGAGGAGGACGGAGCCTTGCTCAAAGGCGCCTTGGCAGTGCTCCAGACTTGTACTGACACCTCCATCTTTCAGCTCACACTTCGGGTGTTTTTTGGGCGGAAGCAGGAATCGAACCGCCGATCTTAGTACATTGGACAGCCCGCTCTACCGCCCGCTCTACCACTGAGCCACAGCCGACCTAACATCACTTTTTTTTTAATCAAATGTGTTTATTTGTGTGTTACAGCTTGTATATGTAGCCCCCTTTTGCTGTCCCTAGCAAATACTATGGGTGACTAACCTGAGTTTGTTGTTTCCGATCCTGCTGTTGACGAGCTTCAGGTGGTAACTTGTATTTCTATTTATTGTACCATTCCCTATTGGCTCTGAGAAAGTACTATTCACTATTCCTTTCAGTAAATGACACGCAATCACATTTAACGATGTACGTGTATTCGTCAACACACAGAACACAGGGCATTATCCCAATACTCAACAAGTAATATATAACAAAAACAATCCAACAAGTACTGAAATAAAACTTACTCTAAGCCGGCAATAATAACTAAATGTCCAAATACCCAGTCCACGTGCGTTGCAGGCCTGGTGCTTGTAGTTTTTCCGTATATGGATCCCGTCCGGCGGCTGCTCCTGGGCTCGTAGCACTGCACGAGCGAACTCCCAGTCCATCAGAATGGATGCTCCTCGGCGGAGAATTGGTCCACACCTGCTCCTTCTGCGGCAACGAAAACTGGCGACCCCACACGCTGTCACTCCCTTGCCAACCTGCTCCAAACTTAGGACCAGGCTCGTGGAAACGTGCGCTAAACACCACCACACTCCGTTATTAATCCGTCCGGTTCTCTCTTAATCTTCGCCGTCTCTCCTCGCTTCTCTCCTCCACTTCTCCCCATGTGCTTGCAATCTTCCGGGCACCTGACTCTTTTCCCGTGCCCCATTGGTTCATGAAACCCACAGCACCTTTGCAGGTTAGTCCCTCTCTGTGTGTCCTTTTTCATAGGTCTGTGAGTAAACAAATTCCCTCCCAGTATCCCCAGCAATACAAAGAATACACCACACATTTCATCAAACAAGTCAACATAATAATTCAACATAATAGTGAGTTTTCCTCCAACAAGAACATTTTAATAATGCTTTACCCAGTGAATTTTATCTGTGAAATGATATTAATACTTAATTTTATAAATATTTATTAACTATTTATTAACAATGTATTTATTAACGATTTGCTAATAATAATCTTAGCCCTACTAAACGCAGGGCTACATATATGTAAATAATTCTGCTATGACACTTAAACATAGCCCACTCACGTTTGCTAATTAAATGATGAATAAGCTACACTGTAGGTACATATGTTTGTAAATCTGATTATGATGAAGTCAGTGCCTCACCAGCCATGACCCTCACCACACATCACTAGTCTAGTCAACTCTGTAGTTTGGTTTTGGTTTTGGTTAGTGCAGAAAATCCCGCTTCAAAAAGATAGGAGGTTGGAGATGGAAGCAATGTTTTCTCACATCATTCTGCTTTGACTTCAATCCAGAACACTGGCACGGTTGTGTAATTTAGGGCTAACGGCTGGTAACCTGTCACATGGCCGAGACCTGTCAAGAGCCACAGATGCATGCTTTCGTCTGTGCGTCATTCCGCTCAGAAGTCACTTTTCAAAATAAAACATGTTTAGACTGATAATCAATTTAAAAAAAGAATGTTCTTTGTGGTACCTAATGGCCTGAGGCCCAGGTCGTGAAACGGTACCTAATGGCCTACGACCAAGTGGTTGGGGACCGCTGGCTTAATGCTCAACTGAGATGCACAATCAAAACTGTACTTTTATATCTGAATATCTTTATGTCGATAATTTTTCACTGATGTTAATTAGAAGTTTGAAAACGCTACTCTTCCTTTTTTAAGCAATTCCTAATTCCTCTGTAGAAACTCAATAGATATGACCCTATTTGACACATTAGTTTCAGTCCACCATAATATTAAACATTAGAAAATATGCATTCTGTTCAAATTTTTTTATAGAGTATGATTTTCCATAGGCTTGCCTTGAGCAGCTCTTCTGGAATGAGATCAAAGGGGAGCAAAGGCCCATTATTTTCTTTATCACTGATAACCTGTCGAGGAGCTTGTACACATTTACTCTGCAATCGGTTTCTCCTGAATATTTCTCCTGCATATTTTCATCTGAAGCAGATCCATCTTCATTTTTTCATTCTAGGCACTCCATTCACTTCATTTTGACTTTGGACAGGTTTTTCCAGAGACCTGTTTTCTGATATATATATCCATCTCCCAGGTCTTTCAAAAATCTCATGAATTTCTTCAAAGTAAATTATAGTGATTATAATAGTGAGATTACCACTGCCACAGTTATACAAACATCCAACTGAGCCAACTAGAAGGTGAAGTGGGCCCCTGATAAAAACTTATGATGCTGGTCTAACTTGAGAGTATTCATAAAGTGCAAACTTCCGCCGACACTATTGCTGCTAAAATCTGAACAATAGGAAAACAGCCCTCAGGCCACATCAAAACAAAATGGAATATTTTTTTATCAGCAGACTGCTGATAGAAGAAATGAACACTGAAAAATGTGCAGAATACATGCACTTAATTTTGCATCATCGTCATCGATTGCTGTATTGTACCATTATACTGAAGGAAATTTTAATTTCATTGTTCAGGTCTTTTCAAGGGAATAGCATTTAAATCCTTTCATCATCTTCTCACCCTTAGGTTTGTTCTCCAGGGTTGTTGTTCTGGTTTATTGCTTAGGTTTACTGCATAGGAAATACTGATAACATTCCAAGACCTTTGGCCTTTATGGGTAGATGAACATTTGGTGAACCCCTTCCACAGGATTTACCCACACACACACACACACTCACACTCACTCTGTTCTTTTCTTTAACTGTAAATGAGGTCTGCTCACAGGATAAAGTCAACACTTGCTAAATAACCTCAGTTTCCCAGCCTTTGCAGATGTAGTTTATGGACCTTGAGGTTATCATGCATTCACCATTTGTCTCTTTCACTGTCCCTTCACCATTTCTTTCTCAGACTGTCCCTTTTGAATTTAATTGCATCCCTGTAAAAGACTCATGTGACATCATGCCTGTCTTCAACAGAATAAATACCTCTGTTTTGAGATAAGAATTTGTCCTTCTCGTACCGCATTCACCATCGTTCTGTAGTATTGGAGAATGACCCAGAGCTCTGTAAGTAAAGTACCATGAACTTCACAACCATCGTCTCAAGAGTCATCTGTATACCCTGATCATCTAATGAACGCGCTGCGGAGCTAGTAGGTCGGACTCCGCTTCAATACCCAGGGTATACCGGTAGTACACAATGTGGTGTATCAATGATGCAGTTGTTCACTGTTGTTCAAAATTAAGTAGCCCTACATTGTCCCCTGACCATGAGAATGTACTCCTAGCATTTTGGAATTGTGTGTCATTGTCAGTGGTAATTTGATATTGGCAAAATTAAAAATTGAAATGGCCCATTCCAAGATCCACCACAACATATTACGGTAACTCTTTCTTGATGTTGGACCCAACCCCCAAAAAATCCCATCAAAATCTCATCCCAAGGTCAAAGGTAACAAGGATATCATTTGAAAGGTGTGAGGTCTCAGCTGACTTACAATGACAGGTATGAAATGCTTATTTAAAGTGTTCAGTTATGTGAATTTTGCTTGAGAAGAGTTGCAAATTATGTTTATATTTTATATTAATACTGTCACTGTCAAATATTTTAAATTTTGTGGCTCTAAACAAATGTAACTTTGAAATACAAAAGCTGTAGAACCTTTAACTTCTGGAACTGTACCATATGATAGGGACTATAAGAAGGGATGGTTTGGTGTCTGGAGTGATTTTGAATGTTTTACGCATTTCCCATAGAATGCAAAACTTAATGAATCGAGTTCCTTGCAAGAATCAATGTGTTTTTGTAAGAAGTAACTTGCGATGAACCTTTAATGGATTGATTGCATTGAAGGGCAGGAGAATTCTATAGTCTACATAAAAACAACTACCCAGATGTTTTACAAGTTTTACATTCATTTGAGTATGTTCTATAATGGCTCTTGTACATTGACTAAGGTGGCTGACTAGAGTCTTTGAACTAGAGTTTCTGCCTCAAGAGTGATCTTTGTGCATCAAGTTGCTGTGCCAACTACCCAAGCTGCGAAAATCAAAATGTCTGCAATCCAGGATTTTCTTTTTCAAAAAGGTGAAAGAGTGGAACATTTCTGACCAAATACCCTCAATTTAGAAAGTCTGATAGTGGCTTAAACAGTAGTAAATTATTCAAAATGACAAGTCCACAACAAAGCGTTGTGTGTATCAAGTCCCCAGCACCACATACAAGCTCAGGTGTCTCCAAACGTTTTTTCTGTAATTGCCATATAACTTTTCCTTTCTCTCATGGGGGGCCAGGGTCAGTTTGTAACAGAAAAACTGTGATGATCACAGGGGTGCCTAAATGTGAAGATTTATTGTCTTCCAGAAAGCCACACATAACCAAATATAAATAACCCTTCCCAGGATCTTAACAGAAAAAATTCATGAAATAACACTATTTATGAAATAGATAAAAACCAGGGTGCTTTTTCGGGTACTGTTCAGGGGGCCGTGCCAAATGTGAAGACGGGCACATCCAGCCCGTGGGCTGTAGTTTGGGGACCACTATACAAGATGATCAGTTTGGGAAGGGCTACATGACTCCCCAGTAATGTTAACACTCAATAATGATTTAAACCTGATGCAATTCATTCATACATCTTCAATACCCGCTTCTTCTACTGTCGTGTGTCAAGGAGTTGCTGGAGCCTATCCCTGCGGACTTAGGGCATAAGGCAGGATAAACTCGAGGCATGACGCCAGTGCACTACAGCCTGGTAGAATTATATCTTTGAACTAAACCCCAGCGCCATTGGTCAGATATCTAGTCAAGACAGTTTTGTCTGATGGTATGTAGTCCAATAATAAAAATTTAAAAGTGATGAATTTTTGATCTAATTTTTTTTTAAAAAGTTTCTCTGGAAATACAAAAATTGATCAAGATCAATGATAATGTTAGAACCAGATCCATGGTGTGATTAAAGCTATGGGTGGGTTCTTTTACTTTCTGGTAGAAGTCAAATAATGAGATGAATGCAATACTAATACAGTCATCATTGACAGCTACATGAATGTTATGTTAAATGTCATCAGTAATGCATAAATAGATCATGAGATTTAGAGAATCTGGAGGGGAAAACTCTGCACAAGGTAAGGTGTAAATATTTAATACCTTTGACCTTCAAACTGTCACACACAGCTGAAGATAATTCGTGCTTCGGAAAACTATTACTGGTGAAAAGAATATGTACATGCAGTTGCAAATGCAGCAGTCTATATTATGTAAATGCATGTTCGAAGGCCAAACAACAATATCCAGACACAATGTTTTTGGGCATAGAAAGTGTTCAATGGTCTGAAGAATTCATATTTCAGAAGGAAATATGTTTTTGTTTTTTTTCAGTTATTAAGTTATTTTAGTTGTAAAAACTCAGTTCATACTCTGACTAGTATTTTTTTCAGTCCAGAGTTTTTAATAGGAATGCAGACAGTTTCCTTGCAGTGGAATAAAAACAAAAGAATCGTAATTTAAAAAGAAAGAATTGATGATTACAAAGTCCTACAGAGATCAGCCTGACTTTACTTTTTTCAGTTAGGTGTAATTCGTCCCTTGGTGATATGGCAAAGCTTTAAATTTTTAACAGCCTTTATCTTGTTAAAAAATGATTTTAGGCTTCATCATTCAGAGGATTGATTTATGAACAATATAGAAAGAGGAAAAACAAAGAGCAGAATCATGTCAAGCCATCAGGCTACAACTGAGGCTTAGTCCAAGAGTCACATAAGGATCTATAATATCTGTTTAAATTCCCTTCATCTGGCTTCACTTTAAATGTGGCAGTAGAATTTTTATGAACCTGTGATGTATTATCTGATGGCAGGCAGCGGAATGAAAAAGTCACTGGTGCTTCTGAAATTGAATCTGTTTGTTATTCAGAAAAGTTTCATGCATAGATGAACACAAGCATTGTGAGACTTACCTTGACTACATACATTTCAACTTTATAAACAGACTGGCCTCTGTCTATAAATTCTTGTCTCTCTCCCTTCTCTCTCTCTCTCTCTCTCTCTCTCTCTCTCTCTCTCTCTCTCTCTCTCTCTCTCTCTCTCTCTCTCTGTCTCTCTCTCTCTCTCTCTCTCTGTCTCTCTCTCTCTCTCTCTGTCTCTCTCTGTCTCTCTCTCTCTCTCTCTGTCTCTCTCTCTCTCTCTCTGTGTGTGTGTGTGTGTGTGTGTGTGTGTGTGTGTGTGTGTGTGTGTGTGTGTGTGTGTGTGTGTGTGTGTGTGTGTGTGTGTGTGTGTGCGTGTGTGTTTATGTAATTATGTCTTATCAATGATTTGCCAAATTCTTGGGAAGTAATTCACAATTCCTATGCTAAGTGATATACAGAGTAGGAATCCGCTTGCAAACATAGGGGGCAGTGAAAGCAGAAGTTTTTTTATTTAATAATAAGAGTCGAAGATACAAGTGAAGGTGGAGCAGTTTCTATAGGTAAATAGAGAAATCAAACAAAATCACACACTGAGTTGGTACAAAACGGTTTCAAACAGCCCAAAACAAATGTAATCCAAGAATGAATGCAAAGAAAAAAAGAAGTACAACTGCGGGATGCAAAGATCCACTACATACTTGCTAGTAACAGGAGGAATCACACAACAAAATATACTGGAAACAGAATAGGAGAATAATGAAGACAGGACGCAGGTGAAACCAATCAGGCAATCATACTGGAGGAAAAATCGAGAGGAAATCTTGAAAGGGAAGACAGGGGAGACACAAAGAACAGCAAATATGAAAGAAATGTGAAAATGCAGGAGACGGAATGGAGACAAGGGAATCAACAGAGTAAAATTTGAAAGAAAGAAGAAAGGCTATAAGAAAAACAATATGTACAGAGAAAAGGCAAACCATGACTGAAGGGTATTTCAAAATAAAGCAAAAATGTAAACTAGAATGTTGCACTACATTTCCTGGAGAAAATATGTGAATGCTATCCACTCAACTGCTTTGTAGATATAGCAGAAAGGAAAAAGGAAAGTATGAAATTCACTGGCAACTGACTACTGAAAATCCTAAATGCAAAAAATGTAAAGCTAATAACTCAGTGAAGACTGCACTGAACGACAATTCCATCCATCCATCCATCCATCCATCCATCCATCCATCCATCCATCCATCCATCCATCCACCTCCAACCGCTTATCCGGGGCCGGGTCGCGGGGACCACAGTCTCAGCAGGGATGCCCATACTTCCCTCTCCCCAGACACCTCTTCCACCTCCTCCTGGGGTAACTCAAGGCGTTCCCAAGCCAGCCGAGAGACACAGTCCCTCCAGCGGGTCTTCCCTGAGGTCTCCTCTCGGTAGGACATGCCCAGAACACCTCCCCAGGGAGGCATTCAGGAGGCATCCGAAACAGATGCCCGGCCCACCTCAGGTGGCTCCGCTCGACACGGAAGTGCTGAGGCTCTACTCCAAGCTCCTCCCTGGTGACTGAGCTCCTCACCCCATCTCTGAGGGTGCACCCAGCCACTCCAAGGAGGAAACTCATTTCAGTTGCTTGTATCCAGGATCCTGTCCTTTTGGTCATGACCCAGAGCTCATGACCATAGGTGACAGTAGGAACATAGATTGACTGGTAAATCGAGAGCTTTGTCTTGTGACACAGCTCCTTCTTCACCACGACAGACCTATACAGCAACCGCATCACTGTTGAAACTGCACCAATATGTCTGTCAATCTCACGCTCCATCCTTCCCTCACTCGTGAACAAGACCCCAAGATCCTTAAACTCCACTTGGGGCAAATACTCTCCACCGACCTGAAGAGGGCACACCACCCTTTTCCGGTCGAGAATCATGGCCTCGTATTTAGAGGTGCTGATCCTCATTCCACTTGCGTCACACTCAGCTCCAAACCGCCCTAGTGCATGCTCAAGGTTCAGCTTTGATGAGGCCAACAGGACAACATCGTCCGCAAAACAGCAGAGATGAAATCCTTTGGTCCACAAACCAGACTCTCTTCGGATCCTGGCTGCTCCTAGAAATTCTGTCCATAAAGATTTTGAACAGAACCGGTGATAGAGAGCATCCCTGCCGAAGTCCAACATGCACACGTAGAAAGACAACTCCATTGGTAGTAATATAATAAGTATTATTAGTAACATATAGCATAATATTCTGGTATGGCAGCACAAAAATAGCGCAGTTGCCTCAAAGCAAGGTTTTGTCCGTTCTGTGCAGAGCATGTATGTTCTCCCTGTGTCTGCATGAGTTATTGAGTTATCCCACACTCCCACCTCCCACCTTTTGGTGCCCTACAGGCAACCTGTGTGTGTGTGTACCCATACGATATATACAGTACACCCTCGTTCTTTGCGGTTAATGCGTTTCAGGAACCACACACCATTAATGATAGAGCTACAAACTATTTATATTCTTATTTACTTTAATTTAAACAGTTATGACCCTCCCCTTACTGATATTAAACCACCTTCTATCTGTATTATCTTTTCTTCTTAATCCGCAGGTCACGGGGGAGCTGGCAGGTCGCGAGGGAGCTGGCAGGTCGCTGGGGAGCCGGCAGTCTCAGGGCGTGAAACACTCCGGGCGTGAAACACTCCGGGCACGACGCCAGTGTACCGTGGAGCCACATAGAGACAAAGACTCACACACAATCTCACTCCTACGGTCAATTTGGGATCGGCCAAGGAAGCCGGAGAACCCGGACAGAACCCATGCAGACACGGGGAGAGCCTGCGAACTCCGCACAGAGCGGGACTCGAACCTGGGTCGTATTGTGAGGCGGCAGCGCTACCCACTGCGCCACCGTGTTGCCTGTATTATCTTTTCCTATACTCTTAATGAATGTTTAAAGCACTTTGGTATCTCATCCAGGGTGTACCCTGTCCCTCACCCATAGCAAACTGAGAGGCTCCAGCAGACCCATGATCCACAGTGGGGATATTATTTATAGAAACAGTAGTAGTGGCAGAAATAGAGGAAAAACCACTAGTGTTATTGCTGCTAATACTAGGCATCAATACTAATGGTAAAAGTTGTAGTTCTGCAACATTTGTTAAGACTATAAGTATTTTCCTCAACATTAAAGGGACAGTAAAGTTAATTTTAAGTGACATATATGTTATTCATCAATATGAAAAATAGAAGAAAAAATAAATTTTATATGTGTAGCATCATCCGTTTGGTCAAAAAAGCTTAAAATCTGCACTGCAGCAGCTTCCTTATTCAGTGGTCAGGTGGGCGTCATACATCACTGGAGCCAAACGTAGCTTAGCAGCCATAAGAAACAAAACAATTCTCGACGCGATTAACACCAAAAGTATCATGGTTACCTGCGCGGTGAACGATTGTGTCAACAGAACAGCAAAAAGACGCAAAGACAAGGACCTATCCTTCTTTAGAATACAGTACCTTCTGGGAAGCTAGGAAGTGTTTGAGGAAATCGCGACTTCCTCCGCGTGTTCTTTTGATTTCGGGTAGTGAGAATGTTGGAGGTCTGAATAAAGGCTGGAAACAATGAACAGTCCTTTGAAGGTTTATTACAGAATATTGTGGGCACAGGGAACTTACAGAAAGAGCTGCAGCAGTGCACATGTGCAAAGATAAGAGAGGATCACACATCATTTATACTCTAAATGCAGAATTGTGGGCGGTGAATCTATGGTTTAACCCTGAAATATCTGCTCTAAACTGGTTTCAGTTGGTACATCATGATCTCTAGGTGTTAACACAAAATGTCAAGTCGACAGTTTCACAAAATTATCTGAGAATACAGCATTTTTAATCAAGCGGACTCCGTGAGAACATATCTATTGCAAAATAATCTAAGGATACTGACAGTCATACAAGCATTTCCAAATAGATTCTTTTCCATACAGATCCTTCATGACCTCAGACAGCCTGGTGCCATCCTCAGGAGCGCTGAATGATTTGAGACACACACACAGACAGAGCATTCAATCCCCCTTTTGGACTCGAAAGAGTCCGACACAAAGAAAAAACCACCACAAAAAATACCTGCAGGGTCATCATCAGGGATGGGACTATGAAAAAGGGAGGACAGGAGCATCTGTTTATCAGCTGCTGGGGGAGCAATTGCACGTAGAAGAGGAACCACACAGCACAAACAGCCTGAGATAAGAAGTAAAATGATGCCAATAGGGACACACTGACCATAAGGGACCAGTGGAAAGCCAATCAAATGGAGAAAAAGAGTCAGGTTTATCCTTTGCCATCACTGCCTGCAAATTATGTAGTGCAGCCAACTGTGGATTAATGGAATGGTGAATTTCATCTGGAATATACTGTAAGTACAACATGTTTGGTTAAGAAGTACACATACACCCCCTGATGAAGCAGTCAAGAGATCAAGCACCAGTAGATGTTGTAAAAGCATGGTTCTCATAGCATCAATTTCATTGTTATAACCCTGATAAATATTGAGGGACATATTCATGAAACATTTAAAGCGATAATCAAGAGTTTTAATACGTAAAGCTAATTAACCAACGCCAATTAGGTGAATATCAAACATTAGACAATATTGATAGAGGTAAGAAATAGACAGCAGTGATTAAAATGGACTCTTTTTTTTTTTTTACGGACTACAGTATACACAAAGGACTAATTGAATATCAAACATTAAAAGTAAAACTGATGAGTCGTGGGAGGCTTCACATTCTTGTGGTGGGGTAGTTCCCTTAAGGAGAGCACTTGTCAGCAGAGGGAGGTCTTGCACCTTTTCCTCTGGGATGAGTTGTCAGGACTTTTTCCCCTGGGATGAGTTGAGAAGAGTCGAGTGGAGTTGAGCTGGGCGATGTCAGCTTCTTCAGGACCTTAGGGTGGACTACCTGGTCTCAGGGTAATTCCCGGGATTATTCTGCCCAAAAAAGTGAATTAACCTCCGTTGATTGATGTCATCAGCAAGCGGTTGCCTGCGTTGGTTTATCAAGTGAGGAACTTTCTTTGGCTGAGTAGTTCTCAGCAATCTCGTCCAGACCGATGTCCGGAGCTCGTCCTTTACCAGCCGGTGGAGGAATGGCCAGATCTGTTGGAGATCTGGCAGGTCGGGTCGAAGAGATGTGGAACCGCGCCTCCCCCTTTCCCAGCAAACAGACTGCAGTTCCCGTTCGCTCAGTCATTTGGAAGGGACCTGTCCACCTAGGTTCAGACCATTTTCATTTTGTTACTTTCAACCACACACTTTCACACAAATTCATTTCTCTGGGGACATCCGCCTGTCTCTCTGTGAGGTGGGAGAAAGTAATGGTTAGTTGTTGCAAGCCTGGGGGGCCTGAAGTGTCTGTAGAAGTCAATGGAGCTGTAGGGGCTGGAAAAGGTCTGTTAGTGTGACATTCGAATGGTGTCCAGCCTGTGGAAGAATTCAGTGATGTGCGAACGTTCATTAGTGCCAACGGAAGAGCCTGTAACCAATTCAAGGATGAGGCCGCCAGACGTTTCTCAATTTTGTCTTTGATTGTTCTGTTCATTCGTTCAGCTTTACCCTGTGACTGGGGATGATACACAGAGCCAAAATGACGCTTCAAACCCAACATTTCTTCCACATGCTGGAGATGTTTGTTTTTTAAATGGGACCTGTTATCTGATCGAATCTTCCTAGGAAACCAATGAGTTGGAATATAGTGGTTCACCAGATGTTTGACCACTACACTAGCTGTCTCTGTCTTACAAGGGTAGGCTTCAGGCCAGCCCGAGAAAGAATCTACGATGACTAGCAAATACCTGTATCCTGACACTGGTTTAATCATGTCAGTAAAATCCATTGAAATCACCTGACCAGGAGCGTTCAAGTCCGGATCATGAACTCCCTGTGGTGGTTTCGTCGTAGGCATACTGTTATACCTACAGCAAACACTGCAGTCCTGCAGTTCACTTTTCAAAAACCGGCTCATGAAAGGATGCCACCAGGATTGGAGTCATCTAAATGTATCATCCAATCCAACATGGCATGTTCCATGGGCCTCAAGGATTAATTGTTTCAAATTATTTTGTTGCGGGATTGGTTTACCTTCTTTTCTTCACACACCCTCTCCATCTCTAACACCCCCTTTCGATTTCCAGATACTCCTTTCTTCTGGACTTGCCTGTCTCTGCCCCTCTCGTACTGCATTGGCTGTTACCTGTTGTTCATTACCTTCAAGCTCACTAACCGAAAGTTGGAATGTCGGCCGATAGCCCGTCACACGTTTTGCTGCACGATCGGCAGCTTCATTTCCTGCTGAGATAAAATCATTCAATCATGAATGTCCTTTACATTTGATGATTGCTACTGCTTTTGGTAACATCAACGCTTCTCTTAGATTCATGATGTCTTTATAATGTTTGATTGGACCTCCGGCCGCTGTCTGGAAGTTGTTCCGCTGCGTTTTGCTGTGAAAATAATTTGTGGTTGCGTTAATGCCGCTTTGATTTTTCTTTGTCTCCTCCGGTCATTGTGAACATTTGGCTTGAGACATATTGGACCACACTATCTGATGTTCGTACGGTCAAAGGATGATGTAGAACAATATGTGTAGTTTTCTGTATCAATCTGGCTAGTGCTGATGCAAAAGAAGCAGAAAGTGGGTGTTGTTTTTCATAGTTCTCAAGTGGAGTTGACGCATACAAGCAAATTTGTCTTTTGCCTCCTTCCCCCTACTGATAAAGTACAGCAGAAACACTGCTGGACCTTTCAGACACGTCAAGATAGAACACGGAGGTATAGTCAGGAATAACAAGAGAGCTGCTGTAGAGAGTTGTTGTTTCAAGGAGATAAAGGCGTCTTCAGCCTCAGTAGTCCAAAGAAGGGTATTGGACAGGTTCCTCATGGCTTGGTCGTTCACCATGTCACGCAAGGGACAGGTGAATTCAGCAAAGTCCAGAACGTGGTGTCGAGAGTAGTTGCAAAGTCCAAGAAATTCAAGCATTTGCTTAAAAATTGGTAGGTCTGGGATGGTGAAGGATGTCATCTTTGAGAGGGGGACATTCCTGTGCCATGCCGAGAGATCAGGCGGCCAAGGAAAGAGACTAGAGTTCTGGCAATTTGAAGTTTGGACTTAGAGCATTTCAATCCAACCTTGGCCAAATGGAGCAGGAGAGCATGTGTGGCATGAAAACAGGATAATTCAAAGGGTGCGGCCAGCAGGAGATCATCTACATATTGCACCAAAAGGACACCAGGTGGCAACTGTAAAGTTGACAAGAGTCGTTTCAAGGCATTGAACAATTCAGGTGAAAGAACAAAGCCTTGAGGGAGACGAGTGTAGGAATAACATTTGTCGTTCCAGGTAAAGGCAAAGAATTGTTACATGGAAGGATCAAGTGGAATGCAGAAAAAGGCATGGGCCAGATCAATGCAGGTAAAGTAGAGGTGAGAGAAGGTTATTTGGGACAGTGCAGAATGTGGATTCGGGACCAGAAGAGTTGTTGTTTGGACAGCCGCATTAATCGCTCACAAATCATGAACCATCCTAAATTTGCCTGTACCTTTCTTTTCGACTGGAAGGATAGGAGTAATAAACTCCGATCTGGGAATTTCAGTTAGGACTCCTGCTTTCAGGAGGCCATCAATTGTTTCAGAGACACCAAGCGCCCCAACCTCTTCTAACGGAGTACTGGGGAACATAGATCGCACCAGGTTTCATTTGAAGAGTAACCGGTGGGACATCACATCGTCCAACATCCGTAGGATCAACAGTCCACAAGGACACGGGAAGGGAATCAATCAGTTTGGAAGCATGAACCTGCAATACCCTGATCACGTCAGGGCCACCAATTGTTAGAGGAAATCGCGACTTCTTCCTCCGCGTGTTCGTTTGATTTCAGGTAGTGAGACTGTTGGAGGTCCAAATAAAGGCTGGAAACGATGAACAGGTTTATTAATATTGTGGGCACAGGGAACTTACAGAAAGAGCTGCAGCGGTACATATGTGCAAAGATAAGAGAGGATCACACATTATTAATACTCTAAAAGGCAGAATTGTGGGCGGTGAATCTATGGTTTAACCTCAAAATATCTGCTCTGAACCGGTTTCAGTTGGTACATCATGATCTCTAGGTGTTAACACAAAATATCAAGTCGACAGTTTCACAAAATTATCTGAGAATACAGCATTTTTAATCACACGGACTCCGTGAGAACATATCTATTGCAAACAAAATAATCTAAGGATACTGACAGTCATACAAGCATTTCCAAATATGGTCAAACAGTAGATTCTTTTCCATACAGAACCTTCATGACCTCAGACAGCCTGGTCCCATCCTCAGGAGTGATAAATGATTTGAGACACACTCACACAGACAGAGCCTTCAGAAGGAGATGGAGAGCATGGATAAACATGGATGAGCACTCGGGTCAAAAGAAAATAAGGAGGGCTGGGGCTCCGGGCTTACCAAGCGGCAGGGACAACCAAAATCAAACGAATCACCCAGTGACACTGCACACACTCAAACCAAAAAAAAGGGATCGTGAAGAACGCGCCACCACCAGGTAATAAACTGCCGCTGTCAGCCCGCAGCACCTAACAGAAAAGGAGAAACAATTACTACAACAGAACAGCACAAACTGGTGTGGACTAAATAATGATTTACATGATTTAAATAAACTAATTCAATAAACTAATGGTAGATAACAAAAATGTAACAGTGTAGAAAATGTCAAAATACAATCAAAGTATAATAAACTGAATGTTGAATGGTCACAGAGATAAAGAAACGGACTTAAAATGTAAAGTGGTGTTCACTAGGCGTGGGCGACCATGCAGGCCCTAAAGTCGCCTGTGAACCAACCACACCTTTAAATCAGGGCGATAAGCGCTGACTAGGACTCAGTCCGCTCTCTGCTCACTGACTGAAATGAAACAAAATTAGCAGAACATGGCAACAAAATATGAAATAACAATTAAACTAAGAATGAATTAACCAAATAAGAACAGAAACAAAATAAAGAACCAAATGGAGAAAAACAACAAAAGGAAACTCAAAGAGCCAAATAATCAAAAATTAAATGTACCATACTTCAAACAATGTGATTAAGAGGGCCAGTATGAGAGAAAACCAGTATAAAAGGTCCAAGACTAAGAGCCAGTATAAAAGGGCCAGGACTAAGGAAAAGAGCCAGGATAGCAGCGTGGCCCAAGGA
This sequence comes from Antennarius striatus, assembly GCF_040054535.1. Taxonomy (NCBI): domain Eukaryota; kingdom Metazoa; phylum Chordata; class Actinopteri; order Lophiiformes; family Antennariidae; genus Antennarius; species Antennarius striatus. Next base: position 7,553,044 of record NC_090783.1, on the reverse strand, counting down.
GTAGTGGTCTGTGGTTTCCATAATGGTCAGAGCGCCACAAGCACAGCACACCCCAGGCCACCAGAGGATGTGTGTCTCAAACACGCCTGGAGTACACAGCCAGAGCGGGCAGGTAGACAGACGCACTCAGCAGAGCTCTAAACAGGTCAGCCCCTCTCCCCCGGCCCCCGACAGCCAGCCACACCGGGCGAGAAGATTGTGTACATAGATGGCGGCCACACGACGGGTTCACGCCACGCCAAATGGGAAGCTGTCCGGGGAAATGGAGCTGCCGATGCCACGCCAAACAAATTGTGGCCACGCCGAGCCACAGCCACCACGGGAGTGCACAAGGAGCGGGAGAGAGCGGGCGCGACCACACGCACCTGAATACTGTATAACGGTGCGCGTAGCACCGCCCCCCCATCAGTGCGCCACAGCTGTGCGTAAAAGCTAAGGGAAATAGCCTCTGGCTACATCTAGTTTAACTTTTACAGTGAATTTATTTGAAAGTCGCATCTCTTTGCTGTTCTGTTGACACAACCGTTCACCACGCAGGTAACCATTATATTTTTGGAGTTAATCGCGTCTAGAAGTGCACTGTTTCTTATGGCTGCTAAACTATGTTTGGCCGCAGTGACGTAAGACGCCCACGTGACCACTGAATGCGGAAGCTGCTGCGGCGCAGATTTTAAGCTTTTTTTTGACTAAATGGATGATACTACACATATAAAATTTATTTTTTCTTCTATTTTCCCTAATGATGAATAACATATATGTCACTTAAAATTAACTTTACTGTCCCTTTAAAGATGTTGACAGATGAACCGAACAGCTAAACAATACAACAAGTAGTAGTAGATGTATCATTTGTAACAACTGTCAAGTCTGAGGTGAAGTAAATGAACACTGCACAGGGAAATCAGAGCAGATCAGAGGACTAGAGAGATGCAGGAAGGATAATGTTCAGGGCAAAGGAGGAAAAAGTAATAAAGTAAAGCCCATTAACTATAGTATTTAGTGGGAGAGTAATATTTATTTTTAACTACAATCATCAATTAGAGAAGAGCAACAAATGCAATGGAGCTAATAAGCTAATGAAAATCATCTACTGAACTGCCTTCTCACTTATACACAGAAAGACCCAGCAGGGTTTAAGTCTCACTAACAGTGATTTGAACTGACAAAACATCATTCATTCATTCATTCGTGCATTCATTCATTTATTCATTTTCCGTACCGCTTCCTCCACTTTCAATCCACCAATCAGGAAAGAGCAATAACCTTATCATCATTGATCGTGCACCTATCTTAATTAGCATGAACTGTGTAAAACAGCTGAGTTAGAGAGAAGTGGAATGTAACCTCAAAATAACTGTCTGTTTGTAATATCTCCAAGATTTAGGGATAGCTGAGTTTGAGCGCATGGTAATCCTACCTTAAATGCTATAAATTAAGAAGTGTAATTAAACAAATACCATTTGTCACTATTGAGCGTCAGTATTAGTAATAATGCTGACACTCACTAATTGTGTTTACCCTTGTCATAAGTGTGCTTGACACTCTAGGTGGTACATTTATTACTAAAGTGCACGTTTATCTTATTAATTTAACTTATGATGGTATTTCTGTTAGTGCAGCCCACAAGCCGGTGCCAACTGTAGGCCAATCTCAACCCCAGATACTTGCAGTCCATTATGGCAGGAAGGGCATCAGGTTTAAAGGGACAGTAAAGTCAAAATGAACCAGGTCAGTATCTGAAGTACATAAGTTAAAAAAAAAAGGCTTGCTGGCATTTTTATTTTTTTATGATCAATGGGGACTTAGAAAAATGAAATTTATCGTAAGTTACAGAGCGCGCCATAACAGCGGAAGTGACACAATCGTAGACATCGGGATGAAACCATATCAATGACAATGAAGCAAGCGAATCCTAACGAGCATCCTAACGAGTAGCTCCAGACATGAATTACTTATCAACTAAACCTTGGGAATTTTGAATAAATACTATGGGTTGTCCGAAAATGATCTCACCTTCAAATCTCTTTGGAAGTCATCCAGGTGCTCATGACAGATCCTCGGATCTTTGGTCATTTTTACCCTGTTTATTCTTGGTCCCAATTTCCTTCCTAGCTCCCCAGAAGGTATTCTAAAGAAGGATAGGTCCTTGTCTTTGTGCTTGTGTCCTGTTGTGTTGACACAACCATTCACCTCACTGGTAACCATGTTTTTTTATTGAGTCTATTGCTTCAGTGATCACACTGTGTTCTAACGGCTGCCCTGACTGATGTGTCGCCAATGACATATGACCTTCAAGTGACCACTGGATGCGGAAAGCTCCTGCAGTGCAGATTTTAAGGTTTTCTGACCAAAAGGATGATGCTAGACATCTAAAAAAAATTACTCTATTTTAGATAATTATGAACATTTAAAAATGAGTTTACTGTCCCTTTAATGTCAGACAGTTGTCACGGACCGGCCTTTAAGGTGTGACGGATAAATACAACAAAATAAAATGGTACGACCAGCATGAAAACTGGCATATTGCAGTTTTTTTTAGCTTTCTTTGTATTTGAAATCATTGTTTCTTTTACCCTATGCAAAGAAACTTTCCAAACACAGTTGTTTTTTGTTTGTTTTTGCTAGCTTGGCAGGTTCAAATTCATGGTAACGTATTCTGTGTTACTGGCCAGAAACATCTTTTTAAGAAGGTAGCCAAGTGACCGAAGCAAGCATCTTGGCATGGGTCAAGAGTGACTCATAGACGGATGTGATGAAGAGTGGTAATTTTCCAAAGAAAGCATCACTCAGGATCATGCGTGAAATAAAATGGAAATTATGTAAGTGTGGCTGTGTGGCTTGGTACCAATTGACTGACAGACCGGTACCCAGGGATTGGGGAACACAGCACACAAGGTGGCCTGTAAGCATGCAGTTAGTACAATCACATCAAACTACACACATCAGGGAAGCAGAGTGACGGGCAGCAGCTTCGGAATGCACCCCAATTTGAGCAGCTTGTAGGAGGGGCGGCGCCTTGCTCAAGGGTGCCTCGACAGTGGCTGGGAGGTGAGCTGAAACCTCCCACCGTCAGCTCACACTCCTGGTGACATCATGGCGGGAGCGGGACTCGATCCGCCGATGGCTGGGGCGATGCGTCTACGAGACATCTGCTCTACTGCTTATAAAAAATCAAACAGTACATTACTATCTGAATCCAATGAACAGATAGCAACCCATCATTCTTCTATCTGTATAAATGCTTTAAGTGTATTTTAAATGAAAGAATTGAAATTTTAGGAAATCCAAGTTTTCACTTTCATGAAAAAAAGAAGGATGTTGGCAAAAGTAATGTGATCAATAATTAACAGTTTACAGCTTATGTTGTGTGGCACCTCATGCTTATACACTGAGAATATTCACATCCACTTTACCTGTTCTCATGGAAATGTAAATTTTCATTTCCGTCTGCCGCATGAAACTGTCAGACCGGCAACCAAAACCAACAGTGCATGTAATTGCTGAACAGTGAAGTTACAACTTACACACTTTGGTGTGGCAGTGGCTCAGCGGTAGAGCAGATGTCTTAAAGACAGATCGCCCAGCCATCGGTGGATCGATTCCCGCCAGAACATCTCCGGAGTGTGAGCTGACAGTGGGAGGCGTCAGCTCACCTCCCAGCCACTGCCGAGGCACCCTTGAGCAAGGCACCGTCCCCCCTACGAGCTGCTCTATTGGGGCGCACTCCAAGAAGCTGCTGCCCATCACTCTGCCTCCCGATGTACAGCTTGATGTTGTAGTGTATTAACTGCATGCTTACAGGCCCCCTTATGTGCTGTGGTTGTTTCAGGGGCCTGTACATACATAATGTGAAAAACTAACACAAAAATGTAACAAATGTACACCTGAGTGACAAATGTAATTTCCCCGAGGGGATCAATGAAGTATATCTTCTTCTTCTTCTAAATTCTAGTCAGAACAGTGGCGAAAACTTAATTCAAAACAACACTAGCATTTGTGATAACACAAAAAGGACAATGATCCAGCTGTGAGGCATAGCCCCATCACTCTTTTGTATTATTTTTCACTCTACATGTCTGGATGAAGGGCGGCACGGTGGCGCAGTGGTTAGCGCTGCCGCCTCACAATACGACCCAGGTTCAAGTCCCGCTCTGTGCGGAGTTCGCATGCTCTCCCCGTGGGTTCTCTCCGGGTTCTCCGGCTTCCTCCCACCTCCAAAAGCATGCACTTCAGGTTGATTGGCTGGTCCCAAATTGACCGTATGAATGAGTGTGTGTGTGAGTGATTGTTTGTTTCTATGTGGCTCCGCGGTACACTGGCGTCATGCCCGGAGTGTCCCCCGCCTCACGCCCTGAGACTGCCGGGATAGGCACCGGCTCCCCCACGACCTGCGTTAGCGGATTAAGCGGGTTGGAAGATGAATGAATGAATGACTGTCTGGATGAGGATGGTGATATAAGAGTAGTGACAATTGTAGTCAAGTGTTCATGTGTTTGGAATCCAAATGGTGCAGATTTTTCAGACTGCTGTAGTTACCGATAGGAAGTCATATGAGAAGACACTATAAGCAGGTATAAAGAGAAAACAAAACTCTAGTCATATTTCTAGGTGTCTGTGTTGAAGAATCACTTTCCATTATCTTAATTTTCCTTAACAAATGAATCATTGTCCTTAAGCGGAGAGCGCCAACCTGGTGTCAGTGCAGAAAAGTTTAATTTCCCCAGGTAGAGTGTCGACTTGAGTTTAAATTGGCCAAGAGAATGAGAACATTAGATACGGCTGCAGTCTGGCTGCCTCAAACAGCTCTGAATGATGTATGCCAGACTGAAATGAAGGGATGGAATACTAAAGCAAAATATTAACGTATCATTACAATATAAATGTAGTGTTATATAATATAAATTATTATTTTTGCAGGCCCACAATGCGGTGGTGACGCGTCCTGGGGATACCTCACCTTTTGCCTGTTGTCGGCTCGGATAAGTTCCAGCAACACCTGTGACCTGAAAGACGGAAGAAGAGGCTAGATACAAAATGATTGCAGTCGTCTCGTCAACAAGAAACTCCATGCATAGATAAATATTATTTTTGTAATTCTTAGAATGGTTATTCTTGTGATTATTTGACAGTTAATGGAACAGAAAATTACAGACCCAAATTTCTTGGGCAAATACAATTTTTCGAGTCACACAATAGTGCAAGTGTTATAATAATACAGTACCGGTATTTATAATTCCTTACATATATGAGTACATAATTATACTGCATACATATGTAAGGGAATATGTTTCAACCTTCCTTAAATGTCATATGTCTACCTTAAGAAACTGAATCTTAAGTGAAGTACATTAAATTAGAAAGAAATGGAAATGCTTTATTTTATTTGAAGAATGAAATTTATCTTAATATCATTTGTAAATGATACAATTTCCTGTTCAGGATTTCCTAGGTATCCAACAATTAAATAATTTAATCAGTAATTAAAATGCATCTTCCTTCAACTGAAAACTAATATACTTGTTAACCAGAGGATAAAGTGACTTCATGGTTGATGTCACAATCACATTTGTACACGGTGTATAATGTGGACATGGCACAACAGGCTTTACTGCAGTGATTATTAATGAGATAGATAGATAGATAGATAGATAGATAGATAGATAGATAGATAGATAGATAGATAGATAGATAGATAGATAGATAGATAGATAGATAGATAGATAGATAGATAGATAGATAGATAGATAGATAGATAGATAGATAGATACGTAGTTTATTAATCCCGGAGGAAATCCTACATATCCACCGCTCAGGCATTAAAACAAACACTGACACCACAGGACATACCACAAGACATACACTACACTAACAGACACATGCAGCACGTGTTTGATGTTTGCAGATGGCATTGTGATCTGCAGTGAGAGCAGGGAAGAGGTGGAGGAGAAGCTAAAGAGGTGGAGGTTTGTCCTGGAAAGGAGAGGAATGAAGGTTAGCCGCAGTAAGACAGAGTACATGTCTGTGAATGAGAGGGACCCAAGTGGAAAAATGAGGCTACAGGGAGAAGAGATCAAGAAGGTGGAGGATTTTCTTAGGGTCAACAGTCCAGAGCAATAGAGAGTCTGGAAAAGAGGTGAAGAAGCGTGTACAGGCAGGATGGAACGGGTGGATGAAAGTGTCACGTGTGATGTGTGATAGAAAGGTTTCACCTAAAGTGAAAGGAAAGGTGTACAAAACTTTGGTGAGACCAGCGATGTTGTTTGTTCTAGAGACAGTGTCACTGAGGAAAAGAAAGGAGGCAGAGCTGGAGGTAGAAGAGATGAAGATGCTGATGTTCTCTTTGGGAGTGACCAGGAAGGATAGGATCAGGAATGAGTACATCAGAGGGACAGCACATAGAGGTTTAGAGGTTTTGGAGATAAAGTCAGAGAGGCCAGACTGAGATGGTTTGGACATGTCCAGAGGAGAGATAGTGAATATATTGGTAGAAGGATGCTGAGTTTTGAACTGCCAGGCAGGAGGCCTCGAGGAAGACCAAAGAGGAGGTTTATGGATGTAGTGAAAGAGGACATGAAGGTAGTTGGTGTGAGAGAAGAGGATTCAGAAGACAGGGTTAGATGGAGGCAACCGATTCTCTGTGGCGACCCCTGAAGGGAAAAGCCGAAAGGAAAAGAAGACTGTCATGTAAAGATGAGCGCAACAATCCATGTGTTAGACTTTCTTTGTTACAATTGGTTTAAATTCATCACGTGATCTGATCACGGTGGTGTGATCATAGTATAATAAGGGTTGAGGCTTTAGTATAGGTGTTGAGTGTGTTCTGCATGATTGATCAGGAACTTATTTGATTGCACAAAGTTTACATATGTGCAAAACTCTATACTGTGGAGGTTCGCAGGACAAGGCAAGGGTACGGGTGAGTTCAGTGTATTTATTCACAAGTGTAACACAACAACCAACACAGTTCCTTTAAATACCCACTTCCTCTATCACACCCCTTAACCCTGTGACGTCACACCTCCCTTGTGCCTACCTGGTGTGAGACAGCTTTCCAAATGTTCACTACACAGCACCCCCACCCGAACATCCAGAACACGCCAACCACCGAAAAAGTCTCAGCCCCGCACGGGCGGCCTGATAATTCGGTTAAACGGTTACGCCTAACAGCGGGCAGGGGCTGTGCAGGTGTCGGGGGCAGCTCCTCTGGCCGGCGGGCTGTCTTAGAGGCATGACCTGAAACAAGAGCAGAACTTTTACGAGATGAAACAATGGGCGTCCGGCCGTGGCGCGGGGGCTGAGCCACCGTGACCGGTTCCTCTGATAGTAGATGCGCAGCCTTAAGGCGGTCCACAGAAACCCGCTCTGAACGTCCCCCCACTTCTACTTTGAAGGACTTTGGCCGTGCCTCAATCACCCTGAAGGGCCCGTCGTAAGGAGGCCAGAGTGGAGAACGGTGAGTATCGTGCCGGATGAAAACATATTCCGCAGCGAGAAGGTCCTTCGGGATGTATGATCTGGGGAGACAGTGGTGAACAGGTACAGGGACACAAACGCGGTCAGCATTAGGGGGCATGGGCCGGGAAACCACTGCTGGCCCGGGGGCCGAACCCTCCAGCAGAAACTCCCCAGGGACCCTCAGCGGCTGGCTGTAGACTAACTCTGCTGATGAAGACCGCAGATCCTCCTTTGGAGCGGAACGCAGGCCGAGCAAGACCCATGGCAGTCGATCAATCCAGTTGGCGTCTGTGAGTGCGGCTCGGAGCGCTGCCTTCAGGGACGAGTGAAAATGCTCACACAGCCCATTGGCCTGTGGGTTGTACGCCGTGGTGCGATGGAGCTTCACGCCCAAGCTCCCCGCTACTGCCGTCCAGAGATCAGAGGTAAACTGCGGCCCCCGGTCGGACGTCAGGTCAGAGGGTGTACCAAACCTGGTCACCCAGGCAAAAATGAACGCCCAGGCAACCTCCACTGTTGCGGTGGAACACAGGGGCACCACCTCCGGCCACCTAGTGGTCCTGTCTACCATGGTGAGGAGGTGAGTAAAACCCCCAGAGAGGGGAAGCGGACCCATCAGGTCCACTTTGACATGGTCATACCGTTTCTGTGGACCGGCGGTGGAAGCTGGCGGAGGAACAGCTGGATAAAGAGGAAGGAAGTATCACAGGATCCCATCAGCCCCAGCGTGTTCTCCATCAGCTCCGTGGGCTTCACATGTTGCCTGCAGCAACATGGCCTTCAGTGCGCCGTACTTCCCGGTCCGCAGCAGGTCCCTCAGCAGCCCCATGACGCGGCAGGTGGTGGAGGAGTCGAGAGCTGAGACCACATGGAAATACCTGGTCTCATTGGCTGTGATTCCACGGAGGTGAAACTGGGCCTCAATATGTTGGAACCAGGGATCCGAGTCGTGCTGCCAAAACTCCGGCAGCTTAACTGTAGCCGCAAAAATCGCTGGAGAAGTGGCAGGAACCTGCGCCGAACTACCCGTCTGGGTTTCGTGACTGGCATCCATGATCACGTCGGGGTCACCAGTGTGGAGGTTCGCAGGACGAGGCAAGGGTTCGGGTGAGTTCAGTGTATTTATTCACAAGTGTAACACAACAACCAACACAGTTCCTTTAAATACCCACTTCCTCTATCACACCCCTTAACCCCGTGACATCACACCTCCCTTGTGCCTGCCTGGTGTGAGACAGCTCTCCAAGAGTCCACTACAATACATTTAAAAATGAAAAATAAAACTACGTTGCCACAGGTGCTTACTGTAGATGAAATGATTGACTGTAAATATAGATTAGGTAGAACTGCATATACAAATAGTTCCAAAAAATACATACCCAATACATGTGACATATTCCTGTGTGATTTTATCATGATTGTAAAGTTCTAAAAGAAGATCTTTACCATTTACATCAGCAGACGGAGAATATTTATACTTTTCTGCAGATTCCCACTGCTAAGCCTGAGTTTACAAAGGTATCATGCTGATAAGTACTGGGCTCTCTGGAAGGATGCACACAAGAGATACAGTTCCTTTTATTCTTTATTTTGGATGTGCTTTAGTGAGGGCTCAACACAGACACATTTGTAAAATATTTTACAGTAAGTTATCCTCCAAAGGCCTCGGGCTTTTTATTTCTGGATTGCTAATCAAATGCTTGATTCAGCAATTATGACTGGTTGCTTCTTTGATTTGGAAACTGTCAGCAGAGACTCAGACAAAAGTTGGTCTGGTAAATCAGAAATCAATGATGGACTTGTTGTATTATAACAGAGTATCTTATTAGCCATTTACATGAGAGAATCATCCTCAGTCAATTCTCTTTTTAATAAACAGTAACTAAGTGTAATTGGTTTTTCCTCACAGACACTGCAGTTTGCTCCTTTTCTCTCACGTTATCTCCCTTTTCTGATGTACTTGTCTCCCCTGGTTGTGTGTGTGTGTGTGTGTGTGTGTGTGTGTGTGTGTGTGTGTGTGTGTGTGTGTGTGTGTGTGTCTGTGTGTGTGTGTGTGTGTGTGTGTGTGTGTGTGTGTGTGTGTGTGTGTGTGTGTGTGTGTGTGTGTGTGTGTGTGTGTGTGTGTGTGTGTGTAGGCCATAGCTGACTGCTTCCCTCTCCAGTTTGTTTCCGCCTTCTCTCTCTCCTGCTCTCCTGAAGTCAATCATCTCATCAGATTCTGACATATGAGGGGACTTATGTTATTATTTTCCACTCAGAATTAATTGTTGACTGCTTTTGACATTCAGGTATTTTTTAGAGTTATTTTTACACACTTGTTTTTGACTGTTCTCCTCTGCTACAGACCCTCTTGTCTGCCTGCTATCTATTCTCTATGTTCTCTATCAGGTGGACTTGTCTGCTACATTGGCTTGATGAATTATTTTTGTATGATCCTCGTTTTGCTAAAATGTTAAACCTTTGTTCACAATTTTTATGCTGTGTCTGCAGGTTCAGCATTGTGGGTCCACCTTTGGACTTGTGGCAATTAAAAATAAAATAATTTGAAATCAGCATCAATAAAGAACTGAATGTGTGGTGACTGCAATCCCAATTTTCTATTCATTATGTCCTTGTATAAATATAAATAATGGAAATACAAAAAAAATAGGATAGAACAGTTTGATTATATGGGCTTGGCAATATGTTTGGAGTTTGTTAATGGGATTTTCTGACTGAGCAATTTAAATTAATTCAACCATGGATAATAAAGTTTTAAAGTTTTTACCAAAATGAAAAAAGATGTACTGTATGCCCATTTTGGACACGTTATTGTATTATATTCACCTCAATGAGTTCACAAAAAATCTCAATCTCCTTTCTGTATACACAAGTAATAAGTCATTTAAATGAAAATGAGGAAGTTATTGCCGTTGAAGTCGCTGTTTTGGAGATTATTCTGTTGTTACATAATTAAATATAAGGTTTTTTCAACCACAGTGCACCTGAGTCAAGCCCAGTGTCCCCTACTTGCCGCCCATCAGTCAGCTGGTATAAGCTCCGGCAGCCCCCGTGACCCGCAAATGAAGGAAAATGGGATAAGAATAGGAATGGATGAATGATTGAATGAATGAACGAATGGATGAATTGATGGATGAAATGGATGGACGGATGGATGGATGGATTGATGGATGGATAAAAAGTGGAAGCATTCATTATATTTCCTTGAATATCATTTGTATCTACAGTAAATAAAGTCATAATTAAACAATCTCCTACGTATTGTCCACCTCCAGAATTATGAAAGAAGGTAGTGTTTTTAAGGTCAATCCTGCACTGTGGATGAATGTGATATTAGTTTTCTCTATGTTGTTGACAGGTGTCCTTTTTCTTTAGTTTACAAGTACTTTAGGAAAAATGTAAGATTGTAAGGTACACATGTGTTGTCTATTAAATGTTTGTAAAGAAGGAAACCAGAAGCGTGTTTCAAGTGCAGGTGGATGAAGAAGCTGTGATAATTAATATTCATAGTTAATTACGATAAATCTTTCATGAATATTATTTAAATCTCATTACAATTTGTGCTAGAATTGACATGGAACCTTTACTTGTGATGCCTATGGTGTGTTTTAGAGGACAAAAAAGGTTAAATTCTATTTTGCGGTAAATTGGGAAGTTAACTGTAAGTGTACACTCATGATTATGCTATTAAATATATTATTTGCAACTTAAAAGACAACACCAATCTTGGTGCTTAATAGTCCGACCTATTATCTATTCTGACAATTATAAATCAACAATTGACTTGTCTTAGTTGATGAAAGAAATAGCAGTAATAGATGCTGTTGACATGTTAATCCCACATTAGTCACTATGAGGAATTAAAACAGACAGACAGACGGACGGACGGACGGACGGACGGACGGACGGACGGACGGACGGACGGACGGACGGACGGACGGACGGACTGACTGACGGACTGACTGACTGACTGACTGACTGACTGACTGACTGACTGACTGACTGACTGACTGACTGACTGACTGACTGACTGACTGACTGACTGACTGACTGACTGACTGACTGACTGACTGACTGACTGACTGACTGACTGACTGACTGACTGACTGACTGACTGACTGACTGACTGACTGACTGACTGACTGACTGACTGACTGACTGACTGACTGACTGACTGACTTTATATATCCCAAACTGGGATATTTAAAGGACGAGATGTGTGATGAAACTCAATTTGTTTGGATTTAAAAGTCCTACGGTGTGATCACAGTAAATGGTGTGTGATCAAAGGTGTTTAATTTAAATCCCTGACACTGAGATGGCATCATTTAAAGCAATACAATCTACAAATCACTCACTTAAAGATATTCTTCCAGCTTTTCTCTACAACACTCCCAAATGTAGTTTCAAGCCAATGTCACAGAAATAGATATGACCACCCAGAAAGTGTGCAGCACTGTGTATCAAGGGTCGAGCACATGTATGTCACTGTCGAATGCCTGCAGAGCAGAGAAGCTGCCTGAAAATGATTTTCTTCTTGTATCTCTTATCATGTGTACAAAGTTGTTTTTCATATGTGGGAAACTTGAGAGCAATTTAATGCATCGGGGAACAAATAGAGCATGTCAGAGGAAGGTGTGAAGCCAGTAAGTTACTGTGGATGGAGTCAGTAAAAAAGACAAATGTCATTCTGCCAAGAAGGTGTGAAGGGTGTAAGAAAATAAACAGTTTGGCCCTTGTTATTTCTCTGCAATGTGAGGTTTAAAAGAGACGCAAACAATACAAGAATGCACCAGATGCTTTAACTGGTTTAATATCATACTGAGCCCGTTGTAAGGACCGAGACAGGAGTGGAGACCAGGTGCGTCTAAACTACAGTCTTTATTCCAGCAAAGGCACACGAGGGAAGCATGGGAAAGACCGGTGCACAAGTCCAGGAAACAGAGCGGGACGGGCGGCGTGCAAACACAGGAGGATACAGACAGGACTTACGGGGAAACAGGCAGGCAGGCAGAGGCACAAGTCCGATAGGCAGAGTTTGTGGTCGGGGACAAAGCAGAGTTCTAATACGGGTCCAGGCAGGCAGGTCAGGGTGCAAAAACAATCCGGGGTCAAGGTAGGAGTCAGGAAGAACTGGTGACAAACAAGGCATCTACACAGAGGATCTGACGCTGGGTCCGTGTTCAAGCCGTGAACCTGGAGCGGGAGGTCCCTGGTGGAGAGCCAGACCTTTTGGCCCTCTCAGTAGGCAGGTGCGGGGGTTCTCCGGCGGTTGGCTCCCGGCATAGCTGGCTGATGACCTCAGCAGGGTGGAGCAGGCACGGACCCAGGTGCGGTGACATCGTCGGGCGTAGGCGAACGCTGACGGTCAGGTAACCTCACCCTCCTGGCTGGAGAACACTGGTCTTTGGTACCCATACACACACTGGAATGGGGAGAGTCCGGTGGCAGAGCTGGTGAGAGAGTTGTGGGCGTACTCCACCCACAGGAGTTGGTCATGCCAGAAGTGTTGGCTCAGCAAAGCCATGCACCGCAGCGCCTTCTCCAGTTCCTGGTTAGGCCTCTCTGACTGGCCATTGGACTGGGGATGGAAACCAAAGAAGAGACTAACTGTGGCCCCCATCTGCTGACAAAACTGCTTCCAGAAAGTGGAGACGAATTGCGGCCCACGGTCTGACACTACATCTCTTGGAAGTCCATGTAGTCGGAAGATGTGCAGGAGGACCAGTTGGGCAGTCTCTTTTGCTGATGGCAATATGGGCAGGGGAATAAAATGTGCCATCTTACTGAACCGGTCAACCACCGTGAGGATGGTGGTCATGCCGTCAGAGGGTGGAAGTCCCGTAACAAAGTCCAGGGCAATATGGGACCATGGGCGACTGGGCACCGGCAGGGGTTGTAAAAGTCACGCTGGGGGGCGACACACGGATTTATTCCAGGCACAGATATAGGGCAGGCTCGAACATAGTCCAGGACATCCTTCTTCAGGCTGGGCCACCAGAATCTTTGGCTGACAAGAGAGGCAGTACGAATGGAACTTGGGTGGCAGGCCAGACGGGATTCATGACCCCACTGGATGACTGGAGTCCTCAGGTCCCCTGGCACGAACAAGCGGTCCGCAGGGCAGGCGCTGGGTCCGGGCTGGTCATGAATGGCCTCTCTCACCCTCTCCTCAACATTCCAGGTCAGAGCAGCAAGCACGCAGGGGACGGGAAGAATGGGTGCGCCGTCTTGAGGCGAGGCGTCATCCACCGCAAACTGGTGAGAAAGTGCGTCAGGCTTAATGTTGCGAGAACCAGGACGGTATGACAAGGAGAAGTTGATTCTGGTGAAAAATAAGGCCCAAAAATAAAAAAAAATAAGGCCTGTCTGGGATTGAGTCTCTTTGCTGATTGAATGTATTCCAGATTCTTATGATCTGTCCATATCAGGAATGGAACGGAAGCGCCCTCCAGCCAGTGATGCCATTCCTCCAGAGCCAGTTTTACCGCCAGCAGTTCTCGGTTCCCGATGTCGTAGGTGCGCTCAGCTGGCGACAATCGACGGGAGAAAAACGCACAGGGGTGAAGCTTCTCATCCTCTGCCGACCTCTGGGACAACACCGCTCCCACCCCCACATCAGAAGCGTCCGCGTCCACCTCCACGACGAACTGGCATTCAGGGTCTGGCATCGGAGGATGGGCGCAGAGGAGAAACGGGTCCGGAGAGCGTTAAACGCCCTATCAGCCGCAGGGGTCCAGGAAAACGGCTGTCTGGTACTGGTGAGGGCGGTGAGACGAGCTGCGACGGAGCTATAATCCCGGATGAAGCGTCTATAGAAGTTCGCAAACCCCAGGAACCGCTGGAGTTTTTCTGGTATCTGGAACTGGCCAAGAGGTCACTGCAAAGACCTTGGCTGAGTCCATTTGTATATTCCCTTCTGCAATGACGTAGCCCAGGAAGGAAGTGGATTTGACATGAAACTCACATTTCTCTGCCTTAACAAACGTTCTGGGGGCGGACCCCAAGCCGAGTCGTGACACCCGTCAAGTGTAAAATGCCGAGTCAGTCAAGACTATAATGCAAGAGACCGTTTTAATAACCCTCAACGCATGAGACATAAAATCATCAATAATGTCTTTTGGCTGAAAGGAACCCAAATGATATATAGTTTACAATATCACCAAAAAACTCTGCACAGTATTTGGTTGTAGGACCATGAGCAATGGTATGTTTAATAGTAACAAGGATGACTCATCCACACCTTTTTTTTATTTCCAGTTTTATGTGTGAAATGAAAAATCTCATTCATGAAATTCAAGTACAGTTAGTCAGTTGCTTCACTACACCTATTTTTGCTCTGTCAGTTTAAGAACAAGCTTATCAGCCCCTTGTCTAGAAGGGAGCTGGGCAGAGGCGAACATTTAGTGACCTTGTTGACCCTACATTTTTCATCTGGCCTTGCAAAATAGAGCTGTACTCCTTTGCTGTCATCTTCATAATTAGCAACGCTCATGGTGAAGACTTTTCTTGCAAAGGTTGGGAAAAGTGTTGTCAGTGTAGTGGATGGAGAGGGGTAGGATGAGGGGGGTGAAACAAGCTTAGAGAGGTGCGTGAGTCAGATGAAATGTTGGACTGGGTTACTATTTATAATGATTTGTAGGTTTTGCTTTGAGTGTTCCAGTCAAAAATAATTAATCCAAAGTGAGATCAATAAAGTACAGTGCGCCCTCACGCATTCACGCATCAATGCTCGCTACTTCACCTCATCGCTGATTTTTGGTAGGCAGTCACGTGATACCGTATGCGCATTCTATTGGCTGACAGAATCCGGAAGTGCACTTGGTTCTGTGAGTCTTGGACTTACGTGAGACACAAAAGTGTTTTAAACAGTCTATAAGAGTGTGGGGAACTGGTAATACAGACAGGATGTGGTTTAATATAAGTATAAGTATGGGGAGCGTCATTAAATGCTTAAAGTACCATAAATAATAAGATAAATAGTTTGTCGCTCTATCACAAAATTCTTTCTTTGTTTCTTAATCTTTCTCTCATTCAATCTTGTTTTTGACAAACAGATATACATTACAGGTTTGAAAAGCAGGAAGAATCAAAAAAAGGATTGGCAGATTCTAAATTTTCTTCTGGGCCAAGCAAAGATGGCGATTTATCTAAGCAGGAAGGAAAAAGTTGAAGCTTCGTCTGACTGCAGTGCAGAAACCATTTTAAGAAGAATGTGTCAAACAAGAATCAAAATTGATTTTAATTATTTCAGAGCTGTAATTGATTTAGACACTTTTACAATGGTGGGTCAAAGGTGTCTTATGTTTCGTGTTAAATGACAAACTCGTGTTCAGTCAGTGATTTGTTTAATTCAAGTATATTTTGCCAACATTTCATATTATAGTTTGTTTTTAAGTGTGTGTTCAGGTTTGAGTGAATCTTTCTTGGATGTTGTTAATGTAACTATCTTGTAATATTGATTTCATGAATAAATGTCATTTTAAAAATCAAATCAATCTTTCTTCCTTCCTGCCTTCCTTCCTTCCTTCCTTCCTTCCTTCCTTCCTTCCTTCCTCCCTCCCTCCCTCCCTCCCTCCCTCCCTCCCTCCCTCCCTCCTTCCTTCCTTCCTTCCTTCCTTCCTTCCTTCCTTCCTTCCTTCCTTCCTTCCTTCCTTCCTTCCTTCCTTCCTTCCTTCCTTTCTCATGATAAGGCATAAGAACATATGGAATAGTATCCCTGAACTGGTTGTTAATACGATGAGGACTAAGGACCTGTCTCCAATAAATATGTGCTATTTAATGTCTAGGTTATGAAAAATGGTGGTCAAGAAATGACATAGGCAGACATGATGTAGTGATTAAGTTTTGCCAATGTGGGCAAACTTTCAGAAGTTTGTGGTCTACAAAAAATTCAGATATAAACAAACAGCCAATATGCAAGCAAACCCCAGGAGACTTTTTCCACCAGTGCAAGACAAATAAATCATATTAACTCCTTGGACTTCATTAGAAGTAAAAAAACTAACATTAATCACAACTCAGTTCTTGTGCATCACAGTGGATTAAGCCTGTATTTGTGTAAATATTAATAACAATTGTGTTTGACAAGTCAGAATATCTCGTGAGATGAAAGTCTATTATAATCAGGCACCCAAACAACAATCTGTCAATATATGCCCTTATCTGATCAACATATAGTGTTACTGTCACACTATGACGACAGTGTGACAGTACACTACCAGGACCTGAAATTAACATGCTTCTCCATGTGTGTTTTCTCACTCTTATGATTATCTGCCCTGCCCAAAATTTAATTAGTGTACCTGCAGTGTAAAACCTTTTTTTTCCCGTAAATTATTGCCTTAAATCACGAAAGTTTATGAGCGATGATTAAATGGTTACATTCACCATGGTGTTAAAAATCCAGCTATATCATTATGGAAAAATAACTGAATCATGGTAATATATAGATAAACATCTTACACAGATATTAGTGTTTACATTTTTTGAATGAAAAAACAAAAATTATTGAAGGTACATTAGTCAGTTTACAGTCACTGAACACATCAAGTGTCAGAGGTGTAATTTCTTGTAAATAGATTATAACAGGAAATTTTATAGTATTTCAATTTCAGTTAGCATAACTCATTCATTCAGTCATTACATGAACATATGGAGATCACAAGAAAAGTCAACCTTTTTCTTTATCAGATAACTGAAAGGCTTTTTTTTCTCATGAAAACGATAGTACTGTATTACATACATATTGTCGATGAATACTTTCAAATGGTGAGCATAAGGAAATGTATTTGAATTGATGGATGGATAATGTGTTGGGGGTGAAATTAACTTCTGTGAAAGAATAATTCCATGAGAGGCAGACATAAAAATATGTAAATTGTTACAAGTAGCTTTGAGCAGAGCTGATAAAATAGAACTGCAGTTTTAGCACATTCACTGTTATTAGTTTAGATGAGAAGGACGAAGAACTCTCAAAGTTTATGTTTAATTACTGTAATGGAACCACCCGATGTTAACATAAATAATTAGAGATAATAACAACTGTTGACTTTTAAGGAATAGTATTATACACTGGACATAAAGTAAATACTTTGGTCACCACAGTGCAAGTGTTGTGTTACTATCCCTCTCCAACACTGTGTTGGGTGACACACTCGCGTAAATATGCCTGACTTGCCAAGTGGTTTGACACAGACCAGAAGTAACAATGACCTTATTTAGTGGTGCAGATCTAAACTCCATGATAGAGTAAAATAGGATATCTTATTTAGAAAATCATCATCAGGTAGATGCTGGACCAGATGCTAATTTCCAGGACCAGGAACAAGAAAATAATCAAAAGAGAGAAAACCCCCCGTCGACATATTCTTTCAGTAGCAGCCACTAACATGTCACTATGTTACTTAAGACATATGCTACACATTCCAAATGCATTGTCACAGAAGTGTTCCACAGGGCAATCAGAGACACACTGTTGCATATCTATTGCCTTATTTAGTCTTTAATCTTCACTGTAGAGTAAATTAATGGCTTAATCCAACCGTCATGAATAATTGAACAATAATTTTTATATGTGCCTAAGAAATTCATAAGTTTCACAAGTATGATTTGAAAGGTTGAACTTTTCAGCAGCTTCTATCACTCCACAGTAATAAATTAAATGTGTGGATGGCATTTGATGTGTATGAAGGAGTGTTAAAGATGAGTAGCACTTCCATGACTCCTACCAACTGGTATCTTTGAGAACCAAAACAAATTAGACCTCATATTTATTTTCTATTACCATCGGCTGCATGCGGTAAATGTATTCCATTGAGTGACCTTTTCTAATTTATCTTTTGATCTTTTGCGGTAACCGCTGTATGTCTAAACACTTATTATCCACTTCAGCTTCAGCTGATGACTTGCTCGTATACTTCTCAGCAAGCCTATGACACTAGCAACCTCCAGTAAATACCCATGATCTTCCGATAACAAGACAAGAAAAATGTCTAGCATTTACAAGACTAATGTCACTGGTAATGGAGTTTCACACAGGAAGAAAGTCATTCAAGCTTCCAGCTGAATTTTCCATCATTAGCACATTTTCAAGGTTAAACAGGTATGGGTTTTTTCCAACAGATTGATGG
The DNA here is from genome assembly GCF_040054535.1 of Antennarius striatus. NCBI lineage: Eukaryota > Metazoa > Chordata > Actinopteri > Lophiiformes > Antennariidae > Antennarius > Antennarius striatus. The sequence goes on along the minus strand of NC_090783.1, from coordinate 7,534,457 downwards.
GAATGAGATCATTGCAATTATTGTGATTTAATAATACTCATGGGGGGAAATGGAAGGAAGGTCAATTACTGTTGCCTGGTTACATAAGAAACTCTCAGAAAGTATTTAAGGCAAATCTTAGATTTAGAATAACAGCAAATCTTTCATTGTAAAACATGATATACTCCCTGAAATAGCACATCTGGACTTGTACCGAAAGTCAAGGAACTGTTTCCTTTTGGTCATGTTCACATGCTCTTCAGCAGTCCACACAACAGATAAGGTTATGGTGCTGGACACATTCTACTCCAATGCTCACACTCAGTGTCACAGTATGAAGTTTATTAATCGATTTTGTACAGCAAGACAGAGACAACAGAACACTATGAACACTTGGTAAAAATCCACTTAATCTTTAAAAGCACAACATGTAGGACTTCTGTGGCTTGTTTTACTACTTCTGTTTTGTCTTTCCCACAGCTTGTTGCTTATTAAATAGAAAAAAACTGCAGTGCTGATATGAAATTACTAATGTCGCTACTAAAGCATGCCCCATATTAAAGGTTTACTTTTCACTGGTGTTCACAAAAGCACATGTAAAATGTTTAACAAGCTGGATAGAGGTCGATATGGAAGTCCAATACTTCTTAGTAACAAGACATGAAATCTGAAATACATATCTCATTCCTACGAAGTCCAACTTCAGATTCAATTAATCACGTCTTCATTCAATGCAGTGTGCTATCAAAGGGTGTTGTATAAATCAAAAACAAAAATGTTGAGAAACCTATAAGTTGTGAATCAATGCAATGAACACACAGCTAGCAAAGCTAAACACAAGTGCTTAATTTCTGAAGCCACATTTAATTTCTTGTAAACACATGACATGGTAAGATCAGTCTTTCTATCCATTGATTGATCAATCAATTGATGTATGCAAAGATAGATAGATAGATAGATAGATAGATAGATAGATAGATAGATAGATAGATAGATAGATAGATAGATAGATAGATAGATAGATAGATAGATAGATAGATAGATAGATAGATAGATAGGGAGGTAGGTAGGTAGCTAGGTAGGTAGATGGATAATCAATTGACAGAGGCACACAATGCATGGTACATTCATACAAGGTATTAACATTTATAGAGAAAAAAAATTCTGATACTGCTACAAACAAATATTTCACCAATTTCAAGCAACAACAGCTTAAAAATACATTACACTGAAATACAGAACTTGTTTTTTCATCGCATTCTTCATTAGGTACTTTCATGAAGTCTGCACATTCTGAACTGTTGGGGAAATATTTACAATGTAGCTAAAACTCACCACCAGTGTAGAAGTATAAATCTGGATCTTTAAAGAAGACAAAAGCAAAAACAATCTAATCACTCTTATTAATCTGTTTTGTTCCCAGCTGGGACACCCATGAGCACATGGTTTAACAGTTTTTACACCTTTTGTTTATGCTCTTTTCTGTGTCTCGCTGTAAACTGAGGCAGCTTCCAGAACCCTACTTGCAACTCTATGGTTCATTTTATCATATTCTAGACCCATTATGGCATACAGGCTGAGATATTCAGTCACATTTGATATACACACAAGCAAGGAATTGAATCAAAAAGGAATTAACTAGAACAGTAAAATGGTTGTCTCCACATCACTGTGCAACTTTATTTTTTTCCTGCAAAATATAGAAAGCAGGGACAGTGATGCATTAACTTGGTTGGTTAGGTCAGGTGTTCGTTCTCTAGCTGCTTGTTTATTTACACTCTGCTAATATGTACTGGATTTCACCTCTGGCTTGTTCCCATTTACCAGGAAACAGATCACCACTTGTTATGTAACTGAAGTCCCAGACACTTTCAGTACTTTCAGAGCCCAACTTAGAGCCACATTTGAACTAAACAGAGTTCAATCAATGCTATTTTTTTCCATTGGTGACTCTGTAGTTGTTCATTAATGACTTAAGGGTAGACAGACACAGAGTGTAGCCTCGAGGAACTTTTCAGTCAAAACATAGTTAGTGCTAACACTAAGAGGTGGAAATGAAAACTAATTACAATCATCATCATTTATCTTCATATTGTTCTCACTGTGAGATGGTCTCACCTTCCCAGGATATATGTGAACAGCAAACGTCAAAGTAGAATAAATGAATTTCATTACAAATCATTTTTAATTTTAGTGGTGAGACCTTAATGAATCAGAAGTATTTTTTTACATACTAATCTCTGTGAGAGCTTGATGGAGGGAAGGAGGGAAGGAACATCAACTTAAAAATCTGATTAATTCAGAGGGACTCTGACTGAGTATAACGCTAAAAGGCAAAGTGCCAAGAATTTAAATTAGAATACTGAGCAAGGTAGCATTGTTCACTTTATATATTGTCAAGGCAGCTCTGGGCATACGACTAGCCCTGTTATGTTATTGTTTCAGAGCTGCTTTGAGAGTGATGGTTCATTGTGCCACATTTGCAGCATGCAAACTGCGGTTTACGAAATAAGATTATTCTGTCTCCCATGATATTTAGACATTTCACTAATGACACACACAAAGAGTACAAGGCCCCATAAATGTACCTGCAATTTAGTAGTAATTTGTGAATGGTAATGTTTCCAATTTGGGGATCTCCATCCAAGCAAAGCTCATCCAATTACTTTTGAGAAACAGGCCACTGAATCCACAATGACATGCCTCTCCAGAAATAAAGTACTTATGGATAAAGCTCCAAACTTGTAGGAAAGCAGCAGGGAAATAAGTGACTTGTGATATATTTCTTAAAAGCAGAGCAATTTTGGTGTGAGTGGCTGAGTGACTGATTAGCCATACCAAAAAAAAAAAGAGAAGAAATATATAATAGGTCACCCCTCCCTTTTATTGAGCTGTGCAACATTTTAATGAGAACTGCTAATAACATTCACTTCAAACTGAAGCTTTGGGCCCTGAGGCCTGCGCCCAGTAACCGCTCTGACTAATTCATCCGTGCTCCAGAGCATCTAAAAAGATCAATGCTATCCATCAGGGTAAAATATTACATAATCTCTACATCCACATGGTTATTCTCTGCAAGTTAACCACATCCACATTCAATATTTACACATTTAAATTAAGTAAACAACAGACTACTACTTGTGTGTACAATGTATCTGCATGTTAGTACACTTGCTACATGCATATGTCTTGTGTGCTAGTTTGCCAGAATGCCCTTCAAGGAAACTCTTCTGTATGAGTATTTGGAGCCCCTTCAATTTGCGATTTCCCACTACCATCCTTGCATCCAGTGATCTCCACATGGCGAGGTGTAATGTAACTCCTCTTCCTAGTAGACAAGGGATGCTTCTGTCCAGGACCACCATCAGCATCACCGTTGCTCTCAGCAGGATCATATACCACCAACAAGGAGGTATCCATTCGAGATAGAGTGTACATACTGCTCTGCCGTGTCGGATGCATCCTCGTTGAACGTAGTTCCAACTCATCATAGCTGGACACCTTGATGAACGGGCACCAACGAAATGCGCGCTTGAAGCCAGCACGGAACCTGGTACCACATGCAGAAGAAAAGGGGAAGGGATTGGAAACAAAGGGCAGGTGCTTGTTTGAGGAGTAAAGAAGTAAATAAATGAAAATAATATAATCTGTTTGGATTACTAATTAATTGTATATTTGATAAGTGTTGCATAGGGAGGTCAGCTCTTTAAAATAAGAAATATAATATTCACATGTCCCTGAAACTTTCAGAAAGGTATTTAGTTTTGTGCAGCGATGAAAAAAGGTATGGAATTGGTGCTGTAGCACAGCCTTCTTGATGACTTTGTTGTCCGAATGCAATGAGGTTATATTGATTCACACAGCAGAGGGCTTCACGATGTTTGAGAAAAGGAAAATACTTTTAAATTAATTCAATAAGTCAACCAACCAATATCTAGACATGAGTTACTGTATGTCCTAAAAAGTGGATATGGATGGATATTTCCGGCAAGGGAAAATCAGATTAAAACTCAAATTAAATGTTCCCTGGACGATGTCACCACATATAATGAGCCAATTTCTATTTGTGTTCTTACCAAGAGGAGATAATGCTAACGTTTCCTAACTCAATCTGATCTTCCATTAAAACACGTGCTGTAATCCACTTAATTAAACTCATGGATGTGAAGAAATTACACCAGTTTTAAAACACAGACATTTATTTTTAGCATTTTCTTTGCTAGTATATTAGCATAGTCCTATTGTAACCCACCTGCTGTTGAGGCAGCAGTAGATGATGGGGTTGTACATTGTGGAGCTCATTGCCAGCCACAGCACTGAGAGGTAAACCTGCTGGATGTACTTCCACTTGCTTAGTTGCTTGTTGAGACCCGTCACTATGAAGTAAATATGATAGGGTAGCCAGCAAAGGGCAAAAGTTACCACGACGATGATCATCATCTTCACCACCTGTGAATGAGCAAACAGCAATGAGAAACATTTGAATCATGTAAGCATTGTGAGAGACACAATAAAAGATAGTAGTCTACATAAAGTGGAGGAAATCTTAAAAAAGAAATCAGCATAAATCAGTTCCTTTTTCAGAAGATTATTTGGTCCATGTAATTTCAGACCATTTGACCACTGAATCACAGCATTTGGGTAGCACCTAGAAAACAGTTATTGATATGGTTCAGCAATATCTGGATCAATTTATGTAAGAAAATGTTTCAATATTTTAATATGTTAAATAATGTCATCTTTAGCCAACCACTAATTTTTGGTGAAATGGAAAAATACTGTCTGCAGTATTTTTCTCATACTAGAATAGCCACACAAAAATAAGAAGCGTATTTTTGTATTTTAGTGTCGAATGCACCAAAATACAGGAAATAAGTGGTGCCATAAACGTTTTGAATGTTTCCTGCACTAATCTCCTGTATGAAGGAAGAATTCAGTGTAGTGTTACCTTTATTTAACAGCTATTACTTGTGTTCCTCTAACTGCTGGAAAATGTGTTAAGACTTCTACATAAATGTTGACCTTGTTACCTACCGCACTGTGTGTTTTCTTAGGGTCTTGGTCTCAGTGAACTCTTTTCCATTGAGTACTTTTGCAGTATACTGTAAAGCAGGGGTGTCAAACTCATTTTCACTGAGGGCCACATCAGCATAATGGCTGTCCTCAAAGGGCCAGATGTAACTTAAAAATGTAACTAAATGTAACTCAGTGTAATGTAAAATAAATGTAACTACACCGGAATGTTAAATAACTCTTGAGTTTTTTACTTATTCAAGATACAAACATTACAGTTGCACAAAAAATATGTTTGCTTGTTGCTCTGTTATAACATAAATTTATTTAATTTGTCAGGTTATGAAGCCCACTGAACTCCATGAATCAAGGATCAAACTATCCAGGTGAAAAAAGAAAAATAACATCAAACACAAGTCAAGACATTAACTTTGTTCAAAACAATTTTGTCAGAGTTAATATCGGCTTGATTACTGCATTGTGGGAAATGTACTTTTGGTCAAAGCACACCTTTGACCTATTTATTTTAAGACATGCTTTCCTTTTATGCTCTCGCAGGCCACATAAAATGATATGAAATGCCACATTTGATCCCCGGGCCTTGAGTGACACATGCTGTATAGAACCTTATTGGGGTGTTTTTCTTGGGAAAATCTAAATAGTTTGTATGTACTGCAAGAGACATATGCGATGAAACAAAATTAACATCTCGATTCAAACTGCAGAGCCTTTTGTTATATTGTTACCATCCTGTGTAGAGGTTATGCTATGACATTTATATGAACAATGTAATGGCGACTTTGGTCTACTGTGAATGAGAAAACCACCATGTTCAAGCACATTCCATCACCTTTCATCCCTCATGTGATGCAGTTTCATTTATAGATAGATAGATAGATAGATAGATAGATAGATAGATAGATAGATAGATAGATAGATAGATAGATAGATAGATAGATAGATAGATAGATAGATAGATAGATAGATAGATAGATAGATAGATAGATAGATAGATAGATAGATAGATAGATAGATAGATAGATAGATAGACAGACAGATAGATAGACTTTATTTATTCCAAACTGGGAAATTTAGGTGTCACAGTAGCAGAGCACATTTATTACAGAAAATATACAGAAAATGTGCATTGAGGAAAAATAAGAGTTAAAGATAATAATAATAATAATAATAATAATAATAATAATAATAATAATAATAATAATAATAATAATAACAACAGAAAAAATATTAACAATATTAAAACTAATACTACTACTAATAAAAATAATAATAACAATACTAACAGCAGTACCCAAGCATGGTAGGCCTTTAGTCATTGATAAATAAGTGTGGCACTCTGTGGCCATACACAGGACCTAGTGAAGCCATACCAAGACATCAGACTGGTGGTGGGACTCTGTCTGATATTTCAGAGCTGTTGTACAGTGCGATGGCTTGTGGCAGGAATGACTTCCTGTACCTTTCTGTTCGACAGCGGAGCTGTAGTAGTCTCTTGGAGAACGAGCTGCGCTGTCTGTCCAGTGAGTGATGGAGAGGGTGAGCGTGGTTATCCATGATGGATAAAAGTTTGTTAAGAGTCCTCCTCTCCACCACGGCCTCCACAGTGTCCAGACTACAGCCAATCACAGAGCCAGCCTTCTTTATTAGCTTATTAAGTCTGTTGGTATCGCTGGATCTAATGCTGCTCCCCCAGCAGACCACAGCAAAGAAAAGTACGCTGGCCATAACAGACTGGTAGAAGATCTCCAACATCTTGCTGCATACGTTGAAAGATCTCAGCTTCCTCAAGAAGTAGAGTCTGCTCATCCCCTTCTTGTAGACAGCATCAACAATAGATTTTTCTATCCTCATCTTCATTCAGTGGCTAATCCAATAATGCACAAAGCACACTGCCATGGCAGTGTGTTGTTATGCTGTCTATGTAATAGGCATTTTGCTTGGATTGATATGTCTATTATTATCATTATTAGAGTCTATTTTTTCTATTAATACAGCACAGGCTTTCCAAAGGGGTTTGATGAGTGGCAATGGGAGTTTTCTTCTAATGATTTTATTGAAAATCATACTTGCTCTTGATGATTGAAGGTGATTTGAAATGGAAGAGCACTTGAACAGCATATGAGGCTGATGATCTGCTCTAATGATATGCAAAATCTACATATGTAATTTTCATGCACTGCATGTGTAATGTAAAATGTATCATGTCCTTTAATCAGTTAAATCTGCTCGCCCTTCGAAGCCACGTGCCATTGGGGGGTGCAATGACTCTCTCAGGAGGGGGGGGGGGGGGGGCAGGTCAGCCAGCGGTTGAATGGAGGGGAGGAGATGGGATGTTAGCCTGTGCTACAGAGTAGTGGAGCCAAGGTGTTGTGGTGGGTACAGTGACATTGGGATAATGACGTGTCGTACAGTGTCAGTAAGTGATCTGCATGGTGGAGGTAAAAGTACTGTAACCTCCTTGGTACGTGAAGCCTGTTTTGTAGCCTGTACAGCAGCCTTTATACCATTGTATCACATTTCCCCAATGGAAGACCGCGCTTTGTTGTATGAATTTAAAGAGCAGAACCTATTTTATTTTATCACGCTTAGTCTGCTGTGAAGGCACCCTAATGGGCGTTTCATCACGATCTTTCAAGAGGAAAGGCCCCTGAAGGGAACAATATGTTGTTTTGTCCACTGAAGAAGCACCCTAGAGAGCCTAAGAGGAATTTTGGTATTTTTTCTTTTTAAATAGTGGGGATGTTGCTTGTTACACACTTCTACCTTCAACATTGCAGATTATAAGCTACACAGCCACCAGTACATTTTCAGAATTGTTTAAAATTTGCATATTCATTAGAAGACTGATCTAAATTTTAAGCGCAAAAAGAAAGAAACAATTTATGGCATTTAATTAATCATCTGCCAGTCATATTTAAGATTTTTATAAAACTCTTTTTTCTAACTTTAAGTGGCTTTCAGCACCTTCTTGTACATTGAAATAAACCTAATCAACCGGTGTGGACTACCTCTGGGTTGTTAGAACCGGGACCAAACTTTATTACACCATCTTGTTTCTCTGAGGCAGGCTGGGGAGACAAGTTACCAGGCCCAAGACAAATGTCACAGAGCCCTTCCTTAATTAAATGCAAACACATGTCCTGGCACTGCTTGTTTTTTAAGCAAATTTCAAATATGTTTACGGGACAATGTGGAACCCGTCAAGGTGGTTACTGAATGGCAGTCTGTTCATGTATTTGCTTTTATTAAGATCATGCTGAAAGGAGGCTCTGATTTTCTCAAGTAGGCACATATAAGATCTGAAAGTGACACTGAAGATTAATTGAAAGGCATAAAGATCAAAATGTTGACACTGCTATGTAAATGTTTCCACAACGTGTTGCCAAAGAATCTTCCAGCAAAGACAGGGGAGAACAAGAGGAGGACAGTCTCATGTTGTGTTTACTTTAAAGTTTCTGCATTGTGTCAACCAAATCTGTCGGCAGGTTTCGAACTGTGATGCTTCCATGTTTATCACTCAGGTTTCAAAACACGTTTGAGTATAAATGTATGTTATTGGGTAACAAAATCAGCACCTTGTATTACCAGTTGGTAAGAAGGTTTTGATCATGTTTTCCTTAAAGGCTCAGCCCTTATAATTAGGGTATATAAAATTTTAATAGGTTTGAAATGTACGAAGGAGAGAAGAAAGGACACATACGCTAACTGCTCCTTACTCCAGCGTAAATACTGAAGTTCCAATTTGCAAAGAATTGTATTAAAAATAAGTCAACTATCATGTGTGCGCACAAGTTTATTTTAGGGCCAAAATATAAAAACCAACCATTCATACCTGGATAATTTGGATTTCATTAACTTGCATGTTTTTGAACTGTTAATGGATATTGGTAGAACCAACAAAGAAGTTGTAACAAAATGTGATACAAAAAACAAAAACAAATGCTTGCAATTAAGTGACACTCAACCAAGTTTACCTCCAAATTTATTCATAGTTCAAAACCCAAAAAATAAAATAAACATCTCTTCATGGCAGAGTCGAAAAAATGCCATCTTTGAAGTTTTTATTTTATTCCATTTTATTTATTCTATTCAGTTTCCCTGCAACCTGTTTTCTAAAGACATCTACACCATGTAGAGGCCTGTGCAGTCTGCCGAAACCTTCTTTACCAATCTGTGACCTGTCCTGCTTGCTGATATTTGATAACTACCTGCTGATAACTACTGACAATTGTGGACATTGGCATTTCTTATATTTTTATTTTGTCTTTTGAGTGTGTGCAAATGGAGTTGAAGTAATCGTTCTCTGGTGAGCACATCTCCCAATGTGTTTGGCCCATGGGACATTGCTTGAACTATGGCTAATGTTCATTCTGTAACGCCACCAATCCATTTGACCATGTACATGAATCATCTTCTTCTTTTTTTTCAGGCCTTCCTTGAGACTTACCATCAGACCTTCCTAGAGACTTACCCTGGGTTCAAGGCCTTTTAGCACTTTACCCTTATCTACCTCTTCCATGAAAAAGCCTGCTTGGCTTCAAGAAACCGAATCTCTGTTTCAATAATGTTACGAGGCAGGGATTGTTGATTTATCAGGTAATGTGCAACCAAGCCCTGTCACTGAGTTCCCCAGACACAAATCCTTGTCTGTTGTTTGTTACCTAAGATGTAAATGGATCTGAGTCAAATCAACAGATGAAGACAGTCTTGTAATTTCTAAAACTTGGCTGACAAATTTATTGCTGATGAACAAATGAACACAGTTGGAATGAATTTTCTATTGTACCAAGAGGCCAACAGTGGTGGTGTTGCTATTTTTGTTAAATCAAAACGTGGTATGATATGAACCTGGATGGTTCTGTCTGACCATGTGACTCAATCTGTTCCATATGCCTGTACTGAGCTGGGCTTTTGTCCATTCTGCACCTTTTGCATGAACCTTGTAGAATGACTATGAACTCACAGAGTTACTTCATTGATTGCATGTAAATAAATTTTAAAAAATGACTGTACAAAACTTGAAGCTAACTCCATAAGATGTACTGTATGTGTTTTTCATAATCTGCTTGTGAATCTAATTTTTTTTTCTTTTGTCTTTGTCTTTTCATCTTAATAGGACCCTCCTGATTTAAAATAATTAGGTGAAATCAAATAATAATAAATAATTACATCAGCTATCAGTGCTGCTAACAGATCATCTATTGTATTTGTTTGTTAAAATCTCACCTCAAGTTATTTCTGAATTACTCTACAACTTGTAGACCAAAAACTTTTATCATTCCAACAGCTGTTTTTCCATCACATCATGTAAGCTCCTGTTATGTATATTTTCATATTAGGAAAGCAAACAAGTAGGACTGTGCATCTTTTGTATCATCTGTGCGAACAACTAGCTCACACTCATTCTATTGGTTCACAACAAAATTGTCCCAAATGAGGAATGAAAAAAGTGTGAGAGTCAGCAGCTGCTCTCTAAGGTGAAGTAAACATAAAAAAGCTTGTGAGTGAACTACTAGGTAGTTCAATCAATTTTAACAATATTACTTTTCACCCCAATGGCAATGTTTGCCATGAGCAATGCCTTGAATGTAAAATAGATATATCATTCCATCTACGTCTCATAAATAGTTATGGCAAAACTTCACGTAATTATTAGACAAACATAACAAAGTGACACAACACTATTTTCATATAAACTGTCAAGGTGCAAACGGGCTTACAGGGATTCTTGTGGCCCTCTTGGTGGAGGAAGTAGTAGGGTGAGAGGCACAAAACAATTCATTAACACACAAGTCAGTCATTATACAGAATGTCGCACCTGAAGGGCACATAGTAGGAATCAGATGAAGGATCAAGGATATCATTACTATCCGTGGGAGCCAGTTGAGTTTACAGACAGCAGTAGAAGAAGTCATATAAATAGACAACAGAAGAAGTATAAAGATGCCTGCATCCACATGCTTTGATCTTTCTCATTTATTCAATGGTTTGCTTTGAATTAAAATAATAAATTTACATTTGTATATTTTTATACTCCTCTGTTTTATAAATGCAATTACATTAATCAAATTACATTTTAAGTGCTCTATGTACTTCCTGATATGAAGTATCGACTTCAATACTCAGACTGTTTTTGTTCAGCTAAAACGTAACTTTTACTGTCAGACTGTGTGTGAGTATTGCGCTCAATTGGTAAGCATGGAGGTCAACACTGGTAAACTTAGACTGACCGAGTCAAAACCTCAGCCAGTAGCAATGTTGTGTAAAGGAATTGACCCCTGAAACAGACTACAAACAAGGCAAATTGATTTCCTTGTGTATCATATTCTGTACTGCCTACACTCAGCGACACTAGGCGATGGTGACGGACTTGCCTTCATTCGAGTGACTGAGCACTTCAGCTAGGACATTTTTTAAGCATTAACCATAAATGGCTACCACCGTCAATAGCTGTAAACAACAGGATCTATGGTCAAATTATATCACATATAGACCACATTAGACTTTATAGGAAACACATTATATGTTATTTATTAGATGATATGTTTTTACTAATATCAGTGTGAACATTCTCTGACATTGCAGGTTTGCTTATATTCAGGGAGCATTTTATTGCCCTCTAAATACGTTTGCTGTTGCAAATTCATGTATATTATATACTGATAAATGAACATTAGTCATTATTCAATTATTTCATATAATTTTTTCTTTTTGGTCCTGGTGTTTTCCCGAGGATTGCATCGCTGCTTTTTGCAGATGATGTGGTCCTGTTTGCGTCACCAGCCTATGACCTGCAGCGCTCATTGGTCCGGTTTGCAGCAGAGTATGAAGGGATGAGGATCAGCACCTCCAAATCTGAGGCCATGGTCCTCAGCAGGAAGCCGGTGGACTGCCTTCTCCGAGTGGGGGATGAGGTCCTTCCACAAGTGAAGGAGTTTAAGTATCTTGGGGTCCTGTTCACGAGTGAGGGAACAATGGAGCATGAGATTGGACAGAGAATGGGAGCAGCAGGAGCGGGATTGCAGTCAGTTTACCGCATTTCTTTTTATTTCTTTTTTTTTTCCATGATGGCGGCGCACAGGGTTGCAGCGGCTTCTGGAGCTCCCGCTGTAATGCCCATTTCTAGCGCTTTAAGAAATAATCTGAACAGCAGCTTAAAAACAAATGTGAAGTACAGCCCAGCCGAACTGCACTTCATCAGAAACAACCAAACGGCATCAATTTCACCAACAGTGAAAGCTACTCGCGGTAGACTTGGGATACTCAGAACACAGGAGGAGAAGCGCGGGGGGGCCCGAGGACGGACCGGCAAGAGGAAGCGATGTGCCCTGAGGCAGAAAAGAGGAAAGAGGGCTGGCTGGCTAACCCAGCTAAAATCCAGCAGACCACCAATCCCCTCACTCTTCTTTGCCAATGTCCGTTCTCTGGACAATAAAATGGACATGCTATGCCTCTGGCTGCGGGTCTGGGAGGAGATGAGGAGCTGCTGTGTGGTTGGCCTGACGGAGACCTGGCTCAACAACAGCATGCTGGACTCCGCTTTCCAGATCGATGGATTACAGCTGTTCCGAGCGGACCGGGACGATCGATCCGGGAAAACACGTGGGGGAGGACTGTGTGCATATGTGAACAGGGGTTGGTGCACAAATAGTGAACTGGTCAAGAGCTACTGCTCCGAGGCGATAGAACACGTGACTGTTAAATGCCGGCCGCACTATCTTCCTCGTGAGTTCAGGGCGGTGTTCGTCAACATTGTTAAATCCCGCCGGGTGCTAATGCTAACGCTAACAGTAACAAAGCGTTACGTGAGCTGCACGACACCATCAGCTCACTGCAGACCAGGCACCCGGAGGCGTTTTACGTGGTAGCAGGAGACTTCAACCACGTTAAACTGACGGACACACTGCCCAGTTTTTATCAGCACGTCACCATCCCCACACGTGGGGACAACACGCTGGACTGTGTATACACCAACCTACGCGGCGTATACAGGTCCCTCCCCCGACAACACCTCGGCCTATCAGACCACATCTCCATCCTGATGGCCCCAGCATATCGTCCCCGGGTGAAATCCCTCAAACCCACAAGGAAAACTGTCATTGTGTGGCCCCAGGACACGGCCCCGGTGCTCCAGGACTGCTTCCAACACACAGACTGGCAGATGTTCAGGGAGGCAGCCACACAGGGGGGAGAGGTGAACCTGTAGGAATACACTTCCTCTGTCCTCGGGTTCATCTCCAAGTGTGCGGACTATGTCACTAACACCAGAACGATCATCGTCTACCCGAACCAGAAGTCCTGGCTGAATGCAGAGGTGAGAGCACTGCTGAAGGCCAGGGATGCTGCTTTCAGGGTGGGGGAGACAGGGGCACTAAGGGCAGCGAGGAGGGCTCTAGATAAGGGCATAAAGGAGGCCAAATCCACTTATGCTCAAAAGGTCCATGGTTACCTGACGTCAGGGGACCCACGGAGCATGCGGAAGGGCATCAAGTGCATCACTAACTTTAACACCACGAATGCACAGGGCCCGACAGACCCCTCCCTAGCAGATGCCCTCAATAAATTTTATGCCCGCTTTGAGGACCACAACACCCCCCCAAGCACCAAACTAACACCCATTCCCGATGACACGCCCCTCAGTGTGACCACAGAGGATGTGAGGAGGACCTTGCAAAAGATCAATCCTCGCAAGGCTGCAGGCCCTGACGGCGTCCCAGGGAGAGTACTGAAGGACTATTCCCACCAGTTAGCAGAGGTGTTAACAGACATCTTTAACACCTCACTGCAGCTAGCAACAGTCCCCAGCTGCCTGAAGTCCGCCACCATCGTCCCGGTCCCCAAAAGCCACTCAGTGAAGGAGCTGAATGACTATCGGCCGGTGGCCCTCACCCCGGTAGTCATGAAGTGCTTTGAGAAGCTGGTCACGGCACACATAAAGGACTCCGTAGACGTTACGGTGGACCCCCACCAATATGCCTACAGGAGGAACCGCTCCACCAACGACGCCATCTCCTCTGTGGTCCACACATCCCTCACCCACCTGGAGAGCAAGGACTCCTACATCCGCCTGCTCTTCCTGGATTTCACCTCTGCATTTAACACCATCATCCCCCAGACCTTGGTGCAGAAACTGTTAGAGCTGGGACTGTCTGCCACCACAGGGAACTGGGTCCTGGGCTTCCTGGCAGACAGATCACAGACTGTCAGGATTAACAACACAGTCTCCACCCCTATCACCCTCAGCACCGGCTCCCCACAGGGTTGCGTGCTCAGCCCCCTCCTGTTCACCCTACTGACGTATGACTGCTCAGCAAAACACCTGAGCTGTCATATTGTAAAGTTTGCAGACGACACAGTAGTGGTGGGACGCATCCACAACAATGATGAGTCCAGATACAGAGAGGTGGAGCACCTGGTGCACTGGTGCAGACACAACAACCTCTTCATCAAAGTGGGGAAGACCAAGGAGATGGTGGTGGACTTCAGGAGGAAAAGTCACTCCCCTCCCCCCCTGCACATCGGAGGAGCAGCTGTGGAGGTGGTCTCCAGCTACAGGTACTTGGGGGTTCAACTCACTGAGGACCTCACCTGGAGCTGTAACACCTCCTACCTGCTCAGGAAGGCCCACCAGCGGCTCTACTTCCTCAGGAAGCTGAGGCGTGCTGGACTGGGGAGTGCCGTCCTGAAGGCCTTCTACAGGGGAGCGGTGGAGAGCATCCTCACCACCAGCATCACTGTGTGGCACGGCAGCTGCTCTCCAGAAGACAGGAAAGCTCTGCAGAGGGTTGTCAAGGCCGCACAGAGGACAGAAATCTACACAAGTAGGTGGAGAAGGAGGGCCACCCACATCATGAGAGACCCCACCCACCCAGCACACTGTCTCTTCCAACCCCTCCCCTCACCCAGGAGACTACGGAGCATCCGGAGCAGGACCACCAGGCTGAGGAACAGCTTCTTCCCAGAGGCTGTTAGACAGCTAAACTCCTGCGGTGCTCGGTAGTCACCCTCACAACGCCCCATATGTCACCACAGACACACGGGGATCTGGTGCAATATGGTGCTTCATCAGGAGCAATAGATGGAGCACCCACATACTTAAGCTGCTACACTGTAAATAGATTTTGCTGTTCAGACACTTTTCAATTTACACTTTACACTTTATTTAGCTAGCATTCTTAACTTTTCTCTTTTCTCTGTTCTCTTATTTATCTTACATTTTTAACCTTTCTTTACTTAACTTATCTTATTTATCTTATTTTATCTTATTTATCTTATTTATCGACCGGGCTTACTGGGACCTTCAGAGACATACTGTATTTTGTACTGTCATATGTAAAAGTGTGTCAACATGACAAATAAAGACTCCGATTCTCTGATTCTGATTCTCTCTGATTCTGTTGTCACAAAGAGGGAGCTAAGCCAAGAGGCAAACCTCTCCATCTACCGTTCCATCTTTGTTCCTACCCTCACCTGTGGTCATGAGCGATGGGTCTTGACCGAAAGAACGAGATTGCGGGATTCAAGCAGCTGAAATGGGCTTTCTCAGGCAGATAGCTGGTGTCTCCCTTAGAGATAAGGTGAGAAACACTGCTGTTCGCGAGGGGCTCAGAGTAGAGCCGCTGCTCCTTCGTGTGGAAAGGAGTCAGTTGAGGTGGTTTGGGCATCTGGTGCGGATGCCTCCAGGACACCTCCCTAGGAAGGTGTTTTTGGCACGTCCAGCTGGGAGGATATCTCGGGGCAGACCCAGGACCAGGTGGAGGGATTATATCTCGGCACTGGCCTGGGAACGCCTTGGGATCCCCCAGTCAGAGCTGGTGGATGTGGCCGGGGAAAGGGAAGTTTGGGGTTCCCTGTTGAAGCTGCTGCCCCTGCAACCCGATTCCGGATAAGCGGTGGAAGATGGTTGGATGGATGGTCTTGTACAGCAGGTGGTAAATTTAGATATTCAAAATTTAGTTCTTCCCTAATTTCTTTTGGGAAATCAGAAATCAATGAGTTGGAGAATGGCTAGGTCATCCTATCATAAAGTAATGTTAATTTTCCTTGGGCGGTGAAAGAATGAGCTGCCTAAATTGAAATTTACCAAACAAAACTTGAAGGAATGATAGGTTTTGAATAGTGGTGAGTGAGAATGAGAATGAGGATCAGTAAAAACCAACACAGCACATACAATAGATGTAGTCTGTCGTAAAAAAGTTTACAAATATTAAGGGAAAAACTGAAAGGACGATGCAATAACAGCACTGTAACAGTAAAAGCACAATAACAGTGGCATGAGGAAAACCCATTAATTTCAAGTTTGCTTTCTGAAAATAAAGTAATTAAATTCATATTAATGGCCTTTTTAATTCATCAAATAGAAAATAAGTCTGATTGTAAATGAATAAAATAGTCTTGGGGCTACACACTAGATTTATGTTTCCTCATTTATTCAGTAAATGATGAGCAATGAGTTAAATACAGCAGAAACAAACTATAAAATGTGACATAATAAGGACAAAGCTCTGTAAATTGCATTCCAGAATGTCAAAGATTTTTAAAAATCTCTTGGCATCACACTTCTACTGATACCTGGCATGTTTTACATGACTCAACTCTAAATAACCTAGAGAATAGCATTCTCATCCATATTGAATAATATGCTAACACTTTCAGTCTATTAAATATATTTACAATAAAAAATGTCCAGATACTTTTACATGCCCATAATGAAAAAAATGTGCTTTATTGTGACATTTGTGATTGTGTTTACTTCAAGTATGCTGTTGAATACACCAAATCATATCTACAATGTACAGACATCTTGTGTGCATTATCTCACACTTACGGGAATTCATATGTGTGTGATTACTGTTGAATGACCGCCAAAAGCTTTGAGTAGCAAAGTAAAAATACTAGAAAGACTTTTTGTACCTTTTAAGGCCAATTGCAGAAGATAAATCAATACTATTATTTGTTTCAACACTGCAACCTCCTTTTTAGAGAAGATGTGGTTTGTTGATGCACAGAAATGCTTTATGGAGTCAGTAATTACATGCCATTTCAACAAAGAATGGGTGGGTGAATGCAGGGGTCTACATAAAGCAGAAAGCCTTTATAAAAGCTTAGTTTATACCTCAATTTTTTGACAAGAAAATTTGCCATTACATCAAAAAAATATTTTTGTGCTCAAAAATCACTGTGAGGAAAGAGCACAGTACAAGAACTGACTATATCTGTATTAATAAATCACATGTCAGCACTCTGAACAAGTCAACCATCTCCTATTTGTTATATGGTCACCTGTGAACATTACTAAACTGTTTCGATGGTGTTCTGTAAATTACAGTCCAGGACACACCTCAGGATGCATTAACACCATTAACACTGCTTGAAAAAAAACATCTTGGTAGACATAATCCATTTGAATCTTCACCACCACTCACACACAGAATCTCACTTTATGGGAGACTTGTAAAAGCTTGGACATTTTGTTCAGTCATTTCAGACTGATCAAATAATTCCGTAAAAAAAAGAATGCCTGGACAGTGGTGGCTGACACAAAATAGATTATCTCAAAACAAAGTCAACAAAGCTAAATGCAACACTTTTCTGTGTAACAGCACACACAGGCCTATCTGTAACCCGAGAAAAGTTCATCTGCTTTCAGCTCTAATAAATGCACATTTAGAAAGCATTTTATCAGAATTTTACACGTGCAGCATTTGGTTTAATTTGCATATTGATATGTCACACCTGTTATGTGGATGGATTATAATTGAGGAAATGGATACGTGCCCTCCAACACTGATTTAAATAATTGTTCTTAGTTGAAAGAGGAAAAATTGGAGCTGAAACAGAAGGTTTGTTGGTTTCTTTCAGTGTAAATAATGAGATATCATGGAAAGATGAAGCTTTTTATTTCTATGTAATACCTCTAATACCTGTGTGACCTGGACAGGTTAATAAGATGATAAAGTGAGACATGAAAAAAATGCTTGCCATACCCATAATGCTTAAGAAATAGTGACATTTTTCTTTTCTGTGTTCAGTTCATCGATTCATTTCAGTATTGTGACCTCTGCCGCTATTTTCATCAGCTTAGAAGATGTAACTGTCACTGCTCAATGCTGATAATAAAATACTCTGGTCAAGGCTGACAACATAAACAGGTCACTCAAGGACCGTACTTAGTGATGTCATGGACAAACAAATGGTAATCACTGCACATGAAGAAATATAATAGAGTAACTCATTTTATTAACAAAACATAAAATGAAAGAGCTACTTAAACCTAAATAATGTGAATAACATTCTAGGGAATTCGGTGATCCCGTGAAGTTTGGTGATCTTGCATTATTAAGTTGAAATTTCAGTTTTCATTAGTGATGAAACACCTGCAAAACCTGGAGACACTCCGATTAGCGTCCTCGTTTTTCCTGAGAAAGTGACAGTTCATCACAGGGGGTTTATCTTCCTTAAAAATACATAAAGCTATGTTTAAAGGGCAGCACAATGGCTGGTGGTGGTTAGGGTTAGGTTAGGGTTAAGTGTTAGAATCAGGGTACAGGGTTTGAGTTGGGTAAGGGTTAAGCTGGACTTTGGGTTAGAGTAAGGGTTAATGGTTAGGATTAGGGATTAGGTTTAGAGTTAGAGCGGGGTTAGTGTTATTTATTTATTTATTCAGTTCATTTTTCTTCTTTCCAGACATGTTATTACAACATATTTCTCTTTCATCAGTGTTGAAACATCATGAACAACAGCCGAAAAGAAAAAAAAAAGGGTTAACGGGTAGAAGCCATTGGCTTGTAAGATTCCCATCCCCTAAATTATCAACAAAACATCTCTCTCATTAGAATATGTAATCAACAAACTCAAGACATTAAAAGTCTTCAACCAGCTCATACACTGAATTCTGACAGATGTTCACACACGTATCCACTTCCAGATATTAGCCTTTTACCCTAGAGTATAACCATGTTTACATTCTTCCTAGGAACACAAGGTTTGTTAACATCATAGACAGTCAAAACAAGAAGTTGACCTTGCCAGTGTTCTCCATAAGAATATAATGATCTTATTAACCTCTTTCTTAGGGTGAGAGGTTAGGGGTTACAGGAAGGTCAGGGTTAGGTTGGGGTTATGTTAGGGTTAGGGGTTTGGGTTGGCGTTAGAGTTAGGTTCGGGGGTATGGTAGGGTTAAGATTAGGAGTTAGGGTTAGGATGGGGTTTGGGTTAGGGCCAGAGTTAGGGTTAGGGATAGGACTACGGTGTTGGAGCTTATCCCAGCCAACTCGGAGCGTGAGGCAGGGGACACTCCAGTCGCAATGCCAATGCACCGCAGAGCTACTGTACATGCAGACACACAGACAAACATGTATGCACACCCTCACACCAACAGACAATTTGGAAAGTTCAATCCACCTGAAGTGCATGTTTGCTGGATGTGGGAGGAAGCCAGAGAACCCAGAGAACCCACGCAGACACAGAGAAACATACAAGCATGTAAACTCCGCACAGAGAAGGCCTCAAACCGGAAACCGCCACCTTCCCCCCTATTGTTATCATTATTATTGTTATATTATTATTATTATTATTATTATTAATAATAATAATAATAATAATAAATAATATTTGTATTATTATTATTATTAATAATAATAATAATAATAATAATGTTTTTAAGTTGTTTATGTTATTTTTCTTGATGTTGCAGAAATTAAAAGTTTTTTGTGTTGGACAAACACATTATTGTGGAACAGGAATGAAAATCATGAAGGGGCACATACTATGACTGACAAGAATAATCTTCATGAGGATAGGTGAACAAGTTGGGTGGGGTTTTTTTTATTTGAAGCAGTGTGATACCCACTTTTGTTACAGACAGTATCCATCCTCACAGCAGATCTTTTTATGTTTTTCAGATATCCAAAGTACCGCAATCTTTTGGGGATAGAGTTCTGATATTTGCCCTTGTTTCTCTCATTTCCTTTGCTGCTTGTGCATTAGGGTAGCCCGTGTTCTGCCTGGCAGGAAGAGCAGAGATTCTTCCTTTGTCTTTTTTTATTAACATGTTACAAGCAAACATTCATGGTATGTTACCCATCAAATTTTGCAGTGTTGCAATGGAACAACCAGTAACCCTTGCAATCCCACAAGAGACTCTTGTTCAATTCTTATTGTTACCTAGATCACAAATTTGATATTCATGGTTCACATTCATAATCTACATTTATCCCAAATTGCATGCGTAGTGATGGATTTGCATGACCATAACATCAACATGACCATAAATGTGAGACATTGTTCTGGAAAATGGCAAACATTCAATAGATCAAGACAAGTTTCTAATCTACATTGTTATTATCATCTACTTCTCATTTTGTTTAGCCATGATACTGGTACTGACCGACAATGTGAGTGCATGAATCCACACATATTTTGATATGCTGTTCTCCATCAATTTGCATAGTTAAAAAGAGGATATGTATCTTATTGGCGTCACAGTAAGGCAGGATGTGACTCCTAATGGAAGTTGTCTTTTTTTCAACCTGTTGTCCAGCTGATGTCATCACGTCATAGCAGGACGCTTGGAAATTTTATTAGTGGTTGCTGCATTCCATTTCAATGACATCCTATTGTTGTGCATACTGGTTTACTATCTTTTACATTGAATAGCACTTCTGCTCCCATTCATGTTGTGATAACATCTTCTATTGACTCCTGAGACTCTCTGCTCCTCCTCACAAACTCCTCCATGAATCACAATTGCTTCAGAATTAAGCTGCTCGTATGATTATTAGAATTCCGTCCATTAAAAAAAATGTTACTTCAGTCCTTCAACAACATCACTGGCAACCTTTTAAACATCATATTAACTTCAAGATTCTGCTTCTTACTCTCAAGACTCTTCACAATCAAGCAACTACCTATTTCTGGTCTCTTCAACATCTGCTCATCCTCCCTCACCCTGAGATTATTCATTTGAATTCCGTGTCACGTCCGAAATATTAAGTCTCTTTAAAGACACCTTAAAATTCACTTCTTCATACTTGTCTGTACAGTTACATGATCATTAACAACAACATATATATATATATATATATATATATATATATATATATACACACACAAATATATATATGTATATATATACTGTATATATTAGTTACCGTGTTTGTTTGTTTTGTTTGGTTTTGCTTTTTACAGAATGCAGATGTTATGTCTCACAGATCAATGGATAATCTTAAATATGGGCTGCTAATCAGGTCATCCCATAGAGTATATATGTCAAAGTCAAGGCCAGATCTGGCCAGATCTGCCAGATCTGGCCCACAAATTAATTATCTATGGCCCCCTGGATGATATTTAATTACTATTAGAACTACAATGGAACAACTACAACCACAATGGAACAGTAGCCCAGAAGTCACTGCAAGGCCGCTAATGGGTGTTGGCTTCATTATAAATCAGCAGTCAGAGCAGGGTTGAACTTTCAGCTATCCCCCTCCTCAAAAATGGGTAACCGGAATGTGGAAGTTTGGAACAGGGGGTCTCAAGCCAGGTGGGAGGCAGAATACATGTTCATGGAGGTAAAAGGCAAACCTGTGTGTCTTCTGTGCGGAGAAAGTTTGGCTGTAATGAAAGAATATAACCTAGAAAGGCACCATTAAACGTCTCAGAAACACACAGACAAGAACATGAACACGGAACAAACGCTGCAGATGATGGAGGAATTAAAACAACGTCTTACGTCCCGACAGGTTCCGCTCACAAAAGCCAAATCACAAAGCAAGGCTGCTGTCCAGGCCAGTTTTATTGTGGCAGAACAGGTCACACAAGCAGCCCAACCATTTACAGAAGGAGAGTTTATCAAAACCTGTATGTTTCAAGTTTGTGACACAGAGTGTCCAGACAAAAGACAACAGTTTTCAAACATGAGCTTGAGCACAAACACCATTGCCGAATGTGTAGACCCACTTTCCACCAATCTACAAGAACAGCTGGTAGGAACGGGAAGAAATTTCATCGCATATTCTCTTGCTGTGGATGAGAGCACAGACACATCTGGCATTGCTTCAATAAACACTGAACCAGACCGGCCTTCGCCTTGTAGGAGATTTGGTTTTTTAGTCCTCTGTACTTGACATTGACATCCCTGCCGTAGAGGATATAATGGCAATGAAAAACCACTGAAGACAAGAAATTTGAAGAGAATGTTACCAGAAAACATTTACACTGGCTGTCAAATGAATCATTCCAGTGGAGACAATGTGGCATGTATACTTCTCTAAATACTTAAATAAATTAGCATCTAAACGGTTGAATGGTTACAATTCCCCGTGTGGTATTACTAGAGGTGAAATTGTTATACTTTTTAAGTCACATAATAAAACCAATATTATCCAGGAATTAGATCTGTTATACCATAAATAAATCAAGACTTGTCCTTACACCAAATGCAGTTGAATTAGTAACACCCGCTGGAGTTCATCCAATAAGACTTAATATCCTGGGATCCTTCAATAGATGATTTATTTGTTTTTATCACCATCTCATGACGTAATAGTCTACTGCATGAGTTATTTTCTCTTATTTGGAGACTCTTTTTTTGTAGCAGTAAACAGCCTTATAAGCCTGTCTTAAATGGGCGATGGACTCCTCGGACACAAGCCTTGGTCTTAGACACATCTTAGACACAACACAGCCTAATCCGTATTGCATTGAGACAATGTTGTTCTGAGTTTGTGCCTGTCTGGATGCATGGACAAAGAGTTGATTGAGGATATGTGACAAATGCAAAGGTCGTGTTCCTTGAAAAGATTATAGTGTAAGGAATCTACCTACTTCACAAATACTGTATACAGCAGGAAAAAGCCACTAATATACCCCGACTTATGTCATTTCGACGTCATTCTTATTTACATGTCGGTTTTTAAACAAAAAATACACGGAAAAATAAAAATCAAATTAAAGTCATTTTACTTGACTTTATGTCTTTCTGCCACAGGTATTGGAATGGTGGAATCATTACTAAACCATTAAAAGCACACAATATCATGTTACTGTACAATGAATAAAAATAAAAACATAATAAATTATTAGCCTCTGTTGTCCACAATGCTGATCAAGCAGTTGAAAAGCAGATGGTGATATACGAGGTGGCAACGTATTTTTCTGTACTATGTTAAAAAGTCTGCAGTGCACTGACATTGCGTCCAGAGCTTTCCCTGCCTCACGCCCTCAGTCAGCTAGGATAGGCTCCAGCTCCCCGCGACCCGTCTAAGCGGATGAAGTGTTAGACAATGAATGAATGAATGCTAAAAAAGTAACATTAATGAGCTTAAAGTGTATTTGCTTTAACCAAAATTATTGAAAATAATTTAATAAATAAACTATAGTACAAAACTATGCTTATTTTCAGGTTAGCCCGGAGACAATTTAATTCGATTTAAGTCATTTTTCAATTTACATTACATCTCTTCCAACCAATTAACAACGTTAGCCAAGCTATACCTAAATTTTTGATCACTGTAGCTTACATTCTCACTTATGAGTGTGATTTTGGTAGCATGTGCTTTCTTTGGACATAAGTGCTGTAGGCAAATAAAAACATCTTCATTAATTGTTGAGCTTACATACATTATTTTTGTAATCCAGTGAGTTTAATTAATAATTAGATTATCCACCTCTTGTTTAAATTGTCCTTAGCTCTTCTTTTAGAGTAGGCACATAATTATTGGTTTTGTACCTGCTGTTACTGCTTATCTAATGCTAATTTTTTTTAAAAACCATCAAATTAATTTGCAGAAACTTTAGTTCCAGTTATTAAACACACATCTGAAAGCCCTCAGGGATATATTAGGGTTCCTTTAAATGCACTGTCAAATACCCAGATATTCCATAATTTAAGTTTAAAATTGTATAGATGTATTAACAAGAAGTTCACATCTAGAATTCCTAAACTTCTTTTCTTAAAAAAATTCCTTGTGGTAATGTCACATTGTCTCAGGTCAGTCTATTTCCATTCCACTCAGTATATTAAGCATTAGTGATATAATATTTACCTCTGGCCACAGACTGCTCAGCAATAGTCAATCACAAACTACTCCTACCTCTCTGGTTTTTTTCACATTCAAACATCATCATGTTCACAGTTACTAATTAGGCTGCCTTGAGTCCTGAATGTTGAATGAATGTTTACTATTTTTCATGAAATGCCCTTACCTTCCTTTTAGCCCTGAGCTGTCCATGATAATTATCTGATGAGTCTCCTGGGATCTCTCCTCCCCACAGAGTCACACCCACAATGGTGTAAGTGACACCCATCACTGCTAAAGGCAGTATGTAGACCAACACTGTCACTATAATATGATACCTGTAGAGAAAAAGGAGGAAAGGATATAAAAGAAATGGCAACATTTCATTTTTGTAGAACCTCCACAATATAGTGCTTTTAAACAGTGAATTAAATAGCATGCATAAAGCATTGTCTTTGCATTCAAAAACATAATGGTTCATTATGCACTACATCAACAGTCATGAAGTATAAACTATGCATGTTTCTTCTAATGAATTATAATCTATATCTACAGCACGTATAACTGGGGTCAACTTTCACTAATCGGGTGAACATTTACTGTGAACCTACTGGAGTAACAATATTTTTCTGTACTTCTTATAAAACTATAAAAACAAAATATGAAATTCAATAGTATAAGTCAAAACTGGAAGAAAAAAAAACAAGGTTGAGACCAGAACATATCTAAACATGTGTAAAACACATAAAAAACATATTTACAATTACGTTTGTAAAAATTCAAGTGCATCTAGCTAATTATATACTATACTGTACATACAGTATATTGTGTTAGCACCTCCTGCCATCATCGATTTCAAATAGTAACTCAATAGCAGAATACTGAATTTGGATGTTGCAATAGAAGTGAATAGATGAAATAAATCACAGGTAATGTGCTCCGAGGGTAAATAAATACCAATGAAATGTCTTAGAACACTGGTTGGTACCATTTCTCTCATTGCTCTATTGTGAAAACATTTAGAAAGAAACCATATAATGGCTACACAGGTGGGTAAATTATAGCCTTATTATATTTGTTACAGTACAATAAAACTTGCACGGTGCAATTTCTTACAGTGAAATAAATTTCATATGAACTGCACACCTAAGCAAATGAGTGAAACTAAAAAAACAACAACAAATATTTCTCACATGAATGGGTCCTTGGCCATGCGAGGCCAGGCCACATAGCAGAGCGTCCTGCGAGGCAAAGTCCGGGTGATGGAGAAGTAGCAGAGGGGGAAGGCCAGAACCACAGCCAGACTCCAGATACAGACGATGACGGCTATGGTGACCTTTGACGACAGGCGGGGCTTCAGGGGATGAATGATGGCCATGTACCTGCAAGGCAGAGGTCACATGGTCAAAAACATTTAATTGTCTTAAAAGCTGAATCGCATATTGTATTATTGTCATCCCGATTTAATCACCTGGTGAGAAGAAATACATGCCACTGTGTTTTACGAGATAAACCTGGCTCTACGAGCTTTTGTTTATTTGTACAGACTTAAAGACAGTTTTTCCTCAAATATTTTAGATATTTTGACCCAACATTTACTTGTGCAGATTAAAGCATTAGGGTGAATGTGGCTTTGATGTCGTTATTTTTATCACATTGACTAAATGATTTTAGGTATCTCTGAGAAGCAAAAGTCATCAGTATTTTACAAAATTCAAACACCGTTTAGAACACTTCAAAAATGAAATGGGTAATTGCAATTTTTATTTTGAAATAAAATGATTTCTCTTAAAAATAATTTGATTATTCAGATGTTTGAAATATTCAATATTTCTATTATACATAATTTTCTGCAATCCATCTTGTTAGAATCCAACTGTGCTGGGTTGTTTGACTTTCATGGAAACTGATAGATGCTTCATTAAAGTACGAAAAACATCGGGAAATTGGATTTTGTTTGGAACACTCCACAGCGAAACACAAATGGAAGATTATCAACTGAAGATGAACAAAACTCAGGATGAAACATGATCTGTCAAGGCACTGTAAAAATATGATGTCATTTATTTGCTGTGAAAAATGAGCTATCTTGCTGCATTGATATCATGCAGTGATATGATGTGGGACGGACAAACGAACAGATAAACAGATAGAGATAGATAGGTGCAGTAAAAAACATAAAAATACGGTACATTCCAGATGAACCTGATGTCAGTTAAATGCCACGACAGTGTTTATAATTAATTATGTGATTTTCATGTTCAATCTTGGTGAGACATAAGACAAGTCCAGTCACTTTATTGAGTGGAATGCTGAGGGACAAAAACATAATGCCCCATGCATCCCCCAGTAATTGCTTGGCATTTTATGCGTGTCTCTCTGGACCTTTTATATGGCAGGGTGGGAAATGAGTGCTAGATGTTCAATCTAGAACACGCAACAGTAGTCTATAGATATTTGAGATCTAACACACTGGCACAATGGTGGCTGATCTAATAAACTTGTAGTCACTAAACAATAGCCACAATGCTGGTGACAGAAAGCCTGAATAAAAGGCTTCTATCACAGACACATTACAGATGCAAAATAATAAATCATCTCAAGCTTTTTTTTCATCCAAGGAGTCATGGCTCAAGCTGGAAAAGCTTTAACACAACCATATTGTGTAGCCATCTCATCATGATGCAGCAATGCAAAATAAACACTCAGTGCGTGGTGTTTAACTAGCCAATTACCGTGAATGAGGCTTCCATTGCAAAGAGCCAAACATTTTGCACACTGACAAATGTTGAATCAAAGCTCCTCAGAGGAGAGCTGTGTGTAATCTAGCAATGGGCCCCTCCTGCTACTTCCTTCAGAGAAAAAAAACACAACACATTTAAATGGATTTTTTTTGTGGGTATCCATTTGGAATGTACACAATTCAAAATCACCTCATTCCAGTATAGAAGTAATCATCACACCAGATTTTCCACAGACCTAGAATTACCCATAGTAACAGGAATGTTGTTCATAAAAAAGACATTTTGTTTTTCTATTTAAAAAAATTTCACATTTTTTGAAAGCTATTAATAAAAAATAAAGCCCATTAACCATCATTGTGTTGTGGTTGAGGCATAAACCTCAGAGATAGATACTTCACAAACTAGAAACCCATATTTGCCCGAGTGTGTAATGAACTGAGCCTTCATATAAAACACTTTAAATAAAGGTGTTTGAAATGGAAAACATCCCAAGCCATGGTATCATAAAAAGCTTCAGGGCTTTGCTGGATGTATTTCACAAAGCAACCTGCGTTCAATTTGACGCAATACCCGAGGAGACATGCTCGGCAGCACGGAGAGTAAGCCGGACAAACAAATTCACAGATGATCATGAACTATGGCCTCATGCCATTTAAAGACATCAGAGCAAATACAGCACCATACTAAGGTTAGAGAAAGCATGACCGCAGGTTATATCTCCATCATGCAGGTCATGCTGTTGTTCTGTTGCTCGGTACATGCATGACAGAATTGAATGGACATCACAGACCAAAAATACAAAGGTATAGAAGTTGCTGTGGAGGAGACAAAATAAGCATTGCCTCAGGAATCAGATTGTTCCCGTTGTGTGTCAAGGAGAAATGCTGGAGGTGAAAAACACCTCACATAATATCAAAACACACTGGCATTCTGGATGTAGACACACTGTTCTAGCCCCTGCATGGTTTTTGTTTCCATTATGTTCCATCTGTAACTGTTTCCTTCATCAGTCTAATTCCTTTATTCGAGCATTATGACATACTGTATGTCGGTTCACTGATCAGTATCAAACTCCTGCTGATTGCTGTGACCGCATCACCACATCACAGAAAGAAAGAAAGAAAGAAGGAAAGAAAGAAAGTTGTTTTTTTGATTTTTGCAAAAACACTTTAATCACATTCAAACATTTTACAATTTTACATGAAAGCACTAAAGTGCTTCAGAAAGAAGAAGATTTTTTTGCAAAAACACTTCAATCACATTCAAATGAAAGAAAGAAAGAAAGAAAGAAAGAAAGAAAGATGAATGTGTGGCTGTCAGAGTACAAGAGTCAGAGAGCATAAATTCTGAGCGAGAGGGTGATCTCTCTCATTTGCTGCAGACCAAATGAACATCTTCAGTCTATTAAATCCTGACAGTGCAATATACTGTGTAATAGTGCAATATAACATTTAAATGTGTGAAACAGGCCCACAGTGTGCAGCAATGACATTGTGTGAATAGGAAATCAGCGGGGTGCATAAACTCAAATGAAATAATGAAATATTCTAGGGATGAAGCCGAAGAGATCCATCAGTGGAACTACTGAGAACACGATGTAATTAAGCTCTCCTGTGCATTAGAGAACAGGGCAGTGCATCAAATGACTTTAATTACATGATATTTTATCAAATTGAGGAAATTTTTTTTTAATAGCAATTATTTGTTATTGTTTTTTGTATTTCAATTTTACACCATTGCTGTTGGCAGCAGCATAGCTAAATGGAATAATCTGAGATGAAATGTGCTGCAATTCCTGCCTGAAGCACATCTGTGGTATGGATGTTTGAAATTTTACATGCTGCATCGCTTGGAAATTTTAGTGTAATGAGCACATGCTTGGGATATTTCATTGCTTATTTTTAAATTATAGTCTGTCCAGGGTCCAATTAAAGCTGTTTTTTCTACACGAGAATTTAAATGACACATCTTTTAAAAGCACAATACACTTACAAACATGGAATTGATAATCGATAGAAACTGGGTGGAATGACGTGGCACCATCAGTTATTTATTATTTCATCATTTCATAAGCCCACCTGTCCACAGCTATTGCAGTCATGGAGTAGATGCTGGCAAACACGGACGTGACGGGGAAGAAGTTGTGGAATTTGCAGTACGCGTCTCCGAAGTACCACTCCCCGTGGGAAGCGTAAATAAAGTTGATCAAAGTGTTAAATGCTGCCATTGACGCGTCTGAAAACGCCAGATTTAGCAGAAAGTAGTTCGTCACCGTCCTCATACGTTTGTGGGCAAGAATGATCCATATCACGATGAGGTTTCCAAACACCGCCACAGCCAGCACGAAGCTGTAGGCGACCGACCAGAGGGCGACGCGCCACGGCGGCTGCACGAACTGGTTGGTGTAGTTCCCGGTCAGGTTCGATCCGTTGTGTGGAGCTGCCATCCTCTTCTCCTCTTCCTCGACTTTAGACTGAACGCTTAGGTTCTTTCACAAGTCCGGTGTACCTACTAAATGGAAAACTCGAGTGGTGGGACAAGCTTTTAGTGCTCCAAAGAGTGCAACATAAACACATCACCATCCCCAACAGACGCACATCACCGTCCGAGATCTCTGCAGACGTGTCTCCAAACGTTCCGCGCTTCCCAGTACGCATAAATAGTGATGACCACGCAACAGTCCATTTAACAACTACTGTGCCTGTTGAACGTGGGTGTGAGCTGCCTTTAGAGAAGTGCAGCTAGAAGCAGCGCGTTACGCACATCCAGTGACGCGCTCACGGTCCAAATGGTGCCAATCTGATCAATTGACATTCGAGCGGTTTTGAATTACATGAATAATGTTTTTTTTGTTTGTTTGTTTGTGGGGGGGGGGGGGTTGTTGCAAGATTAGATGTCAGATCATGAAACTTGATGGGTAGGTTTCAGAAATATCTGTCCAGACTTCGTGTTCATTCAGATGTTTTTGCATACATTCATTTATTCATTCATTTATTTATTCACTTTCTAGAACCGCTTCTCGGGATAAACTGGAGCCTATCCCAGTTTATCCCGACTGTGGGCACGAGGCAGGAGATACTCCGGGAGCGACGCCAAGCACTCACGCACACATTCACACCTACGTGCAATTTGGGACTGACCAATTCGCGTGAAGTGCATGTTTTTGAGGGTGTGGGAAACAGGAGAGAACGTGCAAATTCCGCACAGAGCTGGATTCGAACCAGGAACCACCTTGCTGTGTGGAGACAAAGCTTCCCACTGCGCCCATTGTGCGTACAGTTTGTTTGTTTTTATGACTGCGCAATGCAGATTAGAAACGTACATGATAAAGAATTGTATGAACCACATTTTGGCATATAAAACTCGTTAATTGTGTCGCGCTGTAGACATTACAGACAGCTGGGGCCCATCTCTAGGCTCCTGTGAATGACCATAATTAAATAGATGAGGCAAAGATCACAGACAAATGGGTGGAAATGAAGTGCCAGCATGACAACATAACTACGTTGGAAGCAGACCCAGACAAAACACAAGATGACATAAACGTAGACACAACAACATTATTCATGCGTTCATCCATTTTCTTGAAAACAAGATCATCGTAATTGTAGCCGTCTCATCTTCAACCGATTATCCACCTCATGGTTCATGGGTCACACTGGAGCCTATCCCAGCTGGTGTGGGATAGGGTACATCCATGCCATGCCAGTGCATCCTTGAGCCACACAATATTAATAATAATATAATATAGTCTTTGTCACCGATTCTGTTCATAACTTTTATGGACAGAATTTCTAGGCGCAGCCAAGGTGTTGAGGGTGTCCGGTTTGGTGGTCTCAGTATTGCGTCTCTGCTTTTTGCAGATGACGTGGTGCTGTTGGCTTCATCAGGCCGTGATCTACCACTATCACTAGAGCGGTCGCAGCCGAGTGTGAAGCGGTTGGGACGAGAATCAGCACCTCCAAATCTGAGACCATGGTCCTCAGTCGGAAAAGGGTGGAGTGCCCTCTCCAGGTTGGGCATGAGATCCTGCCCCAAGTGGAGGACTTCAAGTATCTCGGGGTCTCGTTCACGAGTGAGGGTAAAATGGAACGGGAGATCGACAGGCGGATCGGTGCAGCGTCTGCAGTGATGCGGACTCTGTATCGGTCCGTCGTGGTGAAGGAGGAGCTGAATCGAAAGGCAAAGCTCTCGATTTACCGGTCGATCTACGTTCCTGCCCTCACCTATGGTCACGAGCTATGGGTCGTGACCGAAAGAACGAGATCCTGGATACAAGCGGCCGAAATGAGTTTCCTCCGCAGGGTGTCTGGGCTCTCCCTTAGAGATAGAGTGAGATGTTTGGTCATCCGGGAGGGAGTCAGAGTCCAGCCGCTGCTCCTCCGCATCGAGAGGAGCCAGATGAGGTGGCTCGGGCATCTGGTCAGGATGCCTCCTGGACGCCTCCCTGGTGAGGTGTTCCGGGCACATCCTACCAGGAGGAGGCCCCGGGGACGACCCAAGACACACTGGAGAGACTATGTCTTCTGGCTGGCCTGGGAGCGCCTTGGGATTCTCCCGGAGGAGCTGGATGAAGTGGCTAGGGAGAGGGAAGTCTGGGTATCCCTGCTTAAGCTGCTGCCCCCGCGACCCGACCCCGGATAAGCAGAAGAAGATGGATGGATGGTTGGATAATATAGTCTATTGATCCTGTGTTTGGCTCAATCCTGTTTAATTCTATTTGTATTTCAAAGCTATATTCTATTTTAAGGATCCGCAATTTCTTTGTAAAGTTACATTTGACTAACTGACTAATGTTCAAAGTCTTTTTTATGAGGCCTAAGTTTATATCTACTCTCTCTTTTAGTTTGAAGGACTTACACTGCTACTGCAGTGATGCATCATCAACATCTGTCCTTTTGTTAAACATTCTTTATTCCTACCAAGACCCAAGTTCTTCTGTCTTGCATGAAACATGATGTGTGCTGTTTTCCAGTTCTTGACATCAACATTCACAAATTCCTTCTGTCTGAGAATTGTACCAAAAACTCTGCAAGTAAAACAGCAAACAGCATTTCCTATGGTTGAGTACTATAACCACCTACCAGTCAAGCTCTAGCTTTAACTTT
This sequence comes from Antennarius striatus, assembly GCF_040054535.1. Taxonomy (NCBI): domain Eukaryota; kingdom Metazoa; phylum Chordata; class Actinopteri; order Lophiiformes; family Antennariidae; genus Antennarius; species Antennarius striatus. The sequence goes on along the minus strand of NC_090783.1, from coordinate 7,502,573 downwards.
TCCTTAAATCAAAAGAAACATCTTCACATGCTGCTACTCTGGTTTATCTCTCTCTGTCTGTTCTTCATATGCCTCACTGGTCTTACCCCTCTCTTCTTGTATCATGGAAACAAACAAATTTATAAATGAAATTCATTTTTTAAATTCTTGCTTAACAATTATAGTAGACGGTGCTTTACATTCAGGAAGGAAAACTGCCCATGATAACAATGCACACCAGGAGACTCAGTCTCAGGCTACATTACTAACAAAATGCATCACTGTTGCAGCCACACAAACCTAGAAACCCACATGCCACACTTACAACATTATCACAACATCACTAAAACGTTAAACGCTAAAGGCTTTTCACCTGTCATCCTATTTTCTTCTTCATTTCTGTTGGGGAATTTCAAATACTTGAATTAGACAGTAAATCTGTCAGAAACTGATGCTAATAATGCTAATGACTCACATAATGACCCATTGATTCCTCAACAACTCAGCGTCAATGGCCCATAGTTGTGCTTTTGAGTCAACTGTAAAGGTACAACCTTTTTTAATGGCCTCACAAAAGTTTAAATCTCTGTACTTCTCAGTGAGGCAGACCTGAAGGACCCTCTTGGATGTAACATTAAATGTCTTCAATCCTAAACATGCATCCAGCTTCTTCAGATTCCACCTGAGAGCATCACCATAAATTTGTATGAAATTCTTGAAAACTGAGACGAAGCAAATTAGACACACTGACCGCTGAGAAATTAATCCAAGATTAATGAATGTCTACTTTTTTGTCTATCCCAGAAAATTCAGTGAGTACTGTTAAAATGTCATGTTATTAACCCTTGTATCTCTGTCTCTCTGTCTCTGTCTCTGTCTCTGTCTCTGTCTCTGTCTCTCTCTCTCTCTCTCTCTCTCTCTCTCTCTCTCTCTCTCTCTCTCTCTCTCTCTCTCTCTCTCTCTCTCTCTCTCTCTCTCTCTCTCTCTCTCTCTCTCTCTCTCTCTCTCTCTCTCTCTCTCTCTCTCTCTCTCTCTCTCATATATATATCCCTTAGCTTCTATTCTCCTTTATCATCTGTGACCTTGGACTTGAACTTTGCTCAACAGAATTTCAGAAGAACGACAGACAGGATATTGAAATGTCATGGCTTCTGTGTGTGTGTGTGTGTGTGTGTGTGTGTGTGTGTGTGTGTGTGTGTGTGTGTGTGTGTGTGTGTGTGTGTGTGTGTGTGTGTGTGTGTGTTTGTGTATGTTTGTGTTTGTGTGTGTATGGGTGTCTGTGTGTGTGTGTGTGTGTATGTTTGTGTTTGTGTGTGTATGGGTGTCTGTGTGTGTGTGTGTGTGTGTGTGTGTGTGTGTGTGTGTGTGTGTGTGTGTGTGTGTGTGTGTGTGTGTGTGTGTGTGTGTGTGTGTGTGTGTGTGTGTGTGTTCAACATGCACATTTTTGGCCCTTTGTTCTGGTGCAAGTGTTCATCAAGGTTATCTTTTTCAGCAGAATTATCAACAATTGTTGAAATGTATGTGGCTCATAAATTAAAGATGGATCCACCACTCTCCAAATGTCTTTTTATTGTTGACCCGAGTGATGTTTACAGCTAAATATATCACTATGCTGGCAGAAAGCTACAAATATTCCATTTTCCGTCATATCAATATTCGAAAGCAATAAGCCAGAGGCCCTATTAGACATCCCACTGCACATAGTAGCCCATGTCATCGCCCACCAGAACCAAAGGAGTCTCTGCTAATTCTTTGAAACCACTCCCTGCCATAGTAGCCACCTTTTAGTTCATACAATAACTAGGAAAAAAATGTTTTTAAAAAATGTTTTAGACATTATTGGTTTTAGAAGATAGGGCACAAATGAACATTTGTGAGCAGCATTATGGTTTCATGACAAAAAAGAGTACTACAGATGCAGTATTTAGTTTGAGGTTGTTGATAGAGAAGTACAGAGAAGGCCAGACAGATCTGCATTGTGTTTTTGTAGAACTGGAGAAAGATTGTGACAGGGTGCTCAGAGAGGAACTGTGGTATTGTATGGAGAAGTCTGGAGTGACAAAGAAGTATGTTAGAGCGGTGCAGGACATGTATGAGGACTGTAAGACAGTGGTGAGGTGTGCTGTAGGTGTGACAGAGGAGTTCAAGGTGGAGGTGGGACTGCATCAGGGATCAGCTCTGAGCCCCTTCTTGTTCACTATGGTGATGGACAGGCTGACAGATGATGTTAGACAGGAATCTCCATGGACTATGATGATTGCAGATGACATTGTGATCTGTAGTGAGAGCAGGGGACAGGTGGAGGAGAAGCTAGAGAGGTGGAGGTTTGTCCTGGAAAGGAGAGGAATGAAGGTTAGCCGCAGTAAGACAGAGTTCATGTGTGTGAATGAGAGGGACCCAAGTGGAAGAGTGAGGTTACAGGGAGAAGAGATCAAGAAGGTGGAGGATTTTAAGTACTTAGGGTCAACAGTCCAGAGCAATGGAGAGTGTGGAAAAGAGGTGAAGAAGCGTATACAGGCAGGATGGAAAAGGTGGAGAAAAGTGTCAGGTGTGATGTGTGATAGAAGAGTTTCAGCTAAAATGAAAGGAAAGGTGTACAAAACTGTGGTGAGACCAGCGATGTTGTTTGGTCTAGAGACTGTGTCACTGAGGAAAAGACAGGAGACAGAGCTGGAGGTAGCAGAGATGAAGATGCTGAGGTTCTCTCTGGGAGTGACCAGGAAGGATAGGATCAGGAATGAGTACATCAGAGGGACAGCACATGTTAGAAGTTTTGGAGATAAAGTCAGAGAGGCCAGACTGAGATGGTTTGGACATGTCCAGAGGAGAGATAGTGAATATATTGGTAGAAGGATGCTGAGTTTTGAACTGCCAGGCAGGAGGCCTAGAGGAAGACCAAAGAGGAGGTTTATGGATGTAGTGAAAGAGGACATGAAGGTAGTTGGTGTGAGAGAAGAGGATGCAGAAGACAGGGTTGGATGGAGGAAACGGATTCGCTGTGGCGACCCCTGATCGACCCCTGATGGGAAAAGCGGAAAGGAGAAGAAGAAGACATTATTGGTTTTAGTGGACAAGGCTTTGTTTCAGAGCAGGGATTTATCTTGGTCTTGTGTTAACCCACACTGTAGCTCAGCATAGCATGTGATAAAATGTAATGCTGCAGTAAGTATAGGTTATTTCAGTACTGACTGGCAGTCCTATGGACAGAATAATATCTACTACTGGAATTGTAGCTATATATTCATAAATACTGTGCAAAAACAAGGAAAGATAAATATTTTAGTGAATACTTGATATTTTTCATCTCGATCACTTGCTCTTTATTTGAATCCATCTAAAATTAATTTTGAAAATCTTCCTGAAATTGCTCAATTAGTATGTACCTGCGGATGATAAAATATCTTACTCAATAATGTAGATACATGAAATTAAATGAATTGTGACACACTTTATGTTTTACACAGTTTGCATTTGTAGCCTTTATGAAGAGATAGAAAAGACTGGAAACACAAGACACAGAAGGGTGATGTTCAACAAAAGACCCAAACTCAAGCAGAGTAATTCTAGATTTTTTGTGGATCTTAGCACACAAGGCTGAAAAAAAACCTAACTGAAAAAAGTGTCTTCCATCTTTTCTCTGTTAAAGACTTATCCTGTTCAGGGTCTTTGGAGTCAAGGGCTGCAGGGCAGACACAACAAACTAGGGCAGACACAAGTAATTATCAAACATTGCAGTCACACTATGGGTAACTCAGAGACCCCGTTTTGTTCATATTGCATGTCTTTGCACAGTGGAAAAAGGGAGGACTACTTGAGGGGAAGTCATGCCAGTATGGGATGAACACAAAATGTCCACATTCAGAAAGCTCAATGTTTTTATACCAAAAAAACATCTTGCTGTGAGGAAAAAAAGGATTTTAATTAAGGTTTCAGGACGCAATTATAGATTCAACATTGTTGTACTTGTTGTTATGATGTTGTTAAGGCAACATATGACTAACAGTAATACCAGTGGGAGTGTTGTGACAAAGAATAGAAAAATATCTCCTCTGATTATTTCAGTAGGTGCTTGCTTGTTATTACCTGCATTCGGCTTAGCGAAGTGCCTGATTGTCATTAATACGATTCTGCCTTAAAACATATGTTTGAACACTTTCATTGTATTTTTGTTATTTAAATAGATATCAAGACTCCTCTTGTGTGGCTTCAGTTGCAGCATTGTCCTCAGCTGTTTTCACAGCTGCTTTAGATGTGTGTCAATCTCACGTCAGTACCCTGGGATAATGACTTCGATTAGTGAAAAATGCAATTGCTACTGGCATTTGCTCCACAGTTGTTTTCCTCTCTAGTCTTTACCCTCGATACTAACAGGCATTGACTTGTTGCACTGCAATTATCTGTGATTAGGCTCCTATACATCTTATGTACTGGTGGTTTATATGGAGAAAATACTGTGTGTCCTTGTAACGAAAGGGTTATGTCAGTTTATTTTGCTTCCATACAGATATCAACCAATTGGTATGCAAGATGCATAGTTTATTGCCTGTTAGACTTGGAAGAGTGGGCTTAGCAGAACTTTGGCAAGATTTTGATAATATATCCATCTAACCCAAATACTAAGGCAGCTGGCCTAGAGGGCTTTGGTGCAGTCTTCTTTATCAGTTGCCTCCATCTAACCATGTCCTCTGCATCCTCTTCTCTCACACTACTACCTTCATATCCTCTTTCACTATCAATCTCCTCTTTGGTCTTCCTCTAGGCCTCCTGTCTGGTAGTTCAAAACTCAGCATCCTTCTATCAATATATTCACTATCTCTCCTCTGGCAATGTTCAAACCGACTCAATCTGGCCTCTCTTTGGTGCAGTATTCTTTTAAATATTTAGTCCTAAACTTGCACCACTTCTTTTATAGATGCTAAGTCCCTCTTGCAGTATGTCAGTGATCCCAGGTCATGACCATTAGGTAGACTTCTCACATTGTCTAATGCCATTACTGCCAAGGAAAACCAAAATTCTTGGAAAAAAAAAATTGCAAATTGATTAAATATGCTCTATTATTCATCCAGACAAAACCAGCTCACTGCCAAATACTGGAGATAAATGTATTATAATCTGCCCTGTCTTTTTAATACCTCGTACTCCGAGCATGCAGATTAAATAGTATACCCCTTTATATGTATCCTTTATATTTATGTCGTTCAGGATTTCCTATTGATAGGGACAAGAGTGACTTAATGCCATGATCCCCTTTTAAAAAGCTTATAGCAGCTCTTAATGTCAGTGTGATAGTACCTAAACATCTTTAGCAATATAAAACTGAACTAGTCAGGCGCGACATTGTATTTTGGAGAAGTTTCCTCGCTTGTGAGGATGAATGCGGTCAAAATGATTATATTGCCAAGGCTCCTTCATCTCTGTCCATCCATTCCATTTTTTATCCCGAAATCATATTTCAAAGAACTGGACTCTATTAAATTTCATTTATTTAGAATTATAAATCTAATTTGTGTCAAGAGAAGCATCAGACAGAGGTTTTGCAATGATGATGGAAGAGAGCTGTGTTGCGGTGTCTGCACTACTTTTTTTCCCGGAGTAAGGACTGACATTGCTATATCCAAAGTACAGTACTGTACCAACCTTTGCTGTGAAACCTTTTCAATGCTGCTCTTTATTTTATTTAAAATAGAAATGATTGCAGATATTTTTTACAATTCCCATACTTTTTTAAATTTTTGCCTCTATTGTTTTCTTGATATAAATATATATTTATATATTTTGTGTTGTGTATTTATATATAAATGTAACAGCTCCAATGTCACATCTTCAGTAGTACATTTGCATATGTATATATTCTGTTGGTAAATTATGCATCTGCCTTTATCAGTAGCATTTTTATGTTGCAGCTCTTCGAAACGGAGATAACAATTTGATCACACCGTTTGGTCATTTTATCTGCAAAAATGCATAGATTAAAACAATATGATTAGCTTAATGTCCAAGGTTAACAGGACTGTTACTGAATCATATTTTTGCTACATGATTAAAGCAAAATCATGTTACTGTATTTTTCTTGTCTGTAATACAAACCAGAAATGTACATTTAAATTTGTAATGTTTTATCATATTGCTTGTCAATTAAAAGAAAAGGAAATATATTTTTCATAACAACTAAAATAACCAGACTTTTAAAGTTTTTTCCTCATGGCTGTTATGATCCTGAGAGTGATCATTAAAGCAAAATGGAAGGTGTTCAGTGCTGTTGTTTACCAATAAGGTCTATATGTAACATCTTATTCATACACTCTACTCCTGTCCTCATTATGTATGAATCGTCCGCAAAGCTAGGTGGATATACACTCCTAGAGCCCTGAACTGAAGAAGTGTTACTGCAGCAGTCGTTTCCATCTAACCACATACCCATAGCAGTGAGCAATAACCCCCAGGCCAGTTAGGCTTTCAGACTGAAGTACATGTGTGGTTGGCTATTTCACTTGTGTTTTAATAATTATGGATTTGAAGACTTTTGTCTTATAAGAGAATTCCTGATGAATATTCTGATAATTGAATGGTTCAAGGAAAAGCATGATAAAAATCAAGCATTTATCGATTTTTTTAGTAAAGCACATGAAAAACAAACATGTAATTTCCGTATTTAAAACCTGATATTATCACTATCTGGTCATTTACTGTTGCTCAAAATATCATTTAAAAGATGTGAAAGAGGCACATTGAGACAGAAATGTCTTTATTGTGACAGACATACAATGTCAATTTAGCCTTTTACAACCAACTCTGTATTATTCCAGTTGAAAATAGTTCATGACAAAGGTATCTCTGAATTACATTTGCTCAAAACTAGAGCACCAACTTCTTTCTGATATGTATTTATGCTCTATTAATAAAGGAACTAGGGTCATATTCACAATTGTCACACAGTTGCATATTTTAAATGATTCATATGTTAAGTTTAACTGCACGTCAAGTCAATAACACTGTGAATCAAATCAGTGAAGGAAGCAATGACCAATAAACTAGTATACTGCTCCGCTACAATTCTTGGCCATTGCTAATGTAACATCTAACCATTTTACTTTAATGGCTGTTTATGTTAATGCCGTTCAATGCGGAGAAGGGCCACCGGCCATGAATCCCTCTGAGAAATAACTCCCCTGGGAAATCAGTCTAATAGCCTGTTTTTTCGTTAGAAAAAATAACATGCATTCCATCACTTCCCTATGCTCAGTCAGCTGAAAACATTTTCATTTGCTATTGCAGTTTAGATCATGACATCACAAAGAATGTGGCAATATTTATACAACATGGAATGCGCAAGACATTCATTCATTCATTCATTCATTCATTCATTCATTCATTCATTCATCCATCCATCCATTCATTCATTCATTCATTCATTCATTCATTCATTCACTTTCCAAAGCCCTTCTTCCACATTTGTGGGTCATGGAGGTTGCTGGAGCCTATCCCAGCGGACTGACGGGCAGGAGATGGGGAGATGCTCAGGTAGTCTAAGGTAATAATATACAGTATCATTTGAACAACCTGATCCAGTTAAAGACAAAATGTCCATATTGTTTAGGGCTAGGTCTTTGTGACCTTCATGTCCTTCAATTTGAGTTGGTTCTTGTTGTTCTCAGAACATTGCTTCTTTTATTTTATAGTTTGTTATTGTAGGCCAACATTTCTTTTTTCATTTTTAATTGTAAGAAAGATTTTATTTTGGCAGTTTACAGAATTTTCTTTCACACACACACACACACACACACACACACACACACACACACACACACACACACACACACACACACACACACACACACACGCACACACACACTAAAAATGTGTGCATCAGCCTAATCTTGAAGTCAATAGGTGAAGATCCAGATGCTAAAAAAAAAAAGCAATTAAAGTATAAATATCTAATTCTTGAGTCTATACCAGCTGACTTTGGACTAGTTAATCACAGGGCAAACACATGACAACAAGACAAATGACCAATTCAAACTCACATTCATGTTTATTTGCAATTGTGAGTCAGTGTTTAAGATATATTGGTTGTTGTTGGACTTGATTAATGCATTTGGGTTTGTGAACGGGACTCTGCAGGTGCTGTGTGGTCATCAGTGGCGAGAGGCAAGTAAAAAGGAAAATTGAAAGCCATACGCTCAGCTGCTCTCACACACTTACTTAGAGAACAGAGTAAGTGCAGGGCTATTTATTTATTGGTTAGGGTTTTTTGTTTTTTTTGCTTTTTGCTTTGTTTCCACAGGTGACTGGGTTTCAGAACATTAAGTTCATAAGTGAAATGCGCCTGTGCGTTGTTACATATAGGCAACAGACAATGAGTGAGAGATCCGTGTATGTTCTGAGCGAAATCAAATCAAATGTGCTCGGTGATGTAGAAACAACTTACACATCTATACATTTCAATGGTGAACTGCAACATTTCTCGTATGTGATTACAATATCTCTTGCTGAGTGAAAATCTCTATCTGAAAGAAGAAATGCTTTCAATAGCAAAGGTTCTGTTAAAAAGAGAAGACAAGACACTGTAATTGACTCATCTCACTCTAAGTAATTTTTACTGCAACAGTAATGTTTTTCTTTCTGGTGAACCTAGATTAAAATGTTGACTGTAAAGAATTGCCCTTTGTGTTATAACAGGCTACCCCACTGTGATGCAGCATCTCAGACTGAATGTGTTTCAACATAACACATTATTGCTATACTTGAAACAAGATTGGCACTCAGTAGAGCTCACACCTCTGCCAAGGATGACTGATTGACATGCATCTGTTTAGGATTCCTGGCACATTCTCCGACCTTCCATAAGGATTAGTTGGAATCTTTACAGTCATCTTTGTACAATAATGCTCCCAATTAAAGTTGAGGAAAGCTAAAAAATATTCCAGGCTGAGTCCATTTCACTGGATGTGAACCTCCCTGGTTCCTGGAAATCTGGTAATTTCTGTGCCGACAAGTAAAACAACCAACCCACCAGCATCACATCATTAGAAGAGGAAGTAAAGCGAAAGAGCAACTTTTGGATTATAGCTGACATTTGCTGATTGATCTGCCCCACAAGGTTCACTGTCGATTTCACGTTCCATTTTTTGTCTCTTGTTTCATTTTGGAAGCTGTTTTCTCTTTGTTGTATTTTGTATTTCCTTATTTCTCTTTGCCTTTTTTCTTTTCTTCCTGCTGTTTCCCTCTCCCCCTGTGTCGATGTTTTTCCAGTTACATGTTGGGTATCATTTTGTCTCTCTTGTCTTTCTCTTGAAGTTTTCCCTCTCCATTTTCCCCTTATCCTCATTGTCAAATTGCATTGACCTGTTTTCCATTGTCTCATCTCCCAGTTTATTTAGTCTACATCGTTCCTTCTGTTTGTTGATGGAACAAAATGGGGATCAATCACTGATACCTGGAACACCATGAAAAAATAAAACTTCATTTTGCCACCAAGCTACACATACTAGACACAACAAGCTCCTAATGACCTCAGGTGCTTTTAGCTCTGACTACCCTCTTAAATGTAATTGTATCTAAACCTGAAATAGCTACTATTATCTGTTAAATGTTTTATTACTTTTTGTTTTATAGTCTTTCTTTTATTACATAAGGAATTTGTATGGCACACTGAACTACCACCGCTGCAGCAGTGGACCAATGTTCTGAAAATAAAATCAGCATTATCTCTTGTGGGTGTTGGGAACCTTTGAAAGCGCTTCAGGCTCATTGCATTGATTATCCTTGCTATCTGCTACCCTTGTGTGGACAAAAGTGTGTATTGCAGTGTTCTGAAAAACAGTCAGGTGCTGTTATGTATGTATGTACCATCAATACTCAACCATGAGCCAACAATATCACAATAAGCAAGATGATTAAAGCAAATCTCTTGAATTTAGTTCCAGTGTTGACATCGGCAGTATTTATTCATTGTATGTCTCTCTTTAGGCTTATGCCATCTGAACAGCTTGTCCAGTAAGTCTCTCAGTCATTGTCTAGTGTCTTTTGCTTTTTACTCTTATCTGTCATTCAAGAAGGGATTTTTTAATGTCTAAATTATTAACTACTTATAATTTTACACAATCTATGGGCTTATTTTTTTCTTCTCCTCTGTGGCCTCCTCATGCGTTGTCTCTTCTTCTGCTTCTTTGCCTTTTCCTTCTTCCTCTTTTGTTTCCTGAACCTCTTTTTCCACTTCTATTTTCTCTTCCTCTTTTCCTTCTTCACCCTTTGTCTCCTCACCCTTTTTACCTTCTACTTTTTGTTCATCTCCGTCCCCCTCATCCTCCTTTTTCTCCCCTTCCACCTCCTTCTCTTCCCTTTTCACATCTTCTTCATCCTCATCGGTATCTTCTACCTTCTCTCCCGTTTGGTGTTCCAGATCTTTAATGCGATATTTGAGTGCCTTGTCAGCATTTTTGTACTTTTCCAGAATTTTCCTCAGTTTCATCTGCATCAGGTCCATTGAGCTGTACAATTTGCTGACCTTTTCTTCTAGCTCCTTGGCCTCAGGCAAGATGTTAGCTGGGTCTAAATCTATTAGACCATCTTTCATCAAGATCTCTCGGCCTTTCTCCTCTAGCATCATTTTGGCATCTGGATACTCTAAAAGTGACTCCATGAGGTCATCCTTGGACAGGCAAAAAAGGTCTGAGTAGCCAATGCTACGAATATTAGCTGTTCGCCGGTTGCCAGCTTTGCTGCCTTTGATATTAAGGATACTGATCTCACCAAAATAGCTTCCACTTCCCAGCACAACAAATTGTGTGACACCATCGTCAGCAACAACTGCAAGCTTCCCATCTTTGATGATGTACATCTCACGACCGATGTCGCCCTTTTTACAGATGTAGTCTCCAGGGCTGAACACTTGTGGTCTTAACTTGAGCACCAGCTCAATCAGCAAGCCGGCCTCACAGTCTGCAAAAATACGAACTTTTTTCAGTGTATCCATGTGTACCTGGATGGCAATCTCAGCCTTTAGCTTGTCTGGGAGATACCTCAGCACTTCTCTTTCATCCTGGGCTTTGCCATTATTCCATAGATAGTCAAACCATTTGATTACCCGCTCCTCAAGCTCCTTGCTGACCTTTCGAACCTATGAATTAAAGAAGAAACCTTCAAAATTAAATTTAAGCACACATGATTATTCTCATTCTTGTTGTAATTGGAAATAAGCAATCAATCTACCTGCATGTACTGCTTGATGTTGTCAATCCGAGACTGAAACTTAGCTTGAGCAGCATTCATATTGGAGATCATGGTTGCGATGTTTCCAACAATAGTGGCAAAGATCAAGACTCCAACTAAAAAGTCAATCACATGAAAGAGAAATTCTGAGTCCAGGGCTGGTGGTGGAGTTTCCCCAATTGTAGTTAGGGTCAATGTGGACCAGTAGAGACTGAATGAATACTTCCGCATTGGCTCTGCAAATGCTGGCTCTTCCGGATCATCCAGAGATGGGTAAACCCATTCATCAGAACCAAACCCAATGGATTTAGAGAAGGAGAAGTAGAAGCAAGCATTCCAGTGGATGATAATGAGGATGTACATAATCAAGTTTGCTATTCGGAAGATGTTGGGGTAATTGGTTTTAGTTTCTGTCCTTGTGAAGAACTCCATCATTCGACCAATTCGCAGCAGCTTATTGAGACGAATCTCTGGGTATTCAAGACCAAAGTACAAATAGAAAACGTCGGTGGGAAGCATGGAGATGAGATCCAGACGGAACTGGAAGCTGGTGATGTAGCGATCCCTGAGCAGTTTCTTGTCTTTCACCATTAGGCCTTGCTCAAGGTAACCTGCAAGCAAACAGTTGGTATTGGTTGAGTTTGCTGATCCCAAAAATGATTATAGTCTTCACATCAATTATCATTCAGATTTTTGAATGCAGATATTGTCCTAATCAAATTTGGCTTTGATTTTATTAACTGTGTCAAAATGTTTGAGGTTTACATTATTTTATAACTAATTTAATATGGTCTTGATTAAATGTATACTCAAATTGATCTCTTGATGACTGTGATTAGTCATCCTGCCCAAATCTGTTTCAATATCAGCTAAAATTAATGCATTATGTATAAATAATGAGTAGTGTGAGGAAATTAAAGTCGCAACCTTCCTTCCTCCACAACCAAATCTTTTAGAGATGAAGAGCACACCGTTTTTATTACAGAGCAATTCCGATACCATTACCATTGGCACAAACGCTAACAAAGCATTGCATTAGTTTTACAGCGTCTTCAGTGAGCAAAAAATGGTCCACCTCATGGTCATCTTATGATTAGGCACGTTGATGTTTAATAAGAACCCACAAACCCTTGAGAAGGGTCTCGACCAAGCTGATATGGCGAGGAGGAAACTATCCACTGTCAACCCAGTTGCTAAGCCAGGCACATACCAATGTTTGCAAAGGGACAATGCTAATCAGCTGGCAGATGTCATAGATATTTTCAATATAAGTCAGGCTGTCGTTCCCACAGGGTTGAGAAATACCACCATCATCCCAGTGCTGCACTGACTCTGAGTAGACTCATAACATATAAAATCAAGTGTGCACAGTGCACCTACCAGTTTGGTGATAGAACAATTTCTTTCAACCTGTACTTAGTTCTAGCCTTAGAGGCAGGAAACCTGTCTCAGAATCTTGGTCTGTCAGTGGATTGTGTGAACAAATGAAACACATTCACCACAATCTCTTTTGATTGATTGCTCATAAATCTATGAAAATATGTTTAATAAATGTAATGATTTTATGTGCAACAGAACCGAATGCAAAATAACTGAGAGAGTCAGGCTGGCCTTTTTCACCTGTTCTAGTCCTGAAAAACATATCAGCCAGGTACATTAGGTCTGCAGTGTAATCCAGAAAAACCCAGTAAAGGAGGAAGTTTTGCTGTAGCTCCTCAAAGCAAGCCCTGTTGGAAAGAGCAGATGGCACCAGCAATGAGTTTACTTCATGAATAAATCATGTTTTTTTGATACCCCTGTGGCCTGTCATGCTACCGGAAGTCAAATCTCAACTCAAATAAAGTCACAACTAACAAAACATCTCCCTGCTGTTGGAACCATAATAATGTGTACCATCTTTAATGTGTAGGATTGGATGTTAATATCACTTGATGGAGCTACGTGGAATAATAATAAGATCTTTGCTGCACATATATTATTGCAAGAGAATAATTTCTAGTAGTTACCTGGCAATGATCATGGTCCAGTTGTACATGACTGGTATTGTAATTATGAAAAGCCAGTTGTAATACAAATTCCCAGCGGGATTTATGACGAATATTTCTTTGGGCCTTTGGAAACAGATAATGAAACTAATGTAAGCATACTTTACAAGGGAATTTGAAAATGTAGCTTGATGAGGGAACTATGAGAGATATACTTACTTTTCTTTTTCTTTTTCTTGTTTTTCCTTTTCCTGTTTCTCTTTTTCTTGCTTTTCTTTTTCTTGCTTTTCCTTTTCCTGTTTTTCCTTTTCCTTCTCATTTTCCTTTGCTTCATTTTCCTTCTTCTGCTCTCTATAAATTAGAGACATATTGTATACAGAAAATTGTGAAGATGAAACACTGTTAAGCAACATTTACAAAAAGGTTCAACCTAATTACACTTTTAATTATTTGAAACATTTAATGCTGCACAAAACATCAAATAGAAATTCTACTTACTCTTCATTGTTATTGCTGTTATTCATGTTAAGCTGATGATAAAGATTTGCTTGAGGGACACTTCTGTTAAAACACAGCACAATGCATACAACGCATTTAATAACCACATTATACACTGTATCCCTCTCTCTCTCTCTCTCTCTCTCTCTCTCTCTCTCTCTCTCTCTCTCTCTCTCTCTCTCTCTCTCTCTTAAAAAACTAAGGAAAAAAGTAAAAGACATGGATTGTAGAAGAGATTATTGAGGAGAACGGATAGTTGTTGTTTTTTCTAATGAATGAATGAATTTTGTCAGTTTTTTTAGTTTGATAAGTGTTAAAAGGTTAGATGTTTCTTTGTTCAGAAAACACACAGTACTATTGAAAATCCTTGTTACACGAACGTCTTTTGGACTTTGTGTCAATGTGATTATTTTTTAATGTGATTATTATTTTTTAATCAATCTCTCTCTCTCTCTCTCTCTCTCTCTCTCTCTCTCTCTCTCTCTCTCTCTCTCTCTCTCTCTCTCTCTCTCTCTCTCTCTCCCTCCCTCTCTCTTTTACTTACAGGCCATTTTTATTGTCCGAGACAAACTGTGGTGCAGGGTGTGGTAGCACATTGAGTTGGGTAGGGTTAGGGTTGTTTGAAGAGGTCATGGCAACAGATTTGAAGGTTACCCTGCTAAAAAAAAAAGATTTTTCATGTGAAGTTACATGCTACACAAACATAATAATAGAAGAAAACCATTGCGGAGGAACCTCACTCCATTAAGCAGAGAAAATCAACATAAATTTTTTATCACAAAAACTTGGTACACAGGAAATCCATAAGGCTGCATAAAGAGAAGGCAATGCATTTAGCCTGCAATCTCAACTACATTTGTAGTTCAGCAACACACTCCAGATTTTCACTAAACAAATGGAGAAAAACTGAGTTTCATGATGCACGAGCGGTTCAGTTTACCTCGTCCAGCTGTTATTGTAATGTGAAGCCCATTCCTCTATGATCTTCTAGTAGCTCACATAACATCTGGATGATGGCTGTAGCAGCAGAAAAATTAACCAAACATCATATTTTAATTAAAATAATGTTAAAATGAAGCCAGACAAGTGGCACCTGTAAGCATTGAGTCACACTAACTGTGACACAGAGTCTCAGTGACCCTGATAAGGATTTGAGGATTAGAGCTGGCTGAGGAGAGTAGAGGTAAAAGAGTTAGATGGGATACACTAGAGTAAAGTGTGGACCATGTACTCGATTGTGGGGACAATAACACCTGTTTACCTTCACCACTCTTGTTTCTGTTATTAGTGACAGACCATAATTTTGATCATTTGTAAAGTGGTGGAGAATATAGTCGGCTTGACATGCGTATACACACCCACACACACGCACACACATGCGCACATGCACGGACATACACAGGCAGCCCCTGCTCATTCAGCACTCTCAAATATATCCAGCTCTGATCCTATTATAGTGTGCCGTGACTTACATACATGCTCCAGATCAGTGGGATTGGGTAACTATTAAACGTATAACAATCACAGGAATGACATTAGATCCAAACACCAATGAGCTGAGTGCTGCAGTCTCATGGCAGAGGATCCTCCAGCTTGTGTCTACAATACACACTGCGTGTGTCGGTGTCAGTTCCTGTTGGCTCATGTTGTGTTTTTAGTTTCACGACTGTTTTCAACATTGTTCTTAGTACTCATGTCATCCTCAGGCAATCAATCTAATTAATCTGCCTGTACTCACTCAATTTGTTTTGATACCACATATGATGTATTTTTGTTCTAGTCAACTTGACAATTCCAAACTATGAAAAAGTTAAAAGCACATCATCTGTCACTGTCTTGTTGCTCTTCATGCAAACACAGAATTTTTATTAAAGATACTAGTGATACTTTTTTCTGCTGTGAAAAATATGAATCTACATAGGAGTCCCCCCAGACCTGTCATCTTTGTGTTTCATTTGCTATCTCATAATTAACCTATAATAATTATAAAGAAACACAAAAAGAAGTCAAAGAAACAGTTTGATTGTACAGTTTTAAACCCCAAAACACTGTTTAATTAGTTTGCTTTAAAAAGAGTCTTACAGATTGTTTTCACACTTGTATTTTGTTCTTCTGATCTCTATTAACCTTCCAAACTTACGTGTTGCATATACAGTATATCACGCCTAACGGCTAGAAGCTGAGCACACTGGCTAGCCACAAAGAACTTAAGTCCAGCAGAATCTGTCGATCTAAGCTGGCAGCTGGGCAGCACCAGCATCAACAGCAACAGGGGCATCAGCAATGGCAGGGTCAGCTGCATCATTGGCCACCTCAGTGACTGCTGGGAAAATATCAATAGGAACCACATCAACAGGGGGCACAGCCACATCACCAGCATCAGCTGCAGCAGGGTCTCCTGCTGGCTCTGCTGCAGGTGCTGCTGGTTCTGCTGCAGGTTCTACTGCTGGATCTGCTGGTGCTGCTTCAGTCACAGGTGGTTCGGGTTCTGCTGCCTCCACTTCCTCGGTTTCTGCCTCCTCCTCTTCATCAGAGTTTAAGGGGCCAGCAGGACCTACGGGTGCTGCAGCTTTTGGAGCAGGGTCTCCTTCCTGTTCCATATAGAAAGAAAATTGCTTGGAATTACAGGCCATTTGGTGGACTTACATGATAGCATATCTTGGGCTCACTCGATTTCAAATTTCCCCACTGTGGGACGGATAAAGGTATACCTTAACTTATTAACTTTTCATTTTGCCTATTCCAGCTTTATGGAAATAAAATACTTATTTATGAAAATATCTTTGTGATATTTTTATTGACATTCAAATTTTATAGCTGTTTTTAAGGCACACCATACAATCAACAAGAAATTAATTTGTCTTCTAATTTGCTTCCACTTAGTTTCTGGTCCTGTTATTATGCATAATGGCTCACTGTCACCCTGCCAAGGCCTAGTATTAGTCAGAACTGACCAATACCTGCACTAAATCAAAATATCTGCTTTTTTTTTCTTCTAAAAAATCTGATTGCTTTGGGAAAACAAACAATGAGATTTTCTGATTATGCAAGTGCAAACATTGAAAGTATAACCAGAAAGTAGAATACTCTCATGGATGAACAGAGACAGATTTATGAAAATTGTGTTTTCAGCTCACTTCTGTCTCCTCCTCTGATGCATCACTTGCAATAACGGGAGCAGGAGGGGGGACATCGAAGGACTGGACCGGTGCAGCAACCACCTGCATAAATGGAGCATCTGTAACTTAAACTGCTATTTGAATTCTGACGAGAAGGATGTTGAGATGTTGTGTGTTTTACCACTGCTAAGGTAGGTAAAGCAAAATTTTGCAGGTGAAATATAGTATTTTAAATATTTTCATACAAAACCATTAAAGGTCATCCTACAAGTTATAGACTTACAGGAGCATCAGCAGCAGGAAGGAAAGGGTTTCCAACTACACCCTGAAAAATACAATTTGTGATTAGTGAAAGCTTCTGCATATTTTATGCATTGATTTAAGTCATTGCTATATTGATGGATTGACTTTTTAAAATGACAGTGAACCCCCACAACCTGCTGCTGATACATCCTGTACATCTCCATCCACTTTAGGGCCAAATTAGCATGTGCCGCAACCTGCGAAAGAAATACCAGACATTTCCAGACGGGCATTGCAATTATGTCAATTACCCTGTTTCTGTCTGACATTTATCATCCTCCACATTTGATGACATGACAAAAACATGGTAAAACATGTCCCCGCAGACAGAAGCAAATTCTCTCAGAAAGAGGAAAGTCTTTTACCTCGTTGCTTTCACTCTCCTGAGCCTGCAGACCAAACAAGATAAATTAGGACATTTTCACACAGAAAATAATATTTGACATTTTTAAAGGGAATCAGACGGCAGGATAGATGATCCGTCACGGAGAGGTCAAACTTACGGGTGCAGCCAAGGTAGTAACCATCAGACACATCATGCATACCAAGAGCTTCATCATGGCTGTTTCTAGATGGAAAAGTGTAATTATAAAAATATATATGTACAAAATTAAGATATTGTTTGTTTAATTTACTTTGCTAAAGAACATAAAACAGATTTCAAATTAAGATTAAAGTGGACTAACTATAAGACAATCTGGATGAATATGTTTCTGATAAAACACAATTTACTTTCCATTTGAAAGATGTGTCTCACCTTTTTGATAATGCAGAGACAAATTGAAGATGTTTCTCCTACGTGATGGAGCATGATCTACTTCATCTCTAACATGAATTCTATTTATATACTGGGGCATCCTGTAGCAGCCAATCACATCTTGTAAAACACATGGACCTATTTGTTTGAAGGTATCGTCTTAGTCTGACAGCTGAAGACAGAGACAAGTTAAAGGAAAGCCCCTCTTACAGATAATTACGTGTTGTGGACTTTTTTGCTTACTACATATACTACTCTCTTTACTGCCCTAACATTAAATTGAAGAAGAAGAAAAAAAAACCAAGACAGCATGAAGCCTACATAAGAATGTAATTATTATGACTAGTAGTCACTTTAATTTAGAACAGTTCAACATATTCAACACTGGTTTCATTAACAAAAACACAGTGTCTACCATGTTCAGAGAAAGCACTTCTTTAACAGTGTCTGGGTTTTCACTGGTTGCTACATTTGTTTTAGCTGGTGTGGTTGTAAACCGCAGCAGGTTTCTTGTTTTGTGTGTTTCCAAACCAGATAATGGAGTATTTGCTCCGTAGTCTGCAAAACAGTGTTCTGGACACTCTCGCCTCCAAACTGCTGAGCAAATGAGTTCAAACTCATTCAATATAGGACTATTTTTTGATTTGTATTTCAAGATTGAAATAGTTGGAACACTTCATCAGTCAGTTTTTATATGAAGCTATATTGATATGGGTTGAATGATCATTAGGATGCCTTTGGTTGTCTTCTCTGATCTTCTTCATGGTGAAAATAAATTGTACGTATACAGTGCCTCTCTAGTAAAGCTTTTTATAAGGTATGCAAGAATTCAGAGATTCATGCAGTCATCTCAATGAAGTGATTATTGTTTTGATTTGGATTCAGAAGCATTGCGAAATAGAACTACATTATATTAAGCTGAAGCGTCCAAACTAAAAGGTGTAATCAAATGAGGACTGATTTGCCTTGAGCGTGAAGCACGAAGTGGATACTCTGCTGTTTAGAAATGTTACCTGGATCTACAGATTATATAACAAGGTGCTTTGTGTCCATATCGAACTTAAGTCTGTGGGTATTGGTCTTTTCAGTAAGGTTTGTGCTTTGTAGATCACTCCATTGTTGGCTTGTCTTGTATCGATTTCTATGAAGCATGATAATGTTTTAATTTGTTGGTACCCTGACCCTGATCTCTCGTGCCACCAGAACAGTTTTTTTTGTTTTTTATTATGTCATTAAATGTCCCACCATCCGATTCGCCAACTGAACCTCAACTACTGTAAGGCTGACATTTATGTTTTATTGAAACATCTCTATCACTACTGAAAAAAATGAAAAGAATAAAAGAATTTAGTAGAATGTACAGACATTTCTGTCCCCTTCAAGGTTATTGCAAGCAATTTAAAAAAGCTATAGAACTATGAATCAATAGATTTACACTTACTATAACGCAAATAATCTCTGTATTTGTGAATGCATGGAATTTGTTTTGATAATAAATCTTGGCACGTACATTACTGGGAACTGGCCGAGAGCAATGTCAACTTTGGTGCCGTTAATGAATAGGCGAATAGTACTCTCTATAGAAGTAGCTGCTGAGACCTGGCGTAAAAAAAGTCATTAAAACAGTGCTGCCTTGCCAAGGCGGTTTCACCCAGTTCTAAGCAGTTCATCCATGGATTCAAAACTAATTCCTCCAGAGAACAAGATTCAGCCAAAAGTTCTCTGTAACTTAAAGTGTAGAGACCCTCTGCAAGCTCTTCAAATTGGACATGTCTGGACAGTTGTACAGTAGCTCTGTGTGAGCATTGGAGGTACCGTACTTTGCCAAGATTGCAGAAAAACCACAAAGCACAATAAGTCCTGCTTGCGTTTTTAGTAGGCCGAGCATGTTTCTGATAATGGCAGTCTTTTATTAACTCAGGCAATGAAATGTTCCTGTCAGCGTATTCCACTAACATGACATGTAGACGCTTGCATTGCAAATACTGCAACTCCATAAAAGCAGCTGTATTGCTGAAGCCCAAAGGTGGCACAACAATTTCATTGAGTTTTTTTAAAGAAACTTTAGCCAACAATATCACAGACCGAGCACACAGCCCATTATGATTTGGAGTGTTAAGAAGGGAAACTGTATTAGCTTCAGGTTGCTCTTGGGATGCATCATGTAGAAGAAAATGGCTGAAACATGAATTTTGAATGCTTGAATAATTATAATAACATTGTGCCAGAGTTCTGGGTATATGTATTTGTACATAACTTTAAAACTTCACAGAAGTACTGTAAAATGTTAAAGCATCATACTAGAGTTCTCTGAAATCTGACGTTAGTTCATCCTCTGATGTTGTTCATGGTACCTGAATTTATTGTCTCAGGTTTAAATAAAGAGTACTTGTAGAGAATAGAGAGCAGTAGCATGAGAGGATGGCGCCTGTGATGTAAGTGTCTCTTAAGGAGAGAAGTGTACCTTCTCATGTTAACGTCATGTTAAGACAAGCTTGTGTCCCCAGGGAAGCAGAATTGAGACAGACTGTTCCACTTCTCTTCATGGTGTTTATTATTCTAGGACTGTTAAATTTTGATGCTGGAAATTTTACACCTGAACAATTATGTTCCCTGTGTGTTATAATTTTGATTTAAAATTGCGACATAAAATTGCTCAGTAAAACATTAAGAAGTAATGCATTGTGCTATGCACAAAAAACTGTACAGTACATCCAAAGTTGAAATCTAAACACATATGTATAAGTATATATGCATACATGTATACAAATATTTGATAGCAAAAACTAATACCTTTTATTGACACATACCGTAGTTCTTCAGGAAAAAAATGTGATATGGTTGTGAGGTATACTACACTAACATCTGCATTTAATGAAAGTTCATGTTAATTGAGACAATATGCTTTTCCTCACTCGTAACACTTCTATACATAAAGAAATTTTGTGGTGACAATCCTCTTCTTTGAGGTGAAGTCTTGTCTTTTCCAAAATAAATGTTGTCCCAATGATTTTTACTCTTATATTTGTTTTAATAAATTTTCTGTATGTAAGGGAATTAAAACATACACCCTCTTCCACATTCACATCACACTATTTACCCCATTTAAATGCCTAGCTGTATCAAAAGTTGCAAACATGGAAATATTTCTGACTACAGTGCACCCTTGTTCCTAGTGGGTAATGCATTCCAGGTGAGGCACGGCCTCACTTGCTATTATGAAAGAAAAGAAATGAAAAATGGAAGAAATAAATTAAATGGTTATATTTATCCTGTGATGTGTATTATAAAGTTATTTTCCATTTAACATCAGCAATTTCAAATTATTTTTACTAAAAATCAATGAACTTTCCCATTTACCTCTGAAATACTGAGAAGAGACCTGTGGTGAGGCACCAGCCAGCCGAGCCTCACTATGGATTACACAATGACTCAACTAGCTGTGCTGGCATGCTATACAGTGAGACCGTAATGCTATCTCTCTGTATGTCGCTATTAAAATGTTCAGACAGGTTTGCTAAATGTACTAAATTTCCATAGTTTAACTAATTTATATAATGTAGTGTTTTCTGTCAACAACTGTGTGTAACGTCTCCCTTGAGTTGAGCGATCCTGAAATAGCTGGACGAGGCACGAAGTGAGGCACGCAGTTCTCCTGCCTCATTGTAGGGGGCGCTGATGATCCCAGGGATTTGGCCCAGGATTCTTCTTCCTTGGCTGCAGAAGAAGTGACAACAAGCTACAATCTATAGTCAATGAGTCAAGTACAGCCATTCATTTGTTTTCCACATGCCTTGCCTTACAATAAAAATGGAGGATTACATATCTCAACTCAAATTTTTTTTGATGCTTTTGTTCAGAAGGAGCTGCGCATGGACTTAATTTACAAGTAAACATAACATATAAGCAAACATGTAGGTAAGAACATTTCTTTTAATCAAATGTGCTTATTTGTTTTTGCTCCCGTTTTCCATGAGATGGACTCAAAGATCTATAATTCATTCCAGATACACAATATTATTTATTTATTCAGTTTATTTTCTTCTTTCCAGACATGTTATTACAAAAGATTTTACTTTCATCAGTATTGAGACATTAGCAACAACATCCGAAAAGAAAAAAAAGGGTTGACGGGTAGAAGCCATTGGCTTGTAAGGTTCCCGTCCCCTAAATCAACAACATCTCTCTCATTGCAGCACATTGTCAACCAATTAATACTTTGCATGTCACAAATCAATTTCACCTATTACCATTTCTCTCAAACATTGTTCACAAATCTGTCTAAATGTGTGATAATGAGCACTTCTGCTTTTGCTGAGATAATCCATCCCACCTCACAGGTGTGCCACATCAAGATGCTGATCTGACATCATGATTAGTGCACAGGTGTACCTTATACTGCCCACAATAAAAGGCCATCCTGAAATGTGCAGTTTTGTCTCACAGCAAAATGCCACAGATGCCACAAGCATTGAGGGAGCGTGCAATTGGCATGCTGAGAGCAGGAATGTCAACCAGATCTGTTGCTCGTGCATTGAATGTTCATTTTCTACCATAAACCGTCTCCAAAGGCGTTTCAGAGAATATGGCAGTACATCCAACCAGCCTCACAACTGCAGACCACGTGTAACCACACCAGCCCAGGACCTCCACATCCAGCAGGTTCACCTCCCAGATCGTCTGACACCAGCCACTCAGACAGCTGCTGAAACAATTGGTTTGCATAACCAAACAATTTCTGCACAAACTGTCAGAAACCGTCTCAGGGAAGCTCAACTGCATGCTCGTCGTCCTCATCGGGGTCTTAACCTGACTCCAGATCGTCGCCATAACAGACTTGAGTGGGCAAATGCTCACATTCAACGGTGTCTGGCACGTTAGAGAGGTGTTCTCTTCACGGATGAATCTCGGTTTACATTGTTCTGGGCAGATGGCAGACAGCGTGTGTGGCGTCGTGTGGGTGAGCGCTTTGCTGAT
Source organism: Antennarius striatus (assembly GCF_040054535.1). Lineage (NCBI taxonomy): Eukaryota > Metazoa > Chordata > Actinopteri > Lophiiformes > Antennariidae > Antennarius > Antennarius striatus. The sequence goes on along the minus strand of NC_090783.1, from coordinate 7,479,741 downwards.
GTCAATGTTGTGGATCAGGTGGCCCATGGTGGTGGTGGGGTTATGGTATGGGCAGGCATCTGTTATGGACGAAGAACACAGGTGCATTTTATTGATGGCATTTTGAATGCACAGAGATACCGTGATGAGATCCTGAGGCCCATTGTTGTGCCATACATCCATGAACATCACCTCATGTTTCAACAAGATAATGCACGGCCCCATGTTGCAAGGACCTGCACACAATTCTTGGAAGCTGAAAATGTCCCAGTTCTTGCATGGCCAGCATACTCACCGGACATGTCACCCATTGAGCATCTTTGGGATTTGCTTGACCGGCGTATACGACAGCGTGTACCAGTTCCCACTAATATCCAGGAACTTCGCACAGCCATTGAAGAGGAGTGGACCAACATTCCACAGGCCACAATTGACAATCTGATAAACTATGTGAGGAAGATGTGTTGCACTGCATGAGTCAAATGGTGGTCACACCAGATACTGAATGGTTGAGTCCCCAGACCCCCAATAAAGAGAAAAAAACTGCACATTTCAGGGTGGCCTTTTATTGTGGGCAGTATAAGGTACACCTGTGTACTAATCATGATGTCAGATCAGCATCTTGATATTTTTGTTGAGTATGTGTAAATAATTCAGCTATGAGACTTTAAACATAACCCGCTCACTGTTTCTTATTAAATGGTGAATAAGCCACACTGTAGGTTCATATGTTTGTAAATCTGATGATGATAAAATCAGTGCCTCACCAGCCATGAACCTCGCTGTACGTCACTGATGTGGGCCAAAAGGAAAAAAGGAAGGAAGGAAGTGTTGTTTCCCCTTGGTTTGTGTTTGTGTTCACCAGATCCGTCCCTTCTCAATAGGTGTGATCATTCTAAGGCCTGCACAGCTGAAAGTTGGTCTCCAATGAAGAATTCACCAGTCATCTCTCCCCTGGTTCTCTATATAAGTTCAGTTGTTTGCTATGTGTGGAGAGGTGGCAGCTCTTAGACGGGGCCAGAGCCAAGAGGTAGGGAACTTGGTTACACACCTGCAGGTATACATTGTGTTCCCACTATGGTACCTGTTTTGTTAGGGTTAGTTTGGGGTTATTTTTGAAAGAAGGGTTTAGTTTCTTTTGGGACTTTTCTTTAGTGACCAGTGCAAAGACACAAACAAACAAACAAACAAATACGCTAAAAGTTGAAATCCAGCTAACAATAGAAGATTCCAGAAAATTTCTCATCCTGCTTTCTGTTTCTGAAGTTTACTGAATAACAAGTGCTATTACTAGTCCGTTTGGCAGCAGTTCCTACACCCCAAATTTTTGCTAGTTATTGCCACATGATGAGGTTATAATGAATTAATTATTTCTATTTAGTTTCTTCAATGCCTCTTATCAAAAGCTGACAGAGTATCCAGCTGTTAACTAAATCATTTCTCGGCGACCCAACAGAAAATTAATCATCAATCATTAAGTTTACCTTTCAAGCAAAATAAGCTGAGTACTTTAATCAAAGAAAGGCTCTGAACTGTGATGGACATTTTTCATTGTTTTCTGAAGATTAACTGACCAATTCATTATTATTTGTTGAGTGAAGTTCCATTGTTTGATATGGTATTCATACCGTGGCTTTATAAAAGGTTACTGTGTTAAATATTGAAAATACTGATCAAATTCTTAAATTAATTGAAGCCAACACAAAACAAATATTGCTTGAAAACAGACTTTAATTCTTAATGAAGGAAAAGTTAAAATGAGTTAATGAACATATGCAGTACATCTGTTATATACTGTGGAAAGGCAATTTTAAAAAGTGCTTCATTAACACAATAATATTGACAATCTACAGAGACTATAAAATGAAGCGTAAAAGTCCTTAATTCTATGCTTTTGACATGTTTCAGTTTACTATTGCAACAGTATTCTTAGTATCTTAGTAGCTTACATTTTGTAAGCACATCCACATGTTACAGAAACAGATTCATTTCAGATTAGTTAACCAGTTGCAGACGTCAGAACAGAAGGAAGACATTTTTGTGTCTCCTTTTCATGCTTCTCATCCACTTCATGCATTTGTTGGTGTCTGCAAATACAAATAAGCAAATGATGATTTTCATATCATTGATAATTTCTAATATAGTTCATGATAATTTGTATAATAGCTTGAAAAGTACCTGGCTTGTTGGTGTGGGCTGGTCCTGTTGAAGAGGCTGCAGGGGATCCTGAGATGGAAGAGGGTTTGCATCAAATGCAGGAATCTGAAAAAGCAAAGTAAAAACTTCATTATAGAATTGAGAGTAAAGTAGTAATACAGATATATTTGGCATCTTACATTTGGCATTGGCTGAGGAATATTTTGAGGGGGAAATTCAAATGGGAGCACCTATGGAAAGACAAAGGGACGAATAAAACGTGATATGAAGAACAAGGTACAAAAGAATTATATTTAAGATTAAAAATGTGTTACATTTGGGATCTGAGGGGTGTTCCTCATTGGATGCATGTTGGTCAGTATCTGGAACAAAAGCAAAGATACTCTCTTCAAACCATCTCTCGTTAGGTAAAATAAAAGCTATTTTATTTTATTGTATGATATATTAGGTATTCATGCAAACATCTGAAATATTTACCCTTTGCTGGGAGAAGTCATATGGGTAGTACTAGAAATGTAAAATTAAGGGTACAAATTATTCAAATTATATGTGTTTTGTATCAAATACACTTCCATAAAGAATACTTGAAGTGTTTTCTGGTTCTCTAAAGTACTGTTGAGAACAACAAACTTACAAGTTCCACGCTTTGTCTGCCTGGTGGCTGAGGAATGGAGACTTTGAGGAGACCATGAGAGGGAAATGTCTGTAGAAGAAAAATCAGTGAGAAGTAGTGGGGTAATAAAAGATGCTCGCATCAAACTTTCATTAAAAATATCAGAGTTCTCTAAAATGTGCAGACACTGACCTGCCCAGGGTTTCCTGTACCACCAAATCTATGGGGATAAATCTTTGAAAACAAATAAAAATGTTTTACTTGCATTACACCCACCATCACCATCATATCCCTTGCATGAATACAAGTGAAAGGAATGCATGTATGAAAAAATAGAGAGCTTGACATACAAATTCCATACTGTAGGCACCAGGTATTCCAAGCTGCGGTAGAGGCTGACCAGCTGAAAAGGGACTTTTCACCTGAAACAGATGTGAAATCATCAAAATGATCAGTAGATAGTGATGTCAATAATTGTTTATGGTACTTCATTCTTGTCTTGTCATATTGCAATATACCTGTGAGGGCGGCACCTGTTGTCTGGAACCTGCATAATGTGGCAGGTAATGAAAGAAGGACTGGATATGAGGCAAAAAAACAAAAATTGATTAAAACAAAACATCACACTGTGGTTTTAATTCAAAGGACGATGGCGTGTGATTCATCCTTCTTATTTTGTTTTGTTTTTTACTTACCGGGGCTGCCAAGGTTGTGGTAGCCAGAGACAGACAGAGAATAGCCAGTTTCATTTTTGCAGATCAGTCCTAGAGTAAGAAATTTCTTTTACATTAAATGCAATCAAAGACATACCAGATGCTTATCTACATATAGTGTTATCATGTCTGTACATAAACACAATTGACACAGCATTGTGGGCAGGCCTGCAGTCACAGAAAGACAAACCCTGAGACCATTCCTTTACCCTAAACAGGTAGTTTTAGTGTCTTGTGTAGAATTCATGTGTTGTAACTTCAAACAGTCCACACATGGCCAAAAGAATACCCATTTGAAAATGTAAAGAGGCCCTCAGAATCGTGTTTACAGCGTGTGGAATGTTTATGTCTGTGGATTCAATGTAGATGAAAGCTATTTTATTTCATGATATTTTCCATTTTCTAGTCTATTAATTAAGTAGCAGAGAAAACAACGTAGCAGAATTGCGCCAGAAACTCTTGTCTCATTTCGTATCATCTTAACAAATTTTACTTGCATTTGTGATTATATCAGTGTGCAAATCTTTCGCGTCTTAGCATTCAATCCAGCTCAATTAATAATTTGTCACTCTCTCCCTCAACTTTCAATTCACAAAATTGTGAAATTATTCATCTTCTCAAAGACGAGTCACTCATAATTGTCTTATCTACAGCCACTTATCCAACATTTGGGTCACACCTTATAATGTACCATATCCAGGTTGCCTACAGGCAAGAGGTGAGGTGTACCCAAAATTAGACGCCAGCTCATCACAGGGCCACACACTAAGACACTCATGTAAACACTCATTCACAAGTTACACGTTTCTGGAGGTTTCAGGATGCTGGAGAACCTGGAAGGAACTCATGCAGACAGAGAGAACGCGCAAAACTGCGCACAGAAAAGAATCAAACCTGGAACCTTCTTGATGTGAGGCAAACGGCACTATGCACTGTGCCACATGCTGCTCTAAATACGATTTTTAAAAATCTTTTTTCAAAATGTATAGATTCCTTAGAACAGTAAACAATCCAGTATAAAAAATAAATATGCAAAGGGTATTTTGCATTATATTTTGCAATTTGAGTCACATAAAACTGTGTACGTCTTGTAATAAATCCAAGTTGTTGCTAGCAATAAGTAAAAAAGATGTCTCAGCTAACAAATCATTTTAGAATAATATTTCAAAGTGTCAATATACAACTGTTGTTTTTTGCCTATCCCAGAGTACCATTACTAGCCTAGACCACTAGCCAGTTCATCTTTAGTGAGAATAGTCGTAAACTGTCAAAGAAAGACAAACAGAATCAATTTTCAATTGACAGGTACTCCCAAAATTATTTGACCTCCAAGAGTAAAATAATCACATCACCTTCCATGTAGCAACTCAAGATGAAGTCTTCAGAACTTACCTTATGTGATAAAATACGGATGGAGAGGATGGAGACTACTCAAATGTTGAAGATGATGTTGGTTGTATTTTCCACAGAGTGACTCTGATTCTTATAGAGCGCCAACTCACCTGATAGCCAATCACAGTGGATGGGAGTGATGCTCCACAATGAGTAGGTATAGCGCAGGTGTCTAGTCCTCAGCTTTACTAAATTATCAGTGGTCAAGTCCACTTTCTGTGTAATAGCAGACTTGGTTTGATTACACTGTCTAGAGCAGTGTGCACCATCGCTCTGCTCACTCCTCATTCTGCAAGTTTGACAGATGCAGCATTTGTGGCATAAATTCCTGAATCTGCAATATTTTATCTATTAATTAAAAGACAACAAAAATATCATTGCTTGCATCTTAATAAGGCGTACAACTCAGCATGCTTTCTATTCACTTGGAATTAAAAGAAAAATATAAAATCTAACTTCTTGCAGTAAATTCACTTAAACTGCACATTCTTGAATAGCACCACATTTATTTTCACAAAGCTTTTTCCACAGTCTTTCACTGAAAAGCAGATAATCATGAGGAGTGAATTATTATCTCTTAAAATACATTGAACAGTTTTCTTTGCCAAGCCTTTTTTTTCATATTTTAGGAAACAGCAGTATTAGACAGTCTTTTCTCTCTTATTCTCTCAAAAAAACTGGTATAAATCATTATTGTACTTTTGGGAAATTTTCACTCAAAGAGATGATCATTTTTTTCTTTAAATGAGATCTTTACATGAATTTCTTCTTCTTTAGTCATCGTCGTCATCGTCATCATCATCACCTTTTCGAGTTTTTGCAGCCTGAAAAAAAGAAACTTCTGTTGAGCCAGTCAGATGAGTATGATCTCAGAGCCTGATAATGAATCAGTGATTCTTCAAAACAATAATGCAAAACAATCAATTCCCACTTTGGCACCAGTAGTGACATCAGTTTTAACATGGGGGGCTGGAGCAGGAGGAGCACCAGGGGCAACAGGAGCAGCTGGAGCTGCAGGAGCAGCAGGAGCACCTGGATTGGCTCGAGCATCACGGTCATCAACAGCAGGATACGACATGACAAAACTGAAGGGGTACAGCTGAAGGGGGTGACAATGTGAAAATTCATTAGTTCACACATTGTTTTTATTTGTTATCTCACGTTTTACAAGACTAACATAACATGTTCTAAGGGTACAGACCTGCAACTAGGATCCGTCGATTGCTAAAAGTTTGCTGATTCATTCAATTGCAAATTTTTTTTCTTGAAAAGTACATTTTGGACATACTGAGCTGGATCAATGAAGCTTTATACTCTGGTTTTAGTTAATTCTTTGTTTTCATAATAAAAACAAATAATTAAAGAAAAATAGATTACATGAAATTTTTTTTTCCCATTATCTTTCTTATTTACATATTATTATTATTTGATGATTTTGATGATAATAGAACTGATATGTCACTGAAAACCTTGATGACTTAATCAGGCTACGTAGAGTCAGTAGTTCCTCATTTTAAATGGTGATGAAACAGACTGATTCATAGACTCAATACAATAATACACACAACAATACAATACACTGACAAACAAATAAGTCTGGAGAAAGGATAACTGACAACTATAAGAAGATCTATGACAAATTTCAGCAGTGGTGGAGAAACCACACTTATCATATGGGTGATGCATCACCGGAGAATATCCATTGAAACTAAAACGTTTTTGACTGCAGGTTGTCCTCAATATACTACCTGTCATAGATACGAACAACCACGGGCCACCATATTCGACTACTGTACTACTGTTCCCCTTTGTGACACATCTCAAGCAGAACAGCATTACATTACAATACATAACATTAACACCTTATAGATTAAGATTTCACATGTCATGTCAATATAACGCCGTAAATGTAAGACTAAGTGAACAGTTAGCTCAAATTTCAGACTTTATGTAGCCTTTTTAGCTTTTCTTTTTTTTTAGCTCATGTAGCTTCTTTTATCCACATCTCTGTGAACTTCTGCGCAGGGAACAAACATACAATTATTTATTTGCATGAAAGATAGTGCCACTACCTGTAAGACAAGCCTGTCACAACATTCTTGTTATTTCTCTTTTTTTAAATTATTGACGGGGTTGTCCCCCTGTAGGAACTAAATGATGTAGGAACTGTGTTAGCCGGGTTAGTTTTCTGGCCGGAAGCATTAAACGACGCTAATGCTGAATGCTGTACTCTGAATGTTTTGCTATGTGATGGTCAAGTTAACTGAGAAATTTAATGGAAATAAAATAAAATAAGTAATCAAGCATAAAGTGGAGTGTTGGACTTTTGCTTACCAGGAAGTGCATTTCTATATATTTATTATTGTACTGTATGTTTTTCAGATTTTTTTTTCTAGGTTTCCTAGAAATACAACCCTAAAGTGTGAAGTAGTATATTTTTTTAATATTTAGATGAAGCAAAAGCAATGTACTAATCAAGCATGATGATGTCTCTTACATGTCTTCCATGTAGTTTCTGGGCATCAGCTGGGAGAAGCTGGGAGTGAGAACCATGATAGTATCATGAGAAAGTATTTTGTAGATAAAATAAATAGTCAGGAGTGTAAACAACATAAATAAGCTCTTACAACTCTAAGAGCTTTGACCGGGGCTTCAGCAGGAATAGCTGGGACTGCCTGTGAAGATCAGATCAATAACTTTAACTTTCAGTAACAAGATCAGATAGAGAAAAGAAAGAAAGCACACGAGCCAAGCTCACCAGGCTCAGTGGTGAACACATAATAGCAGCCCTCTGTGTAGAGCTTATTCCTTTTGAAAATGTGACATTTACTGTGGTTTTGTGTGTTCTATTGTACACCTGAGCTGTGACTTACTGTACCTGAGCTGGAACATGATGAATATCCAACTCCATGAACATTTGGTGCTGTTGCGTTGGAAAAAGCTGCAGAATCAGAATCACAATTAAGAATTTTCTCATGAAGATTATGTGATTATTATAAGTTGGAAACTTCAAATATATTGCAATGGATCTCAAGGTAGGTTTTCCTTTGTTAAATATCAAGAGCTAAATATCAGTGAGAAGCAAATCCGGTAAAATGTCCCTTACAGGTGCACAGACAGCCACAGCAATGATGCAGGCAGCAAGCAGGATAGATTTCATTTTGAATAAAACTGTAAGAGAGATTTTGTTTTTGAAAGATCAGACTTTAAAATATTCAATGTGTCACTAAAAAATCAATTAAAAAATGAAGAACCCTACATTACTTGATTGGCCTACATTACCTTTTCTTTCTGGAAGCACTTGAGTCCTGAAGGCTTGATGAGGAGGGCTGTAAGTACTGGAGAGCGATTTGCGCCTCTTTATTTGCTGACAGGATGAGCGAACCTATGACAGCTTCAGTGGTATGCCAAAGATGTCCTTTTTTGAGTCCAAAATTGGCTGCCATAGAACTGTAGCTATAAACACACACACACACACACACACGCATCAGATTTGATTTCTCACTGATGTTATTGCATTCTTAGAAACAACTCAAGGACTCATTCTATGAATAAGTCCACAAGTGTTGTATCTGCAAGAAATCAATTGTAAAACATTTTTGATTGAGCTGGTTGTTAGAAAGTGTCACATCCTTCCTTTTAAACTTGCTACACATACAGTTTTAAACATTATGGTTGTTATGTTTTACTAGTATCATTTCAATGTCATCTCATAAAAATTAGAACATGTTTCAGACCTGTTAGGACTCTCTCTTTTCCACTTGATCTCATTCACCTTTTTCTGAATATAAACTGATTGGCTTTTGTGGAATGTGTAAATTTCATAGCAGACTAATAATACAGCCCTCCTACATCGGCTTGTATGAACACTTGTGGCAACCCCTAATTGTTGTTCTGAGTTAAAAATGCATGAACTGTGAAGAAACAGTATTGCCATGATGACAACCTCTTCTTTTGTGTATATGGTCTTTGAAATAAGGTAAATTGTAATTCTTATTGCAAGTTCACAAATTTTGTATTTATTTATGTTTAAATCATGCTAACATTGGCTATTCCTTCGAGGAAACAATTCACAATTTATGCAATTGTACGCAGACTGTATGCAGTTTTATTCTTAAGTTTTATTCTTCATGGGTTGTCTCTGCTGGTGGCTGCAGGTTCGCAATTTGGGTTCAAGAGCTGTCTGGATGGTTGCTGTATCTTGCAAGGGTTCTGTTCAAACCTGCAGCGACCACATCAGCATTTGGGTGGGGTCCAGAGGTGTTCGGCCCCTGTAAGACTCCAGCTGAGCCCCCACAGTTGTAGCCACTGAGGTTTTGAGCAGTGATGGGAGATACACAACCAGTTGTCCCATTTTGTCCAATTATGAAGTTGGCAGAGCCAGAGTGCAGAGGCCCACGGACCCAATCTGATGGACCAGATGGGAGCACGCCATGGACCAGAAAGTCACCTTGACGGACCTGTGGCAGGCTGACCCACATTGTGTCAGCTTGCTAATCTGGGCAGTGTAGGACGTCCTACCTAGCCCAGCAAACCTCTTCACCTAGGGGAAGGCAGAGATCCCAAACTGAAACCTGTGCGTAGCAAGACGAACGCTGGAACATGTCCTTCGCTCCTGCCCAATAGCACCAGGGCCGGTACACCTGCCGTCACAACCTCGTGCTGAAGTAATTTGCTGAAGCCATCAGCAGGGGTACCAGGCACTGCAGCCAGGTGAGCATTGTCACCAACACCATCACTTTTGTCAAGGCAGGAGTTCAGCCAAAGGCAGGTGGCAAAAAGTTACCAGTAGGGATCCTGGCAACTGCCCAATATTGGCAGCTCTAGGTTGATCTAGAAAAGCACATAAGGTTCCACCGGCACGTCTTCAGCACCACTCTGAGGCCAGACATCCTTCTGGTCTCAGAGAGTACTAAGGACATCACAATAATGGAGCTGACAGTGCCATGGGAGGACCGCTTGGGGGAGGCCCAGAAAAGGAAGAGGACCAAGTATGAACATCTGGTCATAGGATGTCATCAACAGGTCTGGAAGGCATGATGTATGCCCATCGAAGTTGGCAGCAGGGGATTTGTGGGGTGGTCGCTCCACAAGGCCCTGAGCTTATTGGGCATTACAGGAATAGCAAGGACCAGAGCCATCAAGAACATGTCCAAGGCAGCTGAGAAAGTCTCGAGATGGCTCTGGATCAAGCCGCGGCTTGATCAACCGTGGCTGGGTCACCTGGACGAGGCTGTATAATGTTGCAAGATCCGAAACACCCGATGAACCCATGATGTGTTCAGGTTTCATCAGAAGATGTATTTAAGAAATCTGTGACAGAGAAGAGAGGAGGGGATACTGAAAGGTAAATGTTTATATCATCGATAGGATTACATTAAAAGAGTTCTTGTTTGCATGCGTCCTGGCGTCTTTGACGCACAATTTTTGACGGGGAAACATGATCGTCAGAAAGCGTGCGTCCCAGGGACTCAAGCTTTAAATGCTTACAATTTTAAAAATCAATGCTACTTTTTTCCGTAACATAATATTGGGGAAAAAAATCCATTCCATTCAACAAAAAATATTCACAATTTATCCATTTCTACACTTAAATTTCAAACCCGGAAATCGCCGTTATGTCTCACGCAAGACTCACCTGCAGGATTCAGCCCCGTTAAAATTGACTTGCATTGAGAGAAACGGCAACACGACGTCTGCTCATTTTGCACGCAGCAGTGATAGAGCGACAAATTGATCTTATATTATCACCATGCCTCAGAAAAAAACAAATGACAATCAGTGCTTTTTCGGATAAAAATCAATCAAAAATCTATCAAGACAAAGAGACAGATATTTCTGTGGACAGTAAGAATGAAGAGGCAGAAGAAGACAAGCAAAAACCAGCAAAATCCATTTGTACACCAGTGGATGCAATTAGTCAGGCACATTGATAGCTATGGTGAAAACTACATGTATTGCAAGGTATGCACACAGCACAATGGTATGCACAAATCTGCAAAAAAATCTAAATTTCATGAGGTCCACCTTTACTTGCCATGCTGAACTGAATTCACACATGTTGGCCATGGATATTCTCTCACTGCAAGAAGGCTGAATGAGATTCATTGCAAAACCCAATGCCAAGAAGGATAAAGCAATCTTAGTTCTTTTAAAAGTTGTGAAATGGGTGGCTGCTGAAGATATATCCTTCAACAAGCTTAAAACTATCATTGAACTGATGCATGACATTGGTGTACCTGATGTAGATCTCCTTAAACAACAAAACATAAATTATGACTCATACGTCACAGAAAGCCAACTTTTGGATAGTTTGGCCAAATTCGCAGAGAAAGAGTTAATAGAAAAAAATTAGGCATCTCCAATATTAAGCATCCTTGCACATGTTACTGTAAAAGGTTAGTTCTCTGCTCAAATAATTTACTCTGATACAATATTTCTGAAACTGTTTTTTTTAAAGAATAACTACCAGGCTTTAACATTTTGATAAAAAAATATGTAATTTATTCCTTTTTTCTTTTTACTTTTTGAATGGTTATGACATTATTAATAATATCATTAAAATTAACAGTTTGTTTAGTTTTTATATTGTACTATTGGCTAAACTCAATCCTTGCGTACCGCTTTACATTATATTATAGTATTACTTTTGGGATGCATAAATGTAATGCTGGGATGCACAAATTTTTGTTGCAGCGCATCCCAGGGATGCACTACTTTCTTGAGGTAAAATGAACTCTGCATTAATCATTACCACTATACTAATTCCTCGTTAGTATAGTGGTAAGCATCCCCGCCTGTCACGCGGGAGACCAGGGTGCGACGAGGAGAACATGTTTTTGGGGGCTGCAGTGGCTCAGCAGTAGAGCGGGCGGTAGAGTTGGTCATCCAGTGTTCCCAAGATCGGCTGTTCGATTGCCGCTCCCGCCCAGCCACCTCGGACCATGAGCTGACAGTGGTAAGTGTCTGCTCACCTCCCGAGCACTGCCAAGGCACCCTTGAGCAAGGTCCCCCTTTATAAGTTGATCATTAGGGCGTACCACGCAGGAGCTGCCCGCCACTCTACCTCCCCCACACTGCATGCCTACAGGCCTCCTAAGTGTGTTTGTTACGGGCCTGTACACACTATATATACATGCATGATTAAATACTAAGAAGTAACAGTAGAAGTAGATTGTCCTGGAATAGATTCCCTGGAGTTTGAGGAGGAGACGATGGAAGATTCATGGGGAGTCTATATAGGGACATCTAAAATGATTTCTGTTCTGAAATTAGACAGAACTCTAATTCTAATTATTGTAGTTGTAATGTAATGGTTCTCTTAACATCATGCAATTGGATTAATTCTTCAAAGCGGATTGTGTTTTGAAAATACTTTTATATATACAGTACAAAACAATATTATCCCCATTGTATGCAAAGATCAGTTTCTTAGCATCAGTTTATTCTTATAAGGTGATAAGATGAGAGGAAATATCTTTATGAGAAGGAGAAAAAAAAATCTGAAAAAATATAGTATTTCAGCAAACTTGAAATTTATTCTTTTATATTACTTTTGTAAAACCACAAGTTTCATTAAAAGTAAATATACATTGTTTTGCTTCGTGTATATTTTTCTCAAAATGTCTTTGCTCATCTTGTCCTACCAGATGCTGCTGTGACAATGTTGTCCTGGTAGCAGGTTGGGATCCATGGGCACTGCAGAGGGATGACCAGTGGACTTCTTTGGAGAGGAAACCAGGTGTTGTCTGGTGTGGACGACAGGAACTGGGAGGTTCCATGAGTATCTGGCTTCTGTGGGACCCTCAGAACATGGTTGCTCCACCTCAAGGGAAAAAGGCCATCAGAGCGTCAGGTCTCGTGTCTGTCTCTTGATTAGCTCTTTCTTGTGACAGATTGGATGACCGAGCCTGTGCACAAATCAGAAAATGTGAAAAAAAGATTTGAAAATCATTATTGTCAAACTATGTTGAACATAGGCACTGACTTATGCTCAGCTCATATCAACAAAACAGCCAATATGAAAACAGACAAGACAGCCTTGAATGAGACTATGACATCAAAACCAAAGAAAATCCAGGGAATTCTCTAAACTGCCTGTTTTCTTCAGTTGATATTCAGTCATGTCTAGGTACATGAATAAACAAACACAGAAAAAACTAACTTTCTGTTGCGTAAGAGCACCTGAGGGAGGGGCTGATTTGTTATTGTCTTCTTCTTCTTTTCCTTTCGGCTTTTCCCTTCAGGGGTCGCCACAGCGAATCAATTTCCTCCATCTAGCCCTGTCCTTTGCATCCTCTTCTCTCACACCAACTACCTTCATGTCTTCCCTCATTACATCCATAAACCTCCTCTTTGGTCTTCCTCTAGGCCTCCTGCCTGGCAGTTCAAAACTCAGCATCCTTCTACCAATATATTCCCTATCTCTCCTCTGGACATGTCCAAACCATCTCAGTCTGGCCTCTCTGACTTTAGGCTGATTTGTTATTGTATCATGCTGTAATTGTGGTCAAACCAAATACTGTGTGGCAAAACAGAAAAGAAAGAATTACAAAGGAAATGTGAGGAAATTGTGCATTAAAGGATTTAGTTAAAGATCTTCCTTCCATCACAATCTCCTGATGGCATTAAAAAAGAATCTAAATCCTTCCAAGTATTATCATGGAAGAAGTTTAAGCTGATGCAGCACATCTCTAGATTTGTAATGAAACTAGAACCCAGACACTCAGGTGAAACCTATGGCCTTGACACTGAGAGGTGTGTTTTAAAATGCATGGGTGCACAATGGTGGAATAATAAATCTGGGTGCAAAAAGAGCATGGTTTATTCTCCTTCATCCATCTAAATTCCATCCAAGAATATCTATGGAGGTTTCTGTGCTGTGGGATGAGCCCATAACCAAGAAGGTGTAGCCCTAGTCATCATTTATTATGTAGCATCACTAATGGTTTTGGTTGTGAAATAGTTTTCTGTGAGAAGTTATGTCTTGGACTGGTGACTGGAAGTCACCAGTTCAAGGCTAAGTGTGGACAAAAATAATTTTGGAGTGTGAGCTGGCAGTGAGAGGTGTCAGTTCACCTCGAGAGCACTGCTGAGGTACCCTTTAGCAAGACACTGCCCCCCTACAAGCTGCTCATTAGGGGCACACCATGAAGGAGCTGCATGTCACTCTACCTCCCACTGTATTCAATTGCATGCTTACAGACCCCCCCCGTGTGTGTGTGTGTGTGTGTGTGTGTGTGTGTGTGTGTGTGTGTGTGTGTGTGTGTGTGTGTGTGTGTGTTTGTGTGTGTGTGTGTGTGTGTGTGTGTGTGTGCGTGGGTGCGTGGGTGCGTGGGTGCGTGTGTGCGTGTGTGTGCGTGGGTGCGTGTCTTGTTTTAGGGCCCACATATGTACTCATTTTTGGGATATACGTATAGTTAAGAGTGAAAAGAAAACTTCCCCTAGGGGATTATCAAAGTGTATTCCTTCCTCTTTCTTCTTCAAGAAAGTTTGAAGTTTGACTTGGGAGGTAATTTACTAAATGTCCACATTTCATTACGTTACCAAAATTTAGCATTTTTGTGATCTTAAACTTACCTTTTTTTTTGTACACCACAGCATGAAACAATCTTGCTCGTTTATATACAGTATAATATATAAACATAACTTCCTGGAACAACATAAAGTTTATTGTGTACAGCTGCTTTGTTAATGTGTTGCAAGAAGTAACAACAACAACAAAAAAATTGGCTCATGCACTTTTCATTGTAATTTAAGATTGTAAAAGTATAATATATACAATTTGTGACTCAGTGCATTAATCAAAAGTATTGATTTTTTCAAATTGTTGCATGTTTGTTACATTAATCTACAGTTTTCTACTTTAACTGCAATTGTACATTAGGAATAAGATTACATTCATTGGGAGTAGCTGCTAAAATTCGCTGCTTTTGTACACTTATAAGAGATGGATTCAGTGCGATTGATTTTATGTCAGGAATAGATGTATTTATGAAAATATTCATGGGGTTGAGAATAAAATGCTGCGAGGACCTGAGGCAGCAGAGAGGTTAGATGGATGGGAACATTATTTAAGGCTCAGGCATGATTAAAGTACAGTGTGACAGACTTCACTGATGAAGCAAAGAGTCAGGTATTAAAGGCTCCAGGGGTGGTGATGTGTGCCCGCTGGGTGGGTATTAAACCACTATGTCATCATCATCCTCCCACAGGTGTCTCCAGCAACGTCCTTAATCAACCTCTGACAAAACACATAATTACACCCTGCCTCAATTGTAGCTTTTCCAACTCACAATAAATCAACACCTTCTTTAGGTTTCATACAGGCTGTGAAGGAGAGTGCATTAATGTTGATCGTGACATGATCAAAAATCAAAAGAGACACAGAAAAACATGTAAATGTTGCTGCACAAATACTGAAACATGAAAAATACAAACAACTGCATTTGTATAATTCATATACAAATGAACACAGTATTTAAGAATAATAGCATTCATAAATATTTTTAAAAATGCATTTCCATATTGCTGTGGGAATTTTCTGTTTTGAGGGAATGTCAAGATATTTTATCCACTATCTCCTCGACCTTCAGTGGTCGTTGTTGGTGTGGTTGTGGTTGGGGTTGTAGTTGTAGTTGGTACAGTGGTTGTTGTTGTAGTTGTAGTTGTAGTTGGGACTGTGGTTGTAGTTGGAACTGTAGTTGTAGTTGGATTTGGCTTTGGTGGTGGAGGTGGTGGGGGGACAGTCGCAGGTTTGGGAGGCAACAGAGCTTGCAGGAGAACCCAGAAAGGAACCGAAGACTGGGGTGGAATTGGGTTTTGATTGCCTCTCTGCAGAGAATAAAAAGAACAAAATAAAGCCAGAGGTCTCTTTTAAAATAACATTTAAATTTAATGTAGTGGTGTATTTAATATATAATTGTAAATGGTTAAAATAATTCTTACCTCATCACTGTCAGACTCACTGCTAGAGCGATGACGATATCTTCGTACCTCAGTACTTTCTGAACTGCTACTGCTATGACATGTCTGTAAAAGCACGGTACATTTATTAAAATTGCAGTTGTTTTCCACATTAGGTCATTATCATTTATTGTTCATTGGACAACAACAAGAAAAGAGAATGTTTTATTATTCTTACTTACAACCACGGGAGAATTGATCACGCAGAAAATCAGCAGCAGGAAAATCCTCATCTTGCAGCTGGAGTTTTATATGAAATCAGTTGATAATCAGAGCTTCCTGCTGCAACATCCAAGATCAAGATTTAATAATGAATAAAATAGTAACCTTGTGTTCTCCACCTTCAAGATGCTCCCTTCAGGAAACTCCATTAGCTTTTAAGTGGTCTCAGCCTGCCCGCATTGCTCTTGTACTTTAAAGGTGTGTTACTTGGTGTCAGATGTGGTCGGTGTCATGGCAGCCTATGAAGACAAAACCAAAACAGGCGTGTACACAGATGTGTTGCCTGATGAGACTGTGTTTTATTAATGGCCCACATCCTGATGATGATCCAAATGGGCTTAAAGTCTTTTCTGACACAAGCTGAAACAACCACTAAACTCAATTTGTACCAGTGATCACTCACACACACACACACACACACACACACACACACACACACACACACACACACACACACACACACACACACACACACACACACACACACACACACACACACACACACACAGAGAGAATGAGAGGTTAAATACAGATTAAAAACAAATATTACAGTATTATAGTTGTTTTCAAAAAAGAAATTAAATATTTGCAGTCAAAGTCAGAGGAGAGATGTTGCTGAAACACTCTTTACTTATGAAACAGTAATATGTGATCTAAATCTCAGATCTAAATCTCTTCCTGTAAAACAAACTGAATTCTTTTCAAATCTTATTCAACAATACAGTCATCATCTTTGCTCTTTTATTCCCTTTATTATATTGTATGACCTTTTGGGAGCATAAAGGAGAGTCACATCAGTAAAAACTTTTAAATGTAAAACTAAGGAGAAGGAAAACTTCACATCATCCCAGGTACATTTGCTGTTATGGACAAGTTTTGACGTTTTTGCTTTTTGATTCCTCAACAATAAAACAAAATATAGAACATCAGACTCTGTCAAGAGACGAGAGCCCAGATAACGTGTACAGTGCAAAGCAGACAAGTTTGCCCTGAGGGACAGCAACAAAGTAAGGAAATGACAACATTGACAAGCAGCTCATAAAACCATGGTTTATAGTGTTTAGTGCCCTGACATGCTTTGTGTTCAGTAATACACTAGTCACAAAATGTTTGACATTTAATGATAAAACTGGTCATTTTATAGTCTTTACATCATGACACGTGACTGCTTTCATAATAGAGATATTTATATTAAATTTTCTATAGCATTAAATGAAAACTGATTTTAATCAAAGGTAGTAAAAAGACATGATTAGTTTTTGTGTGCTTCTGCAGCATTTAATAATGTGATAATACAGTATGTCATTCACTAAAGGCATAATAAAATTGCAGCTTTACATTTCACGCTGAACCTGGGTTTATGAGATTTTAATCAGTCCAATCAAAGTAGTTGTTGTTGTTAGATGATAACTGTTAGTTCTTTAGCTTCTTTTTTAATATTCTGTTAACATGTTTTAGGTTGTTTGTCTGTTCATACCACTACTCATATATTTTTCCATTCATTTCTCTTATACAACGCATTTCTCCACACCGAAGTTACTTGTCTCACGTGATAAACAGGTTAAAACATGCAGCTGCAAACTTTCTTTTAGGCCAATTTGAGATAATATCATGACTGAAAGCTACAACTTAGTTTGTTTGTAAATGATGGTGTTTTAAGCCTTGGTGTGAAATCAAAGTGAAGCTAGATCACCGGAGGAAATCCACTGTTGTGGGAGTCGAGTTTCAGTTCAACACAGCAGACAGCTGTAGGCACAGTTTATAACAGCAATGCTGCATTTCAAAATATATATTGAGGAATGAGAATGAGCCGTGAGAAAGCATGAATTTGTTCATGCGTCTTTTGTATTTAGTATAGGCACATGAAATGGACTGTCTCAAACAAAGGATAACATGTATCAACATTAACTGTCTATTGGTGCTTTATGTTTTTGTGGTCATTGGTTCTAGGTAAATTCCCACCGGGCCAGACAAGGAGCCTGAGTCATATTTGTGTCATCAATTGCTTATTTGTGAAACTTATTTCCTGGAGTAATTAAGTCTGTACTTGATCCCTGGTGTGCTCGTAGCTGACTTAACATAGCCTGAGGTTATTTCTTTCTTTCTGGCACCCTTTTTATTTGAAAATTATCATTTTCATGTGAAATTGTTTGTTACTTTAAAACGTCATACTAAAAAAACACCATGGTGTACTTTTAATACTTTTCACTCTTGTTCATAAATGTACTGTCACACACACACACACACACACACACACACACACACACACACACACACACACACACACACACACACACACACAGTCACACCATGAGCAGATATGAAAACATCTTGTTTTGCAATAAGACAGTGTCATTGCAAAACACACAAACCAGCAAACCCATGTGTTACCATGTCCAACAGTTAAACCTATTATCACCCATTAATGGTGTTGATGTTTGAAGTTCTTTATTCACAGCATGCATTGATTGAGAAATCACATTGACAGCTGTGATGCAATTAAACACTCAGACTGTCAGGAAAAGGGCGGATCGTGGTTTCCAGCTGTTGACAGATTGATAGAATGATGTGCAAACAAAACCAGCGTGATCCAGTAAGCAGATCTCTATCGCCAGAATACATTATGTACTGTATTAGAACCTCAGATTAATGTTCTGATGTCAAGCTGCATAGACATGTATGAAACATCATGAGTCATTGCTGTAGTTCATTCATGAGGTGTGTATTGATGATTAGAATCTATTTATAAATGTTTTTAGTCAACCTCCAATTTATAACTAGTAAAGAGAATCCACAAAGACTTTGGAACTCTCATTCTGCATAATATAATTAATATTTTTTTACTGCTGACATATTTAGAAGTCCTTGTAAGTAGTTACAACTGTAGTCAAAAATCATTGGGAATGTATTTGTGTGGATTCTCAGTTATACAGTTCAAAGCAAATCAAGAAGAGCGAAAAAAGAAACAACTGGACTTGCTTTAGGTTGGCTGAAGACATCTCATCGCTCATCCAAGAGGTGTCATTTCTTAAAATGTCAGCCATCATAAAATGTCAAACTTAAGCATGTCCAGTGCATCACATAATGCACACATGTACAATGCATGCCTCCATGGGATTATATACTATAGATGAGGTCTTTACAGAGAGTTTTTCCAATTTGCATCAACTATTTTTTATTTTAGTGGGTCAATTTCCAGAAAAACAAATTTCATATAACTGTATTAATTTTTTTAATTGTTATTATTGTATTCGTGAAAAAGAAAACCATTGTACAGAAGTTGCCACCACTTAACTTTCTAAGTGGTGTAGTTAAAATTAACCTTTAGGATGGCATGTGATGAATATATTAAAACCAGAGGGGAACATTTGTATAAAATACATTCTGAACACATGACAAGAGTGACACAAAAAAGTGTCGGAAGCTGTTTTAAATATTGTTGCCATATTGTAGCCATACATTTATTTTGATTTCAATAATGTGTCACAATCATTTAATGAATCATAATAATAACAGAGCGTGGGTTCTCCGGCTTCCTCCCACCTCCAAAAGTATGTGCTTCAGGTTGATTGGCCGGTCCAAATTGCCCGTAGGAATGAGTGTGTATGTGCATGGTTGTATGTCTTTGTGTGTGGCTCCGTGGTGCACTGGGATCGTGCCCGGAGTGTCCCCCGCCTCACGCCCTATGCCGCCGAGATAGGCTCCGGCTCCCCGTGACTCGCTGTGGTGGATGTAGCGACGGTAATCTGAAGATGACTCACTGACTGACTATAATAACAGAACGTTTTATGACCTAGACACAGTTTTCATGGTAAAGCAGCACTGGAAAAAATTTTAAAAAATAGGTCATTCATGATTGATTATCATACATCTACTGCTTGGTTTTATTTTAGATTTTTATTTTGGAAATGCAGTTGTAGCACCAGTAGTAATTGTAGCTGGTGCTGGAGTAGTTTGTGGCTGTAAGAAGAAAAGAAGGAGCTCGAGCAACTCAGTCTGCGCTGGACCATTAATTCTTGAGCTGTTGTTATTGTTGACTCTTGCTCTGTTGTTTTGGGCTCAGTGGTAGTACTCTTTCAACAGAACAGTATTTAATTGTCAAACCAGCAGAAGTGGAGTTTATGAGTAATCTTGAAGTATTTGTCAAATTAAGATAAAGAAAGTGCTCATCTCAGTGGAGTCAAATTCAGAGCCAGACTTAGAGCCAGACTTCAAGTTGCTCCCAGAATGAGCAAGATGGAAGCAAATTTTTTCAATGAAAAGATATTTTTTTAATATCTTTTTTCTTTTTTGCACTTAAAGGTGAAGTCAGAACGAGGCTCAGGAGGCATCCAAGTTTGAATACTATCTTCAGCATGTTTACAGCAAAACAAGACATACACATAATTAGATGAATTGTTTTTCTAGAATAGTTGCAAATGCATTATTCCAGCAGTCTCACACACAAATAAAGGAATATAATAATCTTCACAAGATAAGCAGAATAATAAGTTACTTATACAGTTACAGGTGTGGCTGTTGTCTCAGTGGACAGCATTGTTGGGAAATTATTCATCACCATGATCATCAGTCTTCCTCCTTCACATTTTACAGTGAGGAAATAGGTAAGACAAAAAAAACATGAGACAGAGTGTAAATGGATAAATTACGTATAATTAATCTTGTCATTTTGCAGAAAACTTCTAATTACATTACACTACACCTCTATGATATTCTAATGCTCAGTAAAACAATACGTGCATTGCTGGAGTCGATTTTTAGGTATGAATGCACATATCTGGTCATTTGACAAAACGCAGAAATAAAATTGTAAGTTCATTTTCAAGAAGTAGTCTTCTGGATCGAAATATTATCATGACCGTATTTGTTTCAAGCTTTTGATGTCATCACTTTCCTCAGACCTTTAGGAGAACTGTATCAATTTGGTTTTTGCTCTGTCTTCTCCACATGTGGTTCAAATGATGTCTGCTTTGGTCCCCGAGTAGCACCCACCACTTATCTCAGATTGCTAAAAGAAATGAGATGGCATCTCCTAAAATATACCAGTGATCCTTAACTGCTGCTAGTGGCATGGTCATACAAATTGAAGCAATCAGACAACCTGCACCTGTCTCAGTACCCTCAGACAAATGTTCAGCTGCAGCATACTTCTTCCCCAGAATTCCTGCAGCAAAAATGATCACAATCTTTTCCCTGCCATTCCCTCCATCCACAGTCCCATATCCTCAAATGCATTATCTTCATTTGTCCACCAGATGTCCCTCCCTGGGCTTTCCCTCCGGTTTCCATCACCTGATGGTCAGCATACCGTTACAATTTAACCATGTTACCCCACCTTATCCAAGTTTCCTTTTAGATTTTGCTTTCCCATTTATCTTTAAAGTGTTTTTTAATCCTGTAACTGCTATCTATAAATTTGTATATCCAGTAGAAATAATGGTAATGTTAACTAACTACAGAGGTCAACTAGATAAGGATGCTGTTCATCACTCACTCTGTATGATGTCTTTATAGAGCCGCTGGCGCAAGCAATACGCCAAAGTTAAGATCTTGGGGGAGTAGTGGTAGTAAATGGTGTGAAACACATGATAATATTATTTGCTTACAATGTAATAGGATACCTAGCCCAACCCAGACAGATCAATACGCACAATGATGAGAATTTTGGAATCGTATGGAGATCTATCAGGATATGAAATAAATACTTAAAAAACGCAAATCCTAATATTCAATTACAGTAATCCCTCTTTACCCGTGGTTAATGTGTTCCAGGACCACCTGTGAAAAACGAAATTCTGTGATATAGCGACAAACTATTTATTTTATTATTTATGGTAATTTAAACATTTAACCCTCCCCCTACTGACATTAAAACACCTTATATCTGTATTACCTTTTCCCAGACTGTTATAGACTGTTTAAAGCACTTTTGTAGAAAAAAAGTGTTCTTTTAATACATGGAAGTGTGCTGTGGTCCGTGAGTCTCGGAACACAGCGCACACATGGATGCTATCAGCCAATAGCATCCGCGTATGGTATCACGCTAGTGACTACTTACTAAAAATCTGCGATGTAGTGAAGTCGTGCATCTTGAAACGCAAATCAGCGAGAGATTACTGTAATTACCTAGGGTTCACCATTACAAAAAAAAATATCTAAACTATACAAAGGTAGGACATGGTGGAGGGACTATGTCTCTC